>NC_133456.1:18987003-20237003 GCF_048565385.1 Saimiri boliviensis
TGAGGCAGGAGGATTGCTTATACCCAAGAGTTGGAGAGCAACATAAGCAAGAAATTGAGATGCCTGTCTCTAAAATACAATAAAAAAAATCCAACTCACTGTGGCTAAATTATACAGTCCATATCCTTTGATGCTAACACATAGTTCTTGGGGTCATGGCATGCTTATTCCTGTGAATGAAGTGGTGATCTTCTGCAGCTTAGAAGAAGCAAAAAGGAATGGGTAACATAAAAATCTGGATTAATATGCTAGTTCTGGGCAATTATTCTGCAAATTCTGCCCAGTAATAAAAGTAAGTAGGGTGTCCAGAACCTGGAAATTTCTTTGTTTTGGAAAGTAAAACCAAGTAATTTCATGACCCCCAGAGGAAATATTTTATATCTTGGCAAGTAAAATTTTAGATGGAAATAATCTACTACGTCACCCTTGCAGGAGTTGCCGTACTCACTCTACTATTTGTAGTACAGCTATACATGATAGCACCTTATAGCTGTATGTGTATGTTTATTTATATACATATATTTGAGACAGTGTTTCACTCTGTTCCCCAGGCTGGAGTACAATGGCACCATCTTGGCTCACTCCAACCTCTGTCTCCCAGGTTCAAGTGATTCTCCTGCCTCAGCCTCCCAAGTAGCTGAGATTACAGGCACCAACCACCATGCCTGCCTAATTTGTGTGTTTTTAGAAAAGACAGGGTTTCACCATGTTGGCCAGGCTGGTCTCGAATTCCTGACCTCAGGTGATCTCCCTCACCTCAGCCTCCCAAAGTGTTGGGATTACAGGTGTGAGCCACTGTGCCTGGCCATGTTTTGCTCAATTATTACACTTACAGCAGGGATAATAGTTACCAACCAAAAGGAAGCATGAAAGTTTTACTATCACTGAGCCTGCTAGAACTTGTTCCTGGGTTTGGTAATATGTCACACCCTGGCTATGCAAAGAAGGTTACAAAGGAAAGAGATTTTATATAAGAAAGGATCTTGTATGGTAAATACGTGTCCTAAAAAGAATAGTTGGTTGGGTTTTTTGGTTGTGTTTTGTTTTGTTTGTTTTGTCTGTTTTGTTTTTTGAGAAAGAGTCTTGCTCTATTGCCCAGGCTGGAGTGCAGTGGTGCAATCTCAGCTCACTGCAACTTCCGCCTCCTGGGTTCAAGTGATTCTCCTACCTCAGCCTCCCAAGTAGCTGGGATTACAGGCACGTGCCACCATACCCAGCTAATTTTTGTATTTTTTCTATTAGAGATAGGATTTCACCATATTGGCCAGGCTTGTCTTGAACTCCTGACCTCAAGTGATCCACCTGCCTTGACCTCCCAAAGTGCTAGGATGACAGGCATGAGCCACCACACGTGGCCACGAGGTTCAGGGCAAGTTAGAAAGTTTAAGCATGTGCTGCATGGTCTGTGGAACTCATGAAGGGATTCATAATTGCAGGAAAGATTTAGCCAGGGTTAACACCAAAGTTACTCTAGCCACCCAAATCCAATGCCACTTACCTTAAAAGGAATGTTACTTTTATTTTATTATTATTTTATTATTTTTAGTTTTTGGCCAGGCACAGTGGCTTACACCTATAATCCTAGTACTTTGGAGGCTGAGGTGGCAGATCACTTGAGGTCGGCATTTTGAGAACAGCCTGGGCAACACAGTGAAACCCCATCTCTACTAAAAATACAAAAATTAGCTGAGCATGGTGGCATGTGCCCATAGTCCCAGCTACTTTGGAGGCTGAGGCAGGAGAATTGCTTGGACCTAGAAGGTTGAGGTTATGGTGAGCTGAGATTGCACCACTGCACTCCAGCCTAGGTCACAAAGCAAGACTCCATCTCAAAAAAAAAAAAAAAAAAAAAAGGAAAAAGAAAAGAAAAGAAAAAGGAATGTTACTTTTTTTTTTTTTTTTTTTGAGACGGAGTTTCGCTCTTGTTACCCAGGCTGGAGTGCAATGGCGCAATCTCGGCTCACCGCAACCTCCGCCTCCCGGGTTCAGGCAATTCTCCTGCCTCAGCCTCCTGAGTAGCTGGGATTACAGGCACGTGCCACCATGCCCAGCTAATTTTTTGTATTTTTAGTAGAGACGGGGTTTCACCATGTTGACTGGGATGGTCTCGATCTCTTGACCTCGTGATCCACCCACCTCGGCCTCCCAAAGTGCTGGGATTACAGGCTTGAGCCACCACGCCCGGCGGAATGTTACTTTTATATTAACATTTCAGCAACATGTGGTTGAGGCAAACCAGTGTTACAACCCATCTGAATGGCTGACAGCAATCAAACTCCAAATGGTGCTGCAGACAGAACCATGCATGGACACACCTTTTTTCTGAGGACCCTTAGATTGACCCCCAGAGGAGCCCTAGCTGCTGTTCCCCACGTAACACTCCTTTCGGCAGGAAGTAGCCAGAAAGAGTCATCATTCAACACCTAATAGCTGTTAGATTACCACTCTAGAAAGGGGTATCAGAGGAATGATACAAGAGTTAAGAAGAAATTACTTAGGCAGATAGTGAGGGTATGGAGGTTCTCAGTTAGGTTTCCTTTTAGTGAAAAGCAGCCCAAATTATTTTCCTTTCTAACAAAGAGCAGCGGTAAACTGGAGCTGCAGACATACATGCCAGCAGTTGTGCCAATCATGTTCAAGATGGCGGCTCCATCTTCCCTTCTCTGACAGCCACATGTACAGTAAGGAGCAGACAAGATGGCACCGACCAAGAGTATAGTTCATTTGCATAATAAGATTAGGATGGAGCGGCCAGCCTTCCCCACAGGCTATGTAAATATCACACCTAATTGAACCAATCTGTGAGCCCTCTGTAGATCAGACACCACCTCCTCAAGCTCAAATATAAAATCCAGTGCATTCGCTGCCAGCCAGAATTTTCCTCTCTGAAGTGTCTTCTCTCTTTTCTCTTTCTTTGTCTGTTAAACCTCCACTCATTCACTTAAGGTGCTTAGCACAGTGTCTGCAAATAGAAATCTATCAAAACATATTCATTATTATTTATCACTTTAAGATATTTATTTATATATTTATTTGAGACAGAGTCTCGCTCTGTTGCCCAGGCTAGAGTGCAGTGGTGCAGTCTTGGCTCTCTGCAACCCCCACCTCCTGGGTTCAAGCAATTCTCTGCCTCAGCCTCCTGAATAGCTGGGATTACAGGTGCCTACCACCACTCCCAGCTAAGTTTTTGTATTTTTAGTAGAGATGGGGTTCCACCATCTTGGCCAGTCTGGTCCTGAACTCCTGACCTCGTGATCCACCCATCTCAGCCTCCCAAAGTGCTGGGATTACAGTTGTGAGTCACTGAGCCCAGCATTATTTTTATTTATTTTTATTTTTTATTCTTTTGAGACAGTTTTGCTCTTGTCACCCAGGCTGGAGTGGTGCAATAGCATAATCTTGGCTCACTGCAACCTTTGCCTCCTGGGTTAAAGCAATTCTCCTGCCTCACACTCCTGAGTAGTGGGGATTACAGGTGTCCACCACCACACCTGGCTAATTTTTGTATTTTTAGTAGAGATAGGGTTTTGCTATGTTGACCAGGCTGGTCTCAAACTCCTGACCTCAGGTGATCTGCCCACCTCAGCTTCCTAAAGTGCTGGGATTGCAGTGTGAGCCATTGCACCTGTCCGTGAATATTTTAAGATAATCTTAGATTTACAGAACTTAAAAGATAGTACAAAGTGATCTCATCTACCTTGACATAGCTTCTCCTAAAATTAGCATCTTACTGTAACCATGGAACATTTATCAAAACCAAAACATTGGCACAATAATATTAACAAACTATAGACCTTGTTCGAATTTCAGCAGTTTTTCCACTAATGTCCTTTTTCTGTTCAAGGATGCAATCCAGGATATCATATTGCATGTAATATTATTAAGTTTTTAAGAAAGAGAATCTGATTTTCTCAGTTCATCCTGAATTTTGGATGTTCAGTATAGTGACATCATCAGGCCTCTGGGAGGTGTTTAAGACGTTCACCTTAATTTTCTGGGAGTTTCACATCAAGGTACCTCTCCCAGTCACACAGGCTAGGTCATTCTGATGAGTTATCATTTTCACACTTGAGGACTTCGGGGAGATGGTCTCAGGTGCTGAGAGTTGAAGACTGGGCAGAAACTGAATTCCAGGAGCTGAGCTAGGAATTGGGGCAACTATTAATAGTTACTTGCTCATAGGGTTGTGGTGCCCACAACCAAGGGGGCAGCATGGGAAGCAATGTATCAAGGAAGTGTCACATGGGGACTAAGTAGATAATGCAAAAGTGGCTTACCAGCCCAAAGTGGATAAGGCAAAGAGAGGATGTTTATATATAAAGGAAGAAAAAAAAGTTTTAAAAAAGTCGGTGGCTGGGTACAGTGGCTCATGCCTGCAATCTCAGCATTTGGGAGGCTGAGGTGAACGGATCACATGAGGCCAGGAGTTCAAGATCAGCCGGGCCAACATGGCAAAACCCCATCTCTACTAAAAATATAAAAATAAGCCAGGCATGGTGGCAGACACCTGTAATCCCAACTACTCAGGAGGCTGAGGCTGAAGAATCGCCTGAACCTGAGGCAGAGGTTGCAGGAAGCCTAGATGGCACCACTGCACTTCAGCTTGGGCGACAGAGCAAGACTCCAACTTAGAAAAAAAAAGTTTAGAGCCAAATGATTTGAGAGAAATGACAAGAGCAGTGCCTAGCACAATCCATGAGCCAGATATTAAGCAATGGGAGCTTTTAATGTAATCTGTGGCTATGGATGCAAGACGGGCTGGGAAGGAACAAACAGAAAAGTGAATGACTAGATGAAGGACTTTTTCTGGTCTTCACAGTTCTAGACATCTGTGAAAGAAGAATATCCTGCCATTCTTGGGAAAGAAGTGTATATTTTGTTATAATTTTAGCTTCATATGAGCAAAGTTTCTCTTGTTTAATAGACATCAGGCGAAAGGATGGAAATAATCTTATTTTGGTGGCAAATTAAATAAGCATGTGCTTATCTCCAGCTTATTGCAAGATTGGATGCAGTATTTGTGCAGCAAAAACAAAACAGAGGTTATATATTAAAGAGTTAAATTGTATTTTTTATTTTACTTTCAAAAATAGCAGTTTTATGAAAAATGGGCTTATACAGGAGAGCAAGAAAAAATCATGTATAATTGTAACTATTAGGGCTACATTTGAGCTGGATCATATCACTCAGTAAGAGAATAATTTTTCAGGCTGGGCATGTTGGCTCATGCCTGTAATCACAACACTTTGGGAAGACAAGGCAGATGGATCACAAGGTCAGTAGTTCAAGACCAGCCTGACTAACATGGTGAAACCCCATCTCTACTAAAAATACAAAAATTAGCTGGGCATTGTGGCTCACACTTGTAATCCCAGCTACTCAGGAGGCTGAGGCAGGAGAATCACTAAAATCTGAAAGGCGCAGGTTGTGGTGAGCTGAGATCACACCAATGCACTCCAGCCTGGACAACAGAAAGAGACTCTGTCTCAGTAAAAAAAAAAAAGAAAGAAAATAATTTTTCAAGGTCTTGTACAAAATGAACTTAGGGTATATTTTGTTTTGTTTTATGGTCTCTCTCTCTCTCTTTTTTTTCCCCGAAACAAAGCGTCTCTATGTAGTGGCCTTGAATTCCTGGGCTTTAGGAATTCTGCCTCAGCCTTTTGAGTAGCTGGGAGTACAGGCACACACCACCACGTCCAGCTAATTTTTCTATTTTTAGTAGAGACAAGGTTTCACCATGTTGGCCAGGCTGGTCTCAAATTCCTGACCTAAAGCGACACACCTACCTTGGCCTCCCAAAGTGCTGGGATTACAGGTGCAAGCCACCGCTCATTTTTTTTTTTTTTTTTTTTTTGAGACAGAGTCTCACTCCATCTCCCAGGTTAGAGTGCAGTGGTGTGATCTTAGCTCACTGCAACCTGCACCTCCCAGGTTCAAGTGATTCTCCTGCCTCAGCCTCTAAAGTAGCTGGGATTACAGGTGAATGATGCCATGCCCAGGAAATTTTTGTATTTTTAGTAAAGATGGGGTTTCACCATGTTGGCCAGGCTGGTCTCAAACTCCTGACCTCAGGTGATCTGCCCATCTTGGCCTCCCAAAGTGCTGGGATTACAGGCGTGAGCCACCATGCCTGGCCTATGTTTTTAAAATCATATTGCTTTGGCTTGTAGTTTAGTATCGTTATTATTCAACAATTTCAATACATTTTTGTGTTGTAAATAATATTTATTAAAATGAATTTATGCTGGGATGTATGGTGGTTCACCATGTTGGCCAGGCTGGTTTTCTGTTGTCCTGGTGCATAAGGAGGTGAGGCCAGGTGTTTGAGACCGGTCTGGACAACATAGGAAGCCCTCATCTACATAACAAAACAAAAAAAAGTCAATTCATGGAATGAGACTTTTGGTAATGGTGACATTAAGAGGTTAAGCAGTTTTTCCTACAGAAAACAATTATAAAAGTTGGACAAAAGTATTAAAAATAGCTATTCAAAGCCACTAAAATGACTAAAAGCAGGCAAAATTCTTTTTTTCTTTTGAGACAGTCTCATTTTATCACTCAGGCTGGAATGGAGTGGCACGATCTCAGCTCACTGCAACCTTCACCTCCTGGATTCCAGTGATTCTCCTGCCTCAGCCTCCCAAGTAGCTGGGATTACAGGTGTGAGCCATTCTGCCTGGCTAATTTTTGTATTTTTAGGGTTTTACCATGTTGGCCAGCCTGGCCAACGCAGTGAACTGACGTCTCTATTAAAAATACAAAATTAGCTGGGCATGGTGGCAGTACCTATAATCTCAGCTACTTGGGAGGTTGAGGCAGGAGAATCACTTGAATTGAGGAGATGGAGGTTGCAATGAGCTGAGATCTCACCACTGCACTCCAGCCTGGGCAACAGAATGAGAATCTGTCTTAAAAAAAAAAAAAAAAAAAAAAAAAAAAGCCTACCACCATGGCTCACGTGTATAATCCCACTTTGGGAGGCTGAGGTGGGTGGATCACCTGAGGTCAGGAGTTCAAGACCAGCCTGGACAATATGGTGAAACCCTGTGTCTATTAAAATTCAAAAATTAGCCAGGTGTAGGGGCATGTGCCTGTAGTCCTAACTACTCAGGGGGCTGAGACAAGAGAATTGCTTGAACCCTGGAGGCGGAGTTGTAGTGAGCCGAGATTGTGCCACTGCACTCCAGCCTGGGCATCAGAGCAAGACTCTGTCTTAAAAAAAAAAAAAAAAAAGGAAAAAAAGAAGTCTTAGATGACAGGAACAAATGGAAAAACATTTGATGCTCATGGATTTGAAATATCAATCTCATTAAAATGGAACACTGCCAAAAGCAATCTACAGATTCAGCATTATTCCTTTTTTTTTTTTTTTTTTTAATTTGGAGATGGAGTCTGGCTCTGTCACCCAAGCTGGAGTGCAGTGGTGTGATTTCGCTTCAGTGCAACCTCCACCTCCCAGGTTCAAGTGATTCTCCTGCCTCAGCCTCCTGAGTAGCTGAGATTACAGATGCATGCCACTACAGCTGATTAGTTTTTTGTATCTTAGTGAGACAGGGCTTTACCATGTTGCCCAGGTTGGTCTTGAACTCCTGAGTTCAGGCAGTTCTGCCGCCTCGGTCTCCCAAAGTGCTAGGATTACAGGTGCAAGTCACTGCACCTGGCCTAAACATTATTCCTATCAAGCTACCAATGTCAATTTTTACAGAACTAGAAAAAACTATTATAAATCCATATGGAATCAAAAAGAGCCTGAATAGCCAAAGCAATCCTAAGTCAAAAGAATAAAATCAGAGGCATCACATTACTGGACTTTAAGTTATAGTACTAGGCTATGGTAACCAAAACATCTTGGTACTGGTTTAAAAAAAAACAAACACATGGTTATCTGAACTTTGGCAAGGTCGATAATAACAAGCAAAGGGGAAAGAACACCCTATTCAATAAATTGTGCTAACACAGTTGGCTAGCTACATGAAAAAGAATGAAACTGGACCCCGACTTTTCACTGTATGCTAAAATGAAGGCAAAATGAGTTAAGAATTTAAATGTAATATTTCAAATTATAAGAATCCTAGAAGAAATCCTGGCTTTGGGAAATAATTTATGACTAAATCCTCAAAAGCAATTGCAACAAAACAAAAAATTGACAAGGCCAGGTGTGGTGGCTCATGCCTGTAATCCCAGCACTTTGGGAGGCCAAGGTGGGTGGATCACGAGGTCAAGAGATTGAGACTATCATGACCAACATGGTGAAACCCCATCTCTTAAAAAAAAAAAAAAAAAATTGACAAATGGGACCTAATTAAAGCAAATAACTTCTGCACAGTGAAAGAACCTATCAACAGAGTAAACAGACAATTTACGATGGGATAAAATATTCATAACTTATACATACAACAAAGGTCCAATATCAGACTCTATAAGGAACTTAAAAAATTGAACAAGTAAAAACCCCCTTTAAAAATGGGCAAAACGGCCAGGGGACACAGATGATGCCTGTAATCCCAGCACTTTGGGAGGCTGATGGGGGCAGATCACAAGGTCATGAGTTCAAGACCAGCCTGTCCATCATGGTGAAACCCTGACTACCAAAAATACAAAAATTAGCTGGGTGTGGTGGCAGGTGCCTGTAATCCCAACTACTTGGAAGGCTTAGGAGGGAGAATCGCTTGAAACCTCCAGGATATGGAGGTTTCAGTGAGCCGAGATTGCACCACTGCACTCCAGCCTAGGCAATAGAGTGAGACTCCATCTCAAAAAATAAAAAATAAAAATAAAATAAAAATGGCCAAAACACATAAATAGGAACTTCTTAAAAGAAGACATACAATTGGTCCACAAACGTATTTTTAAAATGCTCAACATCACTAATCATCACAGAAAAGCAAATCAAAATCACAATGAGATACCATTTCACACCAGTCAGAATAGCTATTATTATTATTATTATTTGAGACAGGGTCTCCGTCTGTCTCCAGGCTGGAGTGCAGTGGCGTGATCTCAGCTCACTGCAACCTCCGCCTCCAGCGTTCAAGTGATTCTTCTGCCTCAGCCTCCTGAGTAGCTGGGACTACAGGTGCACACCACCATGCCCAACTAATTTTTTTCTTTTTAGTAGAGATTGTGTTTTACCATGTTGGCCAGGATGGTCTCCATCTTTTGACCTCCTGATCTGCCCACCTCAGGCTGCCAAAATGCAGGGATTAAAGGCATGAGCCACCATGCCTGGCCAGAATCAGAATAGCTATTATTTTAAAAAAAAATTTTTTTGAGACAGAGTCTCGCTCTGTCACCCAAGCTGGAGTGCAGTGGCACCATCTTGGTTCACCACAACCTCCGCCTCCAGGTTCAAATGATTCTCCTGCCTCAGCCTCCTGAGTAGCTGGGATTACAGAGGTGTGCCACCACGCCCAGCTAATTTTTGTATTTTTTTTTTTTTTAGTAGAGATGGTGTTTCATCCTGTTGACCAGGCTGGTCTTGAACTCCTGATCTCATGATTCCCCCCACCTTTGCCTCCCAAAGTGCTGGGATTACAGACATGAGCCACCCAGAATAGCTATTATTAAAAAGTCAAAAAAATAGCATGCTGTGAGGCTGCAGAAAAAAGGGAATACTTATACTCTGTTGGTGAAAATATAAATTCGTTCAGCCACTGTGGAAAGCAGTTTGGAGATTTCTTTTATTTATTTATTTATTTTGAGATGAAGTTTTGCTCTTGTTACCCAGGCTGGAGTGCAATGGCGTGATCTCGGCTCACCGCAACCTCCGCCTCCTGGGTTCAAGCAATTTTCCTGCCTCAGCCTCCCGAGTAGCTGGGACTACAGGCACGCCCCACCATGCTTGGCTAATTTTTTGTATGTTTAGTAGAGACGGGGTTTCACCATGTTGACCAGGATGGTCCCGATCTCTTGACCTTGTGATCCACCCGCCTCAGCCTCCCAAAGTGCTGGGATTATGGATGTGAGCCACCGTGCCCAGCCTTTTTATATTTTTAATTTTTTAATTATACTTTAAGTTCTGGGGTACATGTGCGGATTGTGCAGGATTGTTACATAGGTATACACATGCCATGGTGGTTTGCTGCATCCATCCCCCCATCATCTACATTAGGTATTTCTCCTAATGTTATCCCTTCCCAATCCCCCCACCTCCTGCTATCCCTCCCCTAGCCCCTTCACCCCTTAATGGGCCCTGATGTGTAATGCTCCCCTCCCTGTGTCCATGTGTTCTCATTGTTCAACACCCACTTATGAGTGAGAACATGAGGTGTTTGGTTTTCTGTTCCTGTGTCAATTTGCTAAGAATGATGGTTTCCAGCTTCATCCATGTGCTTGCAAAAAACATGAACTCATCCTTTTTATGGCTACATAGTATTCCATGGTGTATATGTGCCACATTTTCTTTATCCACTCTATCATTAATGGGCATTTGGGTTGGTTCCAAGTCTTTGCTAGTGTAAACAGTGCCACAGTGAACACACGTGTGCATGTGTCTTTATAATAGAACAGTTTATAATCCTTTGGGTATATACCCAGTAGTGGGACTACTGGGTCAAATGGCATTTCTATTTCTAGATCCTTGAGGAATTGCCACACTGTATTCCATAAGGAGTCAAAAAAGAGCCCACATAGCCAAGACAAGCCTAAGCAAAAACAAAAAAACAAAAAAAACAAAAAACAAAAAAAAACAAAGCTGGAGGCATTGCACTACCTGACTTCAAACTGTACTACAAGGCTGCAGTAATCAAAACAGCATGGTACTGGTACCAAAAGAGAGATATAGACCAATGGAACAGAACAGAGGCCTCTGAAGTAATGCCACACATCTACAACCATCTGATCTTTGACAAACCTTACAAAAACAAACAATGGGGAAAGCATTCCCTATTTAATAAATGGTGGTGGGGAAACTGGCTAGTCATATCCAGAAAGCTGAAACTGGACCCCTTCCTTACACCTTATACTAAAATTAACTCCAGATGGATTAAAGGTTTAAACATAAGACCTAACACCATAAAACCCTAGAAGAAAACCTAGGCAAAACCATTCAGGACATAGGCATAGGCAAGGACTTCATGACCAAAACACCAAAAGCATTGGCAACAAAAGCCAAAATAGACAAATGGGATCTAATCAAACTTAAGTGCTTCTGCTCAGTGAAAGAAACTATCATTGGAGTGAACTGGTAACCAATAGGATGGGAAAAATTTTTTGCCATCTATCCATATGACAAAGGACTAAGATCCAGAATCTACAAATAACTTAAACAAATTTACAAGAAAAAAACAACCCCATCATAAATTGTGCAAAGGATATGAACAGACACTTTTCAAAAGAAGACATTTATGCAGCAAACAAACATATGAAAAAAAGCTCATCATCACTGGTCATTAGAGAAAAGCAAATCAAAACCACATTGACATATCACCTCACACCACTTAGAATAGCGATCATTGAAAACTCTGGAGACAACAGATGCTAGAGTGGATGTGGAGAAACACGAATGCTTTTACACTCTTGATGGGAGTGGAGATTTCTAAAATAACTTAAAATAGAACTACCATTTGACTCAGCAATCCCACTACTGGGCATATACCCAAAAAACCATAAATTATCCTACCAGAAAACACATGGATTTGTGTGTTCCTCACAGCGCAATTTACAATAGCATTGTAGAATCAACCCACGTGCCCATCAATGGTGGAATGGATAAAGAAAATGCACATACATGCTATGGAATACTATACAGCCATAAAAAGAATGAAGTCATGTCTTTTGCTGCAATATGAATGCAACTGGAGGCTGTTATCCTAAGTGAAATAATGCAGGAATGAAAAACCAAATGCTGCAGGCTCTCACTTATAAGTAGAAGCTAAACAATGAGTACTCATGGATATAAAGATGGCAACAACAGGCCAGGCACCGTTGCTCCCATCTGAAAACCCAGCACCACTTTGGGAGGCCGAGGTGAGCGGATCACGAGGTCAGGAGTTCAAGACCAGCCTGGCCAATATGGTGAAACAGCGTCTCTACTAAAAATACAGAAATTAGCCAGGTGTATTGGCGGGTGCCTGTAATCCCAGCTACTCAGGAAGCTGAGTTAGGAGAATGGCTTGAAAACAGGTGGAGGTTGCAGTGAGTCGAGATTGTGTCACTGCATTCCAGCCTGGATGACAGCGAGACCTTGCCTAAAACAAAACAAAACAAAACAAAAAACTAACCCTTGGGTACAATGCTAAGTACATGGGTGTTGGGATCAATTGTATCCCAAACCTCAGTAGTATGCCATATACCCAGATAATGAACCTGCACATATACCCTCTGAATCTAAAAATTGAAATTATGAAAAGTTAGGCAAGGCATGGTGGCTCATGGCTATAATCCTAGCACTTTGGGAGGACAAGGCAAGTGGATTGCTTGAGGTCAGAAGTTTGAGACCATCCTGGCCAGCATGAGGAAACTCCCTTCTATACTAAAAATACAAAAATTAGCCAGGTGTGGGGTGCACACCTGTAATCCCAGCTGTTCAGGAGGCTGAGGCATGAGAAACACTTGAACTCGGGAGACAGAGGTTGCAGTGAGCCGAGATTCCGCCACTGCACTCCAGCCTGGGAGACAGAACAAGACTCCGTCTCAAAAAATAAATAGGCTGGGCACGTTGGCATGCCAGTAATCCCAGCGCTTTCAGGAGCTGAGATGGGTGGATTACAAGGTCAGGAGTTCAAAACCAGACTGGCCAATATAGTGAAACCCCATCTATGCTAAAAACACAAAAATTAGCTGGCCATGGTGGTGCATGCCTGTGGTCCCAGCTACTCGGGAGGCTGAGGCAGGAGAATCACTTGAATCTGGGAGGTGGAGGTTGCAATGAGCTGAGATCATGCCACTGTACTCTAGCTTGAGCAACAGAGTGAGACTTCGTCTCCAAAATTTAAAAAAAAATAAAATAAATAGGGCCGAGTGTGGTAGCTCACACCTGTAATCTCAAGTCTTTGATAGGCCGAGGTGGATGGATAACTTGAGGTCAGTAGTTCGAGATCAGCCTGGCCAACATGGTGAAGCTCCATCTCTACAAAAAATACAAAATTTAGCTGGGCTTGGTGGCGGGTGCCTTTAGTTCCAGCTACTTGGGAGGCTGAAACATGAGAATCCCTTGAACCCAGAAAGTGGTGGTTGCAGTGGACCGAGATTGTGCCACTGCACTCCAACCTGGGTGACAGAGCAAGACTCCATCTTTAAAAAAAAAAGTAAATAGGCCGGGTGTGGTGGCTCAAGCCTGTAATCCCAGCACTTTGGGAGGCTGAGGCAGGTGGATCACGAGGTCAGGAGATCGAGACCATTCTGGTCAACATGGTGAAACCCCGTCTCTACTAAAAATACAAAAAATTAGCTGGGCATGGTGGTGCGTGCCTGTAATCCCAGCTACTCAGGAAGCTGAGGCAGGAGAATTGCCTGAACCCAGGAGGCAGAGGTTGCGGTGAGCCGACATCATGCCATTGCACTCCAGCCTGGGTAACAAGAGTGAAACTCCATCTCAAAAAAAAAAAAAGTAAATAAATAATTGTTTTAAAACAGTAAAGACAGGGTTTCCCTATATTGCTGAGGCTGGTCTCAAGCAATCCTCCTGAGACAGGGAAATAAAAGAATGAAGAGGCTGGGCGCAGTGGCTCACACCTGTAATCCCAGCACTTTGGGAGGCCAAGGCGAGCAGATCACAAAGTCAAGAGATCGCGACCATCCCGGTCAACATGGTGAAACCCCGTCTCTACTAAAATACAAAAATTAGCTGGGTGGTGGTGTGCACCTGTAGTTCTAGCTACTTTGGGAGGCTGAAGCAGAAGAATAGCTTGAACCCAGGAGGCAGAGGTTGCAGTGAGCCAAGATCGCACCACTGTACTCCAGCCTGGTGCCTGGTGACAGAGAGAGACTCTTGTCTCAAAAAATAAAATAAAATAAAAGAATGAAGAAATAAAGTCACATAAAAGTAAGTTCTTTGTGTTAAACTGAAGACAGTCTGTAAGCCCAGGCTCTGCAGGAGCTTTGATATCGTTATCTCAGAAGCCAGAGCTCAAGGGAATGTACTCTGAAGACTTTCCCAATACTCCCTCACCATCTGGAGGGAAGCATCCCGAATCCCTACCTTCATGATATGAGCAAGCCTAAGAATTTGTAGATATCTGTGTATTGCAAGCCTGTTTTCTATCTAAATAACACAGTGAAGGCCATGAGAAATGTTCAAACAGGATGACTCCCTGGACATCAAAAAGGAGGCCAGAATGAACCACTCTAGGTTTGAGATAAGGCCACCTGGCACACATACCAAGAGTCATGTGTAAGCCTGTCACTGTGTTGATTAACTGCTTTTGTTCTCACTTCTGTAAGCCTGCTTCTTTTCACACCATTAGATGCATAAAAGGCACTTGCCCTCTTTGTCCAATGCTCAGTCCTTTGGATGCAAATCCACTGAGCCAGTGTACACCTTAAATAAATCCTCCTGTAACCTCTTAGGTCTCTCCATTACCCTGATTTCCTATAACATTTTCTGGGGGCTCGTCCAGGATTGGAGATGGCAGATTTACTGTCTCCTTTGCCTGTGGGACTAGAGCCCCAGGCCAGGGGAAACCTGAGACTGTAGGTGCCGATGGGAGAACTTCAGCCCAGAGAGTGGATTGGCTCTCCTGTGTCCCGGTGCCCTTTTTTCTAACAATGCAATGGGACCTACAAAGGGGCCACCAGACAATTACAGGAGCAGTGTGCTTTCTTCAGAACCATGGTAAGGTTTTTGGGGCCCAAGGCAGGACCTGTCCTGTAAAGGCAGAAAGGGAGCTTGATCACCTCCTGGGGTGTAATTACTAATCTGACCCAGAGGGGCTGGGGGCAGTGAGAGTGGCTCGCCAATTCAGATGAAAGCTACATCCCAATTAAGGAGCAGGAACTGGGAGTGAGGAGGTGTGTGAAAGTGTGTGAAAGAGACGGTTCTGGGAGGAACCAAGGTGGGGAGTGATGTGGGGAGACACAGATCCCTTAAGGTGGACTGACTGTGTGCTCAGAAGCCAGTGTGAGACTGACCAGAGCTAGGACCATTCCTCATATGACCAATAGGAGCTGCCCTACGACTGCAACAGTTGTAGTGGGAATAAACTACTCTCCTGGCTAAGTGGTGCCTGAAACTCCTATAGCGGGAACTGGTCTGGTCAGTCCAGAATGAGAGGCTGAGTGATCGTGCATTGTAAAGGAAGGAAATGGGAGGGAATGTTTTGAAACCAACTCCATTGGAATGTATGTTAAAGAACTTTAAGAAAGGTTTTGGAGGAGATTATGGAGTTAAAGTGTCACCCCCAAGGTTTAGAGTTCTGTGTGAGGTGGGATGGCCTTCTTTCAATGTAGGGTGGCCAACCGAAGGAACAATAGACAGGGAAACAATTGGCTGTGTACACAGGGTAGTGACTGGGGTCAGAGGACAGCCCAGGCATCCAGACCAGTTTCCATACATCAACTCCTTGTTGAATGTAGTCCAGACATGTATGAAGTGGCTGCAGCCTTGTTTGGCAGATTACTGTTAGACCTTAGTGGCTCGATCTGAGTCTGAGATAATGAAAAAGCCTATATTGCCAGAGCCCCAGAGGAAAAGAAGCAGCAGCAGAGAAGCCAGGAAAAGCCAATCCTTCAAGCACCTCTGGAGGACAGGGACTTCTCCCTATGCTCCAATATGCCCATCCTTATCACAGCTAGGACGAGGTGCTGAGCAAATGGCTCTTGATAAGTTCAGAAGGGAGTGAGTCCCAAGCAGCACCCTACAAAGGGGAACCAGAACCCCATCCTATAAAGAGCAAGGAGGGAGGCCAAGGTGAGGCAGCAGGTTGCCTCTGATCTGACTGCACCCGAGCCATGCAGATGCCCCTCTGTGAAACTCGAGCACAGATCTAACATGATGAACAGGGCCAAATCCAAGGAGGACAGTGAGTTTTTGCCTATCAATCTTCTTCTACTACTGACCTAAACTGGAAACATTGTACTCCCTCTTACACAGAGAAGCCCCAGGCCCTTACAGACTTGATGCGGTCCGTCTTTTTAACTCATAACTCTACCTGGCCAGATTGCCAACAGCTCCTTTATACACTGTTCAATACAGAAGAGCCTTGGAGAGTGACCCAAGCAGCTCTCCAATGGTTAGAGAACAATGCGCCTGAAGGCATGTTAGGCGATATGCTACGGAACAGTTCCCAGAAATTGATCCTGAGTGGGGCCCAGATGAGGCAGAGGAGCTGCAGCACTTGCAGAGGTATAGAGAGGTGCTCCTAAATGGAATAAAGGCTGGTGGGAAAAAGGCAATAAATAGAGAGAAGGTTTCAGAAGTGCTCCAGAAAGCTGATAAGAGCCCAAGTCAGTTCTATGAAAAGCTTTGTGAGGCACACCAGCTCTATATACCATTTGACCCAGAGGCTGCTGAGAACCAGCACATATTAAATACATCATTTGTGGGTGGTGGGTGTGGGCAGTAAAAAAAAGAAAAGAAAAGAAAAGAAAGAAATAAATACATAAATACATCATTTGTTGGTCAGGCAGAGGGAGACATCAAGAGAAAGCTATGGGAAATAGAAGGTTTCTCAGGCATGAATGCCACTCAGCTAATAGAAATAGCTACTAAGGTGTATGTCAACTGAGAGCAAGAGAAAGATAAAAAGGTTGAATGGAGGCTTACGAGACAGGCTGAATTTCTGGTGGCTGCCCTCGTTGAGAGAGAATAGCGTGGTGTGAGGACGTGGATGTGGTCGTGGTCATGGTGTGGAGGAAGTCAAGGCAGAGAGGGACTTGAGAGCCGGCTGAGGCTTGGGAAGGATAAGTGTGCACAATGCAAAGAGAAAGGACATTGGAAGGATGAATGCCCAGAGAAGGATGAAGGCAATAGCCACAGCAGAGAAACTTGGCCAAAGCCTCTGAGTGCAAGTCACTGCATTATGGAAAGACGGGATGCCAGTTTGATCAGCTGGGCAGAGGCCGAAAGCTATGAGGACTGAGACAGACTGGGCTCCATCCATTTAGGCACCCAGGAGCCCATGGTCACAGTGGAAATCAGGGGCAAATAAATGGACTTTATGGTAGACATCAGCACCAAACACTCAGTGGTGACTCGGCCCATTGGGTCATTGTCCAAAAACTCTGCAACTATTATTGGGACAACTACAGTTTCAGAAAAAAGACCTTTTTGCCAGACTAGGAGGTGTGTGGAGAACGAGAAGTCCAGGATGAGTTCTTATACCTCCCAAACTGCCCAGTCCCTTTGCTAGGAAGAGACTTAACATCAGAAACTGCAGGCACAAATCACCTTTAGGCCTCAAGGAAACATGACCTTAGACCTGAGTCAATCCAAGGTTAGGGTGTTAACTCTCACCCTTCCAAAGGCCCAGAAATGGAGCCTGTACACAGATGGACCAGCATGTAAGCTAGGGATTCTTGAGATGTTTTGGCTGCTTACCAAAATTCCCAGAGTGTGGGCAGAAGATAAGGCACCTGGGTTGGCTGTAAATCAGGCACCAGTGGTGGTACAATTAAAACCAGAGGTTTCTCCAGTATGGGTTCACCAATACCCGTTATTTACTGAAGTTACATGGGGTGTCCAAAAGCACATAGACTGGCTCTTCAAGCACGGCTTTATAATAAAATGTAAATCACCTTGGAACACTCCCCTTCTGCCGGTACGGAAGTCGTCTGGTGAATATAGACTGCTGCAGGAGTTACGTGCTGTAAATCAGGTCACAGAGACTATCCACCTGGTAGTGCCCAACCCATATACATTAATGGGACTCATTCCAGCAAGTGCTGCCTGGTTTACCTGCTTGGACTTAAAGGATGCCTTCTTTTGTCTCCAGCTGGCACCTATTAGCCAGCCTATCTTTGCATTTAATTGTGGGGGAACCTCAGTATACCTGGATAAGACTCCCACTCCTACAATTTTTAAAGAATTGCTGGTGACAGATCTCAGGGCATTTAGTCTGCCAAATGACAATTTCATTCTGCTCCAGTACATAGACGACCTCTTCTTTGCAGCCCTACTTGGCAGGACTGTCTACAGGGCACTGAGGACCTCCTCTGTCTCTTGTGGAAAGCAGGATATAAAGTGTCTAGGAAAAAGACACAGATCTCTTCTCCAGCAGTCAAATATCTAGGCTTCATAGTGAGACAAGGAAAACGTGAACTTGGCAGTGAGCAAAAGCAGGCCTTATGTGCACTTCCCACTTCAACCACCGGGCAGCAAATAAAGGAATTCCTAGGGGCAGCAGGTTTCTACCACATTTGGATTCCAAATTTCTCACTCATGGCAAAACCTCCATACGAAGCCACAAAGCTGGGTGAAAAGGAGCTCCTCCTTTGGGGAACTGACCAGGAGATGGCCTTCAAGGAGATTAAGATGGCCTTCATTCGGGCTCCGGCATTAGGGCTGTCAGATCAGACTAAGCCTTTCTTCCTACATGTCCATGAGCAGAAAGAATGGCAATAGGAGTCCTGACCAAATGTTAGGATCATGGCATTGACCTGTGGCATACCTATCAAAGCAATTGGACCCTGTGGCACTAGCTTGGCCCCCCTGTTTTAAAGCAGTAGACGCTACAGCCCTGCTAGGACAAGAAGCCAACAAACTGACCTTAGGACAGAAAGTGATCATTCCGGTGCCACACACAGTTATTACGCTCATGGACCAGAGAGAGCACACTGGTTGTCAAACCCAAGAATGACTAGGTATCAAAAACTCTTATGTGAGAATCCTCACATTATTTAAGAAACTATCAATACTCTAACCCAGCCACTCTGCTACCCACAGAAGAGTCAAAAGATCCCCAACCACAACATAACTGCACAGATGTTGTAGAGGAAGTATTTTCTAGCCAAAAAGACTTGACAGATCAGCCCTTTGGAAACCCAGATGAGGAATACTTTACAGATGGAAGTAGTTTCATGACAGAAGGGACCTCGCGAGCTAGGTATGCAGTAGTGACACGGGACTCAGTGGTGGAGGTGCAACCCCTACCAGCCAGAACATCAACTCAGAAGGCAGAACTGATAGCTCTAACAAGAGCTTTACTATTGGCTAAAGGGAAAATAGTAAACATCTATACTGACTCTAAGTATGCCTTTGCCACCCTGCACACCCATGGGGCTATATATAAAGAAAGAGGACTTTTAACTCTAGAAGGGAAAGAGATAAAATATAAGGAGGAAATTCTACAACTGTTAGATGCTGTGTGGGCTCTGGAAAAGGTGGCTGTCATTCATTGCAAAGGACATCAGGTAGATGGGACTTTTGAATCAAAAGGAAACAGGAAGGCAGACAGAAAGGCAAAACTGGCAGCAATGAAAGCCCTACCCCCTAAAGAGGAATCCCTAGCTATGCCTCTTCTCCTGGAGATTCCCCTACCAGAGACCCCTAGCTACACTCCAAACGAAGAGGCTTGGCTTGCCCAGGAAAGTGGAAATTATATTGAAGGAGGATGGTGGAAGTTTTCTGATGGGAGGCTAGCCATACCGGAAATGGTGGTCCCCAGATTTGTAAAGTAGTTCCACCAAGGAACACACATGGGGAAACAGCATTAGAAACATTGCTTGGACCATATTTCTATATGCCACGGTTCACTGCCATCACTCGAGCCATTTGTGAACAGTGTCTAACTTGTGCCCAAGACAACCCATGACAGGGGCCTACGCAGCCCCCAGGAATTCAGGAAGTCAGAGCAGCACCTTGCCAGAACCTACTCACGGACTTTACTGAGTTGCCCCGGGCTGGGGGCTGTCAGTATATGTTAGTGTTAGTCTGCACATTTTCAGGATGGGTAGAGGCTTTCCCCACTCGGACAGAAAAGGCACAAGAGTCAGCAATGACTAAGGTATTGCTGAGAGACATTATTCTAGATTCGGACTCCCCCTAACTCTGGGGTCAGACAATGGACCGGCATTTGTGGCTGAAATAGTTCAGGACTTGGCTTGACTGTCAAAAATGAAATGGAAATTACATACAGCTTATAGGCTGCAAAGCTCAGGAGAAGTGGAACACGTGAACTGGACACTCAAGAAATTGCTGAAGAAATGTTGTCAAGAAATCCACCTGCCATGGGATCGGGAATTGCCTATGGTCCTCCTCTGAGTCATATGCACCCCCACAAAACAGACTGGGTATTTGCCCTGTGGGGTTTTGTTCAGCAGGACACCCCCCCATTGTAAATCAGATTAAAGGTCATCTCCATGAGTTAGGGGAGCTAACTTTAAAAAGGCAAATTCAGGCTTTAGGCATGGCAATGAAGAAGTACACACTGGGTGCAGGAAAGGATGCCTATAAGCCTAACAGAACGAGCACATTCCTTTAAACCTGGAGACTCTGTTTGGGTCAAGAAATGGAGCCCAACTTCTCTAGGACCCATATGGGTTGGGTTCCATACTGTAATTTTGATCATCCCCACTGCTGTTAAAGTTACAAGTATTGTGCCTTGGATCCACCACAGTTGGCTGAAACCCGCAGCCCAGGACCAGCGGACCAGTCAACAGGATCCAGACCATCCTACCCAATTAATCCTGTGACAAGACCGTGTTGCCAGTGAGGGTGACTACAGCCCTGCTCTGGCCACTCTAGAAGCTGGCCAGTCTACTCACGACAGAAGCCGGAGGAAATCTGCAAGCCTTGCTCTAGTCACACAACCAGAAGCTGACTAGTCCACGTAAAGCCAAAGTTTGAGGAGTCATCCAAGTAAATGTGGTTAGAAATGTTAAGCTTGATTGCCATTTTAGTACTGTTAACTGTTCTATTGCTATGTGGTCATTTTTTGCCAGTCCCTCTGCCCAAGGAGAGATTCATTCTGCCCATGTTGCATATAAGGATGCTATCCTTTGCTTTGCTCTTGCTAGTTCCTGTATCTGTACAGGAGGAAGGGTAACTCGTAGAAGGATGTCCACACTGCATGCATACTACTTGGATAGGGAATACAGTAGTTAAGACTTTACTATATCAGAAATATTATGAATGTACAGGGACCCACCTAAGGACTTGTACTTACAACCAGACAACTTACTCAGTTTGTGACCCAGGAAATGGCCAGTCTTAACACTTGTTACGAGCCTAAGTATTCCCCTGGGTCCTGGTTTGAAGTTTGGATCAAGGAAGAGGACAGGTGGAACCTTCTGAACCAAACTAAAGCCCCTCCTTCCCAGAAAGAAGCTATAGATTTATACTTTAATTTCTGTCAAGTGAAATTCACAAATACGGCTCCCCCCGCAATTACTAACTCCACAGGTTTCACCACTGTCTGTCACAGAACTAGGTGTTTATCCTCTGCATGTTGGTGAACAATTTGCTGGAACTGTCTGACGTGGTCCAGTAACCAGCAGCAACCAAGGCAAGTCATGGTTATGAAAACAGTTTTCCTTTTTCTACTGAAACCAGACTGTAAAGTAAGCAGCTGCCACCCTGTAACTCTTTCAATTCTTAAGCCAGATCTGTCTATATGGATAATGGGTAACTATATGACAATATACAGAGGCAGCTGGAGAATCATTTTGTAAATTGCAAAAAAAAAAAAAAAAAAAAAAAAAATTGAGTCCGTCCCATTCAATAACAATTCCAGGTATTTAAGTCATTCTATAAGAATCTCAACTAAGAGATACCCGAGCCCCATCCTGCAGCCTGTTTCTGGCCGAAACGCAGCCAGAAATCTATGTGTCTTCTCTTGTTATGTCTGCGGAGGAGCCAATATGGGAGATCAACGGCCATGGGAAGCAAAAGAGTTAACGCCTCAAGAAAGCTTTACCTTATATCTCTCTTCTACTGAGCCGATGCTCAAACATTCAAGAATTTGGCTCTTGAAATCCTCTATCATAGGGAGATACTGCATTGCCAGCTGGGGGAAAACCTTCACCAACCCATTTGGGGAATTGGTTTGCTTAGGACAGCAATGTCATAATGAAACAATGAAGAAAACTCTATGGAAAGGCAAAAACAAGCAAGATAGAGATCCCACCAGACTATCATGCCACAACCCATTTTCTCGCTTCCTTTCTCAGAACCACTTCTGGTACCAACTAGAGGCACCTAATAGCTAGTAATACACCCTCTGGCCTCTACTGGATCTGTGGGCAACAGGCTTATCAACAGTTATCTGCCAACTGGACAGGGGCCTGCCTACTGGGAACAATTAGACCATCTTTCTTCCTACTCCCACTGCAGCAAGGGGAGACTCTTGGGTATTCCATTTATGATGAAATCAAAGAAAGAAACAGAAGAGATGTAGACATCAAGAGAGACATAAAGATAGGAGACTGGAAAGATACTGATTGGCCCCCTGAGAGAATAATTTAATATTATGGACCAGCCACCTGAGCACAGGCTAGATCATGGGGATACCGTACCCCAATTTATATGCTTAACCGCGTCATAAGGTTACAAGCAGTACCTGAGATCATTACCAATGAAACAGCAAATGCTTTAGATCTCTTAGCCCAGCAATCCACAAAGATGAGGAATACAATTACCAGAATAGGCTAGCTTTAGAATCTCCTTGCCCAGGAAGAAGGAGTATGTGGAAAGTTCAACTTAACTAACTGTTGCTTAGAAATTGATGATAATAGAAAAACTATCATGGAAATTACTGCGAAGATGCAAAAATTAGCTCATGTTCCAGTTCAGACTTGGAAACCCAGATGGTTTCCAGATTCCCTTTTTGGAGGTTGGTTTTCACCCTTTGGTGGTTTTAAAACATTAATAGGAGTAATGCTGGCTATATTAGGGAATTGCTTAATACTCTCATCTCTTGCCCCTTATTAGAAGCATTCAGGCTACTACAGAAGTTTTCGTAGACAAAACAACCGCAACCTGACTGATGGCTCCTATGAAATATCAGTCTTTGCCTACAACAGAAGACCCACCCCGTCATGAAGAACTAAATAGAAGTGATGCTTTCTATTGAGTTTTTACTCACAGGAAGCATCAACAGGGGGAATGAGGCAGGGAAATAAAAGAATAAATAAAGTCACATAAAAGTAAGTTCTTTGTGTTAAATTGAAGACAGTCTGTAAGCCCAGGCTCTGCAGGAGCTTTGATATCGTTATCTCAGAAGCCAGAACTTAAGTGAATGTGCTCTGAAGACTTTCCCAATAGTCCCTCACCATCTGGAGGAAAGCATAAATTTTCTCCCACATCCCTACCCGCATGATATGAGTAAGCCTAAGAATTTATAGATATCTGTGTATTGCAAGCCTGTTTTCTATCTAAATAACACAGTGAAGGCCATGAGAAATGTCCAAACAGGATGGCTCCCTAGACATCAGAAAGGAGGTCACTCTGAACTAGCCTAGGTTTGAGATAAGGCCACCTGGCACACATACCAAGAGTCATGTGTAAGCCTGTCACTGTATTATTGATTAACTGCTTTTGTTCTTGCTTCTGTAAGCCTGCTTCTTTTCACACCCTTAGATGCATAAAAGGCACTTGCCCTCTTTGTCCGATGCTCAGTCCTTTGGATGCAAATCCACTGAGCCTCTGTACACCTTAAATCAGGCGTCCCCAAACTACAGCCCGCGGGCCGCATGCGGCCCCCGAGGCCATTTATCCAGCCCCCTGCCGCACTTCAGGAAGGGGCACCTCTTTCGTTGGTGGTCAGTGAGAGGAGCACAGTATGCGGCGGCCCTCCAACGGTCTGAGGGACAGTGAACTGGCCCCCTGTGTAAAAAGTTTGGGGATGCCTGCCTTAAATAAATCCTCCTAAAACCTCATAGGTCTCTTTGGTTCCCTGATTTCCCGCAAAACTCCCACCTTGGCTTCCCAAAGTGCTTGGATTATAGATATAAACCACTATACCTGGCTTCAAGGATTAAGTAAACTAAAATTCCAGACAAGAAGAAGCCCTTCCAAGGTGAATTGATAATAACTAGCTGTTTTCTTTTGTGGAAACATTTGCTAATTTTAGATCACTCTTAACATAGGCAGAGGAGTTTTTTGGGACAAAGAAAACCCAGAAGAGCTTTGTGGTCGTTTGGGGTTACTGAACTGATTGAAAATTAGATAAGTCCCAAAGCATGGTTGATTTTTTCATGTGGGATATTTGCTGAGTTGAAGACCTGCTTGGGAGGCTCAGGGATTGGCTCAAAACTTTTCAAAAGTAAAATCATTGTGTTTAGGAAACAAAGCCCCATTAGAAGGATATGGCTTCCTCAAACTCATGGCTAGTATCTCTCTCAAGATATTTCTCCTATTTTGAAGCTGAATAAGCTAGAAGCTAAGCTCAATGTTAAACTAAGCTCAAAGTCTCTAAAGGGATGAACTGAAAGTCCTATAGTCTTTCAGGATTGAGGAGACAAAGATCTACAAGGTTTTTCTATTAAAAACCTAGGGCCCAATGTGGTGGCTCATGCCTGTAATCCCAGTACTCTGGGAGGCCAAGGACAGCAGATCACAAGGTCAGGAGTTCGAGACCAGCCTGGTCAACATGGTAAAACCGTCTCTACAAAAACACAAAAATTAGCTGGGTGTGGTGGTGTGGGCCTGTAATCCCAGTTATGGGAGAGGCTGAGGCAAGAGAATAGCTTGACCCTGGGAGACGGAGGTTGCAGTGAGCCGAGATTGCACCACTGTACTCCAGTCTGTGTGACACAGTGAGACTCCATCTCAAAACAACAACAGCAACAACAAAAAACTAAAATGGATGAGAAGATTGGAGACTTTCAACAGATAACTACAATGTATAAAAAGAATTTGTAAAAACAAATCAAATTTTATTTCGTTTGTTTGTTTATTTATTTGGGACAGAGTTTCACTCTGTTGGCCAGGCTGGAGTGCAGTGGTGCAATCTTGGCTCACTGCAACCTCTACCTCTGGGTTCAAGCGATTCTCCTGCCTCAGCCTCCCGAGCAGCTGGGATTACAGGGTGCATGCCACCACTCCCAGCTAATTTGTGTGTGTGTGTGTGTGTGTGTGTTTTTAGTAGAGACAGGGTTTTGCCATGTTGCCCAGGCTGGTCTCAAACTTCTGGACTCAAGCGATCTGCCCACCTGGACCTCCCAAAGTACTGATTATAGGTGTGAGCCACGGTGCCCAGCTACAAATCAAATTATAAAACTGAAAATCTAGGCCGGGCACTGTGGCTCACGCCTGAAATCCCAGCACTTTGGGAGGCTGAGGTGGGGGGGATTGCCTGAGGTCAGGAGTTTGAGACTAGCCTGGCCATATGGCGAAACCCCATCTCTACTCAAAATACAAAAAATTAGCTGAACGTGGTGATGGGCGCCTGTAATCCCAGGTACTCAGGAGACTGACACAGGAGAATCACTTGAACCTGGGAGACAGAGGTTGCAGCAAGCCGAGATTGTGCCACTGCACTCCAGCCTGGGCAACAAGAGCAAAACTCTGCCTCAAAACAAAACACAACACAACAAAACAAACAAACAAACAAAAAAAAACAGAAAATCTAGTATTTAAAATAAAAATTCAATGTATAGATTTAACAGCAGGTTGGAGATTATAGCAGATAGACTCAGTAAAAGTGTAAAAGACATGGTGAACAAGGTCAAATATTTTTACATATGAGCTGGGTGTGGTGGCTCATGCCTGTAATCTCAGTACTTTGGGAGGTCGAGGCGGGTGGATCACCTGAAGTCAGGAATTTAAGACCAGCCTGGCCAACATGGTGAAACCCCATCTCTACTAAAAATACAACATTGGCTGGGTGTGGTGTTGGGTGCCTGTAATCCCAGCTACTCAGGAGGCTGAGGCAGGAAAATCACTTAAACCCAGCAGGCGGAGGTTGCAGTGAAGTGAGATCACAGCATTGCGTCCAAGCCTTAGCAAAAGGAACGAAGCTCTGTCTCAAATAATAATCACCATCATCATCATCATCTTACATATGGTTATTGATGTCTTGAAGAAGAGGCTTAGAAAATACAGCAATAGCCTTATCTGAAGAGATAATGATTGAGAATTTCCCAAAACTGATGAAAGACATCAAGCCACAAATCAGAGAAGCTCAATGACATCCAAGACAGATAAATACAAAGAAAACCAAGATAGGGCACAAAATAAATGGCTAAAAATCATTGACAAAGAGAAACTCTTAAAAAGAAGTGAGAGGGCCAGGCGTGGTGGTTCACATCTGTAATTCCAGCACTGTGGGAGGCCCAGGTGGGAGGATTGCTTGAGTCCAGGGATTCAAGACCAACCTGAGCAACAAAGGGAGACATCATCTCTACAAAAATAATAATAAGAAGAAGTTAAAAAAATTAGTCCAGCAACATGGCAGGATCCTGTGGTCCCAGGTACTCTGGAGTCTGAGGTGGGAGGATTGCTTGAGCCCAGGAGGCAGAGGTTACAGTGAGCCCAGATTGTGCCACTGCACTCCAGCTTGGCGAAAGAGCAAGACCCTGTCTGGGGAAAAAGAAAAAGAAAAAGAAAAAAAATCAACAGTAATTGCAGTAATTGTTTAGAACTAAAACTAAACAAAGCTTTTGCTTAGAAAGGAGTACTTTATCATTAACATTGTTTAGAATTTTCTGACAGATGGCGATAATTAAAAGCAAACCATCCTGCAGTTGGCTTCACTATGGTTTTTTTGTGTTTGTTTTGTTTTGTTTTGTTTTGTTTTTTTGAGACAGAGTCTCTCCCTGGTTCCCAGGCTGGAGGGCAATAGCACGATCTTAGCTCACTGCAACCTTCGACTCTCTGGTTCAAGCGATTCGCCTGCCTCAGCCTCCCAAGTAGTTGGGATTACAGGCAAGCGCCACCACGCCCCTCTGATTTTTGTATTTTTAGCCGAGACGGGGTTTCACCATGTTGGCCAGACTGGTCTCGATCTCCTGAACTTGTGAGTCGCCTGCCTCGGCCTCCCAAAGTGCTGGGGTTACAGGCGAGCCACCGTTCCAGGCCAATTACAGTTTTTATCTTCTCCACCATCAATTTTTATCTTTATTGCTTACACAGGTGCTCAGGAACACCCTTCGTATTCCATTGCAGTCACCTCTTTATTCTTCCAGATTGAGTATGTCCAAAACTGAACTTATCTTCTGCCATAAATCTGCTATTATTATGTTTTTACCTATCAGGACATTGGCTTATAATTTTGGAAAGCATTCACAGTTGGGGCGGGTAGGACACATAAAGAGGCCAATCACGATACCGGGGGCAAGATCAATGGGAAAACCAGAGAGGAGACGGACGCCTGCGCCAGGCCTCACAACGTCCAGAGGTGGAATGGGGTGACGGGATTTCGGCGCAGGGGTGACGGGATCAGTGAAGGGCAGCGGTGTACATTAGCTGCGGTCTGATTTCGCCCTCTGAGGTTATAAACTGGAGAAAGGGCTGAACAGAAGTCTCAAACGCGCTTCGCAGCTCCTGAACGCGGCTCTCATCCCGGCGCGTTCCGAGGGAGACCGGGGCTGGGGACTTTGTGACACGCGAGGGCGGAACGGCTCCGGGCTGGGAGGCGGGGCGGGAACAGGGGAAGCGGGGCGGTGTCAGGACCACCCCTCCCGCAGGCGGAAGGGCGCGGAGGAGGTGACGCAGTAGGCCAGCGCCAGCGTCGCGGCAGCGGCTTCAGAGGAAGCTCGGCGGCGGTGGCGGCCGCGGCGAGCAGGCCGGACGCCTACTTGCTGGCTGGGCTTCCTCTGGAGCTGGCGAAGGCGGGGCCCGCGGTCCAGGCTGCTGCCGCGTCGGGGCCGACGGCGGGACAGGTGCCGGGAGCGAGGGGGCAGGTAAGCTGGGGCGCAGGCGGCCGAGTGCCGGACGTAGCGATCGCTTGGCTGGGCTGGCTGGCCATTCCGGCGCCGGTGCGCGCCACCTCAGCGCCCGGCCCGGAGGCCGAAAGCCGCCCTCCCCCCGCCGGAGCCGGAGGCCGCGGTCCGTCCCGGCCACAGCGTGCCTTTCCGGGGGGGGCGCGCGAGCTCGTCCCGAGGGGCCGCTGTCCTGCGCTCTCGCTCCAACCGGGCTGTGCGGCGGAGGCACCGGGAAGCTGGCGCCGTCCCCACCCCACCCCCCCACACACACACACCCCCAGCTCCTCCTGAAGTCTTGAAAGCTCTGGGAAGAGAATCGGCTGTCACAGGCTTCCAGCTCCGGCCGCCTTGGAAGTCCAGGGTTTTTATTTATTTGCTCGGACTGCCCTGCCTCCTTCTGGCCTTGATTCCTTCCACCGTGCTCCCGGGACCGATTTCCAGAGAGCCTGGCTGGTCATGAGCGCGGCGGGAGCCGTCTTTTCCCTTCGGTTTGCGCTGGGCGGTATCAGCCCCCGCTCTACGCCCAGTGGCCACTCTGTCGTGGGAAGAGGGATGCAGAGAGGATGTGGGAGTTTTGGACTTAGAGCCAGAATACACGAGGTGACATCCTACCCTGCTGTCTGGTGGTGTTTTTCATCTCATGCTAGACATTTCAACCTTTTTCGCCGCATGTAAAAATGGGACTTTTTTCTACCAGTATAAATTGTAATGTTGGGAGAATTAAATGAAGAAAGCAGACGTTATTATGAAATGTTTTGAGAATATGATTAAATTTAAGAATATCCAGAACACTTCATGAAAGGTTCCTAATTCTGGTCCCCCCCCACCCCGCCCATTTTGCCCGGAATAGCTAAGCTTGCTATGGAGAAGGGTGCCCGGACATGCCAGGCTCTTGCGTGGTCAGAGCCTAACTGCAGCTTCTGCTTTGGGTGGGCAGCATCAGGAAGAAAGGAGACTGTCTCCTAGCCATCTGCATGTCTCACGCTTATTGATAGCACGTTACTGGTTATATGAGGGATGGCTTAAATCAGTTTTGATCTTTACTCAAGATGGCTTTTTCCCAGGTGATCTTTTCTAGGAGAGTAGAGGAGGGTGATAGGGAGGGAGGCTTCATTTGCACCTTGGTTCAGTCTTACTTTTTTTTTTTAAAAAAATTATTTATTTCGAGACAGAGTCTCACTCTGACGCCCCGGCTGGAGTGCAGTGGCGCGGTCTTCTCCGCTCACTGCAACCTCCACCTCCCGGGTTTAAGCGATTCTCCTGCTTTAGCTTCTCGAGTACCTGGGATTACAGGTGCCCGCTATCACGCCCGGCTAATTTTTGTATTTTTTGTAGAGTCGGGTTTCACCATGTTGACCAGGCTGGTCTCGAACTCCTGACCTTAAGTGGTCTGCCCGCGTCGGCCTCTCAAAAGTGCTGGGATTACAGACATGAGCCACTGCACTCAGCCTATATCACTTTATAAATCAGGCTTTTTTTTTTTTTTTTTTTTTTTTTTTTGTAGGTTATTATGTGAATCCTTCAAAAATCATAGAAAAATTGAAATTTAACAATAATTTGCCTTCATTCTAGCTTGTCATAAACCCAGTGCTGTATACGCAGGCCTGCCTTTCCCTCCATCCTCGTATTCATGACCATTTACTTTGTGTTATTAGCCAGATTCCTGTGGAGCTGAGTTTGAGAACAGGGGGTTCTGTGTTTCTCTAGTTGCCATACAAACGTCTTATTGAAGTGGATCACCTTGGCATTCTCGATATTAAGCATGTCTTTGTGAATTTTTAGTTCATTTTTCTTTTCGTTAAATTGTACTCTGTCACTGATTTAAAGACTTTGGTAGATGCTTTAGAAAGGGTCAACTGATAAGGTGGTCACAGTGTTTGACATGTACTTTTCTTATCCATTATGATGAAACTCTTGTGATGACTTTTTTTGGGATATGGGTAATATTTTCAAAATTAAGGTAAATAGGCCATCAGGCTGAGTTGAACATTCTGTTTTAGGGAAATATATTCATTCTCAAATTATTCTTTTGTAGCCTTCTCATTGCTTTAGCAATTCCTACTCTGTTATTGGTAGAGCCAGAAATGGACCCTACATCGCAGATTTTCCAAAGATGCTACTTTTTTTTTTTCTCTAAGATGACCATGTTTATAGCATGTTGGTTTTCTTTTCTTTCTTTCTTTATCGATATGGAGTTTCGCTCTTTTTGCGCAGGCTTGGGGGCAATGGTACAATCTCAGCTCACTGCAACTTCTGCCTCCCAGGTTCAAGCAATTCTCCTGCCTCAGCCTCCCAAGTAGCTGGGAACACAGGCACTCGGCACCACTCCTGGCTGATTTTTGTATTTTTAGTACAGATGGGGTTTCACCATGTTGGCCAGGATGACCTCAATCTCTTGACCTTGTGTTGATTTTCTACAACCAGATGATAAAAGACATCATAAAGTCACTGATTTAAAGTCATGGTAACATAAAGGTAGTCTAATATACTGAGTCTACAGAGACCTGGTATGTATCTGAAAAACCAAATAGCTGAATCTCTCAAATTTTATTTTTGTGTCTGAAATACCTTAACTCTGAAGTTGATGAATTGATGTTGAATTTCAGATTCTGACAGGAAACTTTTCACATTTCTGACAGGAAACAAATAGAGGTATATATGAAGGGTTGGTATGAACCCAGGGTTACAGTTTCAGTCTAAACTGATACTACAGATTTAACATTGAAACAAAGCAGGGCTATGGAGTAGTAACAGCCTAGCAAAAAGTAAAGATTAGAAGTCACCTGCTGGCTCTTGAGGCAGTCTTCTGACTCTGGAACTACTTGAAATGAAAATTTCGAAGAATTTTTTTAACTTAATTTTTTTTCTTTAAATGGAATCTTGCTCTGTTGTCCAGGCTGGAGTGCTCACTGAAACCTCTGCCTCCGGGGTTCAAGTGATTCTCCTGCCTTAGCCTCCTGAGTAGCTGGGACTACAGGCATGCGCTCCCACGCCCAGCTAATTTTGTATTTTTAGTAGAGACAGGGTTTCACCATGTTGGCCAGGATGGTCTCAATCTCTTGACTTTGTGAGTCGCCAACCTCGGCCTCCCAAAGTGCTAGGATTATAGGCATGAGCCACCATGCCCAGCTAACTTAATTTTTAAAATATATAATTACGGCTAGCTGTGGTGGCTCACACCTGTAATCCCAACACTTTGGGAGGCTGAGGTGGGCGGATCACCTGAGGTCAGGAGTTTGAGACCAGCCTTGCTAACATACTGAAACCCTGTCTACTAAAAATACAAAATTAGCCAGGTGTGGTGGCACATACCTGTAGTCCCAGCTACTCAGGAGGCTGAGGGCAGGAGAATCACTTGAACCTGGGTGGTGGAGGTTGCAGTGAGCCTAGATCGGGCCACTGTACTCCAGCATGGGTGACAATCAAAATTCTCTCAAAAAAAAAAAAAAAAAAAAATTACATACAGTGAAATACATAGATGTTAAGGGTTTTTGTTTTTTAAAGCATATGTACACAAAGTGGAAGACAGAACAACAGCAAAAACATTTGGAAGTTGGAATGCAGATTGATTTAAGCAATCTGCCTGCCTCGGCCTCCCAAAGTGTTAGGATTACAGGTGTGAGCCACCACACTTGGCTGATACAACTTTTTCATAGTGAAGCTTCAGTTAACCTGTACAGTGGCTGCGCTGCAAACTTTCACCCAAATATTGGGCTACTTATTAAGGGGTTGCTTAGGCTTGGGGCTGTCCTGGAGTTGGAGAATGTCTAACAAGAATGTAAAGCTCACTTCTATTTCCTATATGTGTGTGCATTTTATCTTTGAAGGAATGTTGATATTTGATCAATGTAAACGTAACAACATGGCTGTGAATACAGGGACAGAAATGAAAAGGAAACCCATGTGAAAGTTGCTTTTAATTACCGGACTGTTTTATTTGAGAATCTTCAATGGCAGTATCTTTTGTCTTTGCCCCAGGGTCAGATTCCCTAAAGAAGAAGGGGTCTCCTGCTTGGAGAGTATAAAGCAGGCTTCCAGCTGTCTAGTTGCTAAATTGAGAGAAAAACTGGAGGTCTTAGCATTCATTATTTAAACACTCATTCATGTTCATTTAACTGAACTGTTTTCAGAAAGATGACCTCATTCTCAGCTGGACCAGTTGAAAAGCTTTCCAGTCCAGGAATCCACTATCCAATATGGTAGCCACTAGCTACATGTAGCAGCTTAAATCTAAATAATTAAAGGTTTAGGTCCTCAGTTGCACTAGACACATTTCAAGTGCTTGGTGGCCACATTTGCTGAGAGCCTACCATATTGGGCAGAGTAAATATAGAATATTTCTATCATTGCAGAAATTTTATTGGGCTGTGTCATTCTAGTTTAGAGAGGAAGGCTCCAGGTTTTTGTAAGGATGAGTAAGGGACAGTTGGCTGGTTTTGTGGAGTGTGGGAGGATATTTAAATCATTTGACCAATCCTTTTGTTTTTAGTATCATGTTCACATACCTCTGTAGAACAATTCCTAACCTGTTCTGAGGTATTGTTCTTTAGATTGCTTTCCTTAAGTCTCCCTCTGTTGCCTACACTGGAGTGCAGTGACATGGAGTCGGCTCATTGCAACCACTCGGCTCACTGCAACCTCTGCTTCCCAGGTTTAAGCAGTTCTCCTGCCTCAGCCTCCTGAGTAGCTGGGATTACAGGCACCCACCATCACGCCTGGCTGATTTTTGTATTTTAATAGAGACAGGTTTTCACCGGGTTGGCCAGGCTGGTCTCAAATTCCTGACCTCAGGAGATTCACCTGCCTTGGCCTCCCAAAGTGCTGGGATTACAGGCATGAGCCACCTTCCCCAGCTGAGATTTAACTTCTTTAGATCATTCAGTCAGTCTGCATTCTAACTTTCAGATGTTTTTGTTGTTCAGTCTTCCATTTTGTGTACGTATGCTTTAAAAAACGAAAGTCCTTAATTATATATTTAAAAAATTAAGTTAAAAAATTCTTTTTTTTTTTCCTTTTTGAAACAGAGTCTAGCTCTGTTGCCCAGGCTGGAAGTGCAGTGGCGTGATCTCAGCTCAGTGCAACCTCTGCCTCCCAGGTTCAAGTGATCTTCCTACCTTAGGCCCCCCGCCCCCCGGGTAGCTGGGATTACAGGAGTACACCACTATGCCTGGTTAATTTTTTGTATTATTATTATTATTATTATTATTAGTAGTAGTAGTAGTAGAGTTGGGGTTTCCCCATGTTGGCCAGGCTGGTCTCGAACTCCTGACCTCAGGTGATCCACCTACTTTGGCCTCCCAAAGTATTGGGATTATAGGCGTGGGCCATCACACCTAGCCACGTTAAAAAAAATTTTTTTTTTTTTTGAGACGGAGTTTTGTTCTTGTTACCCAGGCTGGAGTGCAATGGCGCGATCTCGGCTCACTGCAACCTCTGCCTCCTGGGTTCAGGCAATTCTCCTGCCTCAGCCTCCTGAGTAGCTGGGATTACAGGCACGCGCCACCATGCCCAGCTAATTTTTTGTATTTTTAGTAGAGACGGGGTTTCACCAAGTTGACCAGGATGGTCTCGATCTCTTGACCTCGTGATCCACCTGCCTCAGCCTCCCAAAGTGCTGGGATTACAGGCTTGAGCCACCGCGCCCGGCAAAAAAATTTTTTAATTTTTTTCTTTTTTTTTTTTTTTAAGAGACAGGGTCTCACTCTGTTGCCCAGGCTGGAGTGCAGTGGCTGTTTACAGGTGCGATCCCACTACTGATCAGCACAGGAGTTTTGACCTGCACCGTTTCCGACCTGGGCCAGTTCACCCCTCCTTAGGCAACCTGGTGGTCGCCTGCTCCCGAGAGGTCACCATATTGATGCAGAACTTAGTGCGGACACCCGATTGGCATAGTGCACTACAGCCCAGAACTCCTGGGCTCAAGCAATCCTCCCACCTCAGCCTCCCGAGTAGCTGGGACTACAGGCATGTGTCACTGCACCTGGCAAAAAAATTCTTAAGATGTAGATCAAAAGATGCAAAGTCTCAGACTGGAGGAGTAAGTTTTAGTGATCTATCCCATTGCATGGTAATCACGATTAAGAATGAAGTTCTTAAGAACAAAGGCCGGATGCGGTGGCTCACGACTGTAATCCCAGCACTTTGGGAAGCTGAAGCGGGCAGAACACCTGAGATCAGGAGCTGGAGACCAGCCTGACTAACATGATGAAACTGCTTATCTACTAAAAATGCAAGACTAGCCAGGCATGGTGGTGCATGCCTGTAATCCCAGCTACTTAGGCGGCTGAGGCAGGAGCATTGCTTAAACCACGAAGGTGGAGGTTGCAGTGAACTGAGATCTCGCCATTGCACTCCAGCCTGGACAACAAGAGTGAGACTCTGTCTTTAAAAAAAAGTGTGTATTTTGAAATTGTTAAAATAATAGATTTTTGGTGTTTTCATGACAAAAAATAAAGTTGGTGAGGTGATGAATATGTTAATTAGCTTGATTGAATCTTTCTACAATGTATACATCGATCAAAACATGAGATTGTATTCCATAAATATACACAATTATTTGCCAAATAAAAATACCTGAATTACAGCCTGGCCAACATGGTGAAATCCCTCTCTACTAAAAATACAAAAACTAGCTGGGCGTGGTGGCAGGCACTTATACCCCCAGCTACTTAGAAGGCTGAGGCAGGAGAATGCTTGAACCCGGGAGGCCAAGGTTGTAGTGAGCCAAGATTGTGCCACTGCACTTCAGCCTGGGTGACATAATGAGACTCCATCTTAAAAAAAAAAAAAAAAAAAAAAAATCATAAGTTAATTTTAATTAATTATTTAGGATTGGGTCTTGCTATGTCGCCCAGTTTGGTTTGTATCTTGGCCTCAAAGGATCCTTCTGCCTCAGTCTCTTGAGTAGCTGGGATTATAGATGTATGCCATGGTTCCTGGCTGGTTTTTTTTAAAAAAAATTTTAATGGCTTACACCTGTAATCTTAAGTAGTCAAGGCAGGAGAATCGCTTAAGCCTGGGAGTTTGGGGCTGCAGTGAGCCATGGCTGACAGAATGAGACCCTGTCTCTTAAGAAAAATTAAAAAATAAAAAAAAGGAAATTTTTTTTATTCTTAAGTTTTAGCAGGGAATGATGGTAAAATGTGTCTAACAATCTGCAGTCTTTATCCACAAGTAAAGTACTTCATCAGCATTTAATCATGTATAAGAATCTCCATTAAAAAAATGTTTCAGCTTTACCCAGGCTTCTTGAGCAGTTTTATATATAGCCATCTTTATTCTACCTTGGTTTTTGTCCTTTCTATTGTACTAAAATTTCTCCTGCAAATGTCAGAATTCAGTGAACACTTTTAATCGTTATCTTTCTTGATTTCTCAACAACCTTTGACTATTTCCCTCTTTTTAGAAACTTGTTCTAGCTTTGCCGATACCACCTTTACCTGATTTTCCACCTTATCTCGCTGGTCCTTTTTCACTTTCCTTTGCTTAGTCTTCTTTCTTTATCTCACTCTTAAATCCTGGAGTTCCTTGGGATATTGCCCTAAGATACATTCCCTTCTACCTTTTACAAATTCTTTCTAGGTGATCTTATCATTTTATATAGCTTTGGTTACTCTGAACTGAAAACTAGAATTCCCATAGTGTCCTCTTTTCAGAATTCTTGAACTGTATATCCCACAGGATATACTCACTTAGATTTCTGATTCAACATGTGAAATAGATAGATCTCAAATTCAACACGTGAAAGACTAAAGGCATGGTCAGTATAACTTTCCCCTGTCTCCATCTGTGTTCCGTTTCAGTGATACCACTGTTTACCTAGTAGCTCATATTTTTACCGCCTACAGATAGGCTTTTGACAAATTACAAGTCCTGTAATTTCTGTGTCCTGAAGATTGATTCACTTTGCTACATCCTCCCAGTTTTCCCTTTAATCCAAGAGGCTGTCACATTGTACCTGCATTTATTTACCTGTAACAGACTCTTAATGGGTCTCTTCTGCTGTGGCCTTCTCCTAGCGATTTTGCACATTTTCAGGTAGAATGATTTTTTTCAAGAATAAGAATCAGATGTTTGTCTATTAATGGCTTCACACCAACCTTATGTTAAGTGTCAGCATCATGAATTTAGCTCTTCTGTTCTTTATTTACCCCTTTGGTGCCTCCTTTCAGTGTTACTGAAGTTCTTTCTGTTCTTTGGAATACTGAATTCCCTCTCTTGCCTAGTAACTCTTGCTCATCATTTGTCTCACCAGAAATATAACTTATTCAGAGAAAAAATAATTTCTTCAGAGAGGTGTTTCCTGACCCTTTTGCCAGACATTTCCATTGTGCCTTGAATTTGACCTTTTTTTTTTTTTTTGAGGCAAAACCTTGCTCTGTCACCCAAGCTAGAGTGCAGTGGTGTGATCATAGCTCAGTGAAACTTTGACCTCCTGTATTCAAGTGATCCTTCACCTTACCCTCCTGAGTAGATGGGAACACAGGCATGTGCCACCAGTTTTGGCTAAAAAAAAATTTTTTTTTTTTTTTTTTTTTGAGACAGCATCTCCCTATGTTGCCCAGGAAGGTGATCTTGAGCTCCCAGGCTAAAGCGATACTCCACCTTGGCCTCCCAAAGTGCTGGTATTACAGGCATAAGCCACCATGCCTGGCCGATATTGGCAGTATACCATAATAAGAGTTTATTTGAATTACATTGTTTATTTCATATTAAGAAGTTTGTTTATATATGATTTTTCCACTCTAAACTAGAGGTTCCTCAGCTTTCTGTTTACAGCCTCCTTAATATATTTTTTACATGTCCTTAAGCCTAACAGTTTAATTTATTAAATAATTATGTTCAAACAGCTTAAGAAGTATTTAAGTTCTAGTAACCTAATTGACATCTAAGAAATACACAAATTAAAAGACAAAATCAGATAGATGTGGTGGTTCATGTCTGTTATCTCAGCTCTTTGGGAGGCCGAGGTGGGTGGATCGCTTGAGTCCAGGAGTTTAAGATCAGTCTAGGCAGCATAGTGAAACCTTATTTCTACAAATTTTTTTTTTTTTTAAATTTCCAGGAGTGGTGGTATATGTCTGTAGTCCCAGCTACTGGGGAGGCTGAAGGAGGACTGCTGGAGCCTGGGAGAGGCTATGGGGAGCACTGATTGCAACACTGTAATCCAGCCTTGGTGAACAGAATTAGACACTGTCTCAAAAAAAAAAATAAGAGAAAAAATTATATTTTTATTTTATTCTTAAATAACTATAGTTGTTTGCTGAATATACTTGTTGGGGATGACAAAACCCAAACCCTGGAATCATATTGAACACTGCCACCCACACTACCTTTTACTGTTTTAATTAAACTTCTTTGGGGGCTGGACATGGAGGCTTTATGACTACAATCCCAGCACGTTGGGAGGTTCAGGTGGGAAGATCGTTTGAGGCCAGGAGTTCAAGACCAGTCTTGACAACATAGTGAGACCCCATCTTGCTACCTTATTTTATTTTTTTAATTTAAAATTTTTATTTATTTATTTATTTAGAGACAGATTCTCACTGTGTCACCCAGGCTGGAGTGCAATGGCATGATCTTGGCTCACTGCAACCTCCAGCACCCGGGTTCAAGTTACTCTCCCACCTCAGGCTCCTGAGAAGCTGGCCATTAAAAGCGCCCACCACCACACCCAGCTGTTTTGTATTTTTAGTAGAGATGGGGTTTTACCATGTTGGCCAGGCTGGTCTGGAACTCCTGACCTCAGGTGATCTGCCCTCCTCAATCTTCAGAAATGCTGGGATTACAGGTGTGAGCCCCCACACCTGGCCACCATCTCGTTATTTTCAAAAATAAATAACATTTGCTTACATCTTTGCTTTCTCCACTCTTTTTTTTTTTTTTTTTGCTCTGAATTGATACTTGCATACTATTTTTTTTTAATCACAGCAACCAACAGATACTCAGCTTTGCAAAGATTATTATATCATTAAAAGGAATATAGCATGATCTATTTTGAACCTGAACTGTCTTGAACTAGTAATTTACTGAGTGATTGACAAATACAGAATATCACTTTTTCCTTGTAATTTAGAATTTCCTGTGGTGCCCTTGTGAGATCTCTACAGAATCCCAGGTTGCCTTGGGCACAGTTTGGGAACTGTGATCCTAAACTGTTCATAGGTTAGCGTATATGCTTTTAGACATTTTTCTCCAAAGATTCAAGCATATGCATGTAGTTTTCCTTTTAACAAAAATGGGCTGGTACATATTGCACAGCAACTTGATTTTTTTCATTCAACAGTGTATTATAGTAAAGGTAGTGGATTGAACATATACACTTAATTTTATGCCAGCCTGAAAATTTCATTAAAACAATAGAAGACTTCAAACAAACAAACAAAAATCTCATCCAGGCACGGTGGCTCATGCCAGTAATCCCAGCACTTTGGGAGGCTGAGGTGGGTGGATCATGAGGTCAGGAGTTCAAGACCAGCCTGACCAATATGGTGAAACCCTGCCTCTACTAAAAATAGAAAAATTAGCCAGGTGTGGTGGCAGGTGCCTGTAGTCCCAGCTACTCAGGAGGCTGAGGCAGGGGAATTGCTTGAACCTGGGAGACAGAGTTTGCAGTGAGCCAAGATTGCACTGCACTCCAACCTGGGCAGCAGAGCGAGATTCTGTCTCAAAAATAAAAAAACAAAACCCTCAAGATAACAACAGGAACGATGAGCATAACAACAATATTGTGAAAGCTGGAAAGCAGAAAAGACTAATGATGACGAATTCACCAACTTGCAAAAGCTGTATCATAAACCAACAGTGGAGAGAGCCTTTGAATAGTCATGTTATGTTACCAAACCCTATAAAACTCTCAGCTTTTAGCTGTGTCTTGTGCTGTGGAGGTGAAGGTGGAACAGAAAATATGAGTTGTTTGAAAGTCTGTTTCAGAAAAGTATTTCCACATCTGACCTCCCTTTCTTCTCCCCGTAGACATAAACGGTAAATAGAGACTTACTATCTGGAGTAGAAAAGAATTATCATCTAGACAGAGGCATACCATGCATAGTTAAGGGTAAGGTACTGTGCCTTATAAAGGAGCCTAGTGGAAATTTGTATACTGAAGGCAGAAACCTCTAGCCTTTTTTCCTGACTTAGTTCTCAGAGTCTTGTCCCTTTCTATTATTTCCCATTCACCAAAAGCAGCCTCTTTCAAGTTTAAGCTATTGTTTTGGTATAAACAACATGTCTTTAAATTACCTTTTTATTTTTTTATTTTTATTTTTCGAGACAGAGTCTCACTCTTGTTACCCAGGCTGGAGTGCAGTGGCGCGATCTCAGCTCACTGCAACCTCCGCCTCCTGGGTTTAAACAATTCTTCTGCCTCAGCCTCCTGAGTAGCTGGGATTACAGGTGCGTGCCACCATGCCCAGCTAATTTTTGTGTTTTTAGTAGAGACGGGGTTTCACCATGTTGGTCAGGCTGGCCTCTGCCTCCCAAAGTGCAGAGATTACAGGCATGAGCCACCACGACTGGCTACCTTTTTATTTTTATTCATTTATTTTGTTTTGAGACAGAGGCTTCTTGTTGTCCAGGTTGGAGTACAGTGGCACGATCTCTGCTCACTGCAACCTCTGCCTCCTGGGTTCAAGTGATTGTCCTGCCTAGTCTCCCAGGTAGCTGGGATTGCAGGTGCTTGCCATCACACCTGGCTAATTTTTGTATTTTTAGTAGAGACAAAGTTTCACCGTGTTGGCCAGGTTGGTCTTGAATTCCTGACCTCAAATGATCCTCCCACCATTGCCTGGATCCTGTGTCTTCTTCACTTACTCCCTTATTTGCCAGAGTATCTCTGCATCCTTCTCAGCGTACCTGTGACTCTCTGAGAAGAATGCATGGGAGTTAAATATTTTGATAACTTACATCTCTGAAAACCTTTTTTCTGTCAGTTTTTAAGTTAGTTTCAGTCTGGAATTTTGTGGTACTTTCTAGGAGATTGCCTCAAAATTTTAAATGTTTTAAATTTTTGGCCCAGTGCAGTGGCTCCACACCTCCTGAGTAGCTGGGACTACAGGTGCGCACCACCACGCTAGGCTAATTTTTGTATTTTTAGTAGAGACAGGGTTTCAACCATGTTGGTGAGGATGGTCTCCATCTCTTGACCTTGTGATCTGCCGGCCTTGGCCTCCCAAAGTGCTGGGATTACAGGCGTGGGCCACTGCGCCTGGCCATTTTTTTTTTTTTTTTTTTTTTTTTGACTTTTAACTTTGAAATAACTTCAGATTTACCAAAAAAAAAACCAAAAAACAAAAAAAAAAACCCGCAAAATATTACAAAGTTTTCCTGTATGCTTCACCTAGCTTTGCTTCAGGTTTTTTTTTTTTTTTTGTAGACATTCGTGCTCTGTTGCCCAGGCTGGGGTGCAGTGGCGTGATCTTGGCTCACTGCAACTTTTGCCTCCTGGGTTCAACTGATTCTCCTGCCTCAGCCTCCTGAGTAGCTGAAATTACAGGTTTGTGCCACCACGGCCGTCTAATTTTTGTATTTTTGGTAGACATGGGGTTTCACCATGTTGGCCAGGCTGGTCTTGAACTCCTGACCTTAGTTGGTCCACTCACCTCAGCCTCCCAGAGTGCTGGGATTACAGGCATGAGCCACCGCACCTGGCCTTGTTTTAGTTTTTTAAGGAGACAGAGTCTTGCTATGTTGCCCAGGCTGATCTTGAACTCTTGGGCTCAAGCAATCCTGCCTCCACCTCCCACGTAGGTGGGTCTACAGGTGTGCACCACTGAAACTGGCCTCTCTAATGTTATAGAACTATAGCACATTATCAAGGCTAGGAAATTAACATTAAGAGAATACTATTAACTGATCTACACACCTTATTCAAAGTTTATCAATTGTCACGTGACTTTTCTTTTTCTGAACTAAGACTCAGTCCAGGATGACACCTTGCTTAATTGTTTTCTCCTTAATCTCGGTCTTTTATTCTAGGACAGTTCAGTCTGTCTCTGTCTTTCAGGACTTTGATTGACCTGATTGAAGAGTATTAGCCAGTTATATATTAGCCAGATACAGAATATCTCCCCAAATTTGGGTTTATCTGTTGTTTCCTCATGATGATGATGATTATGATGATTTTTTTTTTAAGAAAATCTCTCTCTGTTGCTCAGGCTAGGATGAAGTCCTGCCATCTAGGCTCACTGCAGCCTCCGCCTCCCAGGTTCAAGTGATTCTCATGCCTCAGCCTCACTTGTAGCGGGATTGCAGGTGTGCACCATCGTGCCTGGCTGATTTTTGTATTTTTAGTAGAGACAATGTTTTGCCATGTTGGTCAGGCTGCTCTCAAACTCTTGACCTCAGGTGATCCACCTGCCTTGGCCTCCCAAAGTGCTGGGATTACAGGCATGAGGCACCGAGCCAGTCTGGTGATGTTAATCTTGATCATCTGATTAAGATGTTGTTTGCCATGTTTTTCCATTAAAAATTAATCTTGGCCTGGTACAATGGCTCACCCCTGTAATCCCAGTACTTTGGGAGGCCGAGGTAGGTGGATCATTTGAGGCCAGGGGTTTGAGACTGGCTTGGCCAATATGATGAAACCCCATCTCTACTGCAAATACAAAAATTAGTCTGATGTGATGGTATTCACCTATAATCCCAGCTACTTGGGAGGCAGAGGCAGGAGAATTGCTTGAACCCGGGAGGTGGAGGCTGCAGTGAGTAAAGATTGCCACTGTATTCCAGCTTGAGCAATATAGTGAGACTGTCTCAAAAAAAAGAAAGTTATTCTTTTTAATTTAAAGTATTTTGTGGGAGATATTTTGAGACTATGTATATATCTTATTTCTCATATTTTCAGTCTCTAGTTTTAGCATCCATTGATGAGTCTTCCTGAGTCAGTTATTTCTGAGAGAGGCTGCAAATTATAACTTTCTATTCCTTTTTTCTTTTTTTTTTGAGACAGAGTCCCTCTGTCACCTAGGCTGGAGTGCAGTAGTCGATACCAGCTCATTGCAACCTCTGCCTCCCTGGATTCAAGCAGTTCTCCTGCCTCGGCCTCCCAAGTAGCTGGGACTACAAGTACATGCCACCATGCCCGGCTAATTTTTGTATTTTTAGTAGAGATGGCATTTTGCCATGTTGGCCAGGCTGGTCTTGAACTCCTGACCTTGAGTGATCTGCCAGCCTCGGCCTCCCAAACTGCTGGGATTACAGGCATGAGCCACCCCACCCAGCCTAATTTTTCTATTTTGTTCTTTTTTTCTTGTTATTAAGATTTTATTAGGTATTAATTTTAAATTAAGTGTTAAATATTTATAAGGTATTTAATAAGTATTCAGTAATGTCACACATTAATATTAAGTATTTAATATTTAAAATATTAATTTAAATATTTGAACAGTAGAATTAAAAGTTACACATACTTTGGTAACTTTTCTGTCATTCTTTCTATATTAATTTGAGATTCTGTGTAAGGAATAGCTGTCCCTTATGCCTGTTTGTTTTTTTAGTTAGTTTTTTACATCCCTATAAACAAGGATATTTACTTTATTCTTGAGGCAGGGCCTTGCTCCATTTACCAGACTGGAATGTTGGAGTGTGGTGGCACAATCAGGGCTCACTGCAGCCTCAACTCCCTGGGCTTAAGCCATTCTTCTACCTCAGCTCCCCAAGTAGCAGGGATTACAGGTGTGTGCCACCACACCTCACTAATTCTTTTGAATTTTAGTAGAGATGTCTCACTATGTTGCCCAGGCTGGTCTTGAACTCCTGAGCTCAAGCATTCCTCCAGCTTTGGCCTTTCAAAATGGTGGGATTTCAGGTGTGAGCCACCATGCCCAATCTTGGGTCTGTTATTTATTACTGTCATTTGTAATGATAATAATATAATGGTAGTATTTGGTTGCTCAAAGTTGCTTGGCCATTATAAGTGAGGCCTTTCAGATTGTTTTCTGTGTCCTTTTGTTTGTTTGTTTGTTTTATTTTTTGAGATGGAGTGTCCTTCTGTCACCCAGGCTGGAGTGCAGTGGTGCAATCTCAGCTCACTGCAACCTCTACCTCCTGGGTTCAAGCAGTTCTTCTGCCTCTCCTGAGTAGCTGGGTTACAGGTCTGTGCCACCACGCCTGGCTAATTTTTTTATTTTTAGGAGAGACAGCGTTTCACCATGTGGACCAGGCTGGTCTTGGAACTCCTGAATCAAGTGATCCACTCGCCTCAGCCTCCTAAAGTGCTGGGATTACAGGAGTGAGCCACCACACCTTGCCTCTTGTGTCCTTTTGACATTTTTTCTTTTTTTTTTTTTTTTTTTAGCACTTCTGTATCTGTATGTATGTTAATTATGATGAGTTCATACTGATAACTCTGATTTCAGTCTAGCACCATGAGTTCATTCTCACTTTGTCTTCTGTTATTTGTAATTTCTTTCTCCAGCAGGAAGAAACCTAGCTCTGTCTACCATGTATTTACTCGTTTGCTCAATTTTGGAATACTTGTTTCAGAATTAACTTGTACTTCTGTGAAAAACAAATTTGCTAACCAGTGTACCGTACTTGCATGTAGTCCTTTTGTCTTTACAGCCAAAATATTGTTTCCTGCATTTGCTGCTTCTCTACTCCTTTCAGTGCAGTTATGGTATTCATTTGAAGTTCAGTTATTGTTTGTGTCTCATTTTGGATTTCTCTGCATTCTGGTTGGTTTTCATTATTTGTATACTTAAAAAATATGTGAAACATTATCATGGTCTGAAAAGTGGGAACTTTACAAAAAGGCATATTCAGAGAAGTGCTACTTATCTCATTTACTTGACCCTTTCCCAATACTTCCATTCTTCTCACCTTATTCCCACCTATCATGAAGTGGCATATTATTGATGTTCATTTGAACTTTCCTTTTTTCACTTAATGATATATCCTAAAAATCACTCTCTGTTAGTTCATAGAACTCATTCTGATTCTTTTATGGCTTTATTCATTGTGTGCATAAACCATAATCTATTCAGCCATTCTCTGTGGACATTTAGGTTGTTTTCTCTTTTTCTTTTCTTTTCTTTCTTTTTTCTTGTTTTTGTTTTTTTGAGACCAGATATCACTCTGTTGCCCAGGCTAGGGTGGCAGTGGTGCGATCTCGGCTCACTACAGCCACAAATTCCTGGGCTCAGGTGATCCTTTAACCTCAGCCTCCCGAATAGCTGGGACCACAGGGACATGCCTCCACACCTGGCTAATTTCTGTATTTTTTTAAATAGAGATGGGGTTTCATCATGTTGCCCAGATTGGTCTCAAACTCCTGGGCTCAAGCAATTCACCCGCCTCAGCCTCCCAAAGTGCAGGATTATAGGCTGAGCCACAGTACCCTGACAGTTGTTTTTCAATACTTTGCTATTATAAACAATGTTGCAGTGAATAGCCTTGTACATATGTATATTTGTATTATTGTAGGCATGTCTTCAGGGTAAATTCCTTAAAGTAGGATTGCTAGATTAAAAGGTAAATACTTTTTGTAGTTATTAAATGTTACCAGATACCCTCCAAAAAGATTGGATCAATTTGTATTCCTCACAACACAGTGCGGAAAGGCCCCCCTCTTCCCCATCAAGAGAATGTGTTACAACTTTTGCCAATTGTCTTATGAATGAAGTTGGACATCTTTCTTAAGCTTAAGGAACATTTAAAAAGCTTTATTTATAAATTGTCTCCTTAGGTCTTTTTCCTACTTTCTATTACCCTTTTTTTCATTTATCTCTCAGTTTAAGAGTTCCATATGTTAGGGGTATTAGCCTTTTATAATACATGTTGCACATTTTTTTTTCTAGTTTATCGGTTGTCTTTTTATTTTGGTCATTTATTATTTTTTTTAACTTCCGAGCTTTCTATTGAGTCTTTAATTTCTGCTATTTTTAATTTTTAAGACTCCTTTCTTATTTTTGGCAATTCCTTTTAAATAAAACTAACATCTTGTTCTTTTTTCTAATGGATATATTTGCTTTTGCTTCTTTGAAGATAGTGTTAGTTTTCTTTTCTTCTGTCATCTTCTTCTTTTTTTTGAAACAGAGTCTTGCTCTGTGCCCATGCTGGAGTTCAGTGGCTCAATCTCAGCTCACTGGAACCTCCATCTCCCAGGTTCAAATGATTCTCCTGTCTCAGCCTCCTGAGTAGCTGGGATTACAGATACGTGTTATCACACCCAGCTAATTTTTTTTTTTTTGAAACCGAGTTTTGCTCTTCTTGCTCAGGCTGGAGTACAATTGTGCGATCTCAGCTCACCACAACCTCTATCTACTGGGTTCAAGCAATTCTCCTGCCTCAGCATCCCGAGTACCTGGGATTACAGGAATGTGCCATCACGCCCGGCTAATTTTGTATTTTTAGTAGAGACGAGATTTTTCCGTGTTGTTCAGGCTGATCTTGAACTCCCGACTTCAGGTGATCTGCCCACCTCAGCCTCTTAAATTGCTGGGATTACAGGCATGAGCCGCTTTGCCCAGCCAGTTTTTTTTTTTTTTTTTTTTTTTTTTTTTTTTTTTTTTTGTATTTTTAGTAGAGTCGGATTTTCATCCTGTTGACCCTGTTGGTCTCAAACTCCTGACCTCAAGCGATCCATCTGCCTTGGCCTCCCAAAGTGCTGGGATTACAGGCATGAGCCACTGCACTCACCCCCACCTTTTTAAAATTGTGGTAAAATATATGTAAACATAGAATTTACTATTTTAGCCTTTTTTAGTTGCACAGTTCATTGGCATTAAGTACATTGGCATTGTTGTGCAACCATTACCACCATTCATCTCCAGAACCTTTTCATCTTCCCAAAATGAAATTCTGTACCCATTAAGCAATAACCTCCTTTATTCCCCTTCCCTGTTAGTTTATAAAAGTTGATTAACCTATCTATTTTGTTTTTATCTGTTTGTTTTGATCTGCTTTTTATCTCTAGAGGTCTGGTGATTCTTGGTCATCTTTTATTTTTTATTTTATTTTTTTTGAGACTGAATCTCACTCTGTTGCCCAGGCTAGAGTGCAGTGGTGTGATCTTAGCTTACCACAACCTCTGCCTCCCAGGATCAAGCCAGTCCTGTGCCTCAGCCTCCCACGTACCTGGGATTACAGGCGTGTACCACCATGCCCAGCTAATTTTTGTATTTTTAGTAGAGATGGGGTTTTCCCTTGTTGGCCAGGCTGGTCTTTAACTCCTGACTTCAACTGATCTACCCCCCTTGGCCTCCCAAAGTATTGGGATTATATGCATGAACCACCATGCCTGTCTAGTTTTTAAGAATGACCACTAAGAAACTGCTTGGAAACTCTTTAACACGTGGTGGGACATGTCAACTTTGGGCTATGTTGAGCCATTTTGTGGGGGAATATCTGTATCTTTATGGATTATTTTTTGTGTGTATAGACTAGTTATATTCTCCAGAGAAGAATTTTCCAGTCTGTATGGATAAGACAGACTGCTAGCATTCTGGGAGATGAGTGACAAAGAGTGCTTGGGGCCTCGTGTCAGTATATAATTCCATCTTCAAACTGTACCTGGAGTTTCTCTGTCTGCAGACTTTCCATTTGACTCTTTTTGAAGAATAAACTTCCAATCTTGGGTAGGGGAGGGTCACTTAACTGCCATGGTGGAGTTAAGTAGGGATCTGGAGTCAAATTGCTTCTTAAACTTCAGGCTACCCTATAGCCTAAAGTTTAGCCTTGTTTTGTTGAGATATCCACAAATATCAACAAATATCAATTAATTGTTCAGGCTTGTTTTGTTGAGATATCCCCAAATATCACTATCTGTTGGTTTTTTCTCTTTGAACGATCTGTTTCCCCCAGGGACTAGTCGCCTTCTTGGAGGTATAGAGCTTCTTGCCAGTCTTATGGAAGCTGAATGGGGAAGGGCTTGTATTTATCTTCCTAGTATGCTCCTGTGCTCAGCTGTACATGATATACCTGACTATCCTGGGTCATCTTCCCCAGAAAGTGGAATTTTCATTACCTGCCTGGGTAGGAGATGGTATCTAGAAGTTTCACTGCTTCTTATTCAGACTTTGAGCCAGCCCTTCCTTTTAAGCACCATGCATACTCCTGACTTTCCTAGGTATATATTGCCTCTACTTCTGAGCTTTTCTGCTTTCTGAGGTGCTATAGCAGCAGTAGCTGCTGCTGCTGCTGCTGCTGCTGCTGCTTTCTGCTTTCTTCTCTTTCTTCTTCTTTCTTCTTTCTTCTTTCTTCTTCTTCTTCTTCTTCTTCTTCTTCCTCCTCCTCCTCCTCCTCCTCTTCCTCCTCCTTCTCCTCCTCTTCTTCCTCCTCCTTCTTCCTCCTCCTTCCTCCTCCTCTTTCCTCCTCCTCCTTCCTCCTCCTTCCTTCCTCCTCCTTTCCTCCTCCTTCCTCCTCCTTTCTTCCTCCTTCCTTCTTCTTCCTCCTTCTTCCTCCTTCCTCCTTCTTCCTTGTTCTTTCTTCTTCCTCCCTTCTTCCTCTTCCTTCTTTCTTCTTCCTCCTCCTCCTCCTTCCTCCTCCTCCCTCCTCCTCCTCCCTCCTCCTCCTCCCTCCTCCTCCTTCCTTCTTCTCCTTCCTCCTCCTTCCCCTCTCCTTTCTCCTCTTCCCTCCTCCTCTCTCCTCCTTTCTACTCCTCTCTCCTCCTTCCTCCTCCTCCCTCCTCCTTCCTCCTCCTTCCTCCTCCTCCCTCCTCCTTCTTCTTCCTTTCTTCCTCCTTCTTCCTTTCCCTCCTGCTTCTTCTTCCTTTCTTCCTCCTCCTCCTCCTCCTTCTTTCTTCTTCTTCTTCTTTTCTTCTTTTTCTTCTTCCGTCTTCCTTCCTCCTCCTCCTCCTCTTCCTCCTCCTCCTCCTTCTTCTTCCTTCTTCTTCTTCTTTCTTCTTTCTTCTTCTTCCTTTTTTTTTTGAGACAGAATTTGACTCTTGTCTCCCAGGCTGGAATGCAGTGGCTCAATCTTGGCTCACTGCAACCTCTGCCTCCCAGGTTCAAGCAATTCTCCTGCCTCAGCCTCCCAAGTAGCTGAGATTACAGGCACTTGTCATCATGCTTGGCTAACTTGTTTTGTATTTTTAGTAGAGACAGGGTTTCACCAAGTTGACCAGGCTGGTTTCGAACTCCTCACCTCAGGTGATCCACCTGCCTCAGCCTCTCAAAGATCTCATTATGCTGGGATAACATATCCAGATCTCATTATGCTGGGATAACAGGTGACAGCCACTACACCCAATCCTGTGTTCTCATTTGTAAAATGAAGGAGGGGGAAGGGAGAGGAGACCAAATACTACTTAAGACTGATTCCATATTGACTTATTTATAATTTTCTTATAGCAGAATAATTTGTGTACAGCAAATTTTTAAAAGAAAGAGCAGGTACTTTTTCTCTGTATAGTCATGTACCAGTAGATACTCAATAAATACATGTGGTGTCAACATCTCAAGAGGGAGGCCAGCATCCTCTGTTACCAGTCAAAGACTCTCTGAGTAGCCGTGCAAGGACAGGGCTCTATCAAATGCTCTTATCCAGTGATGGTTCTGGATCTCAAATGAATATAAGAAAAAAGAACCAACACAAGCATACACACATATACTGCAGGAACATACTCTAGAGACAGCAGATGGAAATGAATGACAGTCAAAACCAAACAGTGATTTCACTTCAATATTTAATGAGATCTGATATTAATGAAGGCTCTTTAGTCTAGAAAGAAAGGCACTAGTCACTGCAGGTAGAGTGGAAGAAATAATAGCCTATAAATCAGAAGCCAGTATTCTAATTTCAGCTTGCTAACAATTTATTAAGAAAAGCGGCATTACTCTTCTGTATATAAGTTTTCTCTGGGGAAAAGAATGGAGGGCTGAACACACGTTTACCTCAGTTCCTTCTCCAAATCACACTGAGGTTACAGAAATCAGATTTTTTTTTTTTTTTTTTTTTGAGGTGGAGTTTTATTCTTGTCGCTCAGGCTGGAGTGCAGTGGTGCAATCTCAGCTCAATGCAACCTCCGCCTCCTGGATTCAAGCAATTGTCCTGCCTCAGCCTCCCCAGTAGCTGGGATTACAGGTGTGAGGATTACAGGGCTCAAGCAGTCCTCCCACATCGGCTACCCAGAGTGCTGGGATTATAGGTGTGAGCCACTGTGCCTGGCTGGAAATGATTCTTTAAGTATTTTTCTCAGAGGCAGATGTACAATAAATGGCTTTTTGTTAGAGTACTCATGTCCTCCCTCCTCTCCAGTTTTCATTGTGATGAAAACCTTGGTCAGGTAAGATTTCATTGTGTCTAATAGTCTAAATTGAAGTATTTGTACTTTTTTTTTTTTTTCAATTTTCTACCTTAATTACTGTGAATATCTCTTCATGACCTTATTTTTAGATAGATCTATAACCTCCTTCTCTTCTTTACAGCTGCATCCAGATCTCATTATGCATCAGAAAAATGAAAAAACAGAGGAAAATTCTATGGAGGAAAGGAATACACTTAGCCTTTTCTGAGAAATGGAATACTGGGTTTGGAGGCTTTAAGAAGTTTTATTTTTACCAACACTTGTGCATTCTGAAAGCTAAGCTGGGAAGTCCAATTACTTGGAACAAACACTTGAGACGTTTCCAGTGTAGAAAGAAAGCCCTTCAAATCCAGAAAACGTGGATCAAGGATGAACCCCTTTGTGCTAAGACCAAGTTTAGTGTGGCTACTCAAAATGTTAGTACTTTGTCCTCTAAAGTGAAAAGAAAGGACACTAAGCACTTCATTTCCTCTTCAAGAACTCTCCTGAGACTCCAAGCAGAGAAGTTACTGTCATCAGCAAAGAATTCTGACCATGAATACTGCAGAGAAAAAAATCTCTTGAAGGCAGTTGCTGACTTTCCATCAAATAGTGCTTTAGGTCAGGCCAATGGTCACAGACCTAGGACAGAACCACAAGCTTCTGACTTTCCCATGAAGTTCAATGGGGAGAGCCAAAGTCCAGGTGAGAGTGGCACGATTGTGGTCACCTTGAGCAACCATAAGAGAAAGTGCTTTTGTTATGGCTGCTGCCAAGGGCTGGAGCGCCACAGGAATGGGGGACCCTTGATTCCAAAAAAGTTCCAACTTAACCAACATAGAAGAATAAAATTATCTCCTCTTATGATGTATGAAAAATTATCCATGATTAGATTTCGGTACAGGATTCTCAGATCCCAGCACTTCAGAACCAAAAGTAAAGTTTGCAAGCTAAGAAAAGCCCAGCGAAGCTGGGTGCAGAAGGTCACTGGGGACCATCAAGAGACCCTTAGGGAGAACATTGAGGGTGGCAGTTGCAGCCCATTTCCTTCCCCAGAACCTAAGGACCCTTCTTGTCGACATCAAACGTACTTTCCAGATATGGACAGCAATGCTGTGGTGAAGGGGACGAACTCTCTTGTGCCTGATGGCCACACTAAAGGAAGCCCTTTCTTGGGCAAGGAGCTTAGTTTAGACGAAGCATTCCCTGACCAACAGAATGGCAGTGCCACACATGCCTGGGACCAATCACCCTGTTCTTCTCCTAAGTGGGAGTGTACAGAGCTGATTCATGACATCCCCTTACCAGAACATCATTCTAGTACCATGTTCATTTCAGAAACCGAAAGAGATATTATGACTCTGGGTCAGGAAAATCGGACAAGTTCTGTCAGTGATGACAGAGTAAAACTGTCAGTGTCTGGAGCAGATACATCTGTGAGTAGTGTAGATGGGCCTGTGCCCCAAAAGGCTGTTCAAAAGGAGAACTCATATCAGATGGAGGAGGATGGATCTCTCAAGCAGAACATTCTTAGTTCTGAGTTGCTGGATCACCCTTACTGTAAAAGTCCACTGGAGGCTCCCCTGGTGTGCAGTGGACTCAAACTAGAAAATCAAGTAGGAGGTGGGAAGAACAGTCAAAAAGCCTCTCCAGTGGATGATGAACAGCTGTCCGTCTGTCTTTCTGGTATGCACTTTTCCTTTATTCTCTGCCAGACTCCAAGCTCACACCTGCTGTCCATTATCCTTGCTTATAATAAGAGTTCTATTTTTTTCTCCCACACATGGATTTTTCTTTAAAGCAGATAGTCTTCTTGAAGCCTTTTATATTGCTGCATTATGTAGATGTTCCATAATTTAATCTTTAATGCTCATAGATGCTTGCATTGATTCCATTTTTTCCCATAAGGTAATAGTGCGACGAAATTATTTCTTTTCGTTTTTTGAAACAGAGTCTTGCTCTGTCACCCAGGCTGAAGTTCAGTGGTGGGATCTCAGCTCACTGCAACCTCCACCTCCTGGTTCAAGGATTCTCCTGCCTCAGCCTCTCGAGTAGCTGGGACCACAGGCACATACCACCACATCCAACTAATATTTTGTATTTTAGTAGAGACAGGGTTTCACTGTGTTGCCCAGGCTGGTTGTAAACTCCTGAGCTCAGGCAATCCTCCCACTTCGGCCTCCCACAGTGTTAGCATTACAGGCGTGAGCCAGCATGCCCTGTCTAAAACTTATCTATCTTTAAATTTGTGGCTTCTAGTTCTTAGTCATGCTTTTTAAAAAGCCTTCTCTTGTCAAAACTATCCCATGAAGTAAATACGTATAAACATTTTTTGGGAAGACAATATGATAGTATAAATTACGGCACAGTCAGGCAACAGTTTGCTATGCAGTTATTTAAGAATATAGTTCTAGTCTGGGCATGGTGGTTTATGCCTGTAATCCCAGCACTTTGGGAGGCCGAGGTGGGTGGATCATGAGGCCAGGAGTTCAAGACCAGCCTGGCCAACATGGTGAAACCCCATCTCTACTAAAACTACAAAAATTAGCCAGTTGCAGTGGTATGTACCTGGAATCCCAGCTGTTTGGGAGGCTGAGGCAGGAGAATGACTTGAACTCAGGCGGCAAAGATTGCAGTGAGCCAAGATTGTGCCATTGCACTCCAGCCTGGGCAACAGAGTGAGACTCTGTCTCAAATAAAAAAGAACATAGATCTGTATTTTAATACTGAAAGATGTCTGTGTAAAGTGAAAACAGGCTGAGCGTGGTGGCTGACACCTGTAATCCCAGCGCTTTGGCAAGCCAAAATGGGTAGATCACCTGAGGTCAGGAGTTCAAGACCAGGCTGGTCAACATGGTGAAATCCCGTCTCTACTAAAAATTAGCCAGGCTTGGTGGTGCGTGCCTGTAATCTCAACTACTTGGGAGGCTGAAGCAGGGAGAATCACTTGAACCTGGGAGGTGGAGGTTGCAGTGAGCCTAGATTGTACCACTGTACTCCAGCCTGGGTGACAGAGCAAGACTCCATCTCAGAAAAAGAAAAAAAGAAAAAAAACATCAAGTTGTAAAATGGTATGAAACCATTTTTTCTTTTTTTTTTTTTGAGACGGAGTTTTGCTCTTGTTACCGAGGCTGGAGTGCAATGGCGCGATCTCGGCTCACCACAACCTCTGCCTCCTGGGTTCAGGCAATTCTCCTGCCTTGGCCTCCTGAGTAGCTGGGATTATAGGCACGCGCCACCATACCCAGCTGATTTTTTGTATTTTTAGTAGAGACGGGGTTTCACCATGTTGACCAGGATGGTCTTGATCTCTTGATCTCGTGATCCACCCGCCTCAGCCTCCCAAAGTGCTGGGATTACAGGCGTGAGCCACCACTCCTGGCCACCATTTTTTCTTAAAAGGTACGTACATTAATATGTGTATATATGTGTGCATATGCATTTGTATAGGACATATCAGGACAGATACATGAAATTATTACAAATAGCTTTTGGGCGCTAGTTAGGAGGGTTATTTCTGGGTAGTTTAAACAGTTCTGAGCACTTTATTTTTCCAGCCACTAAGTATAAGAAATTCTTTCTTACAAAAAGGCACAAAGTACAGAGTCTTAGCAAATTAAAAAAAAAAAAATTCCGTCTATCCTCTTCTGTTCTAGAATAAAGACAGATTTCCCTACTGAGGTTAGCAGGTTCATGATAAGTAAACCTAAAAAAAATTAGCATTTACCCACAAATGCCAATTAACCCTTATAGATGTAACAATTCCAAATATGATTGATAAGTTGAATATGCACATAGTAAAACGGGTAGCATGACCTGAGGAAGTAGGAATTCTTACAGAATTCACATTTAGTGATAATATAATTTATTATTTTAATAGGCTAAAGGGAAAAAAAATGTTATCTCAGCAAGTGCTGAAAAGCCTGTTAGTAAAATTATTTCTCATTATGTTTAAATCTCTTAGAAAACTAGTAATAAAGGAGGCTTCCTTCACTTACAAAAGAATATCAATCAGAAACCAATAGCAGTTCTAGGTTTAAGACAATGAAGTAAGCGCATGGAATCTCTTCTTCCTCCTACCAAATCCATAGAAATTATGAAAAATATATTTAAAATACATGTGTCTTCATACTCACAAACAAGGAAGAGAGAGTTTTGGTAGATTAGAAACTCGGAATCAGCTCCCACTGGGCAGAAAGTAGAGGGAAGGTCCAGAGGGGCAGAAGAAGATTAGTGCAGGGAAATGGTGTGACACTGAGTGCCCATATTTCTGGAGATGGTGGAAGTGAAGAGGAACGGGGGACACCCATGGTAAAGACTAAGTAGTTGGGAAATTTCTCCCTGCCTGTGCCTCATAACAACAAAGAACAAATCTGTTATCAAGCCAAAATTCTTAGAACAAGAGACAGGATACTCTTCCACACACGTCCACTTTGTAACACTTGGCAAGAGTGAGGAACATCCATTTTCAGAACAGCTACTGGGGTTCTTAAGGTCCTTATTTCCACTGAAAATAGTTCAAGGCAGAGCGGCAGCTACTGCCCATCATAGCCCTTTGTCCTTCATTCTCAGCAAGTTACCTAAGTAGAGAGGAGCTCACAGTCTATCACTATCATCTGAGAAAAGCCAACACAATGAAATAGACAAATTCAACAAATAACAGAACTAAACCTCAATAATGATTAATGTGGCAGTGAGTACAATAGATGCTCTTTTAACTGACTTTTACAACATAAGCCACTATTGAGTTCTATGGTATGCTGAATGCTGGCTTGTCTTTAATATGACTGCACATTGTGCTCCTTTCAGTTGATTTATATGTTTAAGAGTCGATTATACTTAGGGGTAATTGACTTATTGCAGATTGATTATTTTATTCAGTATTACATAAACTGATGAAATACGAGGAAAACTCCTCCCTTGAAAACCAATGGAATGCTTTGTAATGACAGTAGTGAGTTGCTGCAAAAATTAATACTGAGTTACACTTAGGCCAGACAACTGTAAAAGATTTGAGGTAATGTATGAAAATGTAGGACTCTGTACTGAAATTACTTGTCAAGTTCTTACAACTTCTTGCTTCACTTTAAAGTTGTAACCTCCATGTCTTGGGTATGCCAGGAGATAATGGAAGGGAAACTGAAGAAATTAGGAGTGTTTTCTAGAACTAAAAATAAAGATCTGAGTCTAAAGTTGAAAGGCTTTGTAAGTGCCAATCGGGATTAAAACATGCACAAATACGTACACAAACTCACACTAAATTTTGTGTAGTAAAATTATAGCACATTAAGGATTAAGAGAAATAACTTGCACAATTACTTCTTTTTGAGGGAAAAGGGTTAGATTCCTGTGCCACAAAACATTCCAGATGGATTAAAAGTTTGGCTAACTAGAACCAAATACACAAAAATGTGTACAAAAAAGCTTATAACAGCATTGTTCATAATAGCCAAAAAGTGAAAACAACCTAAATGTTCAACAACTGATGAATAGATAAATAAAATTTGGCATATCTACACGATGGAATATTATTCTGTAAAAGGAATAAATACTGATGTATTCTTAAATGTGGATTCACCTTGGAAATATGCTAAGTACAAAAGACTTTGTAACATATGACTTCATTCATTTGAAAAGTCCAGAATAGGCACATACATAGAGATACAAAGTAGATGAATGGTTGTCAGGAGCTGTGAAGAAGGGGAATGAGAGGTGGCTGTTAATGGGTATAGAGTTTCTTTTTGGGGTAATGGAGATGTTCTGGAATTAGGTAGTAGTGATAGTTATACAACCTGAATATATTAAAAACCAGTGAATTTTATTCTTTAATGGGGCAAATTTTATGGCTTGTAAATCACATCTCAATAAAGCTGTTAAAAAAGAAACAAATACAGGCTGGCCATGGTGGCTCACATTTGTAATCTTAGCACTTCAGGAGGCTGGGGCAGAAGGATTACTTGCGGGTAGGAGTTTGAGACCAGCCTGGGCAACATAGCAATATAAATACATAGAGGCATATATATAGACTTAGTGAGACTATTGCTACAAAAAATAAAATTATCTACATGTGGTGGTGCACACCTGTAGTCCCAGCTACTCGAGGATGAGGTGGGAGGACTGCTTGAGGCCAGGAATTTGAGGCTGCAGTGAGCTATGATAGCTCTGCTGGACTCTAGCCTGAAGGACAGCAAGACCTTGTCTCTTAAGAAGAAGAAAAAAAAAACAAATACAAGTAATCATTCTTTTTAAGTTTTTGGTTTCTTTGTGAGAGTCTCACTCAGTCTCCCAGGCTAGAGTGCAGGGGTGTGATCTTTGCTCATTGCAACCTCCACCTCCCAGGTTCAAGCGATTCTCATGCCTCAGCCTCCTGAGTAGCGAGGACCACCAATGTGCACCACCACGCTTGGCTAATTTTTTGTATTTTTAATAGACATGGGGTTTTACCATGTTAGCCAGTCTGGTCTCAAACTCCTGACCTCAAGTGATCCACCCGCCTTCGCCTCCCAAAGTGCCGGGATAACAGGCATGAGCCAATGTACCTGACCTAAAGATTATTAATTGACAAAATTATATATATTTATGGGGTACGGTGTGATGTTTTGATATATGTTTACATTGTGAAGTGAATCAATCTAATCAACATATCCATCACTCACACGCTTACTTTCTTGTTGTAAGAACATTTAAAATCTATTCTTATGTATTTTCAAGACACAGTACATTAACTATAGTTGCCAGACTGTACAATAGATCTCTAGTGCTGCTTCTTTCCGTCTAACTGAACCTTTATAACCCTTGACCAATATCTTCCAGTTCTCTGCTCTACCTCTAGCCCCTGGTAACCACCTTTTATTCTCTACGTCGTGAGTTTGACTTTAGATCCCACATATAAGTGAGATCATGCAGTATATTTGTGTCTGGCATATTTCAGATACTGTGCTTCAGATTCATCCATGTCATTGCAAATGACAGGATTTTTAAAGGCTGAATTGTATTCCATTGTGTATATATACTACATTTTCTTTCTCCATTCATCCAATGCCATGTGTTGGCTATTGTGAATAGTGCTGCAGTGAGTATTGGGGTACAGGTACCTCTTCAACACACTGATTTCATTGTCTTTGAAATATACCCAGAAATGGAATTGTTTGATCATATGGTAGTTCTGTTTTTAATTTTTTGAGGAACTTGTATATGGTTTTTCTTCATGGCTGTGCTATTTCACAGTCCCACCGACAGTGTACAGGATTCCCTTTTCTCCACATTCAAGTCCTTTGCCTGATTTTTAAATTATGTTCTTGCTATTCAGTTGTTTGAGCAGGAGACCATTTTTATAATCTTACGTTGATGACATTTTTACCCATGATAGGAAGCTCAGAAGCAATGAAAATATACCAAATTGACTCTACATACATTTAAATCTTGTGTGTATGTGTGTGTCTATAGCAAAAGTCAGATTAAAATTTAAAAATTGAGATATGCATGTCCTTTGACCCAGAAATTTGACTTAGTAGCAAGTGAGTCCTAGGGAAACAGCAAGGATAGATCAAGAATTTTAATTGTCACATTATTTAGAGGTAAAAATAAATGGCCATCGGTAGGGAATTGATTAAAATATAGTATGTGTATTTTCAGGGAAAAAAGAACTGTCCCTTATGTATTAAACGGAAAAAATGAGCTTCAAGAAGAGTAAGTTTAGCCTGGGCCCAGTGGCTCATGCCTGTGACCCCAGCACTTTGGGAGGCTGAGGTGGGTGGATCACCTGAGGTCAGGAGTTCAAGACCAGCCTGACCAAGGGTGGAGCCCCTTCTCTACTAAAAATACAAAAATTAGCCAGGCATAGTGGCATGCGCCTGTAGTCCCAGCTACTCAGGAGGCTGAGACAGGAGAATTGCTTGTACCTGTGAGGCAGAGGTTGCAGTGAGTTGAGATCACGCTACTGCACTCCAGCCTGGGCGACAGAGCAAGACTCTGTCTTCAAAAAAAAAAAAAAATAGTTTAGTATAGTGTGTTTAAGAAATACATGTTCAAAGGCTTGAAAGTCCAGAAGGAATTATGGGCTGACTGCCATTTATTTAAAAATATTTATGGTCATATATTAGAAAAAATAAGAACCACTTAAAAGCCTGTTTCCACATATAAAATAAATGTTTATAAAAATGTCCAGCTCTTTATTTTTCTAGACTATTAATGTGTTATTTTTAATTTAGTGCTTTGGAAAAAAGTTAAGATAGATCCTTACCTCATTCTTTACACCAAAATAAATTCCAGCTGTTAATAAGTTTTTAAAATTTATTTACATGGGTCTGGTAACCAATGAAAAGTTGCTAGTTCTAATACTATTTATTGAATAATTTGTTCTTTTCCCTGTGGTTCAGAAATGCAGCCTGCCATTGGGTTTCTTTTTGGATTTGATCTCTATTCAATGCTGACTCTATTCTGCCTTAATTGGTATAGTTTTATAATTTGACGGGACTAGTCACTTCTTATTCACCTCTCTCCTTTAATTCTTTTCAAAAATTTCTAGGAATTTCTTACATTTTTGTCCCAAGGTAAATTTTGGATTTGTTTTGTAATCTTTTTTAAAAGTATGGTTTTTACTTGGTGTTGCATTATATTTATAGATTAATTTAGGGAAAATGCTTTTATTGCAATATTGAATTTTCCTGTCCCTTAGTATTTTGCAGCTTTTCACTTAAGTTTTTCACATTCCTTATGTTTGTTCTTTTTTTGTTTTTTTTTTTTCGTTTTTTTCTTTTTGAGATAGAGCCTTGCTCTGTTGCCCAGGCTGGAGTGCAGAGGTGCTATCTCGACTCACTGCAGCCTCTGCCCTCTGCCTCATGGGTTTAAGTGATTCTCCTGCCTTAGGTGCCCACCACAATGCCCAGCTAATTTTTGTATTTTTAGTAGAGACGGTGTTTCACTGTGTTGGCCTGGCTGGTCTTGAACTCCTGACCTTGTGATCCACCCGCCTCAGCCTCCCAAAGTGCTGAGATTACAGGCATGTGCCACTGTCCCTGCCTCTTATGTTTGTTTTTAGATACTTTATACCTTCCTTATTGTTGATGGGCCTTTACTGAAGTATGTATTATATGTATTGTATTTTGTTGGAGAACCAACCATGTGGTTGCATTTCTTATATGCATAACACAGTGAACCTCACTCCACATTCAGGGTGGAATGTGACTCAGGTCAGTCATAACAAACAAAAACTGTCCAGTGCCTTTAGTTTAACATGATGGGTACTTTTAAGTTCTTTTTTTTTTTTAATTGTTTTTTAATTTTTTTAATTATTTTTTTGGTCTGGCTCTGTTGCTCAGGCTGGAGTGCCATGGTACAATCTTGGCTCGCTGCAATCTTTGCCTCCCAGGTTCAACCCATCCTTACACCTCATCCTCCAAAGTAGCTGAGACTTTAGGCATATGCCAGCACACCTGGCTAATTTTTATATTTTTTGAGACTGGGGTCTCACTTTGTTGCCCAGACTGGTCTTGAATTCCTGAACTCAAGCAATCCTTCTGCCTCAGCCTCTCAAAGTGTTGGGATTACAAGCGTGAGCCACCGTGCCTGGCCGGGGTACTTTAAATTCTAAAATAACACCTCAGGTTTTGTTTTTCTTTTTTCTTTTTCAAATTTATTTTTATTTTTTATTTTTCTGTTTTGAGTTATATAGGTTTTGTTTTTCATATTACTACCTTTTGTACTTGCAGAGTGCTCTTAAAATTTGAACTCTAGTTTTTGTTTGTTGTTTTTTCCTAACATTTTACCCTTTGTTTCTTGGGTCAGTTTGAAATTTTAGTAATTTTGGAGTAAAACAGATTGTGTATACCAAGTGTATTTTTCCTTTTTTAGTTGATTCATTTAGTGAAAGCAAGTGGGTGAACAATGGTGGATTTAACTGTCATTTTATAAAATCTGTTTCTGAGTAGTTCTTGGCCCACAGATATTGGAAAGGAAAGATGAAGAACCAAGTTGTTTTTGCAGAGAAAAGATAACAGATATTTCTTGCTTTGGAAGCAGTATAGCATAATAGTTAACAGCCCAGTTTCTGTAGTCACAGGACCTATAATCAGAATCTTAGTTCTACTGTATGCTAGTTAAGTGCCCTTAGGGAGGTTACTTAACCTCTGTAAGCTTCTAATATCTCCATTGGATTGAGACAAAGTCCCCCTCTGTTGCCCAGACTTGAGTGCAGGGGCATAATGTTGGCTCACTGCAGTCTCTGCCTCCCAGGTTCAAGTGATTCTCCTGCCTCAGCCTCCTGAGTAGCTGAGATTACAGGAACGCCACCATGCCCAGCTAATTTTTGTATTTTTAGCACAGGCAGGGTTTCACCATGTTGGCCAGGCTGGTCTTGAATTCTTGACTTCTTTAGCTGTTGTTTTACTCTGGTCCCAGTGAGATAATGGTGTGTATAAGTGAGATATTGTCATCTAGGGTTCTCCTTGAAGATCCTTCCCTGAAGGGCATTTCTGCTGCATAAGAAATCCATGCTTATCATCTGAAAATGAAAATAAAGATACAGATAAGAGGAAAATGTGTAACAATTTAGAATCTCCATAATACTACCACCAGAAATAACATTGTTAACAAGAGCACCATGTTACTTATTTGAAATTCAGATCCGTATCCCATTGTGGGAGAAACTGCTTTCTTTCTTTTTTCTTTTGAGATAGAGTCTCGCTTTGTCACCCAGGCTAGAGTGCATGGTGTGATCTTGGCTCCCTGCAACCTCTGCTTCCCAGGTTCAAGTAGTTCTCTGCCTCAGCCTCCTGAGTAGCTGGGATTATAGGCGCCTGGTACCACGCCTGGCTAATTTTTGTATTTTACTAAATACAAAAGATGGGGTTTCACCATCTTGGCCAAGTGCTGGTGGTCTTGAACTCCTAACCTCATGATCCACCCGCCTCAGCCTCCCAAAGTGTTGAGATTACAGGCCTGAGCCACTGCACCCAGTGGAGAATTGCTTTCTTATTTGAGGAGCCTCAATCAAGGTTATGGGGCCTAAAGTTTAATTTTTGTTGTTGTAGTTAGGGGTATTATTTTTCTATGAAATTTGTTTCTCAAGTGCAGTTTCTCAAATGTTGAGATTCCTTATTTTCCGTTGGGCCCGTTCCCCAACGTAGACACAGGTTATGATTAGGAAACTGCAAGATGTGAAATAGCAAACACTAGCGGCAAGTGTATGGTCTGTTCCTAGTTTGGAAGCCCCAAATCTTTATCCACTACCCTGATTAAGTTGAAACATGGGACTATCTTCCTGTCTACTGTATTTGCCTGACGAATGGATGTGCGAAAGCACCTCTTTTCTGTTTACTGTGCCCTGACCTTTGCTCTTACGTTAAGCTTTTAAAATTGAGAGCTACTCGAGAAGATTAACAGGAGGAAAAATAAATTTTCACTTCTTTGTCTGTCTCTTCCCCCATAAGAGATGAAACACTTCATTCCCAAGACACTCTTGTGATCTTTTCTGTCCTGTTTATGTCACTGCATAGGAGAGGCCATTCTTGAAGTTACAAAGGGAGCTGGTATGTGGCTAACAATCCTCATTTTTTCCTGTTTTAACTCAGTAGACTTAACTGTCAGACTGATAGTTAGCTAGGTTATTGCTCTGCCCATTCAGCATTGGTGAACAACTTAAGTCATGTGTGTACTTTTGTGAGCTTCTAAGCCTTGCCTCAGCTTTTTTTTTTTTTCTTTCTTTTTTTTTTTTTTTTTTTTGTATTTACTTAGAAATAATGTCCTGGGTTTATTTCCTGGGGCTATTTTAGGTTCGGTGGATCATTCAGTGATTTATAAGTACATATACGTGTTACTTAAATTAACCTGAAGACTGTCCTATGACGTGGCCAAAAAGTCACCTTTAAATTTATTTCTTATCTTGGGAGGCTGGGGCGGGAGGATCACTTGAGGCCAGAAGTTCAAGACCAGCCTGAACAATATAGCAAGACCCCATATAAAAATAAAAAATAAAAAATTAGCTGGGTTTGGTTTCATGGCTCTATAGTCCCAGCTGAGCATCCAAGCAGGAAGATGGCTTGAGCCCAGGAGTTGGAGCCTGTAGTGAGCTATGATTGTGTTACTATGCCCCAGCCTGGATGACCCGATCTCCAAAAACATTCTATTTACCATCTTAAAATGTGCCTTACTAGCTGTTACCCAGTTGAGCTCACCCTACAGGGTTATTCGGTGTCATGAGTATAATAACTCGTATCAAGTTGTATGATACTGTTCCTTGCTGATACTAAATTACACACCTTTACCAAGTAATAGAGTCACAATGATCTCATCAATTCTTACTGTGATTTTAAAACAATTATTTTAGTTACCAAAAGGATAGACAAATTTGTCTGTGTGATTAAGCCCTTTAGATTTCGTGCTTTAAGAAACAGGATTCTTCTCCAAGGTTAAGCTATGGGAAGCTGTTAGTACCTATTCATTCCTTCTCTAACAATGCATCAGTAACTTAAAAATCTAATGTGAAATGATGCCTCACAGTATTTCTCTCTAGATTACAATGGTTAGAGTCCAATATATTTTTTTAACAAAAGACATAACTTTAAAAATATTTCCTCCCAGTGTCATTAAGATTACATAGTAATATAGGTTAACTACTGTATGTGTTAAGTGCTGTGTGTAGGTTAAGTGTTTGGTGTTTGGTGAATGACTCTACTGAAAATGGCTTGTTTTTCCGTCTTAATTTGTCTTTCTTCCTTTATTTAAGGATTCCTAGATGAAGTTATGAAGAAGTATGGCAGTTTGGTTCCACTCAGTGAGAAAGAAGTCCTTGGAAGATTAAAAGATGTCTTTAATGAAGATTTTTCTAATAGGTATATAAATGATACTAAAGTTAAGCCCTTGAAAATAAAATTGTTAGCATATATGACTTTTCTCTTGATTTAAGGGAAAAAAAGAAGATACTTAGCAGTAAATTGAGAAGTACTAATTTTTTTTACCTTTTCTTTCAAAATCTTTCTGTTTCAGAAAACCGTTTATCAATAGAGAAATAACAAACTATCGGGCCAGACATCAAAAATGTAACTTCCGTATCTTCTATAATAAACACATGCTGGATATGGACGACCTGGCGACTTTGGATGGTCAGAACTGGCTGAATGACCAGGTTAGTATATTGTAGTTTGTCATTGTGGAGAAGTTGCAGAGGATGTTGGTCAATTAAATATAATCTCTGGTTTGGCCTCTCTATTGTCAAGGGTTCTTTATTCTTTATTCGTTACTTACTAACCCCAGGATCCAAATGGTTTGATTACTGCTGACAGTAATAATATATCATTCTTTCTGATTGGAGTGTTCTGAATTGTATAGGGTTAATAGCCTGGTTTTATTTATTTATTTTGTTTTGTTTTTCTTTCTCCAATTTATTGGTACTGAGATTGTAAGCTGGTTTTATGTTGACTTCTTATAGGTCATTAATATGTACGGTGAGCTGATAATGGATGCAGTCCCAGACAAAGTAAGTGAAAACTTCCCCTTCTCCAGGAGAGAGTGTCCTTGTGTATTAAAAGGAGTAGTTATGTTTTATTTTTAAACTTGTTGTAAATATTTGACATTCCTTACATTTTTAAAAAGGAGAATTCAGTTTTGTCTTGGTCACGTACTGGGGTTGACCTTAAGTTCCATCAGATCACTTCTGCATAAGAAAATTACTGTGCAATTGTTATCCTATTTATTTGTGTTAATTTGTGTTAGGATAGGTATGTTTGTTAATATCTGGAGAGGGCTTTTTGTTGTTGTTTTTGGTGGGGAGATGTGCAAAATGGGACTAGTTAAGCTTCTTACATTTATTTATTTATTTAACTTTTTTGTGTGTGTGATGGAATCTTGCTCTGTCACCCATACTGGAGTGCAGTGGCATGATATCGGCTCACTGCAACCTCCTCCTCCTTGGTTCAAGCGATTCTACTGCCTCAGCCTCCCGAGTAGCTGGGATTACAGGTGCTCACCACCATGCCTGGCTAATTTTTGTATTTTTAGTAGAGACGGGGTTTCACCGTGTTGGCCAGGCTGGTCTCAAACTCCTGACCTCAGGTGATCTGCCTGCCTCAAGCTCCCAAAGTGCTGGGATTACAGATGTGAGCCACCACACCTGGCCAGCTTTTACTATTTAACCTAAAATCTTGCTCTCTTTAAAAAGTATTCATCTTTCACTTTTTCTTGGATAAATCTTTGATACTCAGTTCAAATATAGATTAAACTCTTATAAACTCTAAATTATCTTAAGAGTTTTATTACATACCAAAATTATTTTTTTACTTAATTTATTTTTCTGAGTACACAAACACCTGAGTACAAAAACTTCCAAGTATTATATAAAACTTTTATAAATCTAATAAAGTAACAACTACTAAAAAAATCAGATTCTGATGTCGTTTATGAATATAGAAAATGTTTTATGACTTTCCACTTAAATTACAGATCTGTTATACATTTATAAATTGGGATCAAGAGACTAATCTGCTAGATTCTCTATTGTCAAATTTTCTCAGTCATCAGAAAGTTTAAACACATAGATTATCTTTAACATAAAAATATTAATTTCAGTGGTTTCATTTACCATCATTGTGCATTTAATTCTAACATTCGTGGAGTCTAAAGGACACTTAACTAAGGCAGCAGTTTTCAAAGCGTGGTCCCCATACTAGCAGTATCAGTATGCCCTGAGAACTTACGAGATATGCTCGTTCTCAGACTCCAACCTAAACCTGCTGGAGGGTGGGGCCCACCAGTCTGTGTTTTGGCAAGCCCTCCAGGTGATGACGCTGATGGACACCAATTTTGAGAATCACTGCTCTAGAGACAGCTACTGTAAGTTCTTATTTATTTATTTATTATTTGAGACAGAGTCTCGCTCTGTCGCCCAGGCTGGAGTGCAATGGCATGATCTTGGCCAGGCGTCCCCAAACTTTTTACACAGGGGGCCAGTTCACTGTCCCTCGGACTGTTGGAGGGCTGCCACATACTGTGCTCCTCTCACTGACCACCAATGAAAGAGGTGCCCCTTCCTGAAGTGTGGTGGGGGGCTGGATAAATGGCCTCAGGGGGCCGCTTGCGGCCCGCGGGCCGTAGTTTGGGGATGCCTGATCTTGGCTCACTGCAGCCTCTGCCTCCTAGGTTCAAGCAGTTCTTCTACCTCAGCCTCCCAAGTAGCTACGATTACAGGTACCCGCCATCATGCCTGGCAGATATTTTTGTATTTTTATAAAGACGGGGTTTCACCATGTTAGTGAGGCTGCTCTTGAACTCCTGACCTCAGATGATCTGCCTGCCTTGGCCTCCCAAAGTGCTGGGATTATAGGCATGAGCCACCGTGCCAGCCTAATTAAAATTAAAAAAAAAAAACAACAAAAACACCAACTTTGTTTGTTTGTTTATTTATTTATTTTGAGATGGAGTTTCGCTCTTGTTGCCCAGGCTGGAGTGCAATGCTGTGATCTCGGCTCACTGCAACCTCCACCTCCCAGGTTAAAGTGATTCTCCTGCCTCAGCCTTCTGAGTAGCTGGGATTACAGGTCTGTACCACCATGCCCAGCTAATTTTTTTTGTATTTTTAGTAGAGACAGGGTTTCTCCATGTTGGTCAGGCTGGTCTCTAACTTCTGACCTCAGGTGATCCACCCGCCTTGGCCTCCCAAAGTGCTGGGATTACAGGCATGAGCCACTGCGCCTGGCAAAAAACTTTTTTTAGAGACAGGGTCTTGCTCTGTCACCCAGGTTGGAGTGTAGTAGTGCAGTCGTAGCTCACTGCCCCCTTAAACTCCTGGGCTCAAGCAATCCTCTCACCTTAGTCTCCCAAGTAGCTGGGACTACAGGCATGTGCCACTATACCCTGCTAATTTATTTTTATTTTTGGTAGAGCTGGGAGTCTCCTTATGTTCCCCAGGCTAGCTTGAACTCTGGGCCTAAAGTAATCCTCTCACCTCTGCCTCTCAATATGCTGGAATTAGGGATGTGAACCACTATGTCTGACAGCTCTTTTTATCTGTATGTTAAACTGCATGGCTATCAAAAGAATATGCATCAGGCTGGGCGCAGTGGCTCAAGCCTGTAATCCCAGCACTTTGGGAGGCCGAGGCGGGTGGATCACTAGGTCAAGAGATCGAGACCATCCTGGTTAACATGGTGAAACCCCGTCTCTACTAAAAATACAAAAAATTAGCTGGGCATGGTGGCACATGCCTGTAATCCCAGCTACTCAGGAGGCTGAGGGAGGAAAATTGCCTGAACCCAGGTGGCGGAGGTTGCGGTGAGCCGAGATCACGCCATTGCACTCCAGCCTGGGTAACAAGAGCGAAACTCCGCCTCAAGAAAAGAAAAAAAAAAAAAAGAATATGCATCAGAATCATCTGAAAGGTTTATAAAACCAGATTACTGGACCCTGCCTTTGGAGTTTCTGCTTTACTAGGTCTGGGATGAGGCCTGATAATTCAAATTTCTAACGAGTTCCTGGGTGATACTGACACTACTGGTCTCTTGACTACACTCTGAGAACCACAGAGCTCAGGGAACAGGCTTATCATTTCAGGTTACTGAATGAGCAGTTTAAGACCGCAATATGTTTACCGTCTCAGATGACCTGATATGCCACTTAATTATAAGCCAGAAATTCAAAGCCAAGGATGCAAGACCTGATACTCTGTACAGCCAAGGTAATTCTGTGGTACTAGAAATAATCATGCTAAGCCCTTTTTATAGTTAACTATAACAACAGGAGTCTCTAAATCCACGTCCTTCACATGGAGTTAGTTTTGTAATCCATCTCCTGTGAGTTCAAGGTAATCGTTACCTCATTTTTTTCATATCCTTTTTCAACTCCTACCACCTAGTTTGGAGAGATTTGTCAGGTTGCTTCTCTACTTGATTGGCTTCAGGTAATCTGTCTACTGCCTCATTCCAAATCTGACTATAGACCACAGCTGTAAGGTCATTCCAATAAAAATTTGGAACAGCATTTTCTGTAAACCATATAATGTATTTTCTATATTTTGATCATTATTATTATTTTGAGGCAGTTTCGCTCTTGCCCAGGCTGGAGTGCAGTGGCATGATCTCAGCTCACTGCAACCTCTTCCTCCTGCATTCAATAGATTCTTCTACCTCAGCCCCATAAGTAGCTAGGATTACAGGTGCCCGCCATCATGCCCAGCTAATTTTTGTATTTTTAGTAGACAGCGTCTCACCATGTTGGCCGTCTGGTCTCGAACTCCTGACCTCAAATAATCCACCTGCCACCTTGATCATTGTCTTTAAGAAGAAATTTTTTCTTTCATCTGCTTCACATTCAAACATTTAAAAATCACTTTCTTTTGAAGTTAAATCTGGGCACAGCCTAGTATAATCTGGTTGCTTGTATTTGTTGTCTGTTCTAGGTTCACTTCTTCAACAGCTTTTTTCATAGACAGCTGGTAACCAAAGGATATAATGGAGTAAAAAGATGGACTAAAAAGGTATCCTCTTTATTTCTTTATTCTAAATTTGGAATGCAGATGATAAGCCACTTTGTGTGGAAGGATAAGAACTTTAATGCCAATTTGATGTTAAGTGGAAACAGACTCTTTAATGTGAGAAGTTTTAAAATTGTTTATTTTAAATCTTACTGTTTGAAAGACCTTAATTGCCTCCTTGTCCCAATTATAGTGGTAGAACAGTGGGATGATAAAGAAGAGCTGCCATCATTTGGTTATCTGGTGGGCTGGTCAGCAGCTGGCAGAGGCTTTCAGAAATTTTTTGCCAGTGCTGGGCACGGTGCCTCACACCTGTAGTCCCAGCTATTTGTGATGCTGAGACCAGAGGATCACTGGAGCCCAAGCGTTTGAGGCCAGCTTGGGCAGCATAGCCAGATCCTGTCTCTTAAAATGTTAACTGATCCGTCACGAGAAACATCTTTTATATCACAATCTATACGTAAAATCATATATATACAAGTTATTGAAAGAATTTCCAAACACCATGTACCTAATTTACTATGTATGATGTATTCTAATCAGAGAGTGGTAAGTGCTATTTGCTATAGAAACATTAGAACACTGTAATCCCAGCACTTTGGGAGGCCGAGGCGGGTGGATCACGAGGTCGCGAGATCGAGACCATCCTGGTCAACATGGTGAAACCCCGTCTCTACTAAAAATACAAAAAACTAGCTGGGCGTGGTGGCGCGTGCCTGTAATCCCAGATACTTAGGAGGCTGAGGCAGGAGAATTGCCTGAGCCCAGGAGGCGGAGGTTGCGGTGAGCCGAGATCGCGCCATTGCACTCCAGCCTGGGTAACAAGAGCGAAACTCCATCTCAAAAAAAAAAAAAGAAAGAAACATTAGAACATAGTATGAGAATACAAGGTAAGAGGATAGGGTAGCAGGAGGGAGGCGAAAGATGGGCTATTTCTTTTAGATAGGCTCATAAGGAAAGGCCTGTTTGAAGAGGTCACATTTCACTGAAAACTCAGTGGTGAGAAGGACCAGCCATGTGAAGATCAGAGGAGCATTCTGGGTAGATGGAACAATGAATGTTAAAGGCCCTGAAGCAGAAGTGAGCTTGGTATGTTGGAATGTTAGACACATGAGATCAGGGATGTAGGCAGGGATCGAGTCATGTGGGGCCATGTAGGCCCTGGTAAAGAGTTTGGATGATGAGGGCAATTTGAAGACATTAGGGAGTTTAGGCTGGGCGTGGTGATTCATGCCTGTAATCCTAGCACTTTGGGAGGCTGAGGTGGGCAGATCACTGGAGATCAGCCCGGCCAATGTGGCAAAACCCTGTCTCTACTCAAAATACAAAAATTAACCAGGCATGTTGGTGCGTGCCTGTAATCCCAGCTACTTGGGAGGCTGAGGTGGGAGAATTGCTTGAACATGGGAGATGGAGGTTGCAGTGAGCCAAGATCGCACTACTCTACTCCAGCCTGGGTTACAGAGCAGACTCCATCTCAAAAGAAAAATAAATAAAAATGAATACATTAGGGAGTTTAAACAGCAGGTGAAGGGTGTGTGTGAGTGTGTGTGTGTGAATGATAGATAGGTTTGTCCTTAGCAGCATTCCTTTATTCATTCATTAAACAGTTAAGTACCTGCTCTGTGCCTCATATAGAAAAGCTGTTTTTTCTTCTGCTGTCATACCACAATAGTCAGCACAGAAGACCAAAGCAAGCAAACAGTTCTGCAGCAAACACTGGCTAGTTGCCCTCTAATTCAGTTCCAATGCTATCTACCTGGAGACAGTGCCACATCCCATAGGCTGAGGGCTTATGCCTCAAGAGTGCCCCCCCATCCACTTCAGACACCATTTGCAAGTCCAGGCTTCTGAAACTTCTGACCAACAGACTCAAGTGAGGGTTCCAGTGCTCTCCTCCTTGAGTTTGATTAATTGGTTAGAGCAGTTCACAGAACTCAGGGAAGTTCTTACCTACATTTAGCCATTTATTATAAAGGATATTACAAAGGATATGGATGAAGAGATGCATGGGAAGAGATAGAGGGGAGCGGCCACAGGGAATCTCCATGACCTCCCCAGGCACACTACCCTCCAGGAACCTCCACATATTTAGTATCTGGAAGCTCTCCCAATGCAGTCCTTTTCATTTTTTATGGAGGCTTCATTGCATAGGCAATTGACTAAGCCACTGGCCATTGGTTAACCTTTAGTTCCTCTTCCCTTCCCAGTGGTTGGGGGGTTGGGTGGGGCTGAAAGTCACAATATTCTAATTTTGCCTTGCTCTTTCTGGTAACCAGCCCCTATCCTAAAGCTACCTAGGAGTTGCCAGCCATCAGCTAATCAGTAACATACAAAAAGACATCACTGACATCTCTTTGGGTTGGGTGTGGTGGATCACACCTGTAATCCCAACACTCTGGGAGGCCCAGGCGGGCAGATCACTTGAGGTCAGGAGTTTGAAACCAGCCTGGCCAACATGGTGAAATTTCGTCTCTACTAAAAATACAAAAATTAGCTGGGCATGGTGGCACACGCCTATACTCCCAGCTACTCAGGAGACTGAGGCAGGAGAATCACTTGAACCCAGGAAGTGGAGGTTGCAGTGAGCTGAGATTACGCCACTGCACTCCAGCCTGGGTGACAGAGCAAGACTCTGTCCAAAAAAAAAAAAAAAAAAGACGTCATTTTGGAAATTTAAAGGACTTTAGGAGTTGTATGCCAGGAAACGAGATCAAAGACCAAATTTATTACTTTATAGTATCATAATGCCAGACATATGGTAAATCAATAAAGTGGTAAGTAAAACAGTATTAGAGACATTTCGTGTCATTATTTGTTTAGTGGGTACAAAGACAAGTATTGGATACTATGGGAGTGTATTGGAGTGGGGGTTTGGTTAATCTAGCCTGAGAGTAAGGGAATGTTTCTCATAGGAAGTAATATTTAGTAATATTTAAGCAGAAATGTCAAAGTCGAATATGAGTCGACTAGAAAAGGAGTATGTGAAACATTATAGACAGAAGGAATAAGTATCTGATAGAAGAATGGGAAAAGGCTGTGTAGCTGAAATACAGAGAGCAAAGAAGAAAGTGGCATGAAGTGCATCTGATCCGGAGATAAAAGGGCCTTGAGGTTTGTGTTTTGGATTTTATCCTAAATGTAATAGGAAACTATTATAGGGTTTTAGGTGACATTATCTACTTTGTAGTCTTTGTTCTAACAGTACTGAAGAAGATGGATGGGTGTGGGAGCAAAGTTGATGTGGGTAGAACAGGAGACTATTTCAGATTCATGGTACTTTGAACTAGAATGATAGCAGGAGAGACGGAAGATGAGTGTGATGTAGGAAGTAAAATTAACAGGACTTGGTGGTAAGTTGGTTATGGAGATGAAGGACAAGGAAGTGTGAAAGATAACTTCCACGTGTGTGACTTGTGTGACTGGATGGCCTATGGTTATATTTACATTAGAAAAATGTAGGACAAGGCCGGGCGCAGTGGCTCAAGCCTGTAATCCCAGCACTTTGGCAGGCCGAGGTGGGTGGATCACAAGGTCAAGAGATCGAGACCATCCTGGTCAACATGGTGAAACCCCGTCTCTACTAAAAATACAAAAAATTAGCTGGGCATGGTGGCGCGTGCCTGCAATCCCAGCTACTCAGGAGGCTGAGGCAGGAGAATTGCCTGAACCCAGGAGACGGAGGTTGCAGTGAGCCAAGATCGCGCCATTGCACTCCAGCCTGGGTAACAATAGCGAAACTCCGTCTCAAAAAAAAAAGAAAAATGTAGGACAAGTAGTAGGGGATTCAAATTAAAAATGTACATCCATGTAATTGGATGCTACTTAAGCAGGAAAAGCTATGCAGATAATGAACAATGATTATATTCCGTTTGGGGTGGGGAAAATTGCAAGCAGTGTGGGCAGAAAATATACCTTTATGGAAAAATATCTGAATGATGAACATGAGAGTAAAAGAATAAAGTCAAATATGTGAGTTATTTCATTAAATAGTAATGAACTAAATTATTTCCTCCTCTGGATCAGGGATGTTCAATCTTTCGGCTTCCCTGAGCCACACTGGCAGAAGAGTTGTCTTGGGCCACACATAAAATACACCAATGCTAACAATAGCTGATGAGCTAAAAAAAAAAAAAAAATTACAAAAAAATCTCATAATGTTTTAAGAAAGTTTATGAATTTGTATTCGGCTGCATTCAAAGCCATCCTGGGCTATATGCTGCCTGTGGGCTGCAGATTTTGAGCTAGATCCTTTCAGATTGGGTTAAGTAAAAAGAGTCCAGCTATATACTGGATATAAGAAGTAGGCATAACATAATATGAAAAAGAAAGGTTGGAAATGATGTGACATTTAAAGAGGTACTAGGCTGGGTGCTGTGTCTCACATCTGTAATCCCAACACTTTGGGAGGCCTAAAATTACCATAAGTGAGAGGATTGCTTGAGCCCAAGAGTTTGAAACCAGCCTAGGCAACCTAATGAGACCCTGTTTCTATAAAACATTTTTAAAAATTAGCTGGCCATGGTGGCAGCCTGTGGTCCCAGTTATCCAGAAGGCTAAAGTTTGCCTGTGGTACCAGCTATCCAGAAGGCTGAAGTGGGAGGATTGCTTGAGCCTGGGAGGTAGAGGCTGCTGTGAGCCCTGATCACACCACTGTACTCCTACCTGGGTGACAGATTAAGACCTTGTTTCAATTTAAAAAAAAAAAGAAAGGCAACAACAGCTAGTGCTCGACTTACGACCACGGTCAGGACTGCAGATCGGTCATAACACAATTTGGTTGTAAGTTGAGTAGGCTATTTGTACAGTTGAAATGGTGCATGCGGAGATGGTAGTGCTGCTGGAAGCTGGTCCGCACTGTCATACGCCCAGCTAGGCAACATTTGCACTGCCAGACGCGGAGCAGTCGTGGCTAGTGATTGTGGTCGTAAAGTTGAATGGTCGTAAGTTGCATAGGTCGTGAGTTGATCAATACCTGTACATAAAAATTGAACAGCTTCTTCCTGAATAACCCCTGGGTAAATAACAAAATTAAGGCAGAAATTAAGTTCTTTGAAACCAATGAGAATGAAGAGACAGTGTACCAGAATCTCTGGGACACAGCTAAAGCAGTGATAAAAGGTAAATTTATAGCACTAAATGCCCATATCAGAAAGCTGGAAAGATCTCAAATTGACATCCTAACATCACCATTAAAAGAACTAGAGAAGTGTCTGGACATGGTGGCTTATGCCTGTAATCCCAACAGATCACCAGAGGTCAGGAGTTGGAGACCAGCCTGACCAACATGGAGAAAGCCCATCTCTAGTAAAAATGCAGAATTAGCTGGGCATTGTGGCACATGCCTGTAATCCCAGCATCACTTGAACCTGGGAGGCAGAGGTTGTGGTGAGCCCAGATCACACCATGGCGCTTCAGCCTGGGGAACAAGAGTGAAACTCTATCAAAAAAAAACTAGAGAAGCAAGAGCAAACAAATTCAAAAGCTAGCAGAAGACAAGAAATAACTAAAATCAGAGCAGAACTGAAGGAGACAGAGACTCAAAAAACGCTTAAAAAAAATCAATGAATCCAGGAGCTGGTTTTTTGAAAAAGCTAACAAAATAGACCTCTAACTAGACCAATAAAGAAGAAAAGACAGAAGAATCAAATAGACACAACAAAAAATGATAAAGGGTATGTCACTACAGACCCCACAGAAATATACAAACTACCATCAGAGAATACTATGAACACCTCTATGCAAATAAACTAGAAAATCTAGAAGAAATGGATGAATTGGTGGACACATACACCCTCCCAAGACTACCAGGAAGAAGTCAAATCCCTGAATAAACCAGTAACAAGGCCTGAAATTGAGGCAGTAATTATAGCCTACCAACCACAAAAAGCCCAGGAACAGACTGATTCACAGCCAAATTCAATCAGAGATACAAAGACGAGCTGGTACCATTCCTTCTGAAACTATTCCAAACAATTGAAAAGGAGGGACCCCTCCCTAACTCATTTTATGAGGCCAGCACCTGGCAGAGACACAACAAAAAAGAAAACTTTAGGCCAATTTCCCTGATGAACATCAGTGTAAAAGTCCTCAATAAAATACTGGCAAACTGAATCCAGCAGCACATTAAAAAGCTTATCCACCACAATCAAGTGGGCTTCATCCTTGGGATGCAAGGCTGGTTCAATATAGGCAAATCAGTAAGCAATCCATCACATAAACAAAACCAATGACAAAAACTACATGATTATCTCAATAGATGCAGAAAAGACCTTTGATAAAATTCAACATCCCTTAATTTAAAAACTCTCAATAAACTAGATATTGATTGAACATATCTCAAAATAATAAGAGCTATTTATGACAAACCCATAGCCAATGTCAATGGGCAAAAGCTGGAAGCATTCCCTTTGAAAACTGGCACAAGACAAGGATGCCCTCTCTCACCACCACTTCTATTCAACATAGTATTGGAAGTTCTGGCCAGGGCAAGCAGGCAAGAGCAAGAAATAAAGGTATTCAGATAGGAAGAGAGGAAGTCAAATTGTCTCTGTTTGCAGATGGCATGATTCTATGTTTAGAAAATCCATTGTCTCAGCCAACTTCAGCAAAATCTCGGGATACAGAATCAATGTGCAAAAATCACAGGTGTTCCTATACACCAGCAATGGACAAGCAGAGACCCAAATCATGAATGAACCCCCATTCACGATTGCTACAAAGAGAAATACATAGGAATAGAGCTTACAAGGGATGTGAAGGACCTCTTCAAGGAGAACTCCAAACCACTGCTCAAGGAAATAAGAGAGGACACAAACAAATGGAAACATATTCCATCCTCGTGAATAGGAAGAATCAATATTGTGAAAATGGCCATACTGCCCAAAGTGATTCATAGATTCAATGCTATTCCCATCAAACTACCACCGGCATTCTTCACAAAATTAGAAAAACCTACTCTAAAATTCATACGGAAGAAAAAAGCTTGTATAGCCAAGATAATCCTAAGCAAAAATACCAAAGCTAGAGGCATCATATTACCTGACTTGAAACTATACTACAAGGCTGCAGTAGCCAGAAAAGCATGGTACTGGTACCAAAACAGACTGCTACTGATGGAACAGAACAGAGACCTCAGAAATAGCGCCTTACATCTACAACCATCTGATCTTAGACAGACCTGAGAAAAGCAATGGGGAAAGGATTCCCTATTTAATAAATAGTGCTGGGAAAACTGGCTAGCCATATGCAGAAAACTGAAACTTGGACCCATTCCTTACAACTTACCCAAAAATTAACTCAAGATGGATTAAAGACTTAAAGGTAAAACCCAAAACCATAAAAAACCTAGGCATTATTACCATGGACAAAGACTTCATGAATAAAATACCAAAAGCAATGGCAACAAAAGCCAAAATAGACAAAAGGGATCTAATTAAACTAAAGAGCTTCTGCACAGCAAAAGAAACTATCATTAGAGTGGAAAGACAACCTACATAATGGGAGAAATTTTTTTTGCAATCTACCCATCTGACAAAGGTATAATATCCAGAACCTACAAGGGACTTAAACAGATTTACAAGAAGAAAACAACCCCATCCAAAAGTGGGCAAAGGATATGAACAGACATTTTGAAATGTTTTCGAAAGAAGACATTTATGCCTGTAGTCCCAGCTATACAGGAGGCTAAGACAGGAGAATTGCTTGAACCTGGGAGGTGGAGTTGCATTGGGCTGAGATCACACTACTGTACTCCAGTCTGGGCAACAGAGTGAGACTTCATCTCAAAAAAAAGGGAAGAAGACATGTATGTGACCAAATAATGTATGAAAAAAGCTCATTGATGGCGCAGTGGCTCCTGTCTGTAATCCCAGCGCTTTGGGAGGCTGAGGCGGGTGGATCACCTGAGGTCAGGAGTTTGAGACCAGCCTGGCCACATGGTGAAATCCCGTCTTTACTAAAAAATTAAAAAATATTAGCAGAGCGTGGTGGTGGGAGCTTATAATCCCTGCTACTCAGGAGGCCAAGGCAGGAGAATCGCTTGAATCTGAGAGGCAGAGGCTGCAGAGCCAAAATTGCGCCATTGCACTCCAGCCTGGGCAGCAAAAGTGAGACTCCATGTCAAAGAAAAAAGAAAAAAAACAGAAAAGAAAAAGTTTTTCTTTTCTGTTTTTTTTCTTTTTTTGAGATGGAGTCTTGCTCTGTCTCCCAGGCTCGAGTGCAGTACTGCAATCTTGGTTTAAGCAGTTCTCCTGTCTTCAGCCTCCCGAGTAGCTGGATACTGATGCATACTGCCACATCCAGCAGTGTGTGCTAATTTTTACAGATGCATACTGCCACATCCAGCAGTGTATGCTAATTTTTACAGATGCATACTGCCACATCCAGCAGTGTGTGCTAATTTTTGGTATTTTTAGTAGAGACAGGGTTTCACCATGTTGGTCAGGCTTGTCTCGAACTTTGTGATCTCAGATGATCCACCTGCTTTGGCCTCCCAAAGTGCTGAGATTACAGGGGTGAGCTACCATACCAGGCCAAAAATTTAAAACATTTAAAATTTTGAAGCAGTCTCCCAGAAAGTGCCACAAAATGACAGACTGAAACTAACATAAAAACTAACAGAAAAAGGTTTTCAGAGATGTAAGTTATCCAGATATTTACCTTTCATCCTTCTCAGAGTCACAGGAGGAGGTACTCTAGCAAGAAGACATAGCATCCAAGCAGTGAGATCCAAAACAAGGGTCAGGCAAAGAGAATACTAAACATAACAGTAAAAATAGATGCAGAATGACAATGTGCCTCAAGCCTGGAGAGCCACCAATCCTCAAGGGAGCAGGAAAAAAAGGCTCTAAGAATGTGATACTGATAAAATTTCTAAAGTGTATCAATGCAAAAAAAAAAAAAAAAAAAAAAAGATATAGGCAACCAGAAGAGAGTTTGCAGTTAGTAGGTAAAGAGAACACTAAGCAAAAGATAAAGACAATTAATTTCAGGGACCATGAAAAAATGTACAAGAAAGGGAAAATAAAGGTTGTAAACCTTGGTATACTACATTACTTAAATATGACTACCATTTACATAATAGTAATCAGCTATAGGACAGTTCCGTCACCTCCAAAAGAGTCCTCATAATCCTTTGTACAACCCTTCTTGGCCCAGCCCCTAACCCAGCAACCACTAATCTGCTTTTTGTCATTCTAGATAACTTTGCATTTTCTAGAATTATATAAGTAGAATCATGCCTCATACTATTTTGTTTGGTTTCTTTCACTCAGCATAATGGTTTTGAGGTTCATCCGTGTTACTGCATGTGTCAGTAGTGTATTTCTTGTAGTTGCTGAGTAGTGGCCTATTATTTAGATAGATCACATTTTGTCATCCATTCACTGGCTGATGGATATTTGTGTTGTGTCCCATTTTTCTCTCTTATGAATAAAATTGCTATATAACATTTGTATGTAAGTCTGTGTGTAGATACACATTTTCAGTTTCCTGGTAAATACTTAGAAGTGGGATTGCTAGATCATATGGTGACTGCAGGTTTAACTTTTCAAGAAACTTAAACCATTTTTCAAAGCGATACACTGTTTTACAATCCAACCAGCATTTTATGTGTGAGAGTTCCTTTGTTCTGTATCCTCACATTTGGTATTGTCATTCCTGTTAATTTTATTGTTGTTATTTTTTTAACAGAGTAAGGGGTCTTGCTTTGTTGCCTAAGCTGGTCTCAATCTCTTGGCCTCAACAGAGACTTCACAACAGATAATATACAACTTTCAGTTTGTCTGTGTTCTCATGCTAACACTATACTGTATTATATCCTCCCACCTCAACCTCCAAAGTTTTGGGATTACAGATGTGAGCCACTATGCCTGGCCTCTTCTTAATTTTACCATTTTAATGGGTATATATATTGTCTCCTTGTGATTTTAATTTTAATTTCCTTGGTGACTAATGACATTGAGCACCTTTTCATGTGATTTTTCTGTCTTTGGGCCTTTTGTATCTTTAAAAAAATTGTATTGTTACATATGTTATCATGGTAAGTGCTTCCTACGAAAGACTGTACTGAGTACTTTTTTTTTTTTTTTGAGACAGAGTCTCACTCTGTTGCCCAGGCTGGAGTGCAGTGGCACAATCTCGGCTCACTACAACCTCCACCTCCTGGGTTCAGGTGATTCTCCTGTCTCAGCTTTCCAAGTAGCTGGAACTACAGGCACCTGCCACTGCACCCGGCTCATTTTATATTTTTAGTAGAGACAGGTTTTCACTATGTTGGCCGGACTGGTCTCAAACTCCTGACCTCAAGTGATCTGCCTGCCTCGGCCTCCCAAAGTGCTGGGATTACAGGCATGAGCCACCATGCCTGGCTGAGTACTTTTAAAATTATATAAAATACACATAAAATATACTTTCTTAAACATTTTTAAGTGTACAGTTCAGTAGTGTTAAGTATATTCATAGCGTTATGCAACCAATCTCCAAAATTTTCATCTTGCAAAACTGAAATTTGTATATATTTTGTCAAGTCTCTATTAATATTGTTTGCCATTTATTGGGTTGTTTATCTTTTTATTATTGAGTTGTAGGAGATGTTTTTATGTTCTGGATATAAGTTCTTTGTCAGGTCTATGCTTTGTTGTTTTCTCTCAGTCTGTGGCTTGCTTCTCTGCTTTCTTAACTCTTTTGATGACTGGAAGTTTTACATTTGGATCAAGTTTAATTTACTATATTTTTTCTGTTATAGTTACTGCTTTATATGTCAAGTCTAAAATATATTTGCCTCCTGAGTTTTCTTCTAATAACTCTGTAGTTTCCAGTTTTATATTTACATCTCTGATGCATCTCAATGAATTTTGTATATAAGAAGTGAGGTAGGCAGGGATCAAGATTTTTTTTTCTTACTATATTTTTCTTTTCCAATTTAATTGCTTTGACACCATTATAGAAAGTCAACTGACCATATATGTGTAAGTCTACTTCTGGACTTTCTGTTCTCTTATACTGATGTCTATTTTTTATGTTAACACTACACTGTATTACTGTATCTTCATAATGTGTCTCAAAATCACCGTGAGTCTGCCAGCTTTGTTGTTTTTTTCAGATTGTTTTAGCAATTCTCAGTCCTTTATATTTTCATGTAAACTTTAAAATTAGTTTATCAAACTCTGTTGTTTAATAAGCATGCTGGATTATGATTGTGATTGTGTTTAATCTATACATTAGTTTGCGGAGAATTGACATCTAATAATATTAAGCCTTTCAGTCTATGAACATGGTATATCTTTACATGTATTTAGGTCTTTAATTTTTCTCAGCATTATTTGTAATTTTTTTCGAGATGGAGTCTCACTCTGTTGCCTAGGCTGGAGTGCAGTGGTGGGATCTCAGCTCACTGCAACCGCTGCCTCCTGGGTTCAAACAGTTCTCCTGCCTCAGCTTCCCAAATAGCTGGAACTACAGGTGCATGCCACCACACCTGGCCAATTTTTTATTTTAGTAGAGACGGGGTCCACCATATTGCCCAGGCTGGTCTCGAACTCCTGAGCTCAGGCAATCTGCCCGCCTTGGCCTCCTCAAGTGCTAGGACTGCAGGCATGAGCCACTGCGCCCAGCTGATTTCTGTATTTTGACTTTGTATCCTCTGACCTTACCAAAGTCATTTACTACTTCTAGGAGCTTTTTTTGTATATTCTGTGAAATTTTCAAAGACAGTTTTGTCTATAAGTAGTGACAGTTTTATTTCATTCTTTGCAATCTATATGCCATTTTTTTCCTTGCCTTATTGCACTGGCTAAGACTCTAGTACAATGTTGAGTTGAAGTAATGAGAGAGGACATCTTTCCTTTGTTCTCAATCTTAGAAGGAAAGCATTCAGTTTTTCACTATTGTGTATGATGTCAACTGTAGGCTTTCCTATTATTCCTATTTGCCTGAGAGTTTTAAATTATAAGTAGATACTGACTTTCATCAAATACCTTTACTGCATCTAAGCAGATGATCCTATGGTTTTTCTTCTTCATTCTGTGAATGAGCAGCAGCAGACTGAAGGAGCAGCACCTATCTTGAGACATGGCAGTTTCACATGGTAGCTCTTAAAGTTTCAATTTGATCATGATATAACTTCACTTCAGCTTATTACATCCTATTGATTAAAGCAAATCACATGACAGGACTACACTTCTCTCTTTGGGAGGGGCAGAGAAGTCACATGGCAATGGGCAGGCCTATATAATCTTATCATAGGGAGGGCAACAAGTAATTGGAGTCAATGATGCAGTCTATCATGCACATTTTTCTTAATTATGTATACAGGTTAAATATTCCTCATCCAAAATGCTTGGGAATAGAGTGTTTTGGATTTTGGACTTTTTCAGATTTTGGAATCTTTGCATATATATAATGAGATATTTTGGAGGTAGAACCAAAGTCGAAACACGAAATTCACTTATGTCTCATATACACTTTAGATGCATGGCCTGAAGGTAATTTACAATATTAATAATTTTGTATATGCAACAGTTTATGTACATTAACCCATCAGAAAGCAAAAGTGTCACTATCTCAGCCACCCCTGTGGACAGTCTGTGGCATCATGTCAGCACTCAAAAAGTTCCAGATTTTGAAGGACTTCAGGTTTTTGGGTAAGGGATACTCAACTGGTATAAAGCTGTATGTATGTATATGTTAATGGGTTAGAAGAAGAAAAAGATTTGGAAGGATACATGAAGTGTGTCTTTTTCTGTATTTTCTAATTCTTATACAGAAATCTATTTTACAATGAAGAAAACATTACTTTTTGAGAAGAATATAAATCTGGTTTTATTAACTACTGTATTCTAAATATGATTTCTTGTTTTAGATACTTGGAATTAAAAAAAAACAGATACTCAGAATTTTTAATCTGGAAAGGACCATTGTTTATTCTTTTCACTGCTTCTGCCCACATTACTCCCCCAAGTTTATGGATGCAGAAACTGAAAAGCTAAAATGATTTGCTCCAAGGTCATGTAGACTTGTAGAAAATTCATTTAGAGCATGACATTATTTGAACATCAGAAAGTGAGAAGGAAATCTTGGGAAATTAGTTTCCGAGAATTTGAGATAGTTTAAATTTTTTTTTTTTTTTTTTTTTTTTGAGACGGAGTTTCGCTCTTGTTACCCAGGCTGGAGTGCAATGGCGCGATCTCGGCTCACCGCAACCTCCGCCTCCTGGGTTCAGGCAATTCTCCTGCCTCAGCCTCCTGCGTAGCTGGGATTATAGGCACGCACCACCATGCCCAGCTAATTTTTTGTATTTTTAGTAGAGACGGGGTTTCACCATGTTGACCAGGTTGGTCTCGATCTCTCGACCTCGTGATCCACCCGCCTCGGCCTCCCAAAGTGCTGGGATTACAGGCTTGAGCCACCGCGCCCGGCCAGTTTAAAATGTTTTAACCCAAGTAATCACCAAGTTACTCTAAAAAAAAAAAAAACCTGAAAAGAGAAATTCATTCGCTCTTTTACAAATGTGTATGGAGCACCTACTACTTTATCTCCCACTTGAAAACTGGAATTTTGAGTGCAGTAGCAAGCATTTCTAGATTGTAAAGTGATACATATTATGATATAAAGGATGTGTTGGGATTATAAAAGATGCATAAAGTATTATTGAGGATGTTTTTCTCAAGTTTGACATTTGAGAGACCCACATGAGTAATCATAATGATAACTAAGGTATTTGGCTACTTATAATGTGCTTAACAAAGCTTTATGCATTTTACACGTATTCGTTTATTACTCTTAAAAACTTCATAAGGTAGGTACTGTTGTTCTATGCATTTTATTAGTTGAGGAAATCAAGGTGCAAATAAGCTAAGGAAGTTACCAAAGTCATCTGACCAATAAGTGGAAGAGCCACAATTTGAACTTGAACAGACTTGCTTCGGAGCCCATGATCTTAACTGCTGCTTACACCATATCTGCAGAAAGTCTGTACATGCTGTTTCAGGGTCTCAGGCTGGAATGCAGAGGTGTGATCATGGCTCATTGCAGGCTCGACCTCCTGGGCTCAAGTGATCCTGCTGTCTCAGCCTCCCAAGTAGCTAGGATTGCAGGCATGCACCACGAAACCTAGCTGATTTTTTATTTTTACTTTTTTTCCTCGAGACAAGGTCTGGCTCTGTCACCCAGGCTGGAGTGCAGTGGCATGATCTCGGCTCACTGCAACCTCCACCTCCCAGGCTCAAGCCATCCTTTCAACCTCAGCCTACTAAGTAGCTGCAACTACAGGTGCACACCACCACGCCCAGCTAAATTTTGTATTTTTTTGTAGAGACAGGGTTTCACCATGTGACCCAGGCTGGTCTCGACTCTTGAGCTCCAGTGATCCGCCCACCTTGGCCTCCCAAAGTGCTGGGATTACAGGTGTGAGCCACTGAGCTGGCTTTATTTTTTATTTTTTATATATTTTTTTTTTATTTTTAATTTTTATAACGGAGTCTCACTATATTGCCCAGGCAGGTCTTGAACTCCTGGGCTCAAGCTATCCTCCCACCTCTGCCTCCCTAAAAGCTGAGATTACAGGCGTGAGCCACAGTGCCCAGCGATTTTTTATAGAGACAGAGTCTCATTATGTTGCCCAGTCATCAAACTCCTGGGCTCAAGCAGTCCTTCTGCCTCAGCCTCCCAACGTTCTGGGATTACAGGTGTGAGCCACCATGCCTAGCCCCTTAATACTGTTTTCTAATACTGTGATTCCTTGCTAAACAAGAGTTGAATCCAGGTTAAATATGTACATGAAAAAATGAGGTAAGCATAAAAATAAGGAGCCAAATCGTATCAGGCAGTTGACACACAGGTTTAGTAGATTAACTAGAAAATTGTACTTTGTATATCTTTATTTTTTTATTATTGTTGTATATTATATAGCTTAGTAGTTACAAACATGGACTTTGAGTAAGACCTGGGTTCAAATTCTGGTTCACTGCTTCCTAGTTTTTTGCTCTTGTGCAGGTGAAAGGTCAGCAAATGGAATCTGCTGTTTTTTGGTGGTTTGGATAGCCTGTGGTGATGGCTGCATTTCTTTCTCTTTTCTTGATCAGGTGGATTTGTTTAAAAAGAGTCTTCTGTTGATTCCTATTCATCTGGAAGTCCACTGGTCTCTCATTACTGTGACACTCTCTAATCGAATTATTTCATTTTATGATTCCCAAGGCATTCATTTTAAGTTTTGTGTAGAGGTAAGTTAATATGCTGCCTATTTTTTCATTTATTTTATGATTGGCCAAATAGCATCTTAGCTCTAGATAGAACAGCAGCAGTCAAAACAGTTTATTTCATGAAAATCCTCTAAGATATTACTTGAGAAAAGGACTGGAAGAGGAATTCTGGATAAAGAGAGGATCTGTCTCAGATCCGGATCCCACTCTGAGATACTCTACTTGGATATTCTCTTGTTTTTCCCTTAAAACTACATCTTGAATGTGGTTAGAAATTGTTTTTCTTGGATTATCTTAGAGCTAAAATTGGCTTGTATCTTCAAAATAACTCCTGTAGAATAAATTAGAACCCAAGAGAATCAATTGACAAAAGATTAGTGTTCAGCTAATAACAGTTCAAGACGATAATGGGATACAAAATCAAGAAAAATTAGGTTTCTGGATTTTCCTGCACTGTCAAGAACCAGCTAGAAAATGTAACTGGAAATAAGGTTCCATTTATAAAAGCAACAAAACATAAATAACCCAGGAATATGCCCTAGCAGGAAATGTGGAAATTATTTATGATGAAAACTTCTAAAGCTTTATTTAAGTACTTAAAAGAAATCTGAATAGATGGAGAGGGAGACCTACATGTAAAACACAAAACTGTAAAAGTATTTGAATGAAATTTAGAAAATGCTATGTTCATAGAGTGGGGAAGGACTTCTTACATGGAACCAAAGACATTTATCAAAAGTTTGATAAATTTAACTACCTCATAATTTAAAACTTATGTCTATCATAAAGTTAAAAGACAATCAGCAGACTTGAAGCAAATGTTTATGATATAAGTAACAGACAATGATTATCCAGAATACATAGAGAACTCCTGCAGATGAAAAAGGACCTAAGAGAAATGGACAAAGGCTAATTCAGTAAATTTTAGGAAAAATACAAATAACCATTTAAAAACACATGGAGAGATGTTCAGCCTCACCAGAAATAAAAGAAATGCAAATTAAAACTACATCAGTTAACATTTTTTGCCTATTATGTTAGAAAAAGTGATGCTATTGAAGTGTTTATGTGAGCATAAGGAAATAGGCATTCTTGTATTTTCTGGTGGAGTATATCCGTTGATACAGCCACTTGGGGATAACTGCAGTTCTCATCAATTCCAAGTGCTTTGTAAATTAAAACATGCAAATTCTGTTGCATATCAGTTTGATTTCTTGGTATCCATAAAAATGCTTGTATATGCACACAAGGATGGGGCATGTACTAGGATGTTCATGGCAGCATTATTTATAATAGTGCAAAATAAAACAATCTCAGTTTAGTTCTATCAAGAGAATAGCTAAATACACTATGGTACAGTATACTCATACTACTAAACTGAGCATAGCAGTGAAGCAGGATACAGTAGACCTTCAAGTCCTCAAATAGAAAGATGTCCAAGGCACAGAATTTTAAAAAGCCAATTGTGGAATGATACAGGATAGTACATTTACAGAAAACATACATGTATATGAGTATATATATACAAATCATGCATGTGTATATGTAGACACATACATATATATTTGTAAGTAAAAAGATGGGATCTTAGCATTTTTTATATCAATGATTATTACCTTTGGGTAATTGTAGAAAAGTAGGACTCAAAGGGGATTTAGCCTTATTTGGGATATTTTAATTACAAGGAAAATATTTTGTCCTTATTTTGAGATTTTTTTTTTAACAAGGAAGATATTTTCTTGACTCATTTGTTTAATTTACGTTTAATTTAAAAATTAAGTATGCCGGGTACGGTGGCTCAAGCCTGTAATCCCAGCACTTTGGGAGGCTGAGGCGGGTGGATCACGAGGTCAAGAGATCGAGACCATCCTGGTCAACATGGTGAAACCCCGTCTCTACGAAAAATACTAAAAATTAGCTGGGCATGGTGGCGCGTGCCTGTAATCCCAGCTACTCAGGAGGCTGAGGCAGGAGAATTATTGAATCCAGGAGGCGGAGGCTGCGGTTAGCCGAGGTTGCGCCATTGCACTCCAGCCTGGGTAACAAGAGCGTAACTCCGCCTCAAAAAAAAAAAAAAAAATTAAGTATAATGCAAATTATGAGGAAAATCAAGTTTTCCAAATTCACATTTTCATTTCCAAGAAATCCAGGAAAAACTCCAAAAACAAGAAGCCTCCTGGGCCGAGTTCTCTTAACTCCAGCCCAGAAGAGTTGGTACAATACCAGGTGTGAGCATTCTTTTCCGGTTCCCTTCCCCTAATTCCTTGCCTGTCTCTCAACCAGCATATTCTCATACTGACCAGAGCCTGTCTATATTGTCTCTTTCCTAGACAAACCTGCAAAGATATAACCAAAAGTGCAACCGTATCAGTGCCTTTAAGAATCAGATTTCTGACAGGCAGAAGACAGCAGAGGTGTCGGGAAAAGTGTTTCATCTAGGAAATATTTACTGTGCCTCTTGCTTTGTGCCAGGCACTGATGCTAGGGAGTCACGGATGGTCCAGACAGAGATTTGCCTTCATGGAGTAAATGATGATTAAACAGGATTTTGTTTGTAAAACATGCAGTTGGGTTCTAAGTCGATTCTGAATCATTAGGGCCTGCAAAGTCACATTCTGCACAGTCACTGAAAAATTCATCTTCTGAATTTTTGCCCAAGCCATCCTGCAGAGTTCTTTCCTTTTCAGCAAAATTATAATTGGCCTAATAATTTTGCACATTTGCAAAAAGACCCTAAGAGCAGACTCCTTTTTGGTGATAGCCAGAAGTAATTTAGAGCCAAGTACAGTTCAGTCATCCTGGCAGATGGGATCAAGCTGTTATTTGTTTTAAGAGGATGTGTGGGTTGTAGAAGTGGCTTTTAACTGAGTTAGGGGCCTATATTTCCAAAGAATTGATGAAAAATGTTTTATACAGTTACCACATAAATGTGTAAATTCCATGACAGCAGAGACTACAAGAGCTTTATTCACTAGTGTCCCCAGCACTTGAACCATTACAGATGCTCAGTACATTTTGAGTGTGATGACCATTTTTAAGGACAAATATTTTTTGCCTATATTTTATTTAAGAATTTACATATACTGGCCAGACGCAGTGGCTCATGCCTGCAATCCAGCACTTTGGGAGGCCGAGGTGGGTGGATCATGAGGTCAAGAGATCAAGACCATCCTGGCCAACATGGTGAAACCCCATCTCTACTAAAAATACAAAAATTAGCCGGGTGTGGTGCTGGGCACCTGTAGTCCCAGCTACTTGGGAGGCTGAGGCAGGAGGATCACTTGAATCTAGGAAGTGGAGGTTACAGTGAGCCAAGATTGCAACACTGCACTCTAGCCTGGCGACAGAGTGAAACTCTGTCTCAAAAAAAAAAGGAATTTACATATACTGCTTATTCTGAGAACTTGTTTCAAGGGAGAAGAGCAACATGCTCTCATACTTAGTTAAGTATTTGCTTTCACCATGTATTTTTTCTTCTGAAGAGGTGGCTTCCAGTCCACCTTTTTGTTTGTTTGTTTGAGTCAGAGTCTCTGTCACCCAGGCTGGAAGGCTGGAGTGCAATAGCCCAGTCTTGGCTCATGGCTGCGCCTCCCAGGTTCAAGCGATTCTCACGTCTCAGCCTCCAGAGTACCTGGGATTACAGGCGCACACCATCATGCCTGGGTAATTCTTTATCTGTATGTTTTGCTGTGTTGGTCAGGCTGGTCTTGAACTCCTGACCTCATGTGTTCCTCCCGCCTTGGCCTCCCAAAGTGCTGGGGTTACAGGTGTGAGCCACCACATCTGGCCCCAGTCCACTTTTTGTTGGGGGTGGGATGGGAGTGGGTTAATCACATAACCTCTGACTTCACTCTTGATGTGGAGAGAGAGATGCACAGAGGTTGAGGGCCTTGGGGACATTTTGAAACTTCAGCAGACTTCATCTTGGTAGATATTTCAAAACTGGACTTGACCATATTCAGTATTCATAATGAATTTTAGTATAACTTTCCAGAAACTGAATGTTAACCTTTACTGCAATCCTCAGAAATAAGGAGTATCAGAATATGTAAGACTGGAATGTTTTTCGTTTAGTTTTAGTTATTAATGATGTCTGCAATGGGTTCCTTTCCTCTGTTGAGCATTGGCAATGATAAAGACTTTCTTTTTGACTTGCTAGTATGTAAGTTTCAAATGCAGCAAGCTGACTTACTGCTAGGAAGGGTTAGCTAACCATCTCAAAAAATGTTCTGATTAAACAAATGTCAGTGTCCACAGTCTTGGTGCATACCTTGAATACAGAAGATCTGAGTCCTCCTTAACAATATGAAATGAAGAGTCTGAAATAAAGATCCAGCTTTAGCTGGGAGCAGTGGTGTGCACTTGTAGTCCCAACTACTTGGAAGGCGGAGGTAGGAGGATCTCTGGAGCCTAGGAGTTCAGAGCTGCAGTGAGCTATGACCATGCCATTGCACTCCAGCCTAGGTGACAGAACAAGATCCCGTGTCTTAAAAAAAGTTTGTTCCAAGCTTCTTAATGCATACTTTGCCCAATTATGGGGCCACAGCCTTCTCCTTTGCTTCTGTCTGCTGTGGGCATGTTCCATTTTTCACCAACTGATGGAACACAGCATCTGTGTTGTGGTTTCTTTTTAACCAGAATATAAGAAAGTATTTGCTGACTGAAGCCAGAGAAAAAAATAGACCTGAATTTCTTCAGGGTTGGCAGACTGCTGTTACAAAGGTAAGTATGTGATAATGAAATCCAGGCATGTCCAGGGGATGGAATTATCTAAGGGTGGGTGCCTTTAGGAACATTTGAAGACTGGTGACAGAGCTACCAAGGAGAGCCTGGAGGTTCTAGGGAGGCAGCTGAGAATAAACTTCAGTTTAGTATTCATCATCTGCTGCTCAGTTGCCCAGTGCTTCCTGGGAGCAAATCACTTCAGTCATTTCCTCCCTGAGGCAGTTGCTAATGATGTATTTGCTTTTCTGGGGGAAAAAAATGTTTTTTGGGTGGCACTTGCCTCTTGTGTCATGGCTCTTACTTCCAGATGACCTATATAGACCCAGAGAAATGCTGAAATGACTATTTGGATCCACTGAGGGGCGAAAGTACACTAGGCTACTTGCCAGGCATGTGAGGAAAATAGCCCAAGAGCTTCAGTCCCAGCAGTCTGGATACAGTGCCATGTTTGGCCCATGACATTCAAACTGTGGGGCAGAGTGCCCAGGCACAGCTGCTCATTCCTGTTGTAAATACCAGTGTCTTCCATTTATGGTGAGCTGTATTGTCAGTGTTTTTGTGCATTAGAGCTCAATTGATCCACATAACCTGGGAGGTAGGCAGCACATTTAGGGGTAAACATCATCTTTATTTTTTAGATGAGAAAACTGAAGCCCAGGTGTGATTTTCCCCAAAGCCCAGGTGTGATTTTCCCCAAAGGACATCTATTGATAGTCAGGTCCTTAAACACAGGTCCATCTGGATCATTGACACATGTTATAGGCAGGGTCTTGAAACAAACCTTTAAGCCAAACCCAAAGAGAGAAGATTTATTAGTTCATCCTTGAACTGAATCAATGCTGAATTTTAAAATTAAGCTTAAGTTTTGTGTTTTGAATAACCTAGTATACCAGTTCAAACCAGAACTGGTAAATTTACTGAATTTACTTGACTAAAAAGTCTAGGTATTCTAAATTTAGTCAGGATCTTCTGTATTCCCACTTTGGGCAGAATACAGTAACCAGTTATTTTAAAAACATACTGTTGGCTGGGCACAGTGGCTCATGCCTGTAATCCCAGCACTTTGGGAGGCAAAGGTGGGCGGATTGCTTGAGTCTAGGAGTTCAAGACCAGCCTGGGCAATATAGTGGGACGTCATCTCTACAAAACAAAATTAGCCAAGCGTAGTTCCAGCTACTTGGGAAGCTGAGAAAGATTGCTTGAACTCAGGAGACTGAGATTTTGCCACTGCACTCTAGCTTGGGCGACAGAGTGAGACCCTGTCTCAAAACCCCAAGAAACAAAAACCATACTATTTACCTTCCTGATTTCTTTCAAAGAATAGGACAGGGTTGTGTGATGTGAGATTGAAAGTGAAGACTGCTCAGCAGAGTTGTGACCATCCTAGCATCCAGAGGCCAGGCCTGTGTTCTCCCAGCCACAATTCCATTTTGACTCTTGTCAGTGAATTGATGATAGAACTCTGATCCAAATGCATGTTTTTAAAGTAGGTTTTTACATTTGATTTCCCATTTCTCATATTTAGGTAAAACATTGTTCTATAATTGTGATTGCCACTTGATAGCTCTTTTTATGTGGCCAGGTGCCTCCATAAAATTAGATGCTTGAAATATCAGAGGATATACCAGCTGTCCTGCAGAGAGAAAAGTTTCGTATCTTTTGCACATTTTTCCATAAAGGAGTTTTTCTTAAGAGGAGTAATTGATCTTATTTTAATGACTCTTTTGTTTTTCCCCTCAGTGTATTCCACAACAGAAAAATGACAGTGACTGTGGAGTCTTTGTGCTCCAGGTAAAGAAATACTGTTTTTTTCAGAATTTATGATATGTGAATTGAGTTTGTTGGGTTGAGTGGGGAGTTACGGCAGTTCCTGTATGTGTACATGATGCTAGGTACAAGCAACAGAGTACCTTCCCTCCCCTTTATTGCTGAGGAGCAGTAGTTTCTACATTTTCAGATGTTATCATTAGGAAGAACCACCTTCCAGGGACCAAGAATGACCTGTGGGTATCATCCATGTCTCATTGGAGGTTATTAGTAAGCCACATTGGAGGCTGACTTGAATTTGTCTGTATCACAACCATTGGCATCTGCAGAATTTTTAAAAAACCATTGGTAAGCAATCTGCAGGTCTTTGACACAGAGTGATTAAATTTTAAATATGGTCCACATAGAAAAACTGCCATCTCACGCTGTAGATCTCCTTAGAGATCAAAAAGGGCTATGGAAGAAATTCAGTTTTATATATATGTATGAAGGAAATTACAGAATATAATGCATGAATTTAGAGATTTGTAAAGATCTTGGAAGACGGGTTCATTTGTATACCTCATACATGTTTGAGGTTTTGTAAGCAAATTCAACTTCCCACTTAAGGGCCATGATCTAGCTGCACTCAGCAGGTTGCACTTCGGGAGGAATTTAGGTCTTTTCATCAGTTGCTGCTTTTCACAATATTGGGTCAGGAGGGAGAGGCAATCCCAAGCCGTATACTAACTTGTTCAGTTGACTGCAATTTGGACAAATGTTGAAAACAGTGTGTTTTTACAGTAGTTTAAACAGACATGAAAATGCTGCCTTACATCAGGGGTCCCCAACCTCTGGGCCACGGACAGATACCATTTACATTAGGTTATCATAGGAGCATGAACCCTGTTGTGAACTGCGTATGCAAGGGATCTAGGTTGTATGCTCCTTATGACAATCTAATACCTGATAATTCATCCTGACACCAACCTCCTCCCCTCACCCCCATCAGTCTGTGGAAAAAATTGCCTTCCATGAAACCAGTCCCAGGTGCCAAAAAAGGTTGGGAACGTCTGCCTTAGACCCTGTTAGGTCTGCATTTAGTAAAATATAACGGGCTGGCACACAGCTCCTGCCATTTAAGTATTTCTGGGACCTTTGCAGTACTGCAAGTGCCTCGCCTTAGAGCAGCCTTTCCAGTTTTCACAAGAAGACATGCCCCGGGTACGGAAGAGGATTTACAAGGAGCTATGTGAGTGCCGGCTCATGGACTGAAACTCAGCAGGGACTCTGGGAAGTCTGACCAAGTTGGAGCAGATGGTTTGTTACTTGAATCTCCAAACACTTAGTTGAATTTTTACAGATATTTCAGATCAGTGGTGTTGGGCCACTATTGTTACCTCAAATTTATTTTTTGCCCTTAATTCTTTCTCCAGCTACCATGTACTATTGTTTAATGTTCAGTTTGGTTTCATTTTTAATTTTATGGATTCTGTGCGTCCCCCATATTTAATATTTATTATTCAAACGCATGCATGTAGACAGAGCATGCAGTGAAGAGTATTAAAAAAAAAAAAAGCTTAGTAGATTTGGTGCAGCTTTTGAAACTTAGTTAGATGTGAACTGAATACAGGTTTCAAATTTATTCCCAGAACCTAAAAATGCAAGATGTTTTTGATACAACATAACTCTGAGAATAGTAAGTGTTCCCTGGGGCATTAAGGGTAGCTAGGAGTGGTTTTGACAAATCCAGTCCTGTTTTACTTTTACCAGTGGCACTTTTCACTGACTTTCCTCTCCAAGTGAGTCTTAGAGAGTGCAGTTCATTCCTTTTGAAGGGCGAGATGGAAGTGGCCGTAAACTGACTGGTGTGTTCTGTTTCAGGAGGCACACTTGTAAGCACAGTGCCTGCTTCGGGAAGAGTAAATTAAGGTGTGAGAAAAAGACAGCAACTTTCGGGGCCAGTAACAATGATAGATTTCAGTTGTGGTTTTAAGAATTATAATACATGGTATACATCTTATAAAGGCTTTTGCTGGGATAGTGAATTCCCTGGATTTTTCTGGTTTTGACCTGTTGAAAAACAATTATCCCATCAAACCTAGTAGTCAAACAAATAATGCAGCTAGGAGTAATTTGTAAGTTGTCATTTCCCTGTGTTGCCTCCCAATTGGAAGAAGTTAAGGTTTACCAAATCCATTTCTATTTTCAAGGGTATCTGAAATTTAAACATTCAAAATTGAAGACTGACTGACTTTAGATCTTTTGCAAGTGGCTGGAGAGAAGAGGGAAGGTAGTAAAGGCAACTTACTCCCATGGGAGTGCAGCAACTGTATCAGGTTTTTTTTTTCTCCTGTCCCTTTAGTGATCTCAGTAACATGCAGGGCACATCTGGCTTCTGTGTGACCAATGCTGACACTAGCAGTTGTTTTTTCTCCTCCTTTTGAACCTCGTCTTCTGAAGGAAGGTCTAAATGGCCTTGTCCATACAGTTAGCTGCATTAGGATTAATGTCATGCACCTTACATCTTTAATCCAGCCTTTTGTGACACTGGAAAGGAAAGCCGTATGTTAAACCTACGCAGTTATCTTTTCTGAATCAGGGGAGGAAAAACCACCAGTGTATGTATGAGAAACTCAGAAGTTTGAATAGAAAAACACCAAGTAAATGGCAGAAGATACTCAAATTTATGCCTGGGTAGGTTTGGGATGTTGAAAAAGCTAAACTGTTTAGTTTCACATGGCCCTAAGGTATGGCTGAGAGAAGGCTGATGCCAGCAATTGAGAACTGAGTCAGACCATGTTTACACGCAGGGTTCCCAACACCAGGGGTGACACTGGGAAGCAGCCCCAGCACTTTTCTCTCCTGAGTCCTCCAGACTCAAAATCCTTAATTTAAAACCAGGTCAGTGTTTCTTACTGTGTTTCAAGTCGTTACAAAGACTGAGAGTAGAGGCACTTTATGCTGCTATAGATGGGGTTCTGTCAGCATTAGGAAAAATGAGTTTAAGGTGAGGAAGAGCTTTTCATGAGTTTTTCAAACATAATTGTGCAAACATGAGATTTTTCCAAAACATATGCCAGGCATTTGCCTCTAATTTTTTTTGGTGGGGGTGCGGTATACCAAAGTAGCCAGTCACTGGGCTATTGATTCAGAATGTCTTATACCTCAGAGTGAGGAAGTATTTCAGTTCTTCATTGACAGAACCTGGCATGCAGAAGAGACAGAATTGTTCCTGTAAGAAAATCAAGAGCATGAGCTGCCGTTTCCTCCAATCTGCGAAACGTGAGCTGTCCAAGTCCAGAGACTCTCACTTCCAGCTTAATGCTTCATAGGGCATCTTGAGGTATGCCGCCCAGTGTGGCTTAGACTAAATGTTGAGTTTGGTCTTTATTTTTCCCCCACTTTTTTTTTTCTTTGAGACAAGAGTCTCGCTGTCACCCAGGCTGGAGTGCAGTAGCATGATCTTGATCTCTAAATTAGGTATTAACCTCTGTTTAACTTAAGTCCTAGATCAGAATGTCCTGTTTTTCTGATGTTTACAGTAATTGCTTCCTTGGTTAATAAAGGTATTTTTGAAACACACTCTGGACTGTTGGTGAAAGAGGCAGACGTGGTTTTACTGGTACTAGTTTGGCACTGAACTGTTTGGGTGCTCACGAGGTAGGCAGACCTTACACCTTTTTTTTTTTTTTTTTTGAGACAGAGTCTCGCTCTGTTGCCCAGGCTGGAGTGCAATGGCACAATCTCAGTTCACTGCAACCTCGGCCTCCTGGGTTCAAGCAATTCTCCTGCCTCAGCCTCCCAAGTAGCTGAACTACAGACACACGCCATCATGCCCAGCTAATTTTTGTATTTTTAGTAGAGACAGGGTTTCACCATGTTGGTCAGGCTGGTCTCAAATTCCTGACCTCAGGTGATCCACCTGCCTTAGCCTCCCAAAGTGCTGGGATTACAAGTGTGAGCCACTGTGCCAGGCCTAGACCTTATGCTTTTGAGGTTGAGTGCACGCCTTGTGCTAACTAAAAGCTACTTTTGATGAGCCTTCAACAAGCTGCCCAGTCCTCTCCTCAACAAACATACCAGGTTGTAGTTACTTCTTTACAGTGGTCTTTCCTTTTGTTAAATCCATAGCAATGAATATAGATTTAATTCAACTTTTAGTTAAGTTCTCTCAAGAATCCTAATCAACTTTCTGTTGGCCTCTTAAGAAGGGGAAAAGAAGTTGCTGCCAATATAATCCCCAAACTGTTTTTGGCTTTGCATTCTCTTTTCTACCTAGCACTGAATCTGAGTAACATTGTCATCCTGGATTTATAGTTGGAAGAAAACAGTAACAGACCTAACTGGGACTCAGCCAGCACTAGTCTCATCTTAGCTGCCCTTTTTCTCTGCAGTTACAGTTTACTGCTTCCCTGGGCTAGAAGTAACTGGGGGGGTCTGGGCAGGTCAGACTCTTCAGGCAAGACAGTCTGTTAATAGTGTGAAATAGAGATACTGATTCCCTGCTCTGCTTAGTTAAGGAACGGAATTAAATCAGCAGTTATAAAGCACATACGTACTTTTGTTATGTGCTAGGCTCTGCCTCCTGGCCTGTAGATAATTAAGACGACCCAGGGAATACCATCAGAGAAGTGCTAATTGCATTTGGGTGTTACAAAAGCAGACCCAGACAGGCTGTTCACTTAACTGGTACCTGTTGGTCAGAAAAAATTTATTTAAAGATTATCATCATATGAAATTACAGTACTCAACCCTTCTAGCAGAATATTTTTTTGAAAAATAAATAAATACCTTTATAAACTTGTGTTCTGTTGTGTTGAAAAACATGCACCGTTTGGTAATTTTTTTTCCTATAACATTCTAGTCATGACAAGGGTCATTTAAGAACAGTGAGCAGTGCAGGCAGGCCCTAACCAGCTTACCCTTAAAGGAACAGCACCATCCAACTGAATTTTCTATGATGTTAGAAATGTTCTGTATTTTCATCTACAACAGTAGTCACTAGCCATATGTGGGTACTGAGCATTTAAAATAAGGTTAGCTTGACTGAGAAACTGAATGTTTAATTCTCATTACTTCACCACCTATATTAACTGTGGTTCCCTAATCTTAGTGTACATGTTTGAATTTTCACTTTCTCTGATTAAAGTGACAAATAGGTCATCAGATGCTATCCATGAGAAACAGGAAACAATGGTGCAGTAGAAACTCATATTTAGTGTTCTCAAGCACAAGAAACCTAAGATTATCTTAACTCAGCCCCCATTTCCCTTCCCCTGCAATCATCCAGAGTATGTTTTCTGGAAAACTAAGCTATTCTTCCATCAGTAGAGGTTGCTTGGTGCCTATTTTATCACTTTCACAACATCATCAGTGTTCTCTCCTCACATGCAGCTAGTTATTTCTAACTCTCCATTCAAAATGGGCATGCAAATTTCCACATTATTCATAGAATCCCCCTAGAACTCATTCATGTGTAGTCCAGAGTACAGGAGTTCCAGAACACATCCCTCTTTATAAGGCAGGAAACGGGCAGTGACAACGGTAAGTCTTCCAACTTTACTGAAACCTGTTATATAGAAGGCAATTCAAAGAAAAGCAGTCTCCTGTAGAAATATGAGTTAAGTTTTACTACAAAAGAATATAAAATACATTAGCTTAAACTACAGTATAGACAAATTTTAAAAATGAACAGTGTATCCTCATTAAATGTTTGCAAAGTTTCTTCCTAAGCACTTTCAGATTTCTACACTCACTGTTCAATGAGAGATGTTCACACTAAGGTACTTCAGCCCCAAGTTTCACAAACTATTGGAAGTTAGAAAGTACTTCATTGCTAAGTGAAAAAAATTCACATTTTTTCATATCGGGGAAAATTATACTATACTAACAGTTTTAAATGAACAATAACTCACATGTATTAGAGAAAAATCACCTCTTGCCTTACAAATACAAAATAAATTCCCTAGACTCCCCTTCTCTGTAGAGACCATCAGCTCACTGTGAAGGCTTAAGCCTCAATAAGTACAATTTGAGGAAAAAAATAAAACAGACTTCACCATGAGAAATGGCTAAAAGCAGCATCTCCTACAGGAACCTTCTGTGATTGTTTCTATTAAACATTCTAACTTCAACATCCTTTTTTAAACCCACTTCATTCCTAACATCACTGAAAATGAAGAGTAACTTTGATGGTCCTCATGTCAATGCAGTGTTTTTACTGTCATTTGATATTTTATCCCATTTCCTACTGTCAGTGTCTCCCCTAACCCTGAAATTATTTAGAGGTTCTATGACAAACCCTTGCTTTTTAGCTTTAGGTATAACATTGACATCTTTGGAAAAATGTGTCAGTAAATACTCAAGTTCTGGCCTCATTTCCTGATGTGTAAAGCATGGAAGCAGGGCTGTCCTGTGTAGATTGCTTTTGCACAACTATTTAGGAAGGTCTTTGATCTCTAAGCTTGCCTTTAGAGATTAACATTCATCGAAAACAAATTCAATTGTCAAATACCTGTTCCTAATTTAGTGCAAAGCCATACAACGCAGCACACTCCATTTGTTGTTTTATGTTTTGCTTTGTTTGTAGAGAAGGGTATCTTGCTGTGTTGCCAAGTCTGGTCTCAAACTCCTGGCCTCAGCTATCCTTCCTTTCAGCCTCCTAAAGTGTTGGGATTACAGGTGTGAGCCACCATGCCTGGCCCCACCTCCATTTATTAGGCATTATCTCATGTAAACTTAAAATTTAAAAAATAATTCCAGGCTCCGATGTAGATCATGAACCTACTTAACACTCAATATGGTAAAAACAAATGTTTTAAATTGTTCTAGTCTTCCTAAAAGAAGTATAATGGTTTTGGCTCAAGACTCATCAACATTATAGATCCAATCGTTGTCAAAGAACACAGTTTCTGACCTGGTAACGAAATTGTTCTGATAATCCGACACATGGCCAAGATTCTCAGACAAGAATAAAAGGCATTCGTTTGGATTCTGTCCTTTCATAACTTTCAGAGGAAAATCAAGAAGAGGCTTTCAGCCCAGTAAAGACACTGATCAAAGCTTGGTAAAAATGGGCTTGTATGCAGACTTTAAGTGATGTTCTTCAACAAATTAAACAGGCCAAAGGAGTGTTTTTCACTGATGGAGCTCTCACCACTCACTGGTTCTGTGCCAGTTTTCCATAGCCTCCTCTCCCAGCATCATAGTCTTGCCGATACTCATCCCGTACCTTTAATGAAAAGAACAGAGTTACAATATAGAGAAGAATGGTAAAAAAATACGCCTCCCACAAACATGTCAGTGGAACCTGTTCAGATGCCCTAATGTGAACATTTCAAGCAGGACATAATGCACTTCAACTCATTTCAGTGCATTTTGCTTTCTTTGTAGATATTCCTGCAGGTGGAAGATACCCAGCCCCTAGCAAAAATTCAAGAATGGATGCTTGTTAGAAATGTACAGAATAGACTATTTCAGGGTTTAAAAAATCAATTTACCCAAACCGTTAGGTGGTTTTTACATCACTTCAAGCCAAGATTAAAGACATGAAGTTATTTATAAAAAAGTAAATATAAATTGCCAAAACACCTGTCATTGTGACTAGAATCCCAGGCAATGGCTGATCCCAGAGACCCTTCTTGCATACCTGACCCCCAGATCGCCCACGGCCGTACTGCCTGCCCTCCTTAAAGCCTGCGTCCCAGTCTGTGCGAATGATTCGGTCATCTAGACGAGTTCCATTTATATACCGCATGGCATTTTCTGCATCTGCTCGTGAGTAATATCTTAAATATTAAGGAACACTAGCATTTTCCCAAGCATTTTTGGAAATGGGAGAACATGTAAATGAAGCCGAGTTGTTAAAAAGTGTAAGACCTAATCCAACCAGATGTAGTGCAAAGACAGTAATTCAGCTTGCATAGGCCTGTTTGCAATTGGTCTAGAAGCACATAGTCAAATGTAACACTTAACCATGGCTACACTGATCATGAGTTCCTGGACATTCCTGTTGATAATTTTTGGTCTCATATCCGTATTTTGGTTTGCAAAATATAAAATACATTCAGTGCAGGTTTAGACCACTGTACACTTCTTACCCAAGAAACAAGTGCTATATATTCAAGTTAGGTGCAACATATTCCAGAGCAACCTTAATAAAGAGGTCACAGTGCATATGGAATCGCACTGCATTTCACTAAAGGAGAGACTCAAGGTATCAAGAAGGTAGTAGTTCCCAAACCTACTTAATCAGAGAGATCTCCATTTAGTTAAATGTCTATCTGGGAAGACTTGTAAGCAGGAAGACGTTTAATCCCAGACAAATAAGACAATAGTGTTCTCAATAAACCATCTGGAAGAAGTAGTAGCTTTGATGTTAGCAGGCCAAAATAAAATCTTTCTTCATACTAGCATTTGGGAAACCCACATATCCCCAAGGCAAGCCAGCAGTCTGGGAGAGAAGCCCTGCCTGGGTCCAATGAATCAGCATTTTTAATTATGAACAGAAATCCAGGGATTACCAGACATTTAAGGAAAATTTTCAACCAAATCAAACAAAATCAGGGCACAGAACAAAATTCAAAAGAAACATTAGATTGGGTCTGCAAAACTTCTCAGAATATTAAATTGAATGAACAAAACATAAAATATAGTAAAAAGAACATAGGATAAATCCAGGAGGTCCAGTATTTAAAGAATCTAGTAAGGTAATTAAACGATCACAAGTAAAGTTTTGGTTTTTACCTATACAGTCAACTTATATACATCTACATAATGAAATACTATACAGGTATTTTACTTAAAAAAATTTGTTTTGCTCTGTCACCCAGGCTGGAACACAGTGGCACCATCACAACTCACTGCAGCCTTTAACTCTTGGGCCCCAGTGATCCTGGATCTACCTCAGCTTTCTGAGTAGCTAGCACTACAAATATGAGCCATGAAACCCAGCTACACAGCTGTCTTTAAAACAGACCTGCCGGGCGCGGTGGCTCAAGCCTGTAATCCCAGCACTTTGGGAGGCCGAGGTGGGTGGATCACGAGGTCGAGAGATCGAGACCAACCTGGTCAACATGGTGAAACCCCGTCTCTACTAAAAATACAAAAAATTAGCTGGGCATGGTGGTGCGTGCCTGTAATCCCAGCTACTCAGGAGGCTGAGGCAGGAGAATTGCCTGAACCCAGGAGGCGGAGGTTGCGGTGAGCCGAGATCGCGCCATTGCACTCCAGCCTGGGTAACAAGAGCGAAACTCCATCTCAAAAAAAAAAAAAAAAAAAAAAAAAAACAAACCTACATGTGCTGAAATGAACAATAAAAAAATTTATTTAAAAAGAAAACCAGCACATGAAGTACACTACTGCACACCCACAGGATTACTTTTTGAAAGAAACCCAAGAAACTGGTAACTGACTGCTTCTAGGAAAGGGAATTGGGTGTTTAGAACAGAACAAGGTTTTTATATTTTCACTATGCTCTTTGGAAGTTTTTTTACATGAAGGGCAAATATTCTTGAAAAACTTTTTCTTAACCATAAACCATGGATTTCAAGACAATGTAAATAGTGGCAGCTTTCATAGTATAAGAGCAGAGGTAAATATGACAGAAGGTAGAAGAGAGATGAAGGAAAACGTAGGGACAAGCGCAGGGATGCTTATGAGCTAACAGCCTCACTTTTTTTTTTTTTTCCCCAAACAGGCAACCAACCACTCTCAGCTCTACCCTGGTTCAACAGCTACATTAAACACAGGAAGGATACTCCACAAAACAGAATCCACATGCTGTTTTCTTCATTTTATCCAGACCCATAATGATTTTCTTTATGTCACCACTTTTGCTGAAGAGTTCATAGATTTGTTCTTCAGTTGTGTAAAAAGAAAGATTTCCAACATATAACGTACAGCTTTTCTTAAGTAATTTTTCTTGTTCTTCATTGTCACCCTAGAATTTCAAATAGAAACAAAAGTTAAGCAACTTAAGAGCCTTGCTTAAATAGTATTTCTAAGCATGGTAAAAAAAAACATTTACTAATTCTGATGTGGAAATCAAATTCTCTCATCCCAATCTACTACAAATGCCTTGCCCAAAAAAGGGGGGGATTGTGGCCAGGCGCGGTGGCTCACGCCTGTAATCCCAGCACTTTGGGAGGCCGAGGCGGGTGGATCATGATGAGGTCAAGAGATCGAGACCATCCTGGTCAACATGGTGAAACCCCGTCTCTACTAAAAATACAAAAAATTAGCTGGGCATGGTGGTGCGTGCCTGTAATCCCAGCTACTCAGGAGGCTGAGGCAGGAGAATTGCCTGAACCCAGGAGGCGGAGGTTGTGGTGAGCTGAGATCGCGCCATTGCACTCCAGCCTGGGTAACAAGAGCAACACTCGGTCTCAAAAAAAAGGGGGGGGCGGAGATTGTTCACATTTTGTGAAGCACGTATGGAAAATCCAGACCTTTAATAGAGAGACAGACTCAAAAGTTATACCACATACAACAAAATAACTTCTACAACAGACTCTCACAAGTGGCTTGCCTTTTCCATGTACACACCATATCCTCAGTACTGCATCCTTTAAACCCGAGTTTAAACTCTGGACCTTGACCTATAAGGGCCCTTTTATCCTCTACAGTGAAAAGTAAGTGGACTTTCAGAGATAGAGTTCCTCTTTTAATACACCTATAGAAACTGTTCAGAGCAACAACTTGGATGCTTTACATGCTCATATATTTTTCTGAGTTTAGGGAAAAAATGCAGTGATCAGAAAAAAAAAAAAAAAAAAAAAAAAAAACCAGACCTCATTTTCCTAATGGGCATCCAAATTGGGATGAAAGGATGAAGCCAGAGACAAGAACATAACTGGGCTTCATCCAGCGCAATTGACAAATCCCTGGATCCAAAATGGCTCAGCGAGGTTGGGCACAGTGGCTCACATCCGTAATCCCAGCACTTTGGGAGGTGGAGGAGGGTGGATTGCCTGAGGTCAGGAGTTCAAGACCAGGCTGGGCATGGTGGTGGACACCTGTTAATCCCAGCTACTTGGGAGGCTGAGGCAGGAGAATCGCTTAAACTTGGGAGGTGGAGGCTGCAATGAGCCGAGATCATGCCATTGCACTCCAGCCTGGGCCTCAGAAGCAAAACTCCATCTCAAAAAAAAAAAAAAAATCCACAGAACAATAGTCATTCTATGTTAAAAAGAGGTTTCCAGAACTATGAGACATTAGACAAAGTAAATTCCTGTCATTTTACTGCTGTCACTGATTTGTTAACATGGATGGGGCATCTTCGTTTTCTACTTTCCTCACATAAGTAAGGTCCAAATAGCCTACAGTTTAAGATAACTGTGGCATAAATAAGTACTTAAGTATAGGAATATGGATTCCATTCACAGAATGCTAGAAATTCCACATGACAGTATGTTATTACTGTCTAAATAAAGCTCTAGGTTTTAGACCGAAGAGATTAATAGACAACGTCAAAAGTTTTCAGTTTTCATTTTACGAGATAAATTAAGTTAAAAATGGTTAGGACGTGGAACTGTCTAAAGTAATAGCTGTAAAAGTGGCAGAAGTGCAAATCATGCCTGGCACTTAAGCATCTAAAAACTTGACAAGCCAGGATCAGTGGTTCACATCTGTAATCCCAACACTTTGGGAAGCCCAGGCAGGTGGACTGCTTGAGTCCCCAAGTTTGAGACCAGCCTGAACAATACAGGGAGACCTGTCTCTACAAAAAGCCATACGTAGTGGTGCAAACCTGTGGTCCCAGCTTCTCCAGAGGCTGAGGTGGGAGGATCACTTGGGCTCGGGAGGCTGAGGCTGCATGATCCGTGATTGTGCCACTGCACTTCAGCATAGGCAACAGAGCTAGTCTCCGTCTCAAAAAATAAATAAATCTTTTTTTAGTTTTTTTTGAGACATAGTCTCACTCTGTCGCCCAGGCTGGAATGCGTAAATAATAAATCTTTTTTGTTTTTTGGGGACATAGTCTCACTCTGTCGCCCAGGCTGGAGTGCAGTGGCGTGATCTCAGCTCACTGCAACCTCCACCTTCTGGGTTTCAAGCGACTCTCCTGCCCCAGCCTCCCAAGTAGCCAAGATTACAGGCAACTGCCACCATGCCCAGCTAATTTTTTTATTTTTAGCATAGATGGGGTTTCACCATCTTGGCCGGGCTGGTCTTGAACTCCTGACCTCGTTATCCACCTGTGCCGGCCTCCCAAAGTGCTGGGATTACAGGTGTGAGCCACTGTGCCGTGCCCGTCCTTGAATAAATAATTTTTTTTTTTTTTGAGATGGAGTCTCGCTCTGTTGCCCAAGCTGGAGTACGATGGCGCGATCTCAGGTCACTGCAACCTCCGCCTCCTGTGTTCAAGCATTCTCCTGTCAGCCTCCAGAGTAGCTGGGACTACTGGCACGCACCACCACACCCAGCTAATTTTTTGCATTTTGAGTAGAGACGGGGTTTCATCATGTTGGCCAGGATGGTCTCGATCTCCTGACGTCATGATCTGGCCGCCTCTGCCTCCCCAAGTTCTGGGATTACAGGCGTGAGCCACCATGCTCGGCTGAATAAATTTAAGAGCTTCCCCAATTTGCTGCCAAACAAAATTTCCTTTTCCCTACTTTAGTAACACATTTCCCACATTCTCCACACCTACCCTCTGCTATGTACACCCCTTCATTTCCCAGTCACAAGGGGATTTCCCCCCTCTCCCTTTTCTGAATCCTCACTGCTTCTCTCTTAACTCACTTCTGCTTAGATTCTGGTTACTTCCCTCCATTTATAATCCACACTACGGGGAATTATGAGCTCGTAGAGTGCAGAAAACTGTCTTCCCTCTCCCTCTAGGGTTTAATACAAGGCTTTAGCAACAGCACGCAATAAACGTTTACTAAATAACTGGGTTAATGAGTCCCGCTCCCCCCAACCGTATTCCATCTCAGCCTTTGTTGATACTGAAAAGCCTACTCTGAATATCTGCAGCCTCCCCCTTTCCCACAAAATACAGTGATACAGTATTCGATATAGTCTGGACTAAAAATTTCCCTCTTCTGAAATGCAGCAATTCTCCCATCTTTACACCCTCAACGTGCCCAGCTTGACGGGTCCACCTCCCACTCCGACGCTTCCCCAAGGGCAGAGTGAGGACTCCACTTGTCTCCCACGCACCGCGTACAGTTTCCGTAGGACCGCCCTCCTAGAGAAGGGGCCCGAATCGCCGAAGGGCACAGCTTCGCTGATTTAAAAAACAAAGTAAAAAGCCCCGTAGCTGCACCAGGAAGGCGCCTCTACAGACTCAGGGAGTTAGGATACCCCTCCCCCCCCTTGTTACGGAGTCACCCTCCCGAGGCAAAACCGTGGAAACAGGAGCCACGACTACTTCTACCACTCAAATCTCTCGGCGCTGGCCAGGGTACCGGGAGTGCCTGCGAGGGAATGGGAAAGCGAGCCTCAAATTCCCATTCTTCCAAAGTGGCTTCACTGATATCCAAACGCCCTTCCAGCACCCATTCCCTGCCTCTCCAGCAGGCACCGAGGCCCCACTTGGCGTTTGGGGACTCCAGCATAATGGGAGGCAACACAACGAGATAAGAGCAAACCGTTTCTCAGCGTTCTGGCCCAGGGCCTTCCCCTCTCGCGGCCCGGCCTCCCTCACCCGGAAGTGCTGGTCCCGGTACTGGCTCAGCTCCACGTAGGAGTCGCTGCGCAGCGCCTTCAGAAGGCCACCCGACATAGTGCCGAGAAGCGGACGAGAATACGACGACTCCTGACGCGAGGCGGTGGCTGCCGCGGCGGAAGCGGAAACGCGCCGAGACGCGCGTCTTATTGGACCCAGTCCGGGCTACAGTGTCGTCATCAAACTGCGCGGGCGCAAAAGGCGTCCGGTCTGCCCCCGCGGAACGGAAGGCAAGGGCGGCGCGCTCCGGTTCTCGGGCGCCCGGAGAGGATGGTGCTCCGACGGCTGCTGGCCGCCTTGCTGCACAGCCCGCAGCTAGTGGATCGTCTGTCGGAGTCGTGGCCTATCCGACGTGCAGCGCAGCTCACAGCCTTCGCACTGCTACAGGCCCAGTTGCGGGGCCAAGACGCGGCCCGCCGCCTGCGGGACCTCGCGGCTGGGCCCACGGGCTCCCTGGGCCGCCGCGCTGAGCGATTCAAAGACGCTTTCACCCAGGAGCTACGCCGCGGCCTCCGGGGCCGCTCAGGGCCACCACCAGGTAGCCAGAGGGGCCCGGGCGCAAACATTTAAGCCTGGGCTGCGCGGGGCCGAGGCCGCTTACTTTCCCTTCTGGGCTCTATACTGGTCTCGTCGTTGAGGGGTCATTCCGGGCACTGCGCACGGCTTCGAATCCTGACTCCGATTTTTGGCCTGCGGATATCCCAGTCAGAAGAGCCTAGGCCCGACCGCCGTCTCCGTTGAAGTCTTGTGATTGGACAAGGCACAGTGTGGAGAAAGACCCCGAAGCCTAACAGATGAAGATGGGCTGGGTCCCGTCACAGCACCTACGGAGAGCCACCGGCCGAAGCCACAGAGCCTTTCCTCTGCAAATGGGATTGAAACTCTTGACAGATGCTGCTGAATCTGCACGGGTATAGCAGGACGCTTAATTCCAGGGACGATATGGATGAAAAGACCACCCTACAGCTGCCAAAATCCTTTGATTAAATGTGTGAGCTGATTAATAGGCATGAGTGTGATACTTCTCAGGCAAGATGGTTTAAGAATAGTGGGGACTGTAGGCCTATGGTAATAATAAACACGTACTTTATGAAATAAGTATTTATTCTGTGCTGGGACTTGCTAATAGCACTCTGTGTGTTTGTTTTTGTGTCATTTCCCTAAAACCAGTCACATGAGGAAGCAGAGATGAGGTGGTCTCACTGTGTTGCCTCGGCTGGTCTCAAACTCTTGGGCTCAACTGATCCTGTTACCTTAGCCTCCCAAAGTGCTGGGATTACAGGCAAGAGCCACTGCAACGGAAGCAGAGGCTGCTGCTTAAGTTGCCCAAAACCTTGCAGAGTAAGATGTGGGCAGAGGCATTTGACTGCTGGGCTTAAGTCCTTAACACAGCTCTGCAGCGTTTATCCTGACGCTGGATGCCTTCCTTCTCCAACTCCCCACCATCAGGCATTAAGACTACTGCCTGGGAGCAGGGTGTGGTGGCAGTTGTGTCTGATCCTGAGGCAGGATCCTCTCCAGAGGCAGGAGGATTGCATGAGCCAAAGAGATGAGACCAGCCTGGGCAACATAGCGAGAACCTGTCTCGAAAATAAAAAAGACTACTGCCTCCCATGGAACCAGCTACCTGGACTCCTATCCCTCATTTTAGAGGGTCTGGGATACACACCAAGACTATGGTCCAGCAAGTTAGTGGACCCATGATTAGAAAATCCATTGTATATAGAAATGTCCTGTCATTTGAAGCTCCTAGCTAAGTCTCTGATTTTTTTTTTTTTAAAGACAGGGCCTAACTGTTGCACAGGCTGGAGTGCAGTGGCACAATCGTAGCTCTCACTGCGACCTCAACTTGTGGGCCAAGCAGTCTGCCTCCCTGGTCCTCCAGGGTAGCTGGGATTACAGGCCCGTGACACCATGTCCAGCTAATTAAAAACGTTGTTGTTGTTGAAATGGCATTGCAGTTTGTTGCCCAGGCTGGTCTTAAACTCCTGGCCTCAAGTAGTCCTCCCACTTCGGCCTGTCAAAGTGCTGGGATTACTGGTGTGAGCCACCACACCCGACTCTGATCATTTCTAATTAGGCAACACAATCCTGTAATCATGCAATCTAGAAAACTTGAAGCCATAGGAAAAATTTAAGCTGGTAACCAGATGCTGGCTGAGCATTGCATGTTCTCTGCTTTCTAGGAGAATGATTCCGCCTGCCCCCCGACCCCGCCCCGCAACTGCGATGGAGTCTTGCTCTGTCACCCAGGCTGGAGTGCAGTGGCACGATCTTGGCTCACTGCAACCTCCGCCTCCTGGGTTCAAGCAGTTCTGTCTCAGCCTTTCAAGCAGCTGGGATTAAAGGTGCCTGCCACCACACCCAGCTAATTTTTGTATTTTTAGTAGAGATGGGGTTTCACCATGTTGGCCAGGCTAGTCCCAAACTCCTGACCTCATGATCTGGCCACCTCAGCCTCCCGAAGTGCTGGGATTACAGGCATGAGTCACTGCGCCCGGCCGGGAGGATGACTCTTAAGGGCAAGGTGCAGAAATGACTGGAGAGTTTCCCACCACCTCTCAGGAACAGGAGTAGAAGAAAGCAGGGAGAAAATCTCTAGGTGCTATTATATATTTCAAACATCGCTTGTTTGCATAATAACCAAACACTGAGACAGCAGGCATCAGGGTGCCATGAAGTACAACACAACCCCCACTTCCGTGCTTTAAGAGCTTTGTGAGAGATATGCCTGTGGACTCCAGGAATGACACGATGTTAGCTGGCAGACACCTCAAAGATCCTCTGATGTCAACACATTGGGAAGTGGGGCAGGTGAGTGGAAGGGGCTTTCCCTTCCACTCACAGTAACAGACCAAGGGACTAGCGCTTGGGTCCCCTGGATCTGGACCGTCCGTTCTCTATACTTCATCACACTGACTTCCACATATTTGGATAGCCAGATCAGTCTTAGGAAGCCAGAGGGTTGTCATGACAGCAAGAGGTAAGGCATCATGGAAAGTGTGGGAGCAGTAATTCAGGCATGTCACTAGCAGTTCATTGTTTTTTTTCGCAACCAGGTGCTATCTATCTATTTCAGACATCACAGTGGCTGGAAGCAGTAGGGCAGAAACAGGTGCCATTGCTTATACAAGGTTCTTTGGGGACCTTGACATCAAGACTGACAGGTCAGATCTTTGGTCTCAGGGAGAAGAGTGCCAGCTCACCAAGAAGGCAGAACAGCCAATGGCCACGCCCAGGAAAGGCAGCAGTGGGAGTTGTGAAGGAGAACCAGGGCTCTGTCCCAGTGTCCCAGCCCAGCTACCCAAGTAGAAGGTGGAGTGGCATCTTCTCTGGCTGAACCTTGGGCAGCGGCTGCTCTGCCATGTTGTCAGGTTTCTTCCCCCAGCTCCATGATGTGAAGACTGAGGTGGTCCCTCCAAGCCCCACTCAGCAAGGAGGACAGGGCTGGTGGATCCTCCAGCGTCAGATGGGGAAATAAAAGAGTCTCATTCTTGAGGGGAAAGCTGCACTTCTCCACGGCACGCCTGGTGGTGCCAGGGGTCACCACAAAGAGGCGGCAGAGCCACGGCCCGCCGGCCACTTGGCAGGCTGGTTGTCTGGTAAAGCTTTTCAGGGCTTGGCACAGGACACGGTCCTCAGTCCCACCCATGTCCACCACCTCCACTGGTGCCCCTAGGCCTGGGAGGTGTAGAAGGTGCCGAGGAGGCATGTAGGTGTGGGTGAAGAGGAGTGTGTAGTGGGTAGGCACGCTTGGGAGCGCAGGGGTGTGGACCACCTGCTCCAGGTACTCCAGGCTGGGCACCAGGCCCCCCTGATGTAGGCAGCCAAAGAAGAAGGCACCGAGGGCATTGAAGAAGACCACGGTACTCTTCCAAGGCACAGGTTGGGTCTGTGGACTACAAAGCAGGACTAGGGGGACCAGGAGGGGAATCAGGAACCGAGCCTCCTGGTGGCTAAAGGCAGACAGCAGGGCCAGGGGTGTGAAGTAGAGGAGAAGGAGATACGACCTGGGGCTGGACAGCAGACTCCGGGCACGCTGCGCCCTCAGAGGGCTCCTCTGTGCACAGGCCGGAAGGCAGACTTGCAGCTGCTGCCACGCGGCTTGCAGGGCCTGGGCATGCAGCATCCCGAAGAGCAGGAAGCCGTTGACTGCCAGGTGAGTGAGCCGCACATGCGTGCCATGCCTTGCCAGGTTTTGGGGATTCAGGTTGTAGTGTAAGAAGTTGACAGGTGTAAGGACAAGGGTACTGGATGTAGTGGGGCTGGAGAAATACCAGCTGTCCACGGCCACGAACACCACTGCTGTGAGGACCGCCCCTGGCAGCAGCACCAGAGCCTCTCGGGTCAGGGACTTCAAGCCAGGGTTTGTAGCTCCACGAGTGCCCCAGAGGTAGAGTGGGACCACAGCAAAGGCCAGAAAGGTGGGCCGGTTGAAGAAGCCAGCAGCCATGATGGCTCCAAGAAGCCAGCTGTGCCACCACGGACCCGGCGCAGGCTCCTTGGGTGTGGGGCCCCACATAACATGGGAGGATACCAGCACCAGCAGGCACGCCAAGAGCAGTCCCTCGATGGTGTTGGAGAAGGTCCTTGTGTAGAAGACCAGGGTGACGTAGGAACCAGACAGCAGGACCAGGGCGTTCCAGCGATCTGCCCCCCACAGTGGGGCCAGGTGGTACACCGCCCCATCCAGGGCAAAGGAGAGGGCAGTGAGGAGGAGTCGGGGCCCCACTAGCAGCACATAGCCACTCACCAGGCCAGGCCACAGGCCTAGCTCTTCCCAGAACCTGAGCAGCCAGAAGGTAGAGCCAGAGATCAGCAGGGGGAAGACCACCGTGCGGCAGGAGCTGCTGGGGTAAAACTCCCAGGGCCGGGTGGCCTGAACACCCAGGATGTCCTCTGCAGAGAGAGAGAGAGAGAGAGAGGCAGAGGTGAGCCAGTACCAAGCTCAGGATGTAGTGGGCAAAATTCGAGGATGGCCCCCAACATTTTCCACCTTTTGGTGTGCCTGCCCAGCCTAAACCCTGGGACTGTGCACAGAATGAATCCCTCCCTCCCTCCCGTCCTCCCTCCCTGATAGGCTGTCTGTCACCCAGGCTGGAGTGCAGTGGCAAGATCATAGCTCTTGCTATGTTACTCAGACTGATCTCAGACTCCTGGCTTCGAGCCATTCTCCCACCTCAGCCTCCTAGCATGCTGGGATTACAGGTTTGAGCCACTGCACCTGGCCCACAGGATGGATTGTACTCCTGTGATTAGGTTATGTTATACAGAGGCACTGACTGTAAAAGAGGGAGACTATGGTGTGGGCCAGACCTAATCACACCAGTTCTTTAATAACAGAGTTTTTACCATCTGGATGCAGAAAGGGCAGTCAGATTCAAAGCATGAGAAGGATTTGACATGCCACTGCTGGCTTAAAGATGGAAGGGGCATTGGCTAGGAATGGGGGTGGCCTCTGAAAGCTAAGAGCAAGGAAACCACGCCGTAGTTCCACAGCTGAAATCAATTAGATGCTGCTGGAATTAGCTTCCAGACAAGAACTCAGCCCAATCCATATGCTGATGTCCACCTTGTGAGCAGAGAGCCCATGCTGCCCTTCTGATTAACAGAACTGTGAACTCACAAATTGGTGCAGTTTTAAGCTGCTAGGTTTTTGATGATTCATCACGCAGCAGCAGAAACAAGTGTAGGGGAGCTCAGAGTGCAGAGGGCAGGAGAAACTTCCCTGGGAAAAGGAGCAGTGTGTCCTGGGAAGAGTGTGTGGGAAGTGTGCAGGTGTGGGGAGGCTTACCCTCTTCTCGGGGTTCCAAGATCTCAAAGGTCAGACTCAGAACCCCATCTCTGATAATGATTGTTATCAGGAGATGGGGGGAGAAAATAGGGGTGGGACGAGCCCTCGGGTTATGTCAAAGGTGATTTATATTTAGTTTTGTTTATGATACTTAAATTTTTTTTCTTTTTGAGATGGAGTCTTGCTCTGTCGCCAGGCTGGAGTACAGTGGTATAATCTCAGTTCACTGCAACCTCTGCCTCCTGGCTTCAAGCAGTTCTTCTGCTTCAGCCTCCCGAGTAGCTGGGACTACAGGCACATGCCACCACATCTAGCTAATTTTTGTATTTTCAGTAGAGAAGGGGTTTCAACATATTGGCCAGGCTAGTCTTGAACTTCTGACCTTGTGATCCACCCGCCACGGCCTCCCAAAGTGCTGGGATTACAGGTATGAGCCACCGTGCCTGGCCCAAATCTTTTTTCTTTTCTTTTCTTTCTTTCTTTCTTTCTTTTTTTTTTTTTTTTTTTTTTTTTTTTAACAGTCTCGCTTTGTCACCCAAGCTGGAGTACAGGGGCGAGATCTCAGCTCACTGCAACCTCCACCTCGCTGGTTCCAGAAGTTCCCCTGCCTCAGCCTCCAGAGTAGCTGTGACTACAGGCACCCACCACCACACCCCGCCAATTTTTTTTTTTTTTTGTAGTTTTAGTAGAGACAGAGTTTCACCATGTTGGCCAGACTGGTCTCAAACTCCTGACCTCAGGCAATCTGCCCGCCTCGGCTTCCCGAAGTGCTAGGATTACAGGCGTGAGCCACCGCGCCCAGCCTTTTTTATTTTTGAGATGGAGTCTCACTCTGTCTATTCTGGCTGGAGTGCAGTAGTGCAGTCTTGGCTCACTGCAACCACCACCTCCCAGGTTCAAGCGATCCTCCTGCCTGAGCCTCTCGAGTAGCTGGGACTACAGGCACGTGCCACCACACCCAGCTAATTTTTTGTATTTTTAGTAGAGACAGGGTTTCATTGTGTTAGCTAGGATGGTCTTGATCTCCTGACCTCAGGATCTGCCCACCTTGGCTTCCTAAGTGCTGGGATTACAGGCTTAAGCCACTGCGCCCAGCCTAATTTTTTAATAAGAAGAATATATCCAAGTAGTACTTATATAATTTAAGAACTACTTGCTTCCTGGTCTGTAACCCTGTGCCCAATGTTCCAGAGCTCTGAGGGGTGGCTGTGAGGGAACAGCTCCACTCCAAGCCTCATTGTTCACAGCATCTCTTGCTTGATCACCCTGCTGGTTATCTAGAGTTAATTATACAGCCTGGCGATCATTCGGGCTCTTTGATTCTGCTACTTATTTCTCCAGCTGTTTTATCTGTCTATGTTAGACAGTGAAAGGGAAGTAAGATCCAGGATCAAATCAATCTGGCTGCTTTTCTGGTTTTAAAAAAAAATGTGTGGGAAAGAAGATGAACCTTTTAACTTAAAAAACAAATTCACCTGTTGAGCCCTATGGCAAAGAAAGCTGGTGCTTCCCCATTATCTATATTCCCTCCTCCTTCCTTAGACATTTTTTTTTTTTTTTTTTTTGAGACAGAGTCTCACTCTGTTGCTCAGGCTGGAGCGCAGTGGCACGATCTTGGCTCGTTGCAACCTCTGCCTCCAGGGTTCGAGCGATTCTCCTGTCTCAGCCTCCCAAGCAGCTGGGATTACAGCTGCTTGACGCCATGCCCAGGCAATTTTTTGTATGTTTAGTAAATATGGGGTTTCATTATGTCAGCCAAGCTGGTCTCAAACTCCTGACCTCAGGTGACCCACCCACCTTGGCCTCTCAAAATACTGGGATTACAGGTGTGAGCCACTGCACCTGGCTCCTTAGACTCTTTAGCTGGGTACTTGGTCAGATATAAAGACTATATTTTTTAGCTTCCTTTGCAGCTAAGTGTGGTCTCATGATACATTATGTTCAGTGTGATGGAAATGGGTAAAAAGCATGCAACCTTCAAAATATGACCTTAAAGAGAGAAGAAATGCCTTTCTCCTTTGTTGGCTGGAAAGACTGGTTGAAGACTTACTTGATGGCTGGAGCTCAAGTAGCCGTCTTGAGCCATGAGGATGAAGCCACATGTTCATAACATCTGAAAGGCCTCAAGGACTTTGGGCAGGATGGCATGGGTAAGGCAAATACCCTTATGATGTGTCCTATACCACCTAACAGATAAGTGAGTGTCCCAGGTCTGGGTTCCCTTAACCCTCAGCTGAGTCTACAGAAGAGAGGTTTCATTATCTCAGATCACAGCCTGTGTCGGCTCACGCCAAATACTGGGGAAGTCCAACTCTAAAAGTGTTCCACTGGGAAGTTCAACACAGCTTTCATCCTGAATGACCTGTAGTGTTGGTCCAAGCAGGAATACATCCAAGAGACTGGTGGTTTATTAGCATTACTCAGAAGGTCAGTGTCACCATTCAGGAAGGAGACATGAAGTCCCCACTTCCAAGTTCTTACCCCGGAGAAGCTGCTTCTCTGCTTGTGGATTTACTACTCATCTGCACGGACATGCTACTCCCTCCCCACAAAATCTCCCATCAGCTTCCCAACCAGACTCTGCTGGAACTTGTCTCAGCCACGCATGCGGAGTGTTTTACCTGCCATGACCTCAGGTGACTGGAAGAACTCATCTGGGTGCACATAGCCTGTCTGCGGAAGGAGACACCACAGCACTCGGAGCACGCTGAGGCCACCCCAAAGCACCCTGACTGCCATCTTCAGATCCGATTACCGCGCCCAAACCTGGAATAATGTCCCAGCTGCTACAGATGCTACGTTGGATCCACAGATCTGCGTCTGTTGAGGATAACACTTGTTGGTTACCATGATGTAAATTATTATCCATTCAACTGTCTGAACAAACTCAAAATGGATCTATATTTAATAAAAATGACAATAATAATAATAGCTACTTTATACTAAATGCCCACTAACTGCCAGGCACTTGACATGCATATTTCATTTAATCCTTTCCATGGTCTGGAGCAGTGGGTCTTAGTATCCCTATTTTACAGATTTCGGGAAACGGAGGCCTCTGTTGAGTAACTTGATTACTTCCTGCTCATATTTGCTAAGGAGTCTGGTGGTTAATTTTATGTATCAACTTGACTGGGCTAAGAGATACCCAGATAGCTGGTAAAACATTATTTCTGGCAGTGTCTTTAAGGACATTTCAGGAAGAGATTAATCTCTGAATTGATAGACTAAGATCATCATCTGCACCAATGTGGGTGGGCATGATTAATCCTTGGAGGGTCTGAATAAAACAAAGAAGTGGAGGAAGGGTGAATTTGCACTCTCTTCAGCTGGGACAGCCATCTTCTCCTGTCCTCAGACATTAGTGCTCCTGGTTCTTGGACCTTCAGACTCCAGATCTCACGCAAGTGCCCCCCAACCCACCTCCCTGAATCAGGATCTCTGTCCTTAAATAGGACTGGGAATTATACTGCAGGCTCCTCTGTTTCTAAGACTTCTGACTCAGATGGAATTAAACCACAAGTTTCCCTGATTCTCCAGCTTGCAGGTGTCAGATTGCATGACTTCACCAGCCCCCATGATTGCATGAGCCAATTTTCATAGTAAATGAGAAAGCCAATTCCTGGTTGTTTCTGTGTCTCTGGAAAGCCCTGGCTTGTACAGGGTCTAAATATGACATTTGCTCAATGTGACATTTGCAAGTAGGATTAGTGTACCCAGCAAATCTGGGTCTTACAGCCCCATCCTGATCACTAGCTCCTATCCACAGACCAGTATGGCACGCTGTTTCTTGCATTTCTGAAAACTTGGGAAACTCAATGGATTCCACCCATTTCACTGCAAAAATTACACTCAGCCCCATGGTTTCCAGTTACTCCCTCCAACTTTCACATACCCTGGAACCTGCCTTTTGGAAGGTGACGGAAACATTTATAACTCCATATGATGAGAATTCTAACTCCCTCAACTCAAATATAGTATTAACTGAATCCCACAAGTTTGGCTATGTAACTCAAAGAGCAGTGACAATCTGAGCCCATTGCATGCTGGATCTGTAAGTCGGGAGCATCACTGCTCAACAGGAAAGCAAGTTTGACAACCTGCTTGTCTCTTCTCCAGAAATAGTGATGTTCCCCTGACTTCTTGATGTTTTAAACTCTGACCTTAAATAGTGCTTTCTCTCAGGTTTACACCTGAGAGCTCACACTGCCATGTGGCTCACATCTGTAATCCCAGAACTTTGGGAGGCTGTGGCAAAAGGATCGCTTGAAATTGGGAATTCGGACCAGCCTGGGCAGCAAAGTGAGACCCCATTTCTACAAAAAAAAAAAAAAAAAAAAAATAGTTGGACACAGTGGTGTGCACTGGTAGTCCCAGCTATTCAGGAGGCTGAGACAAGAAGATCACTTGAACCCAGGAATTCGAGGCTGTGGCGAGCTATGATCACACTACTGCACTTCAGCCTGAGTGACAGAGCAAGACCCTGTTTAAAAAAAAAAAAAAAAAAAATGGCCAGGTGCGGTGGCTCACACCTGGCATCCCAGCACTTTGGGAGGCCAAGGCAGGCAGAACGCTTTCGGTCAGGAGTTTGAGACCAGCCTGGCCAACATGGCAAAAACCCCTCTCTACCAAAAAAATACAAAAATTAGCCAGGTGTGATGGTGGACACCTATAATCCCAGCTACTCAGGTGGCTGAGACACAAGAATCGCTTGAACCCAGAAGGTGGAGGTTGCACTGAGCTGAGATCACACCACTGAACTCCAGCCTGGGAGACAGAGCAAGACTCTGTCTCAATCAATCAATATTAAAAAAAAAAAAAAAAAAGTTGTTAACTATAGTTACCCTACTCTGCTATCAAACATTAGAACTTTAATCTTCTAACCGCATGTTTATACTGTAGCTTATATTCTTAATTCATGTTTATTCCTAATATTGGTTACTTGTACCTTCTTTTTTCTTTCTTTATAATCCTCACCAGAATTTTGTTGATTTTGTGAATCTTTTCAAAACATCAACTTTTGGCCTTGCTGTTTTTAATTTCTTTGCTCATCTTTATTTTTTTTTCACTTTTACTCTTTTTGGGGATTATTTTATTGTTTTATTTCAAATCTTTTGATATGAACACAGCATTAATTTTGAACCTTATTTTCTATGAGAAGTATTCAAGGCTACACATTTTTCTCTAAATATAGTATTAACTGCATGCCACAAGTGTTGCTATGTAACAATTTCATCAACTTTTGATTCTAAATATTTCTAATTGCCATTGTAATTTCTTCTTCCACCAATGTCTTATGGTTGAAGGATTTAATTTTTTTTTTTGAGACGGAGTCTCGCTCTGTTGCTGGCTGGAGTACAGTGGCACAATCTCGGCTCACTGCAATCTCTGCCTCCCAGGTTCAACCAATTCTCCTTCATCAGCCTTCCGAGTAGCTGGGATTACAGGCATGCACCACCACACCCAGCTACTTTTTGTATTTTTAGTAGAGATGGAGTTTCACCATGTTGGCAGGAAGGTCTTGATCTCCTGACCTTGTGATTCGCCCACCTTGGCCTCCCAAAGTGCTGGGATTACAGGCGTGAGCCACCGCACCCGGCTGAAGGATTTAATTTTTTTTATTTTTTATTTTTTTGAGACGGGGTCTAGCTCTGTAGCCCAGGCTAAAGGGCATGCAGTGGCACGACCCTGGCACACTGCAGCCTCCGCCTCCTGGGTCCTGGTTCAAGTAATTCTCCTGCCTCAGCCTCCTGAGTAGCTGGGATTACAGGCACGTGCCACTACGCCCAGCTAATTTTTGTAATTTTAGTAGAGACGGGGTTTCACCATGTTGGCCAGACTGTTCTTGAACTCCTGACCTCGTGATCTGCCTGCCTTGGCCTCTCAAAGTGCTGGAATTAAAGGCATGAGCCACCGTGCCGGGCCAGGATTTAATTTTTAATGGTCATTTTTGCAGATATTCCATGGATGCTTGAAAACACTATATATTCTATACTTACTAAATGAAGAGTTCTATATATTGACATTAGATCAAGCCCATTAGTTGTGTTGTTGAAATCTTTTTTTTTTTTTTTTTGAGACAGGGTCTCACTGTGTTGTCTATGCTGGAGTGCAGTGGCATGATCATGGCTCACTGCAGCCTCGATCTCCTGGACTCAAGCAATACTCTGATCTCAGCCTCCTGCGTAGCTAGGAAGACAGGCACGCACCACCAAGCTTGGTTAATTTTTAAATTTTTTATAGAGACAAGATCTTGCTATGTTGCCCAGGCTGGTCTTGACCTCCTGGGTTTCAAGCAGTCCTCCCACCTTGGCCTCCCAAAGTGCTGGAATTACAAGCATGAACCAACATACCTGGCCCAAATCTTTTAATGTCCTTAATTTGTTGATTTTTTACTGTCACAGAAATGTATGTTGAACTAGCTCATGAAATAGTTAACTTGGGTAATTTTCCTTATGATTCTGTCAATTTTAGTTTATTTTTGAAGCTATATTATTATATTTGTAGAAGTTTATAACTGTTATACCTTTTTGGAAAATCGAATATCTTATCATTATATAGTTACCTTTTAATCTCTAATACTACTTTGTCCTAAAGTATATTTTATCTGATATTAATGTAGGTAGACACATTTTTCAGAAACTTAGTATTTACCTGGTACATACTTTTCCACCCTTTCTTTTCTTTTTTTCTTTTTGGGATGGAGTCTCACTGTCTTGCCCAGGCTGGAGTGCAGTGGCATGATCTCAGCTCACTGCAACCTCTGCCTCCTGGATTCAAGCAATTCTCCTGCCTCAGCCTCCCAAGTAGCTTGGACTATAGGCATGAACCACCATGACCGGCTAATTCTGATATTTTTTGTAGAAATGAGGTTTTGCCATGCTGGCCATGCTGGTCTTGAACTCCTGACCTCAGGTAATCTGCTGTGTTGCTGGCTGGAGTGCAGTGGCACAATCTCAGCCTCCCAAAATGTTGGGATTACAAGTATGAGCCACTGTGCACAGCCAATTTACTGTTATTATTGATTTATTTATTTCTACCACCCTATTTTGTTTTCTTTTCTTGTTTTTTCAATGATTTTTTTTTTTTTTTTTGGTCCTTTCTTGCCTTCTTTTGGATTGATATTTTTTCCCTTTTCTCTCTACCAGTTTGGAAGTTATATATACTCAGTTTCCAATATGCTATAAAATACAATATATTATTTAATATTTTAAAATTTAGTATACTATGTTATGTGTCTTCACTATTAAATTCTGGGTGCACATTTCTTTTTACTTATTATAGTTGAAAATTTTTTGGCTTCTTGAACCTGTGGATTAGGACCCTTTGTCATTTATAGAAAGTAATCCTCCATTGGACTGTATGCTGCTGATAAAGACATACCCAAGACTGGATAATTTATAAAGGAAAAGAGGTTTAATGGACTCACAGTTCCATGTGGCTGGGGAGGCATCACAATCATGGTGGAAGGCAAAGGCACGTCTTACATGGCAGCAGGCAAAAAGCAAATGAGAAGGAAGCAAAAGGGGTTTCCCCTTATAAAACCATCAGATCTCGTGAGACTTACTACCACGAGAACAGTATGGGGGAAACCACCCCCATGACTCAGTTATCTCCCACGAGGTCCCTCCCACAACATGTGGGAATTATGGGAGCTACAGTTCAAGATGAGATTTGAGTGAAGACACAGCCAAAACATATCATAGACCTTCTCAGTCTATCTTCCATGTCTCTTTAAGTTCTATTTCATATTTCCCATATCTTTATCTCTCTTGGCTATATGTCAGATAAGTTCTGTTCTGTCTTTCATGTCTCTAGTCATCCTTTCAGCTGTATCTAGATGTTAAACCTGCGTATTGAGTTTTAAATTTCAGTTGTTACATTTTTCATTTCTATAAATTGATTTTTTTATATCTGCCTGATCTTTTTTCCTTCACAATAGTGATTTTATTAAATTAGTTGCTTTATAAAACACTGCAGATGTCATAATTGTTAACATAACAATTTACCAAACTGTAGTTAACTGGTACAGTTTGCTAAGCACGTTTTATAAAGGAAAGGAAATGCCAAAACCCTGGTAAAGTTGTTCCATTGCAGCCTAAGAAAACGAAGATTTGTTTCTCAGACATTTAAATCAGGCAAATAAAAACAGGTAAAGAGTTTCTCTCTCCCATCTGAAGCACTTAATCAGTAGAAATAGCCTGATAAATAACTAGACAGTCTTTGCACTCAAGATATTCCACAACATGTAATGCAATAATGGAGAGGTTTACCTTCTTTAGCTTCAAAGTTGGAGGGTTTTGGTCATTTAAATTTTATTTCAAACTAGTGCTTTTCAGCCACAGTATCTTCACTCTGAGATAAGCAGTCTTCTTCACAATGTATTTTTAGTATCCTCATGTTCAATTTTAAGACAAAGCAATTTTAATACTAGGTGCACACCACATGCCCTTGCTGCAAACTGCCTTTCTTGACAAGCTATGAAGTAGTTCAAGGAGGTATGGTTAAGGCTGGATTACTGAATGGTGCTGGTAAATACTACACAAATTTTTTTGTCATGTTGCAACCTTTTTCCAATTTAGTGACTGCTACTATGAAATCAGATAGCAACGATGACAACATTATTAGGTTTGTTTGAACTATGATTTAGTAGCAACTGAGGTTCCCAATTTTAACCCCTTGGCAGCAAGATCCAAGTTCCCTTATTTGCACATTAGCACCTAAGTGTCAAGGGGTTAAATAATAAGCACAAAAGATACTGCACTTCTGATTGTAGCATTTGGCAGAACTGAAAGGAAAGGAAGTTGTGCTACATGTTCAAGGGATTGTGGGCAACATAAAGATGACACCAGGAGAAGATAAAAATGTCACATGAAGTCTTCATAGTCTTGTACATATCCTCCATCGTAACCACCATAATCTGCCAGATCATCTTTCATGGTGGCTTTTAATCCCCCTCCAGAAACCACACCTTTCTTCTTATTGGCTTTGCTTCGCTTTTCTTGCTTCTGTTTTTCTTGTGCAAAGCACAGTCAGTGAATTGGTAATCTTTTTCAAATCATCAGTTTCCAATGAAATACACACATCTCGAACTAAGACTTCCAAAAAACTGGCATAATACAGTGACTTTTCATATGGTGTAATTTTCTCTCTTAGTAACGTTCCAAATTCTGTAAAGTCATCTCTTGAAGATGCGTTCATAGCATCTATTCCATAAACTGTTTTATTAACATCAAAAGTTTCCTTTGCTAATTCGAGGTCAGACTCTCTCGGGAATTTCTTTAGCCGCAGTTTATCTGCTAATTGTTCTTCTGGTGTTAGCACTTCAGGTTCTTCAGGTTCTTGTAACTTCTTCTTGCCTTTTCTTCTGTTGCTGTTCTTTCTCTTTTATCTTTTATCTTCTCTGCTATTTTCTTCTTTTCTGAAATGTTTACCTCTGGTTTTACTTCTTCCTCCTTTTTTTTTTTTTTTTTAATCATCATCATTATCCCAGTTATCTTTGACGTTCTCATCCTCGTCCTCGCCTTCCCAGCGTTCCCCGGCAGAAGTCTCTGTCTTCATGCCTAAGTATGACTTATGTTTTATTCAGCTTAAATACTATTTTATTCAGCATTTTAGTTATTTTTAGCACTTCAGTCCTTTTATAATTCAAGGACAACTTTCCACTTGTGTCCTGTTTAACAACCTTTATTATTTTTTTTACTATTCATAAACGTAATACAAGATTGTTGTAGAAAGAGTAAAAAGTGCAATAAGTCAAAAGGGGGAAATGAAAATTACATGCAGTTCCTGACACTCAAAAAACACTGTTAACATTTTGATATATGATTTTTCTTGGAAAATATAGGATTGTATTTCTGCTTATTCATACATATCTACAGTTTGGCATAGTGTTGGCAATAAGAAATAGTCATGTTGAGAGATAAGACAGGGATTGAGAACAGCTAAGTTAGTTTAAGCTGTGTCAAGTTAATTTCAAGGAAGTCATATATTTAAGGGACAGCCTTAGTCAGCAGATCCTTCTGGTCATGATTTAAGAGAAGAGGGCAGGAAACACGAGGGGACTGTGTTGCAGTCACATCAGTGTTTTCTAAGGATGTGTTTCAAGACTACTCTGGGGGAACTTCTATGTCTCCACAACTGTTGAAGGCATCTGTTGAGGGTGAGTGGGGATAGAGGATGCTATGCCGAGGTCTCTGAGCTGAGCTCCAGAAGAACTGATGGCAGGCTGTTCCTCAGCGTATGGGAGGGTGGGAAAGTTGGCATCCTGACTTCAGCTATGGAGCAAGCCAGTCTCATGGGCATGTGGACTTCAATAGTATGGGTCTGCTGGCTAAGTGTGGTGGCTCACAGTACTTTGGGAGGCCAAGGTGGGTGGATCACAAGGTCAGGAGTTCAAGACCAGCCTGGCCAAGATGGTGAAACCCATCTCTACTAAAAATACAAAAAAATTAGATGGGCGTGGTGGCACATGCCTGTAGTGCCAGCTACTTGGGAGGCTGAGGCAGAGAATCGCTTGAACCTGGGAGGCGGAGGTTGCAGTTAGCTGAGATCTCACCACTGCTCTCCAGCCTGGGCGACAGCGAGACTCTGTCTCAAAAAATAATAATAATAATTTAAAAAGTATGAGTCTGTTGTCTCACCCTCTCCCACTCTTATCTTGCTCTTCAGTTACTACACACCCTGCCCACGCCTGTGCCATTGGCTGGGGCTGCTCCATCTCAATAGTGTAGCTTTGCAACATTGAAATTGAGTTTTGTCTCTATAAGGGATGTCTGAAAATTCAGTGAGTATTTTCAATGTATCTATTATATATTTGTAAATGGAAGAGGATCATACAATCCTTGCTTTAAAATATGCTTATATCACTTAGCAAAATATGACCATCTTTCCATATACCATGAACATCCCCTTTCACCATCTGCAAGTTCTCCTTTCATCAAGCATCTACTCCCTCTCTCTGTTCTCTTTGATTGACACCTTCCTTTCCATAGACAAACACATTTGATTCTCCACCATTCTTAGAAAATCAATCAACCAAAATTATCTTGAAACTGTATGTCCCCTCTTTCTACTACTACCTCTCTCTCCTCCTTCCTTCACAGGAATCCTCAAATCTTCTGCACTCCTCCCTTTCTAATTTCAATTTCTTTTTAGAGAGGGGGATCTTGCCTCCTCAGCTTCCCCACTGTCAAAACCGTTGGCCACTTCAGGCCCCTTCACTGCATGCCATTTGACAGCAGGGATCCTTTCTACTCTTCCTGTCTCCTTCTAGGGTGCCTTACTGTACTGTGAAGGGTAAAAAACAAAAAGTTACATTTTGTAGATACTCTTGAAGTTGGGTTATGCAAATTAGGTTTTCAGAATTTAGAAAACAGATGTGAGACAGGCCATATGTTTTTGCAGTTTTCTTTGTTTTCTCCTGGCAAACAAGATTGTTGAAAACACGGAGTTTTCCTGCATCGGCTCTCCACTATCCAGTCCCTGCTTTGTGGGAATGGAGGACACAGCTGCAGTTATGGTGGCCACAGTGCTGTGTTACAAAACCCAGCTAAGTTCTACAGGCGGCTTTACACTAGCCTGGCTGTCACAGAAGTGGTAGCTCCTCTATGGAGTTACTTCTGGTGTTGGAGTCTTTCCTGGAGGTCCAAACAGAGATCATTTTTCAGTGTACTGAATGGTTTTTACTACCTATTTCCCTGTATCAAATTCCTTTTCTGCTGGCTTCTATTTCTTGTACTGAACCTTCACCATTTAGTATCAGAAGTGCCTGTAGCCAATAGATCCCTAAGGATGACAATATTCATTTGCTAAGATAAAGTAACTACCTGTCTATCCTTTATGTCCAGAAAGAAAATAATCTTTCAAGAACAAGGGCAAAACAAAGATATTTTAAAGAAAACCAAAACTGAAAAGTCTTCACAAGCAGATCTTCAGAAAATTATAAAGAATACTTATCAGGCAGAAGGCAAAATGATGCCAGATAGATCTGAGATGGAAGTAGGACTAAAGATCAAAGAAGTTGATCATTAAGTGAGAGACATCTGGAAGGTAGAAGTCAAATAAATATCATCTTCCTGCTGCTTTGACTGGTTTCTTCTAGCAAATAAGGTCTAGAAGATGGATACCGTTTCTGAAGTAGTACTCCATGTTCATTCACCAGCTTCACTGGGTGCTGCTGATAGGCGGCTTGTGGTGGTTTGGCAATGGCTTTCTAACCCGGAGTCACAGATAAAGCACTGTGCTCTTGAGTGTGATAGTTCCAGTGGCGGTCTCCTACGTCCCCACTTTCCTGATAGGGGACAGAAGTAGTAGCTTCACTGGTCAGTTTTGCAGTGTTCTAGTAATCACTCCTGGGGATTCAGCTTAGACCTTGATCACCCAGCACTTCCAAAGGCTTTGTAAGCAGTTAACTCCCTATATTAAACTACCTTTTACATAAAACATTTAGTTGTTTGCAAACAACATCAACAACAAAAACAATGCAAGCTGGCTTCAACAATTCATCATATTGCCAGGCCTGGTGGTGCACCCCTGTCGCCCCAGCTACTTGGGAGATGGAGGCAGAAGGATTGCTTGACCCCAGGAGTTCAAGGTCTGGCAACACAGCAAGACCCTCATCTCTTAAAATAAATAAATAAATAAATAAGGCAGGAAACAATTCATCATGTCTCATAAAAAACAAACAAACAAACAAACAAAAAAAACCCTTGGTACTGCCAGGGTCCAGTGCCGCTTCTCAGGTCAGCCGCGATGCTGCCTTTCTCTTTGTGTGGACATAATCCTCAGTTCCAGCCATCCCATCCAGACATGACAACACTGTATTTTTGAGGCTATCTCTTTTTAAAGCAGGTTTATTGAAATATAATTAATATACCGTACAATTCATTTAAAGTGTACAATTCAATTGTTTTTGGTATATTCCTAGACAGGTGCAACCATCACCACAGTCAGTTTTAGAAATTTTCATCACTCATGAAGAACCTCATATACTTTAGTTATCACCTCCCATCCTCCTCTACCACCCCAGACTCTGGAAACCACTAATCTTATTTTTTTTTGTCTCTATAGAGTTCCCTATTCTGGGCTTCCAGATGAATAAAATATCTGTGGGCTTTTGTGCCTGGCTTCTTTCACTTAAAAGAATGGTTTCATGGTTCATCTGTGTTGTAGCAGGTATCAGTACCTCCTTACTTTGTATGGCCAAATGATATCCCATTGCATGGATGTACCACATTTTGTGTGTCCATTCATCTGTTGATGAACCTCTGAGTTGTTTCCATGTTTTGGCCATTGTAAACAGTGCTACTATAAACTTTTGTGTACAAGTTTATGCGTTGACATATGTCTTCCTTTCTCTTGGCATATACCTCGGAGTGGAGTCCTTGCATCCTATGGTAACTATGTTTAGTTATTTGAGGAAACTTCCAGGTTGTTTTCCAAAGTGGCCGTATCATTTTACATTCCCACCAGAAATGTATGATAGTTCTGACCAACACTTGTTGTTATCTGACCTTTGGATTCCAGACATCTCAGTGGGTGTAAAGTGGTATCTCACTGTAGTTTTGATTTGCACCTGCATCTCTTTCTTTTTCTTTCTTCTTTCCTTTTCTTTTCCTTTCTTTCCTTTCCTTTTCTTTTTTATTTCTTCTCTTCTTTTCTTTCATTCTTTCTTTCTTTCTTTCTTTCTTCTTTCTTTCTTTCTTTCTTTTATTTGAGATGGAGTCTTGCTCTGTCACCCAGGCTGGAGTACAGTGTCACGATCTCGGCTCACTGCAGCCTCCGCCTCCCAGGTTCCAGTGGTTTTCCTGCCTCAGCTCTTGGGTAGCTGGGATTACAGGTACACGCCACCACGCCTGTCTAATTTTTGTATTTTTAGTAGAGACAGGGTTTCACCATGCTGGCCAGGCTGGTCTCGAACTTCTGACCTCAGGCGATCTGTCCACCTCAGCTTCCCAAAGTGCTGGGATTACAGGTGTGAACCCCTGTGCCTGACCTGCACCTGCATTTCTTTTTAAGATCAAGGAAATCTTTTCCAGAAGTTCCCCAGAAGACTTTCTATGAAGTGCTGTTGAACAGAACTGCATCAACTACACCTTCCCAAACCAGTCATTGGCAAGGGAAATGAGATTACCAATTAAGACTCACCTTTGGGGTTGGAGCTGGGACTGTGGGTGCTTACCCTAACAACAGGTTCTGTTAGGAAGGAGAAAGGAGGCAGAGGATCAGTTGTGTGGCTGCTACATGTAACTTCCACAGGCTCTCATCCCCTGGCCATTTGTTCTTAGGCCCCTCTTCCTCCATCCACCCCTTAAATGTCAATACACCTGGTCTTCAATATCCTCTATACACACTCTTTCTGGATCATCTCATTTATTCTTATGGTTTCAGTTTCTACTTTATGACTTCTGAAACTGCTTCTTTTCTGAGCTTCAGATTTACTGATATTAATAAGAAATAATATAACAATAATAATAGTACTGACATTTATTGTACTGACTTCCAGGCTCTGTACCTTATCTTATTTAATTATCACAACTCTATAACCCTATCCCCCCACCGCCCACTTTTTTTTTTAAGACAGTGTCTCACTCTGTCACCCAGTCTGGAGTGCAGTGGTGTGATCTCAGCTCACTGCAACCTCTGCCTCCCAGGCTTTAGCAATCCTCCCACCTCAGGTTCTGCAAACCTATTCTTATTCCTGGCTTACAGACAAATAAACAGGTTTTTTGCTCAAGGTAGCAGAACTAATAAGTTGGTGAAACTAGAAGTTGGACCGTCTGTCTGACTCCCGTGCCCCACTCCATTGCCTGTTAGGCTTCTGAACCTACTTCAGACACAGGGCAGCCAAACAGAACTCATCATCTTCCCTGGAAACAGCCCTGTCCCCATGCTCCCTGTAGCAATGAGGGAACTACCATTAGTGTCCCAAACTTCTGGTACCAATTTACTGTATTAATCCATTCTCACACTGCTATAAAGAACTACCCAAGACTGGGTAATTTCTAAATAAAAAAGGTTTAATTGACTCACAGTTCTACATTGCTGGGGAGGCTTCAGGAAACTTATAGTCATAGCAGAAGGAGAAGCAGGCACCTTCTTCACAAGGTGGCAGGAGAGAGTATGGGTGGAGGAAAAGACGGATGCTTATGAAACCATCAGATCTCATGAGAACTCCCTCACTATCATGATAACAGCTTGGGAGAAACTGCCCTATGATCCGATCACCTCCCACCAGGTTTCTCCCTCAACACCTGGGGATTACAATTCAAGATGAGATTTGGGCAGCGACACAAATCAAAACTGTATCATATCATTTACCCAATTTAGTCCAGAATCCCCTGGTGAAATGCAGGTGCTATCTCCCTTTTCCTTTGTCCCTTCACTATGTAATGCCAAGTTGGCTTGCTAATTATTCCTTGAACCCAGCTCTTGTTCATTCTCCACTATCATTATCTGAATCCAGGTATGCTGTGACTGGTGTGCATGTGCCTGGGATTTCTCAGCCTCAGGGCTCGCTGTGCAGAATCTTCGCATGGCTGGAGCCCCTGGGTTGGTTGTTTCTATCTGCGAACAGCCCCCCTCCTTTGTCAACCAGTGTGTCATACAACAGGAATCTTTTTCTGTGTATACACAATGAGAAACATGTTAAGAAGCATGACCTGGAGTAGACTGCACCCACCACCCACCTCTCCACTTTCCCTCTCTCACTGCATCCTTCCTCCTGACTGTGGCAGAGAGAGGTTGAATCACTCCCTTGTGATAAACCTCTGGATGGGGGGGCCATCCCCTCACCACCCTCAGGACCAGGTCCACATTACTTATTGTGGCTTATTGCTGGCAACAGGCCTTAAAGCAACTGGCCACAAACAAAATGTCTATAGCACTGTAACATACTTGTGATGGCAGCGACGCACATTGCTGGAGGTTGTTGGTTTACTGGAGCGAGGGAAAGAAATACCTGACCCATCCTGGGTAGAAGACCGCTTAAAGGCATTCCGGAACTGGTGCCCTGAAAACATGTTCCAGTTGCAGTAGATATATGCATCAGAGCCTATTTATCGCCACTAGGAAAGAATGCTTTGTTCCTTGTGAAGAATTATTTTAGCTAATCTATAAACTGGAGTAATGATGATTATCACTTGCTTGCTGTCAATAAATATGTGGGTCAAACTCTGTTCAAGGCTCTCAGCTGGGAAGGCTGAAGCCCCTGATGCCCCACCTTTTGCTCTTTATCTTTGTGTCTGTTTCTTGATTCCTTCAGTGCCGCCTGGGTTGGGGTATCTGTGACCGAACTGGTCTTGGCAGCTGACAAGGCCCTCCATGGCTTCCAGTGTCCCCTCCTGCCTCATGTCTTCATGAGTAGAAGTCAGTGCTCCAGAAACATCATGCCTTTCTGCAGTCCTCTCCTCTGTTCTGTGCTGTTTCTCACCCCAGCTTCTTGGCTCATGTGGTTTCACTTGCCCAATATGCTAATAACATGGAGGTTAAGACCAGCGGTGGCATCAGGTAAACTGGGTTCAAGTCCTTGCTCTGTCATTTGTTCATGGTGAAAGAGCACTTAATCTCTTTGAACCCCAATGTATACCCCAGCTATAAAAAGAGTACCCACCTCAGGGGCTGTTGTGAAGATGAAATGAAGAAAACAGGCAGATATAAGTGGTTGACTTTGTTATCCATTTTGCTTAACTGCTCTGACCCCCAAGAAGGCTTCCCTAACCCTCCTTCTGAAGGACCCTGTGCAAAACTCTACAGGCACCACGCACTGACAGTTGTCTGACTGTTTCTCTGCCTCTTTTGGCTGAGGTCTCCAGGCCTAGAATCCTTTTGAGAGTCATCTCAGGGCTCTAGTACAGCTTGGGAAGGCCCACTGTGGCCCATCTGTCAAGGACAGAGCAGGAGGTCCTCCGGAGAAGGTGGTAACATAGTGGGGCATCGAGTATAACAAATGCAGGAGCTCTGCAGAATGACACCAGTTCGCCGCTGGCTTCCCAGTCTGAGACCCCACTGTAGGAGTTGTCCAAGTGGCCGCCTCTCATCTTTTATCCCAGGAGGTGGAGCCAACGCCAAGCATGGCGATTCACCTTAACCTAATCAGGATGCAGCCTGCTCATTCATTCATTTATTCAGAGAGATCTGTCAGGGTGCCAGTCAGGTGCTGGTCCAAATCTTGCATCTCCTGCAGCCTCCTGGTCGTCGTTCCCCGGAAGGGTTCGTGAGCGGCTTTAGAGTGAAGGGACAGCGCTGAGTTGCAGAGACTGGGCAGGGGAACCAGCGTTGACAACCACGCCGACAGGAGCATCCCGCGTTCGCTCGTGTGTGGGACAATGTGTAAGGCAAGCAGGAGGAAGAGACCATCTCGGAGACAGGGGAACAGCCAAGCAGAAACCACTGTGCTGGGAGCGTGGGGGAGGCCGGGAAAGACAGCACATGTGTGGGACGGGAGGAGGGGAGTGAAGAGAGTAGGAAAGACTGCTCTGGCCAGCCGCGGGTGATGGGGACACCTGTCAAGCTCGCTGAATCCGAGGGCCTGGGCAGGCTTTTAGTGCTCCATGTTTCACCGGCGCCCAGTGTGTGAGCAGAACTGTGTCGGCTCTGGGGACGGAGTGAACCAGCACCGTGCAGAATGGCAAAACCATTGCGTGTGGCTCATTCCAAGAAAGGTCCCTACCTTCATATGTAAACTTCCTTACCAAGCAGTTGGGTCGGGGCTTACAAGAGAGGGCGGCGGGCCTAAGGTTCGGCCCCTTTCTCTGGATCTGGTATTTGGAGCAGGTTTTAAGACTTCGGGAAAAGTGGGGCCCCTGCGCAACCACCAAAGGCTGCTTCTCCGGCCCTCAGGACTAAGATCTTGTTCCAGTCCTCCAGTCTTCCAATCCTAGGGCTCTACCCCAGGGGTAGAGAGTGAGAGTGGCTCCCCAGAGTACATTTGCCTTTTGTTGTAGCATTGCATCCTCATTTTGACTCTGGGGCCTGCAGTAAGCCCTGCAGGGTGCTCCACCTTGAAGCATGGGAAGATCCGATGCTGGCCGCCTTATTCTGCGGGTTGCCTGAAAAGGCCCGTGTTTATCCTTCGCTCAACAGAAAACACAACACAACATTAAACACACACAAAGAGAATGAAAGAGAGCAAGGCATCTTCATCAACAAGGGCGCACCATTTAACCACCCGCGACCTCGCAGTGCGCCTCTGCAAAGTGAGGGCTCCGCTCTGTAGCAGGAGATGGGGGTGTTAATTTTGAAAGCGGTTCCCAGTTTTCCGAGGCCAAGGTGTCTGGGGCTGAGAATGACTTTTTTTGAGGACTGGTGAGAAATGTCGTCATTACCGAACTTTCCCCGCCACACTGTGAGTCCCACGCAAAGGCCCCATGACCACCAACCCGAGCCCTGGGTGCTCCCTGGCAGGGTCGCCTTTGCCTTGTCCACGCCCCCATGCGTCCCCGGCCAGGAGGCCATCCTCTCATCCTGGGAGGGCAGGCCTGGCCCGAAGTGCTGCCCCTAAGGCCGGGAGCTGAGATTCTTCTCGGCTTCGGGCCCAGCGCTTTCCACCTCTTGCCCTGTTGAGGGGGCATTCTCCTAGGGGGAATACCTGGGGAAACTGAGACCCAGTAGGGTTAGGGGCCTCCCGGAGAACACCAGCCGCCAGCACAAGGGGATTCAACCCCAGGCCTCAGCCTGGGCCCAGAGCCGTGCTTTGGGGTGGAGTTTACCCACGACTGCCCTTCTTGGGCAAATGTCACCGTTGCCCCGGTCCCCCTAGGTCCGGAGCAGGTCAGTGCTCCAAGCCAGCGGACCTTGACCTAGGGACAGGTGCCCACTAGAACGGGGGCCCTCGGCTCCCCTGCTGTCCTCCCCAAAGGCTGGGCCTCCTGGTCTCGCGGCTGTGCGCACGCTGGGGACGGAGCCGACTGTGGTCCCCTCGCCCTCCCCGCACCGGCTCTTCTGGGCCCGCTGGGGCTGCGCACCGACTCACCCGCGCGGCCTCCGGGCTGCGCCTGCAGCGCTGGCGGCGTCCGGCCCGGCGAGGGCCCGGGTCCCAGGTGGCCGCAGAGGCGGTGGAACCGGAGGGCGGGAGGGGAGGCGATGAGAGCGCGCCGCGCGGAGACGGACTGTCGCCTCCTGCGCGGGGCGGGCGGGGGAGGGAGGAGGAGCGCGCGGGCGGGGCCGCCGTGTGCGTCCCCGCGCTGCCTCCCGGCCTGGTCCGGCGGTCCCGGGGCGGGCTGAGGCCACGCCGGGGAGGGTCCGGGGGGCGCCGCGGTCCCTCCGGCCTCAGGCTCCCCCCTCGGCAGCCTCTCCTACGCGAGCGGCGCCCTTTCAGCGCCAGGGGATCTTAAACCAAAAACCCCGGCCACCCTTCTTGTGTTCGAAATGACCATCTGGGGGTTCTCCGCGGTGGGGACTTCTGCCGGCGCCGCCCCGCTTCCACGCGCCGGAAGTCGGCGAGGGCAGCGCGCGGTCCGGGAGTGCGGCCCACGGTCCTGCTCCGTGGCCCGCAACGCCTCAAAATGGAGTCACTCATGACAGGTGACTCAGCGCACGGGGAGGCTGCGGAGCCCCGCAGCGATCGGCGTGTGCGTGGCGTTCCCGGGCAGTCGCGCCTCGGGCAGCCCCGGACCTGACGGGAAAGCGGAGCCGAGAGGCGGCTGAGAGAGCAGTGGCGACACCGCGGAGGTGCCGGAACCCCGCAGGACGCCGCCCCGGGCGCCACGCCCGCAGGAGCCGGTCCGAGCGGGCCCTGAGGCGCCTCTCCCTGCGCGCGAGGGCGGCGTCCGCGGGCACGCGCGGCCCGGAGGGGTCGCTGTGGGCGCGCGGGGCCGGCGCCGCGGTTGCCTCTCCTCGGCCTGCGCCTGTGGGGGCCGGTGGCTTGGCGGGGTGGGAGAGCCTCGGGTAACCGGGCATCCGGGCACTCACTTGGCCACCGAGCCACTGCGGAGGCGGCCGGGGTCCGCACAGCGAGGCCGACCGGGACCTGACACGGTCACGCGGCGCCGCGGAGCGGGTTCGGGTGGGCGGGGCCGGGCAGTGCTGCCCTCCGCGTTCCGCAGGCGGGGACGGGCGACGGCTCTGGAGGGCTGCAGGGAGGCCGCCGTGTGGGCAGGGAGCCTGTGCCCGGGAGCCGGGCTGCCTCCCGGAACGCGACGCCAGGCTCCCGGGAGCTAGGGCGCGACGCGCGGACACTCGCGTCCCGGCCGGTGGCCTCGCCGCTGCGGGCTGCGCGGAGAGCGGGGTAGCGCGACGCGGCCCCTCACCACGCCGGGGAAGAAGGCGTCACCGCGACGACCCCACGGCATCCCCGCCGCGTGAGCGTCCCGCCGGCGCTGCGGGCCCGACGCTGCCCCCCGGCGGGAGAGCGCTGCAGGAGCCCCGGCGAGGCGGAGCCGCAGGACCAGACCTCCCCGCTGGCCTGGAGGGTCGGGAACAGGGTCGCCCTCCATGTCCCGTGGCAGCCCTCACATGAAAAACAACGAGAGGCCGGGCGCGGTGGCTCGAGCCTGTAATCCCAGCACTTTGGGAGGCCGAGGTGAGTGGATCACCGGAGGTCAGGAGTTCAAGACCAGCCTGGCCATCATGGAGAAGCCCCATCTTTATTTTAAAAAGTATATATTTTTTTAAAAAACGAGTTTATTGAGATGTGATATATTATAGACAAACTATAAATACCAGAAAATTTAAGTGCGGTTCATGGAAGTATACAGTTCTATGACTTTTTTATTTTTTAGATACAGGGTGTCTCTCTGTGGCCCAGGCTGGAGTGCAATGGCACGATCTTGGCTCACTGCAGCCTTGACCTTCTGGGCTTCAGCGCTCCTCCCGCCTCAGCCTCCCGAGTAGCTGGGACCACAGGCGCCGCCATGACGCCCGGCTCAGTTCCATGACTTATGACACATGAAACCACCATGCTAGCCTCCCCTCAGTTCAAGAAGCATATCTCATCTCCTCCCAAAAGTACCCTCCTGCCCTTCTGCAGCAGATCCTTCACCTCCCCTCGACCCTGTCTCCAGACAAGCTGCTCATCCGATGTCTGCCACTGCACTTCGCCTTTCTCAGAATTGCATACAAGAACGATTCACTGCCTGGTCTTTTGTGCCTGGCTTTCTTCCCTTAGCACATGCATCTGAGAGTCACCCCTATGATGTGTGTGTTGTAAGTTTCCTCTACTGTGGTCTTGAGACCTCTCTGGAGAGTCGCTGTAAAGGGCAACTCTGCCCTGGCAGGGCTCCTGGGATTTGGTCCTGAGTGTTTGCAGTGGGGCTTTCATGGGACACCTCTGTATCCTGGCTGACCAGACATCCCTCTCCCAGGAGACTTATCTATCCTGGCAGATGCCCTTTCAGTTCTTGTCTGACCTGTATCTAGTTTATTCCCACCAAGATAGCTGCTGTCTAGGAAAAGCCCTGACCAGGGAAAACGTAAGGTTTGAGCGTGTCAGTCAGGCACAACACAGAGCAGGCAACACAATGAACCACAGACACTAACAGAAATGGTCTATTACTTCCAGATCCACAGGGGAAGAGGGCACAATGAGGGCCATCAGGAAGGTCTTGGGGTCATTGTACATAACCACCGTGCCGGGAGCCAGAGAGAGATAGAAGTATGGGCTGAAGCTTTTATTGGAGTCCAGGGCATTACTCAAGCAGTTTTCCCAAGGGGAGTTCTAATTGGTTCATCTAGAGTGAGCAGACTGGAGCCCTGTGTGGTCACCTTGTGACTTAGGAGTGGTCACTGTGGCATATCTACATAGTTCATGCAGGGTGTAGGCATCAGTGGGTTGAGTCTAGCAGGTTGTATGTATACATCCCGCAGGGAGGTGGTTATCAGGAGGTGGCTACATAGGACCAGATATCTGGATGGAATGGGCTTAGAAACTGGGAGGAGGCAGAGAGCTGGAAACTGTATCCAAGGTGACTAAGCCCTGCTTCTAGTATGAAACTGTTAACCCTATACTCAAAATGAATACTAAAGCAACATAACATTTCAAGTATTTACTAGAGTGTGTATCAAGTTCCCTCCTCATCACTGGTGAGTTGTATTCCATTGTATGGATATGCCACAGGCTGTCTGTCCATCTGGACACCGGTGGATGGACTAAAGCCAGCCTAGCTGGGCTGGTGGGGAGGCACCTTCTCAGGACCGCAAAGGAGGTTGCAGAGGTTGTTGCTGGATGTCTGCATTGTTTCCAGTTTGAAGGCATTGTGAATAAAACTGACTTGAGCCTTCCTAGAAAGGTCTTTAAATATACTTATGTTTTCATTTCTCTTGGGTAAAATGTCTGGAATTAGGTGGGATGGCTTCATTGCATGATGAGTCTTAAAAAACTTTATAGAAAGCCGGGCGCGGTGGCTCAAGCCTGTAATCCCAGCACTTTGGGAGGCCAAGGCGGGTGGATCACGAGGTCGAGAGTTCGAGACCATCCTGGTCGACATGGTGAAACTCCGTCTCTACTAAAAATACAAAAAATCAGCTGGGCATGGTGGCGTGTGCCTGTAATCCCAGCTACTCAGGAGGCTGAGGCAGGAGAATTACCTGAACCCAGGAGGCGGAGGTTGCGGTGAGCCGAGATCGCGCCATTGCACTCCAGCCTGGGTAATGAGCGAAACTCCGTCTCAAAAAACAAACAAACAAACAAACAAACAAACAAAAAAAACTTTATAGAAAGCTGCCAGGCATGGTGGCTCATGCCTGTAATCCTAGCACTTTGGGAGGCTGAGGCAGGTGGATCACAAAGTCAGCAGTTTGACACCAGCCTGACCAACATGGTGAAACCCCATCTTTACTAAAAATGCAAAAATTAGCCAGGCTTGGTGGCACGTGCCTGTAATCTCAGCTACTCAGGAGGCTGAGGCAGGAGAATCAATTGAATCCGGGAGGTAGAGGTTGCAGTGAGCCAAGATTGGGCCACTGCTCTCCAGCCTGGGCAACAGAGCCAGACTCTGTTTCAAAAAAAAAAAAAAAACTTTATAGGAATCTGTCAAATTGTTTTTCAAAGTGGTCATAATATTTTACATTACCACCAGCAATGTATCAGAGTACATAACGTTCTATGGTTTGTCTTCTCATTTTCTTTTTTCTTTTCTTCCATGAGACAGGGTCTCATGCTGTCTCCCAGGCTGGAGTGCAGTGGTATAATTGTAACTAAATGCAACCTCCAACTCCTGGGCTCAAATGATCCTCCCACCTCAGCCTCTTGAGTAAATGGGACGACAGGCACATGCCACCATGCCTGGCTAATTTTTTTTTTTTTTTTTTTTTTGAGACGGAGTTTCGCTCTTGTTACCCAGGCTGGAGTGCAATGGCGCGATCTCGGCTCACCGCAACCTCCGCCTACTGGGCTCAGGCAATTCTCCTGCCTCAGCCTCCTAAGTAGCTGGGATTACAGGCACGCACCACCATGCCCAGCTAACTTTTTGTATTTTTAGTAGAGACGGGGTTTCACCTTGTTGACCAGGATGGTCTCGATCTCTCGACCTCGTGATCCACCCGCCTCGGACTCCCAAAGTGCTGGGATTACAGGCTTGAGCCACCGCGCCCGGCCGAGGAGATTTCCATGCGGAAGAAAGTTGAATATGTGGATTTGAAGCTCAGAAGGAAAGTCTGGACTGGGAAGACAGTCTGGTTGGCCATCAGCACGTGGAGCAGGGGTTCTTAACCAGGAGCTTGTAAACCCAGGGAGTTACATGGACAGTTTTGTGGGTATGTATATGTGTACATTGTTTTTCCTGGGGCAAATAAAGGTTTCTGATTTCACAGGGCCCATGACCCCACAAAAGTTAAGAGTCTTTGATGAGGACAGTGGCTGATCCATGGGAAAAAGTAAGATTACTGTGGAACCCTGCTAGGGCAAGAAGGTGTGGGGAACACTCCCGTGTGAGACCCCTAAAAGGCGTGAGTCTCACTATACGGTGAGTTTGATCCCAAACACAGTTTCCTACTGGAGGCAGTCGAGCTATCCGGAAATATAGGAACTGAAAGATGAATGATCAGTTTCTAATAACCACAATATCGTTTGGGCCTAAAACTATGCGTTGCTGCTAGACTGAGTGACCCCCTGCCGGCAACCGGTTCCTACTTTTAACCTTTTTTATGACTCTCTTTTAAGAATAAGTTTTAACCTTTTCTTTACTTACCTGACTGCCTAATGGTTTAACAAAGCAAAGCAAATGCCACCATAAGGGATGGCTTTGATTCCTGACTCAGAGATTTCTGAATGGGGAAGTTGAGTTAAGTTGAGTTAGGAGTAGACAAAGGAGAATCCGATTAAAAGATAATTCTGATGAGCAAAACCAAAAAACCTTTTCACATCTCAGTTCTAAAACAAGGTCAAACCAGAGATACCTGCAGCCAGGAGGAATAATGTTTGTATGTAAACAAGCTTTGTGAATAATGTTTGGATGTAAACAAGCTTTGTGAATAATGTTTGGATGCAAGCTTTGTGATTACAGGAAATTCTGTTACTTTTTACAACCACTGATCGCATATCTGACTTCTCTATTGTATAGGCCATGTGAGGCATACATTTACATTCCTCTTACTATGACGTAAACCAAAGCCAAGAAAGTGTATTTATTCCTGGCCTTTGAAAAATAAAATTTGCTGTTTAGGCACAGCCTATCAGCCCTCCAGACGCCTCGCTTTCTGTCTCTCTGTCTTTATTAATTTTCCAGGCGCACTCCCTCTTCCAGGTATTGGGACCCTCTTGCAGGTCGAGAGACCCCCGGGCAGACGTGCCTACCCGTCCTGGACGGTCCACGACAAGAAGGGAAAAGGCCCCTTCTTTCCTCTGGTCCAGCTGGCAGGTGCCATCTGCCTACCCTCAGGCCCCTGGGTGCCAAGGATCTATACTTCTCTAGCTGCCACGGCAATGCTTTGTCACCTTTTAGGTTCTTGTATCTGACTAAAGTCTTTTCTGCTTTAATTTACATTTTTAACCAAAGTAATATAGGTGCACAATTGTAAAAGTTCAGATAGATGTACAAAACTTTTTTTTGTTGTTGTTGAGACAGAGTCTTACTCTGTCACCCAGGCTGGAATGCAGTGGTGTGATCTTAGCTCACTGCAACCTCTGCCTCCTGGGTTCAAGCAATTCTTCTGCCTCAGCCTCCCAAGTAGCTAGGGTTACAGGCATGCGCGATGACACCTGGCTGATTTTTGTATTTTTAATAAAGGCGGGGTTTCACCGTGTTGGCCAGACTGGTCTTGAACTCCTGACCTCCTCCTGACTGGTCTCCAACTCCTGATCCCACCTGCCTCGGCCTACCAAAGTGCTGGGATTACAGGCGTGAGCCACTGCGCCTGGTTGACAAAACTTAAAATGAGAAACAACAGCCCCTAAAATAAGAGCATTTCCTTAGTCTGAAGATGTCATTGAGTAACTCTAAGGCCTTCTCTGGGTCAAACAGACTCACTGCAATCTTCTCTCAAAAAGTCCAGCCGTCCTTCTCTCAGTCATCAAGTCCTCTCCCCTTCCTTTGTCCTCCTCACCTTTTATCTTCCTCCTCCTCACTGTCACTATTGGTAAGCAGTACTAGCACCCAAAGGGTGCCAAGACACTGTAGGAAGCTGAAAGATGGCTGTAGAGCCCATGCTAGGAGCTTCTTCATTTCTCTCTTCCTCTGCCCCAGGCCTGCATGGAGAGGGACAAAGTTCCCAAGCCGATCCAGGCTCAGGAACAGCTGAAGTCCTGGTCTGGGCCTTCCTGTGGTTTTCCTAACTCACCAAGTTACAGGTCAGTCAGAGTAGCAGTGCTTCTGACCTTGGCAAGGAGCTGGAAGGATCTAGATGGGAAGTCAGAGCCTGTGTAACAGTCCTGGCCCTGCCACCCACTAGATGTAGAACCCTGAGCCAGCTGATTCCTCTCCAGGGCATCGGCTTCCCCATCTGTCATATGACCAGTGATCTCTAGAAAGCCACGCAGCTCAATATCTTGGGGGTAAGCGATCTGATATAGTCCCAGCCCTTTCAGGCCATGATGGCGCTGATAGTACCATGGTGTCAGCTCCTGGGATATCTGCAGAGACTGGCTATTGTGGCTCCCTCCTGACTCTGCATTTCCTGGGGAGCCCGCTGCCCGGAGCCCATAGGAGCCCTGGGGCACGACGAATCCTGCTGGCTTTGCCATTTCCTCAGCCTGACTGGCAAGCAGCCTTTTTCCTCCCAGCCTCTACCCTACCTCCTGTGTTTCATAGGAAGGGAGGAAGCAGCCACGGCAGCATGGAACGGTAATGTTTGGACCTTGCCATTCAAAGGATTCAAAGGACATTTTTATCCTTAAAGATGTGAATCAAGGGGCCGGGCGCGGTGCCTCAAGCCTGTAATCCCAGCACTTTGGGAGGCCGAGACGGGTGGATCACGAGGTCAAGAGATCGAGACCATCCTGGTCAACATGGTGAAACCCTGTCTCTACTAAAAATACTAAAAATTAGCTGGGCATGGTGGCGTGTGCCTGTAATCCCAGCTACTCAGGAGGCTGAGGCAGGAGAATTGCCTGAACGCAGGAGGCGGAGGTTGTGGTGAGCCGAGATCGTGCCGTTGCACTCCAGCCTGGGCAACAAGAGCGAAACTCCGTCTCGAAAAAAAAAAAAAAAAAAAAAAAAAGATGTGAATCAAAATAGAGCATCCAATTTATGCAAATACTGATTATTTTTTAGACAGATAATTTTCCAGAATGAATTTCACAAAGCCGACAATTAATTACTTGATTTATGGCCTTTATAGTAGTTTTCTTTTTTATTTTTATTTATTTATTTTTTTGAGACGGAGTTTCGCTCTTGTTACCCAGGCTGGAGTGCAACGGCGCGATCTCGGCTCACCGCAACCTCTGCCTCCTGGGTTCAGGCAATTCTCCTGCCTCAGCCTCCTGAGTAGCTCGGATTACAGGCATGTGCCACCATGCCCAGCTACTTTTTTGTATTTTTAGTAGAGACGGGGTTTCACCATGTTGACCATGGTCTCGATCTCTTGACCTCGTGATCCACCCGCCTTGGCCTCCCAAAGTGCTGGGATTACAGGCTTGAGCCACCGTGCCCGGCCTTCTTTTTTATTTTAATGAACTTCCTTTAATATAATTTTTGAAACTATTTATTTATTTATTTATTTATTTATTTGAGACGGAGTCTCACTCTGTCACCCAGGCTAGAGTACAATGGTGCAATCTTGGCTCACTGCAACCTCCGGCTCCTGGGTTCAAGCAATTCTCCCATCTCAGCCTCCAGAGTACGTGATGTGTGGCTAATTTTTGTATTTTTAGTAGAGACAGGGTTTCACCATGTTGGTCAGGCTGGTCTCAAACTCCTGACTTCAGGTGGTCCACCTGCCTCAGCCCCTCAAAGTGCTGGGATTACAAGCGTCAGCCACTGCACCCAGCCTAACACTATTACTTTAATATCCTGCTTCAATGGTTCCACTGACATCCTCCGTTCTTTGGGCTTTTGTTTTGTTTTGTTTTTGGGACACAGTCTTACTCTGTCACCCAGGCTGAAGTGCAGTGGCGTGATCTCAGGTCACTGAAGCCTCGATCTTCCAGGCTCAAGCTATCCTCCCTCCTCAGCCTTCTGAGTAGCTGGGACTACAGGCAAACGCCACCACTCCTGGTTAATTTTTGTATTTTTTGTAGAGATGGGGTGTCACCATATTGCCCAGGCTGTTCTCGAATTCCTGGGCTCAAGCAATCTGCCTGTCTCTGCCTCAGAAAGTCCTGGGATTACAGGCATGAGCCACCACACCTGCCTCATCCTCTCTTCTGATGTGAAGTGCTGAGGAATTCAAGTGTGTGTGCCTAGGTCAGTCTTGCCTGGAGACCTCCCAGAGTTTGGACCTCTGGCTTGGGAGCCTCACCTTCTCCCTAAAGTGGAATGGGAACCTGCATGTGAAGAGCATGACTCTGAGCCAGGCTCTGAGCTCAAACCTGGGTCGGCCTCCCTCAGCTGTGTGGTTTTGCACCACGTGCTAAGTCCCCTGAGCCTCATCTTTCTCACCTCTAAAATGAGAATAATAGTAGTACCTACCTGCTTACTTCAGGAGAGCTGTTTGCATTACATAAGTATACTTGATTGTTGCCACAAACACAATAGCATTAAATAATCACTTGTGTGAAACTTTTATTCACCCAGCACCTCATGGAAGCTCCAGAAACACCCCTTACTCTGTTACTGTCAGTATCATCATTTAAGAATCAAGCTTGGCTGGGCGTTGTGGCTCACGTCTGTAATCCCAGCACTTTGGAAGGCCAAGGCGGGCTGATCACAAGGTCAGTAGTTCAAGACCAGCTTGACCAAAATGGTGAAACCCCATCTCTACTAAAAGCACAAAAATTAGCTGGTCATGGTGGCAGGCACCTGAAATCCCAGCTACTTGGGAGGCTGAGGCAGGAGAGTCACTTGAACCCGAGAGGTAGAGGTTGCAGTGAGACAAAATTGCACCACTGCACTCCAGCCTGGTGATAGAGCAAGACTCTGTCTCAAAAAAAAAAAAAAAAAAAAAAAAAAAAAAAAAAAAAAAGCTGGTCCGATGGTAGTGGGTTATCAGAACTTATTAACTTTAGTGTCACTAAAGTCGGTATACAACCCCCCACTGCTAAATTTGACTGGCTTTTTGAAAAAAAAAAAAAAAAAAAAATCAAGCTGTTTTCTTCTTCTTCTGACCACTGGGTGGCACCACAGAATTGGTTCTGGGATTATTTCTGTCTCAAAGGCAGCCTTTGGGTTTGGTTGAACAATATGATAATGCTGGTTTTTCGTAGGTCAAAACCAGCAAATGATCTGCAATTTCATATGATTCTTCCTAATATTTGCAGTGCCCCTGCACTGAGCTGTTTCCCTTTGGCTTCGTCTTAGCGAATCACAAACACATTTCATGGACTCGGTGCTGGGGCTCCTTGCAAGCCTTTTGGGTTCTCTGTGCAGCCCAAGCTGCCCAGGACCTGGGAGGCCAGGGCTGTGTCTATGGCGTGGATGGCCTGAGCCTGCTAGAGTAGGCTCAGGAGCCCACCGGGACTTGCCACTGGAGACTTGGGGCCAAGGGCTCATCTGAGCTGGGAAGAGAGGGCTAGAAAGACAGCATTAGGATTGAGGGGTCCGGGTGTGGCGACTCATGCCTGTAATCCCAGCACTTTGGGAGGCCGAAGCAGGTGAATCACCTGAGGTCAGGAGTTCAAGACCAGACTGGCCAACATGGTGAATCACCTGAGGTCAGGAGTTCAAGACCAGACTGGCCAACATGGTGAAACCTCGTCTCTAAAAAAAAAAAAAAAAAAAATACAAAAATTCAGCTGTGCACAGTGGCTCACTCCTATAATCCCAGCACTTTGGGAGGCCAAAGCAGGTGGCTCATGAGATCAGGAATTGAGACCATCCTGGCTAACGTGGTGAAACTGCATCTCTACTAAAAATACAAAAAATTATCCAGGCATGGTGGCAGGTGCCTGTAATCCCAGCTACTCAGGAGGCTGAGGCAGCAGAATCATTTGAACCTGGGAGGTGGAGGTTGCAGTGAGCTGAGATTGCGCCACTGCACTCCAACTGGGTGACAGAGCAAGACTCTGTATCAAAAACAAAAACAAACAAACAAAAAAATGAAACAAAACAAAAAAATTAGCCAGGCATGATGGTATGCACCTGTAGTCCCAGCTACTCGGGAGGCTGAGGCAGGAGAATTGCTTGAACCTGAGATGTGGAGTTTGCAGTGAGCTGAGATGGCACCATTGCACTCCAGCCTGGGTGACAGAGTGAGACTCTGTCTCAAAAAAAAAAAAAAAAAAGAAAAGAAAAGAAAAAAAGAATTGAGGACAGAGGCTGCAATCACAGGAGTCTGATTTGTAGACGCAGAAGTCTCCCATTTTGTATTAGTAGACTTTTCCTTGGGGGCCCCAGCATTGTAAAAGAAGTTGAGAAACATTAGAAAGATCTTGGATCATTCCCAGAATTGCCTGGTGACTCTAATAGTGGCAGTGACTCACCTGAAGGCTGGAGGGGGCCCCTAGCCCTGTAGCTCCTGGTCTAAAACAGGGCCTCAGACAAACAGCCCCTGGGCTGAACTGAAGCTAAGCAAAACTTGGCATTTGCAGGGAGTTCCCTGTGGGTGCTCTGCCTGTGTCTTTCTAGACAAAAGGTCCCAGGGTTTTCCATATGTGGAGGGATTTGGATATGCCAAAGAAACAGGAGCACCTCATGAGCAGATTTTTCATATTTGTGCCTTTATTTAACACTCTCTTCAGAGATAAGGATGCAGATAAGTTGTTGTTTTTAAGAATTTAAGGAGATTAGGCCGGGTGCGGTGGCTCAAGCCTGTAATCCCAGCACTTTGGGAGGCCGAGGCGGGTGGATCACGAGGTCAAGAGATCGAGACCATCCTGGTCAACATGGTGAAACCCTGTCTCTACTAAAAATACAAAAATTAGTTGGGCATGGTGGCGCGTGCCTGTAATCCCAGCTACTCAGGAGGCTGAGGCAGGAGAATTGCCTGAACCCAGGAGGCGGAGGTTGGGGTGAGCCGAGATTGTGCCATGGCACTCCAGCCTGGGTAACAAGAGCGAAAACTCTGTCTCAAAAAAAACAAAAACAACAAAAAAAAAGAATTTAAGGAGATTTTTTCTTTTGTTTTCTTTCCTTTTTTTCTTTTTCTCAGGCTAGAATGCAGTGCCCAATTTTGCCTCGCTGCAAGCTCTTCCTCCCAGGTTCAAGTGATTTTCTTGCCTCAACCTCCCAAGTAGCTGGGATTACAGGCACCTGCCATCATGCCCAGCTAATTTTTGTATTTTCAGTAGAGACAGGTTTCACCATTTTGGCCAGGCTGGTCTCGAACTTTTGGCCTCAAGTGATCCACTTGACTCAGCCTCCCAGTGTGCGAGGATTACAGGTGTGAGCCACTGTGCCAGACCTAAGGAGATTTTCTATAAAGGTTACCTTCCAGAAATTTAAGAATGGTTTAATATTATGAAATCTATCAATGTGATTTATCATATTGATATTTAATATATAAAAGAGAAAAATAGTGTACCATCCCCCACAGATACTGAAAAATTCAACAGTTTTTTATTTTTTATTTTTTTGAGATGGAGTTTCGCTCTTGTTACCCAGGCTGGAGTGCAATGGCACGATCTTGGCTCACCACAACCTCCGCCTCCTGGTCTCAGGCAACTCTCCTGCCTCAGCCTCCAAAGTAGCTGGGATTACAGGCACACGCCACCACGCCCAGCTAGTTTTATTGTATTTTTAGTAGAGACGGGGTTTCACCATGTTGACCAGGATGGTCTCGATTTCTCGACCTCGTGATCCACCCGCCTCGGCCTCCCAAAGTGCTGGGATTACAGGCTTGAGCCACCGCGCCCGGCCAACAGTTTATTTTTGATAAACACTCTTAATAAAATAGGAATAGGTATATTTTCTTTCTTCCTTTTTTTTTTTAAAGATGGGGTTTCACCATGATGGCCAGGCTGGTCTTGAACCCCTGACTTCAGGTGATCTACCCACCTCGGCCTCCCAAAGTGCTAGGATTACAGGCGTGAGCCACTGCACCTGGCTATATTTTCTTTACATGAAAAAATATACTTAAAAAGCCAGCATCATGCTTAATGGGGACATAATAAAAGCTCTCCCAAACTTGAAGTCAAGAACAAAAGAGGTTTATCAATTTTTACAGATATTACTTAATATTTTGCTGGTTGTGTTAGCCAATATATTTTGACAAGAGATAGATAAAAGATAGAGAAATAAGAATGGAGGAAAAATTATTATTTTCAGATCAAAATAACTGTATACTTGAAAAACACAAAAAATTTTACTCAGAAATTATACACCAAATGCTGGTGAGTGTCACAAGTGTTGCTCACATAAAGAGACAGCAAGGCAGGCTTTGTGTGGTCAACAAGACTGTTTATTTTGTGCTTGGGTGCAAGTGGGCCAAGTCCGAGAAAGGAATTAGGCAAAGGGGGCAGGAGTGGGAATTGATTATATAGGTTGGGGCAAATGGTCAGGTAAAGGAGGTAATCTATCTTGGGGAGGGGAAGGTTGTCACTGGATGAATAATCGAAAGGGTAGGGGTCATTTATTACAAAGAGGGTGGGGAGTATCGGTTGCAGTCAGAGGGGAGGGTGTGGTAGATTATGTAGTTACCAGCTGGGGGTCTTGAGAAACCCAATGTCCGGGAGAAAATTTTTGCAAGGCTGAACAGGAACAATGGGTGCAGGTTACAGAGCAATTAGTTGAGGCAGAAACAAGTTGTTTTACTTCTTTCTGTTGCCACCTTGTTACTTGTGGTTACTTCAAACCTTCTGGCTCCTGGGGACCATTCAGAGGTGCACATGTGGGTCACCAAGGCTAAAATGGCCAGAACTGGACTTGGAGGCCTAACAGTGAGGATGAAAAGCAATAGGAAGGGTCATTCATTGTTGGTGGGAATGCAACATGGTATATAGCCAGTTTGGAAGAGAGTTGGCAGTTCCTTACAAAATTAAACACGCTCTTACCACACAATCCAGCAGTCAAGCTTCTTGACATTTATCCGAATGAATCAAAAACTTAGGTCTACACAAAAGCCTGTATATGAATGTTTACAGCAACTTTAGCCATAATTGCCAAAACTTAGTAGCAACAAAGATGTTCTTTGCTTTTTTTGTTGAGATGGACTTTCGCTCTTGTTGCCCAGGCCAGAGTACAATGGCGCAATCTTAGCTCACCACAACCTCTGCCTCCCAAGTTTCAAACGATTCTCCTGCCTCAGCCTCCCAAGTAGCTGGGATTACAGGCATGTACCACCATGCCCGGCTAATTTTTTTGTATTTTTAGTAGAGACGGGGTTTCTCCATATTAGTCAGGCTGGTCTCGAACTCTTGACCTCAGGTGATCCACGCACCTCGGCCTCCCAAAGTGCTGGCATTACAGGCCTGAGCCACCATGCCTGGCCTCCAAGATGTTCTGCAGTGGGTGAATGGATGAATTCCGGTATGCTCAGACAATAGAATATTATATAAGACTAAAAAGAAATAAGCTCGCAAGCTACGAAAAGACATGGATGAATCTTAAACACTTACTACTAAATGAAAAAAGCCAATCTGAAAAGGTTATATACTATATGATTCCGACTATATGACATTCTGGAAAAGGCAAAACTATGGAGACATTAAAAAGGTCAGTGGTTGTCAGGGGTTGTGGGAGAGAGGATGTATAGGTAGGGCCCTGATTATTTTCAAGGAAGTGAAACTGTCCTGTATGGTAACTACAGTTGTAGATGCTAGGACACATGTCTCAGCCCATAGAGTGGGCTACATTTTTGAGGACCTGATGACACACACATGTGCATACACAAACATCTTCACTCATACTTTCTTTTTGTTTCTTTCTATCTGTATTTCATGGTTGCAACTTTGGTAGCTTGTTAACCCCCAACTCTCTAATTGGTATTTTAAGATTTATGTTTCATTGCAAAAGTTTTTTTAAATCTACCTGTCCATTCCTGATAATCTCTTGTTACCTGCTCATAAAGACATGCATACATGTATTTTTATACATAGATGGATCTTAAAATTTGTATTTTGAAATAACTGGAGATTTGTGGGAGAACTGCAAAGGTAATATAGGGAGTACAGATTTCCTTCATGTTAACATCTTACGTATCCATAGCATATTTATCAAAAGTAAGAAATTAACATTGATAGAAACTAAACTGGAGAGAGATCCAAGATGGCTGATCACTAGCAGCTCGGGATTGTAGCTCCCACTGAAAACGCAAAGAACGAGAGGACGCCACACCTTCACATGAATTCTTGTTGCTCACGCACCAGGAGATTCCCAGCGGAGGAGCCCCACGGGTCGCCAGCGCGACTCTTGTGACCGGCGAGGCGGTTTTGCCGGCGCCTTGGAGCGTCGGTTCTTGGTGCAGAGTCAGAAAGGCACCATCAATCTTAACGCCGCTGATTTAGTCGGCGCAGTAGGTTGCTCAGATTTCGGCGCTGAGAATCAATAAGTTGGACGTCTACTCAGAAACCCAATTACAAAGACGGTAATTATAAAGACCACAGATGGATAAATCTACAACGAAGGGAAGAAAACAGCCAAAAAAGGCTGAGAATACCCAAGATCAGAACGCCTCTCCCTCAGCAGGGGATCACAGTTCCTCATCAGCAACGAAACAAGGCTTGATGGAGAACGAGTGTGTTCCAATTACAGAAGCAGGCTTCAAAACGTGGATAATAAGAAACTCCTGTGAATTAAAAGAACTTGTGCTAACACAATCTAAAGAAACTAAGAACTTTGAAAAAAGGTTTGACGAAATGTCAACAAGAATACAAAATTTAGAGAGGAAAATAAGTGAATTGATGGAACTCAAAAACACATTACGAGAACTACGTGAAGTATGCACAAGTTTTAACAGCCGAATTGATCAAGCAGAAGAAAGGATATCAGAGGTCAAAGACCAACTCAATGAAATAAAACAAGAAGACAAGATTAGAGAAAAAAGGATAAAAAGGAATGAGCAAAGTCTCCAAGAAATATGGGACTATGTGAAAAGACCTAATCTACGCTTGATAGGTGTACCTGAATGTGACGAAGAGAATGAATCCAAGCTGGAAAATATGCTTCAGGATATTATTCAGGAAAATTTTCCCAACTTAGTAAGGCAGGATAATATTCAGCTCCAGGTAATACAGAGAACACCAGAAAGATATTCCTCAAGAAGAGCAACTCCAAGGCACATAATCGTCAGATTCACCAGGGTTGAAATGAAGGAGAAAATACTAAGGGCAGCCAGAGAGAAAGGTCAGGTTACCCACAAAGGGAAGCCTATCAGACTCACAGCAGATCTCTCAGCAGAAACCCTACAAGCCAGAAGAGAGTGGGGACCAATATTCAACATCCTTAAAGAAAAGAACTTTCAACCAAGAATTTTACATCCAGCCAAACTAAGCTTCATAAGTGAAGGAAAAATAAAGTTTTTTGTGAACAAGCAAGCACTCAGAGAATTCATCACCACCAGGCCTGCTTTACAAGAGCTTCTGAAAGAACCACTACACATAGAAAGGAACAAACAGTATCAGCCTTTCTAAAAAATACCAAAAAGTAAAAAACATCAATATAATGAAGAATTTACATCAACTAATGGGCAAAATAGCCAGCTAATATTAAATGGCAGTATTAAACTCACATATGTCATTATTAATTCTAAATTTAAATTGACTAAATTCCTCAATTCAAAGACAGGCAATTTGGACAAAAAACTAAAACTGTATGCTGCATCCAGACCCATCTCACATTCAAGGATACACAAAGACTCAAAACAAAGGATGGAGAGAGACTTACCAACCAACCAGAGAGCAAAAATAAATAAATAAAAAGCAGAAGTTACAATTTTTGCCTCTGATAAAATAGTATTTAAAGCAACAAAGATCAAAAGAAGCAAAGAAGGACATTATATAATGACAAAAGAATTAATGCAACAACAAGAAGAGTTAAAGGTCCTAAATATACATGCACCCAATACAGGAATACCCAGACATACAAGACTTATAAAGAGACTTAGACTCCCACACAATAATAGTGGGAGACTTCAACATTAATAGTAGACAGATCAATGAGACAGAAAATTAACAACGATATTCAGGACTTGAACTCAGATCTGGAACAAGTAAACGTAATTAACATTTATAGAACTCTCCACTTTACACAAAATATACACTCTTATCAGTACCACATCATATCAACTTAGAAGTTTAAACGAAATGTTGGTTGGCTCCTCGTTTGTTACTCTCTTCCCTCATTTTCTTTCATGTCTCCATTATTAAGGACAATTATAGGCATACCCATATTTAGACTACATTCTAGCCCAGGCAGCAAAGCAATACCCCCATTCTCTCTCCCTCTTCCTCTTTCTCTTTCTTCCTCTTCTTTATTCTTTTTCTTATTATTCTTTATAAAAAAAAAAAAAAAAGAAAAAAAGAAACTAAACTGAAGACTTTATTTGGTTTTCTCCGGTTCTTCCATGAATGGCCAATTGTGTTTCAGGACCCCAGCCAAGATACTGTGGCGTTCTCAGTCACCGTGACTCCTGAGATCCCTCTCTTCAGTGGTGTATTTTACATGGTTCTAAAACACACTTTCAAACTAGCAGAAGGAAAAGGGAAAAAGTTAACGAAACATATGGTAAATAGAATATAGAAAATAAGATACAAATAAGTCCTAAACTAACAGTATTAATAATAGTTATAAATAAAATGTCACTAGCTAAATACAAAGGCAGAAAATATCTAGGTAGAAACTCTTAGTCTTGATTCTCAGATTGTGAGGAATATACTTAAAAGGATAGAGAAAGACTGAAAAGAAACAGAAAAAAGATACAGCAAGTAAAATATGAACCAAAGAAAGAATAATGATATTGGCTGGGTGCAGTGGCTCACACCTCTAATCCCAGCACTTTGGGAGGCCAAGGCAGGCGGATCACGAGGTCAAGAGATCAAGACCATGGTGAAACCCTGTCTCTACTAAAAAATAAAAAAATTAGCTGGGTGTGGTGGCGTGCGCCTGTAGTCCCAGCTACTTGGGAGGCTGAGGCAGGAGAATTGCTTGAACCTGGGAGGCAGAGGTTGCAGTGAGCCGAGATCGTGCCACTGTACTCCAGCCTGGCGCCTGGCGACACAGAGAGACTCTGTCTCAAAAAAAAAAAAAAAAGAGTAGTGATATTAACAGCTAACAAAATATAACTGAAGGTAAAACCATCATACTGTCAAAGAGAGATATAGCATATGATAAAATGGACAAACACACACTCGCACACACACACACACACACACACACATATAACAATAGTCTTTAAAAAGCTATAAGCAGTAACAGGCAGAATGGTAGGAAGAAACAGCTAACAATTGTAGTTGGAGATTTTAATGAAGCCACCTTCTCAGGAAGAGATAGTTCAATAGGAAAAGCAAGCAAAGGCATAGATGATTAGACTAATTTAGTTCCTATCTTAAGAGTGAAGGTGTATCGGGGCCAGGCACGGTGGCTCACACCTGTAATCCCAGCACTTTGGGAGGTCAAGGTGGGCAGATTACCTGAGATCAGAAGTTGAGAACGGCCTGGTCAACATGGTGAAACCCTGTCTCTACTAAAAATAGAAAAACATTAGCCAGGCATGATGGCAGGCCCGGTAGTCCCAGCTACTTGAGAGGCTGAGGCACAAGAATCACTTGATCCCATAAGGTGGAGGTTGCAGTGAGCCAAGATCATGCCACTGCACTCTAGCCTGGGTGACAGAATGAGATGCCTCAAAAAAAAAAAAAAAAAAAAAAGCAAAGGTGTAGCAAGAAATGGCAGAAGCTGATTGTCTACCTCTCAGAAATGGTGGCCAGGATGGAATCCTCTATGAATTAGAAATACATGATGAAGTATGAATGGTTTTTAAAATGAACTCTTAGGTGAACAATAAAGTGAGAAAGAGAATGCAATTTATTAGCACAGGACAGTGACACACACATAAACACGCATTTGACAAAGATGCAAGGATCCACATCAGACACATTGGAATGGATGCCCGTGGCGGGGTGGAGGGGAGGTGGGGACAGGAATTGGGCCCAGAGATGAAGGGGGAAAGAGGAAGGAAACAGGGGAACAGCCTTGAGGCTGATGACAGCAATAAACTCTGAACTGAGGTGGATGATGAGCCCAGCCCTGTACACACCTTCCAGTTACAGACGTGATTACAATCTTTCCCATCAGCAGAAAGGCCTGTGCATGTGACCGTAGGTGTCATGTGCCAGTCGGCAGCAGGTTTTCCCTGGAAAATCACAAGCTGGGGGCCCGAAGACAGGTCTGGAGGCAGGCGCTGCACATTCCTGCCAGGAGCACAGTGTCAGCGGCCCTCCCAGCCCAGACAAAGACCCCTCAAAGCCAGCCTCTCGTCTCGGAGGAAGCACAGCATACTGGCCGCAGTTCAGCTTCAGTTTCTGGATGTCTCAAGCAACAAGCTTGAAATCCTCAAGAGCGAAGTTTTCCAGGCTGGTCCCAAGGCTGGGTGATGTTTGCCTTTCCAGCTCCCTTTCCCGTCTCACCTCCTGCTCCCATAGGAAAGTCTGCGTTGGGAGCAAGGGAAGCCCAGGGATGGGCCACAGGAAATCTCAGAGAGAAATGGTCCCAAATGACAACCTTCAGGGCATCAAGGAGTTTTTTTGTTTCTTGTTTGTTTGTTTTGTTTTGTTTTGTTTTGTTTTGAGACGGAGTTTCGCTCTTGTTACCCAGGCTGGAGTGCAATGGCGCGATCTCGGCTCACCGCAACCTCCGCCTCCTGGGTTCAGGCAATTCTCCTGCCTCAGCCTCTTAAGTAGCTGGGATTACAGGCACGCGCCACCACGCCCAGCTAGTTTTTGTATTTTTAGTAGAGACGGGGTTTCACCATGTTGACCAGGATGGTCTGGATCTCTCGACCTCGTGATCCACCCGCCTCGACCTCCCAAAGTGCTGGGATTACAGGCTTGAGCCACCGCGCCCCGGCTTGTTTTGTTTTGTTTTTAATGTAAAGTTGCCTAAGGGCTTGGAAAGACATTCCTCCAAAGAAGAGATTCAAATGGTCACTAAGTACAAGACGGCTCAATGTCATTAATCATTAAGGAAATGCAAATCAAAACCACAACGAAATACCACTTCACACTCGTTAGAATAACTATTACAAAAAAGAAGATAAGTGTTAGTTAGTGTGGATTGAAGAAATGGGAACTCTCGTGCCCTGTTGGTAGGAATGTAGAACGGTATCACTACTGTGGAAAACAGTCTGATGACTCCCCTCAAATTAAACACAGGCTTTCTGTAGGATGCAGCAATTCCACTTCTGGGTATATACACAAAGGACTTGAAAGCAGGAGTTCAAACAGAGATGTGTATACTCATGCACAGAGCAGCATTGAAAGATGGAGACAACCCAAGTTCCCATTGATGGATGAGTGCATAAACACAATGTATACACACACACACACACACACACACACACACACACACAGAGAGTGAGAGAGAGAGAGAGAGAGAGAGAGAGAGAGGAATATTATACAGCCTTAAAAAAGGAGGAAATTCTGACACACGCTACAACATAGATGAAACTTGAAGACTGAATTTCAGGCAGAATAAGCCAGTCACTAAGGGATAAATACGGTATCTATCTTCCACTTAAAAGAAGTGCCTAAAATGATGAAGCTCGTAAAGGCAGAAAGTAGAATGGTGGCTGCTGGGGGCTGAGGGGCTGGGGAGTTGGGGGGGTCAGTGTTTAATGGGTCAGAGGTTCAGTTGGGGATAAAAGCCTTTAGAGATGGATGGAGGGTGACGGCTGCACATCAGAGTTGACGCCACAGAACTGTACACTTCAGTGGTTAAAATGGGATATGTTATCATAATTTTTAAAAAGTTGCCTAAGAAGAAACTAAGCGAAGCAGACGCATTTCGAAGCAACCTCCATTCCTCTCCTTGGGGAAATCTCAGAAGGAAACTGAAGTTAGAGTAGAAAGAAAGGAAGCCCCTGGCTCTTAATACGTTCTTTATTATTATTATTATTGCATTTCATGTTTTGGGGCACATGTGAAGAACATGCAGGATTGTTGCATAGGTACACACTTGGCAGTGTGATTTGCTGCCTTCCTCCCCTTCACCTGTATCTGACATTTCTCCCCAAGCTATCTCTCCCCACCTCCCCCCCACCCTGTCCCTCCTCCATTTCCCCCCAATGGACCCCAGTGTGTAGTGCTCCCCTCCCTGTGTCCATGTGTTCTCATTGTTCAACACCCACCTATGGGTGAGAACATGCGGTGTTTGATTTTCTGCTCTTGTGTCAGTTTGCTGAGAATGATGGTTTCCAGGTTCATCCATGTCCCTACAAAGGACACGAACTCATCATTTTTGATGGCTGCATAATATTCCATGGTGTATATGTACCACATTTTCCCTGTCCAGTCTATCATCAATGGGCATTTGGGTTGGTTCCAGATCTTTGCTATTGTAAACTGTGCTGCTATGAACATTCGTGTGCATGTGTCCTTATGGTAGAATGATTTATAATCCTTTGGATATATACCCAGTAATAGGATTGCTGGGTCAAATGGGATTTCTATTTCTAGGTCCTTAAGGAATCGCCACACTGTCTTTCACAATGGTTGAACTAATTTACACTCCCACCAACAGTGTAAAAGTGTTCCTATTTCTCCACATCCTCTCCAGCATCTGTTGTCTCCAGATTTTTTAATGATCGCCATTCTAACTGGCGTGAGATGGTATCTCAATGTAGTTTTGATTTGCATTTCTCTGATGACCTGTGATGATGAGCATTTTTTCACATGTTTGTTGGCATCATGTATGTCTTCTTTTGTAAAGTATCTGTTCATATCCTTTGCCCACTTTTGAATGGGATTGTTTGTTTTTTTCTTGTAGATCTGTTTTAGTTCTTTATAAATTTTGGATATCAGCCCCTTGTCAGATGGGTAGACTGCAAAAATTTTTTCCCATTCTGTTGGTTGCCGATTCACTCTAATGACTGTTTCTTTTGCTGTGCAGAAGCTGTGGAGTTTGATTAGGTCCCATTTGTCTATTTTGGCTTTTGTTGCCGAACGTTCTTATCCTCTAATGGAAATAGAAATGGGAATAGAGACTTCACACGTCTGCAGTCCCGAGACCCTCCTGGGCGAGAACAGCTCCTGTTGTCCTCTGCTGGGGGGGGGCAGGCCTGGAAACAGGGTATACGTGCTTACCCTGCGTTGTGTAAATGCAGCCGCCACATCCACATGGGGATCTGCCCGTGTGTTTACAGTGTGTTACACCATTCTCCGTGCCTTAGTATCTGGACCAGGTGGCCTATTTGTCCCTGCAAGTCACTCCTTCCTAGCCGCACACATTCTTTGCTGAAGGGCCAAAGACCCCTCAGCCAGGAGGGCCAATGGCAGAGCAGATCTTTAGGTAGAACAGCTCTCTGCTCTAGGATATCCCCTGCAAGAGGGAGACGGGACCTCATGCCCTGACCAAGGCTCAGGTGAGAAGCCAGGGCAGGCTGAAAAGTTTTGCTGTGAAATTCTGCCTCTCAAAGATAAGCGCAGTCCCCAACCAGTCTCCAGTGTTGGTGTGGCCAGCACTTCTGTTATCAGTGATGAGCCCTGCTCTGACAAACGCTGACCAGCCTTCTGCTCCTGGGGGCCACCTGAGCAGTGTCCTTGAGATGATTATGGAGAACTGGAGCCGAGGAGATAAAGGCAATTGCACCTGGACTTTGGTTCGGGTGTCCTGGAGGTGCAGGCAGGTGGTGCAGCCGGTCCTGTGGCAGCATAGGCTTCCTAGCCTGGCCTGGCCTCCATCAGGTCACCACCACCCTCAGGGGCTGGTGGTGCCTGTGTTCATATTCTAGCAAGTTCCTCAGCCTCGCAACCTCACATCCCAACCCTGTAGAATGGGGATAATGCTAATAGCTTCCCTGTGGGGAGGGGGGAGGGAGAAGAGGAGGTCACACCTAAAGTTGATAATTGCCAACATGTAACATTTCTGGGAAATGCTGGGGCCCTTTTGCTTCATTTCCAGCCCACGATGGATGGTTTGGGTTCTAGGAAGCAGCAACAGCTGGAGCTGGAGAGGGAGGAAAGGAGAAGAGAAAGTGAAGTGAGCGAGTTGGGATTGGGCCTGAGCACACCCCAATGGCACTAAGCCTGGTGCCCAGAGCCTGGCATTGGGAAAGCCAGCTTCTTCCCCCTCCCAGATGTACCAGAACTAGCACCAGAAAGAACTCTGAGCCCGTCTAGCTGTGAGTGAGATCTGTCTACACCTGCTCCGTCACCTCTTCACCAACGGATGTTAAGTGGAGGGTCAGGGCACACCTTGGGGCTGAGATAGTGCTGCCTGGATGATTTGATCTCTCATGGTTGGCATGTCACCCAGACATCATCTTAATATTTTAGCATTGGTACAAGGGGATGGGGCAGAGAGCCTATGGGGTGTTCTTTGCCCAGCCTTGACCAACAGAACAATCACAAACTGCTATGGATCGAGTGGTATCCCTCCCAAATTCCTGTATTGAAGTCCTACCCCCGACCCACTACCTCAAAATGAGACATTATTTGAAAGGTTGTTTCAGATGTCATTAGTTAAGATGAGGCCATTAGGTTGGGGCTTAACCCAGTATGACTGATGTCCTCCTAAAAAGGCGGAGTTTGGACACAGACACACAAAGAATGCCGTGTGAAGACAGAGGCAGAGTGTGGGTGACGTCTCTGCAGGCCAAGGAACCAACTCTGCAGACATCTTAGTGTCAGACTGCCGGCCTCTGGGACTGTGAGATGATACGCTTCTGTCGTGTAAGCCACTCAGGTTGTGGTACCTTGTTATGGCACCCCTAGCAAACCAATACACATACCCCGGGAAAGAGGTCAGCCTCAGGACCAGGGATGGATACCGGCCAGCCCTGAGGCTGACAGTGATCGGTGCAGTGGCGTGATCTTGGCTTCTTGGCTTACTTCAACCTCCACCTCCTGGGTTCAAGTGAGTCTTCTGCCTCAGCCTCCCGAGTAGCTGGGATTACAGGTGTGTGCCACCATGCTCAGCTAATTTTTTGTATTTTTAGTAGAGATGGAGTTTCACCATGTTAGCCAGGATGGTCTTGATTTCCTGACCTTGTGATCCGCCCGCCTTGGCCTCCCAAAGTGCTGAGATTACAGGTGTGAGCCACTGTGCCCAGCCCCAACAGTGATCCTTTTTAAAACCAGCTCTATGGTCCATGAGTCTGCCAGGGAGGACCAAGCCCCTCAGTATTCCTGGAACTCCCCCAGGACCAGTCCAACTTCCAGGAGGCAAAACTAATGTCTCATCTCATTCATGTGTTCAGCAAACACTGTCTGGGTGACAGCTCTGTGGCAGGTGAGGGTGGGCACTGGGAATGTACTGGGCAGGGGGCAGGCTCTGTCCCTGCCTTTAAAGGGCTCATTGGCAGCCTGGAGGGGATACGGACCCTTCCCAAATACAGACTTTTCTTAGCATGCAATAGAGACAAGCTGGGCTGAAGAATGGCCTGGGGACCTCTGGTCTCCTCACCTAGGCCAGCCTCCTTTCTCATGCATTCAAGGCCTTTGAGGAATGAAGATCTTGGTTCTCAGAACAGCCTCTCACAGGTGATAGGAAAGGTGCCTCTCCCAAGGAATGTGGGGTGGCTGGCTGTCCAAGTCAACCTCTGCAGGGGCTGGTGAGCCTGCAGAATGCAGCCAGCATCCGCATTTTTCTGTGTGTGCCATAATCATTTTTCACCAGCGGCCCTCTCACAGAGAGCTGAGGGGGCCATGAGCGTGATGGTAGTGGGGACACTCTATTGCTTACAGCTCTGTAAGCCAAGGCACCAGGGCCCTACAGAGATTGTGTGGCCAGACCCAGGCTGCCTGGCTGGTATTGGCACCAGCTGATCTACACAGACTTGGGCTGTAAGCAGGGCTGAGGGACGACTTCTCCAGCCAGGTTGCGCCCCTGAGCACTGGAGCTCAGGGTGCCTAGGGTAGGGAGGCTGCAGGGATGGGAAGATTCCAGGGAGCTTCTGCCTTCTGAGAGCCACTATCAGTCTGCAGACCACCAGCTTGCCAAGGTCAGAGTTCACCACTCTCTTCCTGAAATGTATGTTACCCACAAGCTACTGGGCAGGGTCCAATATGTCAATGTGGCCTGATCATGTAGCGGCTCTGGAGTTGGACTGCCTGGGCTCCAATCCTGGCTTATGAGCTGAGTGACTGAGGACAAGTTACCTGTCGTATTAGTCCCATTCTCATGCTATTAATAAAGACATACCTGAGACTGGGTAATTTACAAGAAAAAGAGGTTTAATTAACTCACAGTGCTGCAGGTCTGTGGAGGCCTCAGGAAACTTACAATCACGGTGGAAGGGAAAGCAAACATATTCTTCTTCACCTGGCAGCAGCAAGGAGCAGTGCTGAGCAAAAGAGGGGAAAGCCCCTTATAAAACCATCAGATCTCATGAGAACTCACTCTCTATCACGAGAACAACAGCATGGGGGTAACCGCCCCATGATTCAATTCTCTCTCACCTGGTCCCTCCCATGACATGAGGGGATTATGGGACCTACAATTCAAGATGAGATTTGGATAGGAACACATCCAAATATATCACCTATCATCTCCAAGACTCAGTTCCTTTATCTGTAAAATGTGTCTTGAATACTTCTAGTACTTCATGATGTTGCTTTGAGGCTTAAACAATGACATTTGTAGGCAGTGCTTAGTACATGCAGGCACAGCCTCTACATGTTAGATATTCATGTTTACTGGGATTAAGGTGTGGGCTTTGGTCCCCTGGATGTGAATTCAGGGGCACAATTGATGGGCAACATGATCTCAGGGCAGGTCACCACCCTCTCTCTAGTGGCTGCTGTGGGGCACTACCCAGTGCCCCTTCAGGACAGAGGCTCTCATTCCTGGAGCTGCAGGGAGTGTTGGTGGGGCCCAGCTGGGTTTCTCTGTGGGGCTTGCCCTCAGCTGAAGAGAACCACCTTGCTCAAGCTCACCCCCATCTCCAAACCTGCGTCCATGAGGGTTGCTGTAGGGATAGAAAGGCCAGGCCCTTTCGCCTCAAGGCAGGACAACTCAGAAAGTTCATCAACCTCATCAGGGACCTCCTGGCTACTGCATGCCACTCAATCTTCTCTCTGCCTGCCCATGGCTCCTTATCTCCGGCAGGCACCATTCGTGAGAGCACTCCCCGAGAAGCCAGCACACAAATCTCTGTCCTCAAGTGTTTTCCTGGGAACGCAACCTGTGACAGTTGGTGCCAGGAAGGATCCTAGGAACAGACTCTAAAATGGGATCTTGGTGCTGGGTCCTCTGCCGGCCAGCTGGCAAGGAGGACCAGGCACATGGCTGGGGCACAGCTGTTCCAGCTCGTGCGGTGGGGAGCGAGTAGGGAGTGGGTGGGAGGGGTGCTCTGATGGAGGCTGGTCCCACACACTGTGTCCTGTTACACCACAGCTGGGAAGCAGACCCTCGGTTCAGGTCTGGAGTTGTGATGGCTACGTCCTCATCTGCAGGAAGTCCTGTCTCCTAAACGCCTTGGTTTCCTGAAATATGAGGGAGTGAGGTGAGCTGACTGGCCAAGCTGATTCATGATGGTTCTTTCCAGCTCTAGCATCCTGCACAAGCCCAGGAACTAGGGAGAGGGATTTGGGTGGGATGGGAGCACCCTGGAGCGAACAGTGTGAATAAGCAGAGGATGATGGATGGAGGGGCCTGGAGGAGATTTCCTGTGGCCCATGCTGCCTGAAGCAGACTGTTTCCTTGTGGGCTCAGGCCCTCCCCTTCCACCCTCGAGCCCTCTCAGGTTCTGATGCTAAGACACCTGTCGCTGGCCCACGTGGGCCTAGATTTTAGTCTACTCCCCTCAGTGTGGCCTTGCCTCATAGACTTCCCTTTCTTCCTCCTACTTCTTCTTCTCCTCCTCCTTCTTTTTTTTTTTGAGACAGAGTCTAGCTCTGTCACCCAGGCTGGAGTGCTGTGGCACAATCTTGACTCACTGAAACCTCCATCTCCCAGGTTCAAGTGGTTCTCCTGCCTCAGCCTCCCCAGTAGCCGGGATGACAGGCACCTGCCACCACACCCAGCTAATTTTGGCATTTTTTAGTAGAGACGAGGTTTCACCATGTTGGCCAGGTTGGTCTTTGAATACTTGACCTCAAGTGATCTGCCTGCCTTGGCTTCCCAAAGTGCTAGGATTACAGGCATGAGCCACTGTGCCTGGTGGCTTGCTTATTTATTCATTCCAATATGATACTGATTAGTAACATTCAAAATAAAGAGTTAAAGAAACTAAAATAAAGTTTAAAGAAAGTAAAAATTACCCTTAAATTTCACCAACTGGAGCTAGTCACTGTTAACAGTTTGGTGAACAGATTTCCAGACAGCTCTGTGTGTGTGAGAGTGCGTGTGAGTTTGTATGTGAGATTTTATGATAATGGGATTATATACTGTTTCATAACCTGCTCTTTTTACTCAACAATATGCCATGGAACTCTTTCCACATCGGTAAATATAGCTCTACCCTTCATTTAGCAGCTGCAGACCATCATCCGTTGCATTCCACTGGAATGAAAGTACGAACGGTGTTTCGTTTATCCAGCCTAATACTGGGTGTTGAGGTTGTTTCCAGGATGTCTCTGTTAAAAAAAAAAAAACAGAGAGACGAGCCCTCTGATACTTCTGTCTTGGCCATTTGTCCAGCTGCTGTCTTCAGGTCCATCAGCAGGCTGGTCTTAGAGAACAATTCCTACAGCAAGTGAGGGCACGGTGCCTCCTCACTGCAATGGCAGATCCTCATTTTCGGGAAACCCAGGACTCCTCCCTGAAGGGCCAGGGCAGCAGAATCACACAAGGAGGCAGCTTTCTCCTCGGGAAGTTCCGGGGGAGAGGCAGAGAGGAACCCTTGCCTCTCAAGCTGTGAAGTTTTCCAGTCCAAATCTAAAGTCGTGACGAGTTGTCCCCATGACAGCCTGCTCCACTTCCTGCTGGAGTCTGGGGGGCCTGCAGTTGGCTTGTAGCTCTGTAGGGGGCTTGGCTTTTCCTCCAGGAGGCAAATGGGCTAAAGAAACCTCGGCCAGGCTGGATGGTGGTGACTCACACCTGTTATCCCAGCACTTTGGGAGGCCAAGGTGGGTGGATCACAAGGTCAGAAGATCGAGACCATCCTAGCCAACATGGTGAAACCTCATCTCTACTGCAAAAAAAAAACCCAAACAAACAAAAAAACAAAACAACAACAACAACAAAAATTAGCTGTGTGGTGGTGTGTGACTGTAGTCCCAGCTACTCAGGAGGCTGAGGCAAGAGAATAGCTTGAACCCGGGAGGTGGAGGTTGCAGTGAGCCGAGATCACGCCTCTGCACTCCAGCCAGGGAGACAGAGCAAGACTTGGTATTAAAAAAAAGGAAAAAATAAACTTAGGCCAAAGGTGGTTAGCAGGCCAGTGGCATCTCGGCCAGGACGGAAGCCTTGGCTTGGTGCTGCTGCTTCTCTCACTTGTTGCTTCTTTTGTTTGGAAAGCCAGGCTCTGAGATAGGAGCTGAGATTGTGAGATCAAAGACTTCAAGCTCACAGCTGGGAGAGAGACCCACAGCCAGATGATCATTGGGGCGACAATTCTCATGCACTTGGTGGGGCAGGTGGATCATAAGAAAGGAGATTGGAAGGCGACAGGGGTGGTCTCTCCATTATCAGACTGTGGCCTATATATTGGCCAGGTAAGGCATTTTAAAAAACACATAGACTTTCTTTATATTCAAGAGCAGTTTAAAGGGCAGGCCAGTTGGGCCGAAGGTACAGAGATTTTCCATCTACCTCCTGCCCCTACACAGGCACAGCTCTCACTGTCAGCATCCCTTAGAGGGGTACATGTGTCACAGTTCACAGCTCTTCCTTGACACAGCATCACCACCCAGAGTCCACAGTTGTCCTTCCATGGGTTTGGACTAGTGTATCCATAGCAACATGTACCCACCATTGTAGTATCTTGCGTGGTGGATACATGTCATATACATTTGTAGTTAGCTTCCCTTTATTTCTTAAAAATATGCCTTGCAGTGAAAGTGCAACTCCCCTGCCCCCAACACACACACCTACACACACACACACACCCCTACACACACACACACACACACACACACGCACACACACAGTGTTTTTCCAAAGGAAGAGACATAGGTGAATTGAATCTGACTATTTTACTGTTTTCAAAGGCAAGGTTTCCTCTTCACCCCGCAGTGTGTCCCAAAGTCACAGATTGGTTTACCAGGGCTCCGGTGATTCCATCACCGGCTGGGCTCGGAGTCTGGAGGAGGCCTTCCAAAGCGGGCAGGAAGAGAAGGAGGGAGCAGGCAGAATCCCAGAGCTCTCGTGGTGGAATCCGGCCAAGCATCCTCTTTCACAGAGGCTCACAGGTTGTCTCTGGGGAGGGTGACTGTTCCTGAGCCGACTCACACCAGCTCGATCATGAAAACATCTGTTGCAGTCTCCAGTTAGTGCCTCTGCCCACAGATGGCCTTTACAAAGTGCTTTTGGTGCATTCTGCCTCTGAGACAGTAGGCCCCACCCTGCTGCCTCCCTAGAAAGCTCACAAAACCGACAGGTGCTTTAAGGAATCCACGTCAGTCAGGGCTGTGGCTGGGCCAGGGCGGAGGCTGGCGTGGTTGAGGGTGGCCTGAATCTATTTTTCATTCCTTCATTCTTTACTGACAGCACCCTGCTCTTTTCTTCTTCCCCAGTCTCAGGCTTTGTACTTCTGGAGGGGATGGCTTTGTCCCCCAGAACCAGGGCTCTGTCACATGACAGGCCTAAGCTGACCCCACATCACAGGGGTTGCCTCATGACCCGGTGGCAACCAATCAGAAGCGCCTCAGGCTTCTCTTCTGAGGCAGCTCCAACCAGCCATCCCACCTAACTTACAGTACATGTGGGGCAGGGGACAGGTCTGCAGAGCTCCCCTGGAGCTTCTTCTAGGGACGAATACGAATCCCAACGTTGAAGTCAAGGAGATACTTAGAAACAATTCCCCTTTGGATGTTAAAAGGCTTTCAACAACTAGACTGAACAGTGCAGACCCCTCAAATTCTGTGCGTCGAGATTTCCTTGTGGCTGAACACTGATAAGACACCAACCTCAGGTTGTCACCTGTTCGCACGCAAGGTGACTTCCTGCCCCGTACCTGACATCACCCACTTATGCCCATCCCGGGAACTTTCAGCTGGGACCAGCTCTGGTTCTTGAATCTGAGCTACAGAAGGGCCTAAGAGACCCTGGAGGCCCTCTGGTCCACCCCACAGATGAAGTAACAGGGCCCAGAGAGGGGCCGTGACTTGCCCTGAGTCACACACAAAGCCAGGACAAGAATCTAGGAGCCCCAAGGACCCACGTTGGGCTCTTTCCACTATAACCACTTACATCAGCAGCCAGCTGAAGCGAGAAAAGGCCGGAATTAGCTGTCAGGGAGTCTAGACTGTTCCAGGCATGGCGCTGCCACCTGAGCCGAGTGCTTTGGTCTTTCTGCTCTGCTCTCCTGACCATGTGGTCTTTTTCCTTGTGCTTCTTGCTCCATTTTCCAGCGATCCTGTCCACTTTCCGGGCAGGAAGAGGGAGAAGGGCACAGGGGCAATGGGCTGTGTTAGCTACTTGTTTCTCCTAAAACAGCCTCCCTGAAACCCACACCCTAGAACTTCTGCTCCGGTTTCTTCAGCCAGAGCTGAGTTGCCTGGGCACGCATGAGTGAGTATTTTTAGTTGGGCACATTGCCACCCGAACAAAATCGGGGTCTGCTAGACAGGAAGAAGGGGAGAAGACCAGCAGAGAGTGCCACACAGACACTGGATGGGGATCTCGGCTAAGAATGCCCTGCCTGGCAAACCACAGGCCCTTCTCTTCCAACCCCAACGACCCAAAGACTGACCCCTGTGGAGAAGATGACATTTGGCTTTTCTGTGGAGGTGCAGGTTTCCAGGGACATCAGAAGCTAGGAAGGAGGAAGGGGGTATTCTGACCCCACACGACCTTCACTTGCTACCCTCTGTGTTTCCTCCTTCCTGAGGGCCCTGCTCAGAATTGTGAGGGTGGGGAGTGCAGGGCCAGAGGGAAGGGGGAGCCACATGCTTGGAAAGAGTGAAGTCAGAATGCCATCCTACCCGCAGCCCACCTGCTCAGAGACCCGGGTGAAATGCTGACGCATCTTCCTGCACATTCCACCTCTCCACATGGAGACCATGGGGGCCATGGCCACAGACCTGGCTTTTCTTCCAGGCTGGGCCTGGCTTCCTCCATGAGGTTCCCTGGTTAGGGGGAACCACTCATCCTTCTCACCCAAGCCCTGGACCGCTGGGGCAGGCACCTGTTAATGCACTCATTGGGTGCGAGCTCACATGGCCTTGAAGTGGATCACGAGGTCAGGAGATCAAGACCATCCCGGCCGACGCGGTGAAACCCCGTTTCTACTAAAAATACAAAAAGTAGCCGGGCGCGGTGGCTCAAGCCTGTAATCCCAGCACTTTGGGAGGCCGAGGCGGGTGGATCACGAGGTCGAGAGATCGAGACCATCCTGGTCAACGTGGTGAAACCCCGTCTCTACTAAAAATACAAAAAATTAGCTGGGCATGGTGGCGCATGCCTGTAATCCCAGCTACTCAGGAGGCTGAGGCAGGAGAATTGCCTGAACCCAGGAGGCGGAGGTTGCGGTGAGCCGAGATCGTGCCATTGCACTCCAGCCTGGGTAACAAGAGCGACACTCTGTCTCAAAAAAATAAATAAATAAATAAATAAATACAAAAAGTAGTTGAGCGTGGTGGCGGGCGCCTGTAATCCCAGCTACTCGGGAGGCTGAGGCAAGAGAATCACTTGAACCCAAGATGATGCCACTGTACTCCAGCCTGGGCAACAGAGCAAGCTTCTGTCTCAAAAAAAAAAAAAAAGAAAAAAAGATGGCATCAGAGTGAACATATCCGTTTTCCCTGTGATTCCTCCCTCTGTGGGTGGGGTATGGTCTGGGGGAGGGCTCCAGAGGCCTCTGAAGGCTTGCTTCTCAAAGAGTGGTCCCCCGACCACCAGCACCAGTACCACCTGGGAGTTGGTTAGAACTGCAGACTCTCAGCCTCACGCCAGGCCTTCAAAGTGAGGCGCCTTGACCGGCAGCATCAGACCACCTGGGAACCTGCCACGCTGGGGTGCAGTGGCACAATCATAGCTCATAGCTCACTGCAACCTTAAACTCCTGGGCTCAGGCGACCCTCCCCTGTCAGCCTCCCGAGTAGCTGAGACCGCAGGCACACCCTACCACGCCTGGCTAGTTAAAAACTTTTTTTTTTTGTAGAGATTGGGTCTATGTTGCCCAGGCTGATCTTGAACTACCTGGCAATCCTCCTACCTCAACCTCCCAAATTTCTAGGATTATAGGCGTGAGCCACGATGCCTGGCCAATATATATATATTTAGAGATGGGAGTCTCACTATATTGCTCAGGCTGTCCTCAACTCCTAGGCTCAAGCAATCCTCCTGCCTCAGCCTCCAAGTAGCTGGGACTACAGGCACACACCATGGCACCCAGCTTCACAGTCTGTGTTTTAACAAGTCCTCCTGACACACACTCAAGGTGAGAACCTTTGATGTATATGACTCTCCGCTGTGAAACCCAGATTCTAGGCTGTTAGCACCAACCCAAAGGCAGCTGAGAAAGGAAGAAATAAAAAAAGCCCATCCGGCTCCTCTCGCTTCAACACAGGCAATAACTCTGTGAAGACTCTCATGTTTTTTAGTCTAAGAATTACTGTTAGAGCTAGAAATCGTCGAGGCACCATACACATTTCTCAGTTTATAGATTTGGGAACTATGGGGGAGATGGGGAGAGGAGAAAGTATCGGCCCAAGGTGAATACCAAAGTGGAACTAGAATTCAAGTGTCCTGAATCTTAGGTGAGTGAGCTGGTTTCTGTTCAACAAATTGGAATATCTTTTTTTTTTTTTTGGAGACAGGGTCCGGTCTGGAGTGCATTGCACCGTCATGGTTCATTGCAAGCTCGACCTCCCTGGCAGAAGTGATCCTCCCACCTCAGCCTCCCAAGTAGCTGGAGCTACAGGTGTGGGCCACCACACTTGGCTAATTAAAAATTTTTTTTTGCCGGGCGCTGTGGCTCAAGCACTTTGGGAGGCCGAGGTGGGTGGATCACAAGGTCGAGAGATCGAGACCAACCTGGTCAACATGGTGAAACCCCATCTCTACTAAAAATACAAAAAATTAGCTGGGCATGGTGGCACGTGCCTGTAATCCCAGCTACTCAGGAGGCTGAGGCAGGAGAATTGCCTGAACCCAGGAGGCAGAGGTTGCAGTGAGCCGAGATCGTGCCATTGCACTCCAGCCTGGGTAACAAGAGCAAAACTCCGTCTCAAAAAAAAAAAAAAAAAAAAAATTTTTTTTGTAGAGATGGGGTCTCACTATGTTGCCCAGACTAATCTTAAATTCTTGGGCTCAAGTGATTCTTCCACCTCAGCCTCCCAAAGCCCTGGGCTGACAGGTGTGAGCCACGGTACCCAGCCTAATATATCTTTTTTAAAAATTGTAGCATTTAGGCCAGGCGTGGTGGCTCACGCCTGTAATCCTAGCACTTTGGGAGGCCGAGGCAGGTGGATCACCTAAGGTCAGGAGTTCAAGACCAGCCTGACCAACATGGAGAAACCCCATCTCTACTTAAAAACAAAGCAAAACAAAATTCGCCAGGCATGGATGCACACCTGTAATCCCAGCTACTCTGGAGGCTGAGGCAGGAGAATTGCTTGAACCCAGAAGGCAGAGGTTCAAGGCAGAGATGGTGAGCCAAGATTGCACATCCTCATTGTAAATAGTCGAGAACACTTGGGGAGGAGTGTGAAGCTGTGGGTGACGGCTTGTCTACAGACATGCCACGTGGCCCACAAGGACCTGTCTATGCTGGTCACTGCCCCTCCTGCACTGCAGTGTTCTTCTACCACACCAGCTCAGTGGCTTCTCCAAAAGAGGCCAAGGGCAGGGCTAGTAAGGCCGTGTACTTACTTCTTTATACTTCCAGAGCCCTGAGCACAGGGCTGTGCACACAGCAGGCCAGCCCACCCCAAACGCTTGTGGGGCCTAGGACAAGAGTACCCATGGAGGGCCACCTACTATGTGGTTCCATATTTAAATGCTGCAAATCAAGCTAACAAACTATTAAAGAGAATGTGTCCTATCCTCCTACTTTGACAAACAAACCTTTATAAAGGCTCAGCAGCCTGGAATAGGAGGTGCGAGGAGAACAGGCTTTCCCACCGTAGCCCACCCGCTGTCTCCCCATCCAGGCTGCATCCCTCACTTCAAGGGCCTTGTGCATGTGCAGGTGGACATGGCAGCCTGCTCATCATGCTCAACTATTCCTCCTGCAAGAGCTCTGGCCCCCTTGGGAGGGAGGATCTAAAGAAGGGGCCCTCCAAACCCTGGAAGCTGGCTCAGGGCTGTTTGGGGTATGAATTCCAGGATTCTGGATATCTGGAACATGGTGTAAAAAATGGGCTCTGTGGCCAGGAGTGGTGGCTCACGCCTGTAATCCCAACACTTTAGGAGGCCGAGGCAGGTGGATCACAAGGTCAGGAGATCAAGACCATCCTGGTCAATATGGTGAAATCCCATCTCTACTAAAAAAAATACAAAACATTAGCTGGGCATGGTGGCGCATGCCTGTAATCCCAGCTACTCAGGAGGCTGAGGCAGGAGAATTGCCCGAACCCAGGAGGCGGAGGTTGCGGTGAGCCGAGATTGCGCCATTGCACTCCAGCCTAGGTAACAAGAGCGAAACTCCGTCTCAAAAAAAAAAAAAGATGCCCTCTGAGTGAATGCATCCGTTTTCCTTGTGTCCCTCCCTCTGTGGGTGGGGTGTGGTCTGGGGGAGGGCTCCAGTAGAGGCCTCTGAAGGCTTGCTTCTCAAAGTGTGGTCCTTGGACCACCAGCGTGGGCACGAACTGGGAGTTAAAACTACAGACTCTCAGCCTCACTCACGCCATGCCTTCTGAACCAGAATCTGCATTTCAACAAGATCCCCAGGCAATTCATGTGCACATCAAGGTCTGAAAAACATTGCTTGAAAGCACAGAAGCAAGGACTAGGGTCCCTCTCACCTAGATCTGGGTATGGTACTGACTGTAGGTATCAGTAAATATTTGCTCAACAAATGGCAAATAGCCCCCACAACAGACCTGATAGCCAGGGAGGAGCTGGGGAATGGCTGCCTGACTCACAAGCGTTTCATTTCCTTTCTCTGAAGCCTCCGTGGGCACGTGTCAGCTATACCCCCTGCTTCTGGCCTGTGTTGACTGGCCCAGTAGTAGACACCTGACGCACACTGGGCGAATCGGATGATCTCTCCCAGGAATTTGGAGACAAGAAAATGGACTCTAGAGTAATAGCAGTGGAGACAATGAACATCTTCCTGCACCCACCGTGTGCCAAGCACTGTGCTGAGTGTTTTACATCTTAGACTCGATCTTTGCAACCACCTCGCCAAGCCGGTGATTGTACTCTGTGTGTGTTTCCGATGAGGAGCTAAGGTGTGTGCCCAAAGGTTAACTTTCCTTTTCCAAAGGTTCAGGGTGGGGAAGTGGCAGCATGAGGCAAGCTGGAGTGACTGTGCAGCTGAGACTGGGCCACGTGATGCAGAGACGGGGTCTGTCCACTTTGGCGATCCAGGTCCCCAGGAATTGCCTGGCTTTGTGATAACTGTGCCAACGTCATGGGAAATGGTCCATGCACGGTGGTGGGTAAGACCTGGCTCTGGGGGATGGCCACAGTGGGGAGGGTGGCATGGGGGCCCAGTGAAGGGTAGGAGCCATGAGAGGGAGGCAGAGAAAATTCTCCTTCCCGAGGGAGGACAGAGCACTGATCAAGACCAGACGGGCCCACCTACATCTCAGTACACACCAGAGAGCACCCACTGTAGGGTCCCTCAGAGATCAGCTCCTCACGCCTCCCCGTCTAGTGAGTTAGCAGCAAGCTTGCCAGAGAAAACAGGTGGGCAGCTTATTTTGGAGGTATGGGGCAGGGGGCAGCAGAGAATTTGGCACCCTCCTCTGCACCCATCCCCAGAGGGACAGACACCTCAGAGACAGATGGGATGGAGGCAGCTGGAATGTGCCAGGACAGCTAAGACCCTGCAAGGGCCAGAGAACCAGTCCAGGCTGAGGAAGGGCACTGGGAGCCTCACTGACTGGAGGACGAGAGGGGTCCCTGGCTGGCTCTTGGAGAATAGAATCTGCCTTTCTGGGTGGAGCAGGTAGGTCTTTGAGAACCTAACAAAACAAAACAAATCAGCAGCAGGATGTTTCTATCAGGCTCCAAGCCTCTGCATGTGGAGGGCTGTTTGGCTTTATTTTAGAAACAAACCAGCATCTTTCGTTAGCACTGACCCAGCAGTGGCCCCCGACTGCCACCTGACAATCCAACGTTACTTACAGAGCACTCAAGCAGGCCACACCTTCAACGGCTCACGGCAGGCTAGCCTAGAGTAGCGACCAGAAAGACGCTTTTCACCGCCCAAATCTCCCTTTTGAAAAAAACCAAGCAATCATCAGGTGGGAGAATCAATTGCTGGCTCCCTGCAGCAAGAGGGGTCAAAGCTGGCAGAGGGCCAGATGCTTGTGCCCCTCCCGGGGGGGGTGAAGATGACTGGGGCTCCCTGGGACTGCATGGCTACAGCCAGGACGCTGCCAGGGCCTCCTCTGCTGCTGAGACATGGAAGGGATCCTTCCCGACGCCCACAGGCGGGGGCGAGCCACCAGGAACCGGGCCTGTCATCAGCATCCCTGAGCCCCCGCAGACCGGAATGCAAATAGCTCCGGGCCCACGCCGCTCCCAGTCTGCTGACGAGGGCTGCTTGCTCCCATTTCTTCTCTTCCTTTTTTTTTTTTTTTTTTTTTTTTTTAAGGGCTGGCAGTTCTGGAAACTTTTTCTGGCTTCTCAGGCAACTGTGGCAAAATGGAGTAGAGACAGGCCCTGTCCAGGCTCTTTCTGTTGCCTCGCGCAGGCGCGGGATCGGGGAGCGGGTGGTCCCCAGGCCCAGGAGGGGCCTCTGGAGTGAGTGGTCCCGGGCCCGGCAGGTTGCAGGGCTGGGTGCGGAGACAGACGGAGCTCGGCCCCGTTCGGAACCCAGGCCGGGGGCTCCTCTGACAAGAAGAAAGGCGTCTCCCCACGCCCAGCCCTTCAGAGGGCGTCAGGATTCCTTCGGGCTGGGGCGGCGGCTGCTGCCAGGCTTGGGACGTGGGTGCGGGCGGTGGGCACCCATGGAGGTAGGGGAGCCGGGAGCCTGAGGCTGAGCCTAAGAGGAGACTCAGGAGGGGGTTCCGCGGGCGCAGCTGGGCCGGGATGGCGCCGGCGCGGCCACCGCGGGGACCCGGCAGGGCACACAGAGATGCCCCGGGGCCTGCCTCCCTCCCAGCGCACCGGAGGTCGGAGGGACTGGAGCTCCCGCCGCGCACAAGGTCCCACTGGAGAAGGCTTTTCCCCGAGGAGCTGGACGGGGGTCCCTGGTGGGTTTCTCCCAGCCGCCCTGGTCCAGCCTCCCTCTCTCCGTCCCTCCCCCGCCAGCAGGGGCCGCTGTCCCACGGGCTGGGTCCCGATGGCGCCCGCGGCCGGGCCTCCTCGGAGGGCCTGGCTGCAGCCTCAGGGTGTAGGTGCCTCAGTGGCCACCGCGTCCCCAGGAGGCCTCGCGCACGGGGGCGCAGGGTTGCGGGGAGGAGGCTGGCGGGCCCCTCGGGCGGCGGGAAGCCCGGGCTCAGCGGTTTCCTGGGCAACCAGCCTCCTCCGGCGCGGCCCAGGCGGCTCCAGCTGGCGGGAGGCGGCGGTTGGCGGGAAGGGCCGCGCGGGCACGGGGGCGGCGCCTCAGGTAGCAGCGCCAGGTGGCGCCCGGGGGCGGCGGGGCTCCCGGGGAGGCGCCTGTTCCCGCCCGCGCCGGGCCGGGCCTTTCCGAGCTTCCTTCTGGATTCCAGCGCGAAGCAGCCGCGGAAACTCCCCAGGCGGGAATCGCGGCTCCGGGAGTTCTGGGGCGCGGCGGGTCTCGGAGGGCGCGGGCTCTGGCGGGGCGACCGAGCCTCAGAGGGCGCGCGCGAGCAGGCGGGCGGCGAGGACGGGCCACAGCGGCGGGAGCAGCGGTGCCCCGGAGGCCGAGGCCGCTGGGGACGAACGCGGGAGGTCAGGCCGCGAAGCCCGGGCCGCGGCGGCCGCCTGAGGCACCGACCCTGGCGCGGCGCGGGGATCTCTCTGCACCGACCTCGCCCCAGCCTCCCACTTTTCTATTCGGTTGCGATGCTTCTTTCCCTCGCTGCCGTTATATTCGTTCCTTCCAGAATTACAGCACATGCAGATGTCTCCCTGGCCCCAGATCCTCCCTGCGCCGCGGCTTTGAGCGTTTACACTCATCGCCCACGTCTGTCTGCAGACTCGGCCGGGCTCCTGCCCTCCTGGACTGCAGCGTCCCGGGACACCCCACCTGGCCTCCACCCGGCTCCCCGGACCCGCAGCATCCCCACCCCCCAACTCCCTCTAGGTGCTGGGGTGAAGGGGTCTGAATGGCACCAGGGAGGCGGCAGGGCGGGCCTGTCCTACCTGCGCCCGAGCACTGCTGCGACAGCATCCCTTCCAGGGCCGCCACGTAGTCCAGCCCCAGCCAGTCGCGGTAGGTGGTTTTCTCCCCGACAGGCACCGCCCGGACTGTGGCATCCTTGAAAAGCAGGTCTTGGCCATGATAGTTGGAGGAGTCGAACATTTTGAACCCATTCTTATTGTAGTCGTCTCCGAACAGATCCTGGAAGCACCGCAAGCAGCCCTGCTTCTCACCTGGGCTCACACAGGGTCACCCGCCCAGGTGCCGCTTGCTGCAAATTGCTTTACATACAGTGACCCAAAGAGCAAGTCACTGCGGTGCCCCACGACTCCGACTGCAAGTTGTAAGCTTGACAACTGATCCGCCTCTGTCACCCAAGGGGATGTGGGGACACAGGTGCCACTGGAAGAGGGATTCAGAAGCACTGCAGTGCTCCAGCTCCTGGATGCGGGACTGAGGCCTGAGACGTCCAGGAAGAAAGACCCAGAAATGAGGGATGGTGTGGGTGGGATTCCTGAGTGTTCTGCTAGGCCTGCTCAGCATTTCTTGGCCTTTTCCATAAGACTCTCTCACTCTAGCTTACAGATTTCCTTCCCTCAAACCTAAACAATTTCGAGAGAGACTTGTGTTCTGCAACCAGTCGTAGAATAACAGGTGAGCTGGGCGCGTCTTCACTGAGCCTCCACCCAGGGTTGCTGCATTCTTCTCCTTCCTGCTCAGAATCACTGGAATGACCGTTCTGCAGCTACAGCTCTAAAAGAGCTACTAAAGTCCGAGTGCCGTGACTCACGCCTGTAGTCTCAGCACTTTGGGAGGCAGAGGAGGGCAGATCATGAGGTCACGAATTTGAGACTAGCCTGACCAACATGGTGAAACCCCATCTCTACTAAAAATACAAAAATTAGCCAGGCGTGGTGGCACATACTTGTAATTCCAGCTACTCAGGAGGCTGAGGCAGGAGAATCGCTTGAACCCAGGAGGCGGAGGTTGCAGGGAGCCAAGATCGCACCACTGCACTCCAGCCTGGGAAACAGAGCAAGACTCCATCTCAAAAAAAAAAAAAAAAAAAAAGAAGAAGAAAAGAAAAAGAAAAAGAAAAAGAAAAAGCTACTAAAAAGACCAGAAGTAGTACGGGAACTTATGAATACAAATATAAATACAGGACTTCTGGAGAACATATATGAACGTCTACATCAAGTGTTAAGTACTGATCAAGGAGGAACAAAGGAATCAAGTTGTCCTCAGCCTTTTTGGAGGGGACTCGCAGATCCTCCTGAAGATCTGATGAAAGCTGTCAGCCTTCTCCCCAGAAAAATGCATATCCACCCAGGATTCTTCTTCCACACTACTTCAGAGGACCTAGCAACCCTTTAGGGAAGCCCAGGGACCCAGAGTAAAGCACTCCTGGGATAGAGGGGTTCTGTGGGGAAGGTGAGAGGAACATGCATAATTTCAAAATGTTAAAGTTTAGGAACAGGCCTGACGAGCCAGCCAGCTCTGCAGTTCCGTGCTGTTGGTGGGTATGGAGAAGGCAAGTTCAGCTCAAGTCAGCTGGGCGAGGGGGAGTGGTTAGAAACCAGTGGCTCCATTGTCAGACAACCCAGGTTTAAATTCTAGGTGTATTTTGAAGGCACAGCCAATGGGATTTGCTGATGGATTGGATATAGAACATGAGAGGAAGACTGGAGTCAAAAATGACTCCTGAGGAAATGGAAAGGCTAAAGTTGCTCTTAATTAAAGAGGGGAAGACTGAAGGAGGAATGGGAGTCCAACTCTGGACTTGATCCATTTGAGATGCCTGTTAGAATCACAAGTAGAAATGTCAGGTATGTAGTTAAATATGCGTTTGGGGCTGAGGTCTGGACTAAACATGTAAACTTAGAAGCCATCTGTATATAGATGGGATTGGATGACATGGGATTGGATGAGATCAAGGGTCAGGTGGAGAGAGAGAGAAGAGGGAGAACTGAGAACTGAATCCTAGGGCTAACAGGTCAGGGAGATGAGGAGGAATCAGCAAAGAAGACTGAGGAGTAGCGAGAGGTGAGAGGAGAGCCAGGCAGGGCTGGGGACCTGGGAGCCTGCCAGGGAAGCTGTTTACCGGAGGAGGTAGAGCTGTGGCCAGTGCTGCTGAGAGGTCAAGTAAAATGAAGACTGAGAAATGGCCACTGGTTTTAGCAACATGGGTCACTGTGACCTTGACAAGAACAGCTTCAGGGCCCTATTGGGAACCTGTCTGCAGTAGTCTCCATCCTTAAGAGAGACCAGAGGAGAGGACTCCAGAGACCACTCTTTGGAGGAGTTTTGCTTTGAAAGGGAGCAGGATTACAGCTGCAAGAGGACGGATGTGAGAGCGCTTAGTTTGTCCTTTAAGGATGGCAGAAATAACAGCTTGTTTCGTGTTGGCGAAAATGGTCCATCTGAGAAGGGAAAATCAGTGAGGCAGGAGACGGGATAGTTTCCAAAGGGATGTCCTTGGGTAAGTGAAAATCACAGAATTTTCCCCATGCTTCCTCGGTTTCTCTAGAGGTCTGTTCCAGGTAGACTGAGGCCTCCCAGGGGCTTAGCTTACCCCTGCTGCATACCCATCAGTGAGGCAGCCCCACCCTGGCTCACCTGGGCCTTGTCCAGCAGTCCATACACAGTGAAGATGTTGGTGTCTGGCCGGACCATGACAGCATGGGGTGGTATCTGTGCCAGGTTGCAGGCTACAAACTGGGACACCTCTGCCCGGGCCCCATTGGGGCACAGCAGTTCATAGTCCTCTGATCTGAGCTCAGCAGCCCAGGGCTCGGAATTGTGGCCTGGGGAGGTAAAACAGTGTATAGGGAGATGTTCAGGGGAGTGGGGAGAAGTGTAAAGAGAGGCTGCTATCCTGGGTCCCCTGACCTCTGGTCAGCACCCAACCCTCTCTGTTCTCCACGTGCTCTGCTATATTGCCAGGGTGAGAGAACCCAGCTGTGTTAATGCCATTAGCAGGAGCTGCCATTAGCAGGGAGGAGGGAGGACCCACTATGTGACCAGCACTTTACAAGCATTGCTTGATCCTCACAACAGTAATGCTGGACAGGTGTTGTTGTCCCCATTTTACAGGTGAGGAAACTGAGGCTGTTAGTCACTCCCAGGCAAAGAACCCCATCTATATGTTACATCCTCAAGCCTGAGGGCAGGGTGGCTCCCTAAAGGTGGTGGGTGATTGCCCCTGAAGGCTGAAGTTCTCAAATGGAACAGGGTGTAGCATCACTTGTGGATGTAAAAGGCAGCTTCAGTGGCCCTTGCTTGCAAAGAATCTGCAAAGGTCTCAGATGGGGCTCAGAAATTTGCATGTTAAAACAGCATCCCAGTGATTCTAAAGCAGGCGGTCCCAGGGCTTCCTGAGAAAATGCTGCCTTTAGAATCACATTTTTGTGTCTCTGAACATTAACTTAGTGTCCATCCTCTTCCCATTTCCAGGAAATCCAGGTGGGCCTCAAGGAGAGCTAAAGATAAAAGGGAAAAGAGTGGGAGGTCCTGGGGGGTGGGTGACTCACTGCAAGGGAATCTTCCAAAGCCTCCCGAGCACCTGCCCTCCTCCCCTGACCCCATCGCAGACCACACCGTGCACAGGTCTGGGACCAGGCATGCCCACCGGGCTCATGCAGGAGCACACAGCTCCCTCCTCCTGGGGGCGGATTCAGGTGTTCTTGGTGGGAGGCCGGGCAGGGAAGCTGGGCTGTGGCAACAGGAAGAGTTCAGGGCCTGGAGCCCTCCCTTTGATCTGCTGGGGCAAATGGTTCTACCGCCTTGATGACTTCCACAGGAGGCAAGATCCAAGTGTTGAAATACTGATGTTTTTTGAATTTTTTTTTCCCCTGCAAGTCTTGCTTCCCGTTGTCCAATCCCCTCCCCACCAGGCTACAGCTGTGCCTTTCTGGGCTGTTTCCAGAAGGAGATGTGTTGGGAGCGAGTGGAGAAGACTGAGCCTCCAGCCTTGGTGGTTTCAAAGCCTGGGGTGTAGGCAGAGTATGCAGAAAGTACAAGCCTTTGGTGTTGGAGGAAAATAGCCTCTAATCTTCAAAACGGACACAGATTCCTTCATGGAGAACAAGAATACGGGGAAGTGATGCTACGTTAGGACCATGTGCTACGATGGGTCTGTGTATGTATGGGGGTCCCGGAGCAGAGCATTCCTGAGCTGTTTATCCCAGGTGGAGCCTGGGAAGGTGACTCCAGGAAGAAACCCGCCTGTGTGATGTTTCAGGTGTGCTCTGCCTCAGTGTGGCCTGGGGACTGCAGAGAGATTTCCTTGCATGAGGCAGTGATGTGCTCAGGAACACAGACCAGATACTGACTGAACTCATGACCTTGTGGAGAGGCTCATGCCACCCCCACCTCACACCTTGGCACTACATAAATACCCTCAGAAGGGGGTCTTTCCAAATAGACTGGGATTGAGTTTCTACCATTTCAGGGGATTAGGGACTTGAATTCCAGACCAGTGAAGACCAGTGAAGACCGTCATGTGTCCAGCACCCCTGGATGTGTGGTCTGAGGTCTGTTCTTACCCTGTGGGGCTCCCAGCTTCCCAGGGGGCTCAGTCTAGACTCAGTCTCTGAGCTGCTGCCTGGTCCAAACCCAGCACACCTGGTGTCTGGATTGTGCTGAGGATGGGGACAGTCCCCTGGACCTACCTTTAGTTCTGCTCTGGCCCTCACCTACCATTTGTGTTGTCAAAGACAGTCGTGTGCCTGACGAAGGCAACGTCACCGGCATTCTCCACCAGGCACCTGCCACACAGAGGGCAGGGCAGGTGTTGGCAGGAGGGTCCCAACCTCTGCACATAGCCCCAGACCACCAGGCCACCCTAGTACCTGAAGGCGCCGCTGTAGCCGTAGTATCGCTCCTGGCTGTTGCCCACACATTTGTTGAGGCCCTGCTCGTCCCCCACGCAAAGTGCACACAGTGAGGAAGGGTAATTCTTGGGGTTGTTCACGGGCACGCAGCTGGCATTGAAGAACTCGCTCACCGCTGGGGTGGAGAGGAAGGGCAATGATGAGGGGCCAGCAGTGGAAAGTGTGGCAGGGAGATAGATGGCCACTCCCCCACAGATCTGCCCACTCGCCTGGGCCTATGCTGCAAGGCCACCTGTCTGCTCTGCTCCCCTCTTAGCTCTGAGTGGAGTGTCTCCTCCTGGAAGATCTCATCAAGGGGAAAATGTAGAGGTTGTCTAGATAGAGGAACCCCATCACCAAACATCACCACCCAGCCTTCACGTGAACTCCCTCAGGGACAGGAAACTCACTACCTCACTATTTTGTTCCAATCAGAGCAACTGTCCAGCTGTCTGGGAGTGGGAGCCGCCAACCCTCGTGCCCTCTGTGTGCTTGTGTCAGTGGTTAGAAAAAAACTGCTGGTGTGTTTTCTGAGTTAACAGCCAGGACAGAGGTGCGTGCCCGTCAGCCCAAGGATCTTGCCAGTTTCCATGGGTGTTGTGTGATTTAATACATGGGAAGGGCTTCATGTACAGCATATGGTGGGGGCTTCTGTCCCCACCTTGCCAAGACACCTGGGCCCTTATGCAGATGCCTGGCCACCTTCCAACAAGGTCCCCTCCTCAAGTAGTTGCCGGTCCCTAGCCAATCCCAGAGAAGGCTTCCCAGTCTGCGTTCCTCAAAGGGGGGTACCTGTGAGGACATCGCAGTCCTTGGGCCTGATGAAGCCTCTCCGAATGAGGATGCCCATGGGGATGTCCCAGCCCGCAGGGCTGCCGAAGCCGGCGTGGCAGGAGCGCTTGCCTCGAAGCTCATCTAAGGTGAAGGCATGGGAGCTGTCCCGCTTCACCACAGCCACCACGAAGTATGAATTGCTCTTGTCTTCCGCTGGGGAGAGAGGGACTCACATGAGGGGCCCCTCATCTGACAGCCCTGGCAAGTGCCTGGGGGGGTCCTTCCTTTAAACCCTCTCCTTCCTGGCTCTTTGCCTGAGCTGTGCAGGCCAGAGTGCCCAGACCTGGCGCTGGGGTGCTCCAGGAGCAGGCCCAGTAGGGCCCTTGCCTGCATCCCTTGTGAGAAGCAGCCTCCCGGCTCCACTTTTCAGCTTTGTCCTCCTCAGGTCCCCGGCAGTCCTTACTCACAGGGACTTCTTTCTTTCCTTATACCAAGTGGTATTTTTATCACTGCCCGGGAGGAAAGACGAGGCTGCAGAAGCATTTTCCCACAGCCCAGAGATTCCTCACACCCAAGTGGAAGGGACCCAGGCCTCTGAGGTCACCAGTAAGAAGACAGAGGCCAAAGCCCCAGCCCAGGCCCCTGAGAAGGTGCGAATGAGCTGAGGGACTCTCAAGGGCTGCCTCTCATGGCTGGTTAGGGCCAGAAAAGGCTGAGGAACCCCAGTAGTCCAAGATGGTAAACCACAAGGCCTTCTTTTGTATGGCCTGGATTGTAAGCTAAGAATGATTTTATATTTTGAAAGGGTTATTTAAAGAGAAACTGTCATCTGCAAAGCTTCAAGTATCTATCCTCTGATCCTTTACAGAAAGTTTGCCAACCCCTTAGAGACGTTTGTTGAATAGTTGGGGAAACTGAGGCCTGGGGCAGGAGGGGCAGGCCTGGTGACAGACAGCTTCTATCCCCAGGAGAGGGGCATGGAGCTTTTGAAAATGACTGAGGAGGACACATTTTTATATTTATAAAAATATCCCCACCTCCCTGCTGAGGCCAGGCAGCAGGCCCTGCACTCACCGGCATAGCGCTCCCCGGCTGCAGGAACCAGGCCATATGTCTTCCCGGCCGTGTAAATGTCCTCGCTACTCAGCGTCACAGCGTCGATGTGCCCAGCCTGAAGGGAACAGAAGAAGCAACTGGGCGGGGGTGGGCCCTGGATGGTTCTGGATGTTGGGGTCCTCTGGAGGTGGCAGGGCCTGGCCTCTCGGGGTTTGTGGCCCCGGGCTTCCTTCCCCTGGGGAACCTGGGTAGGAAATACCCCATCCTGGTGATCTGCCCCTTCCTCTCATTGTGAAGTTGCCTGGCCAGGAGGGGTGCCTCACGAAGCACTCCTGTGTGTGGCTACCCAGGGTCCCCTGTGTCCCTGCTCTGAGCAAAGCAAGCCGATCCCTCTCCTCATGCTCAATGGGCTGTGCACTGCCAGCCCCCAGACAGCCAGGCACCGCATCTCCAGCACCTGGCCAAGGGCCGCACACCTTGTGGTGCAGTGCCTGTCTGCTAAACGCGTGTACAGATGGAAGAATGACCCAGATCTGAAAAGATGGCAGTCTCAGGGCCTGGGAGGAGGCTCCAGGGTTGAGGGATAGAGCTCTGCCTACAGAGGCAGCAGGAGGCACCCAGGACCTTCTTCCCAGGAGCCTCCTGGGGCCCTCCAGGTCACCTGCACCCACCCCACTTGTCCATTCTGAAGCCCCAGGACCCCACCAAGGGGCTAACTGGTAATGAAGCCATAGTAGTGTGATTAACCTCAAGGGAAGGGGGTGACAATGGGGCAGAGTGGGGAACATCTGTGGCCCAGGAGGGTGTCCCACACCTGAAGAGGCGTGAAGTGATGGTGATGGAATAACAGGCAGCGGTGCTGGTATTTAGGGCCAGGAGGGTGCACCTCTAAGGGCCCTTTTCCCACCACCCAAACCTCCTCCTACTGTGCTGTCGGGCAGGACACAGACCCTACACCGCAGCCCAGGGCCCACTGGCTGACGGTCCCTTCCCTGGGTAACTGGCAGGGCAGGAGTGGGTGTAGAGCCACACTGGACACCTCTCTGAGAACCTTAGCAGCTAGAACTGAGGGTCTTTGAGCCCTCTGCTGGGGTTCTGAGGAGCCCCTGAAGTCTCCTCTTCCCAGAGGCCCCTGGGCAGCTCCCAGCCCTCTGTGAACTCAGACTGAGAGGAGGCTGTCACTTAGAGGGGCTGAAAGCTCCCTCCCTGCACCTCTTCCTGCTCTAGGGCTCTTGGAACAAGGCAGCCTGCTTGGCACTGGAAAATAAAGACCCCCCCACCAAGCCCTTTCCTCAGTGCCAGCAGAGGCTTCTCTGTCCACATCACACACTCTTAGGCTCAGCTCTGCACAAGGACAGGCTTCCATCGGCCCCTGGGGAAGCTCCTGCAACACCCCCACCTCAGGCCTGGGCACTCCTTGGCATGAGGCTGGGGTATTCTCCACTCCCAAGATCCGGAAGTGTGGAGGCAGGGCTGTGGCCTGGCTCAGGCCAAGTGGTGGGGGGAAGCCCATTCAGTACATCCTGGCTGGTGGCCGTGGGAAAGTTACTTTCCCAGCCTCTGTCTCCCCAGTTCCAGATCCAAAAGCGGGGCTGTTGTGAGGATTACATGAGATGACCCACGCAGTGGCCTTCACTGCGTGGGGCACACAGAAGTGTCAGCTTGTGCGATGGTCATTATCATATTGTCATAGGCCTGGTCACCCTGTATTCCTGCCTGGTCTCCTCTCTGTGGCCTTCCAGTCAGTGTGGTTCCCTGACCTGGGCAAGGTTGGCACCGCTGAGGGGCTATAGCCTGTGCTTGGGGACCCCCTGAACAGGCCCCACCTACTTGCTCTGAAAACAGAAACTAGGGGGTGTGGGCAACCAGGGGCTGAAAGCTAGGGCTCTGGCCCGAGGCGGGACATCGTGACCACAGCAGTCCTCCTCCCTGACTACAGGGCCTCTGGGGCCTCCTCTGCATCTGGCCTGAGTCTCCAGGCAGAGAAGCAAATGAGGAAAGAGCTGAACGGGCACTAGAGATCAGGCCAGTGTTTCTAGCTGCAGATGGTGAGCTATTCATGGGGGCCAAATCAATTTCATGGGTCATGACAAGTGTCAGGAACAAAAAGGATTAGAATAGAATACAATAGAAAATAGCGGGTACTGTTTGTGTTCTATCTCTGTATATACCGGATATACATTTTTTCATTTATTTATATCCGAAAGAAAAGTTTATCTGGGAGCAGTGGTCCGTGCTTGTAATTCTGGCACTTTGGGAGGCCGAGGCAGGTGGATCACCTGGGTCAGGAGATCAAGACCAGCCTGGCTAACATGGTGAAAACCTGTTTCTACTAAAAAAAAAAAAAAAAAAATTAGGCCGGGCGAGGTGGCTCAAGCCTGTAATCCCAGCACTTTGGGAGGCCGAGGCAGGTGGATCACGAGATCGAGAGATCGAGACCATCCTGGTCAACATGGTGAAACCCTGTGTCTACCAAAAATACAAAAAATTAGCTGGGCATGGTGGCACGTGCCTGTAATCCCAGCTACTCGGGGGTCTGAGGCAGGAGAATTGCCTGAACCCAGGAGGCGGAGGTTGCAGTGAGCCGAGATCATGCCATTGCACTCCAGCCTGGGTAATGAGAGCGAAACTCTGTCTCAAAAAATAAACATAAAAATAAAAAATAAAAAAAATTAGCCAGGTGTGGTAGCATGTGCCTGTAATCCCAGCTACTCAGGAGGCTGAGGCAGGAGAATTGCTTGAACCCGGGAGGCAGAGGTTGCAGTGATCCAAGATCGCATCATTGCACTCCAGCTTGGGCAACAAGAACAAAACTCCATCTCAAAACAAACAAAAAAAGTTTTTGTGTACTAGATTGTGATTGGTATCAAATATATTTCCGAGTGCATGGTGTTGTCAAAAATGTTGAACTTCCCTATGAAAATACCAATGACATTCTTTACAGAATTAGCAAAAACAATCCTAAATTTTGTATGGAACCACAAAAGACCCTGAATAACTAAAGCAATCCTAAGCAAAAAGAACAAAGATAGAGGCATAGAAACTGACACACAGCCCAATGATACAGAATAGAAAACCCAGAAATTAACCAACGTTTTTACAGTCAGCTAATTTTTGACAAAGTTTCCAAGAACACTCATTGGAAAGAGTGATCTCTTCTTCAAGGGATGCTGCTGGGAAGGCTGGATGTCCAAGGGCCGAATGAACTGGGCCGCCATCCCTCACCCTACACAGGGATCAACTCAAAATGGATCAGGGCCCTAAATGTAGGGCCCAAGACAATAAAACTGTTGAAGAGAATATAGGCAAAACACTTCAGGACATTGGTCTGGGAAAAGATTTTATGAAAAGACCTTGAAGGCACAGGCAAGAAAAGCAATAATAAGCAAATGGAATTATATAAAACAGAAAAGTTTCTGCACAGCAAAGAAAACAATAGACAGAGTGAAATGACAACAGCCTCTGGGGGGAATGAGAAAAAATATTTGCAAACTACTCATCCAACAGGGGATTAATATCCAGAATATACATGCAACGGAAATGTCGCAACAGCAGAAACCATCCAACTTAAAAATGGGCAAATGACAGGAACAGACGTTTCTCAAAAGACATACAAAATGCCAGCAGGCATCACTAATCATCAGGGAAATGCAAATCAAAGCCACAGTGAGGTATCAGCTCACCCCAGTTAGGGTGTCTGTTATCAGAAAGATAAAAAATAACAAAGGCTAGTGAGGATGAGTAAAGGAAACTCTTCCACACTGTTGGTGGGAACATAAACCCCTACAGCCACTATGGAAAACAGTATGGACATCCCTCCACAAACTACAAATCAATCTGTTTAATACCATATGGTCCAGCAATCCCACCACTGGGAATTTGTCCAAAGGAAAGGAAATCAGCCTATGGAAAGGGATGTCTGCACTCCCATGTTCATCGCAGCACTGGTGACAATAGCAAGGATATGGAATCAGCTCAGGTGTCCAACAACAGAGGGATGGATAAAGAAAATGTGGTATACATGCACCATGGAATACTATTCAGCCATTAAAAAGAATGAAATCCTGTCACTGGCAGCAACATGGATGGAACTGGAGGACATTGTGTTATATGCAATAAGCCGGGCACAGAAAATCAAACACCATATGTCCCACTCATATGTGGAAGGTAAAAAAAGTTGATCTTGGCCAGGTGTGGTGGCTCATGCCTGTAATCCCAGCACTTTGGGAGGCTGAGGTGGGCAGATCATGAGGTCAGAAGTTTGAGACCAGCCTAGCCAACATAGTAAAACCCATCTTTACTAAAAATACAAAAATCAGCCAGGCATGGTGGCGCATGCCTGTAATCCCAGCCACTTGGGAGGCTGAGGCAGGAGAATTGCTTGAAATCAGGAGGCGGAGGTTGCAGTGAGCTGAGATTTCACCACTGCATTCCAGCCTAGGTGACAGAGTGAGACTCCATCTCAAAAAAAAAAAAAAAGTTGATCTCACAGAAGTGAAAAGTAAAACAGAGGATACTGGAGACTGGGAAGGGTGAGGGAAGGGAGAAATAGGGAGTTTTTTGTTTTTTTGTGTGTGTTTTTTTTTTGAGACAGAGTCTTACTCTGTCACCCAGGCTGGAGTAGAATGGCGTGATCGTGGCTCACTGTAACCTCTGCCTCCTAGGTCCAAGCGAGTCTCCTGCCTCAGCCTCCTGAGTAGCTGGGATTACAGGTGTGTGCCACTATGCCCAGCTAATTTTTTTGTACTTTTAGTAGAAATGGGTTTCACCACATTGGCCAGGCTGGTCTTGAACTTCTGACCTCAAGTGATCCACCCGCCTTGGCTTCCCAAAGTGCTGGGATTACAGGCGTGAACCACTGTGCCTGGCCAGGAGAGATGTGTTAAGGATATAAAATAAGATGCAGGAGGAATAAGTTCCAGTGTTCTATGGCACTGTAGGATGACTAGAGTTAACCTAATACATAGTTTCAAATAGGTCGGAAGATATTGCATTTTCTCAACACAGATAAATGAGCAATGTTTGAGATGACGGTATGCTAATTATTATTCTGCTCTGATCACCATGTATTCCATGTATCAAAATATCACTATGTATCTCATGAATATGCATAATTGTTATTTGTCTATTTAGAAAAATTAGGAAAAGAGAGAAAAAAAAGCAGAACAAGAATCCATACCCACCCTCTATTGTACAAGGGAAAGCTGAGATTTAGAAAGGGGAGGGGGCTTGCCCCATGCTCCAGGGTGTCAGTGCCCAGCTGGGCCAGCACTCTTTCTGCTCCCTGCCCACCTGCTCAGCAAGGAGCTCCCAGGGTCCCCAGGGGACATACCCCTCTCTGCCTGTTCCCTGGGGCGGAGTTCGTTCCTCCCCACCTTCCTCCCAAGTCTGTGGGTTTGTTGCCGGAGACAGTCTTCCCCAGGCAGCAGGGGGCGTGGGTAGGAAGAACTACCCAGGCACTGCCACCACCTGCCCACCTGGCCCAAGCTGCCCCTCCCCGGGCAGGCGAGACCCCCACCTGGATCTGCTCCATGCAGTGCTGAGGGGACTCAGCTGACACGCACTGGATCTCCGGCCTGAGCTGCCGCCGGCTGAAGGCCACAGCCATGTCTCCACATTTCTGGATCTCGGGAGTGGAGAGCACACACCAGCGCAGGTAGAGAGGCAGCCCTGGTGTGCGGCAAGCCAGCGGTCACTGCCAGGCCACGACCGCCAGGGAAGAGCTTGGAGTCAGACCCAAGGGAAATTCTGGGCCTTTCTCCTGTCAGCTGTGTGGCTGGGATAATTTATTTAACCATCCGATCCTGCTTCCTCATACAGAAAAGGGGCAACTGTACCTCTTACACCAGGCTGTGAGGCCTGAGGAAGACCATGGCTGTCATGGATCTAACTCAGTGTCTGGCACCCATTTCCCTGGCTACAGGTGGAAGATACATGGGATGCGGGCTAAAGGCAAGCAGCTGACTTGGAGACTATTGCAATAGTCCAGGCAGAAGACAATGCCTGAGCCAGGGCTGTAGCCATGGGGTGGAGACGGGGAGTAGCCGTGAGAGGTTGAAGAACTGACAGGACACCCTGGCTCCTGGACAGAGGGGCGGGGAGACCCTTCTCAAGACAGATTCTGATGGCCTGGATCCCGCATGGATCCCACCCCGCTGCGGCCTGGTGGGGCTTCTGAAACAGGCCATGCAGCTAAAGAGATGCTTCTTCCCCAAAGCCCCAGAGGCAGGCAGATGGAGACGACAGGTTCCCGCAGAGGCTGAGAGGCACATCCCAGGCCTCCCTGGTGACCATCTTCCCCCAGCCACTTTCCCAGGGAGCCTCGCCATGCCCACGGTCACGCTGGGCTGGAGCTGGCAGCAGCCAGGACAGCTGGACTTACGGTTGGGGTCACAGAGCAGACCCTTCATGGCGTGCAGGTACTCGTGGCCCAGCCACGCCTCGTAGGTCTGCGTGGCGATGGGCACAAGCTCGGAGGTGGAGTCCTTGAACAGCAGATTCTTCTGGCCGTAGGCCTCAGAGCTGAACATCTGGAAGCTGCTGTCCTCGTGGCTGAACAGACGCTGTGTGTCAAGGGGTGGGTTACAGGGTGGTGAGGGTGCTGACAGGCCACATCCTTTCCTCCCATTTCAGCCACCACCTCCTTTTCCCTGACCTCAGACCAGGTGCCCACTCTGAGGGCCAGGGGAGGCTTCCCTCCGTCTTCTGCAGCACCTCCCCCGATCCGCCGTCCCCTTCCCCTGGGCCTGCCAGCTCTGGGTCTGTGCTGAGTTCATTCGGCATCATCACATTCAGCTGTTTGGACACTTGACTGTGGCCAAGGGTGGGAGGGTCCTGAGGACACGCCATGGGGCTGGCAATAGCGGCCTGGGTGGGGCAAGACTGAGCCCGGGGCAGCAGCAATCAGGAACATATGGCTGTCATAAGCAGTGGTTTTAGCAAAACCTTATTCACCACATTTAGTTAACGGTGTGCTCTGAAAGGCACTGGTTTTGTCACTTTTGCTCATATGTTCTTGTTTTGGCTTTTAGAGACGCAAGTACCAGGAGCTTCCTCTGAGGGTGCCGAAGTCTCTGGGTCCCCCTCTCGTGGCCAGCCCTCCTCCCGGTCAGCCAGAGCAGTGGGTTCCTTACTCTGACCTGACCCGAGGCTGGGGTCCATCCCAAGGACAGTCTCTGGGTCCTGCCCCTCCTGGTCCCACCCTGGTGAGCAGCCACAAGGCCCAGCACCACGCGGGAAGCTGTGCGGGGACCAGGGGACCCTCAGCCCACCTGGCCTTCATTGAGCAGCCGGAAGATGAGGCCCCCATCTGTGTCAGCCCGGACCACCACGGCGTGAGCAGGCACCCGGGCCAGGTGGCACTGCCTCCACTCAGTGACATCGGCCCAGCTGCCATCCCGGCACAGCAGCTTGAAGTCCTGTGACAGCAGGGCCTGGCCCCAGGAGGGCAGCGTCTTCCCTGGGAAGAAGGAAGCCTGGGCTGAGCCAGCTCCTAAAGGGGTTGTGGTGGGTGGCAGGGAAGGCCCAGGAGAAGAATTCTGGGGGATGGCTGGGTGTCGTGGACATGAGAACCCAGCGCTCAGAAGGTGGCAGAGCTTAGTGGCTGCACCTAACTCCAGGTATCTATGCAGAATATCTCGTTCCTCCCATTTTTTAGCTCTCACCAATTTCTGTTGCTAAAATGTACTGGAGGTATCTGACAGTAATACAATACTTAGAAATAGGACTACCTATTAAAGATAAAAGGGGTAAGAAAATAAGAAAGGCTTTGGATGAGAGAGACAAATGTGCCAAGCGTCTAGGATGGCTCAAGGCTGCCATGAGGCACTACACTTGGCTCTGAGCAGTGGTGACGGGTCCGGGCTCAGGGAGCAGCGGCCGTGGTGGAAACACACCCCGACAGAAGCGGAACTCCTTAACTCCAACTATTCATATTTCGATGGATTTCTTTCAAGTCCTTTTTCTATTTTATTTCCTGTCTTTTGACCACTTTTAACCTGGCTAAGGACATCGTTGACCCGCAATTCTCATCCTACTTGGTAGAGAATTTTTCCACAGTATTGGAAACTTTCCATAAACTCACTTATTTCTCAACAGAAAAGAAAATTTAAAAGAGTAACTATTAACACCAAATGGGGATACTGAGAAGATGAATATTAAGGACTATAATTAAACCACAGATGGTCCTACATAACAAGATTTTTATGACTTTAAATTAAGACAAGGAGGAAAAAACCTCTACAAGGAAATAGGCAGAAAAAAAAAGATAATTTGTATCGTCATGAAAGCTTTCGCTGTGAAGCTATTATCAAACAAAACCTAAAACCCACAACAGAGTAATAGTCTGGAAAAACTCCATAAAGGTTATTTTTAATGGCCACATGGTAGTTTACAGCACTCTTAATTATTCAGTGCAACTCTCCCCACGCTTCCCAATTTTCCTCTGTTTTTAGGCTGCTGCAAAACCTTTGGTTAGATCTCTGGGGTATCATTTGCCTTCACACAGACAAATGCATCATTTAGGTACTTCCATCAGCCACTCCCACTTCTCATCAGCCAAGAACAATGACAGTCACTTATGCCAATTCTACTCCTTTGCTCTTATCAATCTTTTTGTATAAAGTTGATTAAAAATTACTTCCTTAGATTTCCTTAGATTACCATAAAAACTTTGAGGCCTGGAGCAGTGGCTCACCTGACAGGACACCATGGCTCCCAGCACTTTGGGAGGCCAAGGTGGGCAGATCATGAGGTCAGAAGTTCAAGACCAGCCTGACCAACATAGTGAAACCCTGTTTCTACTAAAAAAACAAAAACAAAAACAAACAAACAAAAAAACCCCAACAACAAAATAGCCAGGCGTGGTGGCGGGCGCCTGTAGTCTCAGCTACTTGGGAGGCTAAGGCAGGAGAATCGCTTGAACCCGGGAGGCGGAGGTTTCAGTGAGCCGAGATCGTGCCACTGCACTCCAGCTTGGGCGACACAGCAAGACTCTATCTGAAAAAAAATAATAATAAAAGGCTGGGTACAGTGGCTCACACCTGTAATCCCAGCACTTTGGAAGCCTGAGATGGGTAGATCACGAGGTCAAGAGATCAATACCATCCTGGCCAATATGGTGAAACCCCATCTCTACTAAAAATACAAAAATTAGCTGGACATGGTGATGCACACCTGTAGTACCAGCTACTCGGGAGGCTGAGGCAGGAGAATCACTTGAACCTGGGAGGTGGAGGTTGCAGTGAGCCGAGATAGCACCACTGCACTCCAGCCTCGTGACAGAGCAAGACTCTATCTCATTAAAAAACAAACAAACAAACAAACAAACAAAACTTTGAAAAAGCTTCCAGATGCATGCCTGTAATCCCAGCTACTCAGGAGGCTGAGATGCAAGGATCAATTGAGGCAGGGGGTTTGAGACCAGCCTGGGCAACAAAGTGAGAGCCCATCTTAAAAAAACCCCAAGTTTGAAAAAGCTGATTTATATCCCTACTCTTTGCCCATCTTCCAAATTCTCCTTTGTCTGACTCATCTTGGGGCCTGTGAACAGGGGCCCCTTTTCATAGGACCGCCCAGCACCGGCACACATCATCCTGCATGCTCGGTGTGTGCAGGTGACTTGTTTTCCTCCTTCTCAGATCTGGCCCATGTTTGCCTTCATGATGGACCACGTGACGGACTTTCTGATTTAAAAGGCAATGATTAATAACAGCGAAAAATGACAATGACTTATTTTTTTTTAAGCCAATCCTCAGACATTCTGGCAGAGGCAAAACTACAGACAGAACAGTCCGTTTGCTGCCCGCTGGCAGGTGGCAGGGGTATAAGGAACAGGGGTCTGAGGAACTTCTGGGCTGAAGGGTCTGCAAGATCTCGATCATGATGGTGGTTATACAACCGTATGTATTTGGCAAAACTCATAGAACTATACTTCAAAAGGAACAAATTTTGCTGCATGTAAATTATATCTCAATTTAAAAAAAGAAACAATCTTCAGGCAAATCTAAATTGAGGGACATTCTATAAAATAACTGGCCTGTTGCTTCAAAATGCCAATGTCATAAAAAACAAAGACTGAGAAATTGTTCCAAGATAAAGGAGACTCAAGAGATCTAACATCGGAAGCCATGTGTGATGAGAGTGTAGGTTCTGGTCAGAAAAAAAGGGTATGGAGGACAGAACTGGGACAGTTAGTGAATCTGCAATATCGACTGTAGATTAGATAACAGGATTGTATCAAAGTTGCATCTCCTAATTTTGATTACGGTGGCTAGGTATACATCTCCTTGTCATAGGAGATACATACTGAAGTATTCAAGGGGTATGACATCGGCAGATGTGCTCTCAGATGGGTCAGAACACACACACATACATACGCACATACATCGAATGTAGAAAAACGCTAATTAGTTAGAATTTGATGAAGAATAGATGGGAGTTCTTTGAATTCTTCTTGTAACTTTTCCAAAACTCAATTCTTTCAAAATTAAAAAAACTTAAATGACAATGATATGGCTCAATATATAACACCAACCTATATCTGCAGCCAGACCTTCTCAGGGATGAGGGACTGATTCTCCAGGCAAGGGCAGAAAAATGCCAGGAAGGGCTAGTAGGGGAGATCCAGTGCAAAGGTTTGCAAAGTCTTTAAAAAATCAGGCCCCCGTCTTCAGAGGGAAACCGAAGCCAATGCCATATTCAAATCAGCAGAGCAGAGCTGCCCGCTGGGCCCCCTCTCCGGCCCTGTCAGCAGTGGGCAGTCCATTGACCATTGGTGAGACTGGCCTCTGCTCTTTGGCAGCCGGGAGTGCTGAGGTTCAGAGACAGTGGAACTTGTCCACGGTCACCCAGAGACTCAGAGCAGCACTGAACTAGGGCGTTTGATCCCAACTCTGCCATCTAGGGGTCCTGCCCCAGGCGGGCCTGGCCTGACACCCTGTCCTTCGGCCCATGCCTCTCCCTGCCCCACTCACCGTCAGTGTTCTCCAGCACCGTGCTGTGCTTCACAAATGCCACGTCCCCCGCCCCTTCTGCCAGGCACCTGCGGAGGAGAAGCTGTGAGCCTGGATGGGTCTGAGCCCCTGGCCCCTGCCCGTCTTCCACCTCTGGAGGCCTGGCTTGGGCAGTAAGGGGTGGCCATGGTGGGCATGGGTTTTCCAGTCATTCGGTCTGGGTTCCAGCTCCCTGGCTGGTTGGCTGTGTGGCTTTGTCAAATTGTGGCCCCTTCCTAGCCCCTATCACCTGTAAGGTGGGGGTGGGAAAGCAGCTCCCACAGGGCTGCCTGAGGATGAGACGTTCTTTATAACCCAGTAGAGACCCTCTACAGCCTAGCTCAGGCCTGTATGGAGCAGGTACTCCCATGGCAGCTGCTATCATATCAGCAGCCTTGACTCTCAGGGGTTGGTTTCATATGTGCTTGTTTTCATTGTTTTGTTTTTAGAGATAGGGTCTCACTGTGTTGCCCAGGCTGGAGTGCAGTGGCGAAATCACAGCTCACTGCAGCTTTGACCTCTTGGGCTCAAGTGATCATCCTGCCTCTGCCTCCAAAGTAGGTGGGACGACAGGTGTGTACCACCATGCTGGGCTAATTTTCAGGGTGTTTTGAAGCGCATTCTGCTCTGAGGCCGGGGATTGGACTAGAAGGCCTTTTCATGCCATACCACAGAATCCTGAGTGGGAAAGACCATTGACTTTTACGTGCTGTCTTGATGTCACTGCCCAGTGTTGGAGGCAGGTTGGCTCTGGGCAAAGGGGCTGCTTGGGTCCCCACGCACTGAAAATGTGCAGGGATTAGAGCAGGTCAGGGAGGGGTGACATCAGGAGAGGGCTCTGAGGCTCCAGGAGAGTCAGAGATAAGGGGTGCATGCCAAGGGCATGGGGCAGTGGAGGGGCAAGGGTCTTCTGCTCAGAGGTGCTGAGGACTGTTTATCTCTCTAAGCCAAACACTGCATCCACTCAGATCACATCTGGAGCATGGGGCGCCAGCAGGCTTCCCCGCTGCAGGTGGGAATGTGAGGTAGCTAAAGGACCCGGGATGCTTCCTTTCCAGTCCTGGGGAGCACGTTTCCTCCTCTGCAGGAATTGGACCACAAGCTGGTAGAGACTCCCTTCTGTATCCACGAAAGGATTACCCAAAGTGCCAGCCTCAACCAGTGGCAGAGACAGCCCGTCCCCAAGTGTCAAGACACACTCCCCCACCCCCTCTCCCTGCTGGTCTGAGAATGGGGACGTGGGAGTGGCCAAAAGGCCGTTTTTTCCATTTTCTTCTCTCTGAGCCCTCACTTCACTAAATATACCAAACATGTTGATTTTATGAGCAAATCCAGTTTGGCATATTCCAGCTGGATGTTTTTAAACTAACCAGGGCACAGAACTATATAAAGGGTGCTTTGATGAGACGCAGCCAACCCCGCCACTTCCCCCTCCGCGGCCCTCTCTGGGCAAAGGTGTTTTTCCCCAGCATCTGTGGCCTGAAGCGCCTCCGCCTGCGGGACTCAGTTCCTCCCTGCCCGTCGCCCCTCCCTGCCCCCGACTTTCACTCACCGGAAGGCCCCGCTATAGTCATAGTATCGCTCCAGGGGGCTCTTGTCACACACACCTTCCCCAGAGCTGTCTCCCCTGCAGAGGCGACACAGGGACTCAGAGTAACCGGTCTCTCCTGCCCCAGGGACGCAGCTGCCCCCAAAGTAGTTGCTGACAGCTGTGGGAAGGAGGTAGAGAGATCACTTAGCAGAACTTTCTTCAGAGCAAGCCAAGCTCCCAGGGTAAGCAGGGGGCCCGGGCCCTGCAGGGTCTCATCTGGACTCTGCTGAGAACGGTTCCATTTTCTAGCTTCGGTTTGAGCAAAACTGGGGAGCTGGACCCCACCGGTAACTCCCGAAGCAGGTCCACCAAGGCAGCGGTGAGCACTAGAGAGTGTTACTTACAAGTGGCTTGGAGGAATAAAAAATTACTCATAAACGACCACTCAGGGTAACTAAGTAACAGCTAGATGCTCTCCTTATCATAGACTTCACTTCCAAATCAGCAAAGTGTGATTAATGACAGGGGGGAGGCTGGGCATGGTGGCTCACGCCTATAATTCCAGCACTTTGGGAGGCCAAGGCAGGTGGATCACCTGAGGGCGGGAGTTCAAGACTGGCCTAGCCGTCTCTACTAAAAATACAAAAATCAGCCAGGTGTGGTGGTGCACCCCTGTAATCCCAGCTACTTGGGAGGCTGAGGCAGGAGAATAGCTTGAACCCAGGAGGCAGAGGTTGCAGTGAGCCAAGATCATGCCATTGCATTCCAGCCTGAGTGACAGAGTTAGACTCTGTCTCAAAAAAAAACAAAAAAAAGAGGGGAAATAAAGAATTACTGAAGGAGGATCATTCATTGAGAGACAACACTTCTTCCGGCACACGGAAGGAGGCAAACGCAGCGGTGGCTGGCCTCATAGGGAACGAGGTCAGGGTCCGCTGTCCTGCAGGGTTCTTCAGGCCCTGCCGGCACCAAAACTCACAAGTATTTATCCTGTGCTGTGCCAGGAGGCCCTCCGGCCGGCATCTGAGTCAGCTGGGCCACGCTCCTCACCAGCCAGACTGAGCTTTTCCGGGGTAAGCCCTCTTCCTGGTCTTTTTGTGTCCTCCCAGAGTGGATATTTAATAAATATGCCAAGGGACTGACGAGCCACCCACACCTGGCCACCAGCTGAGAGGGTGAGGCTTCCACCCTCTTGGGGGTGGTGTGGGTTTACACGGCTGGTTGGGCTGATGAGCCACTTGGGAGCTTTCTGGGTGCAATTCAGTGCCTTGCTTGGGTCCTGAAAAAACAGCCTTTCTGGTCCTGTAAAGCTGAGGACACGCTTCTAGACACAGTGGCCTGTGCTGCTTGATGCTGGTGGAAGGCACCTTGGAGGCTCACTGCCTCCCATTCATGGGTTGGGCCTGTGCCTGGCTATGTCGAGCAGGACACCACGATGGATGAGCAATAATTGTGCCCCACGGGGGCCAAGCAAGCAGGAAGTCAAGTGGTGGTGCACAGGGTTGGCGGCAGAGTGGCAGAGTGGGGCGGCCCGGAGGAGGCGGGGTGGCTGTGCCTTCCAGGGATGAAGGATGCGGTGAGGGCAGAGCGAGGCTACCCAGTGAAGGGACAAGCATGGGCCGAGGAAACGAGAGGGGAGGCCTGGGGACCCTCCTGTCCAGCCCAAAGCCCTCACCTTTGAGTACGTCGCAGCCCATCACTGAAAGGCGGCCACTCTCCACCAGGTAGCCCACGGGCACGTTCCAGCCCACTGTCCGATTGATGCCTGTGTGGCAGGACTTCACGCCTTTCAGAGTGTCGATGGTCACATGGGAGCTCCTCTTGACCACAGCCACGGCGTAATAGGAGGTACCAACCTCTAGGAGGGGAGGGGAGCCAGTGAGGGCAGCAGGGAGAAGCCTCAGGGAGGCTGCACCAGCACCCTGCCCGGGACAGCTGTGGGAGAGTGTGCATGGAGCATGGGCGTGCACGTGGACGTACGCATAGCGCTCTAGTCACAAGAGAGCAAGTGGGCTTAATCCACAGGTATGCGAGACCCTGCCCTTCAGCCTCTTGAGGTAGATACAGTCCTGAGATGCTGAGGTATTCATTGATTCCCACTTTCCTTCTCAAGCAGCTGGTGCTTAGCTGGGTCCACATTTGCTCACATCGGGGGAGTTCTTTAGCTGGACAGAAGGCAGAAGAAGCCAGCAAGTCTTCGCTTTCCAAAAGCCTAGGCCCCCAGAACTTGGAGAGTTTGAGGGAACGGTGTCGGGGTCATGGGAAGAAGAGTGGCTGGGAGGAGCAGGGGAGGGGCTTCCCCGATTAGGAGAGGCAATTTCCTGGTGCCGAGGGGGTTGGAGGAGAGTGAGACGGAGGCAGAGACAGAGAGACAGAGAACTAGCCATGTGGTCCCCAGTCACTGATGACCCTGAATGGCTGCAGGGTGCGTGTGGTGGGGCAGGGCTGTGCAGCCTTGCAAAACATTCCGCTGCGCCAAGGTGGTTCCAAGGGGCCATTCAGGCAAAACACAGACGACTCAGTTATGGTAACTGATGACCAGAGGGCCTCCCATCACATGAGCGCGCACACACACATGCATGCACACCGCACAAACTGCCCCGTGGTGTGGGAGGCCATGATCAGAATGCAGTTGAGTTCCAGAACATAAAGCCAGTGTTGGGCCGGGCACGGTGGCTCAAGCCTGTAATCCCAGCACTTTGGGAGGCTGCGGCGGGTGGATCACGAGGTCAAGAAATCGAGACCATCCTGGTCAACATGGTGAAACCCCGTCTCTACTAAAAATAAAAAAAGTCAGCTGGGCATGGTGGCGCGTGCCTGTAATCCCAGCTACTCAGGAGGCTGAGGCAGGAGAATTGCCTGAACCCAGGAGGCGGAGGTTGCGGTGAGCCGAGATCGTGCCATTGCACTCCAGCCTGGGTAACAAGGGCGAAACTCCGTCTCAAAAAAAAAAAAAAAAAAAAAAAAAAAAAGCCAGTGTTACTTCTTGTCCACCAGGGTCTGGCTCCAGCCAACCTAAGCAACTTTGTCTGGTACCAACCTCTGACTCACCCACCCTCTGTTTCTTTCCAATTCCTTGAATTGCCTGAGATGGTTGCCGAGCTCAGCTTACCCGTCACCTCCCCAGAGCACCGTCCTGCCTGCTCTATTTCCGGGGGTTTTCCTGCAGCCTGCGTTTTCTGTCCTGCCGTTTCCTTGTCCTCACAGCACCCACCACACGCTTCACTGTCTCGTTTTGGTTTGTTTACTCTGCTGTGTGAGGGCAGGAAGGAGGTCTCTGTTTACTGCTCCGTGGTCCTGAGCAGCGGGCAGCAGGTGCTCAGTACAAGGTGTGGAGTTAATGAAAGAGGAAGAGCTGCATGCGGCCGGGAGGCAGGGCTGTTTCGGGCTGACTGGTATGCAGGATTGGACTGTGCCATGTGGCATTTGACAATCACGAATTCAACAAGGAACCAGCCAGTGCCTTCTCCAAGCGAGATGCTGTGTGGAGTTGCAGAGGGTAGACACGGGAGAACTGGCCCTCCTCAGGGGACTAACGTGACTGAGCAGGCAGAGGCTTGCCGAGGCCATGGGGGTACAGGAAAGAGAGGTTCTGCTCAAGGGTGGGAGGGGCTCAGGGAGCACCTCGGAGGAGGTGACGGTTGCGCCGGCCAAGCAGAGGTGGTGGGGGAGACACAGGAGCAGGCTGAGCTGGGGGCAGGTCCTGTGTGTGACGCGGGGACTGGGCAAAGGAACTCACACTTGCTAGCATCTACCACATGTCAGGTGGGCACACGGCCTGGCTCATTTAATCCGTGTGTCAGGGCAGCTGTTATTATCCCCATTTTACAGCCCGGGAAATGAGGTTGTCCAGGGTGACAGAAGTCATGGGAAGGGGAAGCCCTGGGTCTGCTGCGCTGTGCAGTTCCCAGGCAGCACCTCCCGACCCGGAGCCGTGCTTCCGACATGGAGGCCCTAAGCATGCAGGTGGCCCGGCCTCAAGGACACCTTGTCCACCTGAGGCAGTTACGTGAACAGCACCAGGCCTAGCGCTGCACCAGGCACAGGGGAGCCCTCAGTAAGAACAGGGAGTCTAGCAAAGGCTGGGGGGCAAAGGCCGGGGGGGGCTGCTGGGCTCCCTGAGGGGAGAGCAGACTCGGGCCAGCTCTCCACGTCCCGGGAGCTCCTCCTGTCCCTGGGGAATCTGAGAGGGACTTAGGGCGCCCTCAGGGCATTCGTCTGGCTGGGACTCCGAGACTGCTGTGTGGACAGGGCTGATGACCAGCTCAGGGCAGCAGGGTCAGGCCTGGACCAGCAAGGGCAGCCTGCCTCCGTCCGCCCCCTGCACCCTCCTACCCTGATCGTACACTTCGCCCGCCACGGGCTTCAGGCCATGCTCCTTTCCCGTCTCATAGATGGCTCCTCCATCCAGAGTGATGGCGTCAGCCTCCTGGGCCTGCAAGGAAATGTGGCTCAGCCAAACCTGTCCCAGCCAGCACACTCAGCAGGGAACTCGGGACACCTACCAGATGGCCTAGGGCCCCACCCCGAGCCCCGAGGGCTGTGCTGTCCTTCTCTTCTGGCCCAGGAGCCCAAGCGGGGCCCAGGGCTCTCCCTGCTTCCCAGGCCAAGGATTCACCTTGCTTTCCTAGTAATGTTATTTAAAAAATATTAATCATGGACTTTGCGGGGCTCAGATGCCATATTAAAAAAATCAAATAGTAGAAAACAGCACGCAGTGAAATGTGTCTCCCTCGATTTCTCTCCTCCTCCCCCCTGCCTCTACTGCTACCCTGGGTTTTCTAGCTTTTTTCCTCTAAGATGGTCTATGCGTGGGGTTTCCGCCCACACACGGTGGTGCCTGCCCCACAGCCTTGGCCCTGTGTGGGCCTATGACTGGATCAGGTCTTGGGGGCATAGTGGGGGCAGAGCTGGAATGAAAAACCAGCTTTCTGTGCGCCTGCCCCAAGGCCCGCCCCTCTTTTGTGGTGCCTCTGAAGATTGCCAGGGTCATTTAGCAGGTCTCCTGCTTCTCAGAGCTGCTTTCCTACCCCGTACTCACCCACCTGGGAGTCCAGCCCCTGCTCCTCCTTCCCCAGAAACCACACAAGCCCCCTCTGGAAAGCCCCATGGCAAAGTGAGCAAGTAGCCGCCTGGGGCCACTGAGGGGTCACTACCATCTGGGGGCCCCTTGGCAGGGGCCTCATGGAAGAGAAGCCTCTCAGACCCCTTTCCTTGCTGGCGCCCCTCTGAGCAGCAGCACTCCCAAGGCTCCCACCTCCTGGGCCCGGCCGAGACAAGCTGGCCTTGTTGCTGGGGAGACTTGGGAGGTCCTACTGGCTGGGCCTGGCAGGGCGAGGTTGGCCCTTCCCCGGTGAATGAGGCCGTTATGTGCTCCCTCCTGAGTCAGAGCCCTTTTGTCTGGCAGGGCGGAAGGGAGAGGACTCACCGCGATGAGCTGGATGCAGTGGTTGGCTGAGGTGCCCTGGACGCAGAGGAGGGAGGGCTGGATGCCCGCTTCCCTGAAGGCCTTGCTCATGTCGCTGCACTTCTGCTGCTCTGGGTTCGAGATAGTGCACCACCGCACCTCCATGCCACCAAGCACTGCGGGCAGGGGACTGTGAGGCCTGGCTCCCCCACCAGGCCCAGCCCTGGCCCACCATGGAGGGTGGCTCCAGCAGCTCTGTGTGGGCCCATCGGCCTGGAGAGCCAGTCCTCTAAAGCAGCCTGCCCTCCCACAGGGAGGCACCAGGCACCGACACTGGGAAACGGCTGGTATTCCTGTGCTCAGGGCCTCTCTGACCAGGGGCATGGCTGCTGGGAAATGGAATGGCTCAGAACCAGGCCGTTTACAGAGGAGCGGGAGGGTCTACAGGTTGCTTCTCAGCTTCCCCCACCTGGAGGGAGCACTGGCTGGGGAGCCTCGGCAGGCTCCGGAAATGGAAGCTCCTTCCCCTCTCCAGGCCTCCCAGAGAGGGCGCCCATGTGGGTTCCGTCACAGAGCAGTGTCCCTGGGCCTTCCTCATGAACTGGGTCATGAAAATGAGGTGAGGGGGCTGTGGGTGGGCTACTCTCCACGAGCCCTGCACCCTCAGGGAGCATCTGCGATTGTGCTGGCTGCAAACCCACCTTTGGAGGGCACAGTGCCAGGCCCTGCCAAGGGAAGACAGCAGACAGAGGGGAGGCTGAGGAACCATCAGGGTGGGTTCAAGTTCCTGCCCTCTAGCTGGTAACTTCAGGTAACTTATTTGCCTCTCTGAGCCTGCTTCATCTTCTGAGAAAGCAGATAAACCCACCCTCTGTGTTGAAAGTGAACCCATGTAGAGAGCCCGAGACACACAGAGCCTCAGTGGGGTTTTGCTTGTGCCTCAGGAGCTGAGCGGGTCAGAGTCCCCGAGAGCTCCCAGGCTAGGGGCCCAGGGGAAGGGGTGTGAGTCCCTTGGGGTTGATGACTTTCAGGCCTGAGCTCCTCTGCCATTCACCCTGTCCCAGCCAGCACTGCCAGAGGCCTGTGCTGGAGAGAAACGGATGACTCCCCACTCCCGGAAACCAGGTCACCCCCTCCTCTCCCCACTCTCAGCGGCACCCTAGAAAGTCGAACTGCCCCCCCCCCTCCCCAGCGCTCCAAGGCCCCTACCACCCATGCGGGAAACTGCAAAGTTCAGTGGCTTCACTGTTTGCATTGATGAGTGTGTCGCCAGCCACATCGGTGCTGTGACCTCCATCCCCTCAGCGGACGCCGCCCGCGATCCCTGCGAGCCTCTCCCCGAGGTCCCGTCTCCCGTCCCACCATCCTGGGCCCCCACTCCCCGGGGCACCGACACGAAGGGACCCAGCCTCCGTCCCACCTCCATCCGGCAAATGCAAGCCCTCCCAGGCAGTCTCCCGCGCCCCTCCTGGTCAGTCCCTCTGAATCGTCTCCTGCAGGGACTCGGGAGAAAGAGCTGCTTTGGCCCCGCAAAGTCTCCCTGGGTGCCCGCGACCGTCAGGAGGCGCCGCCCTCTGGGACCTCCTCTCCACTCTCCAAGGCCTCCCCACCACGTCCCAGACCGCGCTTTTCCTTGGCGCGTCCGAAGCCTCACGTTTTCCAGGCCCGGTTCAAGGCCGCCTCCTCCAAGAAGCCTTCCAGACCTCCCCGTCTGCCCGTCAGTGCTAGTTCCCTCCTCACTCGACCCCGAGCCCCGGCATCCCCTATCTCACGCCCCAGGGGCCTCGGCTCAGGCACATTTCCAGCCCCGCGACCTGCTCCCCCCGGCTGCAGAGCCCAGGACTCTGTGCACCCTGGGCTCTCCCAGCGGGGCCTCACCGGTGCGCAGAGCCACGAGCAGCCACAGGGCCGCGGTCGGGCCCCGCATGGCGCCGTCGGGGCTGGCTGGGGCCGGGCTGGGTCCAGGTCCGAGGAAGTCGGCAGCGGCCCGGCTTCCTCCCTGCTCCCTCCTCCCGCTGGTCCGAGCTCCTTAAGTGCGGCCGGGAGTGCCTGGGCGGAATCCACGCCCCTGGGGCGCAGGTCACCTCCCGCCGGCCCCGGACCCCACACCTGGGCTGACCCGACGCGCCTGGACCGGCCCTCTCGCGCCCCCTGCTGGAGTCCCGGCCTAACGCTCGGGCCCGGGCACAGCTGTTCGGAACTCTACCCTCCCCTCCTCTTGTCCTAGAAGGCTCCAAATGCCATGTCTCACGGGAGAGAGAAAAGCTTAGATGTGGAAGGAAGAAGAGGTCGGAATCCCAGGCCCTGAACTGGAGGAGAGCTGGATGGACAGCTCATTCAAGCAGCAGTTCCCTCCCAACACACCTGCACACAGGAGCCCAGGCCAACCTGCCCTGGCTGGGGAGGAGCTGGGCGGGGGCGTCTCCGGCCAGCCGATGCCTCTCCTCGGGCCTAGAGAAGGGAGGTGACTTGCCCGAGTCAGGTACCCAGTCAATGGAAGAGCCAGCTGACTCCACCCTGCTTTGGAAGGCGAGAAGAGGACCAGAGAGGAACTGGAGGAAGCAGAAAAGGAGAAAGAGGCAGAGACAGGGAGGAAGAGAGTGAAGGAGGTGAGGGAGGAAAAGGTGGGTTGACCGTATTTCTAGGACAGTGGTTCTCAAAGTGCGGTCCCTGGCCGGGCGCGGTGGCTCAAGCCTGTAATCCCAGCACTTTGGGAGGCCGAGGCGGGTGGATCACGAGGTCGAGAGATCGAGACCATCCTGGTCAACATGGTGAAACCCCGTCTCTACTAAAAATACAAAAAATTAGCTGGGCATGGTGGCGCGTGCCTGTAATCCCAGCTACTCAGGAGGCTGAGGCAGGAGAATTGCCCGAACCCAGGAGGCGGAGGTTGCGGTGAGCCGAGATCGCGCCATTGAACTCCAGCCTGGGTAACAAGAGCGGAACTCCGTCTCAAAAAAAAAAAAAAAAAAAAAAAAAAAAAAAAAAAAAAAAAGTGCGGTCCCTAGGCCAGCCACGTTAGCAGCACCCCGGAACTTGTTGGAAAAGCAAGTGCTCGGGCCCGACCCACTGAGTCAACAGCTCTGGGGGCGGGTCCCAAGATCTGTTTTTATTTTGGGGCACAGCAAATGTTGAGAACCCCGGTTCCAGGCAGACAAAAGCTGCACTCCTCGTGTGGTTGGGGATGTGGGGAATGCACTGAAGAAACTGTAGTCATCTGCCACCATTTAGGTCTCACCTTTTGTCCGAGCCCTTCGTGAGTGCTCAGAAATGACGGCTCTCTCTCTGACATAGGTAATTAAAACAGTGAGAAAGATCCCTCTGAGTCCGTCAGTCCTTGAGTTTGCTCTGTGCCCTGGGGAAGGAAGCCCTCCCTCCTACTGCGCCATGAAGCTACTGCTTATCGCACAGTGGATCGGGGTAGGAATATGGGCAACGATTTACTGACTGGGGGCAAGTTCCTTCCCCTCTCTGGGCTTATCAACCCCGTATGTAAAAGGTAGGTCATGACGGCTCTGACACGCCATACTGTTTCCTCTCCTGTCTGCTCTGGAGGACTCACGTGCTGTGGAAGCTGGGTCCACCCAGAAGCGGGGGTACTTCTTCCTAATTCGTACAAAGGTGCCAAAGGGACTAGCAGGTAGCCCTGCCAGAGGGGCTAACGGCTTGTCTAGAAGGTAGAATAAATAGAAGTTTTCTCAACAAGCCTCGCCCTCCTGACCACGAGGGTAGACTCATTTGGCACGCTCCAGGAGCCACCAGGTTACCGGCAGGATGTTTGTTGACTAAGTCCTTCCTCTGGCATCACTTCAAGTGATGTTGATAGGGAGTCAGGATGACCATAACCTAAGAAGTCTGGTGAGCTCTTTCACAATGAGGTTCTTCCCTTATCTCTTGGATATCATTCAACTGTGACTCATCAGTTAACTTGCTGTCGCTGGGTTCTAGGGACTTCTACGTTGGGTCCATTTGCCCAGTGTTAGCATGAACATGTATCACCTTTGTACAGTGGGGAACTCTGCCTCAGCTTGAGCCAGGATTCTGCCATTTCTGGTGTGCCAGAGAAATGGGTGGGACGTAATGGGAGCCTAATGAGCCAGCAATCGAATCCACAAACAGCCTTCTGGAGGAGCAGAAGCTGAGGTTACTTTGGTCCCCATTCTAGACTCATATTGAGGTTAGAGAGAGAGCATACAAACTAAAGGAACTGGTTTCACTGACACTTTGATAAGATTCTGGGGCCCAAGCAACTCTGCCTGGGACTCCCTGACCCTACCCCATACTGTGAAATACAAAGCACTCTTCTCCACTCTTGCCAAAGACACAGCTCTGGCTCTCCAACGATTCAGAAGCCTTGAGCTTGTCAGGGAGGTGAGGAACAGTAGATCCCATGGAGGGAATACACTACAGGCAGCCTCAGAGAGAGGCGGCCTTCGACAGGAGGCTGAGGAGGTCTGTCAGCAGGTATTGGCCAATGAGCCAGCAAAGGATGAACTCCTCTACCCAAAATCTTAGGAAAAAAATATTTTTTCCAAAAAATCATAATTGCTATTTGTCTATTTCTGTGGTCCACAATATCTTTGATTAAGATCAAGCCAAATAATTTTCATTCTGGGGAACTCTTGGAAGGGCTGGTGTGCCCGGAGAAAATTAGGATGTGAACATTTGCATTAGTGTGGCTTCAAAGGATATTACACTCTTGCTGACTGGTTAATAAATCTGAATTTGTATATTGAGAACAATGGCAGACATAGCGAGCAAATTTTAGAAATATAAGTGCTTCCCCCCCACCTTTACAGGAAAAGTATTTTTCCTATGAAGCTAGACTTAGGAGGAGTCCTGTTCATTTGGGCTACATGATGCTGTACATGCGGGATTTTCAAAGGCAGAGTCTATGTTTGATTGTTTCTGTGTTCAGCACAGGGCTTGAACATAAAGGAAGATTTCTAAGTGTGAACTATTATGTTTTAGGATGTTATTAACTATCATTGCTGGTGTCTGATGCTGCTGAGGCGAAGAATGATAAGAATCACAGGATTTGGGGACTATGGTGGCCCCAACGAGCTGTCTGAGCAGGTTTCAATGGCATGGCCAGGGCTGAGGCTTGGCCAGGAAACTGAACCTCAAGAGGGCAGGGATGGTGTCTTGTCTGCCATGGTTCCCAGTGTCTAGCATCAGGTCTGGAATACAGTAGGCATTCAACACATAATTATGGTATTATTATAAATGAAGGGAAGAGTGAACAGAGTATCTCAGGACATCTGGCTAAGAAAGGGAGAGGGGCTGTTTTCAGGGGACTCAACATCAAGGGTAAGTTTTTACAGAAGATATTTGATCAGAATGTGAAGAATAAGATCAAGACAGAGCGGGCAACCATGAAAGGAAAACAAACCATGCTTCTTCCCGGGGCTGGGAGAGGAGGAGGATGGGAAAGGCTTCAACTGGGCCTGCAATCAAGTGTAAGCCTCTCAATGCTGAGCTCAGTTTATTATCAAACCACAAAAGCTTTCTTTTCCTGAAAAACTTACTCGCAGTTCAGACTTTAATGTGTAGATGATTATAAAGACTCAAGGTGAACTTTGAAGATATAGTTTTAAAGCCATTAACACATCTCCATCAACTTCACTGAATATAAGAGTTAATCTGAGAAGAAACCAGTATAAAAGGACGCAAAGAGTGAAGAAGTAAAATCAAGAATACTATATTTGGCTTTGTCACTAAAGACTTCCAGAGAAATTATTTATACCACAGCTACTTCCAAGGAGGGCTTCAGCTGACTTATAAAGAAAACACATATGCACAAGGAAGATAAAAATCATAAAGCATGTTTGAGAAGGGAGAGTATTATACAGGAACCAGAAAAGAAAGACTATAATTGAACCAAAAAATTGGCTTAGAGATTTATAGTCAGATCTTTTTTCTTTGAGATGGAGTTTTGCTTTTGTCTTGGTGCGCAGGCTGGAGTGCAATGGCATGATCTCGGCTCACTGCAACCTCCCAGGTTCTTGCCTCAGCCTCTTGAGTAGCTGGGATTACGGGTGTGCACCACCACACTCAGCTGATTTTTGTGTTCTTAGTAGAGACAGGGTTTCACCATGTTGGCCAGGCTGGTCTTGAACTCCTGACCTCAGGTGATCCATCTGCCTCGGCCTCCCAAAGTGCTGGGATTACAGGTGTGAGCCACAGCGCCTGGCCTATAGTCAGACCTCTTTATCCTCTTCTCCATCCCCACATCTACCAATTTGCAAATGAAGTCACTGCCAACACTGAAAAGGCAGCTGTTTCCAGACCCTTAAAAAGTCACAGCAGTGACAACCATGCTACCGAGGCTGGCAGGTTCTGGAATAGAGAAGCTGTGCACCCTGATCTGCCGTGGGTACTTCACTGGGGAAAATAAATACAATAAGAAATGCCATCTAATCTTGAGACATCTAAAATGGTAAAAGCAGCACAGAAAGCACATTCTCAGCGTTAAGGGGACACCCAAGAAGTACTGGAGGAATACAGGCATCAAGGGCTGTAACTGGCCAGGTTTCTGCAGGTGAAGGGACTTAGGGTGGCTTTGAAGAAACTAGAGCTTTGATAAGGGGACTTGGGTGGGGAGGACACATTTGGGAGGTGGTGTTGGCAAAGGAGGCATTTGCATTGACAAACAGCCAAGACAAGCTCTGCAGAGGGTGTAAGTAAGAGGTATGGCCAGGGAGGTTAGTGTTGGCAGAGGACTTACTGATTACATGCTATATTCTAGGAACTATTTTACAGGTGAATTCATTCATTTGGATCTATGATAACATGAAGGTCACCGAAGAGAGGAAAAGACATGCTGCATTTTAGGAAAAGTCACCTGGTGGGTAGCTGGATCAGCAAGGAGCAGGTTAGAGGCTGGGAGATGATTTAAGAGGCCACTACAATAATACAGGTCAGGGGTGAGGAAGAACCTGGATTAGTGATGACAATGGAAATGAGAGTAAGAAAAAAATAATAGTGTTTGGTGATGATGGGATATTTAAGAAAGGGAAGTGTCAAAAGCCGTAAAGCTAAAGTTCAGGTGACCGAGAGAATATAAAGTATAACCATTACTGGCTACGAGTAGGAAAGTAGTTAAAAGTTTAGTAAAGCTTTTTCCTAGTGAGGGTACGTCAGATAAACTGAATCTAAACCATGCACTGAACTTTCAGAGAAAGGGATCTATCTTCAAAAGATGTCTTTTCTAGTCTTAAATACCACTAGGGAAGTAGATATTTTTGATCAGATGACACGTGATTTAGAAAAGCTTTTTGTAGAGACTCAATAGTGTGGAACATATGGGACTTTCATACACTTCGTCTTGTCTTTAGCTATCCCATCTGTGAGGTAAACGTACCCAATTTTAGACATCCTAAAGAAGTTAAGATTACATCACTCTAGATATTTTCCTCCATCAGAAAAAATTCATTTTATCATTAATTCATTAGCAAGTTTCACATGCTAATTGTTTTTTTGCACTGACTTGTATATAAAGAAATTCATTCTACTGTAGTTAAAAATTGTCTTAATGACACTGGTAGTTAACAGCTGCAGAAACAGGGATAAATATATGGAGAATACAAGTAGTTTATTTCTACTTTCAGTAAACACCAGTATTTCCTAAGGATTAATCTGGAGCCAATTTCAGGCAGGGACCTGTAGTTTTTTTTTTTTTTTTTTTTGATAACACACAAGTGAGCAGTCATATTGTGGTAAAAATGGGAGACTGTCAGGGCCACATGTTCTACCTGCATGTAGGAAAGTGTCACACCCATTGGCGGAACCAAGGCTCATCAAGGATTTCTTAGGTATGCTGCACTAGAATTAGATTTCTATAAATTGCATCAGTAATATTTAAAATGCATAGAGGTTACCACCCAAAGAAAACAGTAATTTGGAAAAACAACAATCCTTTGTCTGAAATCCCAACAAAATTTTCTTGAAAGATCAGGGTTTTGTCTCCATGGACTGTTTTCTAAATTTTAAGGCTAATAGACAATCCCATCTTCTGCAAATTGCCTGTTCGCAGTCTTTCTTCTTCTCATTCACTGTTGTCCTAGATAGACTACATGTATTTCACTTAGGACATCACTAATGAGTCATGCATTGGTTACTGGCACACCTAGCTATTGGATCATTAGTGTTTTTTTCCTGAGGGCTTGAAATTCTGAAGTGCTCATTCTTGTAGTCATTCCTGCTTTAGACACAAATTTCTTCTGTAAACAGGCTCTCTGGATCTATCGTTCTGCCTTTACAATTTGTTTCAGGACTACAGGCTCCTGTGCAATTGCCTAAGCATGTGGATGCTCACAGTACTGACAGAAGTGGGCGTGGGGTTGGGCCCATCATGGCTTTCAGCATCACAAACCCTTTCCTGCTTGCTGCCACTTGGTCCTGTAGTCTAGGGCGGCAAAGAAATACACAGCTATCATGGGATGGAAATAACCCAAAAGTCCTTCAACCAGTGAACACAAACTGTGGTGCATCCAAAAAATGGAATACTGCTCAGCAACGAAAACCACAGATACATGCAGCAACCTGGATTACTCTCCAATTCATTTTGCTAAGCCACACCCCAAATGCTCCATTTCATTCCATATGACATTCTAGGAAAAGCAGAAGTGTAGGCACTGCAGACAGATCAGTGGCTGCCACAGACTGGGGCTGGGAGGAGGTACGGACTACATAGGGAAAGGCATCAGAGAATTTCTTTGGGACAGTGGAACTGTTTCATATTCTTGATTGTGGTAGTGGTTACATGACTCTATGCATGTGACAAAAGCTAGAATGATACACCAAAAAAGTGTATTTTACTATAGACAAATTAAAAAATAAACATGTAAGACAGCAGCTTCCCCTGGGGTGGGAGGAGTGACCAGGAAGAAGCTAAGGTCACCTGGGGTGTCAGTCATGCTCTTCTTCATGATTACATAAGGTGATATATACTGGAAAGAAGTTATTAAGGTATACGTACACTTATGCACATCTATACATTTTACAGATACGTTACACATCAATAAAAAGTTACCTGATCACCATTTCTGTCCATAATGCTGTTTAGCAGACTAGGATTTATTGTTTTGCCAGCTTTTAGGTAACCATATTTGGGGTGAAATGGAGAAAGCCAGTGGTGTAAAGTCAGTAAGCAGTGACTATTTCTAGTCAAATGAAATAAAAGATAAAATATTTTATCTGGGTGATTTAAGTAGTATTTTCCACACGATTATTTTAGGCCTGTTTTGAGACTCTCTTAACATTCTGGAGAACTGCTAGGAACTGCTGGGCCTAGGACCACGCAGAAAGGGGGATGGCTTATGAAACCGTGACGCTTTCCAGTTCCATGTTCGAGACTGAGTTATGGTGGGCCGCAACTCACAGCACCTTTGACAAAAAATAGGGATCCTGTGAAGACAACAGCAAACATGATTCTAGAGACTGAAATGTAAATAATTTAAATTCTGTCAAAGGAAATTTCCCTATAAAGAATGGTAGACAATATTCTGAGTCTTCCACGGTCAATCATAAACACACCGCTTAGTAAGGGGAAGATTCACACGTTAAGTTTCAAGCATCAGATGGTATGACTGCGTTTTGTATATAACTCTTTATTTAGCCCTTATAACACTCCTGCAAGGTAGTCATTCAAATCCCATTTAAAATATGGCAAAATGGAGGGTCAGGTTAATTCTCACAAGAGAAGCTGAACAATTCTAAGCTTCTGATTCCAAAGGAAAAGGGAATTAGCTTTTAGAATGTTCTATGTGTTAGTTCCCTTCATCTGTAAATCTTACTGATTCTCAAAGTATCTCCATTTTACAGATAAGTAAACAGTAAGAGGGATTATGTGACTTGCCCAGTTACGTAAGTGGCAGATCAAGCTGATTCCACAGCCCACATTCTTCACATCAGTGCACTGCTGCCAGTGAGCAGTACACTGTGCAATTCTGGACGCAGATAAATGCAATCCTAGATTTGACTACCAGATGCTCTAAACTTGGGTCAGCAAAGTGACACTCATGTTTTTCCCTGATATCTTACAAAATGCAACTTTATTGTAATATCATAAATGTACCAATATTTATAACATAAGTAATTCAAACCTTCAGGGACTGAACAACCCACAAATTCCAGCTCTTAGAACGGGAGGAAAAGGAATTTGTATGGTAGGAAAACAATTTTCTAGGAGTCAGGAGTTAAAGGTTCTAATCCTGGCTCTGTCCCTGATTTGCATTGTAACTTAAGACATACGGATCTTTAGGCTTCTATTCTGTCACATGTAAATTAAGAGTATTCAAGGCAGAGAATCTTAAAAGGTAACTGCTCTAATATCTTAGACAACAAATTTTACTCATTGCTGAAGTTCCTGAATTGCCATCTTTGGAGTTGAAATACTATGTAGTGTTTAGCAAGTATTTGTCAACCAGAGAGTATGTTTTGCTGGAATGAGCTCTGCAGGCTTGCTTTCATTATTTATTAAGAGCCCTAGGTAGTCACAGAACAGCAAATCAACCAGACAGGTCCAGCCACATTTAAGAGACATTTTTCTTTTTGCCAGCTTAAGAATATGAAGAGGTATATTAAAAATAGAGACTTTGGCCGGGCGCGGTGGCTCAAGCCTGTAATCCCAGCACTTTGGGAGGCCGAGGCGGGTGGATCACGAGGTCGAGAGATCGAGACCATCCTGGTCAACATGGTGAAACCCCGTCTCTACTAAAAATACAAAAAATTAGCTGGGCATGGTGGCTTGTGCCTGTAATCCCAGCTACTCAGGAGGCTGAGGCAGGAGAATTGCCTGAACCCAAGAGGCGGAGGTTGCGGTGAGCCGAGATCGCGCCATTGCACTCCAGCCTGGGCAACAAGAGTGAAACTCCGTCTCAAAAAAAAAAAAAAAAAAAAAAAGAGACTTTACAAAACATTTGAAACTATGTATTATTCTCTGGACATTACAATAATGGACTACTTTCTAACAAATATCGTTTCAATTCTGGTTCTAAAGGGTTCTTTCTTTGCATGACATTGTGACAGGTCTAGGCTGACTTATTTCCCTCAGTCTTTTCAGTTGTGATGGGAGTGACTTGTTCTATGGGTCTGTCCTTACTAGTTGTATGACTTTGGGCAAATACTTCCATGTAAGACTCTCCTTATTTGTAAAGAATTGCTAAAATGATAATTTAAGTTATAGTTCTTTAACAGTAGGGACTGAAAAATGAGGCAGCAAAGTGTATTGAAAAGAATGTAGACTTGGGGAAGAGAGGCTTGGATCCAAATCCTAAGCACTGCCGCTTATTAGCTAAGTCATCTTGGGCAAGCAATTTAATGTAAACCTTACAGTGTAGCTAATAACACCACCTTCTCTCTCTCTCTCTTTTTAAATTCTTGCTCTTTTTTAATTAAGAGGTAGGATACTAAAGTGGCTATTGCATAATATTCAGCAATTAGTAATTTCATTATTGATAGTCCTATGCAATCTAGAAACCTGCACAATCATATATTCTTACAAAAAAAACACTTATCAAGAACATCCAGAAAACAATCTTATAAAGATTTTAATACATAAATGACATCATTTTATAACCACTTGATATTTTACGACGTGACTATTTGGCAAACACTTCAAAATAGCTTATGCTGGGGTCTTGTAAGACAATTCTGAAGCTCTTGAGATTTTACAGATTTCTCCTAGTATGTTTATGTTTGGTTAACAATCTACAACATTTAGTGTAACAGCAATTGCGCGCGCACGTGTGTGTGTGTGTGTGTGTGTGTGTGTGTGTGTATTTCAATGTGTTAACATATTCTGTTGCCTAATGGCTCCTGAATTCATTTATAAATTACATGATGCTTCAAATTGTTTCAAGAATTTGTTAGCTTGTAAAATATTTTTTTCTTTCAAAATTCAAGACACATTTAACATACGGGTTTTACAATATAGTTTATTAGCTGTTCTCCTCTTCTTCATAAATGGAATGGATAACGTTGATAATTCTTTACAAACCAGTACTCATTTAAGAAACTGTAATGAAGAGGTTGTCAAAACACATATTTAATAAACAACTCCAAAGAGCAATGGGAAGCCAAATATTATTAATATAAAGGACCAGAGAAATTGATTTCTGAAGTCATTTCTACCTTTCACTAAGATTTCCTAAAATTGCTCACCATGAAGATTTGTGCAATTCTACTGCAGAGCAGCGGATGAAAGGTGTCCGAGGGGAAGACACACATACATGGGGCTTCTGCCTGCCTTCCTATTAATAAAAGGAGAACTAGAAGGAAAGGGCAAGGACCAAAATCAAACCTGATGACAAGGACAACAGCAACAATAACAACAAAAAACCCCAGGAACCATTTGAAAACTTTTGCAGGAAAGAGGAGAATATTCCCATACTTTTATTTGTAATCTAATTTCCCTAAATGTTTCTCCTCACGACCACCATGCCCCCATTTTCAGTTCACATGATTAAGGAAGATAAGTCTATTCAATTAATATTTAATTTAAAAACCAAACAAAAAGTTAGGAGTAGGTGGTAAAAGAAACAAAATATATTTTAAATATATATATATATATGTTTGTGTGTGTGTGTGCAACTATGTAAAGAAAATAATTCCCATAGTTACAGAGTTTAAAGAAAGGTTTATATATATATTTATATATATTTTATTATAACAAAATAGGCAGCTATTGTGGGTAAAATATTCAGTAAAATCTGACTCCTAAGAATACATTTGACATTTTAGGCTATGAATTGGACTCCTTTTCCATTGCCATTATGGTTACTACATCAGCACTGTTTCGTCTGTACTTATATCTAGGAAATTTTCTCAACCTTCTGTGTAAGAGGTGAACTTCCTTAGCACCTGAACGTGGCCTCAATTCAGAAAATGTGATGATCATTATGTATGAACAACTTCTGTAAGACACAATAGTGTTGCTCAAGTAGATGAAAAACATTTAAACATTGTTATTCCTAGCAAATGTACTGGGAAAAAAGAACCCTCAAATAATAAAGACTTTAAGAACTCTTAGGAAAAATGAAATCCCTTATGAAAGTTAACTCAGACATTAATTTTGAAATTAAAAAATATGTCTGCCTTATTTGTCTATAATGAAACAATTGCTTTGATGATAGAAGTTGAGAAAAAGACTTGAGAATACTACACTGGCCAAACCATGCTATTAAACTTAAGCGTGCATAGTTGCTCAAAGTCTACTAAATCACTGATTAAAACCACTTTTTCATTTGTACTGAAATTTGAAAAGAATGTATATAAAGCTTTTCATAAATCTCTTAAAGTTACTTTCCCTTAAACATTAAGGAATTTTACCACAATTTCTGCGTCTCCCCAAATTCTTAATAGCTGATCAGGCCATTCCATCTTCAGTTCTGAAAAATGGCCACTAACCAATAGTGACATTAAATAATACACATGATATAATCTGAAGGAGACACTACATGTAAAAAATAAGCGCAACTGCAGACCATGATGTGTGGGATATAATTCCCCATGAAGTAAGTATTGAAGAAAGACTCCAGAGGAAAGGGCAAAGAGATGTCAAAGAAAATGGAATTGTGGAAAAGAGAAATAGAGAAACATCAGTTTTCATAACTTTTCTTTTGCTGGAACCCAGATGTAAGAACCAGACTGTTCTTCTATGATCTGTTTCACTTGGTTGTAAATGTCTTCCAGCGTATCTCCCTGTACAATAGCTGTAATGATAGAAACAAAATCAGAAATCTCAATTAATTGTCTATTTTTGTCATTACAATTATTGGTGAAATAGTAGAAGCTAGTATCTTTGAAAAAGTTACTCTTGCAGGAAGAATCACCATTTATGCACTGTTCGCTGAAAAAGAAAAAAACAGCTCACTTCATTAATTTTCCTATTTGTATAGTATAAAATTTTTACTTAAAAATGGATCACAAGACTTGGTGACCTTTTCTTTTGTTCTTTTACCATCTGGGCATATATTAGTTTTATTCTTTTTTTTTTTTTTGAGACGGAGTTTCGCTCTTGTTGCCCAGGCTGGAGTGCAGTGGCGCGATCTCGGCTCACCGCAACCTCCGCCTGCCGGGTTCAAACAATTCTCCCGCCTCAGCCTCCCGAGTAGCTGGGACTACAGGCGTGTGCCACCATGCCCAGCTAATTTTTGTATTTTTAGTAGAGACGGGGTTTCACCATGTCGACCAGGATGGTCTTGATCTCTTGACCTCGTGATCCACCCGCCTCGGCCTCCCAAAGTGCTGGGATTACAGGCTTGAGCCACCATGCCTGGCCTAGTTTTATTCTTTTAAAATAAATTATTTTCTTAACTTTCCTGATTTCTCCATAAATGTAGAAAAAAGGAAACTGGGTACAATCCCACAGAGAGGATGATGTGTGGATACTTTTTTATTTTTTGGGTAGGATTGTGGGGGAAAAGAGCTGATTACAGACTGATACTACTTTCTTCAGTATGCTAGCATGTCAGGTACTGTAGTGTAGGTGAACTGAGTTATATAAGCTGGCTTGTTAGTGGTTAGAGACTTCACCATCAATGTTTATTTGCTGCCTGAAATAATGTATGAAAAAACGAGTAACAATTACTAACAACTAAGTCTTTGGAAACAGCTGAAGCCCTTGATGTCTGTGAGGGATGAGGATCAGTTTAAGAAAAACAAACGAACAAAAAACACAAAGTATCACTAGACAACCCTAAGCATGAGCAACTTTTTAAGAAGAAAGAAAATGTTTATGGCTGGGCATGATGGCTCAGGCCTGCAATCCCAGCACTTTAGGAGGCTGAACTGGGAGGGTTGCTTTAGGCCAGGAGTTTGAGATCAGCCTGGGCAACATAGTGAGACCCTGTGTTTAAAAAAAGAAAAAAGGGTTAGCTGGGCATGGTGGTGCGTGCCTGTCCTTTTGGCTACTTGGGAGGCTGAGACAGCAGGAAGATGTCTTAAGCCCAGGAGTTCACATTTGCAGTGAGCTATGACTGTACCACTGGATCGTACCATTTGCCTGGGTGATAAAATCAGACCTTGTCTCTTATAAAAAAGTTTACATATAAATGAAATAATTCAGAATTGCAAGTTAAGTAAGTCACTTATTAAACTACAAAAAGATGTCCAATGATTTGGAAGCACATCATAGATGTAGATTTCCACAGTCTGAAAAACTGAACATAAAATGTCAAAAGGAGATTTTAAATAACACTGTTTGGTGCCTGAGATTATGTTCATAGAAGAAAGAAGTTGTATGTACGTAGGAAGGGCTTATAACATATGTAGCTAAGAATGCCTGAGTAACCAAAAATTTTAAGTAACATAATATTCGCTAGTATCAGTTTTGTGAGAGTTCTACCTTTTGAGCTAAATACCGACATGCCTCAATGTCCCTGAAGACTCAGTTCATTTGACAAAAACACTTGGTTTGTGAGTTTGGCATCTTGATGCACTCCAACAGCACAGGACAAAACCCCAGAGCATTTCACAGTGTAGGCTGACAACAGCATGAAGGATTTATTTTAGGAGAAAAGAGCTAGTCAGGAATTGACTTGGGAAACACACATTTTGCTTACTTTTTAAATTCATTAATAGAATGGCAAGTAAACCAGGATACTCCTTAGGAAGAAACCGGTAAAGCATTAAGGCTGCAGACACCTTCACCATGTGATTAAATCTAGCACCACAAGTAATCGCACAAGTAGACATTGTAAACCTTTTTGTACAGAAAGATACATCTTTACTTCATTGTTATTCCTGCCCCAAATGCATAACCTAAATCTAATCATGAGAACACGTCAGATAAATCCAAATTGAGGGAGGGACATTTTATGAAAGAACTAGTCTTGGCCGGGCGTGGTGGCTCAAGCCTGTAATCCCAGCACTTTGGGAGGCCGAGGCGGGTGGATCACAAGGTCGAGAGATCGAGACCAACCTGGTCAACATGGTGAAACCCCGTCTCTACTAAAAATACAAAAAATTAGCTGGGCATGGTGGTGTGTGCCTATAATCCCACGTACTTGGGAGGCTGAGGCAGGAGAGTTGCCTGAACCCAGGAGGCGGAGGTTGCGGTGAGCCAAGATCGCGCCATTGCACTCCAGCCTGGGTAACAAGAGTGAAACTCCGTCTCAAAAAAAAAAAAAAAAAAAAAAGAAAGAACTAGTCTTTGGCCAGGTGCAGTAGCTGACACCTGTAATCCCACCACTTTGGGAAGTCAAGGTGAAGGTGGGCAGATTGGGTGAGCCTAGGAGGTCAAGACCAGCCTGGGCAACATGGCAAAATCCCGTCTCTACAAAAAATACAAAAATTAGCTGGGCATGGTGGCTCTAGCCTATAGTCCCAGCTCCTCCGGAGGTTGAGGTGGGAGGATCACTTGAGCCTGGGAGGTGCAGGTTGCAGTGAGCTGAAATTGCACCGCTACAACACCCTAGCCTGGGCCACAGACAGAGACCTTGTCTCAGAACAAACAAACAAAAACAAACAAAGTTTTTACTCTTCAAAAATGTCAGTCAAGGTCATGAATAACAAGACTTGGGAACGATTTCAGATTAAAGTACATTAAAGATTTGATAATTCAATGCAATATGTGACCCTGAAATTAATCCTGTATTGGAACAGAGAATCCATTTTTTTCATTTCGCTCTAAAGGGATTAGAATAGTAAAATAAGAAGATCTACAGTTAGATGAGACATTATTAAATTTCCTGATAAGGAAATATCTCTTTTTTTGGAAAATACACACTGAAAAAAATTTTTTTTTTTCCTGGAAAATACACACTGAAAATACACATCTACCTAAAGGGGCATCTACCTAAAACTTACTCTCAAATGTTTCAAAAAAAAAAAAAAAAATTACAAATGTGGTAAAATGTTAACACTTGAGGATTTGGGTGAAGGGTACATGAGACTTCCCTGTACTATTCTTGTAACTTCAATTTAAGTCTGAAATTAGTTTGAAAAAAAAAAAATAAATAAAATAAGAAAGCAAAAGGCTTACAAAACCTTGACCCTTACTGATACTCAATGTGAATGTCAAAGACAGGCTGATATTATTTCAAACAAACAAACAAACAGCAACAACAAAAATGTCCAAAGACTTGAGGAGCAACTCAAAGGACAAACTAAGATAAGAATATCGGGGAATTGCTATCTACTCTTTTTTTTTTTTTAAACAAATAATATTTCGCCGGGCGCAGTGGCTCACGCCTGTAATCCCAGCACTTTGGGAGGCCGAGGCGGGTGGATCACGAGGTCAAGAGATCGAGACCATCCTGGTCAACATGGTGAAACCCCATCTCTACTAAAAATACAAAAAAATTAGCTGGGCATGGTGGCACGTGCCTATAGTCCCAGCTACTCGGGAGGCTGAGGCAGGAGAATTGCCTGAACCCAGGAGGCGGAGGTTGCGGTGAGCTGAGATCGCGCCATTGCACTCCAGCCTGGGTAATAAGAGCGAAACTCCGTCTCAAAACAAACAAACAAACAAACAAAAAAACCAAATAATATTTCAACAGATTAAAGGGCAACTAATCTTTGACAAGGGGCCAAGAATACACAATAGGGAAAGGCTAATGTATTAAATAAATGGTGTTGGAAAATCTGAATATCCACATGTAAGAGAATGAAATTGGATCCTTATCTTATACAAAATTAACTTGAAATAGATTAAATACTTAAATGTAAAACCAGGAACCATAAAGCTCCTAGAAAAAAACATAGGGAAAAAAGCTCCTTGACACTGAACTTGGATGATTTTTTTCGAAAGTACAGGCAGAAAAGCACAGGCAGCAAAATAAAAAATAATCAAGTGGGACATCAAATGAAGAACCTTCTACACAGCAAAGGACAATCAACAAAATGGAAAGGTAACCTATTGAAGAGGAGGAAATATTTCCAAACCATGTAATTGATAAGGGATTAATATCTAAAATATATAGGGAACTCATAGAACTCATTAGCAAAAAACCAAATAATCCATTTAGAAAATGGGCAAAGAACTAGAGTAGACATTTTTCCAAAGAAGATATACAGATGGCCAACAGGTATCAGTAAAAGGGCTCAACCTCATTAATCATCAGGGAAATAGAAATCAAAACCATAATGAGGTCAAGCGTGGTGGCTCACTTGAGGCCAGGAGTTTGAGACCAGCTTGGCCAACATGGCAGAACTCTGTCTCTACTAAAAACACAAAAATTAGCCAGGTGTGGTGGTGAACACCTGTAATCCCAGCTATTCTCAGGAGGCTGAGGCATGAGAATTGCTTGAACCCGGGAGACAGGGTTGCAGTGAGCTGAGATCATGCCACCGCATTCCATCCTGGGTGACAGAGCAAGACTCTGTCACGAACAACCAACCAACCAAACCATAATGAAATAATTACCTTAGACCTGTTTGGATGGCTGTTATCAAAAAGATAAGTGATAACAAGTTGGCAATGGCATGAAGAAAAGAGAACCCTGTACACTGATGGTGAGAATATAAATTAGTAAAGCCATCATAGGAAATAGTGTGGATATCCCTCAAAAAATTAAAAATTGAACTACTATATTATCTAGCAATCCCACTACCGGATATACATCCAAAGGAAAGGAAATTGGGCTGGGTGCGATGGCTTACACCTGTAATTCCAGCACTTTGGGAGGCCGAGGCAGGTGGATCACTTGACATCAGGAGTTTGTGACCAGCCTGGTCAACATGGTGAAACTCTGTTTCTACTAAAAATACAAAAATTAGCTGGGTGTAGTGGCATATGCCTCTAGTCCCAGCTACTTGGGGGGCTAAGGCAGGAGAATCAACTGAACCCAGGAGGCAGTGGTTGCAGCAAGCTGAGATCATCCCACTGCATTCCAGCTTGGGCAAAAGAGAGAGACTCTGTCTCCAAACAACAATAAAAACCCAAAGGAAAAGAAAATGGTATGTTGAAGAGAAATGTGCACTACTATATTCACTGCAACATAATCAATAATAGCCAAGATATGAAAATAACCTAAGTGTCTGTCAAAAGATGAATGAATAAAGAAAATATTGTAGGCCAGGTGCAGTGGCTCACACCTGTAATCCAAGTACTCTGGGAGGCGGAGGAAGGAGGATTGCTTGAGCCCAGGAGTTTGAGATTAGCCTGGTCAATATGGCGAGACCCTGTGTCTACAAAAATAAAAAATCAGTCAGTGTGTGGTGTTGCACCCCTGTAGTCCCAGCTACTAAGGAAGCTGAAGAGGGCTCAACTGCTTGAGCCCAGGAGGTTGAGGCTGTAGTGAGCCATGATCATGCCACTGTATTCCAGCCTGGGCAATGGAACAAGACCTTGCCTTGAAAATGAACGAAAGACCAAAAACAAACACCACCAACAAACAAATACAACAAATGTATCAAATACATGTGTGTGTGTGTGTGTGTGTGTGTGTGTGTGTGTGTGTGTATGGTATACATACAACGATGGAATATTTATTAGACCATAAAAATGGAAATCCTATCATCTACAACAACCAACATGAGTGAAAGTGGAGGACATTATGCTATATGAAATAAGCCACACAGAAAAGCAAATTCTGTATTTCATTTACATGTGGAATCTATAAAAGTAGACCTTATAGAAACAGAGAGTAGGATGGCGATGTACCCTTTCACCAACATCTCCCCTACTGCAGACTGCAGAGTATGGGAGATGTTGGTGAGAGGGTACAAACTTTCAGTTATAAGATGAGTAAGTTCTGGAGATCTAATATACAGCATAGTGACCATAGTTAATAAAGAGCACATCTTAAGCATCTTCCTTACACACACAAAATGGTAACTGTGAAAGACATGTTAATTTGATTGTGTTAATCAATTTACAATGTATATGTTTATCAAATCACATTATACACCTTCAATATGTACAAGTTTTGCCAATAATACCTCAACATGGCTAGAGAAAATGGATCAAAATTTATAAAGTATAAGAGAAAAATCAGAGTTTCATAGAATAATGATATCTAAATCTATTTTTCTTTGGTCAAGTGTGAAAATTCCTTTTTGCTGTTCTAATAAATAGCCTACACATTAAATCTGGATTCCCCAGCACCACTGCCTAGGCTAGATGAATTTCCCATGGGACAAAACCACTGACCTTAAGGGTTTATTCTGAAAATGACAGTACTAGTTACTACTGGTAGATGGAGGCATAGTTCAAAATCCACTTGAATGGATCAGTTCACATGGCTTCAAAGCAAAATTCTATAATAAAGAGGACTGTTACAACATTGTTCCAACCTGTGAAATGTTCAGTAAACTCCTGTTCCAGTTTCATGGCTCTCTCAAACGTTTTTCTGGCTTGTTCTTCTGTTAGACGCTTATTCATTTCCCTATGCAAATAAATTTAGAAATTGATAATTAATACATTATAATACTTTTTTTAAAAAAAAAGATTACAAAGGAGACAAGACATATAAAACAGAAAATCATGAAAATATATATTGAATATATTGAATTCTGTTGAAAATATATGAACATCATTAAAAACTTGAATCATTTTGGCTGTTTCTGGGATTTTTAAAATTTTAGACAGAGTTTTGCTCTTGTTGCCCGGGCTGGAATGCAGTGGTGTGATCTTGGCTCACTGAAACCTCTGCCTCCCGGGTTCAAGTGATTCTCCTGCCTCCACCTCATGAGGAGCTGGATTACAGGTGTGTGCTACCAAGCCTGGCTAATTCTTGTATTTTTGGTAGAGACAGGGTTTCAACATGTTGGGCAGAGGCTGGTCCCAAACTCCTGACCTCAGGTGATCCACCTGCCTTGGCCTCCCAAAGTGCTGGGGGGTTACAGGTGTGAGCTACCAAGCCTGACCTGTTTCTGGGATTTTTGAAAATAAAAATAATAGACTGGGCATGGTGGCTTATGCCTATAATCCCAGCACTTTGGGAGGCAGAGGAGGGCAGATCACATGAGGCCAGGACTTCAAGACCAGCCTGGCCAACAAGCCAGAACCCCATCTCTACTAAAAATATAAAGATTAGCCAGACATGGTGGCACATGACTGTAATCCCAGCCACCTGGGAGGCTGAGGCAGGAAAATAGCTTGAACCTGCAAGGCAGAAGTTGCCGTGGGCCGAGATCGTGCCACTGCACTCCAGCCTAGGTGACAGAAACAAAGACAAAAATAAATAAAAATAAAAATAAAAACTAGACTCAGTCACTGAACATGCTGCTGTATACTTCGAATGCCAGAGGGTTTTTTTTTTTTTTTTTTTTGAGACGGAGTTTCGCTCTTGTTACCCAGGCTGGAGTGCAATGGCATGATCTCGGCTCACCGCAACCTCCGCCTCCTGGGTTCAAGCAATTCTCCTGCCTCAGCCTCCCGAGTAGCTTGGACTACAGGTGTGCGCCACCATGCCCAGCTAATTTTTGTATTTTTAGTAGAGACGGGGTTTCACCATGTTGACCAGGATGGTCTCGATCTCTTGACCTCGTGATCCACCCACCTTGGCCTCCCAAAGTGCTGGGATTACAGGCATGAGCCACCGTGTCCGGCCTTGCCAGAGGGTTTTAACAAGTTCTGCATTGGCTCAATGTAGCCAAAAAGCTATTAATTTACGACAGTTTGACTTTAATCAAAATTTCATATTAAAATGACTTACAGATCTACCTATCAGTTTATAGAAAACAAGGAGACACACATCCATATAAATAACATCATCAGAAGGTAATCAGAAAATACAGTCTGGGAAAATCTCTGTAGAAGAAATGACCTGGTTTCCATCACAAATAAATGGGAGGTGGGGTTAGGGGGGGCATAAAAGAGAGAGATGTGAAGAGAGAAGCTATAGGTTAAACAACTTAACCAACTGCCATGAACAGATCTTATTTGAAATTTTATTCCAATAAACAAACTGAAGAAACGTAAACAAAATTTAAGAAATAACCAGCAAAATTTGAACTATATCAAAGAATTATTAAGTATGATAATCAGTGATTTTTTTGAAAAATTATTTTTCAAATATACAGTGATATACATAGACAAAATGATATGAACATCTGAGACTTGTTTCAAAATAATCTGGAATGAAGATGTGAGGAGGTGGGTGTGAGTGGACAGATGAAACAAGATTGGTCATAAGTGGATGATTATTGCTGCAGCTAGGTAAGTATGTGACAGTTTATTCCCAACTTAAAGGAAAGCCTTCCATATTTTGCCATTAATTATGATGTTTGCTTTGATATTTTATAGAGTTACTGTCTCGTTTTCTTTCATCCCATCCTACAAAATTCTCTTCAGCATTTCTTGTAAGGTAGGACTACAGGTAACGAACTCTCTGTTTTTATCTGGGTATGTGTTAATTTCGCCCTAATTTTTGAACAGTTTTGCCAGATATAGGATTCTTTGTTGACAGTTAAATTTCTTATTTTCTTCAATGTTTTGAACCCACTGTTTTCTGGACTCCAAAGTTTCTGGTAAAAGATCTGCTGGTGGGGCACGGTGGCTCACACCTGTAATCCCAGCACTTCGAGAGACTGAGGCAGGTGGATCATCTGAGGTCAGGAGTCTGAGACCAGCCTGGCCAACATGGTGAAACACTGTCTCTACTAAAAATACAAAAATTAGCCAGGTGCAGTGGTGGGAGCCTGTAATCCCAGCTACTAGGGAGGCTGAGGCAGGAGATTCACTTGAACCTGGGAGGCAGAGGTTGCAGTAAGCCAAGACTGCACCACTGCACTCCAGCCTGGATAACAGAGTAAGACCCTGTCTCAAAAACAACAAACAAGCAAACAACAACAACAAACAAGGAAACAACAACAACAAAAACCCTCTGCTGATAGGTGGGCATGGTGGGTACCGTACTCACACCTGTAAATCCCAGAACTTTGGAAGGCTGAGGTAGGTGGATCACTTGAGCTCAGGAGTTCGAGACTAGCCTGGGAAACATGTTAAAAACCTGTCTCTATAAAAAATACAAAAATTAGCCAGGTGTGGTGGTGCACATCTGTAGCCCCAGCAACTTGGGAGGCTGAGGTGAGAGGCTGCTTGAGCCCAGCACGTTAAGGCAGCAGTAACCTGTGTAAGCAGTAAGCCACTCCAGCCTGGGTGACAAAGCGAGACTTTGTTTCAAAAAACAAACACACAAACAAACAAAAAACAAAAACAACGAATCTACTGATAATCTTACTGGGAAATTCCTTGTATGTGGTAAGTTGCTGCTTTCAAGATTCTCTCCGTATTCTGACAGTTTGATTACAATGTGCCTCAGTGTGGGTATAGAAGTTTATCCTGCTTGGAGTTCACTGATTTTCTTGAATGTTTACATTTGTGTCCTTCATCAAATTTAGGATGTTTCTGGCCATTATTTCTTCAAATAATCTCTCTGCCTTTCTCTATTCTCTTTCTAGGACCCCCACAATGTGTACACCGATTACCTGATGGTGTCTCACAGGTCCCTTAGGCTTTGTTCACTTTTCTTCAATCATTTCTCTGTTTCTCAGACTAAATAATTGTTTTATCTTTAAATTTGTTGATTCTTTCTTCTGTCTGCTCAAATCTGCCTGAATCCCTCTAGTGAATTTTCCACTTCAGTTATTTTCAGCTCCAGAATTTCCTTTTGGTTTCTTTTTAGATTTGTTGATATTTCCATTCTGTTCATGTATCTTTTTCATCTTTTTTTCCTTTATCTTTTTGGAGACAAGGTCTGCTGTTGCTCAAGCTGGAGTGCAGTGGTGTGATCTTGGCTCAGTGCAGCCTTGACCTCCCAGGCTCAAGAGATTCTCCCACCTCAGTTTCGAATGTAGCTGGGACTACAGGTATTCGCCACTATGCCCAGCTAATTTTTGTTTACTTTAGTTTTGCTCTTGTTACTCAGGCTGGGGTGCAGTGGTGTGATCTTGGCTCACTGCAACCTCTGCATCCCAGGTTCGAGCGATTCTCATGCCTCAGGCTCCCATATAGCTGGGATTACAGGTGCCCACCACCACGCCTGACTAATTTTTGTACTTTTAGTAGAGATGGGGTTTCACCATGTTGCCCAGGCTGCCTTGGCCTCCCAAAGTGCTGGGATTACAGGCGTGAGCCACTGTGCCCAGCCAACTTTTGTTTACTTTTTATAAAGGCAAGCTCTCTTACTATGTTGCCCAGGCTAGTCTGGAACCCCTGAGTTCAAGTGATCCTCTCACCTCTGCCTTCCAAGTGATTGAGGAAGTATGATTATAGGCACGAGCCACTGTGTAAGGCCTATCAGTTTCTTAAAAGTTTGTCCATGTTTTTCGGCTCATTTAGCATCTTGTTTTACAGTATTTAGTAAGTCTAACTCTTTCTCAGGGATAGTTTGTTTATTTTTCCTTTGAATGGGCTATATTTTCCTATTTCTTTATATGCCTTGTGATTTTTTTGTTAGAAACTGTACATTTGAATTTTACAATGTGGTAACTCTGGAGATCAAATTCTCCTTTCCCAGGATTTGCCGTTTTATTTAAAATGAATTTTATTGTTTATTGTTGCAAGGTGTTTCTGTACCAGGGATCAGCCTGAGGTGTAAACTTATAGTCTTTACAGGTATTTTCTAAGCCTGTAAATTTTCATGGACGTGAAAATAACTCCTTGTATATGTGGTTACTTTTGAATGTCCTGACCTGGCTCCCAAAGTGGGGGATTGGCTGGTGGTGGGGGAAAGGAGTGTGTTTGTGTGGTTGGGGAGGAGGGGGGAGGCACTAGCTCTTTGTTTTTATTTTATTTTTTTCTTCTCCTCACTAATCACCAATGAAGGCAATGGCCCTTTAAATCTTTGAAAGTCACTTCAGCCTCAAGTGGAGGGGCCTGTAACAATGACAGTGGGGTTTGCAACAATGGCTCACCGTAGGCTGTATGGCTGCTCCTTTGTGATCAGAAGCAGTAATTAGCTATCAGAGCAAAGATCCCTGATATTTGGAGGACAGAATCCTTATTGTCCACACTGGCTCCCACAAACCCTATGCAAGCTGCTTGAAAAATGTGTGCATAGCTGCATGCTATGGGGCCAAGGGTAGAGAAATAGGTAGTTGCTAACATATTAAGAGCTGAAATTAACCTTTCAAACCTTCCCCTGGAAGTTATAAGCCTTCAGACTTTAGAGTTCCAAAACCAATCAAAATGGTGAACAGATTTCCAAAATAGTAACAGACTGTCAGTGCAGTTCTTGTCTGAGTGCACACCACGATGCCCAGCTATTTTTTTGTATTTTTAGTAGAGACAGGGTCTCACCATGTTGCCCAGGCTGATCTTGAACTTCTGAACTTAAGCAATCCACCCACCAAGGCCTCCTGAAGTGCTGGGATTATAGTCGCCAGCCACTGTGCCCTGCCTTCTATCTTTTTTGAGTTTAACTGACTGATATTTTTCTAATTTGTCAAAATCTTAGACTTTCAACTTTCCTAATATTTGATTTTCAACATTCTTTCCTAACATTTAAAGCTACGTATATTCCTTCAACAAAGCCACAACAGCCTCCAAACTCATCACTGGGCAATTCATTACTATTTAGATCAAAACATCAATTAATTTATTCTGTGATTTCTTCTTTGACTCACTCAGAAGAATAATGCTTAATTTACAAACATATGAGCATTTTCTATTTATCCTTTAATTATTGGTTTCCATTTAAATTTCATTATGGTCAGAGAATATTGTTTTCTATCATTGGAAATTTATAATCCAGCAAATGATCAGTCCTGGAATTGTTTCACGTACACTTGAAGTTGATACGCATTTTGCAGATGTTGAGTGCAGTATTTAACACATGTCAATTAGGTAAAGCAGTATTTAACATGTCAAATAGGTAAAGTTTTACATTTGTGTTATTCTGTACCTTCACTGATTTTTTGTTTTCTTATTTAATTGCTTCCTGACAAATGTGTTAGGTTCCCCTCGATGATTTTGGAATTACCTTTTTGCCCCTATGCAGCTGTCAATTTGTACTTTATATATTTTGAGAATGCTATTAAGTACAAACAAATGTATAAAGAGATCTTCCTGTTGGAGTGAATCTTTTACTTTTATGAAATGTCACTCTTCATCTCCAGTAATACTTCTTGCCTTAAAGTATATTTTGACAATAATATAAAAATCAGCCTTGTTTTGGTTAATGTTAGCATGGTATATCTTTCTCTATTCTCTTGCTTTCCACCTTCCCACAGGAAGGAGTGTCTGATGAAAGCAACATATAGTTTACTTTTTTCTTCATCCATTCTGACAATCCTTGTCTTTTAATTGGAACGTTTAGTCTAGTAGTCTAATATTTGCCTTAGTTTAAACCATCTTACTATTTATATGATTTTGCCTCACCTGTTCTGTTTCTATTTGCTCTTTCTTAATTTTTACTTAGATTTTATTTTTTTGTCCCCCTAAAGTATTAGGTAATGGTTATACATTCTTTTATTCTCTTAATGGTTACCTGAGAGCTGTGTTGCATACTTCAGTAGCCACTAGCCACATGGGGCTATTCTAATACATGTTACCTTATACTTTAGTAATATTAATGATGATGATTACAATGACAATTTATAACCTATAGTGCTTATTTAATCCTTAGCACATAATCTGAGGTGACTATACACACTATTATTTCAATTTTATAGATAAATAAAATGAGGTGAAGGGAGAGTAAAAACCCTACAGTGAATGAATTTGTACTCAGAGGCTATGCCTTAGGCATTTACACTTACATGATATTTTCCATGGATTTAGGTTTAATAAAAATGGAGATAGGGTAAAGTTGTGCAATCTGTAATCTCTTTATTGCATTTCCAGACACATCAAGGATACAGTGTTTGCCCTAAAATAAAGGGAACAAAGAAAAAAAAAAAACAAGTGAACCAAATATTCTCAATAATATCAAAGGTACATTTCCTACATGTACAAAGTCTAAATTATGATATGTTTGGATCCTTGTTCATTTTAAGCAAACTTGTCATTTCTCTCAGCAAACTTTAGATAGTAAACGAAATGGCTGATTAGGCATAATTAATTTGCCATTTTCAAACAAATGTTATATTTAAAAAGGAAAGAAAATACAGTTCCTAGTTTTCATAGATTAGTAATCTCTCAAAATGGTGAACAACAGAGTTCCCCCCTCCCTTTCCTTAAGACTTAAGAGACAGGGTCTTGCTCTGTTGCCTAGGCTGGTTGGTCTTGAACTCCTGGGGCTCAAACAATCCTCCCACCCTAGCCTCCCAAAGTGCTGGGATTATAGGTATGAGCCACTATGCCAGGCCCAGGTTCCTATTGTTCATTTTGAAAAGAAAAGGCATTTATAAAGACTCCAAACTATCATCTCCCCATAGCTATCATTTCATAAAAGATAACAATTCCTAGAGTAAGGGAAAATATTTTAAATAAATGAATTTGTGAAACCTCATCACTACTACTCAATCCTTTTATTTCTCATTTTATTAGGGACTGATAAAAATTATCATAAACTAGCATATGGGACCCCAATTTTGGATTTAAGTGGCAAAGTTAAATTTATTGACAAAGGCTACTTAGGTTTTTAATACAGATGAGCATTTCTATGTTAAGAAGAGAAGTACTTACTATTTATGACATTTTTCTTGTAATACATTTGAAATCAGGCCCTCCCTCATAATGCAACTTCAGTTTTTTGTTTGTTTTTGAGATGGAGTCTCACTATGTCACCCAGACTTGAATGCCAGTGGCGTGATCTTGGCTTACTGAAACCTCCATCCACTGGGTTTGAGTGATTCTTTTGCTTTAGCCTTCCTAGTAGCTGAGGTTACAGGTGCGCACCACCACGCCTGGCCAACTTTTGTGTTTTTTGTACAGATGGGGTTTCACCATATTAGTCAGGCTGGTCTCAAATTCTTGACCTTTGGTGATCCACCCACCTCTGCCTCCCAAAGTGCTGGATTCTTTTTTTTTTTTTAAGATGGAATTTCACTCTTATTGCCCAGGCTGGAGTGCAATGGCGTGATCTTGGCTCACCACAACCTCTGCCTCCTGGGTTCAAGTGATTCTTCTGCCTCAGCCTGTCAAGTAGCATGCACCACCACATCTGGCTAATTTTGTATTTTTAGTAGACACAGCATTTCCCCATGTTGGTCAGGCTGGTCTTGAATTCCCAACCTCAGGTGATCTGCCTGCCTTGGCCTCCCAAAGTGCTGGTATTACAGGTGTCAGCCACTGTGCTGGGCCCCATAATGCAACTTCTAACCCAAGTACTTGAGTCCAAGTCAGTACGTGATAATTTCAATTTGATGGGCACATTTACAATAAAAAATTTAATACTGTAAAATACTCCAAACATAAAGTAAATAATAGACACCATAAACCCATTGTCTACTTTTACCAGATATATTTTACATGATTGCTTAAAAATTTTAGTAAGTTGACACTGAAATATTAATATTCTACCATGTTTGCTTTATCTCTTTACATATATTTACATAATAGTTTGAGAATCAATTGCATAATGTTCCTTTACCTCATATTTCTTAAAAACAATGGCATCTCTTAGATAATCATGATTTGATTCCAACTGGCCATCTAATATTCCTTATTGGAAAAGAATAAAAAAATTTCCTGGTCCAGGATCCAATTCAGGATCACAGGATCACACATTATATTTAGTTGTAAAGTCTCCTTAGTCTCTGTCAATCTGGCACAGTTCCTGTCTTTTGTGCTCTTGGTATTTTTAAAAAGTAAAAAACATTTACGTCATAGAATATGCCTCAACCTGGGTTTGTATGTTTCCTCACTCTCGGATGGTAAGTTACATATTTTTGACAGGAATACCACAGACATAATGTTGTGTCCTCCTCAGTCTTATCTGGGAGGCAATATTATGTCTATTTGTCCCACTACTAGTGATGCTAATTTTGATCACTTGTTTAAGGTTTTATCTGATATCTCCACTGTAAAATTATCAAAATTATTATTTTTGCTTTTGTAACTGGTATTTTGGGGGCGGACACTTTGACACTATATAAATACCCCGGTTTTCATCAAATTTTCACTAATTTTAGAATACATTGATGGTTTTTGCCTGAAACAATTATTACCATGTGGTTTTCAAAAGACTTTCTGATGTAATCATTTCTTCTACCTTGATTAGTAGACACATAGAAGGATAGTTCCCTTCTATCCACTTATTTACTCACATACAGATGCTCTTTGACTTACAATGGGAGTTTCATCCCAAAATACCACTAGTTTAAAGTACTGTAAACTGAAAATGTGTTTAATATACCTAACCTACTGAATAACACAGCTTAGCCTAGATTACCTTAATCATGCTCAGAACACTTACCCTACAGTTGGACAAAATCATCCAGTGTAATTGTTTTATAATTAAGTGTTGAATTTTTCATGTAATTCACTGAATACTGTACTACAAGTGAAAAACAGAATGGTTGTATGGGTACTTTAAATATGGCTGCTACTGAATATGCATCATTTTTACACCACTGTAAAGATGAACCATGCTAAGTTGGGGGCCATCTGTGTTTATGTCATTATGGACTCTAGGATTTTTATTTTACTCTATGTATTATAATCTGTTATTATCACTTATTTTGATATTCAAATTATCTCAGACTTGGCCAGTGGGGAACTCTACAGTTTGGTTCCTGTATCTTTTTATATAACCTCATGATTCTTTGAGTGCTTCCTTATTTTTCAGGAAGCAAAATGTTCTTACAGGATCATCTTGAACTTTTCCAGTCCTGGCCCCAGAATCAGCCGTTTATCTAAAGAGTCCTGGATCTTTTAAATAAAGGATTATATTTAGAAGCCAACATCTGAGCAACAGATATTCTCATTGCTTATTCAGTATTAATTTTAGGTCTTCTCAGTGGATAGAGCAAATAAACATGTATGTCTGTATATATAAATACACATCTATTTCTGTATCTACTCTATTACAATTCATGGGTTCATAGTCATAGCTCTAATTGTCTGGTATCTCCAATCCAATTATCAGAGTTCATTTTACCTTCTCTCCCTTTTTCTGACAGGCAAGCCTCACTTTCACTACTGTCATTATATTAGTTTACTTGATCAACCCTAGGATATATATTAGTTTCAGAACTACAAGCCCATACACTGCACACAACAAACCTACTAATTAGAGTTTGATTTTATTTACAGATATGTCTGTTTTCAGCTTGCGTTAAAGAATCTCTGGGATTAAGAATTCTCTCCTCCTCAATGTAGTTAAGTTATTCATCTGAAATACAGTCGGGTTTATTTAGTTTCTATTTGTGTATCATTTTGCTTTCCCCCATCTTTCTTGGATTGTATTTTTGAGTTTTAAAAATACGTAAAATATTAACATACTTTCTAAAAATTAAAATAATACAAATATGTATGCTCAGAAATGTTGTACCTCATCCTTTCCAATCCATTCCAAATTCCCCATCCTTTCTACTTCCCTCCCTCTGTAGGTAACCAATCTCATCAAGTTGATTTACTTTTCCTGTGTTTATTTTCACACAACTGAGTAGAGATATGTATTTCCCCATTTCCTCTTATTTTATACCACAGATACTCTTTTGCATGTGAGGTATCAGTTCAGATAGATACCTTCTTTATTAACAGTTTTAGAGAACTTCATTTTGTGAATGTAAAATTAATTGTTCAATCACTCTTTTATCTGAGCATTTAGATGGTTTTCAGTATTTCACAATTATAAACAATGCTACAATGAATGCCCTTTTGCCCATGTGTTTTCACACTGCTGGGGTATCTCTGGAATAAATTCCTACAAGTGGAATGCTGGGTTGAAGGGTAGCTGCTGGATATTGCCAAATACCCTTCCAAAAGGCAGCACCAGTTTGCATCTCCACCAGCAATGAACGACTGTCTGTTTCCTCTCAGCCTCATGAAGAAAATGTCTTCATATTTCTCCCCCAGTAGGATAGGGGAGAAATGGAATTTAGAGTAATTTTAATTTACCTTTTTTTTTTTTTTTTTTTTTTTTTTTTTTTTGAGATGGAGTCTTTCTCTGTTGCCCAGGCTGGAGTGCAGTGGTGCGGTCTTGGCTCGCTGCAACCTCTGCCTCCCGGGTTCAAGTGATTCTCCTGCATCAGCCTCCCAAGTAGCTGGGATTACAGGTGTGTACCACCACATCTGGTTGATTTTTGTATTTTTAGTAGAGATGGGGTTTCACCATGTTGGCCAGCCTGGTCTTGAACTCCTGACCTCAGGTGATCTACCCACCCTGGTCTCCCAAAGTGCTGGGATTACCTGTGTGAGCGACCACGCCCAGCCAATTTACATTTCTTTAATAATGACTATGGCTGGACATCATTTCCTCTGTACAGAGGCCTATTATCATATTTTTGTGTGAACCATGTATTCTCCTCTTTTGTCCATTTTTTTCTCTTGGGTTTCTGGCCTCTATTCCCTGTTTTTATGAGTTCTTCACATAGTGGGACTATCGGCCCCTTTCTTGCAATTTTTTTCTCCATCAGTTGTCTTTTGACATTGTTAATGGCATTTTCCAGTAGTTTTTGGAAAAGTTCTTTGGACATAAAACAAATTTTAAATTTTTTTTTTTTTTTTTGAGAGAGTCTTGCTCTGTCACCCAGGCTGGAGTATACTGGTGCGATCTCTACTCACTGCAACCTCCACCTCCCAGGTTCAAGCAGTTCTCCTGCCTCAGCCTCTCCAGTAGCTGGGACTATAGGCATGAGCCACCACGTTTGGCAAATTTTTGTATTTTTAGTAGAGACGCGGTTTTACCATGTTGGTCAGGCTAGTCTTGAACACCTGATCTCAGGTGATCCGTCTGCTTCGGCCTCCCAAAGTGTTGGGATTATAGGCGTGAGCTACCATGCCCGGTTAGTTTTAAAAAAAATTAAGTGGTCAGATTCTTTCTTTCTTTTCTTTCCCCTCTTTCCCTTTCTCCCTCCTTCTTTCTTCTCTCTCTCTCCCTCCCTCTTTCTCTCTTTCTTTCCTTTATATCCTTCCTTCCTTTCTTTCTTTCTTTCTTTCTTTTTCTTTCCTTTCTTTATTGGTCTATCTCTAGCAAATGACCTTACAATGATAACTTCTCCTCTCACTTTCTTGGTCTACCTATTTTATCTTTATGCACTTTCCTAGGCCATGTACAATTAAATATTTAGATAAGCAAATTCATTACATTAATAAAACTGATCAGTGCTGTATCTATCCTACCACTCTTTCATACTGTCAAAGGTATATCTGATTAGAAGCTATATTCTGGGTTAGTTTGATGCTTACCTTTTCTGCTACTTCTCGCACAGACTGAACACTTGTTCCATATAGATGATTGTTATACTGACCAGCTTCAATGAATTTATGTTCTTGGATATCTTTTTCCATCTGCTCTCTTGAAGTCACAAAATGATAATCTCTTCCATCTACCTCATAATCTCGTTTTGGTCTAGTTGTATCTTTAACAGAAAAAAACTTGGGAAGTGTTTAATATTTTTAAAAACCCACAATAAATCCATTTTCCACTTACATCATTGTTTTGTAAAATTCAACAGATCAAATTAATTTAAACCTGAGAAAGGACAATAATATGGACGATGGAAGAGTAACTGATAAAATAAGTACGAACCATTAAAAAAAGGTTATATTTATTTTTCCCACACACAGTGATAGGAAATGTTAAGAATAACAATTAAATGTTGTTGTTTGGGTTACTCACGAGGAACACAAGATCCAAATTTATCAGGAAATTCTGAGATCAAGTCATCATTTATCCTGTCTTTCATAGGTCCCAATATGATCACTGGTCGAGTATAATTAACTGTAAAAATAAACTGCATGTTAAAAGGAATTAACATTCAACAAATATCAATATATTTTATTTCACCAGAGAACAAAAATATCCGTAACTGTTACAAAGAATTTTTTTCTTCTTTCTCTATCTTCCTCTTCCACTAACCAAAGATGCCTAATTTGCTGTTTTATAATCTTGACTAAGATCTCAAAGTTTACTCAGTCTCCTGCTAGAAGTCATATACTTGATAATTCAACTAAGTTAAATTTAGTATTTTAGCAGATTATGTTTATTTACATTGCAAATGACAGAATAACATACAGTGTTTTATAGACGGTTTTGAAGTAGAAATTGTAAGGAAGCACAGCAAAGAAGGGCAGAAGAGAAATTAGATGTAGGAAGTGATATAATCACAGTAGTGTTTTAGAAAGATGATCTAAAGAAGTGTAAACTCTAGGTGGTATAAGATCATGCTGGAAGAATGGAGGTGGGTAGTGAGACTAAGAACTAACATTGTGGTAGAAGGGACGAAGAGAAGGTCATAAATAAGAAAGAAGTACAATAGTGCCTGGAACCTGATTAGCTGAGGAGCATGAGGATCAGAGAAGGGTTAAAGATGCTCCCAAGAATTTCAAAAAAGAGTTATTCGGAAGATAGCGATATTAACAAGAACCCTTGAAAAAAGTTGCTTAGGAAATAAAACACAAATATAAAAGTCAATATGAAATGACTAGATTCTAATATACTGTGGAATAAACTATGTTTCATAAACTACATGTAGTAAATTTCTACATACAACATTTTGGTGGGGGGGAATTAGACTTTTTTTCCCCAAATTAAAAATATATTCTTCTAGAAGATTATAAAACATCAATAGGCTTCACAAACCTTCTTGCTGATTCACTGGTTCATAAGATAAGACGTATTCTTCTTGACCACCTATTAGAAAGTGAAGGCACAGATGAAAAATACATAAAGATAACTGATGCTAATCTAATTCTTCATAAACAACATATACATTACTAGAACTTTCCTAAGAAAATGGCAAAGATATGGAAAGAGGTACTTTATGGCAAAATTGAGTAAAAAAAAAACAAAAGCAGCAAATTATAAAGTCAAAAAAGTGAGTTTGCTAAATGTAAAACAAAATATAAATGAGCTTTTAAATCAGTAACTTATTTTATAAATAATCATCAAATCTAAAATCATTTGTGATGCTATGTGCTACTTCTTTATTTAGAATTTAAGAATTATTAAATCTGTTAAAGATTAATGCTTTAATGAGCTGCTCTATCTATATATATACATATTAGGTAATTTGTTACTATTAAAAATACGCTACTTTTCCCACCAACTATAATATTGAAAACAATATATTTTTAAAAAATTACAACTACCTTAAAATTTAAAATTATAAACACAAAGGTAAAACTATTGTCACTATTACACTGATGAAAAAATTCACAAATTAAGCTTTGTAAAAAATAAGAAATTTAACGTGAATCAAAAAGAGCTTTAGATAAAACTAAATTCTTCTAATAAAAAAACCACAGTGATAGTAAAGGAGATAAATATATTCTGCTGTGAACTTAAAAGCATATAAGAAGTTAAAGCTTCTAAATTAAAGGTTAAATTAAAAGTTTAGAGCTTAGGAAATATTCTAAATGAAAGCGTCTACAAATTATATCTGAATCCAATGAAAATAACTACAAAATTAAAAACTCTAGCAGTTTTTAATTAATACATATCCCCTTTGCCCCCACACCCAAAATTAGAAAGGATTGTGTTAACCCAAGTGGTTCAATGAAAACAATCAATATTGGAGAATGTATTTGAAGACTTTTTCTTTAATTATCGAGATCCTATCATAATTTTACCATGAATTTTGCAATTGTTTTATATGTATGTAGCTGCAGGTCTTTTAAATCCATATATTGGCATAAACATTCTTTTCTGCTTTAAGTGTGTATTTCTTTGTTTTCAATTTTATTATCAAAGTATATAAAACCAATATAAGCTGTTATTTAAAGTACTGGATGTAAAACATGGCTTACATACTAGCAAACACATGCAATTTGAATATTCCATACCTTAATAATTCATGCAAATGGTGACACAGACAGTATATACTTTCATTACCTCTTTTTAGCCTAGAAAGCCACTCAACCACTCTATAGTGTATTCTGGTTATAAGTAATAAAATGCTGAAATACAAGAAATCATTTCCACACCAAAAAAAAATTAAGTAACTATTATGTAGAAAAATAATCAACCAAATGAATGATGGTTAAAAGTATATACTGTCAACATGAAAAGTATTAGGGACTGATATTAACAGGATGGACCTTTTGAGCAGCCGTACTCATCTGTAATCAAGATTACTTTCATTTTAGACAGCAGTAAAAAAAAAAAAAGTTAGAAAAGCAATTTTAATTTTTAAGGTGCTACAAATGATAACATTATGTACTTTCCCCTTCTCCCATACCCAAATCTCTTTAAAAACATCACATGCTTGTGTAGTTCACTTAATAAAACCAAGAATGTAATATAAAACATCAGAAGAGAAATTAGCATTATTTTTTGAGCAATCACTGAAAATGTTTCCTTCCTTATTTCTTCTGTTCACCGAGTGCTGGTGATAAACAATGACTTGATTCAGATAAGTATTGGTGAAAAAGAATGAAAACAGAAATAAAGCTAATTATAATTTAGCATTACTGAAAAACATTATTTTAGCACATGTTAAAAACAGAACTCAACAAAATGTCAAAATACAAGTTTTTCCCCATATAAGTATTTACTTCTAATAAAAAATACATATACACACATATGTATGTACTAGGTATATAAATAATATTTTTAGTATTTTATTAAAATTTTATAAATTAACTTCTACATATTATGATTTTTTCAAGCATAAAATTTTACTTGGCTCTCCCTGATTTTAATATTAATCATATTAACTTTAGGTTTTTAGAACATATTACTAAGAATCCCTCCACCCCTGCAGAGGATTTATTACTTGAAATGATAAAAGAACAAGTAACTTAAGACACTTACGGTAACTACTTTCACTATCGCTGGCATTAGAAGTTACATGCTCTGAAATTGCCGGACAATGGAAGACAAATAAAGAAAACACAGTGTCATGAGTTTAAAAAGCTGATAAAAGCAAATAATCAAAATAAAAGAGGGTGACATAAAATGTTGCAATATAAGCCATACACAACAAAGTAATTTTTTAAAAGCATTTTTTCCTTTCTTTGAAAAGCTTAATTTTTTCAAATAAATATATATTAGCAAGGGAAAACACCTGTAATTAAGGACAGTGCCTTATTTTTTATACAACAGTTTATGAACAAGTCTCTATTATAAATAGCAAGTAGAATATGACAACAAAGGCAAAGTGATCCTGAATTAGTCTAAATGTAGATATACAACCCAAAGAGAAAATATTGTTGGCACTATCTAATTCAGTTTTTGAAACAGCAATAACTGGCAAAGGGGACAAACTATATTTAAGGAAATAGATGCTCATTTTAATGAAGGGATGTCTTTGTAATTAAAAATAAATAGGCGATGCTGTTTATAGTCCAGCTCCACTCCTGTTTCTGAAAATGAAAGTCCATGTTTCTGAGATCATACAGATGAAGCATTTTAGAAGTCATAAATTCAGATGTCTCAAAAGAGTCAGCTGGAAGGGAATGTGCCAATTGCGACACTGCATTTTAAAACCAACTAATATTTCTCAGAAACTCTGCTTTGATAAAATTGACAGTGGCTGTTTTGCAAAACATAAAAAAGACAATGAAAACAAATAACCCAGCCAAAAATTGCCTGGCCCTTCCTTAAAAGTGACCCCATTTCACAACTTTATTGGTTAGCAAACAATAGACACTCTTCTCATCCACTTAAATGTAACCTCAAGTATTCTCTCAATAAATATCTTCCCTGAATTTAAAAAAAGACTAATACTTACATTTCTAAAACATAAAACGTTCAATGAGACAGGAAAACCTAAATTAATATGCTACCAGGCCCTGCTAAATTTTTTTTTAAAGATAGGTCTCAGTATGTTTCCCAGCGTGGTCTCAAACTCCTGGCCTCAAGCAATACTCCCATCTCAGCCTTCCAAAGTACTGGGATTACAGGTATGAGCCACCACACCCAGCTGGAATTTCTTTTTTTTGTTTTTTTTGAGACAGTCTCCCTCTGTTGCCCAGGCTGGAGTGCAGTCAAACGATCTCAGCTCACTGCAACCTCCCCCTCCTAGGTTTAAGCGATTCAATTCTTGTGTCTCAGCCACCTGAGTAGCTGGGACTATAGGTACACACCACCATGCCTGGCTAATTTTTCCTTTTTTTTTAAGATGGAGTTTAGCTCCTGTTGCCCAGGCTGGAGTGCAATGGTGCGATCTTGGCTCACTACAACCTCTGCCTCCCAGGTTCAAGTGATTTTCCTGTCTCAGCCTCCCAAGTAGCTGGGATTACAGGCATGTGCCATCATGCCTGGCTAATTTTTTGTATTTTTAGTAGAGACAGGGGTTTCTCCATATCGGTCAGGCTGGTCTTGAACTACTGACTTCAGGTAATCTGCCCGTCTTGGCCTCCCAAAGTGCTGAGATTACAGGTGTGAGCCACTGTGCCTGGCCTAATTTTTCTGTTTTTAGTAGAGACCGGTTTCACCATGTTGGCCAGGCTGGTATTCAACTCCTGAGCTCATATGATCCACCCACCTCGGCCTCCCAAAGTGCAGAGAATACAGGCACGAGTCACTTCACTCAGCTGGAAATACAATTTTTTAAGGTTAAAAAAAAAAAAGGTTTGAAGCTGGTCATGGTGTCTCATGCCTATAATCTCAGCACTTTGGGAAGGTGAGGCAGAAGGATCACTTTAAGACCAGGAGTTCGAGAACAGATTGGGCAACACGAAGAGACACTTTGTGGAAAAAAAAAAAAAAAAATTAGCTGGGCCTGGCGGTGCCATGTCTGTAGTTCAAGCCATTTGGGAGACTGAGGCAGGAGGACTGCTGGAGCCCAAGGGTTCTAGGCTGCAGTGAGCTATGATCATATCACTGTACTCCAGTGTCGATGACACTGTGAGATCCTGTCTCTAAGAAACAAAGACAAAAAAGAAAATGTTTGAAGATAAATATCTGCTATACCATACCACCCAGAGAGTCTCCTAAAATCAAGTAGCACTAGTGAAATGTACTAAGAATGGCTGAACTTAAGATTTCAAATTGAATAAAAGGATTCTTAAATTGGTATTATGGTGAAAAATGAGTCTGTTATTCTAACTTTCAAAGACAAGCTATAACTTCCTTAATCTTGATTACATACATTTTAAGTAAAGCAAGGACTTTAAAAATGCAAGCAGAATTCACTAATATATGTAAGCACATGTAAAATGGTAGGTTTCAGAAAAGCTTATATTTAAATATTTCTTTCCATGTCACCACATGGGCTTTATAGCAATAATAAAAAATGGGTGTATAATATTCTATTAGACTGATAAATTATTTACCTTGCTATTTATTTTTTAGATTTTTTTATTTGCTTTAAACTGTTTTTCACAAGTATCAACAATTAAGGATGTCTTCATTTATATACCTTTTAACCTTTTGTCCTATTTCCTTAAATGTCATTCCCAGAAGCATACCACATTAAAAAAAGAGTTCTGTTTATATTACGATCGGTATTCCCTCTGTAATCTCTAGTTTGTAAACTAAAGAAAAATTAGTTAATGCAATGGGGTGAAGAGAGGGGAGTTTAAGTGGAGTACAGAAGAAACAGAATTGGTAAATTTTCAGTTGACAATTATGAAGGCTGGATAAACAAATACTTACAGGGTTTATTTTTACCACTCTTCTACTATTAAATATATCTGACATTTATATAACAAAAACTTTAAGTTACTATAATGTCTTCACTATCTTTTTTTGGGATGTCTCCTACTTACCTTAAATACTCTAAGATTGCCAAAAGCTATAGAACAAATTCTGCAAGTTCTTTCAAATATCATTTTACTTTGCTCCTCTAGAATAAAACTTCACTACTCAAAGTATAGTCCCTAGAATAGCATCATAGTTGTTTGTAATGTTGTTAGAAAAATAAAATGTTTTTCTTTTATTAATTGAAAATGTTGCTCTTCAAAGCATTTTACCAAAGAAGATGGTCAAATAATCAATAAACATATTAAAAAGTATTTAAGTTAATTATTTGTCAGGGAAATGCAAATTAAAATCACAAGTATCTCTACCATCCACCAGAATGGCTAAAATGAAAAATCAAAACAGACACGTCAAGCATAGACAACGATATGTAGCAACGGGAGTATATATATATTAGAAATGGGCAAATTGGTAAAACTACTTTGGAAAACTATTTGGCAATATCTACTAAGGCTGGACAAATGCATATCCATATAACTCAGCAATTCCTTTCCTAGGTATTTCTCCAACAGAAAGGCATTATGTGCTGACCAAAACACATGCATAAGAATGTTCAAAGCAAAACTATTTAAAATAGCTGCAAACATGTTTATTTACAAGTCTGAGGCAATATATGTACAGTTTCCTATTTTACTTTTTTCATTTATAGTGAGCATTTCCCCATGTCATTATCTTTAAATATGATTTCAATGGTTATGTAATATTACATAATATGGATAAATCATACTTCATTAGCCATTTCCTGTTAAGATGTTTTAAGATATTTTTAAATTTTTTGCTGTTATTACTAAATAATATTATAATAAGCATTCTGATATATAAGGCTTTATTTCCATCTCTAATTACACTCTTAGGATAAATTCTTTGAAGAGAATTTAGCAGGTCAAAGGTGTGCTTTTTCAGAAAGGCTGTGCCAATTTACACTCCCAATTGTAGTACGATAAAAGCAGGCATTTAGCAGAACTCTCTCCATCATGGGTTTTCCTTTTAAACAAAAGTCTGCCAAAGTGACAGGTAAAACATCATTTTGTTTATCATTGCTAGGGAAATCAAACATTTTTTATATGCTTATTTCATTTGCTTATCTTTTAAACATTCTTATCACATCTTATCTAGTTTTCTAATGGAGAGTTAACTTGTTTCTTATCTGTTAAAAATTCATAGTGTAAGGATAATTATCCCTGTGACATACATGGTACAAATATATTCTTCAAGATTTTATTTTTATTTTATTTATGATATATATATATTTTTTTCAGACAGAGTCCCACTCTGTCACCTAGGCTGGAGTGCAGCTGCATGATCTTGGCTCACTGCAACCTTCAACTCCCATGTTCAAGCCATTCTTCTGCCTGAGCCTCCCAAGTAGTTGGGATTACAGGTATGCACCATTATGCCTGGTTAATTTTTGTACTTTTAGCAGAGATAGGTACTTTCACCATGTTGGCCAGGCTGATCTAAAATTCCTGACCTCAGGTGATCTGCTGGCCTCAGACTCCCAAAGTACTGGGATTACAGGTGTTAGCCACTGTACCCACCCTGTTTATGATGTTTGATTTTAAATCTCTCAAACCAACCTTTATCTTTGTACTCAAACATTTCTTCCTGATAGAGTATATCATGTTTCTCTTCTGCTCTCCTCTAATACTACATCACCAATCTGAAGCAATGATACTACTCTTAAATCTTATTCGTAATGCAAACGAAAATAAGTTTGGTTTTGGCATTTGCAAGCTTTGCACAACTATGTACAAGTTCTTAAAATGAGAAGAAAGAAGACATATGTGACAGGAAACCTATGTGCCTGAGGAAATTTTTGAGGTGTTGTACAAAATGGAAAGTTGTAAAAATGGAGAGGCTACATGTAATAAGAATAAACTTTGTCTCAAACATTATGTCATCATTTCACTTCTGAGTACCTCATGTATCTTTTATTCAGTTATGTTTCCTTTTAGTCTCTGTTAAAGGAATCTTACCTAGCTTTAGTCCTTTGAGCTTCTTCAAAATTAACTCCTAAAAGCCATAAAAGCTACACAGGTTTTTATTTCTAGCTTTTCACAAATGATGACTTAGTTGAATTCTTCCAAACTTCCACTGTATTCTCAATTAGTTCTGTTTAGCAAAATTAGGTTTGGTAAAACAATTTCTGTTTTCTCTACTCCCCTAGTCAACAAGGCAAATCAATCATTTACTTGACTCTCTCCTTTTTAGAATAAAGAACAAATGAATTCATGTGTATACAAAGTATTCTTTGGTATCACTTGTTTCTCCGTCCGCTCTTCAATTAAATACTCCATTTTTTTAATATGTTGTGTGAATTTACAGCTGATAGGCATTTTTTTCTTGATATTCAGTGTTATTCTATGTCTCTTCAATTGGTTTGCTTCTCTAGAATAACTTAACCTTCTGTTTGGAGTTCTTTTATGAGTTTTGTTCCAATAAGGCCTTCCAATAAGGCCTGCTGACTACCTGTATTAAGTTGCACTTATTTTCTTATATTAAAGTCTCTCAAAATTTTGCTTAGTTTGTTCCCTATATTCTTTTTTTTTTTTTTTTTTTGAGACGGAGTTTCACTCTTGTTACCCAGGCTGGAGTGCAATGGCGCAATCTCGGCTCACCGCAACCTCCGCCTCCTGGGTTCAGGCAATTCTCCTGCCTCAGCCTCCTGAGTAGCTGGGATTACAGTCACATGCCACCATGCCCAGCTAATTTTTTGTATTTTTAGTAGAGACGGGGTTTCACCATGTTGACCAGGATGGTCTCGATCTCTCGACCTCGTGATCCACCCGCCTCGGCCTCCCAAAGTGCTGGGATTACAAGCTTGAGCCACCGCGCCTGGCCTCTTCCCTATATTCTTAACTTTAGAATATAAATAACTGAGGCCACAAGTAATGTCCTTGAACACATTATTCTTCCCAGTATTTACTACTACATAATCATGGGCACCTTGTCAACTGCCTTATATCATCTATTTTATGTGATAACCTCCATCATACCCAGTTTTAGAATTTTACTAATATTTTTCTGTCTTCTCTAACATTTTCTGAATAAAATCTTGATCTGCTCATCAAGTTACCAGGTGAATAAATTCTTTTAATTCCTGTGAGATGAAGCACAGAAATCTATTATTCAAGGAATCTTGGGTCACTCTCCAGAAAATAAAATACTTCTGAATAATGTTGTCTGATAATGTTACCATTTTTCATATTATTTCTCTTCTAAAGTCCCAATCTACTAGAACCAGGGATATAGGGTTAAGGTGTAATTATCATCTATTATAACATCAATATGGGAACCAAATTCTTCGTTTCGTTTTTCTATGAGTTTCCTATGTCTTTGTTCACTTAACAGATAAGAAAAATCTGTGGGTCCATTTGTTGATCCATACCACCTCTAAAGTACGCTATCAATCTCAAAATAAATTCTAAAGCATACCTAACTTGTGGTAGTATTTTCCAGTTTTAGAGGTTTTCATTGATAATTTTTCCCAAACATAAGAGATTTAAAAAAGGGTGCCACTAGTGACAGGAAGTCTGTGGCCCTTACTAAATCCTATAAGGGTACATGCAAAGATAATAAGTTGTGTCTAACAGAAAGAGTTGTACATAAACACACTGTCTTCAATCTAATACAAACTTAAATAATTATGGTTGAAATAAAAGTACCTACAGTTTAGATTAAAATTCCAGGAAAAACTTAGCATAAATCAGAAAAATGTCTTATGTAAAATTTAACGTTTATTAATGTAGGTCTTAGTTAAAAGACATTGACTATATGGTTAATAATCAATGAATTACAAAGAAGTTTTCAAAATGTTTAATAATCTAAATAGAAAGAACCATTTAGAAAACAGTAAATTAAAAGATTACTTCTATGAGCACTGTAACCTAAAGTTACTCAGTAATGTTTGGTAAATTTTCATAGTTAAGCAATTTGAAAACACACAAATTAAAAATTTTGTTTGCTAATTTTGGCTTCTTGCTTCATTCATTCATTCCAATGTTTATTGAATGTCTTCTACATAGTAGACCCTATATGCTTTATATGAGTATTAACTAGCTAGAAAATTAAACAATAGCAGCAACAAAAACCAAAAACAAAGGCAACATCTTAGCTAATGGAAAAACAAAATAGTTCTTATACTCTTGTGGTAACTTACAACTTTCTCAAAAAAAAGAGATACACAATTTATCCCCTGAATAAACTGCTACTTGACTAGTATTCTAACTACCTGAGTAGTATTCTATTGTGTTTTATACTTTTATATTATAGTAATGCTTTTCTAACACATAATGAAAATTATTTTAAATTATTTTAACAACAACAACAAAAACCAGGAAACATAAAACTTCAAGGAAGCATATTTCTAATTCTAATAATAAGGGCAGATAGTACGATTAAAAAAACCCCTAAAATTCTTTATATTTTAGAAGTTCCTAGCAAAAGTAACTGTCATAAGAATTACAAAAAGGAAAATACAGCTATGAGCAGAGAATTCTTCAAATGACATGTGAAAAATAAAAACAAAAAGTTATGTATTAGAGAAATAAAAGTCCCAAGCATGTGACAAACATGTGATAAACATAAAAATTCTAAAAGCAATCTAAATCATACACCTCCTCATGCCAGAAAGGCACTACCATGAATCTCAAAATGTATCTGAATAAGGTAGGTCTGTGTAGATGGAGGTTAAAAAATAACTTGGGAGTATTTTGATCACTTACTCAGGCCTTTTGATCCCATGTCGTCAGGGATCTCCTGTAGAGAGTAGTCCCCAGAGAGCAAGCAATAAAAAGATAATCAAAGAAAATAGTTGTCAGTAATGCATAAAATTGGTGCTACAGTAAGAGACAGTTCCAAGACCATTACAGGTACATGTATCTTACAGAGCATTTTTTTACAGATTTCTAGAACTTTGAAATGAGCTAGCTACTGACTATAATCTGCCAAAAGAATGTAAGTTCTAGCATGAAAGCTGATTCAGGTAGAGAAGCAAAATTTTAGAACATTTCTTGCTATTTTAAAAGTAAAATCCAGATTGTGTACTTATAATGAAGAAAGAGGATAAAATGGAATGATTCTAGATAATCCAGTATCAAAGACTAGCAATGTTATACCTAGAAATCAATAGGTAGCTTCTCAGTTATTTATGTTCTCCCTCTAAAATATTCTTTGAATGCATGAATGCTGTGTTTTTCATAATAATCTTTCCTTCAAATAATTGTACTTATTTATACATACTTTTATGTTCAAGTTATAAACATTTAACTTAAAAATGTTGTTTGCTTTAAATTAAGATTTCCTAAGGTGCCAGAAAAAGACTGGCATATAACTTAATTTATATCTGTTAGGTTGCCCTTGAAGACGATTAACAACCTGTTGCAGCTCTTGAAACTGTCTCCATGGTAACAACCAACTGCAGGGCAGTAGGTCCCTCTACATTTTATTTTCAGTTGACCACTGGATCCACATACTTACGGTCAGCATCACTTGTTTCCTGCTCACTCTGGTCCTTGTTCTTGTAGAAGGGGAATTTTCGGGAAAAGAGGTTCTTTTTACGCTTGTCATTGAATGACTGCTGAAGAAGAGAAGGAGGGGCAAAACAAAGGGATGTCTACTGTCTGTGTGTACAAAGGCCCAGCCTAGCAGCTCTGTGGAAGCTGACTCCTATGACCACAGTGTGCAGTTTGTACATGAATTTTACTTTAATCTCATATAAAGTGAATTTCTATTTTTGTATAAATTCTAACATTTTGTAACTGAAAATACTTAAGAATTTCAAAGAGCACAGTTCATTTATACCTAAAAATAAAAATGCTACTTGACAAAGGCAAATCAGATTAATTACTACTACAGTACAAACCAGCTAACATTTGTTTATATTAATCCCTATGTTTCCAGAAAAATTTCTAAGTACTAAGTGCTCTACAGCAAAAGTTCTTTAATGTTACTTTGCTGCTCAATTACACTTTATTTATTAGGAAGTAATTTTCATTTTATTTTGGCCTGACCACAGTTATTTCTTTATCTCTTTTGTGGCTATGATGAACTAACAGAAAAGACGTTATTTAAAAAGTATACCAAAACGATTATGAGAAAGTTGTTAATGCTGAATATTTAAAAACAAATCTTTTTTTTTTCTTCCTGGAAAAGGATAAAAGGTAACTAAATGCTTATAAGCCAGAAAATGGGAAGAAAACTAAATCAATGCTATCTCTTAGCCATGCAAGAAGTCAGAAGTCTGATCAATGTGAATGCTATCAGTACTGATTTAGTTATTCTTAGGTTCTACTATACTTATCTATTTTTAAAAGTATATGCAAATAAAATAAAAACAGAACCACAGCTAATCCACTGGCACCATGTCCTTCATAGGGAATAAAAAGTTTGGTGTCCACCAAAGCCACAAAGGCAGTTAAGATTCTAACAGTTTACACATAATTGTAACGTGGGAGTTGAGTAGCTGATCTGATGTCCTGTATTGCACAGATGTTGGAAAAAAGTTATTTTTCCTTGAATGTCCCATTTGTGCATTCATTGATTTATGATTATGTAGCACAAGAATGATAAGGCTATTAAAGAGAAATAGCTTCTTTTGTCATTTCTCTGTCATAGGCATTTATGTTTTGAAGGAAACATGCTTTCCTACCAGTGACAATAAGAATTATATTTGTTGGAGGGGGAAGGGAAGAATAGAAAGAATAGAATTTTTTTTGTTCTGATTTTCTGCATTTATACATATCTTAAGATGCTATATTATTTATTATTTTGAAGTATATTGACAAGACCAGTGTGTTTTTGGCATGCCCTTATTTTAAGCATGTGATGCCAGGTGATTAAGGTGAAATAGCCAGGTGTAGTGTCTCATATTTGTAATTCCAGCACTTTGGTAGGCTGAGGCAGGAGGATCGCTTGAGGCTAGGAGTTCAAAACCAGCCTAGGCAACATGGCAAAACCCCATCTCAAAAAAACAAAACAAAACCAACAAACAAACCAACAAACAAAAAATTAGCTGGGAGTGGTGGTGTGTGCCTGTAGTCCCAGCTATTTGGAAGGCTGAGGCAGGAGGATCACTTGAACCCAGGAGTCTGAGGCTGCACTGAGCTATGATCATACCATTGCATTCCAACCTGGGTGATAGAGTGAGACCTCATCTTTAAGAAAAAAAAAAAAAAAAAAAAAAAAAAAAAGTAAAGTAGATTAAAGTGACTTTTAGCTCAAATTCTATGACTTGAGAAGACTTATTTTGATAAAGATCTTTATAAAAACAAGGTTAAACTTTCATTTTTACCTTTTCATATAATTAATTCAGGATTAATAAGTTCACAGTTCATTAGCCAAGCAGACTGTCTTGATTTCAATCTTAAAGTTTGAAGGCTCTGAGGAACTAGATAAAAGAGAACTCTAAGTAGAAGTTAAAAATTCAACTGAGAGAAAAAGTATTATGGAGAAGTCTGGGCTTATAACTATTTTATAAACTGTCAAGTAGCATTATTTAAATAAAAATCTTTGCTTAAATTCAAATTTTAGAAAAGAGAAAGTGTCTTAGTAGAAAAAAATTACGGCAATCTAATTTAGGGAAAATCTAAATCTTTTCATTCATAAGAATCAATGGTTTTGAATTTAGCAGTAATTCTATAATATCTGATACAACTGATGTGTTTTTTATAAAAGTTTATTCATCCCTCTTACTGCATCTACAGTGGTCAGAGTCAGTTTCACAGCAAACAACCAAAAGAAACATGAAGTTTAAAATGTTTGATTCTTATTATCTTTGCAGTTAGCCAAAATGAGATATCATAAAGATATCATAATTCAGGACAGAAAGAAATGCTTGTTAGTTAAGAAATGTATTAATTGTATCACATTTAATATCCTCCAGGTGAAGAACTTATTTAAAGTGAAAAAAACGCACAAGTAAACAAGACAAAAATGTGTAAACACAAAACTGAAGACTTGCTACCTCTAGTTTCTCTGTATTTTCAATAGAAAGCACTACATTTAATACTGACTGTCATTAATGCAATATTGCAAGAGACAGTGTAATATAAGAATTGATAAAATATCACAAATTCATGATACATATATGATCTAAATATATAATTTCCACATGCAGTATTTCAAAACAGCCAAATGAATGTTAGACATGTTAATGAGAAACTAAAATGTTATAAATCTGTAGTGAAAATAAAGTCCACAAATCACTATGTAAGGAAAGGAGAAGGAGGAGTAGGAAATGGCATTAGAGAAAGAAATGCAGTTCTGATCAATGGCAAGCGTATTTTTACCCCACTCAGTATCATGCATAGTTTTGGTGCTGTGTTAGAACACAGTGACTCTGAATAAAGTTGGTTACAGTCAACAAAAAGACTAAGATTTAAATATGTCGTTAATCCAGTTAACTTCTTACAGTATGAAAGAAAAGTTACAACATGCAACCTCTTTTTCAATTTACTGATGGTATACTGTACTAAATCATTTTTAAAGATATACATAAAATAAGCATAAAAAATTCACATTTTTCGCATCTTGGGCATTTACCTGGGATTTTTCCCCTAATACAAATTTCTACTTTAATATTGCTTCAGATCACACTATATAATTTGGTATTTTTCTGAAAGCTACAAGTAAATTTTAAAGGAATTCACCTTTTGTGTGTGTGTGGTTTTCCCCAGGATTTTTTATTATTTGTATGTGGGCTCTGGGGTACATGTGCATATCCTGCAGGACTGCTGCATAGGTACATACATGCCATGGTGGTTTGCTGTCTCCATCCCCCCGCCCGTCACCTACATCAGGCATTTCTCTGGGTGTTATCCCTCCCCAGGAATTTATTATTTCTAAAAAATTGAATGTAACATACAATTTACTCAGATTTAATTTCTTGGACCAAAGATAGTTCTCATCTTTTAAATTTTAAACCTTTAAGTTTGAGTGCTTATTGATACCAGAGACGTACAGACAGTAAATTTATTTGCTGAGTTAACATTCCACATTCATTTCAAATATGATCAAAAGACATAAAAATTTTGTTTTATGTTAAAAAAAAAACCAAACATAAAACAATGCTATAAATGGTATTTAACATAACATGCATTCAGTTTGTTCTCTGGGCTTACTGCTAGAATATTCCATTTCAGAGAGTTCAGAATTATTAAGAATTACATACATAATATAGGATGAAGCCTGTACCATCTTTCTCACCTACTGATAGCCCAAATATTTAGATGCAAGCAGAAGGACTTAAAAGTGAAGGAAAAATAAATGCGCTTCTAAAATACATTTGAAAGAACTGATATATTTCTTTCCTTTTTTTTTTTTTCCTCCCAGACAGGGTCTCACTATGTTACCCAGGCATGCTCATGTCTCACTACAGCCTGGACCTACTGGGCGCAAGCAATCCTTCCACCTTAGCCACCTGAGTAGCTGGGACAACCGACGCAAGCCATCATGCCTGGCTAATGTTTTATATATTTTTTTGTAGAGATTGGGTCTCGCTATGCTGTCCAAGCTGGTATTGAACTCCTGGGCTCCAGTGATCCTCCTGCCTTGGCCTCCCAAAGTGCTGGGATTACAGGAGTAAGCCATCTTGCCTAGCCTCAATATATATTTTTCTTTCTTTTCTTTTGAGACAGGATCTCCCTCTGTCACCCAGGCTGGAGTACAGAGGTGCAATCACGGTTCACTGCAGCTTTGACCTCCAGGGCTCAAGCAATTCTCTTGTCTCAGCCTCCCAAGTAGCTGGGACTACAGGCATGTGCCACTAAGCCTGGCTAATTGATATATTTCTTGATTATCTACAGGCATGTGCCACCAAGCCTGGCTAATGGATATATTTCTTGATTATCTACAAACTTCTTCTCATGCATCTTACTGGCATTTTATTTCTGCCAAATAAAACTTCACATTGATTCCAGCATTTAAAACATGGATTCTCTTAAGAAATAATAGCAGCCGGGCGCGGTGGCTCAAGCCTGTAATCCTAGCACTTTGGGAGACCGAGGCGGGTGGATCACGAGGTCAAGAGATCGAGACCATCCTGGTCAACATGGTGAAACGCCATCTCTACTAAAAATACAAAAAATCAGCTGGGCACGGTGGCATGTGCCTGTAATCCCAGCTACTCAGGAGGCTGAGGCAGGAGAATTGCCTGAACCCAGGAGGCGGAGGTTGCGGTGAGCTGAGATCGCGCCATTGCACTCCAGCCTGGGTAACAAAAGTGAAACTCCATCTCAAAAAAAAAAAAAAAAAAAAAAAAAAAAGAAGGAAATAACAGCAGGAATAATGTAAGGAAAGAACAAAAAAATTTCCCAAAATTCATTTGTAATAACTGGTAAACTTAGATTATAACTTAGTTATTCTGAGATGCCTATTTTCTTAGAAGAGTCATTATCAAATTATCTGCTATGATTAACACTAGTAACACGAATTTCTTTTTCTTTTTTGAGACGGAGTCTCACTCTGTCGCCCAGACTGGAGTGTAGTGGTATGATCTGGGCTCAATACAATCTCCCGCTCCTGGGTTCAAGTGATTCTCCTGCCTCAGCCTCCCGAGTAGCTGGGATTACAGGCGCCTGCCACCATGGCTGGCTAATTTTTGTATTTTTGGTAGAGATGGGGTTTCACCATGTTGGCCAGGCTAGTCTCAAACTCCTGACCTCAGCTGATCTGCCTGCCTTGGCTTCCCAAAGTGTTGGGATTACAGGAGTGAGCCACCATGTCTGGCCTGGTAACATGAATTTCTAATTGAAAATTGAATGAAGGTCAAATACATTTCATTTATAAAAATAAGCTTGGCCAAAAGTATGTTGCTAGCAATATATCAAATGACAGTTTTGATAATTTGGAAGGGTCTGTGAAATGGGTACTTTAATTTAACAAATGCTTATTTAAGCATCTACCATTGTAAAGCACCATGGCAAGAGCTGATCATGATTAATGCTTACAGCAAAATCCTTTTCATTTTAACAGTGTAGCTCAAACAGGAATTATGTAAATTATGCATTTACAGAAATAAGAGATGTCAAATACTCACCCCTTTATCTCTCGTTTTAGAATTGAATTTCACTGTTTTTAATCGGGCTCGTTCTTTCTTCTCAACTCTGTCAAAGTAAAGAATGTTATTTTTTTAAACCAAACATATCTAGGAGTCTTACTAGAAATAACCAGAACTGTTATCTTTATAAAGGGCATTTTTATACTCTAAAACCTTTAGAAGCCATCTAGATTTGCATCCCCAAATTAGAATTGTTGAAAAATGAAATGAAGTGCTCAATTTATTATGAAACAAAACCTGATGCTATAAAGTATCAATACATAGTGTGTGTGTGTGTGTGTGTGTGTATGTTACAAAATTATATGAAAGTGTGAGGCACCATTTCTGAGTTTAACAATTTTCCAAGTTTTGTTTTTTTAAGTATTAGCTTAGCATGAAGAACACAAGCTAAAAATTAAGCTTGAGGAAGAGAAAGCAAATGTGGCAAATTGTTAAAAATTGGTGAAAGTGGGAGAAGGATATGTGAGAAGGATATGTAGAGGTTCACTATACTACTTACTGCCTTTTTTGTACTTACTTTTCTATAGCTCTGAAACTTTTAATAATAAAAAGGTGGGAAATTAAAAACTTAAGCCAGAATTAGAATTAGAATTAAATGACGTGTGTGTGTGTGTGTGTGTGTGTGTGTTTGTGTGTGTAAATATATAAATAACTAGTTACAGTGTATAAGAGTTGTAAAGTATTTTTGGAAGGATACATAAGAACTGTTCATCTTTACCCCTATGGAGGTGAAATGGGTGTTGTGAGAGGCAGCCTGTAAAGCTTTTACATCTTTAAAATTCTGAACTTTACCTATTCAAAATAAGCAAGCAAATAAACTACAATGAAACAAATTTTTCACGTAGATTGTAACACTAATGTAAATCTTGCAAAATTTCATGTAAATTAAGCTTTAATAAATTCTTGAATTTCAACATAGCAATTGTTAGTATATAACAGAAAAGCCTACCAAAACAAGCCTATGAATAAATGCATTTTATTTTTTCCTTATCATCTCTCTATTCAGTTTTACTATGGGTACAACAGGACCTTAGCACTCATGAATTTAAATTTTAAATCTAAGGCCAGGCGCAGTGGCTCACACCTATAATCCCAGCACTTTGGGAGGCCGAAGTGGGTGGATCATGAAGTCAGAAGTTCGACACCAGCCTGGCCAACATGGTGAAACCCCATCTCTACTAAAAATACAAAAGTTAGCTGGGCATGGTAGTGCGTGCCTGTAATCCCAGCTACTCAGGAGACTGAGGCAGGAGAATTACTTGAGCCTGGCAGAAGGAGGTTGCAGTGAGGTGAGATCACACCACAGCACTCTAGCCTGGGTGACAGAGCAAGAATCCATCTCAAAAAAAAAAAAAAAAAAAATTAAAACTCATGATTTTTACTATTTGAGAACAATTCTGAGACTCCATGACATGAATAATTTATAACCTTGCCTAGGTACCTATTAACAGCACCACAAAACTAGTATTTAGTGAGTGAGCTTTTACAACTCAACGTTGTTTTCTAGTCATTATCTTGTTTAGTGTAGTTTAGCAACTTAAATTGTCTGTATTTACAAATATTATTCCTGAAAGAAAGCCAAGAATTGTAGGAATTACAATTCCTGTTATTTTAGAAGAGGTCTAAGAAAGAGAGTTCTGTTTAAGAAAATGCACATTCAAGAACTAATGGCATAATGAGTTGTGGTTTCTTATTGTATTTTATGGGAGTAAGATTATATTCTGCAATGCTACTCATGAATTTGGAAATTGGCAGAGGTCTCAAGGTATCTCTCTTACATTATTTCTTGCTTTAAAACACAATCTTATAGAATTTTGTACAAAATGAAAAAAAAAAAAACCTCTCCAATGAAGCCAGCAGTGTTTATTACTGGGTGTAGGCACAAAAAGCCTTTGCAAGATATGAGACTCTAAGTACTAAGACAATTTTGAGGAGCTCTGACCTTGATATTTAAGATGTAAAGTTTCTACTGACTCAACAAGGCATAAAGGAAGCATTTCCGAATTTAAAGCAGACTATGTTCTATTTCTGGAAAAAAGTTATGCTGATCGCTGCATTGCTAAAAGAGGATCTGCCATCAACGGTAAGATCTAGCCAAATAGTTGGATCATGCTAAATATATGGATCTAAGCCCCAAAATCATAATTATAAATCTTGATTGTAATTTAATACTACTACTTTTGAACTTCTAAAAACAAGTAAATAAATATTTATAAAGGTCTAGAAATAATTACAAAATAGGTATAAATCCAACTAATTAATAAGAAAACAAGTTTATGACAGCATAATCTTGACTTAAAATGAACTAGTTGTAATAAATATTTCTTTATTATCTCATTAACTATTTTTGCTGGTTATCTTACTACTTTAGAAAGCTCTTAAAGAAGAACTTCTAGGGCCGGGCGCGGTGGCTCAAGCCTGTAATCCCAGCACTTTGGGAGGCCGAGGCGGGTGGATCATGAGGTCGAGAGATCGAGACCATCCTGGTCAACATGGTGAAACCCCGTCTCTCCTATAAAAATACAAAAAGCTAGCTGGGCATGGTGGCGCGTGCCTGTAATCCCAGCTACTCAGGAGGCTGAGGCAGGAGAATTGCCTGAGCCCAGGAGGCGGAGGTTGCAGTGAGCCAAGATCGCACCATTGTACTCCAGCCTGGGTAACAAGAGCGAAACTCCGTCTCAAAAAAAAAAAAGAAGAACTTCTAGACAATGATTTGGATGAACCAGATCTCATAAATAAGCTATCTTGGGGGAATTATGAAAGGACATTTTAATATCTTTCCCATGAAAACAGAGACATTCAACAGCACTTCACAGTCTTTAGGAGGGGTTCTCTAAGCTGGGACCATCCTTTGCGAAGAGAGCCTGTACTTAACCACTTTTGCGGTATGGTAAGTATGCACCAATGAATCACTAAAACGAATCACTAGGGCTGGATTCAGTGGCTCACACCTGTAATCCCAGAGCTGTGGGAGGCTGAGGTGAGGAAATCACTTGAGGTCAGGAGTTCAAGACTTGCCCGGGCAACATACCTAGAACCCATCTCTACAAAAACAAAAACAAAAAACTTAGCTTGGGTGCAGTGACATGCATGCACCTGTAGTCCTAGCTACTGGGTGAGGTGGGAGGATAGCTTGTGCCCAGGAGTCCGAGGTTCACTGAGCTATGATCATGTGACTGTACTCCAGCCTGGGCGACAGTGCAAGATCCTGTCTCTTAAAAAAAAAAACGGCCGGGCGCGGTGGCTCAAGCCTGTAATCCCAGCACTTTGGGAGGCCGAGGCGGGTGGATCACGAGGTCGAACGATCGAGACCATCCTGGTCAACATGGTGAAACCCCGTCTCTACTAAAAATACAAAACAACTAGCTGGGCATGGTGGCGCGTCCCTGTAATCCCAGCTACTTAGGAGGCTGAGGCAGGAGAATTGCCTGAACCCAGGAGGCGGAGGTTGCGGTGAGCTGAGATCGCGCCATTGCACTCCAGCCTGGGTAACAAGAGCGAAACTCCGTCTCAAAAAAAAAAAAAAAAAAAAACAACAACAACAATCAATCTATCTATCTACCTATATATAATCATTAAAAGCAAAGAGGAAAGACTGGTGAACAGTACCAATACGTGTAATTTAAACAAGAAAAAAGGGAAGTGAAGCATATTACCAGACATTTCCAAAAATTTTGGCATGAAAGAAGCAATTCAACAAAAACAAAAAATTTAGGTCCTCTCATCTATCTACATGAACTATAGACACTTTGAGTTTTCTCTTCACTGTTATACCTAAATGGCATGCTGACTTAATATATACTTGTTTTCAGCAACTAGTAGCTTTAGATAAAATTTCTGCTTGGCAGCATCATATATATACACACATATATATATTTTTTCATTATACAAAATTTATTATTTATATATACATTATATACATTTATATATATTTAATTATAAAAATATTATTTACATATACATTTATTATTTATATATACACATTATATACATATATTTTTTGAGTCTGAGTCTTGTTCTGTAGCCCAGGCTGGAGTGCAATGGCATGATCTTGGCTCACTGCAACTTCTGCATCCTGGTTCAAGCAATCCTCCTGCCTCAGCCTCCTAAGTAGCCGGGACTACAGGCGTGCACCTCCATGCCCAGCTAATTTTTGTATTTTTAGTAGACAGGATTTCACCATGTTGGCCAGTCTGGTCTTGAACTCCTAAGCTCAGGTGATCCACCCACCTCAGCCTCCCAAAGTGCAGGCTCAGCCTAATTGTATATATTTAAGTTGCACAACTTAATGATTACACACACACACACACACACACACGGGTGAAATAATCACTAGTCAACCTAATTAACATATCCATTACCTCACCTGGTTACCTTTTTTCTGGTGGTAGGAACACTTAGGATAGACCCTCTTAGCAAATTTCAAGTACAGTACTATTACCTATAGTTGCCATGCTTATATGTAGGAGATCCAGAACTTTCTCATATTAACACTTCGTATCTCTCCATTTCCCAGTCCTCCTAACCCTGGTAATCTCCATTCTACTCTCTGTATGACTTTGACTACTTTAGACTTCACATAGAAATGTGATCATACTAATTTTTGTCTTTTTGTGCCTGGCTTTTTAAAAATTAGCATAACGTACTCCATGTCCATCCATGTTGCCACAAATTAAAAGAAATTTTAAAGAACATCAATTATTTATGTTGTATCACATTCAAGTGGTAAGAAAAACAGACATACCTGCGTTTACTGGGAATCACTCCAACTTCATCACTCTCACCATCTGGTGTAACCTGCCTGGCTTGCCACCATTCATCATCAGAAGCATTAATAACATGGAGGATATCTCCAAATTTGAAGTTCAATCCCTGACTGGGAAGGCCACTGTCTTTAGTCTTGTCATAATCAAAAAGGGCTCTAGAATCAGAAGAAAAAAGTCCTTAATTACTTGTTATAATATTAATCAATGTATCATAGGGTCCTGAAAGTACATATAAAGTATATGTAAATAAACATACAATTCTGAAAGTATATGTAATTTAGATAATCAAATATACCACAGTAGGCCAAATAATGCCTAGTTCAATTCTGCACTACATGCGAGACAAAAAGAAACGGCAAAATCAACTTGTTATGAAAATACTGTATTATATTGTCTGTTTCTTTCAATATCACAAGAAAAATTTTAAAAATGCTCCTGGATTGTAATCTAATGGCAACCTAAACTGAATTCTAAAATGAAGACAAATTGAGAGAGTTTGAAATTAATAAAAGTATTAAGATATAGTGTTCGTTTTACTTTAATTAGATACACACAGGAAAACAAATTCCCTGATAAATTTATCCCTTAGTTGTGGAGTGTAAGACTAGATCAATATAGTGATTATTCTGCCAGTTAATCATTCCATTTGTTTACAATACTAGAGTTGATAGTTTCAGAGTCAATAACAATGATGAAAACTAACTATAGATGACTTCATCAGATGGCAAATATTTTGGTAAAAGTAAAAATTTAATATGGTAATTGCAAAGTGTTAAGAATATTTTAAAACTGGATAAAAACATTGTGTCCTGCCATGTGATTAATTAATGTACAATATTTAAATAAATCAAATTTTTTTTTTTTTTTTTGAGATGGAGTTTCGCTCTTGTTACCCAGGCTGGAGTGCAATGGAGTGATCTCAGCTCACCGCAACCTCCGCCTCCTGGGTTCAGGCAATTCTCCTGCCTTAGGCTCCTGAGTAGCTGGGATTACAGGCAGGCACCACCATGCCCAGCTAATTTTTTGTATTTTTAGTAGAGATGGGGTTTCACCATGTTGACCAGGATGGTCTCAATCTCTTGACCTCGTGATCGACCCGCCTCGGCCTCCCAAAGTGCTGGGATTACAGGCTTGAGCCACCGCGCCCGGCCATAAATCAAATTCTTAAGTCCAAATAAGCCTTCTCAAGAGTATAAGAAAGGATCACAACAATTACATTTATAATATAATTTATTCATTCTTTTGTTCTAATTTGGCAACTGGAAATTAGGATGCAAATTATAATTTTTTTCACACTACCTAACATTTAAGAACCTATCTATTGAAGGAAAACTCAAGAGGGGTGGAATTATTTGATGGCTAAATAAATAAATTAGTAGTTAATGGTTTTTCAAATGAGTTATTTCAAGTCCTTTCAGGGGCCAAAGGTGTTAGGGAAAGAAGGGGAATCAAAAGTAGGAAGGCTCACTTAAACATACATTCAAACATAGAGAAGATGAGGGTACAAATAAACATAATATAAAATAGAAAATAAAGCACCTTTAGAGACAGTACAAATGTCAAGACATTCAGAAAAGGAGAATACTTTCTTACATTATAAAAAGTCATCTTTTGAATCACAAAATATAACTGTATTATTGCACAACAAAGGAAAAGAAACCACCCACAATCTCTTATGTTAGCATTTTAATATTCTCTATTAATATATTTGATTCATAAAAAAGAAACCATGGGAAAATGTGAGTTATTAATCACATGTATTATAAGAGTGCAGTGAACATCTGCTAACCTACTATCATACTTGAGACTACCCACAAAACCTTTATCAGTAATTCACCTGCGTATATTCCCTCTGATCCTGATTTCCTTGGATCAAGAGTTAACCACTATCAGAATGTAACCATCGTTCTTACAATACAATGTTTATTTCTTTGACTCATTCTTTTTTTGTTGGTTTGGTTTTATCATATAATATGTGAGTGACTAAACAATATAATGTATGTTTTTACTTGTTTCAGAGTTTTATAAAGAGGTATACTGTGGGTAGTTTTTTGTAGCCTTTTTTTTTTTTTTTGCTTTTGAAATAAAAAATACAATGACTAAAAAAGCCCCACAAGATTCAGGTGTGGTGGTGTGTGCCTGTAGTTCCAGCTACTTGGGAGGTTGAGGTGTGAGGATCCCTTGAGCCCAGGAGTCCAAGACAAGCCTAGCCAACAAAGCACGGCCCCATCTCAAAAAGAACTGCAAGACTTCTGATTAACCATAGCAGACTGTGTCTATTTCTTTTCCAATCTGACTCATTAAAATGACAAAAAAATAAGAAAAACACAAAAGAGAGAAGACAACAGGGGAAGAGAGATTTTGATATACTTTTGGATGATGCTAATTAAATTTAGTATAATGAAAGAAGCTATAAATGGAGTGTCAGCAGAGAGGGTAATAGAAACAAGTTTTATTCCACAAGAACCCTGAAAATGGTCACAAATTAGAAGTATACAGTAGTACCAAGGTAGGCAGGGATAAGTTACTGTACTAAAAACAGAAGTTCAAACATTGTATGTAGCACTTAGACCATCTCCACCAAAGTTCCTTTTCCCATTCCCAAAACCACAGAAGACCAGAGGTTTAGTCTCCAGATAAACTGAATTTGAAGACTTGTATACTCTAAAACTTGGTGGAGAAGGGGAAGTGGCTGGACTGAAATGGATGAAAAGGACAATTCAAATACTGAAAATGGAAATTCTAGCAACTTGCTTTATACTATTGGCAGGAGATTAGGGATTCTCATCTAGTGATATTTATACCAAATAACAGAATCACGTGGGACAGCAGAGGAAACGTAAGAGCCAATTTATCCCCTACTTTACCCCATTATCTTCTAGTTAAACGCATTATCTTCATTTCTCTATTTATAAGAATGTAAAACAATGAAAGGAACACTGGATATTTAAAGAATGCCTTATATAAAACACTAAAGAAAAAAACCCAAGAAAACAGAGAAAGCAAAGAATACAAAACACAGAAGAAAATCCATGAGATACACAAGATATGTCCACAAAAGAAACAGAAGATCAGGGAGCTCGTGGAAAATAAAACAGGATATCATACATTCCCACACATTCCAAATTCTCTACTGGGCAGAAGGCAAAATAAAGTCATTTCAGACATGCTAAGACTCAAAAGGTACCTCCCACACACCTTTTTGCAGGAATTTACCGTAGGATGTGCTCTAGGAAGACTGAGAAAGAAGAAAATGTGGCATCTAGGAAACATGTGACATAGTAGACAGCCAAAGGGAACAGAAAAATGGCAAAGGGAAGTCCCAGTTGAGAGATATACAGCAAGTTTACAGAGCAACTAGTCTAGACTGGAGCAGAAAAATGGAAAAAACCTGAACTGACAGACTATATGTGACCATGTTTTCATCATGTGAAAAACTCTACAGTGGTTACTGGAAGATATGGAAAGATACTTAGTAGTTAAGTACATGCAAAATTAAGTAAAAGGCGAGACAATTATTAAGTCCAGGAAAAATGAAGGTTCACAGAAGAAAGAAAGCTCACAGGGTACTACTCGACTGAGTCATGAAAGCTATTACAAAGTCACATGACTCTAAAATCTATTAGTTTTATTAACAGAGATAGGCTATGTTTGGGTGATGATGATGAGACTGAATGAGTCGTTTGGTATTACAGAGAAAAGTTATCATCTACCATGGTAGTAACACTGATGTACAAAACTGGTAAAGTAGAAGATAGCAGTATATGCATGTCATTTAGAAATATGGAGGTGAAGGCTGCATATTTAGAAATAAGGAGGTAAAGGAAGTTTGCTAGGAAAATAGAGAATGCTTGTTTCTGGAGAATGAAACTACAGGCTGGTGCAGGTGACAGTTTTCATTATATGCCTTTTGATAATATATGATTTTAAAAAATAGAGGCTGGGCACAGTAGCTCATGCCTATAATCCTAGCACTTTGAGAGGCCAAGGTGGATGAGGCCCTTAAGCTCAGGAGTTTGAGACCAGCCTGGCCAACCCGGCAAAACCCTGTCTTCACTACAAATACAAAAATTAGCTGGGCATGGTGGCACAAGCCTACAGTCCTAGCTACTCACAGGGCTGAGGCAGGAGGATCGCTTGAACCCAGGAGGTTGAGGCTACAGTGAGCTGAGACTGCACCACTGCACTGCAGGCTGGATGACGAGTGAGACCCCGTCTTCAAAAAAAAAAAAAAAAAGGAAGAAAATAGAGCATTGCTTCTCTAAAAATGATAAAAAGTGAAGATGATTTACTAAATGTACCTAAAATAAATATAACCTAATATGATTTGATTTTTATGCCTTTGTAAATATTTAATCAAGCACAAATAAAAGGCAACACATGAATTATATTACAATTAGGAAATGTGGATAAGCAAAAAGGAAGAAAATGTAAAAAAGAGAGTACAAAAATCTATGTAGTTTTCCTTCTTTGAAGTATTTGTAAATATAATATACTTTTAATGACCTTGGAATATAAGAGTTTAATAAGTACTGCTAGAATTCACAAAAGGAGAAAAAAATCTGATGCATTTAAGATTCCCACATCATTGGTAGGGTTTTAAGCAGCAAACAACTTACAGCAGAAGACAAAAGGGATAGAAAGAAGAAAAGTAAGAAAAGTTTCCTTCATGATGTATCACACAGTAAGATTGATTATGAGAAGACAGTAAGTCATATCATATGTAAACAAGTACAGAGTACATGTTTGTGTGTAGAGATATACAGGTGTATAGGATACATGTCTATATGTGTAACATATATCTCTCATCAGAAGGATAAATGAAACATATTAAGAACAGGTCACCCAAGAGTATCAGGACGAATGAGATAATAATTTATAAAAAATGGTTCAGATTACTTACAGTGCTAATGTTACAATAATAGTATAAAAAAGTCATCAAAGCTCTACTAAAAGTGAAGTATACAGAATACAAATAAATTCAGATTTCTGCTTAATGTCTTATGAGCCAACAAAATGAAAAAACAAACCCAGTTTACATACTAATAGCACCCATTTATTAGACCTATGTTGCCACTTAACCTTTACATATTATAGAAAATTAACATATTTGCCTTCTTTCAAGTGTTTAAAAAAAGTGTGTAGAAATTTTCTGAATATGCATTATTTACTCAGGCTATTCATATTTTAAACTATTATTTACATACGCTTTCTTTGTTACTATGGAAATTGCCAAGGTAATTAAATGTTACTTGAATGGAAAATATATTAGAAAGGGATACAGGTTAAATCTAAGTATTAGATATAATAGTATCAAGCTTGTAGTCACTATTAACACATCAATCTAAAAACAACTTCTGGTCCACCAAAATTTCTTCCTTTATCCTATAATTATTATTCAAGGATTATATAACTTCCATTAATAAAATTATTAATACAAAAATATTTCAATTCTTGAAAGATGCACTGTCAGAGAATCAATATGGAAAAACAACACTGATTTGCAATATATTTTCTTATGGTAAAACTAAGTTATAGTGAAAAATACAAAAGAATTTACATGCATAACTAATTAAGAGTTGCCATAATTAGAAGTAAAAAAAAATTTACCTGACATAGAGGGATCGCTTCTGGCTAGTTCGAAGAGAACCTGACCCTGAACTAATACTACTATTCATCATCTGCTCCCGTAAATCATGTATTTTAGCTTCAAAACGACTGTATTCTGATGGAAGAGAAAGAGAAATACATTTATAGATTTTCAAATAATAAGTTATTTGACGATAATATGTTAAATACACAAACTGTCCTCTAATTGATTAAATGTGGTTAGAACCTTAATATAGTAATATGCATAAAATGTTGTCTAACACACAAATATCAAAACAATTATTAATAACCTAAATGTACCATAAATTAGAATTGGCTGGGCTAGAATTTATGTGTTCTTTTAAAGTTTATACCACATTTAATTAATTAAATGACAATTTCCAAGCAGCAGACAGCAATAATCTTATATTACTGTTGAATTTAAGTGTAAATTTTAAAAATCAAGATTTATTCTACTTTTTATATTTAAAAAATCTATAATAATAATTAATACACTAGACGCTTTAATTATTGACTTTTTCCCCTTGAGACAATCAGTTCATTTTATATACTTAAATACCGAACTTGTGCAGGGTCAACATTAAAGGGAAAAATATGCCTTAACAACTGATAAACAAAATTTATTTTAACTCATTTTATAATTTATAAATTGTCAAAATTCAAAAGACACAAAAGCAGTCTGAAGGGACATTCATGAATATTTTCATTTAAAATACTTTTTATACAAAAATATGATTTTGAAGATGGACTATTTTAAACTATATATTTAAAACTATTAAGTCTATTAATAACCTGTTAACAAAGGTTTAAGCACCTTTTCAAAAACACTGCAGTCACATGGTTATAAACATGTATTTTTTACCCCTCTATTCATAACAAACAAATTGCAGACAATTAGGTCATATCAAATCTGAGTTTCTTACAAAGCCTGTCTTATAACAACTTCTCTGGGAGTTTGTATAGGTTAAGATGACAGAGTAAGAGTAAGCATGATTACTGCTGAGTTACTCTTCCTTTTACCATAATCCTCAAGTTTGTTTTATGGATAGTAAGCTCAACTGAAGCAACAATTCATCAAAAAGCTTAGAAACATTTAAAATTCCACATTAATAGCTAATAAAATACTATCCTTTCAAAAATATAATAAAACAAAATAAAAACATAGTCTTAATAGTAAAATGTATCCATTATAATTCAATAATTATCAATCCATGGCAACTTGTCTTTAGTATGTGTAGACAAAGTTAAACTACAGATTGATGGAGATGTTAATAAAAATACGTAAGGACATCATAAGTTTAGAAAAACTAGGACCACTGGGTTTTTGCTTAATCTCTTCTATTTCAGCATTGTATCTGCTTTGTTGGATATGAGTAATTCTGGTTCTCAAGATAGTGGCGATAGCAGAATAAAAGTATCACATAATGACCTAGTTATTTTATCCAATATTACATTAGCAACAGTGAATTATACCACCAACACTACCACTATGATATCATGTTTTGATTACTGTAAACAGTTAACTATTTCATGTAGTTTTTTATTCTTAGGCTATAGCTAGAGATATACAGTGTAATTATTTTTTTCTTATTTTTAAAGACAGGATCTTGCTCTGTTGCCCAGACTGGACTGCAGTGGCACAATCACAGTTCACCGCAGCCTTGAGCTCCTGGGCTGAAGCAATCCTGCATCAGCCTTCCAAGCAGCTGAGACCACGGTGCGCACTAACATGCTTGGTTAATTTTTAAAGAATATTTTTGGTACAGATGACATCTTGCTATGTTGTCCAGGCTAGTCTCGAACTCCTGGCCTCAAGCAATCCTCTGGCTATGGCGTCTCACAGCCCTGGAGTCACAGGTGTGAGCCATTGTACCTGGCCAATTACCCTTTTAAAATTACTTGGAATAGTTCCTCCCTAAGTATTACTGTTGCCAAGTGGATATACATTTAGATTCATTTGTACTCTATTTTCTTTTCTTTTTTTTTTTTTGAGACGGAGTTTCGCTCTTGTTACCCAGGCTGGAGTGCAATGGCGCGATCTCGGCTCACCGCAACCTCCGCCTCCTGGGTTCAGGCAATTCTCCTGCCTCAGCCTCCTGAGTAGCTGAGATTACAGGTACGCGCCACCATGCCCAGCTAATTTTTTGTATTTTTAGTAGAGACGGGGTTTCACCTTGTTGACCAAGATGGTCTCGATCTCTTGACCTCGTGATCCACCCGCCTCGGCCTCCCAAAGTGCTGGGATTACAGGCTTGAGCCACCGTGCCCGGCCACTGTACTCTATTTTCAACTTCAATTTGCCTTTAAAATTTTTCACTGATTTTATAAGCAGGTAAAATAATTCCACAGTCAAATCTATATAACACAAATATTTGAAAAGTCCAGCTTCTATCCCTTTTTCTCATCCTATTCTGTCCTGATCCTTATATGTAAACATTTAAAGAAAGGCTTATTTTTCCATTTTTAACAATATAAAGATAAACACAAACATGCAAATACATTTATTCTATATTTTTATATCTGTATATATATACACACACAAACAGATACATTTCTTTTTTTTTTTTTTTAGACGGAGTCTCGCTCTGTTGCCAGGCTGGAGTATTGTGGTGTGATCTCGGCTCACTGCAGTCTGCGCCTCCTGGGTTCAAGTGATGCTCCTGGACTACTGTCGCACGCCACCACCAGCTAATTTCTGTATTTTTAGTAGAGACGGGGTTTCACCATGTTGGCCAGGATGGTCTTGAACTCCTGATCTTGTGGTCTGCCTGCCTCAGCCTCCTAAAGTGCTGGGATTGCAGATGTGTGCCGCTGTGCCTGGCCAACATTTCTCTTCTTTCTTAAAGCAGGAGAACACATATTTCTCTGCTTTGCTTTTTTTTGCTTAATAGTATATCCAGAAGATCACTGCACAATAATATATACAGATGTCGTCCGTGATTTTTTTTTTAACAGCTGTATGTAGTCCTTTGTTTTTAACCTTTACTTCTTTGTCATAGGTATGATTCATATATATTGCATAGGGTTAAATTATGCTTTATTAGGAAGCCTAGAAATCGTATGCTTTGATGAGCTAACTTTTGAAATGATTCAAATTGTTTAATCTCAGTTCTATTCTTACTATCCTGTCTTATTTATTCAAGCTTTTAACATAAATAAACCAGTGGCAGATTATATTTTCCAAAGATGCCCACATCCCACATGTTCTTGTACACTGTGACCTTGCCATTTCCTCATCAAGAGCAGAATCTAATTTCCCTCTCCTTGAATTTGGGTTAGTGCTTTGAGTCATTTGTATACCAAAAAATGTGAAGTAATCCTGTGTGACTTTCAAAGTCAGATTAGAAGAGGCTATGAAGCTTCCGTAACACTTCTGCAATGCTTGTTCAGATACCATGTAACAAGACTAAGTACTCTAAAACCACCATACTGCAGAGGTCACATGATGGTGCTCTGAGCCCAAACTTCCAGCCAGCACCACCAATACATAAGGCAAAGGGAGCAAAGCCAAACTGGGCCTTCCAAAGCAGCTCATTCACCACCTAAGTCCCACTAAGTGACCTCAGTTGATGCCAGAAAGAAAACAAGAATCATCTCGCCAAAATCCTGCCTTAATTCCTAACCTACAAAATCTATTAAAAGGGTGTTATAATCTGTTAAGCTTGGGGTAGTATCTTATGAAGCAATAGTAACTGAAGGACAGTCTCACTGTATCATTTATTTGTTCTTTTAAGTATGTGTGCATAAAAATCCAGACACATTTGTCCTTTTGTTCTAATGTCACTTTTGTTTGGCTTTTGTCTTTTGGTCTCCTTCTATAAGCAATCATCCCAGATCTGATTGGAAATATTATCCTTTTACATCCAATTAAAAACTTTAAAGCAATCAGGAAGCTTATTCTGTTTTCATATTATCTTCAAATTCTGCCCCCATTTTCTAATAACTGTACCTTATCAAAATTGTCAGACCACATAGCCTTTTCATATTATACACTCTCTTTCTTAAAATCATCTTCATTAATGCTAACACTAGTCCTTATGTCAGTATCACTCCTCCTATTATTTTGGATGTCTGAAGTTTGTTCTTTCTCCCCAGGAAGTGTTTATACAAACATTATTACTCTAATTCTTTGTTGACACATTTGATTCCAGCCTTTATATGTGAAAGTCTGTTTGATTCAGTTTCTTTCTTTGATTCTTTATGTTCACTCCATTGCCTTCTATAAATTGAGAACAACCGAATTTTCTTTAGTTTTTTTGGTGGGGAAGGGGGAGTGGAATTCCAGGGTTTTTTTTTTCTCTTTAAATTCTAATAATTTTATTATGGCATTTTGCTCTGTAGTTTGAAACAACTTTTTAAAATTTTAGAACAGATTTCATTTATGTATTTTTCTAGCATTGTTTTGGATTTCTTCCTAGGAGATTCCCATTATGTGCATGTTGAATATTCTTTGCCTATCTTTTGTATCTGTCACTTTCAAATCTTTTGTTTCTTTCTTCTAGTATTTTTTTAAAAGACTAAAGCAGTCACAAACTGTTTTTCCTGAACCATCTGATAGCAATTTGCCTTCTTGATGTCTCATCACCTCTAAATACTTCAGTATTTCCTACAGATATTTTCCTATGTAACTATAAAACCATCAAAATCAAAGTAACATTAATACATTACTACCATCTAATGCTCAGATCCCAATGAAGAGTCACCAATAATGTTCTTTATAGAAAAAGGATGTAATTCAAAATCATTTGTTGCATTTAGTTGTTATATCTTTTTAGTCTCTTTGAGTCACAGCAGTTTCTCAGTCTTTCCTTGACTTTGTGATCTTAATACTGTTAGAGATTACAAGTCAAACTGTTTTGTAGAACATCTCAATTTGGGTTTGCCTTAAGTTTCCATACAATGAAATTGAGGTTATCCAACTGTGGCAGGAATATCACAGACATTACGTTCTACCCAAAACACCTTTATCAGGTGGTACACAATTTTGATCTGTCCCATTACCAACGTTATTAACTTTAATCACTTGATTAAAGTTGTGTCTGCCAGGTTTCTCCACTGTAAAGTTACTTTTTCCTTTTGCAAATAAGTTACTGAAACTGTTTACAATTCTCCATTCTCATTAAACTTTCAATTAATTAATTTACTTATATTAGTAAAAACTGATTTCCTACTTTATTCAGTGGGTTATAATCAGCCATTATTATCACCAATTGAATGCTGAAATTGTTCCTGATTTGGCCAGTAAAAGTCCCTTGAAGTTAGATTCTGTGTCCATTTGCCAAGTCTCCATCATTCCTTGAGTACTTTCTTGAATCTGGCAGAGGATATTACAGAGCAATCTAGCATTTTCTTTCCCTGACTCCTGGGGAATCTGCCATTTGACAAAAAAAGCCTTAGTAATTTTGGTGGGGAATAATATTTGCAAGGCAAGATCTGGATGCTAGGTTTTTATTGCTATTGGGGTGGCACTAGGCTCAAGCCCTCTCCATGAGCAGAGCCAGGGAAAATAATATACACACAGATACATACACACTGATATAGATATTTATGTTTACATCTATATCAATGGAAAACCACCCCTTCAAACCAATTTCTTCAATTCTAATCCAGCATTATAGGATTCAAATTTAAGTTTTCTTCCTTTCCATATCTATAACTCTCTTCTCAATAGTGAAAATTATGAATAACAATAACCTAACATATATATTAATTTTGCCAATCTCAATTTGATCAACCATCCACTTCCCTGACTGGGTGCTGAGTATTTCCATATGTGCTTTCCTTACCAGGCCTCAGGCTCTGACTCCTGAAACCAAGGCATTATCTTGCATGGAAGCCATCCTCATGGGTAAGTCCAACAGGCCACCAAAGCTCTCCTAAACCTCACCAGCCCTGAGGTGTACATTAAACTATTTTGCTCTGCTCTACCTAATGGCTTTAGGACTACACTGGTCAAGTTGTAGAAAGATAATAGCTACTTTTGCTTTAAAATTTTTTCTTCTTTTTCATCCTATTGCTTTAAGGAAATAGCATGTCTCTTCTAGTTAAATTTAGTCTTTAAAACAATGTCTTTATTTCTAACAATTTTCTGAGTTCTATCAATTTATTGATGTTCTTCTTACACATATTCTACCATTTTTCTTTAAGTTGTTTTGAAATATTAATTTTAGTTTATATTCGTTTCATAAACTATGTCTTTCTGGTAGTTTTAGTCTGTGGAGATATTACTCTAATCCTTATTTTCACTTTTCAAATAGGTTTCCACAGGATTTAATCATGATCTTTTCCTATTGCTCATTTTTATATGAAATTATTTTCCCCAACTTTTACAAAGAAGTTACGAGTCAAGATAGGTTTTTTAACTTCACAGCTCTAGACCTCTCTATTTTGTTGTTTCTTTCACATGTTTAAAGACATGATCTCGGACTGTGAGATTTCCTGAAGCTATTCACCCCTGCAAATCTGGTCCTTCTATTTTGAAACTTTGGCCCTATTATCCCTATCCTATTCTATTTGGGTTTTATTCCCAGCAGTTCTTCCATAGTGTGGGGCTTTAAATGGAAAGGGAGTTAGAGGTGGTGAACTGTGTCATAGGGCCCAGACTGCTCTAGCCCCTTCATTTCTTACTGTAGATTCCTTGCACTCAACATGCAGGAATCTACAGCTATACAAAAACTCTTACAGTTCACCTGGTGTTCTCAAATTGTCCTACTGCATTTTCTCGTGGGTACTGGTTAACACTGGGCTTCTCCTGTTGCATCCCCTTACATAGATGCTGATATCAGATGGTCTTGTATACAGCTGATACCTTGTTTACATCAGCTTATATTTGGGGTACATAGGATATCTTTCATCTTTTCATCTAGTTTTATTGTACATTTTAAACAAATTTTGGTTTTGCTTTCCTAATTTTTTTTTTTTTTTTTTTAGGGAGAGGAGTTCTGGGCAATTCAGCTTTAAATCTACTATCTCTTTTTGTATTTTCCATTAGTCTCACTGGTTTATGTTTCAATGAATTTACTTCTTAAAAAACAACTAGGAAGTGATGACTTTCCAATGTTTATCTTTGTTTTTTAGTATTTTACTATTTTAAATATAATTTATGTGTACATTTGTATAATTTTACTTTTAATAAAGGCTATGTTTTAGTTTGCAAAATTTCTGAAAATTTAACTGGCTCACCTCTGCTCTTGAAACAAAAGAGACTTCTGTGCTTCCTTAGCCCTGAGTTCCTAGTTTCCCTTCACTTTTTGTTAATTCCTTACTGCGTTAACAGCTCTGCAATGCTTTTTAAATAAGAGGTTTATTACATTTCATGCAGGATTATTAGTTTTTAGCAATTTTGCTGATCTGATAATAGAAGTCCTAGTAATTTAAAATAGTCTACATTTTAGAAATTTAAAAACTTTCTGTAAAAAAGAACACATTAGTTTTTAGAGTGATGCAGTAAAATATTCTTTCTTAATAACTAATATAATATAGAAAGGTGGCTATGAGGAATTGATATAATTGATTTGTTTCAAATCAATTTTAACTACAAAGCAGTTAACATAGTCTCAGATACTAAACATTTAAGATACTGAAGAGCTAAGCCAATTTCCAATAATTTCTTAAATTTGTGATTTACATTGTTCAACTGTATTCAGATCTTCGTATCTATAGACTTTGCTTAGCCTTTTTTTCCCACCCAAGACAGTCTCACTCTTTTGCTCAGACTGGAGACCAGTGGTGTGATTTTGGCTTACTGCAGCCTCTACTTCTCTAGTTCAAGTGATTCTTGTGCCTCAGCCTCCCCAGCAGCTGGGATGACAGACATGTACCACCACACACAGCTAATTTTCTTTTGTATTTTTATAAGACAGAGTTTCATCATGTTGGCCAGGTGGTCTTGAACTCCTGGTTTCAAGGGAACTGACCACCTTGGCCTCCCAAAGTGCTGGGATTACAGGCATGAGCCATTGTGCCTGGCCAAGTCTCTGCCTTACTCTTAACAATTCCCCATAGCCAGCTTTCTATATGTTCAAAACATACTTCAACATCGTCCTCAAAGTTGCTTTTTCCTTTAAACCTTCTATTTCATTTACCTAGTTAAGATTCCTACCTTTTCCTTTTGTTTCAAATCAATTGATACTTTTAGTCCTATCAATCTCCCCCCCACCCACCCCCCCCCCCTTTTTTTTTTGAGATGAAGTTTTGCTCTTGCTGCCTAGGCTGGAGTGCAGTGGTATGATCTCAGTTCACTGCAACTTCCACCTCGCAGGTTCAAGCAATTCTCTGTTTCAGCCTACCAAGTAGCTGAGATTACAGGTGCCCACCACCATGCCTGGCTAATTTTTGTATTTTTAGTAAAGACGGGGTTTTACCATGCTGGCCAGGCTGGTCTCGAACTCCTCACCTCGTGATCTGCCCACCTCAGCCTCCCAAAGTGCTGAGACTACAGGTGTGAGCCACTACACCCAGCCTAATCTCTGTATTTTACCCATCCTGTGTATATTTTTAAAAATAGCCCCACCAACGTATTTTTTCTTTATTTTTTTTAAGATTTTTTTTTTTTCTTTGAGACAGGATTTTGCTCTGTCATCTAGGCTGGAGTGCAGTATCATGATCACGACTCATAGTAGCTTTGACCTCCTGGGCTCAAGCAATCTTCCTACCTTAGCCTCTCAAGTGGCTGAGCCTACAGGCACACAACACTATGAGCTCATTTTAAAAAATTACTTGTAGTGACAGGGTGTCCTATGTTACCCAGGGGGTCTTGAACTCTTAGGCTCAAGTGATCCTCCTGCCTTGGCCTCCTAAAGTGCTGGGATTACAGGCTTTAACCACCACACCAATTTTCTTATATTTTTATTCCGATGGAAGAGTTTCATACTTTTTTTCGGTTAAGTCATTGACATCCCTCTCCTAGAAATCATATCAAAACTCAGCAAAGCTATAATTTTACATAAGAGATTTTCTCCATTCAATATCTCAAAAATTCCTATATCAAACCATATTTCTTGTCATGAAACATATTAGGGAACATCTGAACTGCTGGCTAAAATTAATAAATATATGTACGCCTATACAAGGAGAGAGATTTTAAAGCTGCTTTTTCATTTGATTTTCCCTTTCAAATTTTAACCTTTGTTTTCACCCCCACACTAGAGGAAACTGGACTTCCTCAATCTCTTCTTAACATGTAATCCCTATAAAGAAAAACATTCATTTATAACCATAATAAAATATATTAATTAAATATATATCTTAAACCCAAGAGAAACAACTCTCAGAGAATGGATACTATAATTACCCTAGAAAAGAAAAAGGGAAATTTTTTAAGACGGCAAGTTAGTTGTTTTAAGTACAGTAGCTCTCTAGTATATTCAGAGGATTAGTTCCAGAATCCCATGTATACCAAAATCCACACATATTCAAGTCTAACAGTAGTCCTTTTGGAGTCTGACAATACAAAAAGTCAGCCCTTCACATAGGAAGGCATATAGCATTTTTGATCCCAGTTTGTTTGAACAGCACATGCATGTAAGTGGATACTCACAGTTCAAACCTGTGTTATTCAAGGGTTAACTGTAGCACAGGAGAGTAGAAACATATAGCAAGGAAAGTGGTAAAGTAGGAGACTGAAACCCATTTTGATTACCTATCTAGTACTGAAAAGGGTGATAAGAAATGACAAATGCCTGCAAATAAACGCCACTAGTCCAATGTAATCTCCCCAGATTGTCTCCACCTCTTCTCTCTTTGGCTGGTATAAGAATGATGAAAATAAAGTCTCAGTATTTCTTTTGTTGTCTCCTGCATCCATATGAAAGAAACCCTTTTTTTTTTTTTTCATGTTAATCTGTGAGTTTAATTCACAGGCCTATTACTGAACATACAAGGGTGGAGGAAAAGGTTTTCTTCCCTTAAAGGGGCTAGAAGAAATCTTAACCATTTAACAGTTGTGCAATCAGCAAATTAGTCTCTTTATGGCAGAGCTTATTCAACTATAACATAAAATGGGGATAACAGTGCTTATAGAATTATCTTGGGAATTAAAGGAGTTAATAAATGTAACATGGTTAGTACCATGCATGGCATACAGTTTTATCATTATATTCTATCATAAGAGATTCTTAAATTATAGACTAGGAAGTATCTGTCAAAATTTTGTAATGTCTGGATATGGAGTCCAAAATGAGCACTGGATTACATTTCCAGTTCCCATGTTTAATTTCTTTCTTTTTAAAAAAATTTTATTTTGAGATGGGTTCTCACTCTGTTGCCGAGGCTGGAGCGCAGTGGTGCAATCACAGCAATTCTCTTGCCTCAACTAGGACTATGGCTGCGCACTACTACGCCTGGCTAATTAAAAAACTTTTAAAAAAGTTATGGTAGAGATAAGATCTTGCTATGTTGCCCAGGTTGGTTTCGAACTCCTTAGCTCAAGTAATCCTCCTACCTAGGCCTCCCAAAGCACTGGGATTTTAAGTGTGAGCCACCACGTCCAGCTAATTTCTGATAATGATTCTTCAAAATGATTAACACAATAGAGGCCCCCCTAAATGAATTATTCCTTGCCTTTGAAATTAATAAAACTGACAGAAGTTGGAAGATAATGTTCCTTCAACTATCTTGTAGAGATTATTTTTCCTCATATTTAGAATCCAAGTCAAGAAAGTTCAAAGTATACAAGCTGAAAAACCCCTAACAGTACTTTTATGGAAGACTAATAAGCAAGCCATAGATCCTAAAAGATAAAAAACTTAATTCTACCAAAAGCTTACCTTTGTCTCTTTGTCTGTCTGTATGTAAGATTATAAAGCACAGAATCCCAAGCCTTTAGGAAAGACACTAACTGCAAGATGATGATTATCAGAGTGTCAGGTGACTCCTTTTGTACTTCTTAAAATAGTCAGCTGAGAAAGAAAATTTGACTCTTCAACTTCTATCCTTGGCCCTCATAGTACTTACACTTTGACAATCTAAAAAAAATTTTTTAAATGTGCTGTACAACAAAAATACATGTTAAAAATATATAATATTAAAACAAAATATGAAGCTGTAGTGTCACTGATTAGTAAGCAGACACAGGTAAGCAGCAACACAGCAAGGAGGACAGGCACATTTTTAAAGAACCCAAAACATACTTTAAAATTTTAACTCTCCTATCTTTGGTCTTCCGTTATTCTTCACCTACGATGTCATTTTTTTCTCTCTGCCCATCTAAATCCTACCCATTCTTTAGGTTCCCAGTTAAACTTCAATATCACTTTATGGTAACTTTTATCATGCCAAGCAATATAATCCCCTCCTTTTAAATTTCTAAGGCAATGTCTGTCTTCTGTGCACTGCTGGTACTTACTTAGTCTTCATTAGGCAATAGTACCATAGCCATGGTAAAAGAATACAGCATACATCACCTTGACAGACTAAGCACTCATCAAGATATTCCCAGTGAAAACTATCTAGACTTTGAAGGCAACAGACCTTTGTTATCTGAGTCTACTACATCATCTGTAAATAGGGATACTGCTACCTATCTTATGAGGATACAGCAAGCCTTACATAATAAATAGACACCTAAATAAACATATAACTATAAACTGTGTAACTGTTATAAAGTGAAAATATCAGTGCTATGAGAAGGAACTAGCTGATATGATTTGGCTGTGTCCCCACCCAAATCTCACCTTGAATTGTAGTTCCCATAATCCCCACATATCGTGGGAGGGTCATAATGGGAGGTAATGAATCATGAGGGTGGATTCCCCCATGCTATTCTAGTGACAGTAAGTCCTCATGAGATCTGATGGCTTGATAAGGGCTTCCTCCTTCACTTGGTTCTTATTCTCTCTCCCGCTGCCTTGTGAAGGACATGTTTACTTTCTCTTCCCCCATGGTTATAAGTTTCCTGAGGCTTCCCCAGCACTGTGGAACTGTGAATCAATTAAACCTTTTTCCTTTATAAATTACCCAGTCTCAGGTACATCCTTACAGAAGCATGAGAACAGGACTAATAGACTAGCCATCGAAAGAACAGAGGAAAAGAATATTCTAAGAAAGAAGAGAATGAACAGACAATTAGGAAATAATCTGGTATAGTCAAGGGTCTGAAAAAAGGCCTGTACGGTTAGAGCTTAAGGAGCAAAGGAAAGAGTCGAGGGCATGATGTAAAATCACGTGTGCTGTGCTGTGACAACTACAAAGAATCTTGCAGGCCTATTAAAGGATTTGGATTTTATTAAGAGTATCATGGGTACTGTTTTAAATGGGGAATGCTTCAACCCAATCTTTGTATTTAAAAAGATCATTTTGGCTGAGGAATAGGGAATGGATTGGAAAAAAATTAAGAAAGAAGTTAGGATATTACAGTAATTCAGGTTAAGGGATGATAGTGGCTTTGGCTAGACTAGTGGCTATGACTGGGATGTTGTGAATGGGGAGGGAGTCAAGCATGATCCCTGAACTTCTGGCTTAAGCATGAATGGAGATGCCATTTAGTGAAATAGTAAAATAAATAAATAAATGTCATAAATGTTAAATCTGAAACATTATCATTGAGAAATACAGCTGAAGAAATCAAATAGGACACATAAGTGTGGTGTTCAGGAGAGGTCTGAAAGACACACATATGAGAGTAATCTACATAAGGGCCTAACCCTTGAAACAGACGCTATCTACTAAACAGTAGCTATCTGAATAATCAAAGAATGCAAATTCACTTTGATATAAAAATGGGTTCATCTATACTAGAATGGGTGAAAGTATTGAATACAATTAAAGAAAAAGAGTATCATCTGGAAAGGGTCATACAAAAGAAAAGTACAGAAATCACAAAAAGAAGCAAAAAAGAAAAAATAAAGAAGGAAAGACCAAACAATAGAAGCACATTATAAGATCGTCTGGGAGGGAAATTCCTGGGCCCATTCAATTACTAACCTAGGATAACTAGCCTATCCTTGTTAACTATCAGTGCAAAGTATATTTAGTGCATATGTGGATAAATTAAACTTATTTAAGGGTCACTAATTATTAAAATGGCAAAAATTAATATATATATATTTTTGAGACAGGGTTTCCCTTCTGCCCAGGCTGGAGTGCAGTGGTATGATCATGGCTTACTGCAGCCCTGATCTCCTGGTCTCAAGTGATCCTCCTGCCACAGCTTCCTGTGTAGCTGGGATCACAGGAATGTTCCACCATGCCTGGATAATTTCTAATTTTTTTGTAGAGATGGGGTCTCACTTTGTTGTTCAGGGTGGTGCTCAAGTCTGGAGCTCAAGCAATCCTCCTGCCTCAGCCTCCCAAAGTGCTGGGATTACAAGTGAATTAACTCTTTTTGTTCTGTTCCATGCTCACTAAGCATTATAGTAGTCTTTCCTTTCCTATCAACCAATTTTCACTCCTGTATCATGACTTGGTATTTTTGCCTGGGTCCCCCAAAATTCTTTCTTAACATTAACAAGAATATGTCTGAATTTTGGCCATTCTGAGTCAATTTTCCCTGTATTATGCTGTACCCTTTCAATATAAAAATTGATTTCTTTTTACTTCAAGAAAGTTTTCTTGAATTGATTGAATTATAAGTTAACACATTCATTCTTTAAAATTATTTTTCAGGAAGTCTAATTATATATATATATTATATGGAAAGTAATTACCTATCTTCTATTGCTGACATTTTCTTTCTAGTCTTCTCAGACTCACTATTTCTGCTTCATTTTGTTTACTTTTTCTATCGTATCTTCTAATGTCTCCTGCTGAGTTTTCTGCAGTGACTCCGTGTTTGTGTTCTAATTTCACTAACTTGTTTGCTTTCTTCTCTCCTAGGTTCCATCAGGTCAAAGTTAATTTCTTTTGGTTATTGACTCATCTTTTCCTATAGTTCTTATATTTCTACTTGTGGTCTTTCAAAGTGAATGTATAAACTACAAAACATTAAGGTTAAATTTTCATCTGATTTGTGTTAATGTTTTTGTGTTGTGTGTACGTGTAGCTAATCTGTTACTAAGCTTTGATGCTTTTCCCCACCTCTTATCTTTGTATGAATATAAGGCAAGTTTTAAATTACTTATTACTGGGGTTGGGTACAGTGGCTCATGCCTATAATCCCAGCACTTTGGGAGGCCAAAGCAGGCGGATCAACTGAGGTGAGGAGACTAGCTGGCCAACCTGGTGAAACCCTGTCTCTATTCAAAATATAAAAATAAGTCGGGCATGGTGGCAGGTGCCTGTACTCCCAGCTACTTGGAAGGTTGGGGCAGGAGAATCACTTGAACCTGGGAGGCGGAGGTTACAGTGAGCCAAGATCGTGCCACTGCACTCCAGCCCGGGTGACAGAGTGAAACTCCATCTCAAAAAACAAAAACGAAAAACAAACAATTACTTATTACTTTGCTAGATTTTGTTAGACTAGCTATTTCCAGAAAGTCTAGGGGTGCAGGAAAGATGGATGCACAGGAAATTTTTACAGCTTTTAAAACCCAAATACTGTCACATGATCTGATCTAAAGAGACAGGCTGCTTTATCCAAATATGAGTTCTCTGCTTTCCTAAACCAAATCACGAGTGGTTTCTGCTCCAGCCTGCTCACCCCACTTCCCATGAGGCTTGCAATAAAAAACAAAGGCTCACGTTTTTATACTTCAGAAATGAGCCCCTCACCTTTAAGAGGTGCCATTTTATACCATATTCTAAAATTTTGCCACCAGAAAATGTTCTTAACATTCCATATTTTAACTCTTCCCCTCTTTCCATGTGGCTTCTGCAAGATCTCAGCTGCTTAAGGAGTCTTTACCTGTACCTGGTTGTCCAGGTATTATACCTATCTTCTTAGTTTTAGCTAATATGAACTGAAGTTGCATGGGTAGAAGCATGTGTGTATGTTTCATTTTTCTTACTGCTTTTGTGTGTTTTCTGTGGAGGTTAAGGAGCAGATATTAAGTTTCACTTAATTATATCTAAAAAGTTTAAATTCCTTATAAACATATAAATGAGAGGCTGTCTATAACACTAAAGAACCAGTGACTGTAACCTGGCTTCCACATAGTATACCCCCTGGATGGGAGTGTGTTGGCCAGAAGATAAAAGTATGTGGGGTCCCACTGGCAGATTTGTTTCTCACAAAAATTAATGAATTGACATTCTGACTTCATATGTTAGTCCTTATTTGTTTGGTTGATGTGAATTAATATTTGGAATTTACTCCCAATTAAACAATTTTCCCTTGCTAATTACTGAGCCTAAAAGGCTAAGGTTTACTAGATTGAGGTTAAATTTTCCCCACCTCTTATCTTTGTATGAATATAAGAAACTCCCATACTTAAGAAATACCAAGCAATGCTCAACATGCTACTTTGGTAAGCTAAAAGACATACTAGATTAAAAAAATTAATTCTGCTCCAAAAAAGAATAATAAATGTAATTAGTTGCTAAATTACAGAATTATTCATTTAGCTCCTTTACTTACATCATTTTTTCCTTCTTCATCATGTTGTTTATGAGCATCAACAAATATGCTATGAATTCTTTTGGGTATTTAAGCTTTTTAAATTCCACTGAGGTTTGATTGCAGATGTGTTTATGTTGATGTACAATAGAGTCTTACATATGTTTAATGTTTAATATGGCATGATCTCAAATTTTCCATTCCCACCTTTTTCCCCTAGGAACTTAATAAGGTCACATCACTGATACTTTACTACCTAGATACACATTATACCCCAAACTTGGCATTCTTCTCTTTATTTTAAATAGTAGTAACAGCTATTAGAAACATGCCTTAAATCTTGATATTAATAATTATAACTTAATTCAAAAGCTAGAAAAAAGCTGGATGATCTAAAATTTTTTGGAGGCATTATTATTTTATTGGGCATTATCTCTGCTTAATGGTTTTTATTTTTTTTTCAGATCAATAAAGTAGTAAAAGGGACATTAAAAGGTATGACAACTTCAGTTACAGAACAGATTAAAAAAATAAACAGTTAAATTAACCCACATAATGGTGCAATGCTCAAAAGAACTTGTGGATACCAGTTCCCACATCATTAAAAAATACTTTTCATCTGGAAAAGGAAGTAGGTTCAGACTAAACAAATACCAGATTAACAAATTGGAAAAAAGCACAGAAAAGGAAGTTAAGCTTGGAAGTTAAACAATATTTACGAGGAAGAATTTTAAAAACTAAAATAAGAGTAACTATAGACAATAAGAATTTTATTACCTTCAGGTCGATATTGTGCAACAATTGTGACTGCTTGGCCAGCATTTTTCAATGCAGCTGCTGCCTGCTCATGACTGGCAGCTCTGAGGTCAACACTGTTTACCTGTAAATGGAACCAAATCTTAATTTGGGAGAAAATAATGACTTTGATTAGAAATCACAATAGCCTATTCTTGAGTAGGTATATATTAAAAAATTAGTTGCAGTAACTTTTTGTTTCTTTCTTATTCTGATTTATTAAAAATATACCGTATAGCCGGGCGCGGTGGCTCAAGCCTGTAATCCCAGCACTTTGGGAGGCCGAGGCGGGTGGATCACGAGGTCAAAAGATCGAGACCATCCTGGTCAACATGGTGAAACCCCGTCTCTACTAAAAATACAATAAAACTAGCTGGGCATGGTGGCGCGTGCCTGTAATCCCAGCTACTTAGGAGGCTGAGGCAGGAGAATTGCCTGAGACCAGGAGGCGGAGGTTGCGGTGAGCCGAGATCGTGCCATTGCACTCCAGCCTGAGTAACAAGAGCGAAACTCCGTCTCAAAAAAAAAAAAAAAAAAAAATACCGTATAGTAAAACAAAATATCATTCATATCACTAAAATGTTTCTCATTCTGATTTATTTAAAATATACTGTATAGTAAAACAAAATATTATCATTCAAAGCAATTTTATTTACTAAAACCACTTTGCTTAGTCAAGTGAGCAAAGTCAAAACACTTCCCTTCAGAAGGCTGGACATCAATCCATCAAAAAAAGTACCTTAATTTGAGAACCTGAAAAATGAAGTGGCACCATTTTGCACACTTTATTAGAGACTCAAGCAATGAGAGGGAAATTCATTTTGCTTGTAGCATCCACTCACCTCCTGCCACATTCTCACGGCTATTGCTCAACACATTTCCAATTATTTTTCTTCCTGTATAAACTAAAGCTTCCATTCTTTCAGTATAATAGGAGAGCTATTATTTAGAAATATTAAAATAGCTCAGACTGCAAGGACTGATTTGATTAGAATGTTAATTAAATGAAGCAGGAATTATTTTTTGAATAGATTGCTTCCTTCGGTGAAGTAATTATCCAATTCTACCAGCAGGTGACCAATCCTACTCCAGAAGAAGGGGCAACTTAATTCTTGTTTCTGCAAGGTTGCCAATACTTTGTGCACACACACACACACACACACACACACACACATACAATATATATGTGTGTGTGTGTGTATATATATATATACACATAGTACATTATCTTAAGAGATTGTTCCTTTTTCACAATAAGACAAACTTAAGAGAACATTAATGGATGCATTATACTTGAATGTAATAAATTTTAAATACTGAATTAAAAAAAAGTTGAGAACCACCAATGAATAGAATACAGCCATGTTCAGGACCTCCACTGAAAATTTTTGGAAAGGAATGATCATCATGCAATTTTTATATAAAAACTTGTTTTGTTGAGATCTAATCTAAAATCTGTTAAAGATCACATATCACTTTTAAAAAATTTGACTATGAGCCCAGAAATTCCTGGGATCATAAATATACATAAAGAACATTTTAACTACATAAAGATCTGGTGTTTTATATTATCTAAAAAGAAACCATTATGCAACTAAATTAAAATACGTGCCCCTTGAGGCTGAGCACGGTGGCTTACATCTGTTATCCCAGCACTTTGGGAAGCTGAGATGGGTGGGTCACTTAATGCCAGGAGTTCCAGCCCAGCCTGGCCAACATGGTGAACACCTGTTCTACTAAAAACACAGAAATTAGCCAGGTGTGCCTGTAGTCCCAGCTACTCAGGATGCAAAGCCACAAGAATCACTTGGACCCAGGAGGCGGAGGTTACAGTGAGCTGAGATTGCACCATTGCAAGCCTGGGTGACAGAGAGAGACTGTCTCAAACCAGCACCACCACCAACACTCCCCCATCCCCTACCCTTGAATGAAAACCAAGATCTGAAAACCCTAATCTAAACAAATGTAACAATGTGGTAATTAGATAAAATCTCTTGCTGATGATGGCCATACAGAACTCAATACAATGTATAAATAGTTCTACTTAGTGCATAAAGAAAATCCTCCTAGTTCCTGGGAGAACAAACCAGGCAAGAAATGCAAGAAAAAATAATATTTCATAATTATTGTAGAAAAGATGAAAAATGTTGATGAATTATTTTTGTTCACCAAACCCGCTTAAGAGTGTAATTTGTTGAATGAAACTATATATTAAAGCCTTTCCACACTATCATTGAACCATTTCAATTGAAGATACATTATTAAGGATATTTTAGAAGAAATTCCGGTACTAAGAGATCTATTTGTATAAATAGCCTTATAGTCATTTTTTTTTCATTTGCACCAACATTTTTGAAAATTGAGAAATAATTCACATACCATAGAATTCACATTTTTAAAGCATATAGTTTAGTGGTTTTTAGTACATTCGTAAGGTTGTACAACCATCATTATCACCTAATTCCAAAATATTTTTGTTACCCCAGAAAGAAACTCTGTATACACTGACAGTCACTCCTATGTCTCCTCTTCATCCTTGGCAACTATGAATCTACTTTCTGACTGTACGAATTTACCTATTCCATATATTTTAAATAAATGGGATATATAATATACGGCCATCTGTGCTTGGCTTCTTTCACTTAACATATTTTCAAGGTTCATCCTTGGAGCATGTATCAGTACTGCATTCCTTATTATGGCTAAATAATACTCCACTACAATCCATTAAAAATGGAGATATATCCCTTTTGTTTATCCACTTCCTTAAATTTATACTTAAGTATTTTATTCTTTTTGATAGTATAAATGTTTTCTTTCTCTATCCTGCAACTTTACTGAACTTATTACCTTGATAGTCTTTCTTAAGATTTTCTCTAAACAAGATTATGTCATCTGCAAATAGTTTTCTTGCTTTTTATTCTGGTAGCCTTTTTTTTTTTTTTTTTTTAAATCTTGCCTAATTCCTAGAATCTCCTGGACCATGTTGAATAGAAGTAGGAAGAGCAGAAACCCTTGTCTTGTTCCTGATTTTAAAGGGAAAGCTTTCAGTCTCTCACCATTTAATATGATGTCAGCTATCGGGTTTCTGGAGATACCCTTTATCATGAAGTTTGCTTTTATTCCTAGTTTATTCACTGTTTTTAACATCAAAACCTGCTGGTTTATGACAATTGCTTTTTCTGTGTCTACCGAGATATCATGTGCTTTATGTCCTTTATTAAGATGGTGTCTTACTTTGATTGGTAAGTATGTTTCTATGTTATTTAAGAATTTTTCTATGTTGAATTAACCATGCATTCCTTAAATAAATTCCATTTGCTTATGGAATCTCATCCCTTTTCATGCTGCTGGATCCGGGTTGTTATTTTGTTGCTTTTTATATCTATATTCATATGGGATATTGCTTTGTAATTTTTTCTTCTTGTGATATCTTTGGTTCGGTATAAGGATAATATTGGCCACATAGAATGAGCTGGAAAGCATTCCTCATGCTTATTCCTTTTTTTGGGAAGAGTTTGTGAATGACTGGTGCTAATTCTTTAAATGTTTGGCAGAATGTACTAGTGCAGCTATCTGGTCTGGGATTTTTGTGTTTTGGAAGTTTTTGATTACTAATTCAATATCCTTGTTATAAATTTAAAAAATTTTTCTATTCTTGAGTTAGTTTCAATAGCTTATGTCTTTCTAGAAATGTATTGGTAATTAGAGTATATAACTATAAAATACATATATGACTATATAATGATATATATATTACAGATGTCTTTTGCCTTTAGTAACAATTTTTTCTTAAAGTATACTTGATATTAGCACAGCCACACTAGGTATCTTTTGGCTACTTTTGTGTAATGTATCTTTTCCACCCTTTTACTTTCAACATTTTTATGTCTTTGAGTCCAAAGTGTCTCTCTTGTAGACCCTGTATAGTTGGATTCTGTTTTTTAATCTACTCTATCAACGTTTTTGCCTTTTAACTGGAGTGCTTAATCCATTTATATTTAACATAATTACTGATAATGTAGAATTTACTTCAATTAGCTGTGTTCTATGTCTTGTGTTTTCTTTTTCTATTCCTAAATGACTACATTATTTTTGTATTACATAGATATTTCCTAGTGTATCATTTTAATTCCCATGTCATTTCTTTTACTACATACACTTTGTAGTAATTTTCTTAGTGGTTATCTTGGATTACAAGTAAAAATTTAACGGCAGATGGGTGGTGACTCTCGACTATAATCCCAGTGACTCAGGTGGCTCAGGCAAGCGGACTGAAGCAGGAGCATCACTTGAGTACAACAGTTTGAGGCCTGGCTGGGCAACATAGTGAGACCCTCATCTCTAAAAAAAATACAGAAAAAAAATTATCTGGGTGTGGTAGTGCATACCTGCAGTCCCAGCTACTCAGGAGGCTGATGCAGCAGGATTACCTGAGTGAATGAGTTTGAGGCTGCAGTGAGTTATGACTGTGCCACTGCACTCCAGGGTGGGTGACAGAGTGAGGTGCTACCTCTAAAAATAAACAAACATTTTATACGAACCTAGTTTTTTTACCCTCTTTGTGGTGACGCTGTCATGTTAATTATATCTTTGTAAAATGTGTACACATCTAATTTGAAATTATTGCTTTATTCAGTTGCTTTTAAATCAGGCTGGAGAAAAAGAGTTACATATAAAATAGTACCTTATGTTGTTTTATATTTACCTACGTAGCTGCCTTCACTTATGCTCTTTATTTCTTCACATAGATTTGAGTTACTCTCTAGTTTTCTTTCATTTTAGTCTGCAGGATTCTCTTTAGTATTTCCTACAGGGCAGGTTTTGAGAGATGAACTCTTTCAGCTTTTGTTTATCTGGAAATATCCTGATTTCTCCTTTATTTTCAAAGACAGTTTTGTTGGATATACAGTTATAATCAACAGAGTTTTTTTCTTTTCAGAATTTTGAGTATGTTATTCCACTGCTTTCTGACCTCCATGGTTTCTGATGAGAAATCAGCCATTAATCTTATTAAGGGTGATGAGTCACTTCTTTTTGCTACTTCCAAGATTCTGCCTTCAGCTTTAGACAGTTTGATTGTAATGTGCCTACGTTGTAGATCTCTTTAATTCAACTTGGAGTTCATTGAGCTTCTTGGATTAATGGTTTTCATCGAATTTTAGAAGTTTTGGGCCAGTATTTATTGAAATATTCTTTCTTCCATTCTCTCTCTTTCCCATCTTTCATGCACTCCCATTATGTTGGTACACTTGTTAACATTCCATAGGTCTCTGAAGCTGCTTTTTTTTTCATTCTTTTTTGTTACTGTTCAGTTCTTCAGCATCAAAATCTCAATTCACCCATCTTCAAGTTTGCTGATTCTTTCTTCTGTCAGCTCAAATCTGCTGGTGACTTGACTAGAGAATTTTTAATTTATTGTATTTTTCAACTCCAGAATTTCTATTTGGTTCTTACTGATAATTTTAACTCTTTATTTTTTTTTACTTGGTGAGTACTATTCCTTTACTCTCAGTCTATAGGATGGTTTTCTTTTATTCTTTGAACATATTTAAAAGAGCTGGTTTAATGTCTTTATCTAGTATGTCTCATGTCTGAGCTTCCCTAGGGACAATTTTCATTGATTGCATTTTTCTCTTGTATATGGGCCATACTTTTCCTTCTGCTTGTCTTGAAATTTTATATTGAAAAATTAAAATAAATATAATATGGCAACTCTGGATATCAGACCTGCTCTCCTATCGGGGTTTGTCATTGTTGTCTTTTAGTGACTTTTCTTAATGTTATAAAGTCTGTATTCTTTGTTGTGTCTGGCCACTGAAGTGTCTGCCTAGTTAGCTTAATGACTGAACAGATATTTCCTTAAATGCCTGAAACTTCTAAGTATTCCACTCTTTTCCAAGAGCTATGTGTGCCTGTTGGAGGCCTACCTTTAACATTCAGATAAGCAGTTAACAACTGCCTTAAACTGTCACTTCCTGCTTGCAAAGAAGCTCATGATTAGCTAGAGGTGAGTTTTAAGGCCTTTTCTGAGCATGTGCACAGCCCTTGAACATGTGTGTGGCCTTCTGGTTCCAAGGAATACACTGGAGGTTTTCAAAGGCCTTATTAAAAATTCAGTCCTCCAATTTTCCTTTTAAGTTTTTTGATCAGTCTACTCTTCCCTAGTGCTTTCAGGGCATTTCCCTTGAGAAGCTCAGTGAGCATTAAATTTTTTTTTTTTTTTTTTTTTTGAGAAGGAGTTTCGCTCTTGTTATCCAGGCTGGAGTGCAATGGCACGATCTCGGCTCACCGCAACTTCCACTTCCTGGGTTCAGGCAATTCTCCTGCCTCAGCCTCCTGAGTAGCTGGGATTACAGGCACGTGCCACCATGCCCAGCTAATTTTTTGTATTTTTAGTAGAGACGGGGTTTCACCATGTTGACCAGGATGGTCTCGATCTCTCGACCTCGTGATCCACCCGCCTCGGCCTCCCAAAGTGCTGGGATTACAAGCTTGAGCCACCGCGCCCGGCCTAAATTTTTTTTTTTTTGAGACGGAGTTTCGCTCTTGTTACCCAGGCTGGAGTGCAATGGCGCGATCTCGGCTCACCACAAACTCCGCCTCCTGGGTTCAGGCAATTCTCCTATCTCAGCCTCCCGAGTAGCTGGGATTACAGGCACGCACAACCATGCCCAGCTAATTTTTGTATTTTTAGTAGAGACAGGGTTTCACCTTGTTGACCAGGATGGTCTCGATCTCTTGACCTCATGATCCACCCACCTCAGCCTCCCAAAGTGCTAGGATTACAGGCGTGAGCCACTGCGCCCGGCTTGAGCATTAAGATTTTAAGGTTACTGAGCATACTGCTAAACATAATGCTGCATTTAACTGCACTCACATTAGAGTGACCTACTGCCCTGAGACTTTCAGTTTTAAAATTGAGGGTTTAAAACCACAGGGTTTCCAGACCTGGGGCATTCAGTTCTCAAACCATGAATGTTCTGGGTGAACTAGGTTGAGTTGGTTGGTTCACACATTTTAGCAATGTGTCAATGACCTATATAAAGTGGTTCCAAATGGACAATTTAAAAATGTCTATTACTGAACTCTAGGCTAAATGGAAATTTATTTTGACACAAAGTATGAAGTGAGGCTCTAAGCTAATTTTATTTCCCTAAATAACCAGGTAATTTGTTCAATATTTATCTTTTAAGTCCACTCCTTGTCACTAACTTTTCCTTATCATACTACAATTTACTTTAAGAAATTACAGTATGTTTTACAAACAATAAAATGTGGAAATTTTATTCAGCTTAGCTGAAAGGATTTTGCTAATTGTGTAAGTCATGAAACCATTACCCCAAACAAGACATGTATCTTTTCCATTGATGTTCAATGTGCAACTTTATAGTCAGTCCCACTCACTGGCAACTACTTTCTGACTTACAGCACCACAAATTAGTGTTACCTGCTCATGATTATCATGTAACTGGAATTAAATAGTATGTATTTTTGTTTATCTGTTTTGCTCAACATACTTGTTTTGTGTTTTAGTAGTTGTTCACTTTTATTGTTGAGTAGCAGTATATTGTGTAAACATGCCAGAACTTATTTAGCAATTTTCCTGTTGATGGAAACTTGGGTTATTTCAAGATCTAGATTATTATGAATAAGGCTGTTAAGAATGTTTTTGTCAAAGGGTTTTTGTCGATGTATGCTTTCATTTGTCCTGGGTAAAACCTGGGTGATAAGGTTAGTTGTATGTTTAACTTCTTAAAAACCTTCCTAAAAGGTCTTGTAGTGATATACCATTTTATATGTCCACAAGCAGTGAATGAGGGCTGCAGTTGTTCCACATCCTCATCAACAAATGTTGTTATTTTTTCTTTTGTCATTCAACTAAGTGAGATATATATAGTATTTCATTATGACTTTAAGAATATCTATTTTTACCTAGGCATAATTAATCACTTTTCATGTATAGTTAAGTTTTGGCAAATGTGAATTTCATGTAGCCATCCACAATCAAGGTATGGAATAATTACATCACTCTCATCCAAATCCCTACAAATCTCTATATTCATTGTGGTTTTTACACTTCTCTGATGCCTAAGTTAAGCATCAAACCACTTTTCAAGTGGTTATTGGCCATTCACATACCTTTTTTGATGTGTCTGCTCAAGTCTTTTGTGCATTTTTAATTGGGTCACTCATTTTTTTTTATTGTTGATTTATAGGAGATACTTATATATTCTAGATACGAGTAGCATATCACATATGTGCTGAGACTATTTTTAACCACTGTGTGGTCTACCTATTTGTTTTTTTTTTTTTTTTTTGTTTTTTGTTTTAAGACATGGTCTTGCTCTGTTGCCCAGGCTGAAGTACAGTGGTGGTATCAAAGCTCACTGTAGCTTCAAACACTTAAGCTGAAGTGATTCTCCTGCCTTAGCCTCCAAAGTAGCTGGGACTACAAGTACCTACCACTATGCCTGGCTAATTTAAAAAAAAACTGTTTTTTTTAAAAAGATGAGGTCTTGCTATGTTGATCAGGCTGGTTTCAAACACCTGGCCTCAAGTGATCCTTCTGCCTCAGCCTCCTAAGTCACTGGGAATATAAGCAAGAGTCACTTCACCCAAAGTATTTGGTTTATTAATGGCATCTTTTTTATGGTTAGTGTTTTATGCATTTTGTGCAAGGAACTATTGGCTACCCTAGGTGTGCAAACATAGTCTCTGACATTTTTTTCTAGGAAGATTATGGTTCTGAATTTTAAATTTAGATCTATAATATATCTAGAATTAAATTTTATGCCTGGAGCCAAGACGGGTTCAGGTTTATAATTTTATATACAGATATCTAGTTATTACAGCACCAATTGTTAAAAAGACTTTCCCTTCTCTATCAAACTGACTTGGTGGTCCTCTGGTACTATTTAAGAAATGTGTCTAATCCATGTTCACTAAGCTTTCCTTGTATGTTTTCTTTTAGAAGTTTAGTTCTATGGTCCATTTCAAGTTAATTTTTCTATATGACATGAAATAAGAAATGAGATTCTTCTTCTTTTCCTTATGTCTACTGGTTCTATTAATAAAAGAAGAGGGCACTTAAATCTCCAAATGTGACTGCAGACTTGTCCATTTCCTTCCTTGTTCTGACAATTTACACTTCACCTATTTTGAAAGTATTATAGGTATGTCTTCTTGATGAAATCATACTTTCATCATTCTCGCTGCTTTTATAATTATGAAATTCATGTGCAATAACATTATTTGTCTTAAATTTTATTTTGTCTCATATTAAGACAGACGCTTTAGTATGCTATTTGCATAACATACCTTCTTACACTCTTTTACTTACAATACATGAGCCTTTATATTTAAAGTACATTTCTGACAAACAGTATATAGTTTGGTCTTGCTTTTTTGAACCAAGCTGACAATTTCTGCATCTTAAAATCGTAGCTTTGACTTAAAAGCAGATTAGATATAGATAAGAAAATTTAAGCTGCTATAGTTTCAGTTTCTTGGGACGCTCAGGCAGGTATATAGTATGAGCCCAGAAGTTTGAGGCCATAATAGTGCTCTATAATTGTGCCTGTGAATAGCCAACATACTCCAGCCTACGTAACGCACGGAAGCCCTGCCTCTGAAAAAATAAAAGAAAGAAAAAAGAAAATAAAATTTACAAACTAGAAAACAGACCTGAAGAAATGAGTGAAATGAATTATAAGGAGACAGAGTTGTAAATATGAAACTAGGGTTAAAAGACATGAAAACCAGACTAACATCTCCTCATAGGAGTTTAGGGACAGAGTACATACAACATGGGAAAGGCAAAATTTGAAAAGAAAATGGCTAAGTTTCCAGAACTGATGAAAGACATGATTCCTCTGATTCACTAAGCATAATGAATCCCATACAGGATAAATAATATGCTAGACACACAGTTTCACATTTTAGTGAAACTTTTAGTACACCAAAGACAAAGCATCTTAAAAGCATCCAGCAAAAAACCCCCACAAATCACCTACAAACAAGACAGAGTAGACCTTTTTTGTTAAATAGAAACAAAACATACCGGACAATATAAAACAGTATCTTCAAAATGCTGAGTGATAATAGCTATCAACCTGTAATTCTAGACTGAACTAAATTTTAAAGTGAAGTGAAATAAAAATATTTTCAGAAAAAGTCTAGAATATTTACGATTAAGGAACCACTGCTGAAAGGACAAACCAAGGGCTTGCACTACAGTGCACTTGGATATTTCAGGGGCATTTTTGCTTTTTACAATGACTAGGGAGTTTTAGTAGCATGTAGCATGCACATCTACTAGCACGTACAAGAAAGCTTTTAGAAAAGGTTAATTTTCTATAATGAGCAAGATGGTCCTATGCAACGAAAAACAGTCCAACCCAAATGCTGTTAGCGGTCTACTGAGAAACACAGAAGGAAGACGCAAGACGGAATCGTAAACAAAAATTGTATGCTCTGTGGGTTAACTTTTAATAAACAAAATAAAAACGACAATTTATGGGTATAAACATAAAATAGAAGTAAAACACTATAAATAGCATGATTAGAATTAAAGCTTCCCAAAGTCTGTCACAGTAGAACTGTAAGTTAAGTTTTAGTCAAAAATTGTATAGGTAACAACATAAGCACACAAACAAATTGAAAGTAAAAAGAGAAAACATGACATAAATATGAAGCCAAAAAACATGGACCACATTAATATCAGACAATATAGACTCTAGAGCAAAGTCATTATTATAAATGAAGATGATCATTACACAATAACAAGTACAAAACTATGTGTACCTAATAACACAATTTCAAAAGACATAGTAAATAAAGCTCATGCTATGAGGAGAAACTGTTGAACCTGCTGCTACATTTGGATAGTGTTAAAAACAATCGTCTTTTAACAATGGATCAAGAAGACAGATCAAGAAGATAACAGATTAAAGTACAAAGAAGTACATAAGTAACTACATAAGTAGCAAGCTTGAGTTAATAGACACATAGCAAATTTTCCAGTCAATAAATACAGAACACATGCTTTCTTCAAGCACATTTATAAAAACTGATCCTTCAGGAGAGTCGAGTATCAAAAGAAAACCTGTTATACAAAAGTATGTTCTCTGACACTATAATTCTACAATTAAGCTGTAAAATGATAAAAAGATAACTAAGATATCCCCAATACTTTAGGATATTTAAAAAAATCTTGCTTTAAAAATACATCCAGTGAAAATAAAAAAAACATTATCTTGATGAACATGTCTTACCGATATAATACGATCTCCTTTTCTGAGCTCTCCACTTAGATCAGCAGGTCCTCCAGCTAAGATAAAGGAAATGAATATTCCTTCTCCATCTTCTCCTCCTACAATGTTGAAACCTAGACCTGTTGAGCCACGATGAAGAACAACTTTTCTAGGTTCCCTAAAAATTAAAAAAAAATATTCAGTATCTTGGAAATTTTATATAAAACCTGATATTTTATCAGTGAGAACTACCTATTGATAATTTTTATATTATCACACTACTAAGAAAGCTAGACAAAATATAAATTATATAAATTTTTTTTCCTAAAACTATGGGATAAAGAGATTAAAAGCCCACAAATTGAAGGAAAAAATTTAACTTTATATAAAAGTAAAAAACCGTGTTATATAAAACAGAAATGAAACAAAAATGAAAAAAACAATATGGAAATTTAAAAGTAATAAAATAAAGAACGTAATCAGGAAATATGCATACTCATGAAAAACTGTTGTTGCACACACTTTATTGCCTTCAAAGCAATCACTGCCCCTAGTCAGATGTTTCAAAGGCAGCTATCCTTTTGTATTAGAGACGGTAGGCCCTTTCTCTAGTCTCAAAGGAATGAATCATAACCATCCTAAATAAGTCACTGCAATCCCATGCCCCTTTGCTAAAGTTAGGGTATAACCCCATTCTAACCTCTGGTAAATGCAGGGAAATTTTACTGTCATTTTCTAAAGTCAGACAGACTCTAACAAGGACAAAACATTATTACTACCTTCCTTTCCTCAAAAAACAAAACAGAACAAAACAAAACAAACAAAACCCCACACAACTGAATAATAAAATCTCCTCACTGGTTTCAACATATTATAATCAGGAAAGTGAAACCAAGAGTATACTAAAGACACCATGGACCTAAGATTACCATACCAATCCTGGAATTGCCCATCTTCAGGCTTTTTATATGAAATAATTAAAACCTATTTGCAGGGGCACAGGTAGGTTTTACCATATTGGTGATGTTTTATTACCTGTATTAGATGGTGAATTCTGGGTTTAGTGTTCCTGTTATGCTTTAAAATATGTATGAATTAAGAATTTTTTATTAGGAAATTATATTTGATTAAAAAATACTCAGCTAAAATGGAACAGTATTTCCAGGGGAAAATACATTCTGATTTTCAAATAATGTAAGTATATGAAAAGGTGCTCAACATCACTAGTCACTAAGGAAATAGATAAAAAAAAAAATGAGATACTTCAGGACTACTAGGATGGCTATTAAAAAACACAAAACAAAAAGTAACAAGTCGATGAGGATGTCAAGAAATTGAAACTCATAGTGAGAATATAAGGTGTAGGCACCATGGAAAACAGTTTAGTGGTTCCTCAAAGAGCTACCACAGAATTACCATATGACCCAACAATTCCACCTTTACATATATATCTTAAGTAACTGAAAGCAGTGATTTCAATAGATACTTGCATGTCAGTATTTGCTACAGCATTATTCACAATAACCAAAAGGTGAAAATAACTCAAGGGCTCATCATTAGATGAACAAATAAAATGTAGCATATACATGTAATGGAACAGTATTGTCGTAAAAAGGAATGAAATTCTAATACATGCTAACTAATGTATCTTGAAAATATTACTTTAAGTGAAATAGGGCAGTCACAAAATGATAAATATTATATGTTTCCACTTATATAAACTATCTAGAATAGGCAAATTCACAAAGACAGAAAGTGATTAAAGATTACCAGGGGCTGGGAAGATAGTAGAAGGGGGGAATTATTGCTTAATGGTCACAGAGTTTGTCTGAGGTAATAAAAAGGTTTTGTAAATAGTGATGGATGCACAAAACTGTGAATCCAATTAACATTATTGAATTGCATACACTTAAAAATAGTTAAAATGCCAAATTTTATGTTATATATATTTCACTACAATTTTTTAAAACTGATGTAATATACCACAAATTGAATTGTTTATGCTTTTTTTTTTTGGAGACTGAGTTTCACTCTTGTTACCCAGGCTGGAGTGTGATGGTGTGATCTAGGCTCACTGCCAGCTCCATCTCCCGGGTTGAAGCGATTCTCCTGCCTCAGCCTCCTGAGTAGCTATGATTACAGGCATGCGCCACTATGCCCGGCTAATTTTGTATTTTTAGTAGAGACGGGGTTTCTCCATGTTGATCAGGCTGGTCTCGAACTCCTGACCTCAGGTGATCTGCCCGTCTAGGCCTCCCTAAGTGCTGGGAGTGATTCACTGTGCCCAGCCTTGAATTGTATATTTTATACAGGTGAAATTTTTGCCACGTGATTCATATCTCAATAAATCTATTAATAAATAAACCTTAGAACCAAAGTGTAGGTATGTTGTGATTTTTTTCACTTTTTTGATATTGGTAATTTCTGAAAGACTGCTTACAGTTGACCAGGCACAGTGGCTCACGCCTGTAATCCCAGCACTTTGGGAGGTCGAGGTGGGCGGATCACGAGGTCAAGAGATCGAGACCATCCTTGCCAACATGGTGAAACCCCATTTCTACTAAAACATAGAAAAATTAGCTAGGTGTGGTGGTGCATGCCTGTAGTCCCAGCTACTAGGGAGGCTGATGCAGGAGAATTGCTTGAACCCGGGAAGCAGAGGTTACAGTGAGCCAAGATTGTGCCACTGCACTCCAGCCTGGCGCCTGGCAACAGAGCAAAACTGTCTCAAAAAAAAAAAAAAAAAAAGACTGCTTACAAATTGTGAAGAACTTCTCATGTCTAGGCAAAGATTCTGTACTTCATTATCACAAAGTACTGTGATTATCAAAAGGGAGTGGTAAAATATATACCATTTTAAGAAGACATATCCAGTAATGAACCACCTGAGTTTCACAGAAGAGTACGAAAACAGGTAGTCCTGTTATACAGTAATACATCAAAGTCCAATGCAATATTCTAGACAAGAGATTCAACTGAAGCAGCATGAGGAAGAGCAATCAAGGTGCAAATATAACTTATTTTTTAGTTTGCAAAAATATACAAAGAGTTTAAAGACTAGATAAGCCATTCAGTATTACAGTTTCCCTCTTGACTGCCTTAAATAGGCACTATTAGAAAGTAACAAAAATAAATGGCCATGAAAGATCACTCTAGGAGCACTGCCTGAAAACTAGCAGCTTTGGATATTCCTATCACACACAAATAAGAACACTATTCTTTCTGCTAATTTTCATCCCAAACACAATTACTGACAACCTATTAAGTATCCAACATTGCCAATTTCTGCTAATTTTCATCCCAAACACATGAACTGACAACCTATTAAGTTTCCAACATTGCTAATTTTTTATGAAAGAAAAGAGACAAACACTCATATCTGTCCTTAAGATCACTGCCTAGAATCAGAAGTCTGATAAGTAAAAAACATTTATAATGCTAATAATGTAATCAATAAACATAAAAACACACATTACTTGGCACACATTTTAATATTAAATCTACAATATACGTGTACAAATTATAAGCAAACTACAGTGTCTTATTACTATATTGAACAATGTGAAAAAGATCTGTAATGTTACTTCACCAATTTTTTTCTACCTCATTGGAATTCTTTGGGACTAAAAAGACAGTTAATCTATAAATTTCAGTGCAGTTAGTAATTTTAGATGAAAGTAAATTTTGTGTCAGAATATCAAGAATATATAGCAAACAAACAAACAAACCCACCAGCAGCCAGGTACAGGGGCTCATGACTGTAATCTTAGTACTTAGGCAGATATAGGAGGATAGTTTGAGTCTAGACTCTAGGAGTTTGAGGCTGCAGTGACTTATGATCATACCACTGCACTCAAGCCTGGGCAAGAGTAAGACCCTGCTGCTAAAACCAAAGCAAACTCACCATTTGTTGAATTCTGAACACAAATTAAATAACTGCCATATTTTTATGGTATATATATGGAATATATAAAATGTTAGTTTAAATATGCATAAGAATTTTCTTAATTTAGTTTTACTAAGCTAATTCCTAAGGACAGTTTACCAAGCCTTAAAAAAAAGCAATATTAATTTTTAAAAAAGAGCAGTAATTTATTTGTAAAAATAAAACATTTGTATATTTGAGGCTCTTCAATGAAACCTCCAAAGGAAAAAAATAAAGCTTTAAGCTCATTAACTGTCAATAAAATTTTTTAGTCCTAAAAATTGTTGCTATGTTACATGGCTGATTAAAATTCAATTAATAGTTGATTTTATGGAAGAAGAATGAATGTTAAAATTCCTTACCTTGTAATTTCATCATCTCCAAGCACTGCTTTAGAAACTGGTGAGTATCTGGCTGGTGATGCTGGTGTCTGGCCCAGGAAGGAAGATGGGCTAACATGGTTATCAACAGGCTGAGAAGAAGCTTCAAAACAAAGAAAAGTGAAAAATTACTTTAAAAATGAAACAAGCCCATCAGTATTCCATTTATGAGTGATTAATGTGTAATTTATATTCACTCCTTTGTATATCAGAATTTGGTAGAGAAGATTTAATCATCAGCTAAAAAACTGGATGCTATGTTGCCCAGGTTAGTCTCAAACTCCTGTCCTAAAGTAATCCTCCCACCTCAGTCTCCCAAAGTGCTGGGATTACAGGCATAAGCCACCACACCCAAATGAATTACTATTTTAAAGAATTATACAAAGTCTAAATGTGATGTGAATAATAGAAACCAGAGGCTTTCCAGTAAGTGCGAAAAGACTATGTCCTTATATTAGCTCAAATCTGTCAACGTAATTTATATCAATTCCTTTAAATTCACCCATAAAAGAATAAAAACCTGGTAAAAAGCAAAAATGAAAACTAAGCAAAAACCATATAGGCGTAGTGGCTCATGCCTGCAATCCGAGCACTTTTGGAGGCTGAGGCAGGTGGATCACCTGAGATCAGGAGTTCCAAGACCAGCCTGGCCAACATAGTGAAATCCTGTCTCCACCAAAAAAAAATACAAAAATTAGCCAGGTGTGGTGGCGCAGACTATAGTCACAGTTACGTAGGAGGCTGACATGGGAGAATTGCTTGAACCTGGGAGGTGGAGGCTGCAAGTGAGTCAAGACTGCACCACTGCACTCTGACTTAGGTGACAGAGTGAGACCCCACTCCTCCATCTCAAAAAAAAAAAAAAAAAAAAGAGGCAAAAATCATCCATTGGTTCATTACAATAGTAATAAATACCACATATAGATTTTCATTATAGCAAAAGCTAAGAACAGAAAATTATGAAGTAATTCCTGACCATGCTTTCCAAAGACCCAGATAGCTAACAAATGGCAGCAGTAGCTTACAAAGACACAAGACACTTGAATTACTCCAATCATTACCAAAACACACAGGAAGCAATATTTAACCTTCTTGAGGCTCTATGATAAAGTTACAAAGCTCTTCAAAAGTAGCTATACTATTTAATTATCAAACATCAATCTCTTTTTTATTAAACTAGAGAGTATCCTCTATGGAGAGAAACACTATATTACAGACTGGAGTAAAAAAAGCAGGACATATTAGTTGAAATTACTATAGTGGCCAGAAAGGTAACATAAAGAAATAAAGTGATCTGAATGAAAGACAATAGGAAAAGACTGAAACTATGGTATTTTAAAGATGTAGTGTATCTATTGATACTACAGGTTTGCAGTATTCAAAAGCAACTGTTTTCTATCCAGTTAATATATAAGATGCTCTTCTGTATTTGAGCCAAAGGACTTTCTACCAGTAACTTTTAGTTTTGAAAGTCCAAAGGCTTTACTGGGTGCTACCTAAGAATATGAGATTTTTAAGTGAACTGATATGTGGCCCTCAATCAAGAGATACCAATGTGAACCTCTACAATTACTAGCCTTTTAAAAATCCAGAGTTTACAGATTTTTGACTTTTTTTTTTAAATTGTACTTTAGATTCTGAGGTACATGTGCAGACCATGCAAGACTGTTGCATAGGGAGATTCATGGCAAGGCGGTTTGCTGCCACCACCCCCTGATCACCTATACCTAACATTTCTCCCGTTATCCCTTCCCCACCCCCCCCCACTATCCCTCCCATAGCCCTCCCCAACAGACCCCAGCTCCCCTCTTTGTGTCCAAGTGTTCTCACTGTTCAACACCCCCCTATGAATGAGAACACGCGGTGTTTAATTTTCTGTTCTTCTGTCAGTTTGCCAAGAATGATGGTTTCCAGGTTCATCCATGTCCCTACAAAGGACACAAACTCATTTTTTATGGATGCATAGTATTCCATGTTGTATATGTACCACATTTTCTTTGTACAGTCTAACACACTAATGGGCATTTGGGTTGGTTCCAGGTCTTGGCTATTGTAAACAGTGCTGTGATGAATATGCATGTGCATGTGTCTTTATAATAGAACAATTTATAGTCCTTTGGGTATATACCCAGTAACTGGATTGATGGGTCAAATGAAATTTCTATTTCTAGATCCTTGAGGAATTGCCACACTGTCTTCCACAATGGTTGAACTAATTTACACTCCCACCAACAGTGTAAAAGTGATCCTATTTCTCCACATCTTCTCCAGCATCTGTCGTCTCCAGAGTTTTTAATGATCACCATTCTAACTGGCATGGGACAGTATCTCAATGTGGTTCTGATTTGCATTTCTCTAATGAGCAGTGACAATGAGCATTTTTTCATGATTGTTGGTTTCATGTATGTCTTCTTTTGAAAAGTGTCTGTTCACATCCTTCACCCACTTTTGGATGAGTTTTTTTTTTTTTTTAATTGTAAATCTGTTTCAGTTCTTTGTAGATTCTGGATATTAGCTGTTTGCCAGATAGGTAGATTGCAAAAATTTTTTCCCATTCTGTTGGTTGCTGGTTCACTCTAATGATTGTTTCTTTCACTGTACAGAAGCTCTGGAGTTTAATTAGATCCCATTTGTCTGTTTTGGCTTTTGTTGCCGTTGCTTTTGGTGTTTTAGTCATGAAGTCCTTGTCTAAGCCTATGTACTGAATGGCTTTGCCTAGGTTTTCTTCTAGGGTTTTTATGGTATTTGGTCTTATGTTTAACTCTTTAATCCATTTGGAGTTAATTTTTGTATAAGGTGTAAGGAAGGGTTCCAGTTTCTGCTTTCCACACATTGCTAGCCAATTTTCCCAACACCATTTATTAAACAGGGGATCCTTTCCCCATTGCTTGTTTTTGTCAGGTCTGTCAAAGATCAGATGGTTGTAGATTTGTGTGGTGTTGCTCCGGAGGCCTCTGTTCTGTTCCATTGGTCTATGTCTCAGTTCTGATACCAGTACCATGCTGTTTTGATTACTGTTACCTTGTAGTATAGCTTGAAGTCAGGTAGCATGATGCTGCCAGCTTTGTTCTTTTTGCTTAGGTTTGTCTTGTCTATGAGGGCTCTTTTTTGGTTCCATATGAAGTTTAAAGTGCTTTTTTTCCAGTTCTGTGAAGAAGGTCATTGGTAGTTAGATGGGGATAGAGTTAAATCTATAAATTACTCTGGGCAGTATGGCCATTTTCACAATATTGATTCTTCCTAACCATGAGCATGGAATGTTTTTCCATCTGTTTGTGTCTTCTCTTATTTCCTTAAGCAGTGGTTTGTAGTTCTCCTTGAAGAGGTCCTTTACCTCCTTTGTTAGTTGTATTCTTACGTATTTTATTCTTCTCGTAGCAATTGTGAATGGGAGTTCACTCTTGATTTGGTTGTTTGTCTATTACTGGTATATAGGGATGCTTGTGATTTCTGAATATTGATTTTGTATTCTGAGACTCTGCTGAAGTTGCTTATCAGCTTAAGGAGATTTTGGGCTGAGACGATGGGGTCTTCTAAATGTATAATCAATTCATCTGCAAATAGAGACAATTTGACTTCCTCCTTCGTCCTTTCCTAATTGAATACCCTTTATTTCTTTTTCTTGACTGATTGCTCTGGCTAAAACTTCTAATACTATATTGAATAAGAGTGGAGAGAGAGGGCATTCTTGTCTAGTTACAGATTTCAAAGGGCATGTTTCCAGTTTTTGCCGATTCAGTATGATATTGGCTGTGGGTCTGTTGTTAAATAGTTTTTATTATTTTATGATATGTTTCATCAATACCTAGTTTATTGAGAGTTTTTAGCATAAAGGGCTGTTGAGTTTTGTCAAAGGCCTTCTCTGCATCTATTGAGATAATCATGTAGTTTTTGTCTTTGGGTTTATTTATGTGGCAGATTACGTTTATGGACTTGCGTATGTTGAACCAGACTTGTGTATGTTGAACCAGACTTGCATCCCTGGGATGAAGCCTACTTGATCATGATGGATAAGCTTTTTGATGTGCTGCTGCAATCAGTTTGCCAGTATTTTATTGAAGATTTTTGCACCTATGTTCATCATGGATATTGGCCTGAAGTTTTCTTTTCTTGCTGAGTCTCTGCCGGGTTTTGGTATCAGGATGATGTTGGTCTCATAAAATGAGTTGGAGAGGATTCCCTCTTTTTGTATTGTTTGGAATAGTTTCAGAAGGATTGGTACCAGCTCCTCTTTGTATGGCTGGTAGAATTTGGCTGTGAAGCTGTCTGGACTTGGACTTGGACTTTTTTGGTTGGTAGGCTGTTAATTGCTGCCTCAACTTCAGCCCTTATTATTGGTCTATTCAGGGTTTCAACTTCTTCTTGGTTTAGTTTTGGGAGGGTGCAAGTGTTCATGAATTTATCCATTTCTTCTAGGTTTACTGGTTTATATGCAGAGAGTTGTTTGATGTAGTCTCTGATGGTAGTTTGTATTTCTGTGGGATCAGTGGTGATATCCCCTTTATCGTTTTTTATTGCATCTATTTGACTCTTCTCTTTTCCTTTTTATTAATCTGGCTAGCAGTCTGTCTATTTTGTTGATCTTTTTGAAAAACCAGCTCCTGGATTTGTTGATTTGAAGGGTTTTTTTGTGTCTCTATCTCCTTCATTTCTGCTCTGATCTTAGTTATTTCTTGTTTTCTGTTAGCTTTTGAGTTTTTTTGTTCTTGCTCCTCTAGTTCTTTCAATTTTGATGATACGGTGTCGATTTTAGATCTTCCCTCATTTCTTGTATGGCTATTTATTGCTAGAAATTTCCCTCTAGACACTGCTAAAATGAGTCCCAGAGATTCTGGTATGTTGTGTTCTTGTTGTCATTGGTTTCGAAGAAACCTTCATTTCATTGTTTATCCAGTCAACATTCAGGAGCCAGTTGTTCAGTTTCCATGAAGTTGTGGGGTTCTGGGTTAGTTTCTTAATCCTGAGATCTAATTTGATTGCACTGTAGTCTGAGAGACTGTTTGTTATGATTTCCGTTTTTCTGCCTTTGCTGAGGAGTGATTTACTTCCAATTATGTGGTCAACTTTAGAGTAAGTGCGATGTGGTGCTGAGAAGAATGTATATGCTGTGGCTGTGGGGTGGAAAGTGCTGTAGATGTCTATTAGATCCACTTGTTCCAGTTCTGCATTCAATTCCTGGATATCCTTGTTGATCTTCTGTCTCGTTGATCTGTCTAATGTTGACAGTGGAGTGTTAAAGTCTCCCACTATTATTGTGTGGGAGTCTACGTCTCTTTGTAGGTCATTAAGAACTTGCTTTATGTATTTGGAATGAACCAAATGGTAAAGACCAGTGAGGCAATGAAGAAACTGTCGACAATGGGCAAAACAAATAACCAGTAACAAAATGGCAGGATCAAATTTGCACATAACAATAATAACGTTAAATGTAAATGGCCTAATTGCCCCAATCAAAAGACACAGACTGGCAAACTGGGTAAAAAGTCAAAAGCCATCGGTGTGCTGTATTCAGGAGACCTATCTCACATGCAAAGACACACACAGACTCAAAATAAAGGGATGGAAAAAGATCTACCAAGCAAATGGAGAACAACAACAAAAAAAAGCAGGGGTTGCAATTTTAGTCTCTGATAAAATCAACTTTAAACCAACAAAGATCAGAAGAGACAAAGAAGGACACTTTATAATGGTGAAAGGATCAATACAACAAGAGCTAACTATCCTAAATATATATGGACCCAATACAGGAGAACCCAGATTTTTGACTCTTAAATTCTTTTGCTGCATTTTTATATTTAGATGAAACAAAAAACAACTAGACAAGAAATTCAGTCAAATGCCCAAACCAGAAACATATATATTTTCCCTGATACATCCAGGCTGTCCCTTTAGTCAATGCATCCTTTCTGGGGCAGTTAATCTCACATGTAAAACATAATCTCAGACAACAGGGACTAAAAATTAATGTTCATCTGAAAGAAATGACAGCCTCAAAGAAGGATCAGATAAAACAGTACTACTTCTTATGCCCCAAATCTTATGCAAAAAGGTCCCCCAGAGAAACACCAAACAAGGGTGCCTAATTCATTTTTCTTATATATTAAGATTAATGATTCAACACCTCTAAGATTTTATAGAAGAGCAAGTAGAAGAGCTTGAAGTTAAAGTGAGAAGAGATTGGTGGCCAAATGAGAAGTTTGGCAAGGCCCTGCAGCTAAAGAGAATGTAAGTTAAAAGTGAGAGGATATATAATGCCAAAAAACAGGAGCATTTTAACATCAGCAGAGAATTATATTCTCTGTTAAATTCAATAGACTTCTTTTTTTCCTACTTTATTCCTGGGTACCATATTTTGATTACCTCATTTTGGTTATAAACATTGACTGTGGCTCTTTATCTTCTATAGTTCATGTGTAACTTGTTTAATCTTCTTGATTTCTTTTACTATTCTTGCTAAAAATATTTTCTAATAGTACATAAATTGTTTTCCAATTTTGATATCTGCTCACTTGCAAGGTTGCTTCCATGAGAAACACTCATTCCATCAGTGCTTGACAATCACCACACAAACACGCACAAAATCAAATGTGATCTAGTCCTCTTAGGCAACAAGAGACAGAAAATCTGAACATTCTTATATCTGCTATGGAAAATGCAGAACTAAAATCCTTCCTAAGAAAACTCCAGAGCCAGACAAGATATATAGCTTCACTAGTAAATTCAACAAAACATCTAGAGATGAAATAACCATCCGAAACATTACAAGACAGATAAATTTCAGGACACTATCATAAGTTCATGCTTGTGTACAGATGTACAACCCTAAACAAAATATAAGCAGTTCAAAATCAATGATATATAATATATATTATAATGATGTGGGTTTTTTTTCCCCATCAACAACTGGTTTAACATTAGAAAATCAATGTAATTTATCACATCAACAAAAGAATACTCACAAGATAAAAACTTCCCATAAACCAGAAATAAAGGTAAACTTTCTTAATATAAAAAAGGGTATCTACGAAAGACTTGCTGGTAACACCATACACAATGGCGAAATACTGTTCCCCCAGTTCGTGGACATGACAGTGATATTTATTATCACCATTTCTGTTCAACACTGAACTGGAGGTCTTACCAATGCATGAGACAAGAAAAAAGAAAATGAACAGCATAAAAATAGGAAAGAAAGCAAAACTGTCATTGTTCACAGATGACATGGTTATATATGCAGAGGGTCCAAAAGATCTATAAAATTTAATATTAATGAATTTAGAAAGACTGTTGACTAAGCAATTAATATACAAAAACAGGTCATATTTCTCATATATCAGTTAAAATTAGAAACATTTAAAAAGTAGTACATTTGTAATAACATGAAAAGCATCAGATACTTAGGACTAAATCTAACAAAAGATTTATAAAACCTCTCCTATACAACACTGCAAAAAAAATGTAAGAAGGATCTCAATAAAGGAAGAGATACCATATTAATGGACTGATTAAGAAACTCAATTTAAATTCTTCCTACACTGATCTGTAATTTTTTTGTTCCTAAAATTAAAAAGGAAATTCAAAGACCTAACATAATCTTAACAGTAACAAGATTTACATTAACAAAAATCAACATTTATCATAAGGTTATGATAATTACGAGACTGCAGGTGGCACAAAGATAAATAGTTTAATGAAACAGAAGAGCCTAGAAATAGATTCATACATATTTGGTCACTTAAAATAATGAAAGCACCAATGCAATTCAGTGGTAGAAATGGTCTTTCAATAAATGGTTCTGGATCAATTATATATTGGCATATTAAAAAAAAATCTCTCATTACATGCAAAAATTAAATGAAAATGGATCAGACCTACAAGTGAAAGGCAAAATAATAAAGCTTCTAGAGGTCCCTTATGACTAAAGGATAGGAAAAATTTCAATGGGTCACTAAAAGCACTACCTTAAAGGAAAAGATTGACAAAGAGTTAAAAAATTCTATCCATCAAAAAGCACCATTTATAGAGGGGAAAAGAGAAAACAAACTCAATGAAGACATCTGCAGTACATATAGCTGATTAGAGATATTTCTGAAATACATAAAACTTCCTTTAAATCAATAATAAAACCAATAGTAAAATGTAAAAAGATATGAACAGACATTGCCCTGAACAAGAGAGTCAAAGCAATAAGCACAGGCAAAAATGCTGAAAATCATTCATCAACAGAAAGAGTTGGCATAATAAAATAATCATCATCAATAAAATCATTAGATAACTTTATACATATCCAAACTATTCATAATTTAAAAAATGGATAATACCAAGAGTTGATGGGAATATAGAAAAACTGGGGTACTAACTGTCTCCTATACTTCTGAAACTGTTTAGCAGTATCAGCTGGAGACTAAATATATGCCTACCTTGTAACACAGCAATCTCACTCCAAGAGAAATGGGTGCTTATGTCTGACAAAGACGTGTAAAAATATCCACAGCAGCTATACTCACAAAAGATCAAAACTGTAAGTGACTTAACAGTAAAATGAAAAAACTGTTGTATACTCACGCAATGGAATAATACATAGCAATTTTAAAAAGTTACCTGACTGATCATTAAGCTAGACTCTTAAAATTGGTACCCTTACTCATTATGTTTTACTTCAATTAAAAATTAAATAAAGAGGTCAGGTACAGTGGCTCACGTCTGTAATCCCAACACTTTGTGGGGGGCTGAGGTAGGATCACTTGAGGCTAGGAGCTTGATACCAGCTTGGGCAACACAGTGAGACCCTATCTTTACAAAAAACGTTTAAAAATTAGCTGGGTATGATGTCTTAGACACTTGGGAGGTTGATGTGCAAGGATCGCTTGATCCTAGGAATTCAAGGCTACAATGAACTATGACCATGTCACTGTATTGCAGCCTGCACAACAGAGTGAGATCCCGTCTCAAATAAAAGAATATTTTTATAGACTTTCCCCATTTCTTTACTGGGTATGTTTCTTTTTAAAGAGATAGGTCTCAATATGTTGCCTCAGCTGGAGTGCAGTGGCTAGACACAAGTGCAATCATAGTGCACTATACCCCCCCAAACTCCTGGGTTCAAACAAGTGTCCTGCCTCAGCCTCCCAAGTAACTAGGACCACAGACATGCACCATTGTGCCTGGCTTTTTTCCTTTTTGATGTGAATAATTCTTAACATGGCAGGAAAATCAGCTCTTTGTGATATTAAGTAGAGAAAACAAGCAGTGATAGAGAGGTATCTTGACATTGTAAGAAGGTCCCGTCTACTTCCTTAAGATAAGGAATATGTAAACATGTTCATGTGCTGATGGTAATGATCCAGTAAAGAGAGAATTTGATTATGCAAAAGAGAGAACCGACAGCTGCAAGAACCAGATTCCCTGCAGGCAAGAAATAAAGACCTTCAGCATACAAATGGAAGACCTGGTTTTCAACAGGAGCAATGATAGTTACTCCCATTGTAACACAAGTGAAAGTGGAGTTGTGGGGTAAAAATATGGTTACATAGGTGTATCTGAAAGTGGAAAAATAAGGAAATCCTCTTCTGGGTGCTTATATGAAATATGAAGTGAGATAACCAATTATGACTGAATAGTGGATGGCAAGTGAAGGTTTGAGGGGAGGGAAAAATTCTTAAGAGTAGGAGAGTGAATTCGGGAAATGTAGTAGGACTGTAGGCAAGAGTACGGCACCATCTATGATTTATGGTCACAAGTAAAAAGCACAATTTTGTGCTTTTCTCCAGCCACGTTCTGCTTTGAAACAGCAGAGTTTGGCTGCACCAGTGTTGGGGGATTTTGCTGTGAAGAAGGGGCAAAGGACTTGAAGATGTGCTACCAAGTAAATATGATGATGAATCATGAAAATTAAGCTAATACGAATAGAAAAATTGAGACAAGGGGCAACAAAATAATAATGTCAAACGACTGAAGGTCAAAATGAAGTTGAATTGCTAGAATAGGGGTAAATGAACTGAGGGTTGTAGTCACAGAATGGGATGATTAAACGATATTTTAGGGATGATGAAAACATTAATAATAATAGATAATAAAATCTAAAGTGTTATCTTGGAAGTAAGTAACTGAGTTGAAGTGAAGGGCAGGATAGTTACAAAAAGATCCAAGAAACTAACAAGTCAGGGTGTTGGAATAATCATTAGTGCGGTTTTTGGACATGAGTAAGAATGACAGCATGAGTAATAGCGGCAAAATGACAATGGGCCTTGGTACTAAGGTCTTCAACCAAAGCCAGATTGATGAAGAGAATACCAGATCACCACTAACAGGGACAGATAGTAAGTTGAATAGTCTGACAGTAGGGTGACAGTGAGGGCTTCAGAAGAACTAATAAGTAAAAATCATTTATGCAAAAAAATTTTAAACACAAGTGATTTTTAAAAAACACTACTGAATTGTTTATGAATTGCATATGCAGAATAAACACGAACTAGAAGTGTACAACAAAACCAACATCTACAGTTGCCTAAAAAGGGAAGAGAAGCAAAACGTCTCAATAAAGTTGAACTTGCAAGGTGAACTTCAGCTTTTTCATAATGCTCTATTAGTTCAATAACAGATTGGAAAAAAAGGAACATAATCATAATCAGGGCACTAATACTCTACTCGTGGAACACCTGTCACAATATGCACTTGGTTATTAGATAGGCAGCATTTAAAATAAGACACATGCATTGAGGAATGGCTTATTATTTTAAAAATACACAAATCCTATATATAAAGTTTATGTGCAAGAGAAAGTATATGTAAAAATTTCAAATAAGTAGCAAAGTTCTTTTCTTTGACACAAAAGAAGTATAAGACACCATTCCTGAACATCAGACAGGTTAATTACTATTAAGGAATAATTCAATTATACTTGACTAAGTAGTAAATCAATGAGCAGATACTGCAGATACATTATTGGGGGGCAGTATGCAGATTTCAAAATATGTTTTTCACTTATAATGATTAGTAATACGATGAATCTTGACAGTTCTAAAATTGCAAACACTGTTATTGTAAAAATCACAAATACTTCTAAAATTCTACCATTTAAAAAAGGAACACTCAAAAGCAGATTATACATAGTACATTTTAGATCTTTATTATTTATGGGTTCTTCAACAATTAACTCAATGCAAAGAACAAATACGGCTTTCATTTTTCCACCAACACAAACACATTAAAAAATATACTTAAATCTCTTCTCAGCTTATACATTTTAAAAACTGAATAGAAAATAAGAAGCCTAAAAATACGTAAGTACTTTAAGAACAATTCAATCAACTGCAACACAATTCAACTGCATAGAAATATAAGCACTAGAGCCTTAAAGTACAGAGATAAATAGTATCTTTCCTCGTGTAGCTAAGAGCACAGAAAATCCCATAAGTTTTAGATATATTGTAAATCAGTGTTTCTCAAAGTGCAGGCCACAAAGTAGCAGCACCAGAAACATCAGAATTACAGGCATATCTCAGAAATACTATAGTTCCACACCAATGCATAAAGTAAATTCGCAATAGAGCCTGTCATATGAATTTTTTTGGTTTCCCAGTGCATGTACAAGTTATGTTCACATTATATTAAGAAATAGCATGTATCTAAAAATACAATGTACAAGACTTAATTTAAAAATACTTTACTGCTAAAAAAAAAATGCTCACAATCATCTAAGCCTTCAGCAAGTTGTAATGTTTTTGCTGGTGGAGGGTCTCGCCTTGATATTGAGGGTGGTAGTTGTTGAAGGGTGGGATACCCATGTTAATTTCTTAAAATAAGACAAAAATGCAGTTGGCTACACCCATTGTCTCTTCCTTTCATGAACGATTTCTCTGAAGCATGTGATGCTGTTTGATAGCATTTTACCCACAGCAGAACTTCTTTCAAAACTGAAGTGAATTCTCTCTAACCTTGCCACTGCTGAATCAACTAAGTTTATGTAATATTCCAAAATCCTTTGTTGCCATTTCAACAATGTTCACAGTATCTCCCCCTACCAGGAGTGGATTCCATCTCAAGAAACCACTTTCTTTGCTCATCTATAAGAAGCAACTCCTTAGTTGTTAAAGTTTTATCACAAGATTGCAGCAATTCAGTCAAATCTTCAGGCTCCACTCCTAATTCTAGTTTTCTTATTATTTCTATCAATTTGCAGTAACTTCCTCACTGAAGTTTTGACCTGTTCCAAGTCATCTAAGAGGGATGGAATCAACATCTTTCAAATTCCTGTTAATGTCGATATTGTGACCTTCTCCCATGAATCATGAATGTCCTTAATGGCATATAGACTGGTGAATCCTTTGCAGAAGGTTTTCAATTTACTTTGCCCAGATCCATTAGAGGAATCACTACCTATGGCAGCTATAGCCATATAAAATGTATTTTTTGTTTGTTTTGAGACAGAGTCTTGCTCTGTTGCCAGGTTGGAGTGCAGTGGTGCGATCTTGGCTCACTGCAACCTCAGCCTCCTGGGTTCAAGTGAACTTCCTGCCTCAGCCTCCTGAGTAGCTGGGATTACAGGCACACACCACCTCACCTAGCTTATTTTTTTGTATTTTTAGAAAAGACAGGGTTTCACCATGTTGGCCAGGCTGGTCTCAAATGCCTGACCTTGTGATCTGCCTGCCTCGGTCTCCCAAAGTGGTAGGATTATAGGCATGAGCCACTGCACCTAGCCTGAAATGTATTTCTTAAATAGTAAGATTTGCAAATTAAAACTACTCCTTGATCCATGGGTTACAAAATGAATGACAAGTCAGCAAGCATCAAAACAACATCAGTCTTCGTGCATACTGCCATCATAGCTCTTGGCCAGCTAGGTGCATTGTCTAAGAGCAGTAATATTTTGAAAGAAATGTCTTTTTCTGAGCAGTAGGTCTCAACAGCAGGCTTAAAATATTCAGTAAACCATGCTGTAAACAGATACACTGCCATTCAAGCTTTGTTGTTACAGTTACCAAGCACAGGTAGAGTAGACTTAGCATAATTTCTCGGATTTCTGGAATGGTAAATTGAGCATTGGCTTCAACTGAAAATCACCAGCTGCATTCACAACTAATAAGAAACTCAGCCTGTACTTCGAAGCTTTGAAGTCAGGCACTGACTTATCCTCTGTAGCTGTGAAAGTCCTAGAAGGGATCTTTTGCCAGTAGAAGGCTGTTTCATCACTGAAAAACTGCTGTTCGGTGTAGCCACTTCAATTAATGATCTTAGCTAGATCTTCCGGGTAACTTGCTGCAGCTTCTACATCAGCACTTGCTGCTTTACCTTGCATTTTCTTTTTTCTTTTTTCTTTTGGGGGGTGGGTAGAGTCTTGCTCTGTTGCCAGGTTGAAGTAGAGTGGCACGATCTCAGCTCACTGCAACCTCTACCTTCTGGGTTTAAGTGATTCTCCTGCTGAGTGGTGGGACTACAGCCATGTATCACCATGCCCAGATAATTTTTGTATTTTGGGTAGAGACAGGGTTTCACCACGTTGGCCAGGATGGTGGTCTCAATCTCTTGACCTTGTGAGCTGCCCACCTTGGCCTCTCAAAATGCTGTAATTACAAGCCTGAGCCACTGCACCCAGCCTACTTTGCACTTTCATGTTATAGAGATGACTGCTTTCCTTGAACCTCATGAACCAACCACTGCTAGCCTCACATTTCTCTTCTGCAGCTTCCTCACCTCTCTTAGCCTTCTCAGAATTGAAGCACAGTTAGGGTCCTGTACTGGATTAGGCTTTGGCTTGAAGGAATGTTACGGCTGGTTTAATCTATCCAGACTAGTTCAAAATTTGTCCATGTCAGCAATCAAGATTGTTTTGCTTTCTTATCATTACTGTATTCACTGTAACAGTACTTTTAATTTCCTTCAAGAACTTTTCCTGGGCATTCACAACTTGGTTACCTGTAGAGCAAGAGGTCTAGCTTTCTCCCTTTATTGCCATTGGACATGCCTTCCTCAGTAAGTTAATCATTCTGACTTTAAATGAGAAATACGAGACTTGTCCTTTCACTTGAACACTTAGAGGTCATTGCAGAGTTATTAACTGGCCTAATTTCAATATTGCTGTATCTTGGGGAATAGTGTGGCCCAAGGAGAGGGAGAGAAACAGGGGAATAACTGGTCATCAGAGGAGCAGTCAGAACACACACATTTATTATTAAGCTTGCTGTCTTATATAAGGGTGGTTGTGGTATTCCAAAACAATTAAAATAGTTACGTCAAAAACCAGTGATCAAAGATTACTATAGTAGATTAACAACAATGAATAAGTTTGAAATATTGCAAGATTTACCAAAATGTGACAGAGACATTAAGAGACATGAAGTGAGGACATGCTACTGAAGAAAAAAAGGTGCTGATAAATTTGCTCAATGCAGGACTGTCATAAACCTTCAATTTGTAAAAAACATAGTGTGAAGCGCAATAAAGCAAAGCACAATAAAGTGAAGTATGCCTGTACTTTACTTTTAAAACAATAAGCTGCTTGTTAAAGCAAATTTCTGTGCTCAATTGAAAAACTATTATAACAATGTAAGAATTTCAATATTTGAAAATGTTCTTTTGTGACTCTTATTTACATAAAAGTTTGCAAATCAACCCTTTAAATGTAAGAGTAATTGCTACTATAAAATAATAAAGGTGAAAGGGATCCCCCCTTCTAATTATAAAAATTTTGACTTAAAATAGATTTTTTAAATCGAGTAGATTAAAATGCTTAATAGTTTCTTTAAAAATATTTGCATTATGTGGTTGGGCACGATGGCTCACGCCTGTAACCGCAGCACTTTGGGACGCTGAGACAGGTGGATGACGAGGTCAGGAGTTTGAGACTGGCCTGACCAACATGGTAAAACCCTGTCTCTACTAAAAATACAAAAATTAGCCAGGTGTGGTGGCACACACCTGTAATCCCAGCTACTCAGGAGGTGGAGGCAGGAGAATCGCTTAAACCTGGGAGGCAGAGGTGGCAGTTAGCTGAAATTGTGCCACTGCACTTCAGCCTGGGCAACAGAGTCAGATTCCATCTCCAAAAAAAAAAAAAAAAAAAAAAAAAATCTATAATGTTTAAACTTTATTATACTGAGACCACTTCACTGATGGGCATCACAACTGAAGAAATAAGATAAACTTAAGCAAACATAAGCTAACAGACTTACAGTTGGTGATATCAGGTGGTGCATAGCCATCATTCATATACATACTTGTGGGTTTTGCTACTTTCAAATAAACAAAATCAGATGTGTTCTTTAAGGCAGTTACTGCTTCTTCGTGAGTAACTTCTTCTAAACATACATTATTTACCTAAAAAAAAAAAATCCCAAAAGACATTTATGACATTTTCACTTGTTTTCTGAGTTTTGCAAACAATTTCACAAAAAGAGAGGGAATATACGAGCATCAGGAAAATAAAGGTATGTGGAAAGAAAATACCCATGTTTGATGTCTATGATATCAGTAAGTTGGTTATCATGACATGTGAAGTTGTTGTACATTAACAGAATGGCCCATTTTGATTCCAGCTTCCATCCCTCGTATTCTCCCAGTCTTTATTTTTCTCTCTTTTTAGGCATTTAGGAATGTGCGTAGTTATGTTTCAGACCTTTTCTTTTTTTTCTGAACAAATGAAAACATACTAAAATATTTGTCCTTACATTAGGATTTTTAATGTAAGGTACCTTAGAGACTGTTCCATGTTGGGACACAAATTAATAGAATTACTACATTGTAACAAACGGTTGCACAGTACCGCACTGTGTGACTATATCATAATTAAATATTATCATATATCTGTTAATATTCCCATATTTAAATTGAAAAATTATTAGAACACAATTGAGCATAGATATTTGAATTGTTCTCGTAAATGGTTTTTATACTCACTACCATAGAATATGAGAGTGCCTGTCTGCTTAGACCTTTGACATTAAACATTATCAATTAATTTTAAAAATCCGTAAAATGATGCATGTTTTAATTTATACATCAATTAATTTTAAATTTCTGCTTTTTTAATACTCAAACTGACATTTTTTCCCAATTATTTGTTGGCGATTCATCTATCGTCTGTATAAAATATAACTGATTTTTAGGTAGTGATATATCCTGCAACCAGTACTAAACGAATTTATTAGTTCTATTAGCAGGTTCCCTAGAATAGTCTATATACGATATGATGACATCTGCAAATATTGTTTCATTTCTTCATTTCTAATCTGAATTTTTTTTAAATTTTTTTTTTCTTACTGCCCTGGACAGAATCTCAAATACAACACTGATTAGAAGTGGTAGTTTGTGACCGGGCACGGTGGCTCAAGCCTGTAATCCCAGCACTTTGGGAGGCCGAGGTGGGTGGATCACGAGGTCAAGAGATCGAGACCATCCTGGTCAACATGGTGAAACCCCGTCTCTACTAAAAATACAAAAATTAGCTGGGCATGGTGGCGCGTGCCTGTAATCCCAGCCACTCAGGAGGCTGAGGCAGGAGAATTGCCTGAGCCCAGGAGGTGGAGGTTGCGGTGAGCCGAGATCGCGCCATTGCATTCCAGCCTGGGTAACAAGAGTGAAACTCCGTCTCAAAAAAAAAAAAAAAAAGAAGTGGTAGTTTGTGTTCTTCTAGCAATCTGCCCGTTTAAGTTACTCACAATAGTCTCTTGTTTTCCTTCTGTCATTCTTGCTTTAGAGATTTGAGCCTTCTCTCTTTTTCTTGGCTGGTCTAAAGGTTTGTCATTTTGATTTTTTTCAAAGGACCAACTTCCAGTTTTGTCTATCTTCTCTATGACTTTCCTATTACCTATTTCATTAATTTCTGCTCTGATATTTATTATTTCTACCCTTCTGTTTGTTTTACATTTAGATTGCTCTTCTCTTTGTTACATTCTTTTTTGCAAAGAAAAACATTAATGTTTCTGTTTTAAATTAACATGTACTAAAACATTAATATATTTTTCATCTTCCTATTTGTACCTTTATAATTGACAATAGCAGCTGTTAATTTTTTTTCACACAAAAATGTGAAGGTCACAAAAGAATAATTTCCCCCATTGATTATTAACATTGCTTTGCAGAGTTTCAGCAGCATGGTCATTTTTATGGTTCCGTATTACCATGCAAAGCATTTATTACCACATTACTGTGCAATATACATATTATGTATTTGAAATACATATTAAATGGCTGTTGTATACTGTTTCTTTGGTTGCCTACAATAAGCCATGAATCCTGGTATTCATACCCTTGTAAAAATCTCTTCCTAAACTGAATTTTGCTTGGCCATATAACTAGCTTTTTAGCCAATGAGGTATAGTAATTGTGAAGGAACGAGAGGACTGATCAAAGCAATGCATTGTTGCTTGTCTTCTTGGAAAGTTCACTTCTGGAACCTAGTCATCATCCTGCATGAAATTCAACCTAGCCATGCAAAAAGGCCAGTGGAGAATTAAGCACCTGATTAACAGTCCCAGCTGAATTCCCAGGTGAGTGCCAACTTGCCCACCATATGTGTGAGCCAACCTAGCAGTGGATTTTGCAGCCTAGAAAAGCAAAGACAAGCTGTTTCTGTGAAGCCCTATCCTATCTGCAGAATTATAAACAAATACATGAGTAATGATTTTTTAGCCATTAATCTTTGTGCTTTCTCACATATCACTAAATAACTGATACAAGAGCTGACACAATTTGCAGAGGGATTCAATGTGGAACATGAAAGAAAGATGATGATCCCAACGTTTTAGACTAGACGTTATTTGATCATTTACCAGAGTCTTGACCTACATGTTAAAAAACAGTGACCTTTGCCGGGCACAGTGGCTCAAGCCTGTAATCCCAGCACTTTGGGAGGCGGAGGCGGGTGGATCACGAGGTCAAAAGATCGAGACCATTCTGGTCAACGTGGTGAAACCCCATCTCTACTAAAAATACAAAAATTTAGCTGGGCATGGTGGCGCGTGCCTGTAATCCCAGCTACTCAGGAGGCTGAGGCAGGAGAATTGCCTGAACCCAGGAGGTGGAGGTTGCGGTGAGCCGAGATCGCGCCATTGCACTCCAGCCTGGGTAACAACAGCAAAACTCCATCTCAAAAAAAAAAAAAAAAAAAAAAAAACAGTGACCTTTGTAATGAATAATAATGAGAAGAAAATGTACAAGGAGTGCGTCCTGGATTACTTCGATGTTTAGAGGTTAGGGATATGAGGAGACACCAGACACCAGAAAAGAAGACTGAAGAGTAGCTACTAAGAAGAGAAATACCAAGATAAAGGTGCATCAAATTCCAGCCAGATAAGTCAATTAAGACAAGGACTGAGACTTGAATGATTTCAGGGTAATTATGAGAACAAAAGCCTCAATTAAAGTTGATTTAAGAGAGAATGAGTTTTGCCACAATGGTATCAGGACAAGTTGCTGTCTCCTACCACCAAAACCAGTTCTAGAGAAACCATAAAGCAAAACATGGTAGCCAAGAAATTAAAAAGTGAAAGTGAGAAAAAACAAGTGGAGAGAGAAGGCTGTCTTGACTCTGTGTTTGTGTGTGAGGGGTGGTTATAATTTGAGGCAAGAGTGGTGATTTTAGCTGTGAAAGGGTAAGTTGGAGAAATGTAGTTCAAGTTCTGCTCTTTCCTTTTCCTCATCATTAACTAAAAAAAAAATCTCCTTGCAACAGTAAACAGTACTGAACAAGATGTAGAACAAAGGAATCTTTTCTATATTGTTGTAGTAAATTTTTACAAGCAGCCTGGAAAACAACAGGACAGTTTTTTTTTTAAAAAAGAATGCTACTAGTAGGATAATCAATGATCCAGTAAATTCCATGCTTAGGTAGACAGTCAAGTGAAATTCTTGAACATGCTCACCAGAACACACAGCAGGTCTTCCTAGGAAAATTATTCATAATACCAAAAGAAAAAAAAAAGAATGTGACTTAAAATAGATTTTTTAAAACCAACCTACTCTATGCCAGACCCAGCTGATGTGTCTTTTCAGATTCTGCTAGGCCTTGGCTGCTTGCTCAGTGGAGAGTCCTGACTCCTACTACTTTCATCTTGTCTCCTGCCCTTCCCAGTTTTCTCAGCCACTTCTGGCTGGGACTGGGCATGGTCCTTCCCAGTTTTCCATGACGTGCTCCACACAGTGAGAGCCATAACAAGGCACACACCTATGTCTGACCTGTCTATACCACCGCAACTCTAGGTCTGCCCACCATTTTGGGGCTTGGGTGAAGTGCTGTGTCATGGAGCACAGAAGCTGGCTTCCCTAGAAACTGCCCAGGGGAGTTGGGTAACACAATCCAAAAGCTTGAGACAACCCCTAGGAGTTAGACAAGAGAAAGGAGAAGAAAAGGAGCCAGCAGATAAACCCATCTTTTTTTTCCTCTGGATGGCTGGATGTAAGGTTTATGATGGCTGGATGGTGTTCTACAGCGTCTGCCTGGTAGACTGTTCTACATGACAAGCAACAGGCTACCTTATAAAATTATAGCCAGAAACATTCTACCTTCTGTTGGCTCTCATTCATTCTCTGCTTCACTTTTCATTTTTACGAACTCTAGTTTTCTTGAGATCACATCTCCCAATAACACCTTAGCACATTAGCTTTTCTTCAGATTCTGTTTTCCTAAGTAACATGGACTGAGACAGTTATTGATTGATATGGTCTGTCTCTATGTCCCCACTCAAATGTCATTGTGAATTGTAATACCCACATGTTAGGGACGGGACCTTGCAGGAGGTGATTAGATCATAGAGGTGGCTCCTCCATGATATTCTTGTGATAGTGAGTGACTCTCACAAGATTTGATGGTTTGATAAGCATTTGCCATTTCCCTTGCTGGCACTTCTCTCTCCTGCTGGAATGTGAAGAAGGGCGTGTTTGCTCCTCCCTCCCCACTGCCCACCTCACCGCCTCCATAATTCTAAGCTTCCTGAGGCCTTACCAGCCATGGAGAACTGTGAATCAATTAAACTCTTTCCTTTAAAAATTACCCAGTCTTGGGTAATTCTTTGCAGCAGTGTGAAAACAAACCAATACATTGATGAAGACTGGACAAATAAATTGCAGTACAGTTATGCAGTGGAATATTATGTAGAGATAAAATGAACAAACTTTAGGGTTTACTGAGACCTATATATCATTAAGCAATGACATGGGTCTCAGTAAAACAATACTGAGTGAAAAAAAAATACTGAAAGTCTCAATACAGTGCAATAGCATTTTGAAAAAGCTTCAAAACAAATAATACTAAACAAAATATTTAGGCATATGTTTGTAATTAAACTTTTTTGTTTTGTTTTTTTCCTTTGAGATGGGCTCTCACTCTGTCACCAGGCTGGAGTACAGTGGCACAATCACAGCTCACTGTAACCTTGATCTCCTGGGCTCAGGCATCTTCCCACCTTAGCATCCCAAGAAGCTGGGACTACAGGTATATACCACTACGCCTGGCTAATTTCTGTATTTTTTGTAGAGACAGGGTTTTGCAGTACTGTGCAGGTTGGTCTTAAACTCCTGGGCTTGAGCAATCTGCCTACCTCTGCCTCCCAGTGCTAAGATTATAGACAGGTGTTAGCCACCATACATGGCCTGATTTAATAATTTTTAAGAAGCAAAGGACACTTTGGGAGGCCGAGGTGGGTGGATCACTTGATGTTGGGAGTTTGAGACCAACTTGACCAACACGGAGAAACCCTGTCTCTACAAAAAATACAAAATTAGCCAGGCGTGATGGCGCATGCCTGTAATCCCAGCTACTTGGGGGAATTGCTTGAAACCAGGAGGCAGAGACTGCGGTGAGCCAAGATGGTGCCATTGCACTCCAACCTAGGAAACAAGAGTAGAACTCTGTCTCAAAAAAAAAAGAAGCAAAGGAATAAGAAACACAAAATGGTTGATGTTCTAATTCTTGCACTGGGTAATTCGTTATATTATTAATTGAAGTAAAACAAAAAAAGGGTCATGCACAAACAAATGATGACGTTTTATAAACCTAAGGATAATAATGAAACACTTCTGTGCATATAAGCCCTCAACCCTTCAAGAACAACAAAGGAATAAAAGGAAAAGGGAGGAGGAGCGGCAGAGAAAACAGAAATGACAAAGATATAACCAAGAATCACTTTTAGGATTTGATACAGCAAGGCTAGTATTTACTAATTTAAACTTCATTTAGACCTTTTTGGTATGCGGAAATTTCAATATCTATTAGAAAAACACAGTCAACAAAACGATTTAAAAGACAACAGGTTTCTTATACTTACTGCTAGAAGTTTATCTCCAATCTGAAGTTTGCCATCCTTATGCGCTGCACCTCCTTCAATTATTTTGGTTACATAGATGCTATTATCCCCAGGAATATGCTGATTTCCAACACCTCCAGCAATGCTGAACCCAAGACCTGTTTGGAAAACACTAGTTTTAGATTCTTATCCATAAATATGAACTTAAGCTCAGAAAGAAATGGTTGAAAACTAGAAGGTAATAGTTCCACCACACTATTATTTTTTGAAATAGAAAAGGATCTATTTAGTCATCTGCTAGTATATGTTCTAGAATCAAGGGACAATTATAAACATGGCTGCTCCTATAGTTACAAATAGATTCCTTTTATCCCTCGGGCTCCTTCTTAGTATCTTTTTGCAAATGCACTTGTTATTCCAAAGCGACATCACAAAATTATGTTTTACTTTTGTTTCCATCACAATTATGTTTCTTAATATTTTCACAAGAATAAAATAATTTAAAAAAAAAAAGTGGTGGTGGGCAGAACCAACAGGCTTTAAAAATGTGAATACTTTTGTTCTTTTTCAATATTCTATGAATTAATAATTTTAAGTAAGGAATTTCTGTAATTCTTAAATCCCATAGCTTCAATATCAGATAATTTCTCAGCTCTCCATTCCTTGCTCATTTCATGAAATCTTCCCTCTTCCATGAAGCCACATAGTGAAACTAATATTTCCAATTATCCTCAATCCATCAGTTTTCAAAATTAGAAATCTCATCTTAATAGTCCTTTACTACAGATGTAACTGCTTATAATATATATTATAAACATTTCTTAACATGGCCCGTGTATCTGCATTTAAAGTACTTTGTAGATTAATTATCACAAGTTAATATCAATACTATACTTAACTTCAAAGTGTTCAGGAACACAAATATTTCACTCTTTCAATGTGAGAAAAGTCTTCAACATAATAATATTTAATACAAACCAGAACAAATCTACTTATAAGTACAGATTTTGTTCCCTACTTTTAAAAACTCTTAAAAATATGCTAAGCAAATACTGAATACAAAAATCGTATAAAACATAAATCTATATATATGTTCACAGCAGTAAAATGTATAAAAAGTATGCATAAACATAAGAACTCTGGGCTAGGTGCAGTGGCTCACACTTGAAATATCAGCAATCTGGGGGGCTGAGGGGAGAGAATTGCTTGAGCCAAAGAGTTTGAGACTAGCCTAGGCAATGCAAGGAGAACTCTGTCTCTACAAAAAATAAAAATGTCAGCTCAGTGTGGTGGTGCATGCATGTAGTCAATGCTACTTGGGAGGACTGATTGAGCTTGGGAGATTGAGGCTGCAGTAAGCCATGACTGCACCACTGCACTCCAGCCAGGGTGACAGGGCAAAATCCTGCCTCAAAAAACAAACAAACAAAAAAACCCAAAGCATAGGAACTTTTCAAATACTGCAATCTTGGTAGAAATACAAATATTCTAAAATTCTATTTAAGATGAAAATCAGTAGAGATAACAGAGAAATTAAAAATCCTCTCAAGTTCTGTAGAATATTACTAATATTATTAACCTTGGAATGTATATCACAAAAGTTCATAGGTATATTTAACTCAGAGATTTCTTACCTAAAGATTTATCTTAGTTTGACTTACCACATACCTTTAGGACCTTTAATGAGTTTTATTTCCATTATTTTTTCTGATACTGGTTTCCGTCTTTTTACATACAAGCGTACGATAGACCCTGCTTCTTTCAATGCTTCAACTGCTTTGCTATGTGTTACATCACGAACATCTACTTCATTTACTCGTAATATACAGTCATTGACCCTGAGAAAACAAGTAAATATTAAAAATAAAATTAAATATAAGATACTTTAAATATTAATTTTCTACTTTACCAACATTTTGTTCCTTTTATTTTTAAGGTAATAAGAATTATAAATAATTCTGGAGTAATTCCAAAAAACGTAAATGAAGAAAATATATCAAAAACAAATATAAACATTTCCCAAGGGCCAGGAAAAGAAACAAACAAAATATAGTGCAAATAACAGATTATACAAAAATATTAAATAATAATTATAGCTACCACATTTATGCTTATTGCACACTTATTCTGTGTAGGCATTAAGATATACTTTATGAAAATAGCAAACATTTATTTAGCACTAACCACATGCCAGGCACTTTCTTGGTGTTTTAACCCTCATGACATATGTAAGCTAAATATTTTTTTTTTTTTTTTTTTTTTTTTTTTGAGACGGAGTTTCACTCTTGTTACCCAGGCTGGAGTGCAATGGCGCGATCTCGGCTCACCGCAACCTCCGCCTCCTGGGTTCAGGCAATTCTCCTGCCTCAGCCTCCTGAGTAGCTGGGATTACAGGCATGTGCCACCATGCCCAGCTAATTTTTTTTGTATTTTTAGTAGAGACGAGGTTTCACCATGTTGACCAGGATGGTCTCGATCTGTTGACCTTGTGATCCACCCGCCTCGGCCTCCCAAAGTGCTGGGATTACAGGCTTGAGCCACCACGCCCGGCCTAGGTAAATATATATTTTAAACCCTATTTTACTGATGGAGAAACTGAAGCATAAAGAATTTAAATAACTTTCCTAAGGCCACCCAGATAATAAGTGACAGAGCTGTGATTCAAAGATAAGAAAATTGATGCTCAAATAGTCTGAGTAATAAGTTTAAGATCACAGAGATAGTGTGAAAACCGAGATAAACTAAAAATAATTTTTTGAGTGCCATTTCCAACCTACATACTAGACTTAAAAGAATAAAGTTATTTTTTGAAATTTGTATAAAGTTGAAGATTAGGTCACTTAGTTCAAAGGTTTCTTAGGTAAAGAACTTATAATTTGCCATGGTATTATGTTTTTTAAAAGTTTGATTTGTTCCTAGTCTTAGCCTTTTCCCTAGTTCTGGTCTCCGATTACATGGTATTTCATCTGGAAAAAAAGATGGTCATCTCAATTTGGATAGAGAGGGTAAACAAAACATAAATAAAATATTAAAACTGGTCCTGACAAATTTCTATATCTAATTAACAGAATCAGGAAGTAAATGTCTACATTTACATGAATGGTCAAATGATTAATTTTTCTATCTATTTTATTTCATTAATATACCACCTGTCATATCCAGTGAGAAGCTTAGAAACTGAAAAACTGCATAATGTACCAACAGCCTTAAAATAAGATGCTGTTTTTAACAGACTATATAAACTCTTTTGTCCTAAAACTTCACGCTATTTTAACAAACAACAAGGAAATAGGAAAAATGCCATAATTTATGACCTCCCCCAAGAAACCAAAGTTTGCAAAATATATCTTCCAAAATGGAACACTAAATTTAAACAGAGACAAATGTTATTTTCATCTATTCAATTAAGAAAATATATTATTTAAAGTTTGCATATACTTTACTCTTTGTGGTGTGGGAAACAACATGGATGTGTGATCCTCTACCCTCCATATCTTAAATAAGTTTACATACATGCTTCCCAACCATAGAGGAAATGGAAAATATTTTGCGAGTGTATTTGAAAATACAAAGGGAAACTCATGATTTCTATAAATATGCTCACAAATATTTCAACCATCAACCAAATTTATTATTCGAAATGTTATAATATCTAAGATTAAAAAAACTGGACTCCTAAATGAAAACAGTAAAACAATGCTTAGACATAATTATCTCATTCATTGACTTGCATGTTGTTAAAGCATCTACCCTATGTTAGTTACTATGATAGTGTTTGTTATTTCTATTTATCGCTTGTCCAGTCTGCTTCAAGAAAAATACACAAAGTAGATTCGGCATCACAATATAAAGTGCAAAGCATACCGCAGTCTTCCATCTTGAGCAGCTGCTCCCCCTGTGATAATTTTGGTAATGAAAATACTTGAGTCATCTCCAATGTGTGGGTTGTCCGTACCTCCTGCAATGCTAAAACCAAGCCCTGAATTTCCCTGAGGATAGAAGAAAAAAAACTGACATGAGTATGATTTATCTTTGTTGACAGGTTCCTGTCATTAAAGGATGTAGAAACAAATAAAGGTATATGTGTAATATAAAGATTCTAAATTAAATGGACATGTTCTAAAGGAAAGTCCTTCAGAGGCATTACCTGCTCAGCAGGTGAGGTTCAAGAAAACATACCAAGGACGTTTGAAGTCTACTGCACAGTTCTTTCTTTAAAAGTATGTGCAGCTTGTCCTTGGATTATTCACCCATCTGCAGAGGTGTCACTATAAGTCTGTTTCTTTTAGACTGCACCTCAGCCATGTTTGGTAGGGCACATCTTTATAAAGAGACAAATGCTAAAGAGATCTTCCTGCTGTTATTTCTGAATAGGTAAAATCAATACATTTTAGCCTTTAAAAAAGGGGGAGGCGATAGTGTTTTTCTTCTGCTAACTTGCCAGCAGCTTATTTTTAAATGACCAAACTGTAGATGCTACGTGACAGCTGCCTCAATCCTTGACATGTTTAACCAATATACCTGATTAGAGAAAGTATTTTTTAATACTGAAAGTCCAACCTGAGAACTTAACATTGGTGAATTTTCTTGATAGCAAAGTAGATTTTGCCAAGGCAGCTCTACTTTTTCTTGTTTTATGAACTGGAGAAACTGGATTTCTGCTTCACAGAAAGGTTTCAACTGCCACAAAAAGTCTTCAAAAATAATTGATTTAAGCAATGGTATTAAAAAATATTTGTATCTGCAAGAATGTTCTAACTTGATTTCAGGCAATTCAAGTAAGCAAATATATCTGGACCTAAACTTTTATTATTAAATAGTGTAATCACTCACTCTACCACCATTTGTCTTAAAATTCTAACTTAATTAAAAAATGTTTTTCAATCTAACTTCATGAATTACCTGAATCTTAACAACAGTATCAGTGTATGATGGGAGGTTACCAAGTTACTTAGGCACTCAAGTTCTTCAACCAGTGAAGAATACAATGTATAGTTCTGACTAAACAAAAGGAATTTTAAAAGCCCTGGGAAAGGATAAAAAAATGAATAAAATAAAAAGGAGACATCACAAACTACTACATTAAAATATGTACAGTACATTAATACTGTGCTTAATTGAATGTTACTCCAGTAGCCACCTAACTTGAGCAGGTGATCCGAATTTAAGTAGAAGACAATAAAGATACACATGTAAAAGATTCTTTCAGATTTATTTTTCTTGGATTCCAACACAAATCTAATTATCTAGGATTTTAGTCTTGAATATACAGACATTCACTTACTTAAGAAATCTGCTTGTGTGGAACACTAAATTTCCATAAAATGCTAGCTAGATAAGGTGGCATTACTATTATAACATACAATAAAAATTGAATGCAAATATTCTCTCTTGGAGATGAAGTCTCACTCTGTCGCCCAGGCTGGAGTGCAGTGATGCAGTCTTGGCTCACTCCAACTTCCACCTCCTGAGTTCAAGTGATTCTCCTGACTCAAGTAGCTGGGATTACAGGTATGCCCCACCACACCTGGCTAATTTTTACTTTTTAGTAGAGACGGGGTTTCACCATGTTGGCCAGGATGGTCTTGAACTCCTGGCCTCAAGTGATCCACCCACCTTGGCCTCCCAAAGTGCTAGGATTACAGGCATGAGCCAGCATACCTGGCCTGAATGCAGACATTAAGGAGAAAACATATCTTAAGAAAATTTACACATTGCACACTTAAGTCATTTTCTGATTGGGGGAGTACACGTTAAGTTTTTAACACAGTTTTGTCTGTTAGAACTATGTTATTTTGGGCCGGGCACGGTGGCTCACACCTGTAATCCCAGCACTTTGGGAGGCAGAGGCGGGTGGATCATGAGGTCAAGAGATCAAGACCATCCTGGCCAACATGGTGAAACCGCGTCTCTACTAAAAATACAAAAAATTAGCTAGGCATGGTGGCGTGTGCCTGTAGTCCCAGCTACTCAGGAGGCTGAGGCAGGAGAATTGCCTGAACCCAGGAGGTGGAGGTTGCGGTGAGCTGAGACTGCGCCATTGCACTCCAGCCTGGGTAACAAGAGCGAAACTCCGTCTCAAAAAAAAAAAAAAAGAGCTATGTTATTTTGCTAGAAAAGAAAATTGACACAATGACCATGTTTACTAGTATACTCTTTACTTAATATGAACAATATTTCATTACCATGTGCATATAAACAATAAAAACAAAATTTAAAAAAAAAAGAAAAATCTGAGAAACTATTACAATCTAGAAGGGTCTAAGATGACAGGATAACTAAATGTAACGTGGTGTCCTGGATAAGCCTCTGGAAGAGAATAACATAAAATGTAAGGAAACAGAGACTTCAGTTAATAATAATGTATAAATATAGGCTTATTAGTTGAAACAAACATACTCTAGTAATGTAAGGTGTTACAATAGAGGAGGCTGAGTCCAGGGTAAATGGAAACCCTTGGGACAATCTTTACAACTTCTTTGCAAATCTAAAATTATTTTAAAACAAAAAGTTTACTTAAAAAAATAAGGTTACTAAAGCAAAGGAACATGTTTTGAAAATGTCTTGGCCAATTTTATGAACTGGAAACTTAGAAAATGTTATATAGTTCCGTTTTTGAAAGATCTCCCTTGGATTCTATATGAAAAAGCAGTATATATAATGTGCAATATGCAAAGTTCTTTAAAACAACAGATTAAGATAATAGTTTTTACCCTTTCAAGTGTGATTTCTTCATATTCACAATCTGCATCTGTGCCATTAACCTACAGGGGAAAAAAGAAACAGCTCAGAAACTTAAGAGTGTAAAATATAAAATGGCAAGACAGTATTTTTCTATGATTTATTAAGGAAAACCTGTTAAGTGCAACAGTAATCAAACAAAATAGCTTCATTTTAATAATTCTGGGGAAGATTTTCAAGGCATGGAATACAAATGTGATTAATGAGTTGACAACATTCGTGGTATCATGACTTTCAAATCCAGGAAAGGTATATCCGCTTTTAATAGTTTTGACCTCTGATCCTTCTCCGCCTTGATCCACATATCTAATCAGTTGCCAACTCTTCCAGATTTGAACACTTTAATTTTTCTGAAAATCATCACCTCTTCACTCTCATTTCTAATGCCTTTCTTCAGGCCTTGTTAAATCTCCTCTGGAATGGAATACTGTCAATGCAGTCTGCCTAATTGCTTAGATTAGTATTCCCCACTGCCCAAGTCACTGTGTTTTAAACAGGATCTTTTTAAAGCCCATAACACACTTCCTCTAAAACTTTCAAAACTTTCCCTTCCTAAAAATATCCAAACTCTATAATCTGGTAATCAAGTCTTTGAATGAACTGACCCCAGTGTACCACTCACCTTCATAAACCTTACATACCATCTAGTCTGAATGACTTGCTCTTTCCATTACATATTCTGCAATTTTCCACTTCTATATCTGGAACTTTTGTGCTTCCTTGGTCACAAATTTCACGTACATGTTTTGTGTCAAAATCAGAGTCACCATTCAAGATAACTTGCTCACAATTTATCTCCTTCCAATTTATTTCCTAGTCTCACCTGAAAGACGTTAACTTCTACAGTAAAGGCCACTAGTGAAACAAGTCACTGAAATCAGATGAACATGGATTTGAATCCTTGCTTTAAAACTTCTAGTGATATGAGGCTGAGCAAAATATCTAAATCAAATGGGAATTGTGATAAATTATATTTCTGAAGATGCCTCACATCTTCCATTCCAGACATCCTTTTGCAATATGACTAAACCACCCTACCATCAAAAGGCGTCCCTTTCTTCTCCCATTGGATCTAGGCAAGTTCTGTGACTAGCTAAAAATAAATGTGGCACAAATGATGCTATATGATTTCAGAGGCTAGGTCATCTGATGCCTGGTAGCATTTGCTTTTGCCTTAGAATGTATTTTCTTTAGAACCCAGCAGCTATAACATGAGGAAAACTCAAACAGCCTGCAGGGAGATCTAAACAAAGGAGAACCAAAGACATCAGCCAAAAGCCCCAGCTACACTCCTACCCAGCAGTCAGCACCAACTATCAGCCATGTGAATAAGGCTATGTGGACCTCCCAACCTTTTCCAGTACCCAAAACTGACAGCATGTAAAGCAGAACCATCTAATTCATTATGAGAAAAAATGTACTGTTGTTCTTTTAAGCCACTAAGCTTCAGGGTAGTTTGTTATGCAATGTTAACCACAAGAGAAATAACAAAACCTACATAAGCCACTTTGCTTTCTTAACCTTACTATAAAAAGTAACCCTTAATTCAAGTCTGATAGAGGAACCAGGAGTTTCTTCCTTGAGAACTTTTGAAACTCATCTCTACTATCCTTTCGGGTTCTGAATTCTTGTGATTCTCCTGGATTCAAATCCTATTACGACTCTGTTCCCTCTTCCTTAGATCTAAAGACATTTTCCTCTTAGATATTATGTAAGTATTTACACAGAGAGAGTTGGGATTTCACTCTGTTACCCAGGCTGGAAGTGCAGTGGCATAATCATAGCTCAATGGGGCCTCAAACTCCTGGACTCAAGTGATCCTCCTGCCTTAGCCTCCTAAGTAGCTGAAACTATAGGCACATGCCACCATGCCTGGCTAAGTTTATTTTTATCTGTTTTTCATAGACATGGGGTCTCACTATATTGCCCAGGCTCATATTTAGACTTAGACACACACACACACACATAAAATTTCTTAATCTCAGTTTGAGGAGTAACTTCAAGAGATGTGTTGATCATGTCTATGCATCTAGAGTACAGGAGGGTTCCACATGTATATATCCCACCCACTTGACTGGAAGTCCTTTGTTATGAGTAAAAGTAAAATTATTATTTGCAGCAATATCCCCTTTCTTATTCTAAAGGTTATTGGTATCATCTTGTTTCTTGCTCAAGACTTGCTAAAAGTCTATCAGTCTTTACCAAAGTAGTTTTAACATTATCGATGAGTCTATTACATTTCATGGTATTACTTTCTGCTTTTAACAATTCCTTATTCTTTCGATTTTCTAAAAAAAGATTTTTGAGTTTAATGCTCAATTTATGCTTACTCTTTTCTGTTTTTAAAAACCTCAAACTTTATAAATTTTCCTTGACATAGGGATTAGGACAAATCCCACAACTGCTACATTGGGCTCCATTTTTGTTCATTTATTTCTAAATAATCTAGAATTTTATTTTGGAAAACATTTCCAAATGAGTGTACTTATACAGCCCTTTTGGCATTAACATGAAATTCTGATATCATGACCTTAAGATTTGCCTTAAGGAATCTAAGATTTTTCATCTTTTAAGTTTCCTTATAAGGTAGGTGCTCAGTAAATGTTTCTGGTGCTTAATTAAATGCCAATTCATGTAGGTTTCTAGGCAGCACAGAAAGGTGGGTTTTGGGTAGCACTCGGTACTTTTAAAAAGGTGAAACATGAGGCAGCGGCTATATAGACCACTAGTAACTTTATTCCCTAATCCTCAAAAACTTAAAACTGCTGATACTTTCAAATACCAAGACAATTCACTAACATTAAACATACTCACACTGAGCTTTGCAGGGCCAAGAGTTTATTATCAAAAACGTGTGTGTGTGTGTGTGCATGTGTGTGTGTGTGTGTGTGTGTGTGTGTGTGTGAGAGAGAGAGAGAGAATCCTTTACAATCTACTCTCAGCAATTTTCAAGTGTACAGTACATTGTCATTAACTCTAGTTGCCATGTTATACAACACATCTTGTGAAGATACTTCTTCTAGATTGAAATTTTATATCAGTTGACCAACAGGTCTTCAATCCCTCCATCCTCAGGTAACTCCCATTCTACTTCATGCTTTCAGTTTGACCTTCTGAGATTTGATCATGTAGTATTTGCCTTTCTTTGCCTGGTTTATTTAACATAGTGTCATCCAGGTTCATCCAAGTTGTCACAAATGACAGGATTTCCTTCTTTTTAAAGGCAGAACAGCATTCCACTCTGTATATACACCACATGTTCTATATCCACTTCATGTGCCAACAGACACTTTGGTTGTTTCCGTAACTTGGCAATTGTGACTAATGCTGCAATGAACACTGGAGCCAGGTATCTCTGCGGTGTACTGATTTTTCTTTCCTTTGGATATATACTCAGAAGCAGGATTGCTAATCACATGGCTCCATTTTTAGTTTTTGGGGCCTCCATACTGTTTTCCATAATGGCTGTACTAATTTACATTCCCACCAACAGTACACAAAGGTTCCCTTTTCTCTACAGCATTGCCAACACTTATCTTGTCTTTTTTTATATCAGCCATCCTAATGGCTGTGAAGTGATGTCTCATTGTGGTTGTGCATTTTCCTAATGACTGGTGATGTTGAACATTTTTAAATATACTTGCTGGCCATTTGGTCTTTTTGAGAGGGTGCAGTGTCTTTTCAGGTTCTCTGTCCATTTTAAAAAATTGGGTTATTTGTTTTCTTGCTATTTATTTATTTTTATTTTTTTTAGAGGTAGCATCTTACTCTGTTGCCTAGCCTGGAGTACACCGTTGTGATCACAGCTCACTGCAGCCTTTAACTCCTGGACTGAAGCAATCCTTTCTACCTCGGCCTTGTGAGTAGCTAGGACTAATGGCATGTGCCATCACACTCAGCTAATTGTAAAAAAATTTTTCTGTGGAGATGAGGTCTCAGTATATTGCCCAGGCTGGTCTCAAACTCCTAAACTCAAGTGATCCTCCCACTTTGGCCTCCCAAAGTGTTGGGATTACAGATAGGCATGAGCCACCAGTCCCAATGTGTTTTCTGGCTATTGAATTGAGTTCCTTATAAATTTAATAATATTAACCCCCTTATCAGATTTACAGTTCACAAATATTTTCTCCCATTCTGTAGGTTGTCTCTGCACTCTGCTGATTGTTTGTTGCTTTTGCTAGGCACAAGCTTGATGCAATCCCATTTGTTTATTTTGTTTCCATTGCCTATGCTTTCAGGTTTCAAAATATCTGCTCAGTCCAAAGTCAAGAAGCTTTTCCCCTGTTTTCCTTCCTTCCTTTCTTTTTTCCTTCCTTTTTCCTTTCTTTTTCTTTCTGCTCAGTCCAATGTCAAGACGCTTTTTCCCTATGTCTTCTTCCTTCCTTTCCTTTCTTCCCTACCTCCTTCCCTTCCTCCCTCCCTCCCTTCCTTTTTGAGACGAACGGATGGAGTCTCACTCTGCCGCTTAGGCTGGAGTGGCATGATCTGGGCTCACTACAAACTCTGCCTCCTGAGTTCAAGCAATTCTCCTCCCTCAGCCTCCTGAGTAGCTGGGATTACAATTAGGAGCCACCATGCCTGGCTAATTTTTGTATTTTTAGTAGATATGGGGTCTCACCATGTTGGCCAGGCTGGTCTCGAACCCCAGACCTCAGGTGATCTGTACACCTCATTCTTCCAAGAGTGCTGGGATTACAGGCATGGGCCTCCACATCCTGCTGCTTTTCCCCGATGATTTCTTTCAGCAGTCTTACAGTGTCTGTTCTTAACATTTAAATCCAGAATGTATTTTAAGTTGATTTTTGCATATGGTATGAGATAAGGGTTCAATTTCATTCTTTGCATGTGGATATTCAGTTACTACAATACCATATGATGAAGAAAGTGTCCTTTCCCCAATGTGTGTTCTTGCTATTTTTTTCTTAAGATCAGTTTACCATAAATGTGTAGATTTATTTCTGAGCTCTCAATTCTACTTCATTCCATCGGTCTGTTTGTTTTTATGCCAGTACCATGCTGTTTTCATTACTACAGCTTTGCAGCAGATTTTGAGACCAGGCAGGATGATGCCTTAAACTTTGTTCTTTTTGTTCAAGATTGCTTTGGCTATTTGGGGTCTTTTGCGGTTCCACATGAATTTTAGAAGCATATTTCCTACTTTTATGAAAAGTATCACTGAAATTTTGAAAGGGACTACATTGAATCCAAAGATTGTTTGGGTAGCATGAACGTTTTAACAATATTAATCTCCGCAATCATGAAATGGGATATCTTCCCATTTATCTGTGTTTTCTTCAGTTTCATTCATCAATGTTTTATAGTTTTCACTGTACAGATATTTTACCTCTTTGGTTAAATTTATTCCTATGCATTTTACTTTATTTTTTGGTGCTACCGTAAATGCCATGAAATGAAAGAGGAGACATTAAAACCGATACAACAGAAATATAAAAGATCATAAGGAACTACCATGAACAATTATATGCCAACAAATTGGTTAACCAAGAAGAAAGATAAATTCCTAGAAATGTAAACCTACTTAGACTGAATTAAGAAAAAATAGAAATTCTAAACAGAGCATTAAAAGTCTGATTATCAATAATCTGATTATCAGTAATCAAAGATCTTCTATTAAAGAAAAGCCCAGAGTATGATGAGTATAAATTCATGACTGAATTCTACCAAACATTTAAAGAAGAATTAATACCAATCCTTCTCAAACTGTCCCCAAAAACTGAATAGGAAATACCAAACTCTTCTCAAATTCTTTCAAATTTATTTTACAAGGCCAGAATCACCCTGATCCCAAAGCCAGTCAAGGACACTGTAAGAAAAGAATATTTCAGGCTAATATGCCTGATAAACACAGATTTTAAAATTCTCAACAAGGTATTAGCAAGTTCAAAGCACATTAAAAGGATTACTTACCATATCAAGTGAGATTTAACCCTGGGAGGTAATGATAGCTCAACAAAGGAACAAATGTGACCTACCACAATAACAGAATGAAATTTAAATTTTAAATTTTGTTAAATTTTGGGTGGGTGCGGTGGCTCATGCCTGTAATCCCAGCACTTTGGGAGGCCGAAGTGGGTGGATCACCTGAGATGAGGAGTTGGAGACCAGCCTGGCCAACATGGTGAAACCCTGTCTCTACTAAAAATACAAAAATACTAATACAAAAATTAGCCAGGAGTGGTGGTGGGTGCTTGTAATCCCAGCAAAGTGGGAGGCTGAGGCAGAAGAAATGCTTGAACCCAGAAGGCGGAGGTTGCAGTGAGCCGAGATCGCACTGTTGTACTCCAGTCTGGGGAACAAGAGCGAAACTCTGTTTCAAAGAAAAATTTAAAAATCTTTTAAATTTTAACCACTTTAAACAGTAACATGTGGCTTATGGCTACTTTACTGGATGGCACAGTTCCAGTTAAATCATTCCACTAAGCTCAACTTTGTCCTTCTAAAACATAATCACACAGTCTCTTTCTTTTGCTTTCTCTCTTCTCTCCCTCTCCTAACTCTCCCACCTCTCCCCCACTCCCACCCCCATTTTGGGGGGCTATGACTGGTATTACACTAAATTTACGGATTATTCTGGGGAAAATGAAGATTTTTACATTATTTTCCTGCTCAGCACCATGACCTGTTCTCTACTTAAGTACTCTTTCATGCTACTCAGTAAAGTTTTATAGTTTTCTTACTACAAACTCTATATATTTCATTTTTAGCTTATCGCTAGATATTTCACATTTTTGTTAATATAGTTAGTGGATTCATATTTCCATCAGGTTGTTGCTGGTATAATGGAATAGCATTTACTGTTTAACTTTTAAATTGTTTATCTTTTTAGTATAATTAAAGGCCTTAGTACAATTTTAGCCTTTACTTATAGGTACATATAGGTCATAATTAAGTAGAAAAAATTTTATGACAGATATTCTTGGTCCTTTACCGGCCCAAGGATTTTAAGGTTCTAATCAGTTAGCACTAATATATTCAAACAAGACAAATCCCATTACATTAAAGGTACAAGACTTGTCCAAGGAAAGATTTTTAAAAAGCCTAATTTACTAATTCCTTATGTTTACATTTGATTAAATAATAATTTTCTAATGATAAAAAGATAGTCTGACAGGAAAGTATCACAATCCTAAATATATATGCATCTAATACTGGAGTTACCTAATTTATAATAACTACTAGAGCTAAGAAATGAGATAGATGGCAACACAATAATAGTGGGGATTTCAATACTCTGCTGACAGCACCATATCGATCACTAAGACCGAAAGTCAATAAAGAAACAATGGACTTAAAACTATACCCTAAAACAAAGGAACTTAACAGATATTTACAGAACATTCTACCCAACAACTGCAGAATATACATTTTATTCATCAGCACATTGAACATTCCGCAAGACAGACCATATAATAGGCCACAAAAAAAATCTCAGTAAATTTAAGAAAATCAAAATCATATCAATTGTACTCTCTCTGACAGCAGTGGAATAAAACTGAAAATCAACTCCAAAAAGAATCCTTAAAACCATGTAAATACATGGAAATTAAATAACCTGCTCCTGAATGATCGTTGAGCCAACAATGAAATCAACATGGAAATTAAAAAATTATTTGAACTGAATGGTAACAGTGACACAACCTATCAAAACCTCTCGGATACAGCAAAAGTAGTGCTAAGAGTAAAGTTCATGGCATTAAATGCCTAGATCAAAAAGTGTGAAAGAGCACAAACAGACAATCTAAGATTACACCTAAGTGAGACAACCTATCAAAACCTATGGTATACAGGAAGAGCAGTGCTAAGAGTAAAGTTAATAGCATTAAATGCCTACATCAGAAAGTCTGAAAGAGTACAAAGACAATCTAAGGTTACACCTAATGGAACTGGAGAAACCCTAACAATCCAAACCCAAACGCAGCAGAAGAAAAGAAGTAACGATGATCAGAGCACAACTAAATGAAAGTGAAGCAAACAAAAATAAAAAGACAAATAAAGCAACAAGCTGAATCTTTGAAAAGATAAATAAAACTGATAGAACATTAGCGAGATTAATCAAGAAAAGAAGAGAAGATCCAAATGGACAGGTGTGGTGACTCACTCCTGTAATCCCAGCACTCTGGCAGGCTGAGATGGGTGAATCACTTGAGGTTAGATCAGTCTGGTCAACGTGGTGAAACCCCATTTCCACTAAAAATACAAAAATTAGCTGGCCGTGGTGGCGTGCACCCATAATCCTAGCTACTCAGGTGACCAAGGCAGGAGAATTGCTTGAACCTGGGTGGTGGAGGCTTCAGTAAGCTGAGATTGTGCCACTGTACCCCAGCCTGGGTGACAGAGCAAGACTCCATCTCAAAACAAAAAAAGATCCAAGCAAGCTCGATTAGAAATAAAACAGGAGATAATATAACTGATCAGAGAAATACAAAAGATTATTCAAAGCTACTATGAATACATTTATGTGCATAAACTAGAAAACCTAGAGATGGGTAAATTCCTGGAAATATACAACCCTCCTACATAAATCAGGAAGAAACAGAAACTCTGAACAGACCAGTAACAAGCAGTGAAAATGCTGATTAAAAAATTGCTAACAACAAAAAAAAGTCCAGGACCAGACAGATAACAGCTGAATTCTGTCAGAAACAGTACCAATCCTATTGAAAATATTCCAAAAGATAGAGAAAGAGGGAATCCTCCCTAAGTCATTCTATGAAGCCAGTATCACACTAATATCAAAATCAGGGAAGGACCTAACAACAACAAAACTACAGACACATATCCCCGATGAACACAAAAGCAAAAATCCTCAACAGCCTACCAAGAGAATCCAACATTATCAAGTGGGTTTCATACCAGGGATGGTTTAACATACATTAAGTCAATAAATGTGATACACCACATAAAATTAGAAACAAAAATGACATGATCATCTCAATAGATGCGAAAAAGCATCTGACAAAATTCAGCATCCTTTTATGACTAAAACCCTCAGCAAAATCAGCATAGCCTACATACCTTAAGGTAATAAAAGCCATCTATGACAAACCCACAACCAACATTATATTGAATGGGGAAAGTTGAAAGCATTCCCCCTTGAGAAGTGGAAGAAGACAAGGATACCCACTTTCACCATTTCTATTCAACACAGTACTGGAAGTCCTAGCCAGAGCAATCAGACGAGAAAGAAAGGGCACCCAGATCAGTAAAGAGGAAGCCAAACTGTTGCTGTTTGCTGCTGATATAATAACTGTATACCCAGAAAACACTAAAGACTCAAAAAGCTCCTAGAATTGGTTAAGTGAATTCAGCAAAGTTTCAGGATACAAAATTAATGTGCACAAATCAGTAACTCTGCTATACACCAACAGTGGCCAAGCTGAGAATCAAATCAAGAGCTCAACCCTAGGCCAGATGCCCTGGCCCACACCTGTAATCAGGCAGATCACCCGAGGTCAGAAGTTCGAGAGCAGCCTGACCAACATGGGGAACTATCATCACTACTAAAAATACAAAAATTAGCCGGGAGTGGTAGGGCATGCCAATAATCCCAGCTACTCCTGGGGGTCAGAGCAGGAGAATTGCTTGAACCCAGCAGGCGGAGGCTGCAATGAGCTGAGGTTGTGTTACTGTACTCCAGCCTGGGCAACAGAGTGAGACTCTGTCTCTTTAAAATAAAATAATAAGAATGCAACCCTTTTTACAATAGCTAAAATAAAATAAAATACTTAGGAATATACCTAACCAAGGAGGTGAAAGACCTCTACAAAGAAAACTACAAAACACTGCTGAAAGAAATCACAGATGACACAAATGGAAACACATCCCAAGCTTATGGACGAGTAGAATCAATATTGTGAAAATGACAACACTGCCAAAAGCAATCTACAAATGCAATGTAATTCCAAAAAAAAAAAAAAAAGCCATGATCATTCTTCACAGAACTAGAAAAAACACTCCTAAAATTCATATGGAACCAAAAAAGAACCCACATAGCCAAACGAAGACTAAGCAAAAACAAATCTGGAGGCATCCCATTACCTGACTCCAAACTATACTATAAGGCCATAGTCACTAAAACAGCATGGGTCTGGTATAAAAATGGGCACACAGAATGAAAGCAGAATAGAAAACCCAGAAATAAAGCCAAATACTTACAGCCAACTGATCTTGAATAAGACGAACAAAAACAAAGTGTGGAGAGGACACCCTATTTGACAATGGTGCTGGGATAATTGGCTGGCCACATGCAGAGAATGAAACTGGATCCTCATCTCTCACCTTATAAAAAATCAACTCAAAATGGATCAAAGACTTAAATCTAAGATCTGAAACCATTAAAATTTTAGAAGATAAGATCAGAAAACCCTTCTAAACATTGTCTTAGGCAAAGCCTTCATGACCAAGAATCCAAAAGCAAATGCAACAAAAACAAAGATACACAGATGGGACTTAATTAAACTAAGAAACTTCTGTACAGCAAAAGAAATAATCAGCAGAGTTAACAGACAACCCACAGAGTGGGAGAAAATCTTCACAATCTATACTTCTGACAAAGGACTAACATCCAGAAGCTACAAGGAACTCAAACAAATCAGCAAGAAAAAAAGAATCCCATCAAAAAGTGGGCTAAGGACATGAACAGACAATTCTCAAAAGAAGATACACAAATGGCCAACAAGCATATGGAAAAATACTCAACATCACTATCAGGGAAATGAAAATCAAAACCACAACGTGACATTACCTTACCCCTGGGAAGAATGTCCATAAACATAATAGATGTTGGCGTGAATGCAGTGAAAAGGGAACCCTTTTACACTGCTGATGAGAATGTAAACTAGTACAACCACTGTGGAAAACAGTACAGAGATTCCTTAAAAAACTAAAAGTACATCTACCATTTGATCCAGCAATTCTAGTACTAGGTATTTACCCAAAGGAAAAAGAGTCATTATATGAAAAAATACTTGCACACGCATGTTTGTAACAGTGCAAATCACAAATTCATGATTGCAAAAAAAAGATGAAACCAGCCCAAATGCCCATTGTTCAATGAGTGGATAAAGAATATGTGGTATGTACAAACACGCACGCGCACGCGCGCGCGCACACACACACACACACACACACACACACTACAGAATACTACTCAGCCATAAAAAGGAATGAAAGAATGGCATTTGCAGCAACCTGGATTATTCTTCTAAGTGAAGTAACTCAGGAATGTAAAACCAAACATAGTATGTTCTCATTCATAAGTGGATGCTAAGTTATGAGGATGCAAAAGCATAAGAACGACACATTGGACTTTGGGGATTCAAAGGAAAGCATGGGAAGGTGGTGAGGGCTAAAAAGACTACACACTGAGCACAGTGTACACTGCTCAGTTGACAGGTGTGCCAAAATTTCAGAAATCACCACTAACTTATTCATGTAACCAGACACCACCTGCTCCCTAAAAACCTACTGAAAAATAAATAAAAAATTCAAAAAAACTAAAAACAAAATCCTGAAGTTTCCCATCCTTTAAAATAAAAAGAAGAAATAAAAGGCATCCAGAGATAAACTATCTCTATTTGCCAATGACATGATCTTGTACACAGAAAATTCAAACTATGTAACTACTAGTGCTAATAAATGAGTTTGGCAAAGTTGCAGGATAAAAGATAAGAAAAACTCCAAAAATAAACAAAACAATTCCATTTATAACAGCGTCAAAAGAATAAAATACTGGTTTGGCATGGTGGCTCACCTCTGTAATGCCAGCACTTTGGGAGGCTGAGGCAGGTGGATGACTTGAGCTCAGGAGTTTGAGACCAACCTGGGCAATATGGTAAAACCTCATCTCTACCAAAAATTAAAAAAGAAAATAGCCAGTTGTGGTTGCAAGTACTGGGAGACTGAGGTGGGAGGATCAACTTTAGCCTGGGAGGTGGAGGTTACAGTGAGCTGAGATTGGGCCAACACACTAACCTGAGTGACAAAGTGAAACTCTGTCTCAGAAAAAAGAATGCTCAGAAATAAATTTAACAAAAGAACTGCAAGATTAGTACACAGAAAACTATTGAAAAAAATTAGAGAGGTACACCTTCACCCATAATTTACCGTTAATTGATTTTCTATATGTTTGCCAAGACCATTCGATGTGGAAAGAATAGTCTTTTCAACAGTGATGGGGAAACTGAATAACCACATACAAAAGAATGAAGTTGGACCTCTACTTCACACTATACAAAAATCAACTCAAAATGAACCAGAGACCAAAATGTAGAAGCAAAACTATAAAACTCTTAGAAGAAAACTGAGATGTAAATCTTTGTGATGTTGGATTATGCAATGGCTTCTTGGATATAGTACAAAAAGTTACAAAAGAAAAAATATAGGAAAAAAGGTACTGATTTTTAGACTTGATCATTATCACAAAATTGCATTTTCTGAAGTTTTATCCATTTATACTTTAACAAAAATGTATCAGTATATTTTTACCCCATACTGTCACCATCAGAATCTACTGATAAACTTTTTGATCTTTTGGCAACATGATGTTTAAAATGTATTAATTGTTCTAATTTGCTTTTATGTTATTACTTACCTTTTTCTACTTTTTCACCTTAAAAAATTATGTTGAGATATTCACATACCACAAAATCTACCTTTTTAAAGTATGCAATTCAGTGGTTTCTAGTTTATTCACAGAGTTGTGCCATCATTATTACTTTCTAATTCCAGAACATCCTTATTACCCCATAAACAAACCCTACCTATCAGTAGTCATTCCCCATTCTGCCCTACATCAAACACCTGACAACTGCTAATCTACTTTCAGTAACTATGTATTTGTCTATTCTGGTTCTCTGATATAAATAAAATTATGCGACAAGTGGACTTTTGTGTCTGGCTTCTTTCACTTATCACAATGTTTTCAAGGTTCATCCATGTTGTGGCATACATCAGTAATTCATTCCTTTTTATTGCCAAATATTATTTCATTGTCTGGATATACTACAAACTGTGTACCTGCTCATCAGTTGATATGTATTTGGTTTGTATCCACTATTTAGCTATTATGAATAATGCTGATATGAACATCATTACGAGTTCTGTATAGATATGTTTTCATTTCTCTTGAGTATATACCTAAGAGTGAAATCACTGAGTCATACAATAACTCTGTGTTTAACCTGTCAAGGTACTGCCAGGATCTCATCTCAGTTCATTGCAATCTCCGCCTCCTGGGTTCAAGCTATTCTTATGCTTCAGCCCTCCAAGTAGGTAAGATTACAACTGTGCACCACCATGCCTGGCTAATTTTTGTATTTTTAGTAGAGACAGGGTTTTGCCATGTTGATCAGACTGGTTTTGAACTCCTGGCATCAAGTCATCCGCCTGCCTGGCCTCCCAAATTGCTGGGATTACAGGTGTGAGTCACCATGCCCAGCCAAATTAACAGTTTCTAAGCAATTCTATTTATATGAATATATTCTTATTATGTCTAGTTGTTCCTCCGAAACTACAGGTTATGCATCTGTGGATTCAATCAATTGCTGACGAAAAATATTTGGGGAAAAAGAAAAAACAATTTTAAAAACTTCTACAAAAAATAATACAATCTAAAAGTATAGCATGTAACAACTATTTACATTCTATCAGGAGTAATTCTAGAGATGACAAAGTATACGGGAAGGTATGCACAGGTTACATGCAAATACTATGTCATTTTATATATAAGAGACGTGAGCATCCGTAGGGCCCCCAGAACCAATCTCCCGTGGGATGACTGAGGGATGACTGCACTTTCACATACACACAAGAATATCTACAAAAATTATGACTAGGGCATTGATTTTAAAGGGTAAAAGTTTGGAAACAACACTTAGATGGGCCTTCACATACATAATATTCATAGAAGGAGGTAAAGTTAGTAACACTTTTAGCTTTAGGTAAAAGGGGAACTCAAAAGATTGAGAGCAGGGGTGGAAGAATGATTTACTCTTCACTGGATGTCTCTTTATATCTCTGAATTGTGTATAATGTATATGCATTAGTTTTTCAATTAATTAATTCTGGAATGTGTGACAACTGTAGCCAGAAAAAAATGTGTTTTAAGGTGGCAGATACAGTTTTTCTTATTCATATTCATCAATACACAGCAAATAATAAGAGATCAGGGAATTAACAAATGGATTAAAAATGTTTTAAAAACATTCTAGAACATATTTTATATTTTGGAATGAAATTCCTCAGTCTCCTGAAAGTTTAAAGTTGTTTTACTCAAACAAAACACATGGTTTTTGCCTATGTGTGTGCTCCAAGGGTCACACAGAATAGCTGCTACTTGCTATGCAGTTTGGATGTTTGTTACTCAAATCTCATGTTAAAATGTAGGGTCTAATGGGAGACATTTGGGTCATGGGAGTGAATCCTTCATGAATGGCTTGGTATGGTCCTCATGGTAATGAGTGAATGCTAACTCTATTACTTCCTATGAGAGCTGATTGTTAAAAACAACCTGGCACCTTCCCCTTCTCTCTTGCTTTCTCTTTTACCATGTGATCCTGAAGATGCTGGCTCCCCATTGCCTTCTGCCATGTAGCCTGAGGCTTCTATCAGAGGCCCAACCTTCCAGCCAGCAGAATCGTCAAATAAACTACTTTTTAAAAAAGATAAAATAAATTACTCAGCCTCAGGTATTCCTTTATATCAATACTAAAGAGACAAAAATACCAAACATTCATAGTGTTCTTTTAAATATGATAAAGTACCTCTCTTTGACAAATCTTGCTTGAGAAACTGGGATTTAACTTATTTCCTTATGCACAGAAAAGGGTTACTTAACATACTGGGTCTGAGGCTACTCTCTCTAAAAAGGCTTGCTTTCAAGACTGAGTCTTAGCTGATGTCTTGGGAAATTGGAGCTCATGATTCCCCAACTGATAGGGTGGTTTAATGTGTCTAAACTTTGTTAGAGATAATACATACTATGCTGAACATCTGCTTTCCTTTTGTGAGTATGGAAATTTGCCAAGTACTAGACAGAGGACTTCTATGGGATCAACTGACAATAAAAAACCTGATTGCCAAGCTTGATTCTTGGCTTTCCTGGGCAGAAACACGCAGAAAATGTTGTTTGCTGCATTTTCACTGCTGTGGGACAAAATGCTATGGGTGACCCCTCACAGGAGGAAGAAAGTGTAAGGAAGTCTAAATATGGCTTCTTCTAGACATACAGTCCCTATGATCTGATTACAGATCCTTATTTACTTTACTATATAGCTGTAATAAGTTTTAGCTATGAGTAAACTATATGCTCGGTCTTGTGAGTCCTTCTAGCGAAACTTCAATCACAGGGGTGGTCTTCAAGATCTCCAACATACCTTGCTTAGCAGAGAAAATATTTTTTCAAGACTATGTCATACAAAATTGAAATTACACAACTTTAAGTTTCTTGGTTGGCATGCTAATTTTGCTTTCAATTTGGTATTTCCTCTAAAATGCACGTGAATTTATTTTCTTTTGAGATTATCATTTTCTCCACTAGTTCTTATACATTAACCTTTCAGCTGAAAGGATGTTACAATAAAAACATTTTAATCACTGACTATGCCCCTATACAAGACATATCTAAACAAAGAGAACTAGTGAGGAAGAACGAAAATCCTGTGTGAAGAAAGTACTAGCAAAATTCTGCTTGATTAAATATTCTACATCAGTGTGAAAGATAATGTTGAATGAAATAAAGAATCTGAGAAAAAGCGCAGAACAGCTTTTTTGGTTGTATATTAAGTCTTATTTTGAATATTTTCAAAAATCCCCAAATATCTGATAAACCCATATTCATATAAATACAAACAGAATAAAAAGCCAAATAAAATATTTTAAAGTACTGATAGAAGACCAGTTATAGTTCAAAAAGGGGAGAAATAATTTTTAAAGCCTGTAAAATTATGTACCATTTGATTAAAAAGCAACAACAGTAATACACAGGTACTATATCTGTATCTCCAAAGATATTTTCCTTTGGGGTGAAAAATGTTAGATCAATGGTCATTCTGGCCATTGATCTTTCTGGGAAATAGGGCTTTTTAACAAATGAAGTTAAGAGACAGGCACTAACCAATTAAAAATTACAAAGTTATAACTAATTATTTTAATATATGAATCTAGTTACTAAAAATCTAGTCATTTGATTAGACTTCTAAAATGATTTGAATATATAGTGCTATGTAAGGGACCAATGGCCAGAGACAACCTTTTGTAAAAGTTAGCTATCAAAATTTCAAAATTAAACTATAAATTTCTATTTCAAAATCTGTTTTACATAAGAAAAAAACAAAACCACCAAAGGAGTACCATACTACAATAAAGCTATAGTACACAGTGAAAGAGCATATTAAGTAAAATGTATTAGAGAAAATAGTGCCATGATATTTGTATTCGTATCAAAACTGAACAGGAAAAGCAGAATTATTTGAATGAGGGGAGGAAAGGAAACTTACATAAGTTGGTGTTTCCAAGCTATCTGTGTTGACCAGTACTGGAGGAGGATTTGCCTTTAAAGAAAAAAAAAATTACAAATATGTTAACAAGAAAATAAAAACATTACATATTAATGTTCACAAATGTTAGCGGTGTATGAAAGACTTGTTATTTCTTAAGTTATAACCTTATATGAGCTTTTTATATGTTAAAACAATATATCCTTATTCCAGCACCAAACAGAAAATAATAAATGTTTAAGCAGTTAAACTAGATTTGCTTTTAAGAAATAAATTGCTATTCCTGCTACAACAGCCATGACTTTCTTAAGTTTTACACAGGAGATCACCACAGCCTTCTCATAAAATACATCAATATTCTTTAGTGTATGATCAACTCTTCCTAGGTTGCTTAGAAATCATTGTTTTCTATTCCCAAGGATACCATTAAGATTCCAATCATTTGATCACTCAGGAAAAAAAAATTATTCCCAAAAGTGAACTGTTTTTAAACAAGAAAAAAAAAAAAAAAAAAGCCCATTACAGAAAAGAACTGTAATCTTTCAGAAAACTAAAAATACAGTCAATGTAAAAACCCCTGATTATTTTCAGCTGCAATGATTGCTTATCACTGTGATTCTAGACCAGGCGTCCCCAAACTTTTTACACAGGGGGCCAGTTCACTGTCCCTCAGACCGTTGGAGGGCCGCCACATACTGTGCTCCTCTCACTGATCACCAATGAAAGAGGTGCCCCTTCCGGAAGTGCGGCACGGGGCCGGATAAATGGCCTCGGGGGGGCCGCAGTTTGGGGACGCCTGTAGACCCTCACAGAATTAACAGTGATTTATTACAGCAAGAAAAACAAGCAGAATAATACACACCTAGTTAAGTTTGGATTGAAAAAATCTTGGTTTTCTGGTTAGGTTAGAAATTATTATGCATATGAAACTAAAGAATAAAATGCAATTAATACCAAATGAAAAATACATTAAAAAACTGATGTAATTCCCCTTAAAATTATTTGCTGTGCATATTTAAAGTTATAAAAGTACCAAGTCCAGTAAGTTTCAGAGAATAAAAAAGATGACTACCCTTTAAACAAACTTTAGAAGATATGCTTATAAACATTAATAGTTCTACTTCAATTAACTAAAGAATTATACACAAAAGCTGTATGAAAGAACATTATAACACAAAATAACCATTTTCTTCCAAATGTATAGGCTTTCAATAAAGGTGAATATTCAAAGTTCAATTGACACATTATTTTCAGCACAGTACTACAACTGGATGCTACGACAAAATGCTTAAAAACAACCTAGCTTCATGGCTAAAAAATTATACAGTATGCAGCCAGGTGCGGGGTGGGTTTTGCCTGCAATCCCAGCACTTTGGGAGGCCAAGGTGGGCAGATCACCTGAGGTCAGGAGATTGAGACCGGCCTGACCAACATGGAGAAACCCCGTCTCTACTAAAAATACAATATTAGCTGGGCATGGTGGCATGCGCCTGTAGTCCCCAGTTACTCAGGAGGCTGAAGTAGGAGAATCGCTTGAACCTGGGAGACAGATGTTGCAGTGAGTCGAGATCACACCACTGTACTCCAGCCTGGGTGACAGGAGTGAAACTCTGTCTCAAAAACAACAACAACAAAATTATACAGCATGCATTTGGGCTACATAAAGCAGTAAGTTAAAAATGAGTAGCTAGTATTTTGTTGAGTCCCACCACTGAGTAAGTTTACCCTTGAATACTCCATGAAGGCCCACTTAATATATAAAAATTGTAAGATTGCTATTCAAGCAAAGCTACTAAACTTACAGACATTTGAGATTTTATAAATGTGTCAAATTACTTATTTCCCAAAAGCATACTGAGATTACCCACACTGATAATGTTTTACTTTGCTAAAAAAATTAATAATATAATTTCACTTTATTCTGCTTAAGCTATTATAGAAGAAGAGGGCAAGAAAGAATCGGATATTTAAAGTTATGAAAGAAATTACATTTTAAAAATATGATGGCAAGAAAGCCTTTTGGCCCTTCTGCTGATTTTTTAACATACAATGGAAAAAGTTGGTTTTTATGAAAATCTAATTTATACCATAATTATTATGTTAACTGCTTATCAGTACCAACTCATCATTATTGTATTGTATTACCTTTTGATTCTATTCATTTAGAAAATGTTGCTAATATTGAAATATATATAAACAGAATGACATAAGGTGTTATATTTACTTCAAAATAAAACAATGGAAAGTTGGGAGTACGAGGGGCTGTGGATCAAATAAAAATACAGGAGTTGACTGTTGTAGCTGGTGATGCATATACGTAGAGTTCGTTGTACTAGTCTTTCTAGATTTGAGTATTTCTGAAATTTTGCATAATAAAAAGTAAACCAAAAAATCATTTTGAGCCAAGGACTCAGTTTTAAAGAGGTTAATAAAGTTGTGAAATACTCTGGCTCTGGGTTGCTCTTAAGATATTGGCATTCAGGCTGGGCATGGTGGCTCATGCCTGTAATCCCAGCACTTTGGAAGGCAAAGGCCGGTGGATCACTTGAAACCAGGAGTTCAAGACCAGAATGGCCAACATGGGTGAGCAAAATTATGTATAAGTCTTATTACTGATGGCTTGGGGCAAATTACCTAGGGGCTTTTTAGCTCCTCCTTCTGGAATATCCTTGCCCTTTTACTGCTTCTACCCCTAATCTCTTAAGTGAACTACAGGACTTCATTATTGTCCAAGCTGGAAATACACACAATGGTATATAAATTTAGTAATAGAATAAGCATTTCCACAGCTTCCTATGGTTTGCAACACATTTTCTTCTATATTACTTCTCTAGAGCCTCACACAGTCCTCTTGGGTAAAGGCAGGTGTTGCTATTTTTTTACACATGGAGAAAATGAATTTCAACAATAAATGTGATTTCCCCTATACTCAAATGTCATTGAGTGGTAGAGGGAAGTACAGAGAGACCTAGAACAAGGTCTGAGATTACAGAAGGGTTTTTCTTCAATTGAAATAATTTCACATAGACTCTTTCCAAGTCTTTTAGTTGTTGCTGTCTGATTTTCCATGTTACCTGTTCTACTACCCACTGTCTTGGTTAAGAATCCCAAAGTCCTTTTTTTTTTTTTTTTTTTTTTAAGACGGAGTCTTGCTCTGTCTTCTGGTAGAATTTTTAAAAAATCAAGTTTATTGGCTGGGCACGTGGCTCACCCAAATTTTACCATTCTATTTCATTACAAAGGATCTAGCAGTGATTGCTGCTGTAACAGACTGAAGCAGCTTGTGAAGTTCAGAGGGCAATATTACATTTTTAAAAATTGTGTTAAAATGAATTCTAAGATCCAGTAATTTTAAAATAGATGAAAATAGTTTGGAAAATGCACTTTTACAATGTGCACTGTATTTCTCCTTCTCAGCATTTATCTAAGTTTCATTATGTTATTTGCTAATGTCTGTTTCTCCTCTACTCAATTATAAACAAGTGCTTTTCCAATGTAGAACTCACAAACTCTAGAGATTTTCTTAGATTCTAATTTGAGACACATTGCATTAAAAGTTAAATGCTATGACTGAGGTGATCACTGTAGGTTAAAGTGACTGTAAAAAAGGGGATGGATTCTGGCAAGACGACAAGAGTAGGCAGCACCACAAATTCATCTCTCCACCTAGAAAACAGTTTTAGTGGCAGCATCCGTCTGACGTAAATAATTTGGAACTCTGGAATCTATTGAAGGCTTACAACTTCCAGGTGAAGGCTTGGACAGTAAATTGTAGCTAATTTCATTCACTTGCAGCTTTAGCACAGTAGCAGCTCCCCGTACTATCCCTCAGTCAACTGTGTAATGCTTGCAATGACCCAGGGTAGGCAAAGAAAATCACGTTCTCCAAATATTGGAGATCTGTGCTCTACCTGCTGCTTCTAATCACAAAGGTGCAAACAGGCTGCAGATGCTGCTGTTGCATCTCCTTCTCATTGTTGCAAACCCTACCCCAACCTCTCAGGCTGAACTGACTTCCAGGTCAAAGAGCTGGAGGCCTCCCCTACCTACACACCAATTCAGTTTTCTTTTTCCTGTTTTGGGGAGCCAGGCTTTGAAGACTAGGACATTAAAAACCAACCACACATTTGGAGGAAATCAGAAAGTCACTGTGCATGCACAGGGGACAGCACAGGCTCAGAAAATATCTAAGAAGACCATAAGTTTACACCTGAGGCTGATCTTTGACAGCCCACAACAATCAGAAAAACAAGAACAAACAAAAAAGAAATCCCTGGAGAAGAAGGGGAACCTGATTTTCAGAGATACCCCATTATTAAATTCAAACATGCTATTTTCGGGGGGAAAAAATCACAAGACATACAAAGAAACAAGAATAAATGGTTTATTCAAAGGAAAAATATAAATCAACAGAAAGTGTCCCTTAAAAAAAAAAAAAAAAGACCTGATAGCAAATCTACTAGACAAAGACTTCCTTAAAAGACATGGACAAAGTCAAGAAAACGCCATATGAACAAAATGTAAATATCAATAAAGAGAAATAAAAATTTAAAACAATTCAGGAACTGAGAAGTACAGTAACTGAAAATTCACTGCAGAGATTCAAAAGCATATTTGAGCAGGTGAAAAAAAATAGTGAACATAAAGATAGGATAATGGAAAGTACTGAGTCTGAAGAAAAGAAAAAAAAGATTAAGGAGAAGTGAACAGAACCTAAGGGACCCGTGAGACATCATCGAGCAGACCAACTAATGCCCTGGGGAAGCTGCATGACAAGTGAGAGAGAAAAGAGTAGGTAAAATATTTGAAGAAGTAATAGCCAAAACTTCTCAGATTTCATGAAAAAACATGAATATAAACATTCAAGAAGTTCAATAAACAAGTAATGAAATCAAACAGACTCACACTGAGACACATTATAATGAAACTGTCAAAGGCCAAAAACAAAGGTAGATTTTTGAAAGCAACAAAAGGAGTGACTTGTTACATACAACAGATCCTAAATATGATTATCAGCAGACTTCACATCAGATACTCTAGAGGCCATAAGGGAGTGGATAGAAGTATTCAAAGTGATAAAATAAGAGGAGAGGAAAAAAAAAAAAGAAAAACCTGTCAACTAAGAATACTATATCCAGCAAGATGGTCCCTCAAAAGTAGGGGAGAAATTAAGATGTTCCCTGATGAACAAAAGCTGAGGGAGTTTCTTATCACTAGAGGTAGCATTTCAGGTTGAAATGAAAGGAAACTAGACAGTAACTCAAAGTCATACAAAGAAATAAAGATCTCAGTAAAGGTAAACACATAGGTAATCATAAATGCTAGTTAGTAGTATTGTAACAATGATTGTGTAAATTTGCTTTTGGTTTTCCATGATTCCACATTTTCAAACTAAAAAAAAAAAAAATAGCCTAGCCAGGCATGGTGGCTCACACCTGTAATCCCAGCACTTTAGGTGGCCAAGACAGGCAGATGGCTTGAGCCCAGGAGTTCAAGACCAGCCTGTGGATAATGATGAAACTCCATCTCTACAAACAAAACAAAACAGCAACAACAAAAATTAGCCAGGTGTGGTGGGCACATGCCTGTAGTCATGGCTATTCAGGAGGCTGAGAAGGGAGAATCAATTGAGCACAAGAAGTTGAGGCTGCAGTGAGCTGTGATCACACCACTGGGCTCCAGCCTAGGCTACAGAATGAGACCCTGCCTACAAATAAATAAATAAGCTTAACATTAATAGAGCCAGTATTAGTAAATAATGAAAACCAATTATTAGTCTAAAAGCTAACATTATAACTTTGCTTTGTAACTTCGTATTTTGTCTCCTATGGAATTTAAGAAACTAATACATTAAAAATTATTAGTTTCTGTTTTGGAGCATACAATATATGAAGATGTAATTCTGTGACATCAAAACTGAAAGGGGTTGAGACAGCAGTTAAAGGAGCAGAGGTTTTGTGTATTAGGCAGTTAAGCTTGTATAAATTAAGATTAGAAGTGTCTAGGATGTTAAATGTAACCCTCATGGTAAACACAAAGAATATAACTGAAAACAGACACAAAGGAAATAAGAAAGGAAGTTAAATGTTTCACTACCAAAGATTAATCGAAGACCAAAGAAGACAGTAATGCAGGAAATGAGGAACAAAAAAGCTACAAGGCACATATGTAAAGAAAATAAATAGCAAAATGAGAAAAGTAAGTCCTTTTTTACCAATAATTACTTTACTTGTAAATAAACTCTTCAATCAAAAGATAGAAATTGGCAGAATAAATTTTTTAAATGTTCCAACTACAAGCTGTACATAAGAGACTCACTGTAGATTCAAAGACACGATATGCTGAAAGCGAAGGATAGAAACTGATTTGGTTACCATGCAAATAGTAACCAAAAGAGAGCAGGAGTGGCTGTACTCCTAACGGACAAAATAGACTTTAAATTAAAAAAAAAAAAAAAAAAAAAAAAAAAAGGCTGTGAGACAACAGAGGTATTATATATTTATAAAAGGTTCAATACAGGAATATGTAATAATCATAAATTTACATACCTAATAACAGACCACCAAAATGTAAGCAGCAAAAATGAGACAGACTGGAAGAAAGAAATGGTTCTGGTCAGGCATGTTGGCTCATGCCTGTAATCTCAGCACTTTTGGAGGCCAAGGCAAACAGATCACCTGAGGTCAGGAGTTCGAGATTATTGTGGCCAACACAGAGAAACCACGTCTCTACAAATAATACAAAAAGCCGGGCGTGCGGCAGTTGTCTATAATCCCAGCTACTCAGGAGGCTGAGGCAAGAGAATTGCTTAAACCTGGGAGTTGGAGGTTGCAGTGAGCTGAGATGGCGCCACTGCATTCCAGCCTGGGCAACAGAGTGGAACTCTGCCTCAAAAAAAAAAAAAAAAAAAAAAAAAAAAAAAAAAAAAAAAGGTGGTTCTACAGTAAGTTGGAGACTTCAATACCACATTCTCCATAATGGATAGAACAACCAGACAGATGACAAGGAAACAGAAGAGATGAACAAACACAATATACCAAAGAGATCTAATAAACACAGAACTCTAACAACAACAGAACATACATTCTTCTCAAGTGCACATGGGAATAGAAGGAAACTATGTCAACATAAGAAAAACCATATGCAAAACACCCACAGTGAACATCATACTCAGTGGTAAAAGACTGAAAGGTTTTCATCTAGGATTAGAAAGAAGGCAAGTATGTCTGCTTTCACCACTTGTAATCAACATGACACTAGCTAGAGTCAGAGCAATTCGGCAAGAAAAAGAAATAAAAGACATCCAAATTAGAAAGGAAAAAGCAAAATTATTTGTTCACAAATGATATAATCTTATAAGTAAAACACCCTAAGATTCTACAAAAAAACTGTTAGAATTAATATACCAATTCAACAAAGTAGCAAGATACAAAGTCGGTATACAAAAATCATTTGTATTTCTTCTAACACTGAAAAATCTAAAAAGGAAATTAAGAACACAATTCTGTTTATCATAGCATAAAAAAGAACAAATTTTCAGCAGAACATTGAGTCTCCTAAATGTTAAAAAAAGAGAGAGAGAGAATTAACTTCATCAAGGAGGTAAAAAACTTGTACAATGAAAACTATAAAACATTTATGAAATAAATTAAGACATAAATAGATGGGAAGAGATCTGTGGTCATAGACTAGAAGACTTGTTATTGCAAAAAATGTCAATATTACCCAAAGCAATCTACAGACTTAATGCAATCCCTATCAAAATCCCAATGGGGTTTTTAAAGAAAGAGAAAAATTCATCCTAAAAGTCACACAGAATTTCATGGTACCCTTAAAGCCAAAATGACCCTAAGAAAAAAAAAATAAAGGTGGAGGGCTTCAACTTCCTGATTCCAGAACTTACAACAAAGATACAGTTATAACAACAGTCTGGTCCTGGCATACAGACAGACATATGGAACAATGGAATAAAACAGAATCCAGAAATAAATGCCATATTCAATAATCAACCTATAATAGGTCATGATCTAAACGTAAAACCTAAAACTATAAAACTGTTAGAAGAAAACACAGGGTGAAAGCGAGACACTGGAATTGACAGTGATTTTTTTGATATAACATAAAGGCACAGGCAAAGAAAGAAAAAACAGGTAAGTCATATCTCTGACAAAACGTGAGACCCAGACTACATAGAAAACTCCTAAAACTCAACAATAAAACCAAACACCCCAATTAAAAAATGGTCAAGGAACTCGTACAGACATTTTCTCAAATAAGACATACAAATGGACAATAAGCACATGAAAAGATGTGTCACTCATCATTATAGAAACACAAATCAAAATTAAAATTAGAAGTCACCTACACTAATTAGACTGGCTACTATTTAAAAAACAGAAAATAAAAAGTGTTGGTGAGGATGTGGAAAAACTGGAATCCTTGTACACTTTGGTGGAAATCTAAAATGTTACAACCACTGTAAAAATAGTATGACGGCTCCTCAAAAAAAACCAAAAAAAACAATTACTTGTATTATCAAGTAATTCCACTTCTAGGTATAAACCTCAAAGAACTGAATGCAGTGTCTTGAAGTGGTATTTTTACATCCATATTCACAACAACATTATTCACAGTAGTTAAAACGTGGAAACAATTCAAGTGTCCATCAATGAACGAATGAATATGGAAAATTTGTTATTTACACAGGAATATTATTTAGCCTTCAAAAGGAAGCAAATTCTGATAATGCTACAACATGAATGAACCTTGAGGACTTAATGTTAAGTGAAATATGCCAGCCAAAAAGACAACTACTACATGATTTCACTAACATGAGGTACCGAGAGTGATCAAAATCAGAGACATAAAGTAGAATTGCGGATGCTAGGGACTGGGCCTGTGGGGAATGGGAGGTTATTGTTTAATGGGTATAGAGTTTCAGTGTGTAAGATGAAAAGAGTTTTAGAGATAGATGATGGCTGCACAGCAATTATGAATGTATATAATACAGCTGCACAGCAAATTTTAAAATGGTTAAGATAGTAAATTTTATGTTATCTGCTTTTACAATAAAAAAGTTGGTAAAAAAAAAAAAATGTAACCACAATCTTATTATGAAAATGCATTGGCCGGGTGCGGTGGCTCACGCCTGTAATCCCAGCACTTTGGCAGGCCGAGGCGGGTGGATCACGAGGTCAAGAGATCGAGACCATCCTGGTCAACATGGTGAAACCCCGTCTCTACTACGAATACAAAAAATTAGCTGGGCATGGTGGCGCGTGCCTGTAATCCCAGCTGCTCAGGAGGCTGAGGCAGGAGAATTGCCTGAACCCAGGAGGTGAGGTTGCAGTGAGCCGAGACCGTGCCATTGCACTCCAGCCTGGGTAACAAGAGCGAAACTCCGTCTCAAAAAAAAAAAAAAAAAGAAAAGAAAATGCATTGAACACAAATTGAAGGATATTCTGTAAAATAAATAGCTGGTTCTCTTTATGCCATACACCTGACAGAAGACACACTGTGGAGCTATTCCAGATTAAAGGAGACTATAGTGTCATGAAAACTAAACATAATGTGTGGTCTTCAGACTGGCCAAGGGACCTGTTTTGTCATTTTTGTTTTTATCTATAAAGCACATTATTGGAGCAATTAGTAAAATAAAATTTAGGTATATAGACAACAGTATTATGTTAATGTCAGTTTCCCAATTTAGTTCATTGTATTGTGGTAATGTTCTTATAAAAATGTATTTAGCATTATAAAATAATAGGATTTGGGAAAGGCACACAAGTCTGTCACTTCCAAATGGCTCACAAAAAAGTTATATAAACATATAAAAAGAGAAATTGATAAAGCAGATGTGGGGAATTTGGGTAAAAGTATATGAAACTTTTTTTTTTTTTTTTACTGTTCTTGCTAAGTTTGAAATACTGTGAAAATAGTACAAAAATATACAAAATAATTCCTTTCCAACAGCAAACAGAATAAGGGTACTCAGTCAAGTGTTAGCAATTAAAAAGGCTCATCCACATAATCCAAAGTATGCTATTATATTTAACATTACCCACAGAGTAACAATATATCAAGTCACGTTTTAGGTTATACTAATGATCCAATCATTTAAGACCCAACAGTCAGATGTTTCATGAAATTTAAAAGGTCCAGAGGCACTATGATGCTCTGCTCTGGACACACTTCTGATGTAATTACTCTCACATTAGGTGGCAGTTATTTGTTAACTTGTCTCTTGCACAAACACCTAGTGGTTCCTAGAGGACAGAGACAATGTTCTATTCATCTTCAAAGCACATGCTCAAATATCAAAAAAGACCACACACAATAAATTAGCTATAAAGCATTTTCAACAATACCTTAATTAAATGATAGCTTTTCAGAAATGACAGAAATAAATGTTCAAAGCATCCATTTTTAAAGCAGAGTATTCACTCCAGGGTGGAAATAAGCCTCTAGATTTAATAGGCTGTTATCACAGAGATTATGTATTTACACTCCCAGTAAGAACTAGTATCTGTTACCTACTCTGAACTCAGTTTCTACGTGGAGAAACTGATGCTCTCAGAAGTTGAGTAATTTCCACACCATCACACATGTAGAAACAGGTGAAGCTAGGAAGTGGTGGAGTCAAGTATGACTATAAAGTCCATGCTCTTTATGCAGTCTTAAGCAGCAACTGAATATTATATTTACCTGTGCCACTCTGTATAATAAGCAGAATTCTGATGTGTAGAGGGCTTTCATAAAGTACCAACAATATGATCAATATAAAAGTACTCTGAAAAGTATAAAAGTATTCTACAAATAATGAAAGACAACATACCTTTTAAAAAGTTATCATCTATGTATCTTGCTAATTTGCCTGACTCTCAAACTCATTTTAAAGTAGTCAGGTTGGCATTACCCGCCAGTTTTAAAAGATGAAGGGGGTATGAAACTCAGAGAGGGTAACTTGTTTGAGTGACAAAGGCAGACCAGGTTCTAAATCTTTTCTTTTGCTTCTATTTCTATTACATCCTAATGCATCTAAATGTAAAGTAGTGGATCTTTTAAGAATACATATTCACTAAATATGTTGAAATTGGGATATATGTTAAGTATGGATTTTAAATTTTACTTGGGACAGACATTTTAGTCCATTATTTTAATTTTATAATGTACATATTATACTTGACTAATTAGGAACACACTTATTCTGAAAAGTAAGGTACACTCACTGGCTTCTCACATAACACAATATAAATGGTTAAACTATCCTTCATGAACTTCTGTAGTGTATTTTAAACCCAAAGTGAAGCTACGCAGAATAAAGAGGTCTTTTTCTTGTGTATCCTCAACAAATATCCTCATTAAAAACAAACAAAAAAACAAAAAACGTGTTCCTTAGTTTGCTGTCTCAGAGCAAACTATGAGATAACACTAAGAATATGAACAGCCAAGATTATGTGCCAGTTGCTTTGATGTGTACTTCACATGTATTAATTATCCTCTCAATCAGTGTAAAACACCTCAAGTTAGTACTCCTGTCCATAACACTGTGGTTAAGTAAAGCGTGTAGTTACATACGTTAAGTGGTAGGACTGGAATTCCAACCCCAGGTCATTCTGACTCTAAAACCTGTATTTTTATAAGGCTATGCAAGATCTCAACAATTTTCAAATGTAGTAAGACGTTAAGTTAGATGTTAAGTTTGGAGTAAATTAACAAGAGAATTCTGAATAGGAAAAGACAGGGTCCCAAATGAATATAAGAACAGAGACTGATACAAACTCTCAAAAGGATTCCAGAAAACTGTTTTAACACCAAAAGTTCACTGAAGTGAGAAGAGTAAAATAAACTTTCAATTTTACTTAAAAAAAAAAAAAAACTGTACAAAAAAACTCTATATATTTGGAAAGATGTTACATCATTACAATTTTATAATAACCCTTAAACTGCTTACTCAGAATTATGTTTTATTTACAAATTCAATTTTTCTCCTGCAATATAGAGAGAATATCCATTTGGATTCATCTATTCATTGTTGGTGGATTTATGACTTAATTTTAAATTATTTTCATAATCAAAAATTATATGCTAGTAATACTATCACAATTCAGTCTTATAAAGTAAGGCTGAAGTCACTGTAACACTATAATTTCCTCTAGAATTCTTGGGTTATATGGATGCTCTTATTGACTTCACTTCTTAGGAGAAGTGAAGGATATTGAGATGTGAATAACTGCAGTTGATATCTCATTCTTTTCCCCAGTGGAGCTTATTTTGAAACTGTTTACACAGCAAACATGATAATGTTTACCCAGATTTTATGCTATAGATTAATAATGGCAAAAAAATCTATGGGTGCATATATTTACCCTTTAAATGAGATCATGATCTTTCATACCAAAGACCTTTTTTATTATCTTTAATAACAGTACCATTATTTTGACTTTCGATAACTGTTGGAAGGCCAGTTAATGTCTCAAGTCACCCCTATAAGTAGTAAAGCTTTGAAAAAGTAAAAATGATTAGATTCTTTCACATTGGCTATTATTTTATTTTTAAACTGTTACACATTATTTTTAAAAAATAAAATTTTACAACGAATTTACAGAAAAGTTGTGAAGATAGCACAGAGAGATCCCATATACTCCAGATATGCTGGTTATTATTTTTACCTAATAAATGTGAAGTATGTTATCTAATCAAGTAACAGAGAATATTTCCAAAATACATAAATATATAATGGGAAACAAAGTGTTAAATGAAATGATACATCCAGTACAAGATCAAAAGTACAATGATTTTTACTAACTTTAGAAAAATTAAGTTTTCTAAAGTAAAAATGTTTTAAAAAAAGGTCTTAAGCAGATTTACAAGTATAAAGACATGAAAACAAATCTAAGGTTCAATATTATGAAGTTCACAATGTGTCTCATTTCACAGATAACCTAATAAAATGGCAAATCTTGACTCCAGTTATATTAAATCCCAAATGTTTAATTCCCTAAAACTACAATTTGAAGCCCAAAGTAAAGTACCAAATTCAACAAAAAAGCAGCTAAACAATTTTAAAAAGAACACAAATAAAACATTAAAAGCAAATGATATTTTTGTAAGAAAAAAAGAAACTAATAAAAACCTGTGGTATGGTGGGTAGGATGACAGTATTCTCAGCAGGGACTGGCAGGACAGGGATCACAGGGACAGTGGGAGAAGAGGGAAGAACAGCTTCTGTTGGCTAAAAATCATCAATGACAAACAATCAGGAAAAACACCAAAATAAAAGGGAAACACATAACAGAAAGTTGTGCCATAAAAATAAATTATAATTTTCAGAAATAACTATGCAACAGCTAAACTATTACACTAATATAATTAGAAAATACTCTTTAGAAATTATTTTAAAAATACTTATACCCCAATAATAATTTTAATGATCCTGTAATTAAAATGAGTGACTAGTCTTTAGATGCTTACATGATAATAATAAAAGATTATCACTTACGATATTCCTTCCCTATCTAGGAGATAAGACACTTGCTTCATAGACAGACTGAAAAATATTATTTTTTCTACCATTCAGAACACATTTGACTGCTTTCCTCTATGCATTCAGAAACTAAAAGTAATTATATTAGCCCAATCAGGCAGACAGAGAGTTGTTTACAAATCCACAAACATAAAATTCAAAGTACTTCAAAACTGAATTTATATCATTTAAAATATCTGTGATATTAACTTCTATTATCAAGAACAGCAATAACCTGCCTCAACATGCCTGTAATTAATTCAACTAACATTCATTGTCTACTATATGCCAGACATAGCCAATAAAAATGAAAAAAAAACAATGCAGAGAGAATCCTTGTATAAATTAAACTAAGAAATTTAGTGTTTACCTGGCTTGATTAAGTTATTTTTAAAAGGATGTAACTGGAACACAGGGATGTTGTTTTGTAATAAGACCCATTTGCTATATAAATAAAATAACTTAACATATGTAAGAAAAACACTAAAATCAAGTAGATGAGGACAGCCTGGTTTAACATGCCTTAAAACAGGAAACAAATTGCCAGACTAAAAACTAGGCTTATCTTCATTGCTAAATACAAAATAAAACGGCAGTGATGACCTTTTTTGCCTATCAAATTAGTCAAATTAAGATTTATTAAAAATGCATGCAGTCTCTTCAAAAATGGTGCTGAGACAACTGGATATCCACATGCAAAAGATGAAGAAAAACACTAAAATCAAGTAGATGAGGATAGCCTGCCTTAACAGGCCTTAAAGCAGTAACAACAAATTGCCAGACTAAAAACTAGGCTGAGATAACTGGATATCCACATGCAAAAGATTAAGGTCTATAGACCCCTGTCTCATATTATATATAAAAATTAACTCAAAAAGATTAACAATCTAACTATAAGATTTGAAAACATGAAACTCTTACAAGAGAACATAGAGTTAATCTTTGTGACCTTGGATTTGGCAACGGATTCTTAAAAATCATAAGTGACGAAAGAAAACATCAATTAGACTCTATCAGAATTAAAACCTTTTGCGCACCAAAAGGCATTATCAAGAAAGTGAAAAAACAGCCTACACAATGGGAGAAAATATTTGCAAACCATACATCTGATAAGGGTTTAATATTCAGAACATTTAAAGACTCTTACAACTCAACAACAAAAAAAAACCCAATTAACAAATACGCAAATGACTTGAATAATTTCTGCAAAGAAGATACACAAGTGGCCAATTAGCACATGAAAAGATACTCAACATCATTATTCATTAGGGTTATACAAATAAAAGCTATAATGAGATATCACTTCACCCTTGCTAGAGAAGTCTCCAACTAAACAAAACAAAAAAACAAAGTAACAAGTAGTGGCAAGGATGTGTAGAAACTGGAACCCTGGTACAAGGCTGGTGGGAAATGTAAACTGGTACAGCTTCTGTGGAAAATTTTGGTGGTTCCTTAAAAACCTAAAAATAGGTTAGGTAGGTAGGTAAATATGCACTGGGTAGGCATACATCCAAAAGCGAAAGCAAGGACTCAGATACTTATATGCCAGTGTTCAATGCAGCATTATTCACAACAGTCAAAAGCTGGAAAGAAATCACATGCCTATCCGGAGATGAACAGATAAACAAAATAAGGTAATATACATAAAATGAATATTATTCAGCTTTAAAAATGAATCATGCTAAAAGATGAACCTTATGCTAAGTGAAATTAGCCAGAAACAAAAGGATAAAAATTGCATGATTCCACTTAAAGACTAATAATGTTTGTTACACATATTTTACCACAATAAAAAAATTCCAAAAAGTTTTTAAAATGGCATGAAAACTGGTCCTTTCACACTGCTGTTGGATATACAAATTCATACAAACTTTAGAAAAAGTAATTTGGCAGTAAATATCTACAGCCTTAAAAATGTCTAAACTCTTTGACTTAGTAATTCTAGAAATCCTAAGGAAATAATTTTAAAACTCAATGTTTTAAGGTATCTCATAACGTGTTTTAAGGTATTAAGGTTTTAAGATATTCTGTTGAACATTGCTTCAATTTGGTGAATTGTGGAATATTCTAAATACCAAAGATGTCAGAATGGTTAAGTAAAAAAGTAGAAAAATGAAAACTATATGAGATTGAGGCCGGCTGTGGTGGCTCACACCTGTAATCCATGCACTTTAGGAGGAAGATACAGGTGGATCACCTGAGGTCAGGAGTTCGAGACCAGCCTGGACAAGGCAAAACCCTGTCTCTACTAAAACAAATTACAAAAATTAGCCAGGTGTGGTGGTGCACAATTGTAGTCCCAGCTACTCAGGAGGATGAGGCAGGAGAACTGCTTCAACTTGGGAGGAAAAAGCTGCAGTAAGATTATGCTACTGTACTCTAGCCTAGGCAACAGAGTAAGACTATCTCAAAAAAAAAAAAAAAAAGAAAGAAAGAAAGAAAGGAAAAGAAAATTATATGAGATTGAATATCATACAGATATTTCAAATTATCTGTAAGAACAGTTTATAAATTACATGGGGTATAGCTTATGACATAATATTAAGTAAAAAAGGGAAGATAAAACTCATGTAAAAAAATGGAAAGAACTATCTAAAAAATTAATCTCTGGGAGCAGGATTATGAGTGCCTTCCCCTATCCTTGCTTCTTTATTCTGAATTACACTTTTCCAGTTGTTGACAAGGAACACACAGTGGTGTTATTAATATAAATGCAACAGGAAGGATGGGAGATCCATTGGAATATTAACAGAAAAACAATTATCATTATCTTTAACTATCATTTTCTAAAAAATAAACTGAAAATGTATTTCACATTATGGACTCCTGTTACCTGGATTTATTACTTCCTGTAGAAAGAGATTTTTAAACTGCTGGATTTTGTGTTTTCTTTCTCTTTCAACGTTCCCAGTCTGGGATGACGAAAAGTTCTGAAGATGGAGAGTGATGATACTTGCACGACACTGTGGATATATTTAATGCCACCGAATTGTACACTTAAAAATGGTTAAAATGGTAAGCTTTATGTATATTTAACACAATAAAAAAGTATATTATGAATAAAGCCTCTGTGTGTAGCCTGGGACTCTAATCACCATTTATATATTGTTCCTGGAGAAAAAAAATTCTGAATTCCATGTTATGAGCTCGAAATTAATAACAACAGTAACTGACATTCACTGCAATACTTATATGACCTTCTAAAAAGGTCTGAAAACCCATAGGTTCAGACTTCTGATTTTTGAATGTATAAGAAAAGTGTGGTGGTTTTGTAAGAACTGTGCCTGGATCAAGTGAATACACACATGGAAAAATCAAACGAATACTGATTCCTACCCTTAAACTTACATAGAATTGATTTCAGTTGGTTTGCTGACGTAATTGAGAGAAGTAAACAATATAAAGCTTCTAGAGGATGATATGGTAGAGTAACATCATGACTTTGGTGTAGATGACCTCTTGAATAGGAAAGTGCGTGTTGCTGAAGCCCAAGCAGTGTGAGGAAAGCATCTGTGCGCAGGGAGTGGAGAGGAAGCAACAGCCTGGCAAAGAATGTTGAGGCCTAAGCATTGTGAGGAGGGTGTCCACATGGGCAGAGCAGTAGTGCCAGCCTGATGTGTGTGGTTGGAACCTCACTGAGACAGACAGTATGTAAAAGGCAGCAGCTGTAGTCTGGCATAAGGTTTTGCACTGTCAGGGACTAAACAGGATCTTTCGGAGCTTGAGCAGAGTGAGAAGGGTCTCCATCTAGGGCAGCAATAGTGACAGGAGACTGCTTATATAGAAGGCATTTTGATCCAATAAATAAATACATGAAGGATATTGAGAGCAAGGTTCTTCATGTCCGAAAAGGGAGTTATAAATATGGAAAGGCAGAAAATTAGCATGAGAACCTATGGTGCTACACTGAAATTGGAGGTACTGGTATAAACAGTTTACAATATAAATAGATAAACACAAAAACAGATATAAATGTGTATGCATGCATGTACATAGCTCTGCTAACTATGAGGACCTAGGGGCAGTTAATAGCTCAACAGCATGAATACACCTAGCATCCAACTCTTGATTTCTAAATACTCGTTCTGCAATTAAAAACAACACAACACAAAGCAAAGCAAAACAAAACCATGGGTCTTTGGAGAAATGGCTGATTCCAGTGCTAGAGCTCAGAAAGTACAATATGAGTGTAGACATCTTGCTGTGCCAGAAAATAAAGGAAGTGCTCAAAGAGGATGACAAAAGACACAGAAGTTGGCCTGAAGGGCTGCCACTGGTCAGACTGGGAACAATCTGTGCCTCAATTAATGATAACAATGGCATAAAATCCCACTGAATAAAACAGGAATCTGGGAGCTCATACTGATACAAACAAATACATGAGTAAATAAATGAAGATAAGACCATTTCCTTATAACATAATGCTAATTAAAAATGTCATTATGGAATTATAAATCATTTGGCAGTCATCATAGTAATAGAGTAATTCATTCAAGAAATATTAATGAATATTAAAAATTCCTGTTGCTGCTGAGTGAAATGTCCATTCCAGTGGATGAATGGGATATACTCATACAAAAGTGTCTCTTCTCAAAACATTTATTAATTACAGTGGCGAAATCTGCAGATAATACCTTAATCAAGTGATCAAAGTTAACGTCACCAGTAACGGGACAAATCAAAAGCATGTATTATGTGATAAGATGTAATGCGAGTACAATACTTACAGGATATTCCTACTAAAGATGTATAACTTGAATCTAATCATTAAACATTAGACAAACCCAAACTGAGTGACATTACAAAATAACTGGCTGTAGTCATCAAGTGTCAAAGTCATGAAAGTCTAAAGTTATTTTTTAAATTCAATTCTATTTTTTAAAACAATTTTACTGAGGTAGAACTGATATAAAAAAACCTGCACACATTTAACGTATACAATTTGAGAGTTTGCACATAGGCATACACCCATGAAGCCATCGCCATCACTAAGGTAATAAATGTATCTATCACCTCTAAAAACTATCTTGTGCCTCTGTTGTTTTTTTGTTTTGCTTCAGTTCTTTTAAGAACACTAAAGTTCATTTTTTAAATGTTTGAAAATGTTACAAATGTAATATGTTAAACTTATTTTACTAATAGTCTCCAGCCCTAATAATTGGATAATAGCTGATTAATAATCTACTTTGATAGTCAAAATAAGACAAAAGTACATGCTTATATGTCAAATTTCAAGCCAAAGCACAAACATTTCCTCCACTGGGCAGTTGCTCTCCAAAACCCTTTATGATAAACTATGAATCCTTCAATGTTACATTTTAATCCCACTTGTAGTCCTTTGTCTCTGAGCCTCTTCTAGAATCATCTTCTTTAGATGAGTATGTGAATACCATTTTAAAAAATTTTCAAATAGCTTACACCATCTTAACCCATCCCACTCTCCACAGGGCACTGAGCAAGTTCCTTGAAGAAGAATCTATGTCCCTGAAGGTAGCCAAACGCTGCTGACAAAGTAAATGATGTTATCAATACACACAATTTCCTAACCACAAATGATAATCGATTCTGGTAACAAAGAATTACAGAACAACAGAGTAATTCATTTAGTTCACGTGAATAAAAATACAACTCTAAACAAATAATATTCAAATGAAGGCTGACTGATGAGAAAACAGCAAAGACACTAGATCTGATAATAGGATGCTTTAGGCACAGGTTTTAGAACACGGTAAAACTCTGAGGAGCTGTATTAAGATTCTAAATTAGAAAATGTCACACTTAAGATTCCAATATAAATAATCAGGCAGCAATATACAGTAACTATTATATTTTGATTATTACAGAAAAGAATACAGTATAGCATTTTAAACTTGAAAACTCTTATGTAACTATTTCATTAATTAGACAGTGACTGTTATGCCATTACACTTGTTCTGTTCCATTTGTATCACTCAGTAAGATCAGATGGAGAGGTTTTTTTTGTTGTTGTTGTTTTTAAAAAAATCTTGACCATGTGACTAGCAATGGTCTCAGTTGTTTCTATCCATAGCAACACCATAGAATCATTAGCCTCTGAAGCTGCCTTCAGAGACTTGTTTCCATGACAACAGAGCTATAATATTAACAGTCACAAGGAACACGGCAGAAAATTGCAAATTTCTATAAAATTGGATACATTGTACATATTTTAAAGTATCATTTAAAAACCAGTATCAAATGGATGGCTATCTGAAAAAAATGTTTAAACTGATTTGTTTTTAGAGATTCTTAATTTTCTCTATAGCTTTATATTTTACATCTAATTTAAGATCTTAAAATTACAGAACCAGCACATAAAACACAGATTTTCATAAAAGTGGTCTGAAGCCTCATTACATATAGCCACATACATGTGTTCTGCACATCCACATTTATGACCATGTACCGTCCTCCCTCAATTTGATTCATTAAAAAATAAATGTATACTGAATGAGCTTACTACTTTTATTAAAGCCCTTGCTGCTTAAAGCAGCTCAAGTGGTTTTTATTATATATATATGAATCCTAATTAATATAGGAAGAGACAGAAGGGACAATTAGGAGTCTGCTGTAATCACCCAGCTGAAAGGTTACTGGTGGCTTAAAGTGAATGGTGGTAATGCTAAAAATGGATGTATGAGTAGTCAAATCAAGATATATTTTGAATGTAGAATTGGTATATCTTTGACTGATGGGAAGTCTGGAATGAGGAAGGTCTATTAACACAACAGCCACTAAAAATGAGGTAGCAAGGCTATCTAAATATACTTAAAAACATTTTCTCACCAAATAATTAAAATAACTTTCATAGCATAAGATGAAACTCCAAAGACAACAAATGAACATACTATCTGATAACTAGTAGTTAGTTATTTTACATTAACATGTTACATGAATGGGGTAAACTGACCTCAGAATATAGAGAAAGATTCACTACCATATTTTTTTAATTTAACTTTTATTTTAAGTTCAGGGGTACACATGCATGTTTGTTACACAGGTAAACTTGTGTCACTGGGATTTGCTATACAGATTATTTTATTACCCAGGTATTAAGAATAGTACCCATTTAGTTATTTTTCCTGATCTTCTCCCTCCTCCTACTCTCCACCCTCTGATAGGCCCATGGGTTCTCATCACTTAGTTCCTACTTACAAGTGAAAACATACAGTATTTTATTTTCTGTTCCTGCATTAGTTTGCTAATGATAATGCCCTCCAACTCCATCCATATTTCTGCAAAAGACATGATCTTGTTCATTTTTATTGCTGCATAGTATTCCAAGGTGTATATGTGCCACATTTTTTTCCCCAGCCTACCACTGTTGAGCATTTAGGTTGATTACATGTCTTTGTGATTGTGAACAGTGCTGCAATGAACTTATGCATTCATGTCTTTATAACAGAACAATTTATCCTCCTTTGACTATATACTCAGTAATAGGATCGCCAGGTTGAATGGCATTTCTGTTTTTAGGTCTTTGAGGAACCATCACATTGTCTTCCATAATGGCTGAACTAATTTACACTCCCACCAACAGTGTATAAGTGTTCCTTTTTCTTCACAAACTTGCCAGCATCTGTTGTCTGTTTTTTAATAATAGCCATTCTGACTGGTGTAAGATGGTATCTCATTGTGGTTCTGATTTGCATTTCTCTAATGAAAAGTGACAAGCTTTTTTTTTTTTATATATGATTTTTGGTCACATTTTTGAAAAGTGTCTGTTTACGTCCTTTACTTTTTAATGGGGTTATTTTTCTCTTGTAAATTTTTTTAAGTTCCTTATAGATGCTGGATATTAAACCTTTTCCAGATGCATAACTTGCAAAAACGTTCTTACATTCTGTAGGTTGTCTGTTCACTCTGTTAATAATTTCCTTTGCTGTACAGAAGCTCTTTAGTTTAATTAGATCCTATATGTCAATTTTTGATTTTGCTGCAATTGCTTTTGGTGTCTTCATCATTAAATCTTTGCCCATCCCTATGTCCAGAATGGTACTGCCTAGGTTGTCTTCTTAGGTTGTCTTATAGTTTTGGGTTTTACATTTAAGTCTTTTATCTTGAGTTAATTTTTGTATGCACACTTCCGTATTTTCAGAGAAAATGAGATATATGCATTAGCAAATCTTTTGGTACCAATAACTAAGATGGCAAGGAAAAGTACCAACTGTCCTGTCACTGTTGGTTAGTAAGAAGCTTCTTTTGGTTTTGTATGGCATAATTAATATTCTTAATCTAAGTTCTTTGGTTCTTTGTTTAAAGATACGCTGTAATGTGGCATGTTTCTCTGATTAAATGTCAAAGAAGCTATTTAAAAGTAAGAGAGAAACTATAAAAAGCTGCAAGCCTTTTGAATGTTTATAGAAGGATAAAATATAACACAGTAGATTTATAAAAACTCTGCTTAGGAATCACTGTACTCAACAGGGGTCCAATACCTTGACAAAAAGGTGTTTTTTATGGTTTAAATCTGTTTTTTGATTCAAATGCCCTTTTGCCCTGTCACTGCAAACAGGTATCTTCCACATAAACTGGTGTAATAACAACCCAACAATACGTTATTTGAACCAGCTTCATATGACTTCTATGTCATAACTATCTCAGAAGCAAACTTATAAAACTAAATACATTTTTAAACAAATCAATAAGGGTATTAAAATGTAAATCATTAAATTTTGGCTGGGTGTGGTGGCTCACGCCTGTAATCCCAGCACTCTGGGAGGCCAAGGTAGGAGGATCAACTGAGGTTAGGAGTTCAAGATCAGCCTAGAAAATGCTGAAACCCTGTCTCTACTAAAAATACAAAAAAAATTAGCTGGATGTGGTGACGCACCTATAACCCTAGCTACTTCAGAGTCTGAGGCAGGAGAATCACTTGAACCTGAGAGGTAGAGGTTGCAGTGAGCGGAGAATGGGCCATTGCACTCCAGCCTGGGCGGCTGAGTGAGACTCCATCTCAAAAAAAAAAAAAAAAAGTACATCATTAAATTTAAAACAAAACAGGGTAAAAAGGAAAACAGGTCTAGCAATTACAGAAACATGAGTACAAGTATGCTAGTTCATACAGACAGATCATCTAGTTCATAAATCTATCTCTACTTGTAAGATTCATAATATTCAGTTAAGGTTTCTTATCTCTTCATTATGAAAATACAGTATTCTATCAGCATTCAAATGATGGTCCTGTCCTGGTAAAGGATGAGCCAACCACTAAAAATTTAAAGTAAACAAAGACCTAAAATGTAAAAGATACGGTTACATAATTGACAAATGGGGATGAAATTACCAATCGCAATATGCTTTTTTACCTGTTTTTTATCAGAGTGTGGCTAGAGAAATAAGCGCAACCACAGACTTCACGACTAATAACCTAAAATGGGCCCTTAATGTTTCCCAGTAATCAAATTTGCCTTATATTATTCACCCTCTACAAGTCCATAATGATTCAGGTCCCTGTTATCACTCTCTTGAGTTGTTTACTTCTATTTCTCCCCACACAAATACACACATTTTCTATTGTTTCTTTATTTTTCCTCCAGAATACTATATATAGTCATATATCACATAACAACATTTTGGTCAACAATGGTCCACATGTATGATGGTGGTACCATAAAACTATAATAGAGCTGAAAAATTTCTACTGTCTAGTGATGTCATAGCCATAGTAATGTGGCAGTACAATGGATTACACTCGTGGTGATGCTGGTGTAAACAACTACACTTCACTGCCAGTCGTACAGGAAGAAGTATAACACATATAGGACCCTTCTCACAAGACGGTTCCGAAAGCGAAGAAGGAAGCTCCTGTCCCTCCTAAAGCCGAAGCCAAAGTGAAGACTTTAAAGGCCAAGAAGGCAGTGTTGAAAGGTGTCCACAGCCACAAAAAAAAGATCCACCTTCTGGCGGCCCAAGACACTGAAACTCTGGAGGCAGCCCAAATATTCTTGGAAGAGCGCCCCCAGGAGAAACAAACTGGACCACTATGCTATCATCAAGTTTCCGCTGACCACTGAGTCTGCCATGAAGAAGACAGGAGACAACAACACACTTGTGTTCATTGTGGATGTTAAAGCCAACAAGCACCATATCAAACAGGCTGTGAAGAAGCTCTATGACATTGATGTGGCCAAGGTCGACACGCTGATTCGGCCTGATGGAGAGAAGAAGGCATATGTTCGACTGGCTCCTGATTATGATGCTTTGGATGTTGCCAACAAAATTAGGATCATCTAAACTGAGTCCAGCTGGCTAATTCTAAACATATGCATATCTTTTCACCATTTAAAAAAAAGAAGCATAACACATATAATTATGTATACTACATAATACTTCAGAATGATACTATTTTACTGGTTTGTATATTTATTATACTATACTTTTTATCTTTTGTATATTATATGCAAAAATAAACATACACTGTATCCCTATTAAGTGACATGTGACTGTATTTCAGATAATTATATGTATTATCTGTCTTCTACTTTAATAGAGCAGATTTCTGTTCTGTTCACTCCTATATACCTAGTGCCTAGAGAAGCACACATAGGAAGTATTTAACATATATTTGTTGAATGAATAAAACCATGTGACTTCAAAAGAGATCAGTTTCATCAGTACTCTAAAATGACTTGGGCAATAGATTGGGTAGGTACAGTATTCCTTCCCCTACACAGCAGACATTGCTAAAAGGTTCTTTCTGTGTTCTTGGGCAGCCACCACCAATCAGAAGGTGTTCAAGATGTTTTGCAATTAGATAACCTTAAAACAGAAGTTTCAAAATGTAAAAAACTGCCAGTTTCATGTTGCTCTCTATCTAGCAATAACTAATTGCCTAATAATGTCTTATTTGAAAACAAGCATGTCTTAGTCAAGTGTATTTGCTCAAAATATTTTCATTATTTGCTATTCAAACTGCATTAGGAAGTACAACTTCTCACTGAGGGTTCATATTTAAAAATCCATAGTGCCCTTCATCTGAGGTTCTACTAATCTCAGTTAGGGTCCTTTGTTTCCCTATAGGTAGCTACTTCCAGAAGTTACTCTTGATTTTACCTTGGCATTCTCATTTTGCCTGTTCAGTTCTCCAATACTTATCTAACCAATGCCATGTATTATATTTTTCCTGTTAAAATAGTTGCTGTAAAAAGAAATAAATACTCCATCAATCCTTAGATTAGGGGTTGGCAAACATTTTTGGAAAGAACAAAAGAAGCTTTATGGGCTATGCAGTAACTGTTGCAACTATCCAATGCTGCTATTGTGGTTCAAAAGTAGTCATAGACAATACACAAATAGGCATGGCTGTGTTCCAATAAAACTTTATTTACAAGGTCAGACATGGTGGCTCATGACTGTTATAATCCCAGCACTTTGGGAGGCCGAGGCAGGTGGATCACATGAGGCCAGTAGTTCAAGACCAACCTGGCCAACATGTCTAAACTCCATCTCTAACTAAAAACACAAAAAAGCCAGGCATGGTGGTACACATCTGTAATCCCAGCTACTTGGGAGGCTGAGGCCTAAGAATCACTTGAACCAAGGAGGTGGAGGTTGCAGGGAGCTGAGATCGCACCACTGTACTCCAGCCTGGGTGACAGTGAGACTGTCTTAAAACCAAAACAAACAAAACAAAAAAAGCTTTATTTATAAAAACAGGTAACAGGCTACATCTGGCCTGGAGATTGTAGCTTACTGACTCCCACTTTAAGTGCTTTCTAAAAAGAGGGAAAGAAGGCTAATTAGGTCAATGAAGAAAACAGAAAATGGCTTTAAGACACCTGTGTTAACTTTTACTAATAATAGTTGGTTTAATTCTGTTGCAATTCCTAGTCTACAATAGTAAAAATAAGCCAACTGCCTCTCCCCACAAACCATGAATATGACAATTTAAAAAACAAGCAAACGAGATATACATATGGAATGTCTAAGTTTCACCTACAGTTCTTTAAAATACTTATAATTAAAAAGTCTATTTAATACAGCTGTGCTCTTTCAACTGAAAGAATTTTGCCTCTATACTGTATATAGCCTTCCAGTTTGGAAAATTGTGATTGTAATGACATAATTTTTGTTTTTCCTTTTTTTTTCCACTCTCCCTTCAAAATCCTGCTATGGTACTTAGCTTGGCTAAAGCAATTAATTCGAAGATTGATATGCGTCTTGCTTGTTTTCTCTTTATCTCACAAAACACTTTCCAGCTGATCTCTTTCCAAATGTATAACCCTTCATACATTAGATCTTCCTACCAAGATTTGTCAGATTTAAATATTTCTGAGAGTGGGATCTGTTTTAATTTAAATGCCAAGTTATTGTTCTCGAAAGTGGGTGTTAAAAAAATAAACAAATAATTAAACGCCAGGTTATAATCCCCAATTCTTTTTCTCAGAACAACAAAACAACAAAAATTGTAAGGCAATCATTTGGTTCCATTCTGTCACAGCTATAACTTCTTCATACTTCAGAGTTGCTTGGGTCAGTAAGAGTTTTGATTTCACAGATACTGAAAACACTGTTCAGAAATGCAACCAAACTAGGACTTACTAAAGTAAAAAGAATGTACAGGCAGTGCTCCTGTTATGAAGTGAGGAGGAACAAGTCTTTTAAATAAATGTCTGGAGGGGCCTAAGTTGTGTTTAGGCTTCTATAACATTCCACTGCTCCCAGGTGTCACTGCCAGTTGGTTTGCATTTACACAAAATAGGTCCAGTCTTCGTCGATTTATTTGCATATGCCTGTAAAATTACCACATCAGCTGGTTTAAACTTTTCGTTAAAAGTTCATAATTGTAGGCTACTGTTCTCCACATAGTGTGAACAACTATTTTTATCTTTATCAAAATTCTAAACTTTGATGTAAAAATGGACAGCTGAAAACGTTATCTAAATATTAGTGCCAGGAAGTACAAGGAATAATTTTTTAAAATTTCTTTAAAGAAACCGATACTAAGTAAAATTTTAATGATAAAAATTTAAGTTCTTCAGATATGGAGAAGTATAAATGCTTCACAATTTTTTGATGGAGGGCTTTGAATTACTGAAACTCACAACTTTACAAAATCTGGTAACATAGATTTGCTAGTTTTTAAGCCAGTTTTATATAGAAATGGCTTGGGAAATTTATAGTAATTCAATTATATTTAGCAGTTCCAAACTTCCACTTAGCCAACATTAAATAAAAATTAACACCTATATAATATCTGTTTATTCACTCAACAAACATTTATCAAGTGCATTCTCCATGCTAGGCTCTGGGCAAGGGAAAAAAACCACACACCTTGTAGCACCAGCTCTTGCGAATCTTATGGTTTAGTAAGCTGACATTGAACAAAATCATTACCCAAATGACTACTGAATTACAGTTGTGACAAGAGATACCAAGTATAATTCTCATGAAGACAAACAGTGCTTGAAAATAAAGAAGAAAAGGCTGGGCACGGTGGCTCATGCCTATAATCCCAGCACTTTGGGAGGCCAAGGTGGGCAGATAACCTGAGATCGGGAATTCGAGACCAGCCTGACCAACGCAGAGAAACCCATCTCTACTAAAAACACAAAATTAGCTGGCCGTGGTGGTGGTGGCACATGTTTGTAATTTCAGCTACTCAGAGGCAAGGGAATTGCTTCAACCTGGGAGGCAGAGGTTGCAGTGAGCCAAGACTGTGCCACAGCCCTCCAGTCTGGGCAACAAGAGCAAAACTCCATCTCAAAAAAAAAGGAGAAAAATGTTGCTTATGCTGACTCTTGTCCTGATCCCATGAGCATATGGGTCAATCATTTTTCAGTACTGTTATTAACACATTATTTTAAAGGTTAACTTTAAAACTTGTTTGAATATATTAAGAATATATAAATTATAGTCTGTGAAACTTCTTTATCACTATCTATCTTTGACAGTAAGGCCATTTAAACAAGACACCATACAGAAGCTACAAAGATGAATACAACATATTTCCTAACTATAAAGACCTTATATCATAAATTTCAAATGTCTTCAAGCTAAGCCAATCTAATCTAGATCAAGATACCAATTTTATAGTTTTTAATAGACTTTATATTTTTTAGAGCCGTTTTAGCTCCCATATGCCCCCTGCTCACACACATACAAAAACTACCAATTACTAACATCCAGGCAACAGAATGGTACATTTGCTACAATCAATCAGCCCACATTGACACATCACAAAGTCCATAGTTCACACATTAGCGTTTACTTTGGGGGCTGGATATTCTATGGGTTTTGACATGCGTTTAATGATGCTTCCACCATTATAGTATCATACAGAATAGCTATACTGTCCTAAAAATCCTCTGCGCTCTATTATTTATCCCTCTCCCCAATCCCTAGTAACGACTGATCGTTTTATTGTTTCCATAGTTTTGTCTTTTCCAGAATGTCATCTAGTTGGAAACAAAGAGTGTGTATCCTTTTCCTAGACTGGCTTCAGGTTTGCTTCTTTCACCTCGTAATATTCATTTGACGTTCCTCCATGTCGTTTCATGACTTGATAGCTCATTTCTTTTAGTGCTGAATAATATTTCATTGTCTGAATGTAATGCACTTTATCCATTCACCTACTGAAGAACATTTCGGTTACTTCCAGGTTTTGACAATTATGAACATAGCTGTTATAAACATCTCTGTACAGGTTTTTGTGTGGATGTAAGTTTTCAATTCATTTGGGTAAATACCAAGGGATACAACTGCTTGATGGTATGGTCAATTTTGTAAAGTAAAAAAGCTTATATAATCATAGTAACCAATTACTTTTTGTTTAATCTTCATCTCTATGCTTTTCTAGAGTGTCCTATTATATAAATGATTGGTTCTTTAACACCATTTAAACACATTTTTGAGTCAGTACATGTAGGTGCACTGTAAAAGTTTCCAGAAAAACAGACATAAAATAAATCCTACAGTATTTTTTGTGTAAAAGGGGGAACAACTGATTTCCAAGTCTGAGTCATTGTATTAATTTCACAAGGTTAGTGGCCTTTTGAGTAGAAAATTAAGAAACAAATGTATCTGCCAAGAGTTAGCATCTCACTATCAGTACAACAGAGCTTCTATCGTGTGAATGTTTGGTTAGTCAATACCAAAGGAGGATATTTCTATCAATTTCCCTGGAAAATAACCTACTATTAATCAGAGTCAGCATTTTCAAAGCAGTTTAAGAAAACTGTCTACCTACCTTCTGTGTAGACTACTTTAGTACAAAGGCACTGCATTAATAAATATGAACAATTCCATTCCTGAGATATGAAGAAAAAAATAGTTTGGTCTGAGTTATATAGTTATCCCAGTTACGAGGAAACTGAATGGTTTCTCTTCTCTCCCTACCTTATCTCCTTAAGTGTATTTCTTCCCAGAGGTCAAATAAGAATCATCAGCTAGAGAACTATTATAATGCTAAATATAGTGTGATGCATGCTTCACAGAAAGTCTAAGGGAAAAGACAAACACATCTGCTTTGGCCCTCCTTAGCACAAGTTTGTATGTCCCTGTCTCTGCACTCATTCATCAAATATTTTCTGGTTATCTACAATGTGCCAGCCACTGTCACAGAAACTGAGGAGGACATAGCAGTAAACATAACAGAAAACTCCTACCCGCATGGAGCTGACAATCTAGTCAAGTAAAAACACAGATAAAAAAAATTATGATAATACAGAATCAGGTAAGAAGACAGAGTAATGTCTGGAGTGAAGGGGTGCTACCTTAGAGGAAGCAAAGAATATTAATTAACAAGAGAGAAGTTAGATGTCTACTGCTGTAGTTCAGGCAACAAATACTGAATCAGTGGTTGCAGACATACTGAAAAGTGGCCAGATCATAAATATATCTTGAATATAAAGCCAATAGGATTTGGCATTAGACTGCATATGGAACAAAGGAAAAAGGAATAGTAGATAATTTTACGGGTTTTTGTCTTCAGCATGGTAGTGAATGGCATACTGAATAAAGATGTGACATCAATAAAACTAGAAATTCTCTTTTTAATATGTTAACTTTCAGATGCTTAACTGAAGTGGAGATATTGTGTAGAAGAGTCTAGTGTACAGGGTTTAACTCTGGAATAAAGATAGAAATATTGATGGTATTTAAGGGCATAGGAGTAGATGAGATCACCTGAAATGTGAGTATAAAAAGAGTTCAAGGACTGAGCCCTGAGACGTTCAAACATTCAGCAGTAGGAAAAAGGAGGATACTGTAAAGGAAACTGAGGCTGGTAGAATATTAAAAGTGCAGTACTATTGACGAGTCAAAGGAGAAAAATAAAGAATTTAGAGGAGGGAGTAATCAATTGTGTTAACAGTTGTTGTAGAGTCAACTAAAATGAACATTGAGAACTGACTATTGGATTTGATAATCTTCACTCACACGCAGAGTGTTTTCTTGGTTGTTTGCTTTACTGAAAGCTATTATAGCAGGTGTATATGCTGATGGAACTTATAGGGGAAATATAAGGACAGTATAGAAACAAGATAGATGATGCAGTGAAGAGAGAAGGGGATTTCAGAAGTTCTTGAACAACCAAAGGCACTAAGATCTAGTACAGAAGTGAAGGGGTGAACTTTAGGTACACAGACAGTTCATTTATTTTAACAGGCTGGAACACACAGCAAGATTATTTATTTGAGAATAAGCAGGAATCAGGTATTAGAAGTTTAATGTGCAGTTTGCGATTTGGTACAGGGAAGGCAGAGTTGCAATCTGGATGGTTTGGACCTTTTGTGGTGATTGAGACTAAAAGGGATGTAGGATCTAAAAATAGTCCTAATGGTATGTTTGGGGGATGTTTAGGGGAGCCTGGAAAGAAGCGGATAATCACTTAAATTTAGTCATCTACGTGTGACTGGTTTTTAGCAATTTGTAGAAGGGAGTGTTAGGAGCGGAGGAAAGGTCAGGAAACTGGCAGTCATATCAAGAATTTGAAAGGCTCTTTGGAGCACCTCCCTTAAATCCTGTAATTAAAGGTGTTGAGATCTCTTGTTCTTTAAAAAAAAAAAGTGGATGGCTTGTACTTACAATTAACTTAATCAGTCAACAATATTTACTGAATGTTTGAATGTACTGCGCTATCCTAGGTGCTATAATTCCTAATAATCTGTATTTGAATTTGTTCAAATACTATCAAAGCTAATTTTAAAATAACAGGGGCACCTAACTCTAATGTAGCACTTACTATGTGCCAGATGCTGTTCTAAGTACTTTATTAATATATATATTAAATCATTTGGTAGAAGTGACTCAATGACATTGATACTGTTATTGTTTCTATTTTTTGAACAATATATACAACCCATAGCTCTAAAAATTAAATCCTCTATAACTCAGAAGGCACCTGTTTAGGACAAATAATATTTTTAAAAATATATGAATTAGCCTACATATTTTTCCAGACAAGCATCTGAACAACATTTTCCTGTATTTTTAACATAGGATAGATTTTTCTCTAAGCAGATTATTCAACTCAGCTAATATTTACTCTTTAAGAAAATTTTATTACTCTATTTCAATGCTGACAACTTATCTCATGTCTGTTCCATTTACTACTAAGAATACAGCTTTGGTGCTCTCAGCTTAATTTGGCATGCTAATTTTTTTTTCAGGGGAGCCTTTTTTAATATTCATAATGATCTATATGTTGAGATTTTTTAGTAGTCCAAAATATATAAATAGCTGCTATATACACATTCAAAATGACCCAAAACTTCACAGCTATTTAAAGTTCATATGATTACTGCTGTCATTAATAACTGTAGGTATCACTAAGTAGATAAAACTTTTCACCTAGGCATTAAATCAAGTGAAGTCCAGAAGCACTGTGCCAGAGTTCATTACAACCCTGCTGAATATAAAAACTGGTCTTAGATTGGAACAGGACTGCGTATGCTAAGCAGGATGGGGCAGATTATTAAGTGATCCTAAACACAAGAATAGGAGGGATATTGAGGGTGAGGAACCAAGGAGAGCCCAACAACGCATAGAGAACTTTTTGTATATTAATTCTTTGAAATTGAGGACAAAAACACTATGAAGCCCCAAACAGAAAAGATTTCACCAATGTAATTCATAAAAAGCTCATTTTAATTTAACATTAAAAACCAAAATAAGCCCTCAAAAAACTTACAATGCAAAATGAGATACAATCAAATGAAAAAACTTAAGAGACAGTCTGTAAGCTATATGGTTATCACTATTGAGTGGGGACTGAAAGGGGTGAGGAAAGTGTGGGAAGTGTGACTGGAGGATAATATGAAGAATAGGGGGATAAGAAAAGGCAGTGGAAAAGGAGATGGACTGCTGTGAAAAACCAAAGACCTGTGAGAGAAGAGAGAAGATCCAATAAATACAGGTACTCAAGAGGTATCAGATTAGGTGTCATATTTTGGAAGGCCGGAAGATAACATCTGAGGTGACTAGAATAAAAATTAATTAATTCCATAAGCATTTATTGAGCAACAACTACATGTCAAACCCTATCTGAGAAACTAGGTGTTCTTGCCAAAGTTTATAACCACTCAGTTTCCTTGTCATTCAAAAACATTAACGATTTTCCAGTGAGTTCCAGGTATCACAGTAGAACCTGGCACATAATCTTAGTTATGAACGTGAATACCTAGAGCAGATGAGAAATTTAAATGAAACTCTAAAGTATGTAAAGGTTCTTTTTATTTATTGTGTATATTTGGGGAGAATACTAAACCAGACAATTTTCATATTATATTTGGGGGGGACATTAAACCAGATAATTTTTATACTAACAGAACTTGACTTATAACAACTCTCCAATCTGCAAAAAGTATAATGTGGCTTAGTCACAAGGAATTAGATTCAAAGTTAATCTTTCTATCAAATCTTAGAATATTTTTGACATCAGTGAAATAAGAGACCTCTTATTTATCAATCACAGTACAAAACACTATCACCCTATTATATTCATAGGTATATATTATATGCTCAATAAAGTATGAGATTTCAATCTGTTGTTTCTAACAATAAATCCCTTGGTGCTACAAAAGAAAGCTGCCAGCCATGAGTCAGTAAGTGAAAATTTAAAAATGTATTCTAGCATCAACTAAGATCCAATTATGTCTATGGTTATCTTTCAGTCCCATTATACTTCAAGTTGTAAAATGAACTCCAGTAAGTTATTAAAAAAATTGTGGGTATATGAACTATCCGATTTATCAGTTATAAAAATATATAAAATGAAAGATAAAATGTGGGTACTCCAGTGCAAGAAAAATAGTAGCTAAAACCTCTACCCTAATATATGTATTTCTGGAAATAAAATAGAAAGGTAATGAAAAAGACAAGATGAGAATCAAGAAAGAGGTGTGAAAGAAATAAGATCTATTAGTAACTCATGCATTAGCATATAGGAATGCTCTGAACCAAACTGGGTGAGGGTGATAAAATTTAAAATGGCTTTGCAGAATTGATTGCAAATAGAGGTCACGACTCTATTTTAGTGCAGTGATAGCAACTTTTTACTCCAAATCCCAAGTAACTATAATATAATTCTGTAGTTTCAATAGTTTTATACATGAACTACTTTTCCTGTCTTTTCATTTGTATGCTTGTAATAAACTGAGTTACAGATATATTAATGCTGTGTTATGTGTGTATACATTTATAGAAGGGTGTGTATTTACATAAGCCATATATACACACACACACACACACACACACACACACACACATAAAGTTTTAAACATACCTTTCTTGTTGACAATAGAAAATATTTGATATTAATCTACAATGAATAACAATGTCAGCCTTCAGTCTTTGCATCCTTTTGTGATATACCTAACTGTAGTCAAAGTAAGATTAGTAAAATTCTTGGGGCAGTATTCAAATTAAGAGTTAAATCAATCATTGCCCCATCAATAAGTTTTGATTGTAAATTAACCTCAATGCCTATGTAATGACTCCCCCTGCCCAGGTAATTCCATTTCTCCCAAATATTTAAGAATAATAAATAGAATTTCTTACTTAAGAAAGCTGACATTATTTTAAATCAAAACTATTAAAAGACAATTCTAGTAACCAAAAAAATAAAGAAATTCATAAAAATTATATGAAGAATTATAGAACTGTTGACAGCTGGAGTTTATATTTATTGTGCTGCTTCTAAATATTTTATTTAAAAGATGGCTTTAAGGGAATTTATTTTAAAAGGTCTTAAGGAATGTGGAATGTGTATGCATGGAATCCATTAATTTAAATATCACTGATGTCAAAGGACAAAAGCATTCTAAACTTGTTTTTAAAGTAGACCATTTCTCATCCTTTTATTTTTATTAAAATTGAATTGACTGCTTAAAAATATTTAGAAATAAGAATATTTCCCCAATCCACCCTTGTACCAAACAAAAGGTATTTCATTCAAACAATTATTTATTCATTGTTCTTTGTTTCCCCCACTATACTTAATAGCTCATTTCCTCAAAAAGAAGTGGTTTTAAGTGTTTTTTTTAATTTTGAGAGACTTTTAGTATTTGCTCATCTCTTTAATTTGTGATTTGAGTATGTGAAAAAAATCCCATGACTGTGTAATTGCACATATTTACTAATTTCAAATTAAGCTAGATAATGTTTATTTACAAAAAGGATTCATTAAATTCCTTGAATAAGCCATAATATAGCTAAGATTTAAGTATATATAATACTAGTCAATTATATTACATTCAATCTATTTTCAAAACACTGAGAAATAAAAATATTTCCAAGTAGCTTCTGTTTCTTTACTGAAACAGTCTCCCTAAGGTTATCTAATAACACATAAAAATTGAAACCAGTATTTTCTTTGGTCAGACATCATACTCTATAGCATTTAGCACAGTCTAAAAAGGAGATGAGCATTATTAATTTCCATTTTAATTTACGTATCAATGGGTTTATATTTTTGGAAAAATCATTCTATTGAATCTGAGACTATTTTGTTTGGTATTACATAAGAGCATAAGGAAAAATATTTCTTGTTCTCCCCTTTGGTGCTAAAGATCTGCACAGATGGACAGAAAGCATACATTTCTGAACATCCAAGGTTTCAAGGCATAAGACTATTTTTTTAAATTTAAAAAATCTATATTAAGACATTTTTACAAAGCAAATAGAAACAGAAATATATTGAAAATAACTTCAACAAGTGGTATGTTACCTGGGTGGAGCTGGTGGCTACCGAGATGCAGTCAATAAAGCTGTGTCTTCGAGTGAAAAATGCAACTATCTGCTGCCAGCGTGAAGGTTCTGGCTCAGCTTGCAGTTCATCTGACGAGCCCTTTTTTGCCCAGTGTTTCTGCTTTGGGCCTACTGAGCCATGGCTAGAGCTAGTATTGCCTCCTCGACTGCCGCGAGAGTATAGAAGTGTGTTGTTTCCGAAAATGTAATTCATCTCTGCAGCCCTGCAGGTGGTTGCCAAGCAGGCTTACTTCTCTACCAGCTGCTGAGTGGTGAATGATCGGTAAAAACTGCAGCTAGAATTACAGCAGCATCACTTGTAGATCAGGGAAAATAAAAACCTTGAGAAATGATGCTCATTTTCTCAGCGATTTCTTCCTATGAAAGAGCTCATATCTTCCCTCTGTACCTGTTAGCTGTATGATGGCTGAGTTTATTTTTGCAGACAAAAAAGACGACATAAGGTGGATTTCTTTCTCATGATTATTTTTTCACCAGCGTCTGCAGGAACTAAAAGCTGTTCTTTTGTTAGCTGACAACTAGATGGACTGAAATCCAGGAAGTGAGGTCGATTAGCAGGTAAAGAAGGATGCTATAAACACTGGACTACCAAGACCCTGTGGGGCTGCCTGATTGAATGCACCGGGTGGAAAAACCCTGGATTACCAAGTTTCAACCACAGTGTGTAGTAAAATCCAATGGCACCTTCACTGCTTATATAAATTACAAATAGGAACTGAATTAAAACATCCAAGAGGATTCTCTCTGCAAACAGTTCTGACTGTTAAAAATTACTTCACTAAAAGAACCTTTGTTATTCATATCCAAATGTCTACAGCAGGAAGGATCTTACACGTCATGTGGCACTGGCTCTGTTGTTCAAAAGTGCTGCCTACATTAAACTCTTAGTATCTAATGAGAGTGCTTCATTACAAATGGATTTTCCTCTATCATTTTATGTCATGTATTGGTTTTTAATGATTGCTAACTGAGACTCAAGGCAGATTAATTAGTAAACAACTATTTCACTTCCGGAACTTTTATGATAAAAAAGAACTTTAAAGAAGTCATGGGCATCATCTCTCTAGCATTTTATAAACATTAAGATTACAAGGTCATAAATTTCTAAAAATGAAAAAGAATTAATACTAGTAAATTTTTTGTTTTATAATCAGTGAAATGTGTTTTATCCAGCTCTACATAAATACTACTCTGGTTCACAAAACATTATGACTTGATTGCTGAATGAACATACTCTAACATCTAATATCTAGGTTAATATAATAGTTAACCTGAGAATTGCTGGGGTGCTAGCTGAGTATGTAGACTGGTATAGCCTCTCTCCATCAAAATTTTTAGGGGCAGGGAGAACCTGGGAATTTTTATGTTTAAAATGCTTCCCAAGTGACTCTTATGAACCTTCAAGTTTGAGAACCACAAATTCCCAAGCAAGTCCTCTTAACACTGTGCTATATTAGTAAATATTACAATAATGGTCATTTTAAAACAATACATGAATAAAAACGCTACCTGATAATTTACTATTGGTTGAATAATCAATCTTTAAGTTGATAAGAGCATACTCTAAGTCCCAACCTCAGCCATGGGTATTTTTTTCAGATGTGGCCTGACAAAATCTTGCTTGTCTATGTGCTTACCAGCACCAACTAAATGCAGCCTTTTGTCAAACCACAACCTTGAGGTCCACTGCAAATCTTGACTCAGCAGAAACAAAAAGCTAACTGCTGTCTCTACGATTCCTTTGCTAAAATATGAACATGTGCTCAGTAAGGGTTGAGAGCTACATGGTACTCTTTTGGGTAAGATATTTTATGACAGAGATTATACCAGAAACTTTGGTGCTTCTTCTCAAGGACTGTGCAGGCAGTAGCTGACAATTTATGGCCCTAGATAGAGGGATCCTATCTAATTCGGAGTAGGGGAATATAAGAAAACACTAGGGTAGACAGGTAACTAAGAATCCTCTTCTGAAGGAAAAGGTAAAACCTCCTGGGAAAAAATTCAAGTTTTACTATGGACCAGGTACTTAAAAAAGACCTGATTCATGTGGTTGATATACAAATGCTATACTAATTGGTCTGGCCCTAAAAGATGTTCCTTGATCCATTTCTGATGAAAACCTTAAGAAAAGGGGAAGAGAAAACCCTAAAACTGATATGGGTCCTGTGATTCTGGATTAGAACAGATGAAGATACTGAATACAACTGTTGAATGCAAATCCTACTTCAAACTGTAAATGGTACCAAAAGACACACAATAATAGGCTCTTAGTGTACATACATTTATCCTACAGAGCCAAAGAACTAAGGGGTACAATCTAAAGTTGATAGATCACTCCCTCCCATATTCTCCAAAGTATAGGGAACAAATACTTTTCAAAGCATGAATTTCCTATACAAGCCCATTCACATCAAGAAAACAACTTCAAGTTTTTGGAAAGGCTGTTATGCGACCTACACTAATCTAGGATCATCTCATCATTGGCCAGTAGCCAGTATATGCACACGAAAAAAATCTATGTATCTAAATCACAAGAGGGGTTTCACATCACATTAGACTGGGAAGTGGAAGGCAACCAACTATTTTTGCTTTAGAATATCCTCACTCATTACATAGCAGAGATGAAAGATAAAACTATATTAAAACAACATTTAAGTTCATTAAGGAAAAACCTAGAAAACCTATTTAAAATAATAGATTAAAAGATGGTATACAAACCTAAACTACCAAAAGGAATCACTATTAACATTTTTATATGATATACAAATAATTAGTATCCTTTTTTCTGTAAAGTTTTAATTTTTCTTTTTCTCAGTGATAATATAGAATTCTAGCCTAAACAATAGCAGAAAGCTTAATTTAGTGAACTAAATACAATTAGTTCAGTAGATTGCTATGTAATTCAAAACATGATTATGAAAAATTTATGACTATGAGGAATATTTACTTTATAACATTAAGTGGAGTAAAAACAGTTAAACATTTATACTGGATAGGCTCTCAATTATTTGTGTATGTTTCTAAAGTTGCAAACCCAGCAGTCTTTAGGTACAGAAACAAAGGCAAGTATTAAATAATCTTTTATTTGCTTGCTTTTGAGACGGAGTCTCACTATGTTGCCCAGGCCGGTCTTGAACTCCCTGGCTCAAGCCATTCTCCTGCCTCAGCCATCTATGTAGCTGAGGTTACCACCATGCTGAGTTTACGAAATAATCTTAGTGAAAAATATAAAAAGGTAAAGGACAAGAGGAAAAGCAACACTGAAACTCTAAGTACAAAAAAGAAAAGAAAGAAAAAATGCAAAGTAACTACAAAGCTAAGGTACTGTAAATGCAATGTAACAGGCATCTGTATTACTCCTTTCTAATGTGGGCTATTAAATTTAAAAACATACAACTGTACTAAGACAAGACTGAAAAGAACATAGATTTGTTATGTATCTAGAAAAATCTTGACTATCACACATACAAAATCCCTTCTGTATGAGCACCATCTAGTGGTCAATGTATGCAAACCATAGGCTGGCTTTAGTATACCAGGTCCATCTAAAATAGATAAAATTCAATAATATTTTAATATGTTCCAGAGATGTAAAAATAAAGTTGATTTCAAAAACTGCTCATTATATACTAGAAATAGGAAAAATTATATTCCTCTAGCATTTGGTTGAAAAGGCTGTATTTGCTTGTGTTCATTTTTCTGCCATTCTCATTTCTTACAATTTTTAAAAAACTACCAAGAGCTGCTAGTGATTTCATTTCACAGTATTATCAGTATTGCTCGATGAAATAAAATGCTAGGAGATATACTTATTTAGCACAATTATCTGCTAATTTTCTTGTTTGATTTCAAGCCCCTCTTAGCAATGTTAACTTTGTATATAATAGTTTGAGCATAATTTTTGTCGCCATTGAAGACAAAAACCAGTAAATTCTTTGTTTTTTCAATGATCACAGCAACCTCCCATACACCCAATTATGCTCCTACTGTCCTCCTTGTTGCTTCGTGTACATTTCAAACTTTTTTGGGGAAAGGCTGAGGATTATATTTGATTTATTGTTCTAACAATTTTTCCTAATTCTCAGCTAATTTTTAGTTTTAGAATCTTGACACTATTCTTTTTTTTTTTTTTTTTAAACCCAAGAAGTGTTGCAGAAAGGTGATTTTATTTAGGTAGAGAAGGAAAGGAGAAGAAGAGAAAGGCTTCCGCGAAGAGTGTGGAAGGGGATTCCAGAGGGGAAATCCCAGAGGAAGCTCCCACCATGTGGGAGGGGATTCCAGAGAGTTGGAAATCCCGACACTATTCTTATGTAACCCCAAAATTTACCCACTGTGTCCTTCTCTTCTGCATTAAGATTTTTAAAAAACTATTATATCCCCAATTTCACTCTTGAGATTCTTCCCAATTGGCAAGAAAGTATCCCTTTCAGAGTCTTAAATCATAAAATCATAATTATCTTTATGCCAAGCCCTGAATAAAGTAACCCAATCACTACCTTACCTTATTCATTATTCCAGTAATAAGAGCCACCACCACCACTACCAGCACCATAATCATCTAATAGATTAATTCACAGCATGTTTCATGGTGGCAAACACTTCTTAAAACATTCATTATACAGGCCTTTTACATCTTCCCCTCATTTCCTAACAGGCACCTTAAGTATCAGCAATAATATCACAGACCTTCCTGTGTTCCTACATTTTCTTATGACTATCACCCTCCCACTGTATTTATTTACTCCAGTAACTGCCGCCGCCTCTGACTTGCCGTCTTATATATCCTTCAACACTTTGTTCAAATATCATCTTGCTTTTTTCAGAAAACTCCAAGAATTTAATTTCTCCTTCTTTCATGTTACATTATACTGTGTTAACTATCTTTCCATAAAAAATACTAATCACTGATGTCCAACAAAGTTACTAGCATAGATGTTTAATAACTGTTTGCCAAATGCATGTATTGCTTGACACAACTAGTATCCTAGGAGTTGATTTTAAAGCATCTATTAAATTTTATTTTTTACCATTAGCTTTTATTAAAATTGTAAAGACTAAAGCTGTGCCTAATTTACAATCTAATCAGCAAACCACCATTATTCTAAGATACTTTTTCAAATTAAAAAATAATAATTTACATACTGAGTTCTACATGTAGCATAACAGCTGTTCACTTCGCTCCAAACCACAATACTATAAAAGTGGAAAAGCTTTCTATATTAGCTTTTATTTTAAAAAAGAGACTACTAGTCTAATACTTGACATTGTATTTTAAATAAATTGTTCAGCTTCTTTTAACACTTATTTTGGTTTTTTAAAAATTAAGATGAAAAAGCATTAAAGCTTGCTTTCTTATGTCGAAATAAGGGTTTTCCCCCCGCTTCAATTTTGGTTTTCTAACAAAAAGTTAAAGGAGCCCTACCTATTCTGCTATAATGCCTACCCACTCCAAATCTATTCTACCCCTCAAATAATTATTTTATGTGGTACCTGCCACAGTAACCTATGAATGAAAGAGGGGAAGCAGGAAGAAATTCCCCAAACTAAGCAGCCTTAATAATTCTTAAATTACAATTCTATCAGATCACAATCTGTCAGAAAGTTTCGAGAACTTAAGAAATGTTCATATTCTTTTGACCCAGTAATTTGACTTCTGGTAATTCATCAAAATGAAATAAACTAAATATGTTTCCTGTCCAAAGATTACTAAGTATAGCTTCTTTACAAAACCTAATAAAAACAGAGATAAACAGATATCAGAGCGTTGACACGGTCAAATTATGGTACAAATGTTAACAGGTAACATGATGTATCAAGTTTTATGCTTTTAAAGTTTACATTTGATACATCATTATATTACACAGGAAACAGACACGTAAGAATGTGTTTAGTAAGTTTACAATAGGAAAAAATATATTAACATGTTGAAGTGTGATTTAAAAACATAATACAGAATTTACACAATTTTTTCTCCTAGGAATAGAAAATCCTTATCTATTGAATTTGCAAATATGAATCAGACAACCAGCAAACCAAAGTGAGGGAAAGGGGACTAGTGGTTTCACTTACGAGCCCCAGAGGATTATTTATAATTGTTGCAGAGATTGATTCTGTTAATACCTAACAAAAGGAAACGAAATGAACAAGGCAGAGCAAGAGAATGGCCTACAAAGATGGCCAGGTTTTCTGCTGCTTCTCATGGGACCAGATGAATTATTACCGTAGTACCCTAAGACCCATGAAAGCATGCTGGTACTTCCTTGATCTTAGCAAAATGTGTCAGCAAAGGTTATATACAATTGCCACTTGGCTAAGGCAATGATAAAATACCAGCAACTGTAAGATTATATCAATTTCAGAAACGATAAATGTGGAAAAGGTACATCTTATAACTGATAAAGGACATTTTAATTTTAATAACATAGTCCTTTAAATAATAAGCCTCTATAAAATATTTCTTTAAAAAGCTTTTATTATGAGGGACATAATTATGAGGGACATAATCCTTTATCATGTAATAATAAACAAAAAGCAAGTGTATATAAAGAAAAAGAGCAATCTAAAGCAGATACCAAAAAACTGACTCTTCATCTCTTATGGTCAGAAAATTAAGGAAAAAATGAATCAGATTAAGAAAGCAGTGAAAATCTTAAACTATTAATGCTTTTTCTCTCATTAGGATAAATTTAAATCTCATTCTAGAGTGAGAATTCAACAAACGTCAGAAATTTACTTGTAAATATTAACAGCTCAACACAGATAGCACAGTACTGCAGGAAAATACCTCAAGCTTTGCATTCATGAGGGACTGGTTCCAGGACTGCCCGAGAATAGCCAAATCCTCACATACTGAAGTCCTGAAGTCAGTTACGCACTTAGGAAGTCAGCCCTCTGTATACATGGGTTTTGCATCCTACAAATTTGATCTGCATTTGTTTGACCCGCATATAAGTGGAGCAGTACAGTTCAAACGCCAACTACAGTAGCAGTAATAGTGGTGGCATAATGCTTTGCAATTGTGCCCACAAATTAGAAACACCTGGAGAACTTGTAACCCTCCCAAAGGCCAGTCTGCATTCCAATTCACATCTCAAGACTGATCACCTAGCATTTAATTATAAGAATCATATAGGGAGATGGCTGCTAAAAGGGTTTTGTCCTATTAATCTTTGATTTACACCAAAAGTCTTACCAAGTATCATAATGAAGTGGGTTTTCAATGATGAAGTAGTGGCTTACTGAACAGCAAAATCAGATTTCACTGGTGTAATCCATAGTATCCCAGTTATGTGAACTGGCTAAATTAATTTAGAGACACAATTCACTCATGCGTAAGGGAAAGGGAAGACTCTGGAGAGGCCTAAACCCTTAGAGATAACACCTTAAGTTTAATCCCTAAGATGTCTGGAGATTCTTCTGGGTAAAAAAATCTTGTGTCTGAAACTGTCTTATCTGCCTAGAGTGAGCATTTTAGGCAATAACAGAAAGCTGGGGTTTCATCAGATTTAAAGAATAGGCTACATAAAATATGCATGCTGGCTCATTGTCTGTTTAAATGCCTGCTTATGTCATAATCTGCAAACATACCCAAGAAACTACTAACATATCTACCAAAGGACCAGAGTTGGCCATGTGCAAATTAGCTTTGGTTGATTTGTAACAATAAGGATGACTAGAAATTCAAAACATCAGAAATAAAAAAATTATACAGCCGGGCGCGGTGGCTCAAGCCTGTAATCCCAGCACTTTGGGAGGCCGAGGCGGGTGGATCACGAGGTCAAGAGATCGAGACCATCCTGGTCAACATGGTGAAACCCCGTCTCTACTAAAAATACAAAAAATTAGCTGGGTATGGTGGCGTGCGCCTGTAGTCCCAGCTACTCAGGAGGCTGAGGCAGGAGAATTGCCTGAACCCAGGAGGCAGAGGTTGCAGTGAGCTGAGATCGTGCCATTGCACTCCAGCCTGGGTAACAAGAGCAAAACTCCGTCTCAATTTAAAAAAAAAAAAAAAAAAGCGGTTTCAAGAAATATTTATAAACAAATACTATTAAAAAAGAAGACTGGTAATTACTGCAATAAGCCACTGACTTGAGAAACTAGAAAAAGAGGAAAACAGAATAAACTCAAAGAAAGCAAAAAAGAAAAAATAATAATGATAAAAAGAGAAACGAATAAAAGAAAAAGAACTGTTTCTGCCACTAACTGGTAAACAGCCAACTGATTTTTTTTTGGCTGTTTACTCTCCATAACTCTCTTTTAGTTCCCCAAGGGAGGATTAGATTACTTATACTGAACACAATCTTTAATTGATACTCAGCTATCCTCCATGTATATTTATATTTACATATATGCATATGCATGTACGTACATAAACATGTCTACATATATGTGTATCTGTGTATAAGAACAGAGGGGTAAGGGTGGTGGCACACAGGGCAGGGACACAAGATAACTTTTTTTTTTTTTAAAGATGGTTCTCTGAAAAGGTCATCTTTAAATTGACACTTTTGGCAAGAATGGTGAATAAAAACAGAGTCTGAAATAAACGATATTATGAATAAAATAGGGGCCATGCCTACATATGGTATAGTCATTAAAAGGTACTAACAGGATATCATAACTAATAATTTGAAAATATATCTGAAATTTTAAAAATTATTAGAAAAAAATAACCTAGCAAAGTTAACTGATAGAAAATCTGAATGGTACTATGACCATTAACAATTTTAACCAGTAGTATGATATCACCCCTCAAAGAGAATTACAAAATCCAGGTAAATTTACTAGTAAGAAATGAGCCTTAATCAAAATACATACAACCAGCAAAGGATTAGCATTCAGAACATATAAAGAAATACAAATCAATAAAAAGAACGACCCAATATAAAAACAAGCAAAAATCTTAAATGGGCATGTAACAGATAAGAAAACCTAAAGGACCAATAAATACATCCTACCTTACTAGTAAACTTCACATTAAAATCACAATCAGATACCATTTCAAAACCAAAATAATGCCAAAAATAAGAATACCAATTAATGAGAATACAGATCAATTAAAAACTGTTACATATTGCTGCTGAAAATGAAAATGACACAGCTGCTGAGAAACAGTCTGGCATTACCCACAAAGATGTATATATAACCTGTGTTTTTAGAAGTATTTCTTATACCAGTAATAACCTGAAAATAAATCCATATCCATCAAAAGTAAAATAAATTATAGTATACTCATAAAATAGAAAACTCTAAAGCAGTGAAATTAATCAATCTGAGGAATACTGAATAAAAAGTGCAAGTTAAAGATGATATACAGCATGAGTCCATTTATTATGAAATCCAAAATATGCAAAACAATTAGTTAGCAGTCTAAATAATATGGTAGAATTTTAATAAGAAAGGGTAAATAAACTCAGGATTGTAGTTACTTCTGAAGGGAGAGATGACACAATCAGGAAAAGTGACATATTTGGACTTTAAACATAATGTTAATGTTCTTTTTCTTTTTCGAAATGGAGTCTTGCCCTGTCACCCAGGTTGGAGTGCAGTGGCACAATCTTGGCTCATTGCAACCTCCATCTCCCAGGCTCAAGCAATTCTCCTGCCTCAGCCTTCCAAGTAGCTGGGACTACAGGCACGTGCCACCATGTCTGGTTAATTTTTTTGTATTTTTAGTAGAGACAAGGTTTCACCATATTGGCCAGGCTTGTCTCGAACTCCTGACCTCAAGTGATCCACCCGCCTCAGGCTTTCAAAGTGCTGGGAACGCTCTTTTTCTATACCTACCAACTAATACTGAAAAACAAGTGTTTGAAAATATTTCAGTGTGTGGTATTTAAAATTTAACAGTTATTTCCTTCATGGGAATTTTTAGACTTAAAGATAGTATCACTGAATAACATTCAATTATAAAATACATATTTTAAGATTTTTTTTGAGTACTAATAAGTACCTTGAAAGTCTCCATAATTATGAAACGAAAATGGGGGTGGGTGGGGGGAATCTACATAAAAGAATACTTCTCTCTGAGCATAAGCTATAACAAAAGTAATATATAATTCATAACAATAATAAATAGATACTATCCTACCTTTATTGGTGAAATATGAGACTGAGAAACAAATCCATGGACATTCTCAATCTCTGATAAGTTCTTCTCTGAGACATGAACCAATTCTGGACCTATCACTTCATTCGTGATTTGTGGGGAAATATGCTCTTGAGGAGGTGTGTCTTCATCCTGATACCTGTATTTCTGTAAAGAAAATAAATATGAAGAAGCCCTGATAAGCAAAGTGAGTTTAACTTAAATCATGGTTTTCATGACTAGCCAACTCCTCAATATTTAGTAATATAAAAAGTATATTTATGGTTTCATACATCAGATCTGAGAGAAACAGAATTTTATTTTAGAAATGATGCCAACAATAAAATTATTTAATTTAAATATTAATAATAAGTCAAAGCTAGGTGATAGAAAAGACTGAATATTGATTGCTCATTTCTTACCCAATGTTAGCTGAACCATGTATCTCTAAGATAAAATTGTTCAAATAAAGTCAACGTGAAAAGCTAAAGTTATTCACCTTAGTCTGGTTTTCTTACTCTGTTAACCTGTACACAAATTTTTAAAAAGTAAGCCATTTTAATTTCTAACTGGAAATTAGTCCAGCCGACAACAGCATTCATTTTTTCCTTTCACTATAATCTCTCTCCCCTCGCACATACGTCTCTGTGCAATCTATTTCTAAAAAATTACCGTAATTACATAAAAAAGCTATTTCACACCAAGCTGAGGTCTATAGCATAAATAAAGCCACATCAAAATAAAATATTCTCTTTCTCATCACCTACTCATAAAGAAAAGGCACAAAACAAGGCACAATAAATAAAGAATTTCAACAGCAAACCAAGGTTTATTAAGTTGCTCTTATTAGTGATTTTAAAAAATAATAGCAAACGGAAAGTGATATTTTAAAAAGGCATACAAATGGGTCAGTACCCAGCAATCCCACTACTGTGTACAAAACCAAGAAAGAAGAAGGAAGAAGGAAGAAAGAAGAAAGAAAAGGAAAGGAAAGGGAGGGGAAGGGGAAGGGGGGAAGGGAAAGGGAAGAGGGGGAAGGGTGGGAGAAAGGGGGAAAAGGGGTAAGGGGGGACATGGGGAGAGGGGAGAGAAGGGAGAGAGGGGAGAATCTTACTAAAAAGACACATATATGTTCACTGCAGTGCTATTCACAACAGTAAAGAAACAGAATCAAACAAGATATCCACCAATCGTGGAATGGATAAAGAAAATTCAGTACATATACACCACAGGATACTATGCAGCCATAAAAAGAAATTAATTCATGTCCTTTGTGGCAACATGGAACAACTGGAGGCCATTGTCCTAAGTGAACGAACACAGGAAGAGAAAACAAAATACTGTACGTTCTCACTTATAAGTGGAAGCTAAACACTGAATACATATGGGCACACAGATGGGAACAATAAACACTGGAGACTGCTTGAATGGGGAGGGTGGAAGGGGGTGTGGGTTGGATGGTTACTTATTGGGTACTATGCTCACTACCTTGGTGACAGGATCATTCCCATGCCAAGCCTCAGTGACACACAATTTACCCATGTAACAAACCTGCATATGTACCCCTGAACAAGAGTAGAAAAAAACGGGTGAGTAAACTTAGAGGGGAAAATGTTCAACTTCTTTAGTGAGCAAAAAAAATACACCATCAGCATTCAGAGAAACTGGGCATCGATCACCACATTCATAGTAGAGGCCTCTTTCTGGAGGACAGTTTGGCAGTATGTTTCAAAAGCCTTGAAAATGTTTTTACAACTTGATCTAGTAATCCCACTTCTAGGAATGAGAGACAGTATTAAGGAGGAATACCGGATATCTGTTGTACAGATAAGAGGAAAAATGTATGTTTCTAAATACATACAAAAAAAAAGAATCGTAACTATGAGCTTGACTGCTGCAAGATACTATACAACCTCTGGTATCACTTTTTAAACAACATCCTTCTGTGAAATGGTACAATTACATGGAAAACAACAATCTGGCTTCCATCAACATTACCTAGCTTATTAAACATGATTAAGAATAGTGTTATCACAGGTAACTTCAATTATTTTCAAAACCAGTAAAAAAAAGGTTCTCTAATTTTATCCTATAAGCAAGGCTGAAGTTAACATAAACATACTTAGAAAACCTAACACAGTTCACATACTCAGTTGAGTGGAAGCAAAATTTAAGTGCTCTCAGTACAGTAGTAGATACAAGGAAGGAAATTTGGTACCATCTTTTGAAACTCTACAGGTACTCAACAACTTAGGATATACTTTAGAAGAGATAAATGCACAAGGATATTCAATACAGTTTGGAATTTTAAAAACCTGACAACAAACTGCCTATCAATCAACTATCAAAACGTCTAAGGAAATACGGTACACCCATCCTAGGAAATACTACATAGAAGTTAAATTGGCAAAAAATCTACATCTTCTAATAGCACAAAGTAAAAACAATAAGGAAACAATGTTTCAAAGCTACAGACCTATATGTATACACAGGATATGTATTTTATACATAAAACTACATATGTACATAAACTTATTTAAATTTTATATAAATACACTGAACATTTTTAAGCAATAGTGTATATATGTATCATTATATGTGTATGTGTGTGTGTATCCATGTCTATGAAGTAACTTGGAGGGATGTGAAAGGAATTAAAACCAAAACAAAAGCCTCACTCTGAAAAGGAAAGGAAGAAATAATGTTAAAATAATGTTTTTTTAAGTACCTTTTAATCTGTAAGTTCCCTCTTGACCCTTTTTCATTCCCTGTAATTACTGAAAACTCAAGGCATTTGACCTATCGAGGTTCCAGTAAAATGACTGCAAAATCACGGGTCCCTTCAGTGTAGGGGTCCTTTTGCTTCTGCATTTCCTGCAAATTGGTAGCTGTATGCAACAACTTGATTAGCCTCACGTTTAGTTTTTTGTTGAGACTACAGGTGGTGGTGTGTTATTTTCTTCGGAAGCACATAATGTCTGGTTCTCTTTTTGTAAAGTTAGCAGATATTGGCCGGGCGCTGTGGCTCACGCCTGTAATCCCAGCACTTCGGGAGGCCGAGGCAGGTGGATCACGAGGTCAAGAAATCGAGACCATCCTGGTCAACATGGTGAAACCCCGTCTCTACTAAAAATACAAAAAATTAGCTGGGCATGGTGGCACGTGCCTGTAATCCCAGCTACTCAGGAGGCTGAGGCAGGAGAATTGCCTGAACCCAGGAGGCGGAGGATGCGGTGAGCCGAGATCGTGCCATTGCACTCCAGCCTGGGTAACAAGAGCAAAACTCCGTCTCAAAAAAAAAAAAAAAAAAGTTAGCAGATATTGATACTCAATGCCTAAACTAATTCATTCACTGGGATGTGCAAAATTGTGACAAACTAATTCTATATTTCTTTTTTATTAACTCAATGGAATACATGTATAAAGAGATACTTCACCTACTATTTGGTTACCTGTTGGTATGGTTCACACAGGTGAAACAGGAAAATTACCCTTACTTACTAGTTTTCAAGACAGATTTGAAAAACTGGCTCCCTGCCATCCCCTAAGGTGATCGATCAGGTTTCCATATAGCATTCAATGCAACCTCTATCAAAATTCCATCAGGCAGTTCTCCCCCACAGAAACTGAGAAGCTGATCCTAATATTCACATGGAATTGCATGAAATGCAGAATATCCAAAGTAATCTTGAAAATGAACAACAAAGCACAAGGCTCATACCTCCTGACGTTGAAACTTACTACAAAGATACGTTAATCAAGACTATGGTACTGGAATAAACATAGATCAACAGAATTAGCAGTCCAGAAATAGATCCTTACCTTTATGGTCAATTGATTTTGGACATGTGTGCCAATGGAGAAAGAATAGTTTTTTTAACAAGTGATATTGGGACAACTGGATACAAAACAATGAAATCAGGTCCTTTCCTTACACTAGGTACAAAAACTAACACAAAATTAATCAAAACGTAAGTATGAACTACAGTTAGAAAACATAAGTGTAAATCTTTGTGATGCTGGGACTAGGCAATAATATCTTAGCTATGACATCCAAAGCATAAGCAACCAAAGAAAAAACATAAACTGGACTTCATCAAAACAGAAAACTTTTGTTTACCCAAAGCCACTATCAAGAAAGACAACCAAAAGAGGCTGGGTTTGGTAGCTCATGCCTGTAATCCCAGCACTTTGGGAGGCTGAGGCAGACGGATCACAAGGTGAGGAGTTCGAGACCAGCCTGGCCAACATAGTTGAAACCCCGTCTCTACTAAAAATACAAAAATTAGCCAGGTGTTGTGGCACGCATCTGTAGTCCCAGCTACTCAGGAGGCTGAGGCAGGAGAATCATTTGAAACCAGGAGGCAGAGGTTGTAGTGAGCCGAGACTGGCCATTGCACTCCAGCCTGGGCAACAGTCTCAAAACAAAAAAGAAATAAAGAAAAGAAAAAGAAAAGAAAAGACAACCCAAAGAATGAGAAAAGATATTTACAAATAATATATTTGATAACATCTAGTGTCCAGAATAGCTCAACAAGAAGACAAGCCAATTTAAAAATGTCCAAAAGATTTCAACATTTTCCCAAAGAAGATATACAAATGGCCAATAAACAAATACATGCAAAGATGTTTAACATCATTAGTCAATACATAAATGCAAATCAAACCCCTAATGAGATACTACTTGACATCCAACATGAGGACCATAATAAAAAAAAAGACTGATAGGTGCTCGCAGGGATGTGGAAAAATGGGAACCCTCATACGTTACTGATGGGAATGTAAATGGTACAATCTCTCTGGAAAACAGTTTGATGATTCCTTAAAAGGTTACATAAAGTACCTTAAGACTCAGCAATTTCACTCACGAGGGAGAAATGGGTATCAACTGCTAATGAATATCTGATTTCCTTTGGGATGAGGAAAACCTTTTGAAATTAGTTAGTGGTGCTAGGTGTACAACTCTGTGCATATAACTGTATACTTTAAAAGAGTAAATTTTATAGGATATAAGTATCTTTAAATTAGTATAAAAATTATCATGATAAATGGATGGATTACACATATTTGACTGAATAAAATCTATTGAAAAAAATCTTTTCTGAAGCTCAAACTGACATATCTCTAGCCAGTGGGAATCTCTTAAGTTTTTGAGTTTCATTGTACTTGTACCTTTAAGAAAACCTTTTATTACATAATATAGTTAACAAAGGTAAAATCCATTCTCTATTACAGGTTGAGCATCCCTAATCTGAAAATCCAAAATCTGAAATGCTTCAATTTCCAAAACTTTTTGAGCATCAACATATCACAAGTGAAAAACTCCACATCTGACCTCATATGATGGACTGCAGTCAAAACTCCGTTTCATGCGCAAATTGTAAAGAGATGTGAGCATTATTTCTAAAGAAATGTGCACAACCTTAACCAATTTCTCAAAAGGATTTGGGAAAATTACTTTAAATTAAGTCTAGGGGGTAGGGAGGAATGCTGCCCTCCAGCCTGCGCAACATAGTAATACCCTGTCTCAAAATACAACAGGATAAAATTTGTAAAATCTCCATTTTAGAAAATATTCAGAAAACTCTGTCATATAGTCTGTCACGAGCTTTCGAAAACAGTTCCAAAATTTAAAGATTACAGTATCACCATTCGAAGACTCGGTTTTCTGAAAGTCAAAACCAGGACATTTTAAATTCTAAAATTTAACTAGCAAGTACTGTATTTCATGAATCCAGTATGTACCATCAATTCTAAGATGCTCCACTAATTATATTTATCCCCCAAAAAGAAAAAAATACTACCAAATAAATTGTGAAGTGCATCAACTGCAAATAATTCCAAATTTGAGATAAGTTAACAGTAGAGAAAAGTACATTTCAGGATCAATAAAATACATTAACTTAAAGCCACAGGGATTTACACCATTTCTTCTCCAAAATCATTACTTTCACTTTTTCAATCTTTAAAAATTAAAAAATTATCCTTTCAAGAGCAAAACTATACTCTTGGTTTCAAGGTTAAAATAAATGGCCTCTGTCTGGGAAAAAGAACAGTCATTAATCTGTATGGCTCAGGCAGGCAAGAGCCACAGCAAGCAGTGAAGTACACAAACTGACAACACTATAATTCAAATAAGGCTAGTGGTTGCCCAAACAATATAGATGCTTTAAGTTAAAAACAAGCACCCACACCAGGGCCTTCCGCCACAGAAAGATTCATTCTTAACCCAGCATGACTCTTTGCAGATGACAGATTCCATTGTTTTCCTTGCCCTAACTTACTTAGAGTACAAACAACACCTTGCTCACAGGCAGCTCAAGAGTCAAGAGCTTTTGTATTCCCCAGCTAAAGATTATAATCTTATTCCCACTGCTCAGTCCATTCCCATGTGTAGGAAAATTTACGTGAGTCAATGTGATTTCCACATTATATTGACTTCATTTTTCTACTAATAAATCTCAAACCAGCTAACCGCAATGAAAAAATGCATACAAAACACTATTCGTTTTTATTCTTGACAATGTTTTTTTGTTTTTTTTTTTTTTTGAGACGGAGTTTTGCTCTTGTTACCCAGGCTGGAGTGCAATGGCACGATCTCAGCTCACGGCAACCTTCACCTCCTAGGTTCAGGCAATTCTCCTGCCTTAGCCTCCTGAGTAGGTGGGATTACAGGCACGAGCCACCATGTCCAGCTAATTTTTTGTATTTTTAGTAGAGACGGGGTTTCACCATGTTGACCAGGATGGTCTCGATTTCTCAACCTCGTGATCCACCCGCCTTGGCCTCCCAAAGTGCTGGGATTACAGGCTTGAGCCACCGTGCCCGGCCAGACAATGGTTTAATATGAAGCTGCAGGAACAGAAACAGAAGAGTCCTGTAACAACTGATACTAGATTGCTTGTTTTCCTGAACATGACAAAAGCTGCTACAGGACCAGTTTAGAGCCACATCCAGACAAACTGTTTTCAAATGAGGTTAACTATGCTCTTTGTAAGACACCTGCTACTTTGTGATAGGAACTACCACCGTATGATTTTCCCTGTTCCATTAGTGTGTTAATAAAATTAGTTGTCATACACATTAACTGGGAGCTGGAATGAAGAGTTTAGGTACAATTAAACTATTGCCTGTGGTTAAACTAGTTCTCCCAACTATAGCCAGCTCTCTTTATCTGTGAGTTCCATATCTGCAGATTCAAACAACTGCAGATGGAAAACATTTGGGGAAAAAGATAAAAAATAACAATACGACAAAAATAATACAAATAAACAATAATGCAATATAACAACTATTTATGTAGCGTTTACACAGAATTAGGTATTATAAGTAACACAGAGATGATTTAAAATACAGGAGGATGTGCATAGTTTATATGCAAGTATTAGGTCTTTTATGTATCAGGGATTTGGTTATCAGCATCCACTGATTTTGGTATCCATGGGCAGCAGGCTGTATCCTGGACCCAATCCCCAGTGGATATAGGAAGCTGATAATTCACTTGCTTGGAATAAAAAAGAATTAAAAATCCCCAAAACCATTGACAGTAATTGCCAAAAGGTTAAGGCCCAAGAAGAAAAGAATTACTAATTCAAGCTTTTTAAGGAAGGAACTGTCAAATACCAAGGTAAGATTTCCACATACCAAACCACCTTGAGCATGCCGACAAATAAAAAAATCAAAATGTGTTCAACCTTCATACAATAAAGCTATACAGGTGAAAAATGGTATCCCTTACCCATATTGGGATCTACCACTTTCCCCAGAAGTTAAGTCTGGATTAGGGAAAGGGGGGCAGCAAAATACAGTACAAATAAAATTGTGTTATGACTTTATAGGAATATATAAATTTCCAAAACTGACCATGAATGAATGAGATAAAGCCTTGAAACAATAATCATAAGAAAGGACAACATTCTCAAACAATAATTCCTCAGAAAGGACAAAACAACTAGAAACTAGTCACTTATGCCTACGAACACAAAATCCCAAAATAAAACATTAGCAAAAGAGCTCAGAACATCAAACTATTACAACCCAAGTAGAATACACTCCAAAAATGTCAGAATAGGTAAATATCAAAAAAGCATTTAATATAACTGACCTCATTAACAAGTCAAAAGGAAAAAGAAATTAATGAATACTAAATAATCAACAAATAAAAACATCCATTATGATTAAAAACAACCATCACCACCTCATGGAATAAAATAGTGTAACTGGACAGTTTCCTACTACAAACCAAACTAAAACCTACATTACAATTAATGGTGAAATATATTCACCAAAACTGAGAACCAACTTTTCAATGGCTGCTATAGTAAGTTACCACAAACATAGTGGCTTAAAGCAACACAGAATTTTTATAGTTCTGTAGTTGAGAAGTCCAAAATGTGTCTCACTGGGTGTCAGGAGGCTCTAGAGGAGAATCTGCTTTCTTGCCTTTTCCAGTTTCTGGGGATTGTCTATATATACTGCTTGGCAGGAGGCCCACTTCCTTCATCTTCAAAGCCAACAACGTCAGGCCAAGTCCTTCTCAGGCTGTCATCTCTTGGATTCTGTTTTCCAATTCCTTCTTTCACTTTTAAGGAAACTTTGGGTCTACCCATTTAGGATAATCTTCCTAACTTAAAATCCATTTATTATAAACCTCATTTCCATTTGTGACCTTAATTTCCTTTTGCCACATAGTCACAGGTTCAAGGGGCTATCTATAGGGTAAAGACATCTTTGAGGGGGCAGAAGGGTGGGCAGGAAGAGCATTAATAGGCAGCTATTACAGTAGGCTACTGAAAAGTAAACAAATAAATCTATGATGTAAAGGGTCAAATGATTTCTATGGATTTTTCTAAGATGGCATTTGAAAAAAAATCAGTATATACTTTTGATTTTAAAAATAACAATTACATGGGCCGGGCACGGTGGCTCAAGCCTGTAATCCCAGCACTTTGGGAGGCCGAGGGGGGTGGATCACGAGGTCAAGAGATCAAGACCATCCTGGTCAACATGGTGAAACTCCGTCTCTAGTAAAAATACAAAAAATTAGCTGGGCATGGTGGCATGTGCCTGTAATCCAAGCTACTCAGGAGGCTAAGGCAGGAGAATTGCCTGAACCCAGGAGGCAGAGGTCACGGTGAGCCAAGATCGTGCCATTGCACTCCAGCCTGGGTAACAAGAGCGAAACTCCACCTCAAAAAATAAAATAAAATAAAATAAAAATAAAAAATAACAATTATATAAGATGCTTTCTTTCTTCTTTTTTTCTTTTGAGACAGGATCTCACTCTGTCACCCAGGCTCGAGTGTAGTGGTGTGATCTTGACTCACTGCAACATCCCCTTCCTGGGCTCAAGCAATCCTCCAGCCTCAGCCTCCCAAGTAGCTGAGACCACAGGCGTGAGCCACCACACCTGGCTAATTTTTGTATTTTTTTAGAGACATGCCGGGTCTGTCGCGCAGACCCTGGCTAACTGATGGTTAAAACGAGACACAGGTATGCAATGTAAGAGCAGCTAGGTGACTGCATGGCTCTAGTGGCCAGAGACATTTATTGTTCCCATTTCAGGGAATGTCATGCGTACAAAGGTCAGTTCCTGGACAACTTCAAACAAACAAGCCTGATGAAGATAACTTCCCCTTCACTCTCTTGAACATACTCCTCATCCTTTGCCTCAAGATTAGAAAACAGCTGCCTTCCGCTATTCTCCCCCAAGCTATGCAGAGCCTTCTGACCTTTCAGAAGGCCTGTTCCTTTCTGAGTTTCTCTCAACACTTTGACCTCTGACAAATCTCCTACAGAGACAGGGTTTCACCAGGTTGTCCAGGCTGGACTCAAACTCTAGAGCTCAAAGCAATGTACCTGCCTCAAGGTGCTGGGATTACAGGCATGAGCCACCATGCCAAGCAGATACTTTCTTGATTTACACTATCTTTTTATTCACCCAAAGTCCACCATTAATCTGATTACTAGGGAAACACATCATTCACGTTAAAGTCAGAAATAAGCATTTCATTATTATAACTATTGCTAACACTGTTCAGGAGATAAAAGAAAAAAAAGATGAGATAAAAAAACTAGAAAGAAAAAAATAAGATTATCACAATTTATAGATGACCTAATGGTAAATCCAGAAAATCCAAGAGAAATGTAAAACAAAATAAATAAATAAATAAATAAATAATATACCAACAATAAACATTAAGAGATTTCAGTTAAGTATCCAGGCAGAAAATGAATATATAGATATCAATTGCTTTCATTTAACTATGTAAGTATAATGGAAATTTTGTTGCACTACTTTCAAATATGACCTGCTACCTGTTTTTGTAAATCACATTGTAGTGGAACACAGCCACACTCATTCATACGTCATGTATGATCTATGGCTGATTTCTAGCTGCGTTTCTAATACAGTGGGGAAGCTGGGAAGTAGATGGCCCACAGAGCATAAAATATTTACTATCTGATCCTTCACAGAAAAGTTTGCTGATCTCTGATTTAAACTAATAATAATCTATTAGATGATATGAGGAAATAGAAGGCCATATCTAAAATACAAACAAAAAAGGTAAAATGCCCAGGAAGTAATTAAACCGAAGTATCCAAATGTCCAACTTTACCAAAAGGGAAGAAGACATCAGATTCTTGGTAGAAATAATTAAGTCAAAGATATAATCTTCTTCCTAAGTTTATCTACACATTTATCTTTAACATAATCCCAACAAACAGGCCAAAAGAAAATCTGTTCATTTATTCAAATATTTATGCAGGAATTAGAAGAGGTAACTAAAATTCATGTAAAAAACCAGAAAGAAAAAGAGAAAGTCTACAAATAAGGAATAATAAGTGTTCACTATCTTAACAAATTTTAAAACCTATTATAAAACCCTGATTAATAAGTGGTGTTAACAGAAAGATCAGTGACATAAAGATGAAAATTGTTATCTTATATTAATAGAAATTTAGATGGATTATTCAATAAATAGCAAGGAGAAAAATGGGTAGCTAAAACAAAAAATATCCTAAAGATTTTTATAAATGAGACTATAACACAAGATTCTTCTAGAGAAATTCTTTTATAATTATAAAAAGACCTGTATAACTATAACATAATACTAAGAAGCAATTAAAAAACAAAAAAAAAAAGACTGATAAATCTGACCAGAAGACAAAAAGTTAAAAACTAGGAAAAAAAAATTTGTAACTTGAATCCAAACTACCAATTTCACAAACACATTTAAAGACTACTAGGTCTCTAAGAAAAAGATACAAAACCTTCCAGCCCTCTCTCTAATGCATGGAAAAAGAATAACCAAACAGTTTAAAGAAAAAAAAAAATCAAGTAATTCTTACATGTGCAAAAATATGTTTATCCACTCCCAAGAGGATAAATGTAAATTCAAGCTAAGCTGATATACTACTTCTCAGATTATTAGATTATCAAATGTCTAAACTTAATAACATATTATATACTGATGAGGACATGGGAAAAACAGGCATTTTCACATGAATCTATGGTAGTACCATAATAAAATCTATGGTAGTACCATACATTCATATGAAAGTGCCTGTTTTATCATAGTAAAATCTATGGTACTACCATACACAGTAGAACGTATGGTACTACCTCTATAAAGGACAATTTCACAACCTCTACCAAAATTATAAATACATATAACCTCTGACCTAATATTTCTACTTTTAGGAATTTATCCTATAGATATATTGCCATGTTTAGAATCAATGTGTGTAGGCAGTTATTTATTGTAGTATTGTTTGTAAAACAAATAATTTAAAACATCCATCACTATATCCAGTAACAATGAACTTGTCAAATAAATCATCCCTATTCAAGTAAGAGAATATCATAAGCTATAAAAAAAGATAAGAAAGGTCTTCAGGTATGGAAATAGAAAAAGTTCCAGAATATAATGTTAAGTAGTGAAAACAAGTCCAGAATAGTGTAGACTATACTCCTGTGTGTGTGGCAGGGTGGGGGAAGTTGAGGGGATGGTAGGAGAGAGAAAATACACATATTTACTTATATACGGAGAAACTAGGAGGCACATGAAACAGATAACTTTAGTTGCTTGATGAGAGGAGATTTACACCTGGGGGAAAGAGGCAAGAGGGAGACCTTTTCATCTTCATATAGCTTTTAAATTTTAAGCCATGTGGATGTATTATTCATTCACAAAATTACCTTTAAAATAAAAAAAAAATTAATGAGTTGATAAAACAATCATTACTTACAGAGATACTGGTACACAGCTAGAAAATCCAAGCAAATTCACTAAAAAAATTAATAGAATTTAGCATGTTAACTGATTTTAATTAATGAGTAAGAATCACATGTCTCATATTTAAAGGCAAATTAAATAAATATGACTTGGGCCACCATTAAATGATGTTGAGAATCTGAGCATGAATCTTACTGCATGCAAAGTGAGAGAGATACTTTATAAAGACAGACTAAAAGCATATGAACGAAAAAAAAGAGTATATAAAATACAAGAAAGCTAAAGTGGCTAAATTAATATATGATAAAACAGACTTCAAGACAGAGAGCATTTATCTAAAGAAAAAGAGAGATTTCAAACTGCTAAAAATTTAATTCACCAGGAAGTTTTAAGAACCATAAATGTGTATACTTAATAACAGGGCCTTAAAATACACAAGCAAAACCAATGAAATTTAAAGTGAGAAATAGACCATGCTACAATTTTAGCAATAGATTTAAACTCCGAGGTGGGCATGGTAGCTCACGCCTACAATCCCAGCTGAGGACTGGGAAGCTGAGGTGGGCGGAACACGAGGTCAGGAGTTAGAGACCAGCCTGACAAACATGGTGAAACAAAAAATACAAAAAGTAGCCAGACATGATGGCATGTGCCTGTAATCCCAGCTACTCAGGAGGCTGAAGTAGAAGAATCGCTTGAACCCAGGAGGCAGAGGTTGAAGTGAGCCGAGATTGTGCCACTGCACTCCAGCCTGTGTGATAGAGCAAGACCCCATTAAGAAAGAAAAGAGAAAGAAAGAAAAAGAAGAGAGAGAGAGGGAAGGAAGGAAGGAAGGAAGGAAGGAAGGAAGGAAGGAAGGAAGGAAGGAAGGAAGGAAGGAAGGAAGGAAAGTAGGTTGGTTTAATTGGCTCATGGTCCTATAGGCTACACAAAGCATGGTGCTGGCATCAGAGTCTGGTGAGGCCTCAGGAAGCTTTCAATTGCAGCAGAAAGTTAAGAGGAAGTAGGATGTCACACAGTGAGAACAGAAGCAAGAGAGAGAAAGCAGGGAAGGGTGGGAGGAGAGAGACAAACAGGAAAGGTAACTACTGGATACTGGGTTTAGTACTTGGGTGATGTGATAATCTGTTCTCCTAAGTAACAATGCTTCACATGTACCCCTGAACCTAAAAGTTTAAAAAAACAAACAACCCTACCGCTAACGTACACTATGGTGAGATGCTGAACATAAAAAGACGGAGGAAAGGATGCTCACTTGCCTTACCTGTTTTCAGCATTATGCTGGAGGCCCTAACTGTGGTTGTAAGGCAGGAAAGAAAGAGAAGCAGAGATGGGAGGGAAGGGGAGGGGAGGGGAGGAGAAGAGAAAAGAAACGAAAAAGAGGTTGTAAGGCAGGAAAGAAAAGAAAAAAAGTAACACCAGTAACGATTAAGTAAAACTCTCTATTTGCAAATGACCTGGCTGTTCACACTGAAAACCACAAGGGATTTACAAGACTACTAAAACAACAGTTGATTTTAGTAAGATTGCGGGCTACAAGTTAATCAATCAAATTGTGTTTTTTACACTAATAGTAAATAATTGAAAGCCAAAACTTAAGTTCCATTTGGTGCACCACTCCAAAAAAGATAAAATACTTAAGAATAAATTGAACAAAAGATGTACAAGATGTCTTCACTGTAAATTATAGAACATTACTCAAATAAATTAAGACCTAAAGAAATAGACGTCATATGTTTGTGGTTTGGAAGACTGAATATTATTAGGAAGTTCATTTTCTTCAAATAATTTATAGCTTCAATGCAATCCTAATAATATTTCCACCACACTTTTTGAAGAAGATAATCAAGTGATTCTAAAATGTTGAAATGCAAACAGCCTAGAAGAGCTGAACCAAATTTTAAAAAGAACGAAGTCAGAAGACATACAACTTACATTACCTGATGTCAAGACAGTGTGGTATCAGTCAAACGGAAAACACACATATCAGTGAAACAGAATAAAGAGTTCAGAAATAAATTCACACACATATGGTCAACTGTTTTTTGACAAAGTACAGAAGCAATCCAATGAAGGACAAAAAAGTTTTTCAACACAGTGTTAGAGCAACTAGATATCTATACAGAGAAAAAATTCACATCAACCTTTATCTCATGACAGACACAAAATTTGAAATGAATCACAAACTTAAATGTAAAACCTCAAACTATAAAACTTCTAGAAGAAAATATAAGAAAATTTGTCTGCAAATTAAGAGCAGGAAAAGATTTACTATATAAAACACAAAAAGCACAATGATGCAAGTTTTTGACAAAGTGGGATTTATTAAAATTTTTACTCTTTGAAAGTCACTAAGAAAAGTAAAAGGCAAGCTACAGAATGAAATAAAATAATGTGCAATAAAAACCGATAAAGGTTTCATATCTGAATATAGAAAGATCTTTTACAATTCAACAATACAAACAATCCAATTCTTTTAAATGGGGAACAAATATAAACAATACTTAATGCATTCGTTTTCTAGAGCTACTGCAACAAAGTTATTACAAACTGAGTGGCTTCCATAAGAGAAGCTTATTGTCTCTCAGTCCTGAAGGCTAGAAGTCTGAGATCAAGGTGTTAGCAGAGTTGGTTTCTTCTAAGGGCTGTGAGGAAGAATCTGTTCCATGCTTCTCTTCCTAACTTCTGGAGGCTTGCTGGCAGTCTTTGGCATTCCTTGGCTTACATATGCATCACTCTAATCTCTGCCTTCATCTTTACATGGCATTCTTGCCGTGTCATGTCTCTTTGACCAAATTCCTCCTTTTTATAAGCACACCAGTTATACTGGAATAGCCCACCCCAATAACCTCATTTTAATTTTGCTATTTAATTTTGCTGTAAAGACCTTATCTCCAAATAAGGTCACATTCTGAGATATTAGAGGCTAGGACTCCAACATATCTTTTTTTGTGGGAGACACAATTCAACCCAAGACACTTAACTAAAGATTTACTCATGTAAAACATGAAATGATACTCAACATCACAAGTCATCAAAGAAATGCAAATAAAGCCACAATACCCACTAAGCCACTTCATATCCACTAAAATGGCTAAATGTGGGGGGAAAGGGGAGATAAAAACAAGCATTGGTAAAAATGTGGTGTGACCAAGACACTGATCCACTGCTAGAATGTGAAAGTAACCATTCTTATACCTAGGATATGAAAACAACCACTAGATATCAAAGAGAAATAAAAACATCCACACAAAAACTTGTACATGAATATCCCTATACCACCATCCAAAATAGCTTTAATATTAAAACATTATTTATAAATATTACTTATTATTGTTTAATGCATAAAACTTATTTATAAATATTACTGTTTGTATATAAAATATAAAGTTATGTATCTATAAATCAACAATTAAAACTGGCATTATTCTAAAGCTTTAGTAATTAACAGATTGTTAACTGTCCATCAACAGGAATAAACAAAGCGTTTTATATCCAGACACTGGAATACACCTCTTCAATAAGAAGAAAATTGCTGCAACAAACAACAACCTCAATAAATCTCAAAAGCATTATTATGAGTTTTTTTAAAAACATACTAAAGAGTCTTATTCTATGAACCATTTACATAAAATTTTTGAAAATATAAAATAATTTGTGGTGAGAAAGGCAGATTAGTGGTATCTTGTGGGGAGTGGAAGGTTTAATGAATACAAAGGAGCACAATCTTTTTGGAGTGAGGAAAATATTCTGTAACTCAACTATGGAAGTGGTTTCACAGGGGGCTGCGGCTGTTGAAACTCATCAAACTGTACGCTTTACACAGACACAGCTTACGATGAATGTAAATTATACTTCAGTAAAAATGATTAAATAAAATAGTATGTACAACCTCATGAGAGAATGTAAACTAGAAAAATAAAAATAAAATAATATGTATTTGTAAATCTGTTAGAAAAGATCCCATTTCCAACAGCAACAAAACAACAAAAAAGAGAACCTGAATTAAATGTAAAGGGCCAATCTCTATGAAGAAAACTTAAAAATGCTACTGAAGCAATGCTACGGAACACTACTTAGTTATTCTTGGATAAAGGCTCAATATTTTAAGTTTGAATTTTCCAATAAAATAATCTATAAAAATGTTTTTACAATCAAAATATCAATATAATTTTATTTAGGTGAGTCAGAGTACGTGGCAGGGTACTAGTAATTATGATTTGAAAAAACAAGTATATGAGAAGTCAAGGAAATTCTGAATTAAAAATCATGAGAGGCAGCTGGCTCTATCCAGTTCTCTCACAGAGAAGCATTAGAAGGTCTCAACAATTAAAAGTTTGATAGCAGCACAAACAAAAAGAAACAAAGCCTTGAGTAGAACGGAGTCCACAACACAACCAAATAAATATGCAAATGTAATCGCTGTAATAAGGATAATATTTTAAATCAGTAGAGGAATGATAGATTATTGAATAAATAGTATTTGGTAAATGGCCACTTGGGGGGGGGGGGAAAAATCAAGATTCTTATGGCATAACTTCAATTTAAAAAAAATTACCTATTAGATCACAGACCTAAAAATAAAGAACTGATCCAAACACTAAACAAAACATGAATAAACTTGTTCCTACTGCTGGAGTGGTCAAGTCTAAGTAAGAAATGCTATTCAGAAACAAAAAAGACTAATAAATTTGAATAGATAACGTTTAAAACTTTTGTGTCACCAACTTAAAATGAAAATGCCAACCAGTTAGGGACGAGAAGTAGGAGAAGGGAGAGCAGAAGTATATTACAAAAGGGCCAATTTTGAAATTTATAAGGTCTTACAAATCAATTTTATAAAAAAGAAAAAAAATGAGCAGGAAACATAGACTGGCAGTTCATCTTATAAAGAATTACAAATAATAAATAATGCAAAAGTGTTCATCCTCCCACTCATAAAGGAATGCACATTAAAACGATAATCTGGCCGGGCGCGGTGGCTCAAGCCTGTAATCCCAGCACTTTGGGAGGCCGAGGCGGGTGGATCACAAGGTCAAGAGATCGAGACCATCCTGGTCAACATGGTGAAACCCCGTCTCTACTAAAAATACAAAAAAAAGTAGCTGGGCATGGTGGCGCGTGCCTGTAATCCCAGCTACTCAGGAGGCTGAGGCAGGAGAATTGCCTGAACCCAGGAGGCAGAGGTTGCGGTGAGCCGAGATCGCGCCATTGCACTCCAGCCTGGGTAACAAGAGCGAAACTCCGTCTCAAAAAACAAAAAAAAAAAAACACGATAATCTATCACTTTTTCCTGGGCAGATCCACAAAACCACAAATGCCCAATAACACCTAGTTTTGATGAAAGTGTGGAAAAAGAGAAACTCTAAGCCAAGTAAAAACATAAATGAAAGTAACTTTTTGCCAGCAATTTAACACTATAAAAATATTAAATACATATAATATTTGACCTAGGAATTTTATGTTTTTAATGGCAGCAAAACTTATTATTTATAAATGATATTACTATTTGTATATAAAATATAAAATTATTTATCTAAAAACCAACAATTAAAACTGGCATTATTCTAAAGCTTTAGTAATTAAGATAATGTGTATTGGCACAGGGTGAGACAGACTGATGAATGGAACAAAAAGAGTTCAGAAACAGACTCATGTGGGAATTAAGGACATCATATATCATTGAGAACATGGAAAGAATTTGTCCATAAATGAGACTGGGACAATGGGGTATCCATTAGAAAAAATGAAATGTGACTCCTATAGCATACCAAAACAAAAATTTCAGGCAGATTAAAGATCTCAATGTGAAAACATCTAAATATAAAACTTTTAGAAGACAATACTACATAGGAGATTATGACTTCTGGCTATGTAAGGATATTCAAAACAAGACAAGAAATGTATAAACCTCAACAGAAAACACTGGTAATCTGACATTAAAATTACTAACTGATTCTATACATTAATGGTCAGTCAACAGAGTTGTTAAAGAAAAAAAGAAAAGAAAAGTAAAGGAAGAACATATCATAATATGCTGAACCAAAAAGCTACAAGCCATAAAATCTCTAACAACTATAATCAACATTACCCGGTAGTTCAAAAATACATAAAATCAACTATTTATTGTTTAGGAATTTTTTTTAAGCAAGGAATATCAAATATAGAATTCAGAATTATTACTGAGTTGGGAAGGAATGGCAAATAATCTGAGGAGAGCTAACAGGGCACTTCTAACAGAATAGCTATTACATACTCTTTCATTATTTTAAATGTTACGTGGCAATTCTTTACACCTACATATATTTTATACCTATTAGTTTGTATCTACTCAATATTTAATAAAAGCAAATTTTAAACAGCATGCAAATGACCAAGAAATCATACTCTGTCAAACTTTTGTAGACCACTAGGGTTCACTGAACTCAATTCTAGTTTGGGGGGTAGGGGCAGGGGTGTCGTTTAAAAGCAACTCTAAATATTTGTAAGGATTGTTTTTCCGATATTGTTACTCTTTCTTAAGATCTTTCACATAACAAAGAGAAAACTTACTTTTTAACATATGAATAAGGTTCCTTCTATCTGGAAAGAAATCAGCACTATCCTATCATCCCTCAGATACCAACCTGGTAAGTTTCTCTTTTTTTTTCTTAAGCTTTCGCTCAACACAGTTAAGAATTCAAAAATTTTAGCTTTTTGCCTGTGTTGAAAGATTTCCAAGATTAAGTCTTTCCTTTTTTTTTCCCCTTAAGCTTTTGCTGAACAGTTAAGAATTCAAAAATTTTAACTTTTTGCCTGTGTTGAATGATTCCCAAGATTATTCCCAGATTCAATGATTTGCTAGTATGACTTGTGAAAGTGAGTCGCATACACAGTTATGATTTATTATGATAAAAGTCTACAAAGCAAAAATCAACAAAGAAAAAAGGCACATGGGGCAAAGTTTGGGGGAAACTGGGAGGAAACTTTCCAGAATCCTCTCCCAGTGGAGTCATGGAAGATTCCCTAAATTCACCCAGCAACAAGTTGTGACAACACATGTGAAATGCTATCAACCATAAAAGATTGTTAGAGACTCAGAACCCAGGGTTTCACTGTGGGCTGGTCACATAGGCAGCCTCTGCCTTAGGACACGACAAAATTCCAGACTCTTCGAAAGAGGTGTTCGACATAAATAATATTTTCTACAAACAGTTTAGGCACAGTAAGCAACTTGATCAGTCAGTGGTAGAAATCCTCCTGAAATGTAAGTTTCCAGATACCAGCCTGGGAGAGAAGAGAACAGGGAAGGACAAGAGGGAGGGACTGAAAAGAAGGTTGAGAAAACTTTTCCAGGCGATGACTACATTTACTATCTTGATTACAGCGATGGTTTCACAGGTGTACACAGATGTCAACGCTTAAGAAATCGTACTATTTTAATATGTGCAGCTTATTATTTGTGAATTATATCCCAGTAAAGCTGATTTTATTTGCTATGTTTAAATTCTAATTAAAATTTCTAATAAAGGTTTTCCATTGCTCCTTTATTCTTCTGTTATTTACAAACAACTTCAAATATTTAAAAATAAAAGAACACACAAAAAAAGTGACAAAGAATGATGAATAATATTCTAGACACACTGCGGGTTAAGTTATTGTCAGCTAAAAGAAATGTTCAAGGCAATCTGTATAGCAAATATCCAACACTTACAAAAACAATGAAAAGAGCATAATAAAATTTATAATAATCATGATTTACATTTCAAATTTGTGAAATATGTCAAATATGAATTGCTCTTTTCTCTAAAACCAACTGAGGAAACCTAAAAAAAAAACTTCTGCCAGGGGGTCCCAGTGGTTTGTGTATCACATCTCTTCATGGCTATGAACTTCAAGGGAAGATTTCTTTTTTATGTACTTTATTTCTGGCAACTGCCAAAGATAACTTAAAACAGATTCATTTTCTTAAAAAACACAGCTGTACCGTCAGAACAAACCCAGTCTTGGACCGTAAGTCCAGAAAAAGAGTCAACTGCTTCCCTCCTTAAAACATACTGTCAAACAAAACAAAAGTTGTTATTTTCTACTCTGTAAGACTAATAAGCAATCAGGAATTATAAATTCTCCTGCTGTCTAATATGTTTGTATAGAAGTTCCCAACTGACAGATACGCTGTATCCCAAAAATTAGTACTTTTTGATTATCTGGAAAAATTTGAAATAACAATGGAAATTATGACTAAGTTCCTAAAGCCAACCCATAAAACACCCACTTAACATAACATACGTTAGGTCTATATGAATTCAAACAGGTAGTCATCATCATCAAACACACACAGGTGTTTTGAAATTGAAATTGAGATTACTAAAATATTTACTGTCTTCTTACCTGCCTTCTATTCCTAAACACATGCTCAAAATATTTCTTCTCTGGTAGTAGCAAACAGGCATAGGATGGCCAAATGGAGAAGCAAAGGCTACCATGACTTTCTTAATCTGAAAATTCAAGTAATTTAAAACTTGAATATTCTTAAAACAAAGCACCCTTAGTTACTCACTTGGCAATCTTCCTTCATGATAGGATTTGTTCAAACCAAATATACAAATGTTCAGTGAACTTTATAAATAAAATGTTTTACAAACATGATACATCATCAAAGCCTAGATTCAAAGCCTCTTTCACATGCTTGTAAACTTAGAAGCCCTGGCTTTCCTTTATTAATCAGCCCTGGTTGAATTATATCCTCCACCTTCCCCATCCAAAATTCATATTGTGAAGTCCTGACTTCCAGTACCCCAGAATGTATCTTTATTCAAAGACAAGGCCTTCAAAAAGGTGATGAAGATGTGGTCATCAGGGTATGTTAGTTTAATCTGACTGGTTTCCTTATAAAATAAGAAAATTTGGACACATTGAGAGACACAGCAAGGATATGTATGCACAGAGGAAAGGCTATGTGAAGAGGCAATAGGAAGGTAGCCATCTGCAAGCTAAGGAGAAAGGCATCAGAGGAAATCTCACCAGCACTTTGAGCATGAACTTTCAGCCTCCAGAACACTGAGAAATTAAATTTATTGTTTAAGCCAACCAATCAATCTGCAGTTTTTTGTTATGGCAGCCCTAGCCAACTAATTCAGAGCTTTAAACAAAATTACTATGTACACTGTGGAATTTAATACTCTAAAGTTTTATTCCTGCATCTCCACCGACGGAATTTCTAAATTAATAAAAGTTACACTAGGTAACACATGATTGCCGTAAGAGCAGGAGTTCCTTTGTTTACTGCTATATACCCAGTGCATAGTAATAAATTACTGAGTGAATACATCAATGAATAAATTAATCAATAAATTAAACAATTACAAAAAATTGTAAATGACTACAATTTTCTTTGTAAAAATGAGAAAGGCACATACCCTATTTTAACTTCCTGAAATTATTTCACTGCTTCAATGTTATATATTTAAACAAGTGGTATTTATTTTAAAACAAAACGTTATTTTAAAACATACTATCACTTTCCATTTATTAAAAAAAACTCATAAGTATATAAACTGTTAAAAAGAAAATTTCAAAAATAAGTACATTCTTAAAGGATAAGAAAAATTACATTACAAAATGTAATAGATTTTCAAAGAAAAGGCTAATAATACATATCAGTACAGTTCTAATGGATATAGGAGAACAACAATCAACTATTTCTAGGTGCAGACATATTATGGGGTCACTGCTATCAGCAAGTGCTAATAAAAACTATTCACCAATACATGAAAAAATTATTTAATTCATTCAGTTTAAGAATGGAGTTGGGGGTTTATTCTCTGTACCCCTCATTTGGCAGAGAAAGATAGCAGTTTAAATACATCATCCTAAAAGACTAAGGAGCTACCTGGAGCTCCACAGTCACTAAAAATTACTTTTTTTTCCTTTGGAGAAACCATGAAGTCAATAAAAAGGGACTTCAAAATAGAATAGCACCCTAGATATATTGGCTGAATGTAAAGGTTTGGTAGCACAGACAAGAGAAAGCACATTTCATCTTATAAGAAGGAAGATTAGAGGAGGGTTGTGCTTTTAACATCAAAAGGCATTTAACCTTAATTATTGTTTAAAAAATTATTATAATCCAATTCTAACAAGCAAACTGCTATTGGTCATTATTTATTATGGAGTATTTTTCAATTTGAAGTCTATTTTGAAACAGTATTCTTAAATAAGAGCATCTTAAGTTACCTATTAGTGCTCACTGAACCATTTCAAGGAAACCTTAGCTACCATACACCATACCCTAAAGGTAAAGGGACATGCTCCTTATACTTGAGTGTAATGGTAGCTTTTTTACAATGTTTACTTTTGCTTCTGAAGGTTGGAACAAAAAAAGTAAGAAGGATCAAGAAACCTAACAGGGGCTGTGCATGGCGGCTCATGCCTAGAATCTTAGCACTTTGGGAGACCAAGGTGGGTAGATCACCTGAGGTCAGAACTTCGAGACCAGCCTGGCAAACGTGGTGAAACCCCGACTCTACTAAAAATACAGAAAAATGAGCCAGGTATAGTCGCCTGCGCCAGTAATCCCAGCTACTCAGAAGGCGGAGGCAGGAGACTTGCTTGATCTCGGGAAGCAGAGGTTGCAGTGAGCCAAGATGATGCCACTGCACTCCAGCCTGGGTGACACAGCAACAAAAAAAGAAAAGAAATAAACATTAACAGGAAGCAAATACTCCATGAAGTTACGTTTCAACATTTACGTAGACATTTTACCAACCAGATGTGTGAAAAGAGAGCCTCAACTGGACTTTTCTGCTTTGTTTCAGCTGAACAGACACATTACTTGATAAGTAAATTAATTTGTCTAGCTAGCTCCTTAGTCTTTTAGGATGATGTATTTAAACTCCTATCTTTCTCTGCCGGATGAGGGGTACAGAGAAAAAAAAACCCCAAACCCCATTCTTAAACTGAATGAATTAAATAAGTCTGATTAGACTTCAGTAAAAATGCTGTGCATATGCATTAAGTCAGACACTGTAGATCGCTTTGCTCAACACTACAGCCTGTTTTCCTTGCTTTTGTCTAATATAGAGACTATAAAAGCTAAATACTGTATAGTATCCTTCAGTATCTGTGGGGAACATGTTCCAGGACCTCCCAAAGAGACTGAAATCTGAAGATCCTCAAGTCGCTGACATAAGGTGGTATATGTAATATTTGCACACAACCTATGTACACCCTCCCCTATACTTTAAATCATCTCTAGAGTACATACATTACCTCGTACAATGTTAATGCTATGTAAATAGTTTTTATAATGTGTTGTTTAGGGATAAATGACAAGAAAAAATGTCTGTATATGCTCAGTACAAGCAAATTTTTTCCCAAAATATTTCTGATCCACAGTTGGCTGATCAGAAAGGAAGCCATGGACATGAAGAGCTGGCTACAGTAGGTTCCAAACTCTTCCTTACTACTAGGAGAGTCCGTGTGACACAGTTTTAATAAATGAAATACAGGCAGATATCTACTAGCATTATAAACCATGCTCCTTTTCCCTTTCCACCTCTTCTTCCTGTCTTTATGACTAGTGCTGTAACAGACATCTTTGAATGAAGCAAAGGCCAAGAGGAAAAGATGTCCAAAGTTGTAGCAGCTGCATATTTCTAAGCTGACTATAATGAGGAAAAGATAAGGACCCATTTGCTTAAAGTCATTGTTGGTTTAGAATTTATTATTTGCAAACATCATGTTAAGCACAAGTGAACTAAGTGAAGCAAATGGGTCATACCATTCAAATCTATGCTGTAACACTTTTTCACCCAGGGAGAAGTGAGATGGGTAGTGGGGAAAATAATGTAATTGTAAGGCAGGGCTTCTCAAAGTTTTCCACCCAATTATCTTTTAACAGCAAAAAAACAAAACATTAGGAATAGGAAGCAACACAGCAAGAAGTCATGGCTACACGAACAATATTTCTTGAAAATCTCATCTTTTACACAAATTCTACGTATACAATTACACTTACATAAATTATCCATAAAAATTATACTTTAACCCGCTCAAATGCTATACTGTAAGTTTCAATATGAAAATAAACTTTTAAAGTCATTTTCTTATTAAAACTAGGTTTGAGAAAAAATGATGTTAGGATGACTGTAGAGTACCCACTGACATACCAGATTTGTCCCTGAAGCTACCTGTATCCCAGGTCAAGAATCACAGCTAAGTGGAAATAGAGTACCTTTTCTAATAAAATAGAATCATCAAGGTTTTAACACCTTACACTATCTTGCTGTGGAGCTAAGACACCCAAAACAACACTCCTAACTTTATACTAGGTGTTTTGCCTTCCCTCTGGGCTTCTCTCACTTCAATTACTGCCTGTCATCAAACATACTTTAACGCTTTATTGCAAAAAGCATTCTCATGGCTTCTCTTAGTGTAGTTAGTAAAGGCAAGAACTTTCAACAGCTTGATATTACAAACAAACAACTTTAGCTTCACAAAATACAAGTTTCTGATCTTCATACAGCTCATCTCCTCCTAGGGATCTTAAGACTCCGGTCTTACTGTGCCTTCTATTTTGAAATAGCTAGTTCTACACTAAAGAGTTGGCATACCTTTAGAGGCACTATGAGTTTGCTAATTTTTGTTCACGTCTACCCCCAAAGAACTGCCTCCTAAACAGCTTCACAGTCTCTAGATTAAGAATCTGAATGTAGGCCAGGCGTGGCATCTCATGCCTGTAATCCCAGCACTTTGGGAGACCGAGGCAGGCAGATCACTTGAGGTCAGCAGTTTGAAACCAGCCTGGCCAACATGGTGAAACCCCATCTCTATTTAAAAAAAAAAAAAGAAGAAGAAGAAGAAGAAGAATCTAAATGTCCTCTGCATTCTCCTTACATTACCCAAGGTCCTTTCTCTGAGTTCTAACATGAGACATGAGAGATAAACAGGCTTCTTTCCATATGGACTGATACCAGAAATTAACTCATCTTTTGATGATACTGCTCCAATTACAAACATGCAGGCACACTCTCATTTTGACACACATGGAGACTTCCAAGATTCTATAGTAAACAGATTGCTTCTTTATGATAATCTATTACTAAAACCTTCTTGGATAAATGTCTCATAAAGAAAAGAATGGTTAAGAGGTAAACTCTAGTCACCTAGAAAACTGACTTTTAAAAAAGACATTTAATTTCCAACAAACAAGGTGGTGCTTTTATTCCTTTTCAAAAGCTCATGTCACAAATGAATATAGTAAGCTTAGTTTTAAATGTGACTTGGAATTTACATAGTAAGATTACTTGCTCACCCAAGTTTGCCTACAAATTAGGAAGTGAACAGTTATTAATTGGCATTAGAAGTACCACTGGTATTAGAAGATAAACTTTTTGCACATGCAATATTGGTATTGGCTTATACACTGGAAAGAAGCATGTGTTTACCCTTATTGTCTCAAGCTATTTCTGAAATGTTCTAACTAAAAGTTGTGGGATAATTCTGGTACAATTCCCCCCAATAGGTATTCTTCTTTAATCACATATTAAAATTTTTAATTAATTTAGTTGTCAGTTTCTCTGCAAAGCTTCAAATAATTAATTTTGCATCTATCAAAATACACTAATAAAAAATGTGGCAAGGATGCTGTAGTCTTAGAAACTATATTTCTACATAGTCTCTTGTCAATACTACCTGCCATAAAATTCAAACATTTTGGAGAACAATTTTAAAAAATTCTATCCACAAATGGTTAAGCCCCAAAATAATTCACTTCTTGTTATTTCCCAAATTAAAGTATCTGATTTCTTAAATTGTAAACATATAACTCAGATGCCCTTTTAACTATCTTTAATTACCAAGTATGACCACAACAAAGACATTTTCAATAGAATATTTTCTTCATTTTCCCACCAGAGGGCAACCAAGAACCTCAAGCGGTGTTCTACAATCAATTTAACAGAATCCAATGTGTAAGGAGTAGAGGATAGGGGAGGCATTTAAAGTTCACTGAGACTATCAGACTAGTCATAAGCAATGGCATGTTACTTCTTAAAACTGACTCTATAACAAGGGTAGTATTTTAAAACATCTTATATACATAATTAGATGTTTAATTTACCTACAAACATTTTTTACAGTGATTAGCTTTATAGAAACATTCCTTAAAAAATTTTAAATCCTTTTCCTAAAACACCCTGTTGTACATACCATATGACAAAACAGGCTTAACAATCAGGGAAAAAAGAAAATGTAGCCTTAGCTATTTAAACAATGCATATGAATTTTACACTGGCTCATAGTTGAACAACCAATATGAATTGTAAATTTGTTAAAAATCTGTTTCTACTAGCAGCATACTTTTTCTTATGCAATCATTTCCATATTCTAGTTCAGAAAATTTCTGAAATCTCACTAGGAAAATAAGAATTCTCTGACACAACAAAGAATTTAAAGTGAAGGGGGAAACTGCTTGGGTGACCAGAAAAGCAATATATTCTTTAATAAAGGGGTAAAAAACTTTCAGCCTAATTTAATCAGCTAGCAGTTTGAGACCCCTTCACACCATCAATTGAGAAGTTTCAGTCTTACAAAAACTAAAAAGAAAATAAAAGTTTCATTTGAAACAATACTTGAAAATAATTATTCCCTCAAATACCACAGTAGAGGGCTCTCTTTGTCTACAAATAGCTTTAAACCATATGTTGTTTTTGATTGCAGAAATCAGGTAAAAATGCATCTGTTCTTTCTTCCATTTAGCATTTTATATAAAAAAACATAAATTTATCTTTAAGGCAAACTTTACATTTATATATAGAACACCTTACTCAACCACTGTTTCATTTATAGGAAATGAATAGTAAAGTTATGGTTCTTTCGGTGTTTATTTTGTTTAAAAGCTTTTTTTCTTCTATACAATCTAAATAGCAACACAATTTAGTATCAAAATCACAAAGTCTATGGCATTAGTTTAAATATGAAACCTGCCACAAGCAATTTCTTCCATCAAAGTGATATCAGAAAGCATCTTCAATCCTGCATATCAATGGTGTTTTCTGTACACTACATTCTCCACAGTAGCAAAACATAAAAAGCAAGTCAATTATTAATCCTCATTAATGGAGAATGACAGCATTTTATATGCAGCTTTCATAAAAATCAGATCCTTTTCTACTATACCTTAACTGTGTGCACAGACCCATTTGTGTGTCTTACTCATGTCACACACACAAAGGACAGGAAATCTATTACATGAATTAAAGTCAATCAAATCATCTAATCTAAACTATATTTCTTTGCTGAAATATTATTGGATTTAAAAACCAAGCTTTTTAAGGAAATATTATTCAAACCCACCTTACATCCAAACATTAAGGATATTGTGCTGTTGGTGCATGCTACTTTACAGTGGCATAACATCGGAGAAAAGCAATCCAAGTTTTTGATGCTAGGAGACATTTTTTCAGACCCTGAGTACTTAAATCGATCCAAGACTGAAATTCCAGAAAAATGCCTTGGTGAATGTTGTTTGCTGACTGTCTTGAACATTTACTCTAGATCCAAAGTACTCTTTTTTTTTAAAAAAGAAACTGTCTTAAAATGTTGCATTCTTCAGCTGTTTCCACCCCCACAGCAGAGATCAAGTCGGTATACTATGATTGGAATTAAGATGCTGTTTCTTTTTCCTGCATAATAAAACTGCTTCAATAAAATTATAGCCAAATTCCCAGAATGAAAGTGCTCATTTAGCACCACTTTGTCAAGGCCTTGCTAATAGCCTTAAAATTTAATCCAGCATCGGATTCACCACAGAAGCTCCACTTGCTGCAGTATTAAGCTCTGCTATCTCCTCCATGAGAATAAGATACAACTGGAACAGAGCCACTCTGCTCAAATATATGCTGGCTGCTTTGGGGGAGGGGCAAGATGTTGCAGCAAGGGATTCATTACATGGTTTAGTAAGAGATAAGCCCAGAGCTTGTCGTATGTGATGCTTTCTTACTACACCACTAAACATTCTAGTCTGATTTAAAATATGTAGTTAATAGTAAAAAGAGTACCTCAATCACTTATCATTTTTCTCTATAAACAATTCAAGCAACAACAACAAAAATCAATCATCTGCTAAAGTTAAGTAGAATAATCACAAAATTAAACTTAGACAGTAAAAAAAGTTCAATATTTTCTAATACATCAAAATAACTTAAAATCTGAGAAAATGTTACTGAACTGATTTTTATGTATATCTACACCATGTGGAAAGTTAAGTAATTTAATTCATTGATATGTCACTGATTCATCTACTGTTTCAAAGATTATTTTCTGTGCTTTGGCTTTTTAATCAACCCACTGGCAAAAAAGTTAACATTATCTAATTACAGCCAAAGCAACAAATAACACTATGAAAATGTCATTCTTAGAGTATTTTATATTTAAAATCCTGCACACAAATGTTACATCTTATGCAGTAGCATCAATTTAAATGGACAATATTTATTGAAACTCAAAAGCTGAATTAACAAATGCCATCAAAAAATTAAATAACACTCAAAGGAATATTTACTGCTTCATCTGTGTAATTATCTTTTCTTTCTTCCACTATTATTTGGGTTGTTATAAGTACTATATTTATACTGTGGTTAAGAAATATAATTGCTAATGAAGACTGCCAAATTTTACAAAACTGCCTGTAATCCTTGCACCTTGGGAGGCTGAGGTGGGTAGATGGTCTGAGATCAGGAGTTCGAGACCAGCCTGGCCAACATGGTGAAACCCTGTCTCTACTAAAAACACAAAAAAATTAGCCGGTCATGGTGGTGGCGGCACGCCTGTAGTCCAAGTTATTGGGAGGCTGAAGCAGAATTGCTTGAACCCGGGAGACAAAGGTTGCAGTGAGTCAGGATTGCGCCACTGCACTGCCTGAGTGACAGAGTGAGATTCCATCTCCAAACAAACAAACAAAATATTTTACAAAACTAAAATTATCAATTCATATACTTATACTCAATGATCTTATGTCTCTATATGCTTAGTAAGTAAAGCTGTTTGTGGAAAGGTACACTATATTTTGCTATACACCAGAGACAGTGTGCCAAAAGACAAAAATTCTCTTGTCACCAATCATTACTCTAATTCCAAACCTGCTTAAGAACACTCATAATTCCAATTTCCTATGCAATTCTCTACTCTGTTCCATTCCTACTTACATAATTTTATAAGGGGAAAAAGAGAGAAAACTAGGTTACTTTCTAAAACAGTATAGGAAATAGCTGGTTCTCCAATCTGATTAACTGCAAATCACACGACTCTTGTAAAACTTAAATGAAAAGTCAAATGTCAACTGTAACTAGGGCAAGAAAAAGTAAACTATGCTCCTTAAAAGACTTTATATTTAAAAATGCATTTACTAAGTCAGAACTATAGTTGTTATGCTGTAGTTCTCAGCCTTTTTCGCTGCAGTGCCTTGGGGTGTCACCAATGTTCTTTCATTTTAAAACTTTCATTTTCAAATTTAGAAATTTTAATTTTAAAAGCCTGGAAGCACAAATGTATAACAAGTTTTAATACTGGTATTTACCTATAACAATTGATTTACCAATACTACCAAGTAAACTCATTTTGTGTAAATCTCAAAATACAACTTCTAAAATTGTTGTGCACATGGGGGATTTGTCTCATTGATCATGTAGGTTGTATGCACTGAGTCTTAATAAAATTCAGTTCTGTTCAGACATGTCTGCTCACCTAAAACTATATAAGCAAGCCCATTATTTAGCACGTCTAATAGAATAAAATGTCAGTCAAAGTTCAAGCATGTCTACTTAGCCTGTGCTCTTAATACAGTCTGCCTTATTGAGCTGGTTACACAATAAACATGAAATATATTCAACTACAATATTATGCTGTAATCATTTTAATGATTATTAGGAATTAACCAGTGTTTCTTGTTTGATTTTTTTTTTTTTTTTTTTTTTTTTGGTAAACTGAATGAATGAGTTCAATGTATATATTCTGGGTTAAAATTTACCATACCTACAACTGCAGAAGAGAGTATTAAAAAACATGAATTTGATTTTGGGACTTACCAGAAAAAATGACTGATTTTGACTATTTTGAAACTCTGAGTAGATCTGATAGATCTGCACTAAAGTGTCTTAGGTTGTTTTATTTGTTTTCTAATGATGTTATCTAACAAATCAATATCCCAGGTAAATTCAGCCAAATAATGCCTGTCAAACTACCTAAGAAACAACATATTAGTAATAATAAATAATTAAAACAGTAGCAGTTATCATTTAACAATTATCTACTACTAGTGAAGCACTGTGCAAAGTGCTTTCATGTGTCAGAAAAATTATCAAAAGCTTGGAAAAAGAGGCAAAAAAACCCTGGTAGTATATCCAATGTTGTAACAGAGAGAAAGGTTGTTCAAAATTATCCAGGGCAATGGTTTTCATCGTGGAACAATTTTGCACCCTCAGGAACGCTTGGCAATATCTGCTGCCCAATCAGGGAGAAGAGAAGAGTCTAAGGGCACCTAGTGAGTAGAAGCCAGGGACCTAAACATTTTATAACACGCTGGACAGCTTTCCACAACAAAAAATGATCTAGCCCCAAAATCAAGAATGCCCAAGTTGAGAAATTCTAATTTAGGAGAATGTACATTTCTATTTACTAAAAGTTCCGTCCCAGCACTTTAGGAGGTCAAAGTGAGAGGACTGCTTAAGGCCAGAAGTTTGAGACTAGCCCAGTCAACACAGCAAAAGTCCATTTCTAAAATAAAATAAATATAAATATAAGAAGCTGAGGTGGAAAGATCATTTGGGTCCAGGGGTTAAAGGCTGTAGTAAGCTATGATTGAGCCACTGTACTCCAGACTGGGTGACAGAGTGAGATCCTGTCTCTTAAAAAAGCAAAAGTCCTAGACAGTGAGGTTATGTATGTTAACTTGTAGCTTTTTATCCAATAGAGAAGCAAGTAATTTTTGCCCTGATAACCACAAAGATTAAAATTCCTGGCCTTGCTGGATATTAATCAGTTTCTTATCTAACTCAGCAGCCTTCTATTAACATTGCCTATAAATACTTGGATCCACAAATGCACTCTGGGCAAATTTAACATCTTACTATTTTATTAATAAGTGAGTGGAATACAATCTGTTACACATATTCTATATTTGCCTAAGTGTAAGAACTTTGCTTTTTTGACAATCATACTTTAACACACATAATCACCTTACTTAATCCAAATATGATTACTTGGATATACTTTAACACATGTAATTATCTTACTTAATCTAAATACGATTTACCTCTTATGAGGTAAAAGCTATTTCAACGTCCACTTGATAAATGAGAAACTCAAGGCTTGGAGGAGTCACATAATTTATCTATGGTGTAACAGCTAGCAGAAATGAGAATCGTGTCTGACTATAAAGCTCATTTTCAACAATTAATAAATGCAAGCCAAGGTTACATATTTAGTTAAGTCCAAAGTCTTTACTATCCTTTCTACCTGCCAGAATGACAATTTAAGGCAGTAAGGCAAGCTTTAAAACAGTTATCAATTACTAATCTGTTTAAATTGGGTTTTTCTCAATATTGTATAACAAAATTAGGGGGAAAAAAGATGCTGAGATTAGTAATATCAAAATGTTTGCATTACTCAGAACTGCCTGTTTAGATTTATATAATAAACAAATCTTATAAATAAGAATTTATAAGTAAATATATGGTAATAAATACTACCTATATTACGTATTACATTTCCATGTTTAAGATTTCACTGTCAATTGAAATCTTAAAAAGGGGTTAAAATACAAAAGCAACAGCCAGCAAAACTCTTTCACCTGTCACATTAACCCTTGATCAAATAATTCAATAAAAACATCAAACTATTTAGTCATGCCTTTTTTATTATATGTTAATTCATTATCAAACAAATGATGAGTTATTAACACAAAACAAGGGTAAGCTAACAAATTTTAAGTCCATAAGAAGCTAAAGTTGGAGACCAACTTGAGCAGTGTTATGCCTTTGTTTTTTTAATTTCCAGATGATTTTGACATGTCACTGTCATCCCACTGACTTTCAAAACATCATGGTAAATCAATAAATATTTGAGTTTTATACCAAAGACAGTATTAGCCTCTTTATATAAACAATTGTAATTCCTACAGAGCAGAGGACTTAGGTAAGATCACAAAGTGATGTTACATCTAAAGACCAGAGGTATACATCTTAAAGAATATCTGAATTTAATTTTCACCTTGCTAAAAAAACAAGAATTAAATGATAGTAATATCTGCTAAAAAAAAAAAAAAGGCATTGTTTTTCATGACTCTTCCAATTGCTTTACATATAGTAAGTTACCTAATCATCTTAATGTTAAGTAAGCTATAGCATATAACTAAGTTGATGTAACACCTAAGTTTCCATGGTGACAGTTTGAACTTAAAAAATTATTTACTGAAAATTTCAACATTAGAAACTATCTCCAACAGAAATGTCTAATAGTTCTTACAGTCAAGAAAATGTAGGTAGATCACACTGCTGTTAAGAGAACCATATGGGATTTAAATAAAAAATGAAGTTAGAAAAATATTATTTTTCTTAAATTACATGAAGAATTAATGCTGTGGTTTTGCTTTACTTGCTGTCTTTTTGAAATGGTAGGTATTAAGCACTCCCATTAGTTACCTATGAATTTGCCATCAATTTTTCTGGCAAAGAACAACCCACAATAATGTGGACATTGCTGTTACAAGCAGGCTTACAAAATTGATTTAGTAAAAATATGGTAAAACTGATTAAATACCTTTTGCTGTGAGTAAGAATATAAGAATACTAACATATGGTATGGTCTTACACCTGTAATTCCAGCACTCTAGGATGCTGAGGTAGGAAGACAGCTGAGCACAGGAGTTCAGGCTACAGTGAGCTATGATCATACCACTGTACATGCACGGATGAATGGATGACAGAGACCTTGTCTCTTTAAAAAAAAAAAAAAGGTGCAAGAAGAGCCATGCTAATGATAATGATACTGCTCATGGTAACAAAAAGAAAACTATTATTTTGGGAAAAGCTAGAACTGGACTCAGTATTACTTAGGTTTATAGCTCTATGCTTAAATATTTAAAACCATTAAAAAAATTAATTCATGGAGAAAACAAAACTTTGTTATTATTTGTCTAAAACTCTGACCTCTAACCTACTAGATCCAAATCTTTAGCATTCATCAGAAGCAAATGAACTTGTTAGAAATGCATACTGTAGGCACTTCATGAATATCTGTTCAATAAATATCTGATTATCTGCCATGGTTCTCATTTAAGGCTACATGATATGCAATGCACAGCTGATCTACAACTGCCATCTATCTGCGGGGGAGAACTATGAAAAGTTTCTTTGTGCCAAATGAATCACCAATTTGAGAACTACTAAGTATCTCCACAGATGTAGAAAAAGCACATGACAAAATTCAACAACTATTCATGATAAAGGCATCTACAAAAAATGTACATCTAACATCATCATTAATGATAAAAGACAATGCTTTCTCCTTAAGACCAGAAACAAGGAAAGGATTTATACTCTCATTATCCCTATTCAAAACTATACTGGACGTTCTAACCAGTGTAATCGGGCAAGAAAAATAAAAAGCATATGGACTGGCAAGGAAGAAGTAAAAAATATGCAGAAAACCCTAAGGAATCAACAGAAAACTTAAAACTGTGGGATAGAAGAGTAAAATACAAAAATTAGGATTATATACAATGAACAATCTGAAAACAAAATTAAGAAAATAATTCCACGAACAATAACATTAAAAAGCATATTTAGTAATAAATGTAATAAAAGTACAATATTCATACACTGAAAGTTATAAAACATTATTAGTAGAAACTGAAGGTGATTTAAATAAATAGACATTCTGTATTCATGGATTAGAAGAACTATCAAGTAGAAGTAAGAACTATAATTTTTCAACTTAGACTTCTATTGAAAGGTTTTTTTAAAACTTAAGTTCTTTTTTTCTTTTTTTTTTTTTTTGAGGCAAAGTCTAGCTCTATCACTCAGGCTGGAGTGCAGTGGTGGGATCTCGGCTTGCTGCAACCTCTGCCTCACAGGTTCAAGCGATTCTCCTGCCTCAGCCTATACCTGGGATTACAAGCGTGCACCACTATGCCCGGCTTTTTTTGTATTTTTGGTAGAGACTGGGTTTCACTATGTTGGCCAGGCTGGTCTTGAACTCCTGACCTCAAGTGATCCACCCAACTCAGCCTCCCAAAGTGCTGGGATAACAGACATAAGCCACTGCTCCCAGCCTTTTTACATAAGCATCAACATGCCATGATTCCTATCTTCCACAGTTTGCTTCAGGCTTCTCCATGTTCAAGGAAATTAAATAAATTCATTATACACTGGAAGCACAGCTCTGATAGGTAAGCAAATTTGCTTTTGCCATAAAACTTCTTTGAAACGGTATCTTAGGTGGAAGTCCCAAAAAAACTAAATAGATGAACACAGAGAGGCTGTGGCTGAGCAGCAGTGAGTCCCATCTTATGTCCTATTAAGTCAATCAACACACAGGTGTTGGATTTTAAGGACACCTAAAGTACCAGAGATAAGGTTTTGAATAGTGATTCCCAAATGGTGAGATATGCAAATAAGATTCCCAAGGATTTAGTCTAATTTAAGGCTATCTTTATTTTTTTTAAAAACTCCCTATCTGGTTCTAATACACAGACAGGCTTACAATCCCAGATGATACAATTAAGAAAAGAAAAGCACAGTTTTCAAACCAAACTGAGTGCAAAATTTCAACACAGAATGTTTTTCTCAGGGAGGAGGAAAAACATTCCCAGAAAGTATAATGGATGAATTTAGGAGTAGAGTTTTAACTGACTAGAGATCATACTTTTGCACAGAATAAAAAAATGTTTAATCGATCCCACATTCTCTGAATAAATAGTTATATATTCCTGTGGTGAAATCTTAAACTGCCATTATAAAACAGATAGACATGCATACTTTTAAAGAACATGTATCTTGGACTATTTTGCCTTTTAGCAAAACAAAACAAAACAAAAAACAACACAAATTACAAATTGAGGGAACAAACAGGGTTATATTTCTGTTTATGCCCCGTAAATATGCATAAAAAGGGTTATGATCACAGAAAAATGACTAGAACAAAGTAAAATGTTAATAGAGGTAAGATACGGAGTCTGAGTTTACACAGGAGACTTGGGTACATTTTTATTTCTGAATTCTACAATGAACATACATTATATCTACTTCATCCCAAAAAGTCAAGAATGTTATCTTATTTAAGGAAACTACTGAAGTGGTAGTTCCTATTCTAGAGTAACCATCTTAAATCTATTGTGAAGTTAAACAGAATCTAAATAAATAAAATATGAAAAACTTCTACATCAGGCCAGGAAGAAGTTAACTGGTACAGAACTTGACCTTTTGCCTTAAAACAACTAGAAAACTAGGAAAAAATACATGCCACAACAGTTTTCAGCATTGGACAACAAGGGCTATGATACCTGAGAGAAGGAAAACAAAGTGAGCTCTACTATCTTCCTGGCTTCCTGCCTGGAGGCCATGTTTTGGAACTTGGCACAGGATAGAGAAACCCAAGCAAACACATCCATCTTACTGGGTTGACATCAAGACTGGTGTTCAAGGAGGCTGAAGCACTGGAATTTGCAAGGGAGAATACTGTAAAGAAGATTAAGTAGAAAAAGAGTTCCAGAAATGAACACAGGGAGTCCCCTTGAGATTTCAGTCTGAATACTAATCAACACATGATCAGCATAAAATTCAAGAAGGCTAGGCAAATAAAAATTGCAAGGGACTTCTAAGATAAACAAGCTTCAGAGCTCACAGTAAGCTGAGGGGTGTTCAAACTATATAGAGTAGAGGAACTTCAATAAACATTTAGAGCAATTTAGACTCCCAGACAGTCAAGTATTAAGACTAAGTTGGCCTTAAAGAAAAGGCTACTTGAGATTCAACTTTTAAAAAGCTTTAAAAAAAATTCTTGAACTGATCAACCTTATCTGCAAATGACTTAACTGTCTTCCAAAACAAATAGCAGTATTTTTCAAAGAAAACAATATTTAGGAACACTCAATTATATTCACAATGTCTGGCATCCAATGAAAAATTACCAGACATGCAAAGAAGCAGAAAACTGTGAGCCATCACAGGACGAAAGTCAGTTCCTAAGAACAGACTCAGAAAGGCAAGCAAGAATCAGCACACAAAAACTCAAAAACACTTTTATAAAACTTAAGGATGCTCAAAGACTTAAAGGAAAACATGAATATCATGACAGAAGTGGAAGCAATAAAAACATACCAATTGGGATGAGGTTTTAAATGTGCTGGGAAATGACCTGTCAATTCAGATTTCTTTTTTTTCATCAAAAACATCATTCAAAAATAAAGGCAGGCTAGTCATGGTGGCTGATGACTGTAATCCCACTACTCTGAGAGGCCGAGGTGGGTGGATCGCTTAAGACCAGGAGTTCAAGACTAGCCTAGGCAACATGGCCAAATCCCGTCTCTATAAAAAATACAAAAATTAGCTGCACATGGAGGGGCATGCCTATAGTCCCAGCTACTTGGGAGGCTGAAGTGGGAGGATCACTTAAGCATGGGAGGTGAAGACTGAAATGAGCAAAGATGGCACCACTGCACTACATCCTGGGCAACAGAGTGAGACCCTGTCTCAAAAAAAAAAAAGAAGACAAAAATACTTCAGGTAAACATCGGCTGAGAGAATTCATCACCAGAAGAAATGCATTTCAAAAAAATGTTAAAGAAGTTATTCAGGTGGAAAAAAAAAAAATCAAGTGATCTATAAGATAAAATAAAAGACCATAAAAAATGGTAAACAATTGTGTGAATATTGAAGACTTTATTTCTGATTTTTAAATTTCTTTAAAAGACAAATCTGAAAAATAATAAACTCCTAGAATATAACACAGGAGAAAATCTAAGTGACCTTCTGAATGAATCACTTTTTAGATATAATACCAGAAGCATGACTAATGAAAGAAAAAAATTGTTAAGTTGAACTTCATCAATATTAAAAATGTCTGCTCTGCAAAAGATACTGTTCAGAAAATTAAAAGACATGATATAGATTGGGAGAAAATATGTGCAAACATATCTGGTAAAAGACTAGCCACCAAAATACACAGAGAACTCTTAAGATTCAATAATATGAAAACAAAAAACTCAATTCACAGGCAGAAGAGCTGAACAGAAACTTTACCAAAGAAACTGCACAGAAGGCAAAAAAAAAAAAAAGGGGGGGGGGGAGGTATGAAAAGAAGCTCAACATCATGTGTTATAGGCAAATTTCAAAATACAACAAGATACTATTACACATCTATTAGAATGACTAAAAATCTAAAATGCTGACAATATCAAATGCTGATAAAAAGAGCAACAGGAAATCTTATTTGTTGCTGGTAGAAAGGCAAAGTAGTACAGTTACTTGGGAAGACAGTTTAGTGATCTCTTACAAATTAAACAAACTCTTATCACATGATCTAGAAATCACACACTCGTTGGTAAAGAGTTATATGATATTCTGGAGAAGTCAAAACTGTGCAGAAAGAAAAAAAAAATCGTTGCTTGCCATGGGTTCCAGGTGAAGGAAGGAGAGATGAATAGGTGAAACACTGAATTTTCAGGGCAATGAAACATGTCATCCTACACTTTCAAAACTCACAGACTATATAACACAAAAAGTAAGCCTTAATGCAAACTACGGAGTTCAGATAATAAAAATGTATAATATTGGTTTATTGACTGTAGCTCTGTATATTTCGCTCAACTTTTCTGTAAATCTAAAAACATAAAGTCTATTAATTTTAAAAGACAATGTTCTAAGGCAAAAATAATAACAGTTTTACAGGTTTTATAACATGTAGAAGACATATGAAAATGATAACATACGGCCGGGCACGGTGGCTCAAGCCTGTAATCCCAGCACTTTGGGAGGCCGAGGCGGGTGGATCACGAGGTCGAGAGTTCGAGACCATCCTGGTCGACATGGTGAAACCCCATCTCTACTAAAAATACAAAAAATCAGCTGGGCATGGTGGCGTGTGCCTGTAATCCCAGCTGCTCAGGAGGTTGAGGCAGGAGAATTGCCTGAACCCAGGAGGCGGAGGTTGCGGTGAGCCGAGATCACGCCATTGCACTCCAGCCTGGGTAACAAGAGCGAAACTCCGTCTCAAAAAAAAAAATAAATAAAAAATAAAAAATAAAATAAAAAAAAAATATTAAAAAAAAATAAAAAATAAAATAAAAAAAAAAAAGAAAATGATAACATAAAGGAAGGGAAGGGAAAATGAAACGCAATGTTGTAAGATTCTTACATTATATGCAGAGTGATATAATATTTGAAGACAGACTATGATAACCGGGAGGTGCATACTGTCAATATCAGACTCGAGGACCTAGAATAACTATTAAAGAATAAAGCAAAGAGAAGTAAGTAAAGCAATAGTTAACAATAAAATAAAATCATTAAAAATAATTAATTAAAAAAGACAGTAAAAGGAAAATGATCAAAGAACAGGTGGGACAAATAGAAAAAAATAGCAAGATGACAGATTTAAACCTAACTCTACTGATAATTACATTAAATGTAAATTGTCTAAATGTGTCCACCAAATGGGACAAAGGGGTACCAAAAGATTTATTCTAATATATTTAATTGCAAAATTCATGTGAATATAATCTACTAAGTAAACTGATAATTTGCTGAAGGACAAACACTTGAAGTTACACATATAATTCCTATTACATTTTTCAAATGTCAACATGCCAAAAATTATAAGTATTTATTAGGTTTTTATTTATGTATCAGAAAGATTCTCATTCATATAATTTTTATTTTCCCTATGGATCTGTACATTAAAGTAAATAATTTAAAAATGTGGTAAGCACTGAAAAGGAAACAAATTATATGTTGTCAAGAAGAGTGGCAAAGATTTTACTTAAATAATCAGATAATACCTCTTTGAGGAGGTATCATTTAGGCTGAGAACTGAAGGGTTAGAAGAAAGCAAACATGTAAAAATTAAGAAGAGCTTTCAGGCAAGAAGTACCTAACCTAAAAGAAACGCAATTTTGGCATACTAAAGAAGGCTAGTATATTAACCAGGAGAAGAGTAGCTTAAGTCAGAATGAGACAGGGTTTAGTTCATAAGGATCTATTATGTCAGAATATGCCTAAATTTGGGTTTTATTCTAACTACAACTGTGAGGATTCAGAGGATTCTAAGCAAGGGAGAAATGAGAATTTGATATGCATATTTTTCCACTCTGATTTATGTGGACAACGGGTTATACAGAGTTCATAGTGGAAGCAGGAAGATCAACTACTCAGAACTTGGGTCCAAGGAAGAAATGACGATGGCTTAGACAAGGGTGCTAACAGTGGCGATAAGAAGATGATAGATTAAGTTTATATTTTAAAGGTAGATTGGAGAGGATTTACTGAGGAAGTAAATGTCAAACAAAGTAGAAAACAAAGATGACTAACAGGTTTTCTAGTTTGAGAAACACAGTGTTAGGTGGAAGCAATGGAAAAGATATGGAATATTTTAAATACAAAATAACTATTAGATAGCCAAGTAAGATTCTGAATACAAAATCTAGAAAAATTACCTAGAGATATAAATTCAGGAGTCATCAATATATAGATCATGGTTAAAGTCAAGGCAATAAATGAGATTGCCCTTCACAACGAAAAACAGAAAAAGATCAAGGTCATAACCCTGGGAAACACTAGATTATAGGTAAGGCAGAGGAAAATGCTAGAAAAGCTGGTGAAGCAGTAAGGTTTGAAAGAAAGACAAAAGAGTACATTATCACAGAAACCAAGAGAGGATGCATATATTTTTTAAAAAAGTAATCAATTGTAGAACATACCATTAAAGGCTGGAGAATAGGAGAGGAAAACAGTTCATTCAACTTGACAACAGAAAAGTTGTTGGAAATCTTGCGAAAGGCAATTAAATGAAAAGCCTGGGATAAATTAAAGCTAATTTAAGAGTTAAAATAAAGTGAGAAAGTGAAGAGAGACTATGTAGATAAATCTTTAGAGAAATATAGCTACAAAGGACAGCAGGGAGATAAGAGTCGGTGATCAAGAGTTTTCTTAAGTTGGGAAAATACATAGTATGTTTGCATGCGGTAAAAATTACAGTAAGATAGGAAGAATTAATAACAAAAGAAACGAAGTCCCTCACAAAAAAGAGAATACAGAGGAGTGAACAAATGGAAGAACTGGCCTTTGAGAGGAGAGCTACTTCTTCCATTGTAACAAGAAGACACAAGAAGAGTGAGGAAGCAACAGAATTTTGGATTCTGTGGTAAGAAAGTAAGAGGTTTTATGGATAGCCATTTTTTCTAACTGGGTATGAGGCAAGCTCTTCAAATAAGGGGAAATGAGGAGGTATGAGGAGAAAAAAAAGCACACAGATGTAATCTTGAAAAGTAGCGAAGTGTGCTTATGTGAGAAATATGTTAGAATTCCAGGAGAATTGTGGATACCACAGACCATGTGATACCTAAGCTCATGAATATAAAAAGCAGCCAACTGTGTAATTTTCTCCAGTTTTTCAGTACAAAGCATTAAGAAGGTAAAAGGCTGAACCTACTTAGGTTTTACCTGGCAAAAATAAGACAGCTTAAGAGAAGGACAAGAGCATTGGCTAGTAAATGACTATATTTAAGAACTATATAATTGAAGTTGAAAAGGAGACCAAAGGGGCTAATGGAGATGGAAACATCGTGGCTTCAATAACCTGGAGAGGGTAACAACTCAGAGAGGTAGAAAAACGTTAGAGAGAGCAAACTTTTGCAAATGTGCTAGAACTTTAGGAAGTTATATTAAAATTTGGAGAGCCAAATGTTAGAAATCAGTATTTCACAAGTGATGGAGTTTATGTAGGGTATTAGTTATTTACTGCTGTGTAACAAATTACCACAAATCTTAGTGCCATGAAGTGACAACAAACAGTAATTATCTTACAGTTTCTGTGAGCAGGAATTCAAGAGAGGCTTAGCTAGGTAGTTCCGAGTGGTGGTCTCCTATGAGGTAGTGTGATGATGTCAACCAGGCTAAAGTCAACTAAAGGCATGAATGGGACCAAATAATCTGCTTCCAAGACGGGTCACTAAAATGGCTGATGAGCTGATGTTGACTGTTGGCAGGTGGCCACATTTCCTCTCCCTGCAGACTCTCCATAGGGTTGCTTGAGTCTTGTCATGACATAGCAACTGGCTTCTCCCAGGGCAGGTGATCCAAGAGAGCAAAGAGGAAATCTCAATTTTTTCTTACAGCTTAGCCTTTGAAGTCACATACCATCATTTCCACAATATCCTGGTGGTTACACAGACAAGTCCTATTCACTGGGAGAAGGGACTACATAACAGTATGAAGACCAAGAAGGAAAAAAATCATTTAGGGCTATGTATTTTGGAACTGGCTATTATACATTAGAATAGGTCTAGGTCTATTACACATTAGAATAGGTCTAGGATATAACTGTTAACACAATAAATACAAACAATAGTTGTTCAAAATAATCATTTGGCTGGCCCTACCTTGCCTATGAGATAAAAGTCCAAACTATTCAGCTCCGTGTTCATGGGACTCAACTTCCCAGTCCCATAAACTCTCTTTCCACTAGCAGTGGTCCTAGTTTCAAAAGTGGGTTGTCCCTAAAGGGGGCGGCAGGGAAAAGTTACAACTGCAGAACCAAAGTCAAGAAAAGTCTATTTTCACAGTTTTACTAAATAACAAAGAATGTGGCAGACAATCTATAATCAGAGGGGGGAAAAAGGAATCAGGAAGCAGATCAACAAATGCTAAGTATACTTTAGCTGTTAGCTTTATTCAAGAAAATTCACCTTTCAGAATAAATGTATTATTTTATTCAAATATCACTTGGTGTCCATAACGAATTGTTACTACAAAACTATGAATTAGGAAGTTATTTAATTTATATACTGGAGAACAGGCAGCCCTTTAATTGACTAAAATTTAGGAGTGCAAAAAACAGAAACGGCCCACAATAATTAGTGTCTGGGAGCTCCTACTCAGCTCAGAATGTGGAAGGTCACATAGACAATGGCTTGTATCATAACAACTAGGAAAAAAAAGATAAACATATCTTTTAAAAATAATGAGGGCAAAATCACAAGCATTCCTATACACCACTAATAGACTTCAAGAGAGCCAAATCAAGAACGAACTGCCATTCACAATTGCTACAAAGAGAATAAAGTACCTAGGAATACAACTAACAAGGAACGTAAAGGACCTCTTCAAGGAGAACTACAAGCCATTGCTCAACGAAATAAGAGAGGATACAAACAGATGGAGAAACATTCCATGTTCATGGTTAGGAAGAATCAATATCGTGAAAATGGCCATACTGCCCAAAGTAATTTACAGATTCAACGCTATTCCCATCAAGCTACCAATGACCTTCTTCACAGAACTGGAAAAAAACACCTTAAACTTCATATGGAACCAAAAGAGAGCCCACATAGCCAAGTCAATTCTAAGCAAAAAGAACAAAGCAGGAGGCATCACACTACCGGACTTCAAACTATACTACAAGGCTACAGTAATCAAAACAGCATGGTACTGGTACCAAAACAGAGATATAGACCAATGGAACAGAACAGAGGTCTCAGAGGAAATACAACATACCCACAACCATCTGATCTTCGACAAACCTGACAAAAACAAGCAATGGGGAAAGGACTCTCTGTTTAATAAATGGTGTTGGGAAAACTGGCTAGCCATGTGCAGAAAGCAGAAACAGGACCCCTTCCTGACACCTTACACCAAAATTAACTCAAGATGGATTAAAGACTTAAACATCAGACCTAATACCATAAAAACCTTAGAAGAAAATCTAGGCAAAACCATTCAGGACATAGGTGTAGGCAAGGACTTCATGACCAAAACGCCAAAAGCAAAGGCAACAAAAGCCAAAATAGACAAATGGGACCTAATCAAACTCCACAGCTTCTGCACGGCAAAAGAAATAGTCAGTAGAGTGAATCGGCAACCAACAGAATGGGAAAAAATTTTTGCAGCCTACCCATCTGACAAGGGACTGATATCCAGAATTTACAAAGAACTAAAGCAGATCTACAAGAAAAAAAACAAACAAGCCCATTCAAAAATGGGCAAAGGATATGAACAGATACTTTACAAAAGAAGACATACCGGAGGCCAACAAACATATGAAAAAATGCTCATCATCACTGGTCATCAGAGAAATGCAAATCAAAACCACATTGAGATACCATCTCACACCAATTAGAATGGCGATCATTAAAAAATCGGGAAACAACAGATGCTGGAGAGGATGTGGAGAAATAGGAACACTTTTACACTGTTGGTGGGAATGTAAATTAATTCAACCATTGTGGAAGACAGTGTGGCGATTCCTCAAGGACCTAAAAATAGAAATCCCATTTGACCCAGCAATCCCATTACTGGGTATATATCCAAAGGATTATAAATCATTCTACTACAAGGACACGTGCACACGAATGTTCATTGCAGCACTGTTTACAATAGCAAAGACCTGGAACCAACCCAAATGCCCAACGATGATAGACTGGATAGGGAAAATGTGGTACATATACACCATGGAATATTACGCAGCCATCAAAAACGATGAGTTCACGTCCTTTGTAGGGACATGGATGAACCTGGAAACCATCATTCTCAGCAAACTGACACAAGAGCAGAAAATCAAACACCGTATATTCTCACTCATAGGTGGGTGTTGAACAATGAGAACACATGGACACAGGGAGGGGAGCACTACACACTGGGGTCCGTTGGGGGGAAATGGGGGAGGGGCGGGGGGGTGAGGAGGTGGGAAGAGATAGCATGGGGAGAAATGACAGATACAGGTGAGGGGACGGAAGGCAGCAAACCACACTGCCAAATGTGTACCTATGCAACAATCTTGCAGGTTCATCACATGTACCCCAAAACCTAAAATGCAATTTAAAAAAATAATAATGAGGGCTTCCACTTGAAAGAATAGAGAGTAGACATTTTCCTATGCCACATGCTACATACAAACAACTAAAATCTTTGGTCATTACATATAAAACAAAACAAAAAAAAAGACTCTGAAAGGTGAAAAGAGGGCAGCAGTCTAACTAGGAATGTAGAAACCTAAGATAGGCATGGTGGTCAGTCCCTGAGTTTTCTTTTTTACCTCACATTATCCCAGACTTTCAGCTGAAGAAATGAGCAAACCAGAAACGCCAATGGGTGCAGACCCACCTCATGCCATAAAAGAAAAACCCACAGACACCAATGAGAGCCTGCTCTTTCAGGCTTTTGTTACCACAGGACCGGAAAGGGGCAGCCAAGCAAGAAAAAACTTTTAGATGACAACTGTTCTACTCCAGCTAAATACCACATAAAAAAACTGTGCCACCAACCATACACACACCAGCAAAGACCAGTAGGTAGCCTGGAATTCCACTCTTACGAGGCTGTAACAAGGTATCCCAAACATCTTCCCCAACTTTGGCTGTGTCAGAGAAGGCCGAGTAAGAAGCTGGGACTTTTGTCCCCATCCAGCAGTAAAGAGACAACCCTCTCCACTGGCAGAGGGTAGAGGGAATGTTAGAAAAGGTATAGTCAAGAGTTAGGATTTTCTCCACTATCAAGCAGTAATAAGGCCATACAACCCTACTTTTGCATACTCTCACATGAGGAGCAGTAATGGGGCATTCCAACTTCTCCTAGCCAGTATGAATGGAGGAATAATGGGGAGCTGGGACTCCCACTAGCACCCAGCAGTCCTCAACTGATTTTATGAAGTTAATACTCCCTTGATTCCAAAAGCAGATAAGTAAGAAGCTTGGACTTTCATCCAAACCCACTGGTAACAAAAAATTCTCACCCATGCAGTGTTAGTGGAGACCACATGGGGAACTGGAACTAACATCCTGTCCCAACAAGAGTGAGGAGTACCCTCTCTTAGGTGTGGAAGGAAGCAGTGTGAGAAACCTGAACTTTTACATCCACTAAGCAGTAAGAAAACAGTTCCCACCTTTCACTGTCAGAACAGTGCCAGGGAAAGTCAGCCAAAACACAGGGTTTAAATAAGATCTAGAGTCTCATAATACAAAACATGTCCAAATTGCCATTGAAAATCACTGAGAATCAGGAGTATCTCAAACTGAATATAAAAAAGACAATCAACAGATGCCAACATCAAGACACCACAGATGTTAGACTTACCTAAGAGTTTAATGTAGGCGTCATATAAACAGCTCGATGAATAATTACAAATATACATGAAACAAATGAAATAATAAAAACTCTCAGTAAAGAAACAGAAAGGCTAAAGAAATACAAGACACAGCCAGGCGCGGTGGCTCGCGCCTGTAATCCCAGCACTTTGGGAGGCTGAGACAGGTGGATCACGAGGTCGAGAGATCGAGACCATCCTGGTCAACATGGTGAAACCCCGTCTCTACTAAAAATACAAAAAATTAGCTGGGCGTGGTGGCGCGTGCCTGTAATCCCAGCTACTCAGGAGGCTGAGGCAGGAGAATTGCCTGAATCCAGGAGGTGGAGGTTGCGGTGAGCCGAGATTGCGCCATTGCACTCCAGCCTGGGTAACAAGAGAGAAACTCCGTCTCAAAAAAAAAAAAAAAAAGAAATACAAGACACAAAGAACCAAATGGAAATGACAGAACTGATAATACAATAACTAACAACTAAATACTCAATCTGAACAATGGAAGAAAAAGATTTCTTTAAGTGAAAAGTGAATACAGCCTAAGGGATCTGTGAGACACCATACAGAGTGTCAATCAATTTGAAATGATAGATATATGATCTAACATCTCCAACTACAACTGGATGAAGTCAAAAATTAATAATAGAAAACTGGAAAATTCGACAATTTATGGAAATTAACACATTCTTACACAAACAATGAATTAAAGAAGAAATCAAAAAGAAAATTAGAAAATACTCACATATGAATGAAAACAAAAACATAACATACCAAAATTTATGGTATACAGTGCAAGCACTGCTAAGGAGGAAATACATAATTGCTCTAAATGCTTACATTACAAAACAAGAAAGACATCTAATCAAGAACCTAGTTTAAAACTTAAGAAACTAGTAAAACAAGAACAAACTAAATACAAGGCTAGCAGGAGGAAAAAATAATAAAGACAAGGGCAGCGTTAAACAAAATAGAGAACAGAGAAACAGTAGAAAAAGATTAATGAAACCAAAAGTTGTTTCTTTAAATAGATAAAACAAAAACACAAACCTTTAGCTATGTGGAATTAAGAAAGAAAGTAGACTCAAATTACTAAAATCAGAAATAAAAGTGAGAACATTTCAATCAATTCTAGAGAAATAAATAGGATAATAGAGTCCTATGAGCAAGTAAATGTCAGATAACCTAAATGAAATGGGAAACTCCTAGCAACACAAAACCTATCAAGACTAAACCATGGAGAACGAGAAAATCTAAATAGACCTATAATTATCAGAGAGACCGAATAAGTAATAAAAATATTTCAACAAAGAAAAGTTCTGAACCTGACAGCTTCACTGGTGAATTCTACCAACGATTTAAAAAAAAAAAAAAAAAAAAAAAAAAAAAAAAAAAAAAAAAACACCAATCCTTCTCAAACTTTTCCAAAAAATTAAAGAGGAGAGAATACTCCTAAACTTGTTTTATTAGGCCAACACTACCCAAATACCAAGGCCACACAAAGATAGTACTAGAAAAGAAAACTACAGACCAATATCCTTCATGAACAGTGATACAAAAATCCTCAATAAAATACTAACAAATCATATTTGGCAGCATATTAAAATGATTATACACCATGATCCAGTGGGATTTATTCCTGGAATACAGGATAATTCAACCAACAAAAATTAATCACGAAGCTTTCCGGTTACAAAACAGTAGCACAGAAGCAAGCTGGCTTCACTCCTCTCACCGAAAACCAAAAACAAAACAGATGGCCAAGATTATTACCAGAAATATCCCAGAACTCAAGTATGAAGATGAGACAGTTCCAGGGGCCACAGAGAAGTCAAAAAATACATATGCTAGCAGATGGTAAAATAATTGGACTTCCACATCCATGATGTTCCTCCCCTCATTCTGGCTAGCACCTAATGGGCAAAAAATTTTCCCACAACTCACTATTTTTACACTGGAAAAAGCAAGAGTGACGTATAATTCCAGCTTCTTTACCATCTAATGTTCTCTGGCAGAAGACTGTCCCTTATCTTACCCCACAGGACGCATCTCAAATGCCAGAAGGGAGAAATATCCCTGGGGATAGGCAGAAACAAAGCAGGGAGGCAAGACTACCATCTCCAGCTCTGGAAATTCTACTCTGTAACTCAGTCAGACAAGACACCAAATCAGAGTAGATGTTCAGCAGCACCATCTGTAGAAGGTGGTGTACAGGTCCCCTGGGCAGAAACCCTAGCCAACATTCCCATACTACTGGGACATCCCCTTTGGAATCTCCCTCATTTGGGAGGGACAGTGCTCTGGTTCTTTACCAGAACATAGGAGAACCTGGGCTTAAGGCAACCAGAGACAGCTAAAAAGGAGGCAGCAACCTAACAGTAAAGAACCTATAAGCAAACATATCCAATAAAAACCAAAACAAGCTAGACCGAGAGGGCTGGAATAAAACATCCACAGTAAACAATACAAAACAGCTACCCATGATCTCACCAAATGGGAAAAGCAAGGATTCAATAACTGAAACTAATGAGATGGTGATATATGAGCTCTCTGACCAATATTCAAAATAGTATTTTTAAGAAAATTCAGTGATCTCCAATATAACACAGAACTGTATTGAGAAATTTAAAAAAGTAATCAAAGTAATTTTTAAAAATCACCCAAGTCATGACACCAAAAAGAAAAAGAAAAAAAGGAAAAAAATCAAACAGAAATATTGGAACTGAGAAATACGCCTGCTGAACTGAAAGGTTTCATTAGAGACTCTCGATATCAGAGTGGATCAAGCAGAGGAAACAATCAGTAAGCTTTTTCTCCTATTTGAAAACACACATAGGAGAAAAAAAAGAATGAAAAGCAACAAAGATTGCCTACAAGATATAGAAAATTACTCAAAAACAAAAATAAAAGAATTATTAGTGTTCAAAAAAAGTTGAGCAAAAGCATGAGGCAGAAAGCTTATTCAAAGAAATAATAATAGAAAACTTTGCAAAACTTGAGAAAAAATGCAAATATCCTGGTACAGAAGGGTCAGAAACATATTTGACCCAAATAAGATTACTCCAAGGCATATAATAATTAAATTTGAAAAGTCAAGGACAAAGAGAGGATCCTAAAAGCAGCAATAGAAAAGAAATGAGTAACATATAAAGAAGCTCTACTTTGTATGACAGCAGACTTCTCAATGGAAATGATACAGGCCAGGAAGGGACTGGAACAAATTTTCAATGTGCTCAGAGAAAAAAAACAAAACTACCATCCAGGAATATTGTTACCAGCAAAATTATCCTTCACAAATGAAAGACAGAGAGAATCTCACACAAACAAAAGCTGAGAGAATTCACCACCACAAGACTCATATTACAAAAAAAAGCTAAAATTACTGAATCTGAAAGAAAAAGGACACTATCATGAAAAATAAAACAAAATTTAAAAAATTAAAAAAACTTATAAACATTTGAAGGTATAAAATCCACTGGTAAACTTATATATATAGAAAAACTCAAAATACTTTACTACTGTAATTGTGGTATTCAATCCACTCATGACTCTAGTATTATATAAAGCCCAAATGATAAATCTATCAAAAACAATAACAGTTACAACAATCTGTTAAGTGGCAGATAATATAAAAATAGGCAAATTGGGACAATTAAAAGTCTAAGAAATTCTTGGAGAGATAAAGTTAAAGTGTGGAAGTTTTTTCAAGTTTTCGTTTCTATTCTTTTGTGATCTAAGATAAGTTGTCACCTCTTTAAAATAATTGCTTATATTTTTGTAAGCTTCGTGGTAACCACAATGCAAAAACCTATAATACATTCACTAAAAATAAAAAACAACAAATTAAACCACCAGAGAAAATCTCTTAACCACAAGAAAGGAAAAATTACAAAACAATCAGAAAACAAGCAACAAAATGGCAGTAGTGTTTACTTATCAATAATACCACTGAAGGTAAACGCACTCAGTTCTCCAATTAAAAGGTACAGAAGCAATTACATGCTGTCTACAAGAAACCTACTTCCCCTATTAAAACACACATACACTGAAGGTAAAGAGTGGAAAAAGATATTTCAAGCAACTGGAAACCAAAAAAGCTCAGGAGTGACTATGCTTGTATCAGATAAAGTAGACTACAAATCAAAGACTGTAAAAAGAGACCAGATTACTATATGATGATAAGGAAGTCAGCCTATTCAGCAAGAGGATATAATAATTATAAATATTCATCCATCAGAGCTCCCAAGTGTGTGTGTGTGTGTGTGTGTGTGTGTGTGTGTGTGTGTGTATATATATATATATATATATAGTTAATACATCCAATAAAATAACAGTAGGGGACTTTAACACCTCACTCTCACAACTGGACAGATTACCCAGACAGAAAATAAATAAACATTGGAGACAGACTACAAAAAAACTAGACCTAATAGCCCAACTGACATTTATAGAACATTCCACCCAAGTACTGGAGAATACACATTCTTTTTAACAGCACATAAAACATACTCCAGAATGGACCATCATCATAGACCATAAAAATGAGTCTGAACAAATTTTTTAAAAATGAAATCACATCAAATATCTTTTCTGACCACACAAAGAAGAATACATATCAATAAAAAGAATCTCAGAAACTTCAAAAATGTATGGAAATTAGACAACATGCTCCTAAACAACCAATGGTTCAATAAAGAAATTAAGAAGGAAACTTAAAAACTTGAAACAAATGAAAAGGGAAACACAACATACCTAATCTATGGGATACAGCACAACCAACACTAAGCAGGAGTTTTATGGCAATAAACACCTATATCAAAAAAGTAGTAAAGAGGCTGGGCATGGTGACTGACACCTGTAATTCCAGCACCTTAGGAGGTCATGAGAGGAGGATCGCTTGAGACCAAGAGTTGAAGATCCTGGAGTCTGGGCATGCCTGTAGTCTCAGCTACTCAAAGACTTAGGCAACAGGATGCCTTGTGCACAGGAGTTCAAGACAAGAGTGAGGTATGATCACTCCACTGCACTCTGGCATAGGCCACAAAACAAGACCCTGACTCAAAAATAAAAAAATCTAAAAGACTTCAAAGAAATAAAAATGTACCTGAAAGAACCAGAAAAGCAAGAACAAACCAAACCTAAAACTGATAGAAGAAATAATAAAGATCATAGCAGAAATAAAGTTGAGAATAAAACAATACAGATTAACAAAATGAAAAGTTGGTTTTTTGAAAAGATAAAATCAACTAACTTTTAGCTAGGCTAAGAAAAAGATGACTCAAATAAATAAAATCAGAAATGAAAAAGAAGGCATAACACAACTGAGACCACAGAAATACAAAAAAAAAAAAAAATAGAGACTATTACGAACAACTACTGCCAGCAAATTAAAAAACTAGAAGAAATGGATAATTCTTGGATACATATGATTTTCAATATTGGACTATGAAGAAAGAAAACGTCAATAAGCTGATAACAAGTAACAAGACTGAAGCCATAATAAAAGTCTCCCATTCCACTAAACATTAAAATTTTTAAACATAAAAAATTGTTTCCCATCAAAGAAAAGCCCAGGACCTAATGGCTTCACTACTAAATTCTACCAGTTCTACTGAAACTCTTTAAAAAAAAATTCAATGTTTTGAAACTCATGCTACAAGGCCAGCATCACTGTGATAACAAAACCAGTCAAGGACACAACAAAAAAAGAAAACTACAGGCCAATGCCACTGATTATAAACATAGATGCAAAATCCTCAACAAAATACTAGCAAACCAGATTCAACAACATATTAAAAGGATCACTCATTATGATTAAGTGGGATTCATCTCAAGAATGCAAGGATGGTTTGACATACACAAACCAATAAACATGATACATCACATTAACAGAACTGAAAACATAAAATATATGATTATTTCAATAGATGCCAAAAAAGTATTTGATAAAATTCAACATACCTTTGTGATAAAAACCTGTAACAAACTGGTATAGATGAAACATAGCTCAAAATAATAAGGGACATATATCATAAACCCACAGCTAACACCATACTGAATGGAGAAAAATTGAAGGTCCTTCTTCCAAGATCTGGAACAAGACAAATACGCCTACTTTCATCACTTTTATTTAATATAGTAATGTAAGTCCTAGCCAGAGCAATGAGGTAAAACAAAGAAATACAGGGCATCAAAACTGAAAAGGAAGAAGATTAATTAGCCTTGTTTACAGTTGGCATGATCTTATACTTAGAAAAACCCAAAGACTTCACCAAAAAACTGTAAGAACTGATACACATGCTTAGCAAAGTTGCAGGATCCAAAATCAACATGAAAAATCAATAGCATTATATATACCAACAGTGAACAATCTGAAAAAGCAATTAAAACAGCCATTGTATTTATAATAGCTACAAAGAACATAAAATGTATGGTGTGGGAAGTAGAAAAGTTCCTTTTTAAAGTTTCCTTTCTTGTTAAAAGTTTCCTTTCTTGTTAAAGAATAAATAGTAAGTGTGCCACTAACTTTGTTAAGCCCTATCCTATGTAGCTGTCAGACACGCCATGCTTACAGGTACATAGTACATTCTACGTTCTTGCACTTTAACCAAGGTATTTGTGCTGGATGTGCCCACAGGCATGTCCCAGCTCTCCACTGCTTTTACCTGTTTAGAAAAGTTTTACATTGTTAGGCAATTGGGTTTTCGTTTAGATTGTGAGGTCTGGCTCCATCGAGTGGAGATCAGACATAACAGTAAGGACAACCCCAAAAGCATGAGGGACAAAGTTGTGTGTTTTCCTTTGTTTATTGCACTCTCATGGCATGATGGCTAGTGAGTGTACCCTTCCTGCAGTCCAGGAAGTAAAAATTGCGTTGCTAAAAGATCCTTTTTCTCAGTGCTAATTTTCCTTTGTGGCACCAAGCATCTATTTCCAACATATGGGAATAAATTCAACCAAAGTAGTTAAAGATCTGTACAAGGAAAACTATAAAACACTAACCAAAGAAAATGAACTCACACGTGTAATCCCAGCACCTTGGGACGCTGAGGTTGGCAGATCACTTGAAGTCAAGAGATCAAAATCAGCCTGGACAACATGATGAAACCCCATCTCTACTAAAAATACAAAAATTAGCCAGGCACAGTGATGGGTGCCTGTAATCCCTACTACTCGGGCGGCTGAGGCAGGAGAACCCGGGAAGTGAAGGTTGCAGTGAGCCAACATCATACCACTGCATTCCAACCTGGGCAACAGAGCAAGACTCTGTCTCAAAAAAAAAAAAAAGAAAGAAAGAAAGAAAAATTGAACAGGACACCAAAAACGGAAAGCTATTCCATTTTTGGAATAGTGGAACAATACTATAAAAATAACAATACTAAATAAAGTAATCTACAGATTCAGAGACAGGCACAGTGCTCATGCCTGTAATCCCAGCATTTGGGAGGCAGAGGTGGGTAAATAAAATATAGATTCAATGCAATGCCTATCAAAATACCAAGGACATTCTTCACAGAAACAGAAATTTTTTTAAAATCCTAAAAATTATGTGGAACCACAAAACACCCCAAATGGCCAAGGCAAAGAACAAAGCTGGAGGCATCACACTACTTGACTTTAAATTACTACAAAGCTATGGTAACCAAGTAAGCATGGTACTGAAATAAAAACATGACACGGAGAACAGAAAAAAGAATCCAGGTATAAATTTATGGATTTATAGCCAACTTATCTTCAACAAAGATGCCAATAACATATAATAGAGAAAAGATAGTCCCTTTGATAAATGGTGCCGAGAAAACTGGATATCCATATGCAGAAGAATGAATGATTGAGTGATTTTTTTGAGGTAACACCTCAAAACTACAGGCAACACACAATGAACAAAGTAAAGAGAAAACCCACAGAATGGGAGAAAATATTTGCAAACTACCCATCTGACAAGAGATTAATAACCAGAATATATAAAGAGCCTGAACAACCAGAATATATAAAGAGCCTGAATAACAAAAAAACAAATAAGCCAATTTTAAAATGGGCAAATGACCTGAATAGATATTTCTCAAAAGAAGACATAGAAATGGCCAAGAGATACATGTTCAATATGACAACTGCAAATCAAAACTACCATGAGATATTGTCTCATTTCCATTAAAGAGGCTTTTATCAAAAAGACAGATCATGGAATAAATAACTCGGAAAAACTAATGGCATCTATTTTACAGGTTTATCAAAGATTACTTGAGCTAATACCTGTCGAGTGTGGGAAATGATGACCAGAGCATGGTAAGATTCACTAATTGTCAGAAGATCTTTTTAATAATTTTTATTAAATAGTAAAATATGTAGCTTCCTGGCTATACAGAACAGTCTTTTCTGAATAATTCTTTCTCTTTTTCCTCTTTCATAGTTCTTGTTCCTTGCCTTTTATGACTAGTGTGCTAGTTCTCTCTCTCTCTTATTAGAAGTGGTGGATGGTTTAAGTACAGGTCTATCATCAAGGTCTATCATCAAGACAAGCTGGAGGTAGAAATAAAAGTGTAACATTTGGGTTCAGGGGTTCAGGGGTGCCCCCTGAGTTCTCCTGAGAGGACATTTCTCCAAGTTCTTTGTCAATCACTCCCCAAGAATGGGTGAGGAGACCACAGCACAGTGCACAGTAAATGCCAGACTCAAGAAGTGTTGTAGAAAGTGATTTTATTTAAAGAGAGACAGAAACAGGAGCAGGAGAGAGAAAGAAACAGCTAACTTTCACATTGAGTGAGAGAAAGAAAAGACACTCTCACACTGAGTGAGAAGGGTTCCCAGAGGGGGAAAACCAGAGAAGGAGAGTTCCTCTCATACTGAGTGAGAGAATCCAGAAAGATGGAATCCAGGAGAGGAAGGCAACTTCCACACTGAGTGGAAGGGAAGAAATAGAGAGATGGAGTTTAGGAGGGCAAGACAGGCTTCCACGAGTGTGGAAGGGGACTCCAGAGGGAAAATCCAGGATAGAGAAAAATAGCTTCCACGAGAATGTTTGTGGAAGGGGATCCAAACATGGAGTCTGAGGGGTGTAAAAGAAGGGGACTTTTAACCTGGGAGGAACCTCACCTTCTCTAAGACCCTGGGCCAATGAAAGGAGTTCCTCAGAACTTCTGCTGCAGTGATTGACTCTTAGTTTCTTCCCACATCCAAGAAATTTAAACATAAACCGTTAAATCTTCTGGATAGAGAGAGATGGAAGGGGGACATGACGCTGGGAGTTCTTGCCCCTAAAACCATGCCCTTTTGTGGACTCGGAAAGTATACGTTCCCTCAAAAAGGATATGAAAGGGAGGAGATTTAAAGATGCTTCTACCCATTTCTGTTTCTGCTTTATCAACCTCTTCTTTTGCTGCCTTTACTTTGGATTTTAAAAGCAGGAACCAAAGAGAGATACTGTGTTCATAGCATCATTATTCACAATAGCTAAAATATGGAAACCAAGTATCCATTAACGAAATAATGGGTATGAAAAATGTGGTACAGACACACAATAGAATACTATTTAGCTTTAAAAGGGTAGGAAATTCTGACATATACTATAGCTGAAACTTGAGGACATGATGCTGAGTGAAATAAGCCAGTCACAAGAAAAATAATACGGTCTGACTTCACTTATATGTGATACTTAGAATAGTTAAATTCAAGGAAACAAAGTAGAATGGCGGCTCCCAGGGTTTGAGAGGATGAGGGAATGAGGAGTTACTGACTGATGGCTATGGGGCTTCAGTTTTGCAAAAACAGAATCTATAGCTGGATAGTGGTAATGGCTGCATCTCATGAATGTATTTAATACCATTTAACTGTATACTTAAAAATGGTTAGGATAATCATCCTCGTTTGATTTTTGCAAGGTGAATAGTCTGTACATGGATAGTGGTAATATAATGGCTGCATCTCACTAACGTATTTAATACCATTTTACTGTATACTTAAAAAGGTTAGAAGAATGGTCTTCTTTGCGCAGTTGGCAGCATGTCAGTCTCATAAAAATGGTTAGCATAATAAATTGTATGTTATGTATAGTTTACCACCATAAAAATAAAAAATACTAACCCAAAATGGATTATGAACATAATTGGAAAAAAAAAATCAAGAGAAAATTTTCAGACAATAGGGCTAGGTTAAGAGTTATTAGATTTGCCACCAAAAGGATAATATGATAAATTGGACTTCATCAAAATTAAAAGGTTTTGCTCAATGAAAGATCCTAAAGAAAGGATTAAAAGACAAGCCGCATACTGGGAGAAAATATTTGCAAATGTCTAAGGACTAGTATACTATAATAGATTACATAAAGAATTCTCAAAACTCAGTAGTAAAAAGAACAAAGAACCCAACTGAAATATGGGCCAAAGACCACAAAGAGACATTTCACCAAAAAAGATACACAGATGGCAAATAAGCACATGAAAAGATGTCCAACATCATTTGCCATCAGGGAAATGTGGCTACATATTGATGACAATGACTAAAATAAAAAGAGACAACACCAAATGCTGACAAGGATGTGGAGAAACTTGATCATTCACATACTGCTGATGGAAATGTATAATCACACAGCTACTCTGGAAAGCAGGTTAGCAGTTTCTTTAAAAAAACAAACAAACATGCAACTATCATGTGACCCATCAATTTGACTCCCTGGCAATCTCTCAAATATTTTCCTCAGTGAAGAAACCCAACCCTAAAGTTTATGTATTTATGATTCCATTCATATAAAATTGCTGAAATGACAAAATAACAAAAATAGAGAACAGATTAGTGGTTGCTTTGAGTTAAGAAGGGGATGTCATGAGAGAAAAGTGGGTGTGGCTAGAAAAAAGTCTCAAGAGTGATCTTCATGGTGATGGAAATATTCTGTAATTTGATTGTATTAATGTCAGTATCTTGCTAGTGATACTGTGCTACGGTTGCTACTGAAGGAAACTGAGTTAAAGGCACATGTGATGTCCACATTATTTTTTTACAAACATACATGGATCTACAATTAACCCAAAATACAATTAAAAAAAACAACAACAACAATGGAAATGGAAATTTCTGCACACAAATTAAAGAATCTAAACTCCAAAAAAAAAAAAAGCCTTTCATAAAGCAGACACTTACCTAAATAGTGTTATCTGACAAGCCTAGACTCAGGTGGGCAAAAGAATGAACCTGATATAGATTAAGTTACTCTGATGGGATAAGGAGTGGCACTTTTAATGACGTATGCTGGCATGACAAGTTAGAATCTGGAGGATCCTAAAATAGAGAGTTATTTGTCCCCACACATTAGATCACCTTTGTAGGGCACTTACTGAGGGTACAGCAGTGTAGCAGGCTGAGAATGGGGATATAAAAGCAAAGAAACATTTCTGCAGTCTCACAGTTCACAGATCCTTAAGTCCTTTTGGTGGAAAGGATCTATGAAAAACACAAAACTGATCTCTCATCCTTATGATAGTTGAAAACAGAAGCGAAGTGAAACTAATTACAGCAGAAATCTAGGCCTAAACAAATTCAACTCCTAATTTATTAGCCTCACTGCAGCTTCCTGAAAAGGAAAGAATACTGTTTCTCTTTCCATGGTTCTTTTATATGTCATTTAGAGCACAGCAAAAAAGTTTAAGACATGTAAAGAAGCAGGATAACATGAATAAGAGGAAAACAATCAAAAGGGAACCCACACAGCAGAACCACAGATGTTGGAAATACAGCAGAAAAGAACTTTAAAATGGCAATTTTTAAGTACACAGGAAAAGACGTGCAAATTAGATGCAATATCAAATTTAAGAAAAATAGAAACTCTAAAAAGAGCAAACAGACATTCTAAAAGTTAAAAATACAATAAATGAAATTAAGAAGTCTATGACCTATTCAAAGGCCAGGTGCAGTGGCTCATACCTGTAATCCTAGCACTTTGGGAGGCTGAGGAAAGCAGATCACCTCCTAAGGTCAGGAAAGTGGCACGTGCCTGTAATCCCAGCTACTCAGGAGGCTAAGGCAGGAGAATTGCTTGAATCTGGAAGGTGGAGGTTGCAGTGAGCAGAAAGCGCACCACTGCATTCCAGCCTGGGTGACAAGAGCAAGACTCCATCTCCAAAAAAAATAATAATAAGCCTATGACTTATTCAAGCAATGAGGTAATTTTAAATGTACTATATTCAATATGTAAGAATTTTCAAAATATACTAAACACAAATGATCCCATTCTTCCGTTACATGCCTCCCCAACACGTCTCTAATCCCTCAACCGTGGCAAAGACTACTAGATGATCACAGCACTTTCAACCTGTTACCAGAATTCTTAGCAAAGACCTCTAGACACCTCTTCTGATGCCAAGAAGAGCTGGCATCAGGAATAAAACCTGTTTGATTTAGTCAAAACGCAGGCTGCCTTAGTCACACTGCTTATGAAGAAATGTAAAGTCACCACTTTGTAATGAAGCAGGGGACTAAGTGAACTTATAAAGTAAGTGAAAGCATGTCATTGATTCCTGCCTCTCCCTTTGTCCTATTAAACAAAAACTTTCTGGTAAGGGCTCTATAATATGTTAAAAATCCTACCTCCCAGGTATGTGTTCAAGAGAAATTAGTGGATATGTACACAAAAGGACTTGGACAAAATGTTTTAAACAGCTTTATTCATATCTACCAAAAAGGAGAAACAATTCAAATTCCCACAATGGAATATTACCCAGCAAAAAAAGGAACAAGCTACCAGCAGGCACAGTAATATAGATGCTGAGTAAATGAAGCCGTAAGTAATCACATATGCTAGATGATCCCATTTATATGAAGTTCAAAACTGATCTATAGTGATGTAAGTAAAAAAAAAAAAATTATCTCTGGGGAAGGTGGAATGTCTTGGAAAGAACTAAAGGGAGTCTTTCTGGAGTACTGGAAATGTTTTATGTCTTTATATGGATAGTGATTACAGTTATAAAAAGGCATCAAGCTGCATACTTAGATTTGTGCACTTTACACAGAGAAAAGTAATAATAATGATGATGAAAATAACCAGGCTATGAAGTACAATACCTGAATCTTTGGGAATTATTAGATGATGTTAAGATACAACTGAAATGGAAGAATGGTACTAATAAAGAAGCACCATTTTTTTCCTTAATTATGTGCTAGCTTTATTTAAACTACTCTTGGCATTTTGTCTACGTGTCCTATAAACACCTGTTTAAAATTAGTTCTTTTTAGATATATCTTTTGCACTAGATCAGAAGTTCATCTGGGGCAGGGACTGGCAAACATTGTCTGTAAAAAGCTAAAGGGTAAATATTTTCAGCTTGCAGGTCACATGGTCTCTGCTGCAACTACCCAATTCTGCCACTGTAGCACTAAAGCAGCTATACAAGGTAAGTAAATGAATGACTGTGGTCCAATTTGACCCACTCACCATAGTTCACCAACTCCTGATCTAAAAGGGAAGAACTGTAACAGTCTTTGTTTTCCACGGTCATCTTCTATAGTACTGCATATACAGTAGGCACTCAGCAAAGCAAAGTAAAAAAAAATCTTTAAAATAATCTCTTCTAATCCCTCCACTCATGGTGAAAAATACGAATCAGAGGTTAAAATTAGCTCAACAGTACCACTTTTTAAAGCAGTACCTCATTTAAATAAATATGTTAAGATTTAATACTGATTTAAATTCCAAATTTTTTTTACATGTAAAACATTTTGAAACAAAAGTTTCAAAAGTTCAAACATTCTATACAGGAGAAATTAAAAACAATTATTTTAGAAAAAATTTACCTTTACCTATAGTTTGGTTATAAGTTACCAATACAAGGTCTGAGTTACATAACCATAAGGGATTAATCTAGGAAGTACTTAAAACTTACCAGATAAAATGAGAAGCTAAGACTAAATGAAAGTTTCTCCAGGACTCAAGTTTTCTAAAAGCCAAAATGGCAATGAATATATTTAAAAGTAGTTAGCATTATTAGGTAACACTTGATTATAATTTAATAAATAAATTATAAGGATATTTTACATAGTTATACTTCAACATAGTAATATGATATACACTAAAAAAATTCATTCTATTACAGCTTATTGAACACTTACGTAGCAGTAAAACAACTGGCCAACAGTAGAGGGCAGCATTTCTATCACTATTAAAATTTTAAAAATTTGAAGCCTTTAAAAAAAAAATCTTAAAAATCTGAAATATCTGTACTGAGACTTTCTTTTAAAATATTTCATACCTCTTTCAAAGCTTCGGACTAATAGAAAATTTTAATACAACCTACAAGTAGAAGTGCCCTAATATAAATATGAATATTTAAATAAAAGATAGCTGTTTTACCCAAAGTAATCAAATTTTGTATTCATAAGTCCCAAACTGATAAACCAAAACAATTCAACATTTCTCTGGTAACTAAATCCCTAAAATTGTATCAGTTATAGAGTTAAAAGAATCATTTGCTGAGTACCCACTGAAATGACAAACACCTCCACATATGGGCACATATTTTCTTTATCCACATGAAGAATTACCAAAAGAATCAGAAACTTTTCACAACTGAAGACTCGAGGAAATGTATCAGAAAACCAGGCAAAGCATCACTCTAAAATCTAAAATAAAGGCAGCAAAAATAGGCTGATAAAGCAGAAACATATATAGATAAAAGCATCTTTAAAGCTCCTCCTCTTTCATAATCCTTTTATTCCTATCTCCAGCTTGCTGTAATGAAACACCTGAACTTAAAACCATCCACCACCTCTAACAAAGAAAACTAGCACACTAGTTGTAAGAGGCAAAGAAGGAGACTATAAAAGAGAGAAAAGAGTAAGACTCATTCAGAAAAGACTGTCCATACAACCAGAAAGCTACATATTATACTATTTAATAAAAACTATTAAAAAGATCCGCTAACAATTAGTGAAGTCATACTATGTGCTAATCATTGTTCCATATACTTAACAGGTATTAGCTCAAGTAATCTTTAACAACCCTGCATACAGATACCATTATTTTCCTCCACATTAGAAATGAAGAAACTGAAGCCTAGAAGAATATTAGTAATTAGTCCAATCACCAAAATAAGTAGCATAGTTATTATAAACTGTTGGCAACCGAAGTTTCAGCAAACTGTCTCAGAAGACCAGGGATTATCACAGCTCTATAATCTACTTTTATTATTAGTGTTCAAATAAAAAGCACCTAGTCCCAATCAAATATTGGGACTAGAACCTAGACAGTCTCCACAGACTGAGCTTTTTGGTTATTATCCTCTATTCTGCTTACTCTAAGGGCAATAACTTCAGTTGAGTGACTGCTAGAGAAATCATAACGCAAGGAATTTAAAAAGTGAGAGTGACAAAATAAGGAAAATGAAAACCTTAGTTATCCTTTGTCTGATTGCAAAAGAATGAGCAGAAAATAGGGTAGCACTTGAAAGTGATCCCTATTATTCCAATTCAGCAGGTCCTGAGTGAAGTGAACACGAGATGAACACTGACTGAATAATAAACACTAAGAAAAAGGTACAATAGTTAAGAAATAAAACAATAGGCCAGGCGTGATGGCCTCACATCTGTAATCCCAGCACTCTGGCAGGCCGAAGTGAGCAGATCGCCTGAGGTCAGGAGTACAAGACCAACCTGGCCAACACGGTGAAAGCCCATCTCTACTAATAATACAAAAATGAGCCGGGCATGGTGGTGGCCACCTGTAATCCCACCTACTCAGGAAGCTGAGGCAGGATAATTGCTTGAACTCAGGAGGTGGAGGTTGCAGTGAGCCAAGATTGCTCCACCGCACTCCAGCCTAGGTGACAGAGCGAGATTTAGTCTCAAGAAAAAAAATAAACAATATACTATGGAAAGTTCAAAGAAATCCAATCATTTTGGATAAGATTAAGAACTATAACGAGCCCTTTCCAAATGGAAATGGAGAGACAATTTAACGAAAATATTTAATATAAAGTACAATGTTTTAACTGGAAAAATAGTCTAAAGGCGATTAACTTGTGGAAATTTTGGCAATATTTATAAAAACATTAGAAATTTTTATGTCTTTAATACCAGAGATTCCTCTCACCTAAAGAATCATGGTTATACCCAGAGATTAAGCTTCTAGCATATCATTTTAAGAGGAAAAAATAGAAAGAATCCAAATGTTAACTGACAAAATAAGATATTCAAATCATGAAGCCATTAATATAAGCTACAGGAAAACACTCAACAACATGTTAACGATTTTCAAAACATATTAAATACAAATGATCCCATCTTCTGCCAAGTCTCCCACCTTTCTCCAATTTCTTAGTCATGGCAAAGACTACTAACTGATTACAGCACCCTTTCCTTTTAACCTGCTATCAGAATTCTCAACACAGATCTCTGGGCATCCAACATCAGCCAGAGTTGGCATCAGAAATAAACCCATCTGATTTAGTCAAAAGGTAGGTTTGACTCAGACAACTGTTAGTCATGGAGCTGGAAAACTACTGAAATCGGTTAAAGTATGTCTTTGATTCCTCTCTCTCTTACCTTCTCCTATTAACAAAAACCCACTGGTAAGGACTACAAGAAATAAACTTAAAACCTTGCCTCCCAGGATAACGAATCAAGAAGACTACTGCCTAGCCTCTGATTTACACTAGCAGTTGGGAAGATGTATAACACTAGTATTGGGAAGATGTATGAGATAAACTTATCCAGCTCTCCTGCCTCACTCTACTGGGCAGAAAACATTCCTTACTGTATACTACTTTAAATTTAGAGAGTGTTCCTGCTACTAAAATATTTTTTTCTTAGGCTAGATAAATTGATTCTAAAGTGTATACAGAAAAATATAAATAATCTTTTTTTTTTTTTTTTTTTTTTTTTTTTAAGAAAAGCTCTAAAACAGAGAAGCAAAGATAGAGGATAACCCTACTAGATGTTAAGGTAAACTATATAAAGCTTCAGTAAGTAAAGCACTGTCAATCTGAACAGACAGACTAGTGAAACAGAGAATCAAATGTCCAGAAATATACCCAAATACATATGAGAAATTATTATGTGTCAAAAGATAGCATCTCAATTCAGAGGGAGAAAATAAATACAGACTTCTTAATAAAATGACACTGGAACAATGGGTAAACATTTGGAAAATTATTACACTGGTTCCACAACTAACACTATGCATCAGGATAAACTTAAAATGGTCCAAAGATTTAAAAGTGAAATCCTACATAAAGTAACCAAAAGAAAACCTGGGTGACTTTTTTATAATTCTGGAATGTGGAAGGTCTTACTACTATGACCCAAATGCAGAAGCTAGCCAAGAGGGGAAAGAAAAAAAGAGGGAAGAAGAAGTTGACAGGGGAGAGAAGGAGGAGGGGAGGAAAAGAGAAAAAAAGTGCTGATAATACCATGAATAAAAAATGACAAAGTATGAGAGAAAAAACTGCAACTGATATCAGAGACAAAGGCTAATCTCCCTGATGAACACCGAACTCCTAGAAACTGAGATGAAAAAGACCAATATCCCAACAGAAAAAAAAATGTAAAATAAACCTTGCTTAAATATACAGAAGAAATGAAAATTTAAACTATACTGATATGCCGTTTCTCATTAAGCATTGGCAAAAATATAAAAATTTGAAAACATACTCTGTTGATAATGTTGCAGGGAAAGTCATTCTCAAACACTGCCAGTAGGAATACAAAATGGCACAACTCCTATGGAGGGGAATCTGACACCAGGCACCAAAATTATATCTGCATATACTCTTTGAACAAGTAATCCCATTTCATACAGATATGCCTGCACAAATATGAAGTGGCATACATACGAAGTTGTTTCCTGAAGTAGCTTGTAAAAGATTAGAAAGAAATTTACTGTCCAGCAAAAATACATTTATATTGTCTTAGCCTATTTGTGATACTATAACAAAATACCACAGACTACATAATTATAAACAGTAACAATTTATTTCTCATGGTTCTGGAGGCAGGGAAGACCAAGATCAAGACACTGGCAAGACTAGGGTCTGGCGAGGACTGCTTCTGCTTACAAAATGGCACTCTGTTGCTACAACCTCTGGAGGAGAACTCTATCCTCACATGGCAAACGGAAAAGAAAGCACTCCCTTCTGCCTCAAGCCCTTTTCATTAGGGTATTAATCCCACTCATGACTTAAATCATCTCCCAAAGGCCACACATCTCAACACTGTGGATTAAGTTTCAACATGAATTTTGGAGGCAACACCATTATTCAAACCTGGCATATATCTTTTGAACGTTTTGAATTTTTTTTCTGATATACAGTATTAGGTATGGATCCAACTTTCATCTTTTTCCAACAGAACAGGTTGTTACAGGTCAGTCAGTTATTTATTTATTTATTTAGAGATGGAGTCTCACTATATCACCAAGGCTGGAGTGCAGAACCATCTTGGCTCACTGCAACTTCTGCCTCCTGGGTTCAAGCAATTCTCGTGCCTCAGCCTCCTGAGTAGCTAGGATTACAGGCACCTACCACCATACCCAGCTAATTTTTGTAGTTTTAGTAGAGATGAGGTTTCACCATGTTGGCCTGGCTGGTCTCGAACTCCTGACCTCAGGTGATCCGCCCACCTCAGTCTCCCTCAGTGCTAGGATTACAAGCATGAGTCACCACACCCAGCCAGGTAATTTATTTAAAATGGTTAATAAACTATGGCACATCCACATGATCAAATACATTTCTGTAAAGATGAATGAGAAAAAGCTCTATGTGTTAAAATGGAGAGACCTTCAGGATACTGCAAGTAAAACCAGCAAGAGGCAAAATACCACATGAAACATATTACTTATTGTGTAAGGAAAGATACATAAAAATATTCTTATTTACTTGTATTTGTGTTAATACTAGAAAGATAAATAGAAACTAACAAAAAAGCAGTTTCCTATATGAGTTGGGAGGAAGGTATAGAAGTGAGGCATATCTATATAAACTTTTATATGACAGTTTTGATTTTTAAATTTGTGAATTTGTTGTCCACTCAAAAACAGATTAAAAAATAAATGAAGGGTTGGCTGGTGTGTGGGAATGGCTGTTACAGACTTAATAACTTAATAACAAGTCCATTTAAATTAATTAAAGTTAAAAATTCAGTTTCCCTGTCAAACCAGCCACTCCATTTCAAGTGCCAGTGGACAGGACAGCAAAGATACAGAACACTGCCATCATTGTATGAAGCTCTACTGGACAGTGCTAAAGTTGAGTCTACAGACAGAAGCACACCTGATAAAATGAAAAAGGATTCTGTGTCTCCCATATTAAATATAAGCCAGAAACAAATATACAACAAAATCAACAAATCAGTCAAATTTCAGTCAAATATTTATGTGGCTAGACATGATGATGTACTTCCTTTCCACCATAAACTAAGAAATTCATGGAAAACAATAAGAAGATAAGCCACTTTCTGGATCCTTTTGAATGCATTATAAATACAGAATAATAGATACATTATAGTGATGATATTCCAGGATGTCAATCTAGAACTATATGACTTTAAATGCACTAAAGTCCCATTTTAAAAACTAAAATACTTTTTGAATCCATAAATTTCTATACCATCTGTTCCAAAGCTTCATTCTTTTAACAATTAGTAAACTTACTAAGCATCTACTATATATCAAACACTTGGTCAGTCACCAGGAATATCACAGAGAACAGAAGTTTTACTTTTTTCTAACACTTACAGGCCAATGAGAAAAACATACATTAGTGAAGAATTACACAAATAAATGACATACTGTGTGGCATAAAAGAAAAATAAACTATACTTACAGAAGTAGAGGAACCTAACTTAATGGGGAATCAAGCAGGGCTTCCCTGAGGAAGTAATCTATAAACTGGAATCTGAAGGGTAAGATTTGGGATAAATAGCTTGCATTGCAAATAGAGGAAACTTTTATGCATAAAGATCTCAAAGCATCTGGGAAGCTGAAGAGGGAGGATTATTTGAGTCCAGGAGGCAGAGGCTGCAGTGAGCCAAGATCAGGCCACTGCACTCCAGCCTGAACGAGAGTGAGACCCTGTCTGGGGTGGGGAAGAGCTCAAACTCAAAGCAGAAGGAAACACCTCACAAGACCTGAAAAAAGTTCTGTCAACAGAAATAATGAAAACCTGTTCTGCAGCTTCTAAAATATATGTATGGCCAATTCCTTAATTGGGAGACATGCCTAAGACTGTATATACTTCAAACATTGCCCTAATGGCACTTAACATGGACTCCACAGTTTCGGAAAATAAGTTCAATAACAAAAATATTTAACAACTGGCACTGAGTGTAAGAGAATCTCCTGAAATATCAATGTTTATTTTCTCCTTTTTTTTTTTTTTTTTTTTTTTTTTGAGACAGGGTCTTGCTCTGTCACTAGGCTGGAGTGCAGTGGCGTGATCTCGGCTCACTGCAACATCCACCTCCCAGGTTCAAACGATTGCCCTGCCTCAGCCTCCCAAGTAGCTGGGATTACAGGTGCACATCACCACGCCTGGCTAACTTTTTCTATTTTAGTAGAGACAGAGTTTTACCATGTTGACCAGGATCGTCTTGATCTCCTGACCTCATTATCTGTCCACCTCGGCCTTCCAAAGTGCTGAGATTACAGCCATGAGCCACTGTGCCCGGCCTCTCCTTTCTTAATTAAGAACATACAGGAAAAAATTTTTTCTTTTCAGGTTTTTCTCCTGCTATCTAAACTGCTAAATAACCCTAAAATGAAGGGAGACAGAGAACATCCCTTTTCTGCTTAGTTGATCAGCAAGCAGTACAACAAACAATGGAGAAAGACAGGATCCTACTATAAGAAATTCTGGGGCCGGGCGCGGTGGCTCAAGCCTGTAATCCCAGCACTTTGGGAGGCCGAGGTGGGTGGATCACGAGGTCGAGAGATCGAGACCATCCTGGTCAACATGGTGAAACCCCGTCTCTACTAAAAATACAAAAAACTAGCTGGGCGTGGTGGCGCGTGCCTGTAATCCCAGCTACTCAGGAGGCTGAGGCAGGAGAATTGCCTGAACCCAGGAGGCGGAGGTTGCGGTGAGCCGAGATCGCGCCATTGCACTCCAGCCTGGGTAACAAGAGCGAAACTCCGTCTCAAAAAAAAAAAAAAAAAAAAAAGAAAAAAAAAAAAAGAAATTCTGGTACTCACATGTTCTCACTCATAGGCAGGTGTTGAACAATGAGAACACTCATAGGGAGGGGAACATCACATCACACACTGGGGTCTGTTGGGGGGGAAACAGGGGAGGGACAGCAGGGAGTGGGGAGTTGGGGAGGGATAATACGGGGAGAAATGCCAGATACAGGTGATGGGGAGGAAGGCAGCAAACCACGCTGCCACATGTGTACCTATGCAACAATCTTACATGTTCTTCACATGTACCCAAAAACCTAAAATGCAATTTAAAAAAAAAAATTCTGGTACTAAAGTTACACAACTCTCAGAAGTTACTTGACAGCTGGGAAACCTCTATAATAAAGAACATTAATGTCCTCAGCTGCAGTTAAAGCAGAGTACTTTATTGCTAACATAAGAAAATAAACAATATATAACAATAATCCTAAATCACTCTTTCTGGGCTTCTTATGCTCTCAGTAAATTTTCCTACAGTGATTACGAGCCTGACAAAAATGACACTTCTCTGCCTGGCCTCTCACAATATTAACTCTACCTCAACTGACATATTTACAAAGGAGCTACCTAAGAACACAAGAATTTAAAAACACAAAATTAAATCTCTTAGAAAGACATTATGTGGAAAAGCACAAAATACTGTATCCATGCTGATTAAAGTATATAAAAATGTATGTAAGTGTACAAACAATAATCAGAAATACTGCCATGGTAGAAATGCTCACTAGCATCTTTTCCCCCCATAAAATACCTAAATCCAGAAGAGTATTATTTTTAATTCAAAGAGGAAGTACATTTTCCTTTCCACTAAAGGGCAAAACAAAACAAAAATTACATTTGTGTTTAAAATATATTCATCAGGAAAGGAATGCAGAGCTACTTTTGACAGTCTTAAATTAGTAAATGCCATTAATACTACTGTAAATGGAGACTAAGATTTGGCAGTTCAATAGCAGTGATTATTTAGTCATTACATCTCACAACCTTGTCATTTGCAAATGTTTTAAAATAAGAGTCTTCATTGTGAAGAGCATATAGTTATGGGTGGGGGGAACAACCAAAAAACTAACCATCATTGCTTTAGCTCAACCCACATGCCTGTACTTAAGGGTATCCATGGTAGCAATGATGCAACGTGCCTACCTAGTTCACCATGCCTACACAAGTGGGAGAGAGGGGAGGCGGATGATGAAAAAAATTCATTTGGAAAGGTGTCTTAGTATTAACATGATAAAATTACATCAACTACATTGTCAGACTTTTAAAACACATAAAACCACAAAGCTCTGTAAAGACCAGAAAAGGGAGAAAAGAATAACAGATGGGGTTCACACTGCAGCCTTTAGTTGAAAAGAAAATCAAGAATTTTGCTCTTCCTGCTAGAGCTATTGGTTAAATATGTTCAAAGGGTATATTCTAATAATTGAACAAATTGTTTTAATTTAGCTTTCAAAAGCAACTACAAACAATGTTTTAGGCTTCTAATTTCCAACCTACATCCTTTTCTATTTTTGCTTCAACAGTTACATAATAAAAATTTATAAATACTTTAGGGTAATGATTACATCTAATTCTTTTAAGCAAAATAGACCCTCTTTTGCTAAAAAAGGGTCAATGCAAAAAAAATTCTCAGTCTATCAAGGAAGATCGAGCAGAGAGAAGAGATGGATCATTTCAAATAACTTTGCTATAGTATTGGAAATAAAACCAAAATGAATGAAATGATAAAAGGTAAATCACAGGGAAGAACCAACCACTAACAAACATGAAAAAAATTTATAGAGGGAAAAAGCAACAACAACCCTGTTTTCCAGGCTTATGTGCCCTTTAAACATTCATTAAGAATATTTCAACAAGACAGTTTACCTAGAGGTACACAGAAGACATCTCTTTATAAACAGGGGATGGAAACAGATAATGGGCATGTCTGTATCCAATCACGAACTACTGTTTGAACTAGAACTCTAGGAGCAACAAGAAAAGAAAACTAATTTTCATCAATTTTCCTGCTTTTTCTCTTATGAAATATAATTCACTATACAGGAAAAATAGCCTACTTTCAGAATTTACAAATTTACCTACTCTTTTAAGTAAACTGTATTACTGAACATAATTTTAAAATCTCAACAAGTTTGGGATTTTAAATTAGCAATCACTATGAGACATCCTAAGTGCATAGAAATAAAAAAAGGTAAATTATTCCATATTTTAAAAACCAATGGATACATTTTAAGTGTAAGCACACTGAATCTATAACAACACAATGTCTGCAAACTGGTGCTCAAAAATAAAAGAAGCCAAACTTAGAGATTAAGTGAAGCATGCTGTACTTTGAAGACAATGAGCAAAACAGACTTCAAAACAAGTACTTTCAAGGAGTACTTGTACAAATTTAATAATTTTAAATCCAAATCAACATCTAAGAGCAACACAATCAGCACTTGACTATTTTCCTCTTCCTAAAAAAACACAAAAAATTAACTATAATTACAACAGATGGAAGAGTCCTGAAAATGTTCTCAAAATGAGTTATACGTTCAACTAGCATGGCATGTTGGGACACGAAATAAAGGGGAGGAGAATAACTCTGAGAATATGTTTAGAAGATTTAAATATAATCAAGGCTTTACAGACCTTTGCTATTGGGAGAAAGGCTTCCTGAATATCTCAGGGAAAAATATTTCTGTGCAACACATTTTTAGCTATCTAAAACACATTTCAAAATACTGCCTTTTCCAAAGGATATAAACTAAGCATCACATGGATTCAAATATATATTTTCAAATATATAACAATGGTTACACCTTATTTTTAAACTACACAGTTAACAAAGGGTCTCTCACATCTGTCACTAACAATGAAATACAGAAAAGCATATTATATCTTACCTTTGTGGTTACAATGCACAGGCAATCCATTACTTTACCATTACAATATTTTATACATAAACCAAACTATTTTAAGTTGCTTGGTTGAACAAAAAATGTAAATAAAAATAGAGTTGTGAGATAAAACCATAAATGAAAAAGTTATAACTGTAGCTAGATGGCTCCAGGATCCATTCTTAGAGGTAGCAATTTTTCTACTATCTGAAATACAAGAAACCAGAGTCTGTCACGTGCCCTACAATCTTCTTTATGTAACCTGTATCTGAAGAACTTGAAATTACCCCACAAAACACTGTGGAAGATGTCAGGGCTTATTCCACAAGAGTCCACTCCTTCTTCAGATGCTGTTTCATTAATCCCTCTTTTCAAGATATGAGGTTGACAGGAAATCATCTGATGAAATGCTCCACAAGGAGGTTTCCCCAATATAAATTTAAATCTGCTTCTCTTTGTTTGCTACAGTTTGGATACTCAAATGACAACTACCAAAAAAAAAAATCACTAAAAATATGCCGGCAAACATTTCCTCCACTAAACCATTTCAGCAACAGCAGCCTGCAAAGTAATGACTTTCTCGAGCAGTAATGAATGGAATATTCCATGTGGTTTTTTGAGAAGGGGAGCAGGAAAAACAAAATATAATAATTTAAAATATTATATATAAAACTTGCCTTTTTTTCTTTGCTAAAAAAAATGAATAAATAACATTTTACTAATGATGGCAAATTTTAACTTTATTACCTTACTAAATCCATTTCACTGATTCCCCCCCGATCAAAGAAAACCACCACAAAAAGATAGTATAACTATATAACCTTTCAAACTCCTCAAGAAGTCTTCGTTTTTAACCCAGAAGCCAAACTAACTTTGTGAATTGATGTCCCTTCTCTAAGATTATTAGGACTGAAGACAGGCTAAAAGAGAGGGTACATGGCAGAGGGATATAGCTGGCTTTCAGCATAAGCTTCCAGCCACATTCCCCTATACAAATGCCATAGTAAGGTTAGCCACATGTGGTGGCCTGCACCTGTAGTCCTGGCTACTTGGGAGGCTGAAACTGGACAATGGCTTGAGCTCAGGAGCTTGAGGATGCAGTGAGCTTTAACTGCACCACTGCACTCCAGCCTAAGCAACAAAGTGAGACCCTGTCTGTAAAAAACTTTAAAATCCAAAAAAATTTCTAAAAAAGTTTTCAATGCATAGTAAGGAAGAGTATTATATCTAATTTTTGTCCACAGTTTCCTCATAGTTTACAGATATTATGAATGACCTCAAGTTCAAACAATTGAAGTGTTCCTACTTGCCTTTTATACCCTATTCCTCCTCCTAACATTTCAAATACACATGGGCTGCACCAACTTTCAGACTAAACCAAATTTCACTGTAAGGGTTATGAAAAGGAGTTAATACATACATATCACTTGGTAGAACCTATCAAATAGTGAGATAATACTTACTATCAAATAGTAAGTATTATCAATGTTATTACTATCATTGACATGTATCAGACTACAGTCTTTTATTTAAAGCGTAACAGGATATACTTGAGACAGGTTCAATGGGACTTAACCTTACTTTACCTCAGGCGTCCCCAAACTTTTTACACAGCAGGCCAGTTCACTGTCCCTCAGACCGTTAGAGGGCCGCCACATACGGTGCTCCTCTCACTGACCACCAATGAAAGAGGTGCCCCTTCCTGAAGTGTGATGGGGGGCCGGATAAATGGCCTCAGGGGGCCGCATGCGGCCCACCCACGGGCCATAGTTTGGGGACGCCTGCTTTACCTAATGGGGCTGTTATGTGAGGATTAAATAATACACACAGGGCACTTAGAATAATGCTGACCTTGTTAAGTCAACAGTGGCAATAAATAGTCCAATAGTGCTCAATAAACTCCAGTTACAGCTATGTATCTACTGTGGTATAATATGAAATATATTGGTCTTTTTTTCTGTCACAGGGTGCCTAAAACTCTTGGAAATTCCTAATGGGAGGGTCTTTTTTTAGCCCTTTGGATCACAACTAATGCTAATGAGGTAACTTAGAGTGAGTCCCCCAGAAAGCCTAAGGATGAGGCTCTTCACCAGAAAAGACCATGAAATTAGAGGATTATAGGGTTGGAATTTTCAGCTCTACCCACCAACCTCCAGGAAAGGGGCAGGGGTGAGAGGGCTGGAGATCAAGCTCTATAAAAACTCTTTTAACAAGATGCGATGTGCTTTTGGGTTAGCAAAAGCATGGTGGGAAGGCTGAGGACTCCAACTCTAACAGGAGAGAAGTTCTTGCACTTGGGACCCTTCCAGATCTTGCCCTATGTGCCTCTTTATCTGGCTGTTCATCTGCATCCTTTATAACATCTTTTATAATAAACTGGTATATGCATTTTCCTGAGTTCAAAGCCATCCAAGCAAATTAATCAAACCCAAAGAGTGGGTCATGTGAATGAACCCCTATTTATAACTAGTCAGTCAGAAGTATAGGTCACAATCTACTATATATAAAGTGGGGACAGTCTTGTGGGGCTAAGCCCCCAACCTGTGGGATCTGACACTATCTACTTAGAGAGTACTACTGTCTCTAAGTAGATACTGCCAGGACTGTATTTACTTAGAGAATGCTACTATCTCTAAGTAGATAGTATTAGAATTGAATTATAGGACACCCAGTGGGTGTCCACTAGAAAACCTTCACCAAACAAAAAACTCCTCATACATCTAGTCACAGAAGTGTGCTGTGTTGAGAGTAGAGAGAAAAAATGGTTTGTCTTCTCCTCTCAGACCTAAATACACATGTATGTAGCTATGTAAATTTCATCATGGGCCAACACTTCCCTTATCCCATGCAGGATGTAGCCTGGAAATTACAGCTCTGTTGAATACTCTCTTTTCCCCACCCCACTCACACAATAATCATTTGCTCCCAACTTAAAAGAGTAAAGCTCATATGAGGCTCAAGGCTCATGTCTCCTTAAATAGTTTATCATTTTTAACTAGAATACTGAAAACAGTGTGGGTAATATCTAAGTACTGAAGAGGCATTGCATTCTGTGAAAGAAAATAAGGAGCTATGTAAAACACCTGGTTGCTCTCTTAGTATTCTGAAATTTCTCTTGTGAAATTTTTATGACATCTAGAGTAGTCTAGCCCAGAGAGGCCAGGCATCCCTAGGTTTGGCAGACTTCATAATAGAAGAGGCTCAAAATCACTACAGCAAGTCAGAAATATCATTCAGCTGGGGTAACTTAAGTAGGCACTTTCTTTCTTTTTTTTTTTTTTGAGATGGAGTTTTGCTCTTGTTACCCAGGCTGGAGTGCAATGGCACGATCTCGGCTCACCACATCCTCCGCCTCTTGGGTTCAGGCAATTCTCCTGCCTCAGCCTCCTGAGTAGCTGGGATTACAGGTACACGCCACCATGCCCAGCTAATTTTTTGTATTTTTAGTAGAGACGGGGTTTCACCATGTTGACCAGGATGGTCTCGATCTCTTGACCTCGTGATCCACCCGCCTCGGCCTCCCAAAGTGCTGGGATTACAGGCGTGAGCCACCACGCCCGGCCAAGTAGGCACTTTCTTTAGGAGATGGGGAGAGGGTCTCAACTTCCCCTTTTGTAAAATAAAAGCCTCAATGGCTTCTAAGAGTCCTTGAACTTATACCAAGCCTATGTTCAGTTTCTAAATCCAATGGATTCTAAGGTCCAACAGGACAAGACTGAAGAATCTCTCATGAGGCCAGGCGTGGTGGCTCACACCCATAATCCCAGCACTTTGGGAGGCCAAGGTGGGCAGATCACTTGAGGTCAGCATTTTAAGTCTAGCCTGGCCAACATGGTAAAACCCTGTCTCTACTAAAAATACAAAAATCAGCCAGGCATGGTGGTATGCACACCTGTAATCCCAGCTACTCGGGAGGCTGAGGTGGAAGAATCGCTTGAACCTGGGAAGGGTACATTGCAATGAGCCAAGATCCCGCCACTGCACTCCAGGTTGGGTGACAGAGCAAGATTGGGGGTGAGGGAGGGAGGGAAAAGAATGTCTCATGTACCTACCATTTTACCCCCATAACCTTGGGGGATAGCATGGTGGCCAGAATGTTTGTGGAATTAAAGAACGGCCTTTTAATATTTAAACTACAGGTGATTACGAAACTGAAAACAGCTTGAAACAACCCTGAAAATTAGACACTCCATTTTCCCAGTAAAAATAAAAGTTTTGCCAACTCAATTATAAACCTATAAGAAGATTAAATAGTTAAATAGCTAAATGTATCAGTTAACATATAATTATTTAACAACACATTATTAAAATGGTACGTCTAATATATTATTCCAGCCACAGTTCAGAAAACAATTTTAGTCAAACTCCTCACATTCATCTCCGATGTTTAGGGTCATGATTTACATTTGTTTACATTTGTTAATTATCTAATCTATTTGGCCTCAAACATCTATTTTATAGAATTTAAGTTGTTTAAGATACTGCCCTTTCTGAACTATAATGTCACGTGACCATTTATCCCAAATTAATACTCCAGACTGAGTATCCATAATCCAAAAATCCACAATCTAAATGCTCCAAAATTCAACACCTTTTAAGTGCCAACATAATCCTCAAAGAAAATACTCATTGGAGCATTCCAGATTTTGTTATCGGTTTTGTTTTTGTTTTTGTTTTTGAGATGGAGTTTCACTCTTGCCACCCAGGAGTCCAATGGTGCAATCTCAGCTCACTGCAACCTCTGCCTCTCAGATTCAAGCTTCTCCTGCCTTAGCCTCCCCATGTAGCTGGGATTACAGATGATCACCACCATGCCCAGCTAATTTTTGTATTTTTAGTAGAGATGGGGTTTTTCCATGTTGGCCAGGCTGGTCTTGAACTCCTGACCTCAGTTGATCCACCTGCCTCCACCTCCCAAAGTGGTGGGATTACAGGTGTGAGCCAGCATGCCCAGCCGCATTCCAGATTTTTAATTTTCAGATTAGAAATATTCAACCAAGAAGTATGATGAAATTATCAAAATATGAATAAATCCAAAATCCAAAACACTTCTGGTCCCAAGTATTTTGGATAAGGAATACTCAACCTGTAGTGCTCACTCACAGAACAGGAAGCTGATTTTCCCCTGTACTGTAGGCATATATTTATAACCTTCATGATGTAACCCCTTACTATATTATTTTTTAATATACCTAGGAAGCCTTCAAAAAATCTTGCATATATCTACTACAGGTTTTAAGGCCATACTCAGGAATGATTATTCAATTTGTGTTAAATTCTACACTAACCACATCTTTTCTAAGTATCTATAAATATCCAAGTGGCACTGAGTAGGGTACATTTCAAGCCTATGTGTTCTCCTCAGATGGTCATTTGCAGTTAAAAGTAATTTAGAAATCACCCTGTAATATGAGCACCTTTAGAAGGACTGAAATATAAGCCTTTTGGGATGGTAACACTTCACCTAATAGGCACATAAGATAATTAACAGTATTTTAGAATACCAATGGCTTTGTATAAACAAGCAATTGCTTCCAACCGTAACAAAATAAAAGAAGACTGACTTTCCCACCTTAAGAAACTAAAAAAATGAACAAGTATAAAACAATGATTTTCAAATATCGGACAAAGTGCAAAACAGTGATCCCTGTGAGAAGAGAAACAAATGAAGTGTGTCCTGTAAATGCCCAGAAAGTTTCCAGGCTATAGCAGAAGAAGGGGGAAACATAGCCCAGCAGCCTGAGTTGAGGAGAAAGCGCTGGAATGCACAGAGCTAAAATTCCCAGGTAAGAGCACCAGAAAGGAGAGCTGCACAGAGAAAGTGCCAGAGATTTGCAGAGTTCCCCTCAAGTCTTCAGATTAGTTTTAATCAGTACATGCATATAAGAAAACTTGAAGGTGAAAAAAGAATCTTAGAAAGAAGCAAATGGAACAAAACCCAGAGCTCACACAAGGCCAAGAATAATGGAAAAACGCTTAATACAGGGGGCACTGGGTAAGCCTTCTACAACTAAAGGTTGCTCAGTTCCACTAAAAAAAACTTAAAAGCAGTTTGAACAGGATCAAACTCTTTTCAAGTAATTTAACATCCCAAAACAAAGCTCAAGAATATTTAAAAGAATACAAAAATATGTAGGTCCCCAATAGGTAAAATTCACAATGTCTGCCAAATTCATCAAAATTGCCAGGCATGTAAAGAAGCAAGAAAACACAACCCAAAGAGAAAAAAAAAACAATCAGTAAAAGCTGACCCAGAAATGACACAGCAGAAATCAGTAGACAATTTAAAAGTTACTTTAACTCTGTCCCTTATGTTTATGAAGACAGAGAAAAGCATAAGTGTGTTAATTAGACAAAAATAAAAACGTAACTACTGAGACCAGCCTGCGCAATACAGCAAGACCCCGTCTCTGCCAAAAAAAAATTTCTTTAAATTGCCCAGTCTGGTGGTATACATGTGTAGTCCCAGGTACTTGGGAGGCTGAGGCAACAGGACTGCCTGAAGCCAGGAGGCTGAGGATGCAGCAGGCCATGCCCACATCACTGCCCTGCAGCCTGGGCAGTGCAGCGAGACCCTGTCTCCAAAAACAGGGAGAGGGAGAGGAAAAGAAAAAAGAAACTAAATCAGTCTTTTAAAGATAAACTGTCTGAAATAAAAAACTAACTGAGATTAACAGTAGACTGAATACTTCAGAAGACTAATGAACTTGAAGACACAGCAACAGAAATTGTCTAAAATTTAACATCAAGGAAAAAGACTGAAAAAAGATTAATCATATCAGTAAAATGCAGACAAAGTCAATCAAGCCAACATACATGTAACTGGAATCCCTGAAGCAAAGGGGAGGGAAGAGAGAAAAAAATCTGAAATAATAATTGGTGAAAAATGTCTAAAATAGGTAAAAACTATAAACCGACAGATCCAAGAAACTCAATGAATCCCAAGCACAAAAAAGGTAAAGAAAACTGTAATGATGAACATGGCATGAAAGTGGCAAGCACCAAATTCAAGACAGAGGTTAATTCTGGGGAACAAGGCAGGAGAACATGATTACAGTGGAAAACACACGGGACTTCAACTATACTTACACCATTTTATCTTTTTAAGGTAGTAGTAAATACATGGTTATTTATAATATTTACTACAGTTTCTGCATGATTACAATCTTTAAAAAAAAAAACAAAAAACACAAAATGAAAGAAAACCAACAGGGCAACTAATTGCCAAGAAGTTAAAAAAAATTCAAAAGCAAAGAGTACACAGTAGCAAATGTCACCAAAAAATCAGATAATAAATACTCTTGATTCTTTTCTCTTTTGGAGTCTCATTCTCCCTTCACACAGTATCTACAACCTCTTTTTCTATCTTGGGCCTCTGGTTCCTTATCTTGTAAATACAGTATGTTCAAAGATGCCATTAGGAGACAGGCAGGAGAAAAAAGCACTTCTTAGTAGGACCCTATAGCATTTTTTCTCTTCTTAGCTAAGCTCTTGAAAAACTAGTTTGCCTTTTTTTCTTTCTTTTCTTCCCATTCCCAATATTCTGTAACCTAGCTTCTGACCCTCCTTTTCCACATTAACTGTTCTCTTTTTTCCTTTATTTACCTTATAAAAAATTATCTACCTACACAAATAATTCAGGCACACCTTAAACACACTTATAAAGTGAGAAGCATAATGTTGAAAGTCTTTTTTTATATTCTTTTCCTGAGATAACCTCTTTTAACCATTTGGCATGCATTCATTCAGCTAATCCTATATGCTTATTATTATTACTTAGGGTCCTACTGAGAAGTACTTTTTTCTGTTTGTCTGTTTTTCTAATGGAATCTCTGAACATATTTACAGGATAAAATAAAGAGTGGAACAGAAGCCCAAGATAGGAAAGAGGTTATAGATATTCCATGACGAAAAAGGAGAATGAGATTCTAAAAGAAAAAAGTATTAAAAGCATTAACAGAAGCTGTTAGTATTTATTCTCTGATATGCCTTTCTTATAATTAAAAACATATAAAGTTCAGAAATTTTGCAATAAACATGCATCACTTTGGAAATTCAAAAAACGGGAGGGGGACGAGGTTTAGGAACACATGAAATATCACTATGCTAATACTAAAAATAGTAATAGGTACAGATATAGAGCAATCAAAATTATTCAAATGATGAGTTACTGAAAATGTCACATAATCAAAACTTGTAATTCAAAACTAATTGGGGGTGCCTTCTTGGAACAGATAAATCTAACTGATGTGACATAATTAAGCTTTCACAGAGACTTTTATTTTCTCAGTAACTATGTAATGCTGAGTTTTCTCCTAGATTAACAGCTTGGCATAATATGGCAGTTGTTCCACTTCTCTTACAGTATTTTTAGAGACAGGGTCTTGCTCCATCACCCAGGCTGAAATGCAGTGGACTGATCACAGCTCACTGCAGCCTTGATCTCCTGGGCTCAAGCGATTCTCCCACCTCATCCTCTCAATTAGCTGGGACTACAGGCATGAGCCACCACACCTAATTTTTTTTGTTTTTTTTAGAGATGTGGTCTCCCTGTGCTGCCCAGGCTGATCTATACAGAAATTCTAGAAATACGTTTTTCTTTCTTCAGTAATAAATTAAACTTGGCTTTACTTTTTGCTTTATAAATTTAATTTTTTTAACTTTTTGACTCTTTCACCTTAACACTTAGCTCAAAACACAAATACACTGTAACGCTATACAAATATTTTCTTTATATTCTGATTCTATGAGCTTTTTTCTATTTTTTTATTTTTATTTTTTCTGTTTAAACCTTTTTGCTAAAAATGAAGACACACATATCCATTAGCGTGAGCCTTCCCAGGGTCAGAATTATCAGTATGACTGGACAGTACCACTGGAAGGTTTTCAGGGGCAATAACATGCATGGTGCAATCATCTACGAAAACAGTGTCTTCTTCTGGAATACCTCCTGAAGGACATGCCTGAGGCCATTCTGCAATTAACTTTTTTCTAAAATGTTTAAGTACATTCTACAAAATAATGATTAAAAGTAAAGTACATACATAAACTTGTAACACAGTTGTTCATATTTATCAAGTATTATGTACTGTACCTAATTACACCTGCTATGCTTTTATATGACTGGCAGAACAGGTTTGTTTACATCAGCATCACCACAAACACTTGATATACACTGTGCTACAATGTTATAACCGCGATGATGTCACCAGGAGATATAAATTTCTCAGCTTGAATATAATCTTAAGTGATGCTACTTAACGTGGTCTGTGATTGGCCAAAACATCGTCATGCCGCATACTACTATATTTCTACAGCTTTTTTAAAAAAATAAAATAAACTTGCCTGTTGTATTTCTCTCTATGAAAATTAGTCCTTTCTCTCCTTATTTTAACTTTATTGCAATATTTTCCTTTGTCTATGTAACAAGTCCAATTGCCAAGAAAGTTATTAAACAAAAATAGAAACATCAATCTTAAAGCCTGAAGTTCTGAATTCTAATCTCAGTTTTTCTATATGGTAATACCGCAAGGTTGGGCAGTACCAACATCCCTGAATGACAGTTTGCTAAATTCTAAAGTAAACACAGTACATATAAGCTCCATGTATTAAGAATCAAAATCTGTTCACCTCATGTATGTTAGGAGGCTACAGCAAGAATGAATTCATGCTCCTGTGACATTCAAATTATTACAATGTATGTGAGGTGCCTTTTAAAACTATGCTGTTTGAAAAATAATAGTTATTATTTTAATTCATTCTTGTGGAACACATCAGAATTTAAGAAAGGAAGGCTTACTTTCTCACACAATATTTTTCAAATTTTATTTTACCAGTTCTGGGGTAAAAGACTAAAGTTGAAAGAATGTGTCACCTTCCTGTCCACTTCCTTACCTCTCAAAAATACCACCTCAAAGAAAAAGCAATCATTATGAACAGAAAAAGAGAAAAAGTCATTACGCATGGATTCTAGTTCGGGAGCACTGAAAACTCAAAATAAACTTGGGAAAATTGTTGGAAAGCAAGGACATGCTCAAAGACTAGTGTGGCATATGAAAAGAAAACACAGATATCCCTTCAAGTGATTCGTCTAGTAAAAGATAAATATGAGCACCCAAACTGATATGTATTATAAACATTTAATAAATAAAAATCTCTCAGACTACAGTGATAACTTTGTAAAGAGAGAAATCCAGAAAAAGTGGGGAACATAGCAACCTCTAGAAGGGATTATCATACAAACAACTCAAATAACTGGTCATTAAAAGAAAATAATGTAAACTTTAGCCTGTCTTTTTAGAAGGAACAGAAGTTCATCCTAGTTGAGGAAAAGGAGTGGAATGATAAAATTAGAAAGAAAAATAACGTTTTGAAACCTCAAATGTAATGATTTGGCAATGATCACCATTGGCTGGAAATTGACTCAGTACAAGTTGCCAAAGTACAACCCCATACAAACTTCATAATATCAACAAGAAAAACATACCTTTACAGTGGAAGAGCTGGAGGTCCCTACCTTTAAGCAATCCAACTTAGCACCACAAGTGCAACAACCTGATATTGTGTGCTTCCTGATGATGCAATATGAAATACAACACTGAGTATCACTATGACATCTGCTTACCAAAAATGAGTCTGATCAACCTTTATACCTAACTTCCTCTTACCAGAATGAGTTAAATAACATGAGGAAACAAATTAGACAAATAAAGAATGTATGATAGTCTGTAAGACAACTGGCATGGTCTCTTCAAAAAGGTAATGTCATTTAAAGTGGAGGGAAGAAGAAAAGGAAGACTATTCTACTAGATTACAAAAGACCAGAGATGCTGTATCAGATTTGGTATACTTACTCCCAACCCATTCCAAAATTCATCCCCAGATCTTCACACGTGCCTTTGGCCGCCAGTCCACATCTCTTCCTCTCACCCCACTCACTTGGGGCTTTCCTGTTAACCATAACACTGGACACTACTATCACTAACATTGACAAGTCCACAACCCTAAAGTATGGGGGAATTGCTGCCCACTAGAAGCCAGTAGATAAATTCTTTCTCTTTCCTTGCAGAGTCCTAACATGAAATATACATAGCTTCTCAGGAATGCAATACTGAGGATACAAAAATCAGTCACACTTAGTGGCAAGAAGCATCTTTGTATTAGGTTTTCGTCTTGCTATAACAGTTCTTCACCTTTTCCCTCACTTTTGCTCTCTACGAATAAACTCTCTAAATAAACTAATAGCACATAAGCAATCTATCTCAGGTTCTGTTTTTAGGAAAACCCAGTTAAAAACAGACACCTAAAGATCAAATGCATAAACGGTATATGCACTGATTTATCTGATTTTTTTTTTAAGTCTCACAAAATAGACTGGGGACAATTTTGAATATAGATTGGAGAGGAAATTGAACAATTACTGCTAATTTTCTCAGATGTGATGATGGTACTAAGATCACACAGAATAATACCTAACTATTCTTACTCTTAGGAGATTCGTGCTAAAGTTTTAATAGTTTAAGTCCATGATGTCTGCAACTGATTTTCAAATAGTTCCAAAAAATACATACATACAGGAAAAGTAATTATGACAAAATGTTAGCAACTATTGAATCTATATAGATGTTTGTTGTATTACTCTCCTAATTTTGCTCTATCTTCAAAATTCTGTATAATAAAAATTTAGAAGAAACATAATCACCTTTGGCCCATTCTTTAATTACAATAAAAACAACCACAGTTCTCACTTCATTCAAAAAAATGTTTACAGGACAACTACTGCAAGTATTATACATACTTCACTGAACAAGAAAGTTTATCGGGTGTGGTGGCTCACACCTATAACCCAGCCCTTTTGGAGGTCAAGGTAAGTGGATTGCTTGAGCTCAGTTCAAGACCAGCTTCAACCTCCAGGACTCAAGCTATCTTCCCACCTCAGCCTTCTGAGTAGCTGGAACCACAGGTGAGAGCCACCATGCCCAGCTAATTTTCGTATTTTTTGTAGAGATGTAATTTTGACATGTTGTCCAGGCTGGTCTCGAACTCCTGAGCTCAAGCAATCTGCGCACCCTGGTCTCCCAAAGTGCCGAAATTATAGGTGTGAGCCACCACACCCAGCCCCAAAATTTTACTTTTATGGTTGTTTTTTTTTTTTAAACCTTTGACTCTCTGTTCCAGTTGAAATGTATTGTGCTTAGGAGTAGGGTGCATCCTTTTCTACTGAAATGTCCCATTAAATCAGGCAATTCCTCCTACTCTTTCACCTTGCTCTATTTATTTATGTATTTATTTATGTATTTATTTTTAAGAGGGAGTCTTACCCTGTCACCCAGGTTGGAGTACAGTAGTGTGATCTTGGCTCACTGCAACCTCCATCTCCTAATTTCAAGAGATTTCATACCTCTGCCTCCCTAGTAGCTGGGATTACAGGTGTGCACCACCATGCCTGGCTAATTTTTGTATTTTTAGTAGAGACAGAGTTTCACCATGTTGCCCAGGCTGGTCTCCAACTGCTGACTTCAGGTTATTTGCCCACCTCAGCCTGCAACAGTGGTCAGATTACGGACGTGAGCCACCGCGCCCTGCCTTATCTTGGTTTTTCTAAGAGTCACCTAACCTTCCTTATAAATCAACGCTTTTCTATTGAAATGTCCCATTAAATCAGGTAATTCCTCCTACTCTTTCGTCTTGCTTTTTTTTTTTTTAGTCATATATCCTTCCTTAACATCTCTAAAAGTAATTCACTCTTATTTTAGAATAGAATTGTTCTTATAAAAATGACATGTTATTTTTAAAAATTAATAGAGCTGGGTGCAGTGGTTTACGTCTGTAATCCCAGCTACTCTGGAGGCTGAGGTGGGAGGACTGCTGGAGACCACCACTAGGAGTCTGAGACTAGCCTAGGCAACATAGTAAGACCCAATCTCCAAAAAACTTTAAAGCAGGCGTCCCCAAACTACGGCCTGCAGGCCACATGCGGCCCCCTGAGGCCATTTATCTGGCCCCCACACCGCACTTCAGGAAGCGGCACCTCTTTCATTGGTGGTCAGTGAGAGGAACACAGTATGTGGCGGCCCTCCCATGGTCTGAGGGACAGTGAACTGGCCCCCTGTGTAAAAAGTTTGGGGATGCCTGCTTTAAAGAAACGGTTTTCGGCTCAGGCACAGTGGCTCAGGCCTGTAATCCCAGCACTTTGTCAGGCCAAGGCGGACGGATCACCTGAGATCAGGAGTTCAAGACCATCCTGGCCAACACGGTGAAACCCCATCTCTACAAAAATACAAAAACTAGCCAGGCATAATGGCAGCTGCCTGTAATCCCATCTACTTGGGAGGCTGAGGCAGAAGAATCACATGAACACGGGGATGCAGAGGTTGCAGTGAGCTGAGATTGCACCACTGCACTCTAGCCTGGGTGACAGAGGGAGACTCTGTCTCAAACAAACAAACAAACAAAAAAGATGGTTTTAGCTGGGTGTAGTGGTGCTACTCAGTAGGCTGAGGAAGGACAATACCTGGAGCCTAGGAGTTTGAGGACATGGTGAGCTATGATTGCAGCACTGCACTCCACCCTGGGCAACAGAATGAGACCCTGTTTCTAAAACAACAAAAAAAGAATACAGAAAAGTACAAAAAAGAAGAAAATCCCTATCACTCTGAAACAATGATTAAATATTAAACATTATTCCAAAAATCTCACGACATAGGCTCAACGTAAAAGATATTATATAAAAAAAATTTTTTTAAGAAAATGGGACACTAATTCTGTCACTTTAAATTTACTACATCAGAAGAAATAGAAGTTACAGGGTCACAAAGTAACTGAAAAATGACCTGGCAAGAGTCAGATCAGTTACCAACTGCTATTTAAAAAAAAAAGAAAAAAAAAAGACAAAGACAAAGAAAACTGGATAGATGCTTTAAAAGATGAAGATCTGTATTTTAAGAGAGTAACAGGCCAGCTTTTGTGGAAATTGAACAATCTTAAATACTTTTAGCAAAAATAACCCTTTTTTAGTCCTGCAAAAGCAAACATGAAGTGAAAGAGGCATGTTATATACAATGTTGTTGGAAGAGATCATTATATCCAAGAATTAGTGTACAAGTATAATAACCTAAATTCTGTTTAAGACAAAATGGTTTCATGATTTTCAAATTTTTCAAGTTACAGTATAATAAACGTTCTGAAGTTTTAAGTTACTTGTTTTAATTTGAATAAGTAGATTCTCTAAGTCTCTTTTTAGTCCTAAACATCATGCCCCCAAGACTCTAAAGTAGCAAATGAAACGAGATCAAATAATAACTTAGCCAAGTTTTCCAAATGAAGCATGAATGGATGGGTGAAAGGGGAACATACTTATCTTCTCTCATAACACCCTCAAAAAGTAGAAATTAAACCTCCAAACATTCCAGGTTTTTAAAAATATCATTGTAACTATCATCTATCAGTGTGTTTTAAAACTATTTACATTTTCAGACAAACACCTGTCAAGATACTGTCGTCTCTGTAAGATGGTATGCCAGCTGACCTTGCTCACTCAAGTTTGATACACACAGGCTTTTGCTACTTTTTAAAAATCTAGGACTAGCTACTTTTTAAAAATCTAGAACTTGGACATATCCCAATGTTCCCCTTAGAGTCTACTCATGAATGGGAACAGATTTCAAACATTACTACAGCATTTTCCACGTGCCACGCACTAAACAACATTTTGTGATCTCTCTTCTCGTCTACTTTCCAAACTAATACGATCTGACATTCACAATACGAAAGTTCTTATTCTCCTATTCACTTGAAGTGCCTTTATCAGGTTCATAATACACCTTTCAGGAGGTGTAGAACCCAGAGCTGCAAATAGCATTTAAGGTATAAGTGCCTCATAATTTTATAAAAATTGAAGTGTTTCCAATGTCATTTTTGATGAAACTCAATGCACTACTCAATGCACTACTGATCTTTCTGAATGAAATCTATATGGAAAAAAACTTCCAGTTTACAAAACTGTCAACTTATTCAACCTTAATCAATATTTACAGTTAAAAAAATTATTACTGATATATACATAATTGTCTGTATTTATAGGGTACATGTGATATTTTGATACATGCATATAATGTGTAATGGTCAAATCAGAGTATTTAGAATAACCATCACCTCAAACATTTATCATTTCTTTGTGTATTCTAAACCATTTTGAAATATACAATAAATTGTAGTCACCCTATTGCGCTACTGAACAGCAGAATGTATTCCTTCTAGCTAACTGTATTTGTAAAGTCATTACCCATCCTCTCTTCATCTTTTCCCTCTCCCACCCTTCCCAGCCTGGTAGCTACCATTCTACTCTTTACCTCCGTGAGATCAACATTTTTAGCTCCCACATGAAAACATGTGATATTTATCTTTCTGTGCCTGGCTTTCTTAATTTCACATAATAACCTCCAGTTCTATTCACGTTGTTGCAAATGACAGGATTTCATTCTTTTTACAGCTGAACATAGTCCACTTTGTGTGTGTGTGTGTGTGTATGTGTGTGTGTGTACACACCACACTTTCTTTATCCATTTATTTGTTGATGGGTATTTAGATTGATTCCGTATCTTGGCCATTGTGAACAGTGCTGCAATAAACACGGGGGTACAGGTATCCCACTGATATTCTGATATTCTTTCTTTTGGACAGATATCCACTAATGAGACTGCTGGTGGGCAGTTCTAATTTTAGTTTTTTTGAGAAATCTCCATACATTTTCCATAATGGCTGTAGTAATTTACATTCCCACCAACGTCAAGTATTTACTTTTAATGGTTGCACTGATCCAGCCATTATTTAAACAATCGCCTACAAAAATAAGTATACCAAGTATAAGAACTGTAGGCTTTATAATCAAAGTTAAGTATCTTAAATCAGACAATGGAAAACACTAGTCAGCAATTAATTCTCTTATTAAGCAAGTCGAATTCTCTTAAAGTTTAACATGTTTTTTACATAAGCAAGTTTTCTAACCTAGAACTAAGACAATAAATGTGAAATACAAACTGTATAACTGTCTTAGTCCATTTTGTGCTGCTACAACTGGATACCTGAGACTGGGTAATTTATGAAAAACAAAAAATCATTTCTCACAATTCTGGAGGATGGAAGTCCAAGATCCAGGCATCTGGTCTGGTAAGGGCCTTCTTGTTGCATCTCAACAGGACAGAAAGCAGAAAGGCAAGCTAAAATGCTAAACTCTTTGTGGAGGCTCTTTTGTTGAGACAGAGTCTCATTCTGTCGCCCAGGCTGGAGTTTGGTGGTACAATCTCAGCTCACTGCAACCTCTGCCTCCCGAGTTCAGGCAATTCTCCTGCCTAAGCCTCCTGGTAGCTAGGATTACAGACACATGCCACCATGCAGAGCTAATTTCTGTATTTTAGACATGAGACAAAGTTTCATCATGTTGACCAGACTGGTCTTGAACTCCTGACCTCAAGCAATTCATCCATGTTGGCCTCCCAAAGTGCTGGAATTACAGTCGTGAGCCACCGCACCCAACCTGTGGAGGCACTTTTATAAGGGCCTTAATCCCATGAAGCATAGAGGAGTCCTCATGGCCTAATCACCTCCTAAAGGCCCCACCTCTATTATCACATTGGCAACAGCTGAATTTTGGAGGTGACACATTCAAACCATAGCAGTAACTGACTGAAGACATTTTAGAAAGCCATTTCAAATAGACCTCAGAAATGAACTATTATAAAAGCAAGTGATATATCAAATAAAGAGTATAGAAATGAAAATTATCCTAGAAAAAGTGATGAAAAAAATAAAAGCATGAAAAAATAAGGACACACACAATAAATATTATACTTTCTAATCAAAGAGAAGCATACAAGTTCTAAAATTAATAAAGAAAACTGTTGAGTTGTGTAAGAGGCCTGAAATTCAAAGGTAGAATTGCCCAAACTAGCTAAATAAAGTGGGTCAAGTCATTTTATTATTTTTTTTTTCTTTTTTGAGACGGAGTTTCGCTCTTGTTACCCAGGCTGGAGTGCAATGGCGCGATCTCGGCTCACTGCAACCTCCGCCTCCTGGGTTCAGGCAATTCTCCTGCCTCAGCCTCCTGAGTAGCTGGGATTACAGGCACGCACCACCATGCCCAGCCAATTTTTTGTATTTTTAGTTGAGGCAGGGTTTCACTATGTTGACCAGGATGGTCTCGATCTCTTGACCTCGTGATCCACCCGCCTCGGCCTCCCAAAGTGCTGGGATTACAGGCATGAGCCACCGCGCCCGGCAAGTCATTTTATTCTTAATCTGAGTTTCCTCATCTTTAAAATGAAGGTAAGGGATCAGATGCGCTCTGATTCTTCCTGCTCTAAAATTCTGTACTTCTATGTCACTAAAAACTGAGAAACCATCTAATTTCTTTACCAAACTGCTATCTGGTTGCTGCCTACCACCACTTTTTCCTGATTTATTATTCACCAAACAGAAACATTCCATTTTCCAGGCACTGTACTACCTTATACTAACTAGAAAGGGCAGATTCAAATTCAGACAGCCACTTTCAAATGACTAATGCTTCTTGGGCAGAATCCTTGTTACAAAATGCTTCGTATCTCTGCTATACCACATCCAAGTGGGCGACAGTATAACACAGGCGACCCCAAACTACGGCCCGCGGGCCACACGCGGCCCCCTGAGGCCATTTATCCGGTCCCCCGCCACACTTCAGGAAGGGGCACCTCTTTCACTGGCGGTCAGTGAGAAGAGCACAGTATGTGGCGGCCCTCCAACGGTCTGAGGGACAGTGAACTAGCCCCCTGTGTAAAGTTTGGGGACGCCTGGTATAACACAACAAAAAAAGAATATTACTAAGATAGTTACGAATATTCAAAGAAATAGCTTTAACTACAGAAATGTAGAAACCAATGCTGATGTTCAGGTTTACGCTTCAGTCTCTAGTGAGTTTGAATGCCATCCTTCAAGCCAATAAACAGAGAATCTTTGAGATAAATGGGTACAACTTAGCGGCCTAGACCACAAAACTATTTTAGGAAAGAATTCCAGAGGAAAACCATCTTTTCAAAGTACCATTTCCATTTTAATTACACATAGTTGAAGCCTTGTAGAGATCTATCGTGCAAAGAATTTTTTAATTCTCAAATAATTCATAACATTTTAAAACAGGGGCAACAGAGAATCTGAGCTTTGCTTTTCAAAAATATTTTAACCCCATTCTCTTTATTCTATTATAAATTATACTTCCACAAAAAATCCTTCTGTATAAAATATTTTAATAAAATGAAAAAACATACCAGCACAAATAAATTGATCACTAAAAAACAGCTTCAGAACAAATTTTGTATCTCACCTCTACACTAGGGCTAAGGCTGCTTGGCAGTGTTTCTGAAGTCACAGTAGAGCTTGGGAGGCTGGAAATTTCCCAAGTATTCACAGGCTGAATTGGTTCAGACTGCTTTGAACGATCTACACATTTTGGATTATCCAGTAAGGTCACTTCATAAAATTCTTGAATATCTAGAAGAAGGAAAATTAAAATTAGTAAGTATTTATATTTTCTAACTAAATTACACAATGCTACAACAACATAACTCAAAAGCACAATTTTTATTCTAGATTAGTAAATTAAGTCCCATCGTATAATGTCTTAAACAGTAAATATTTTCTTATTTCATTACATCACAATCATATCAGAATCTGCAGGGCACTGTGTAAAATTCATAGGCTTTTTACACTTCAAAGTCGCTGCCTGGTTCAAATCCCAACTCCATCACCAACTAGCTACAACTTCAGACAAACTACTTAACTTCTGGTAACTTGCCTCTTACCACTGTGAATTGTTGCAAGGATTCAGTATAATATACACAAAATGCCTAGCACTATAGGACAGAATAGGCTCCTAACAGATGGTAGCTAGTATCATTATTGTAAATTCTACAGATAATGAGTTATTCCTGATATTTTATATAGTCATCACCGATACATAAGCTGGGAATGTAAATCACTCAAGTGGTTTTAATTGCCCTTCTAGCCAGAGCCAAAGCCAAAAAAAAAAAAGGTTAAAAATCAAAGAACCAGAAAAGCTTTCAGATATCCTCTAGTCTGAATATTTTGTAACAGTAAATTAAATATTTTACACTACTTTAGAAACAATCAGTTAAAGTCATGATGTAACTCTAAAATAAATGACAAATTTATTTGTAATAGCACAGGATAATTTAAAAGATCAAATGACTCTACAATCAGCAACAATTATAGGAACTTAGTACATTTACCCTGATTATTCTGAAGCTCTAAGTAGCAGTTATACAATGCTTAGGTTCACTACTCTTAATTCCCTATTCACCAACTTGTATAATTTTGGATTTTTTTTAAAGGGAAGGTAACAATAATAGTATTATCCTGTATAGAATAATTCATAATAACTGTAAACATTTAGCCAGAATAACTTATACTTACAGCTTCTCATTATTTTGAAAGCATTAGCATTTCTTTTAAAAAATGAACCTCACAAAATAGAGACAAACTTAATTCTCTTTTCTGTTTTTTTTTTTTTTTTTTTTTTTGAGACAGAGTCTCGCTCTTGTTGCCCAGGCTGAAATGTAACAGTGTGATCGTGTTACTGCAACCTCCACATCCCAGATTCACGCAATTCTCCTGCCTTAGCCTCCGAGTAGCTGGGACTTCCAGCGCGTGCCACCATGCCCAGTTAATTTTTGTTATTTTTAGTAGAGATGGGGTTTCACTGTGGCCAAAACATGGCCAGACTGGTCTTGAACTCCTGACCTCCAGTTATCTGCCTGCCTTAGCCTACCAAAGTGCTGGGATTACATGTGTGAGCCACTGTGTCCAGCCCCCTTTCAGTTTTAATACCAGTGGAATTGCAGAACTTTCCAAGTAAAAGGCTGGTAAAAACTAATGCTTTGTACAGTGAGGATAATATTAATCTACCTCACAGGATATTAGGAGTATTACTAGAGGCCAAGCATGGCAGCTCATACCCATAATCCTAATACTTTGGGGGGCCCAGGCGGGCAGATCACCCAAGATCAGGAGTTCAAGACCAGCCTGGCCAACAGAGTGAAAAACTGTCACTACTAAAAAATACAAAAAATAGCTGGGCATGGTGGTGTACACCTGTAATCCCAGCTACTCAGGAAGCTGAGGCAGGAGAATCACTTGAACCCGGGATGGGGAGGCTGCAGTGAGCCAAGACTGCACCACTCCACTGCACTCCAGTCTGGCCAGAGCAAGACTGTCTCAAACAAAAAAAAAAAAAAAAAGATATTACTGGAGAAAATTATCTGTGGAAGCATTTTATAAACCATGAACCACTATATAAAACTGCTGACATAACCATATGAAAGAAATAAAAAACTCAAGATCAGGGTATCACCTACAAAGTATTCTTACCAAAAACTGTTTAACTCCAACCTTAATCAAGCCTTTAGAACCAACTTTTAGTTCACAGCAAAGACAGGACATAGAGAAACATGATAAATGACACCAAAAGCAAGCTATGAAACAAACCCAGAAGGAGACATTCTATAGGACAACTGGCCTGGTCTCTTTAGGAACCCAATATCATAAAAAAAAAGTATTTGAAAGTGAGAACTGTTCTGTATAAAAGAAGTGAAAAACAGCAACCAATTGCAGTGTCTGAGCCTTGAAAGCTTTGTCTAGAGGAAGCTGTGGGGAAGAGGTACAAAAGACATTCTGAGAACAATTAGGGAAATTTAAATATGAACTACCTTCCACAAAACATTAGGAAATATTTATAATTCTTTTGTAGAAGATACACATGTGGCCGTGTGTATTTATCTAGCAGGACATACATAAGAGATATGTGTTTACAGATATATCTGTATATATAGATGGAGGTATCTCTTACAAAAAAAAAAATGCCCATTATAGTATTATGACCCCAAGAGTTCATACTGATACTGGTTATCAGTATCTCAAGTAGCCCCTTTTACACTATTCTGAGTCAAGTTTCAAACTCTAAATGTCTATAACCCTTTATTTATGTTGGGATGGGGTCTCACTGTGTCACACAGGTTAGAGTGCAGTGGCATGATCATGATCACTGCAGCCTCAACTTCCTTGGTTCAAACAATCCTCTCACCTCAGCCTCCCGAAGAGATGGAACCACAGGCACATGGCACCCCACCTAATTCTTTTATTTTTTGTAGAGACAGAGTCTTCCTTATGTTGCTCAAGTTGGTCTTGTACTTCTGAGCTCAAGCTATCTTCCTGGCTCGGCCTCCCAAAACACTGGGATTACAGGCATGAGCCACCGCATCAGTCCCTTTATTTTAGGATTAACTAACAGAACACTGCTGTATTATCCTTCAATAACATCTCTAATCTAGACCAGTGCTAGCCAAAAACACTTTCTACAATGATAAAAATGTTCTATAACTGCACTGTCCAATATGGTAGCTACTAGCTACATATGGTTATTGAGCACTTGAAATGTGACTAATGTGAGTAAGGAAGTTAATTTATAATTGTATTTATTTTAGGTTTAACATATTTAAATAACCACATGTGGCTATTGGCTGCTGTATAGAACAAAAGCAATCTAGACTAGTAATTCGAATATAGGAACATTTCACTTAACCAGTATGATCAAGGAATAGTGTTCCACTTGTGAATTTTTTAAAAGTTCAGTCATGTCTGGCTTCTGTCAACTGAAATGCCTTGACTGGGTCCCACATTCATCTATTAAACAGCCCTTTCTAATTTGCTATATCTAAGCTTCTATGGACTAGAAAACTAAATATATACCTTATTTTCACTATATCATGGCTAAGGCAAAATAAACTGGGTAAACACACAGTAGGATGGCTACTATCTAAAAAACAGAAAATGATAAACGTTGATAAGGATGTGGAGAAACTGGAAACTGTGCACTGTTGATAAGAATGTAAAATCAGGAGGCTGAGGCAGGAGAATTGCCTGAACCCAGGAGGCGGAGGTTGCAGTGAGCCGAGATCGCGCCATTGCACTCCAGCCTGGGCAACAAGAGCGAAACTCCGTCTCAAAAAAAAAAAAAAAAAAAGAATGTAAAATCATAGTCACTGTTGAAAATAGTATGGAAGTTCTTCAAAATATTAAATTTATTTAATATTTAAATATGGTAGTGCCTCAAAATATGACCATTTGATCCATCAATTATACTTCTGGGTATATATACTGAAAAAAATTCAAAGCAGAAACTCAAACAGATTATTTATGCACCAATGGTCATAGCAGCATCATGCACAATAATCAAAAGGTGAACACAAATAAAAAATCCATCAACAGATGAATGGGTAACAAATGCGGCATATATATACAACGTAACATTGTTTAGCCTTAAAAAAAGACATTTCTACATACTACAGCATGGGTGACCATGAAGGCATTATGCTAAGTGAAATAAATCAAACACAAGAGGAAAAATATGGTATAATTCCACTTATGTGAGGTACCTCGAATAGCCAAATTTACAGAAACAAAGCAGAACAGTGGTCATCAGGTACTGGCCGAAAGAGGAAATGAGGAATTATTGCTTGATGGGTTCAGTTTACATTTGGGATGACGACAAAGTTCTGGAGGATGAACAACAGGATTGACAGGTGCACAACAATGTGAATGCCCTTAATGCCACTGAACTGCACACTTGAAAATAGTTACAATGGTAAACTTTATCAGAATAAAACAAATAAGCTCAGAGTGAGTCTAGGGGAGATCTTAAACGAATCAAGCCCATGACATTTAAGACATGAATTTTGTAATTATCTACCTAGAGGCTTTTGTTTCTGAGGTCAAGGTATGTGATATCATCAGATAATTCCAGACCTAAAAAAGAGATTAATTGCCATACTTGGCTAACAAAAACCTATGCATAAGTATTAAAATATTTCTGGTAATACATGTGCAGTTGTGGTGAAGTCTTTGATACGACAGTATGTCACAGTTTTTATCACTTTCCCGAAAAAATATACACTCTATACATCATCTTTAATCTTGACTCATTTCACTCTGACATGCTGAATATTCCATAGGTTATACATTTTATTGCATTTGTCCACCGTATTTCTTCATCTCTGGGGTGTTCTAGACTATAGTGGTGAACAACACAATAACACTTCGTCAGAAACTATTTCCCCATTACAATGCTGTAGTTTCCCCATTACAATTCCTTAGTTATATCAGCTAAGGTTTTTCAAATGAGCATCTAATCAAAAAGGGCACAGTCTGGAAAAAATGCTTATAGAGACTGAGTTTTTCCTATGAGTCGAAAGTACCTGTATTTTATATTTCCCATGATATCAGCAATCCTTGGATTTTATAGGTAATCTACATTTTATATGTCAAAAGATAATTAAATCACTGCACATTTCTATAAAAAAAAAGTTAGATTATCATTATGACAAGGCATTTCTTTCTTTCTTTTTTTTTTTTTTTTTTTTGAGACGGAGTCCCACTCTGTCGCCAAGCTGGAGTGCAGTGGCACAATCTCAGCTCACTGCAACCTCCACCTCCCAGGTTCAAGTGATTCTCCTGCCTCAGCCTCTGAAGTAGCTGGGACTGTAGGCACACACCACCACACCCAGCTAATTTTTGTACTTTTAGTAGAGACAGGGTTTCACCATGTTGGCCAGGATGGTCTCGATCTCTTGACCTCGTGATCTGCCCACCTCGGCTTCCCAAAGTGCTGGGTTACGGGTGTGAGCCAGCCCACCCAGCCGACAAGGTTCTTCTACAAAATGACATTCTAGGATTCAAAATACTTATGCTTTGACTTGAGATCTTTCTAAACTGCAGAGCATAACACTGATTCCTATAAGGTACCCAGCCTAAAGCAAAACAGAAGTTACCACCCAAGCAGAAGTCAAATGGAAAAGAAAAACAAACACGGTTAACCCTGGAATTGTAGCAACTCTCCTAAGTTCTGAAAATCTATTTAACATGCCAAAACTGAAAATCCATTATTCTCAAAAATGCAACTTCATGACAACATTCTTGAAGTAATTAATTTACTCTGAACACATAGGTATTGAACCAGTCATTAATAATAGAGTGAATAAGTTTTGGAAGAAACGTAAAAGAAATAAATGGCAAGAGAGGATACAACAATAATGTCTTTAGGAGATGAAGAAAATTTAGAAAAAAGATTGTGTAACACCTAAGGTTTTCTATTTAAAAACATTTAAAAAGTAGATTTTTAGAAAAATGTGAAGGCTATATAGTCTAAGGTGCTACAAAAGCTCAAGCACATATTTAAAATTCTCTTTCATGGGTACAAAAATTTCAAAATTAAATTAACCACCTCTATGACAGACAACAAAAATTTATTTCTCTATTTTGGTTTGTATCAGTCATTTGGTTTACATAAATCATTTCACATGTGTTTCAATATCCAATGTCAGTAGTAAAGGCTACTCATAACTATACATAGATACACACATATGCACTATACATACACACACACACACACACACACACACACATACTTCACATTACGTAAAACAAAATCCAACTATAGCAAAACAATGCTTCAAAAGTCACATTCCTCAATACTATTTTATCAGGAATTGCCAAATTTACTACACAGTATAAAACGGCAGTCTTTCAACAAACCTATGCAAAAATTTTAACTTGAGTACAACTCTAAACTTAAACCTTTACTATGAAATGGGAGCATAGAGGAGTAGTCAAGAGACTGCCAATAGATAAAAGTGATTCCATATTCACCTAAAGATCCAGAAAGCTTACCAGGTAAATACCAGACACAAAGTTGAAATCACCTATTACATTTTTATTTACTGCCCTGTAAAAAACTATTTTCTTTGAAAATAATGATGCACTACAACAAGCAAGAAAAGAAGAAAATGCAGAAATACTAAAATACACATTAGCAAAAAATTACATTTTGGTTGATTCACAACTGAAAACATTAATTTTGTTGAAACCTACTAGATCAGTCTTATCGCAGTCTATTCCTCATTTATCATTTATAATCAGCAAGTGCTTTCCCTGTTTTGGCCTAAACTGGGTCTTCACAAGTCCAATTACTGAACAAAGATCTTATTAAGGCCACAAAAAACTCTAACATGTACACTAAGAAACTCTCAAAAACTAAAACTGAAGAAAAGCAGTTAGTCCAACAGAACAGACAACAATCTTTCTTATTAAAAAAAAAAAACTGGAAATCTCCAAGATTAAACATTTCAGAAGCCTTCAAATATTCAATTTTCTTTTACATAAAAACTTTTCATTACCTTTGTTATTTTCTTGCTAGAATTCAAAGTTTGCAAACAATGGGAGTAATGGGAAAGTGTAGAATCCCAGAAATACTCTCAAGGGGGCAGTGGCGGGGCCAGGGGTGAGGAATGAGAGAAAGGGAATTTTCAAACAGGCAAAAAACTTTTCTAGCTTTGGTGACAACTTATATAACCTTAAACCAAGAAACCCACAAGCCATGGAACATTTCTCAAACTAAAGAAATAAGGCAATACTAACTTAGGGTCAGAGTAGAAAATCTAAATACAAGCCCAACAGTATGTAATAATTTAACATAATACTGGTGACATTTCTAATCTATGAGAAAATAGTAATTTTAGTTGATGGGGAAAATACTGGCAAAACACATACTCAATAAAGGACTAATATCCAAAGTATACAAAAATTCCTTACGACTCAAGAAGAAACAATCCAATTTTAAAAAATAGGCGAAAGATACAAACACTTCACCAAAGACAGAGACGACAAATGAGCATATATCAGATATCATTAGGGAATTCCAAATTAAAACAAGATACTACTACATACCTATTAAAATGGCTAAAATCCAAAGGACCGACAGTACCAAATGCTGATGAGGACACAGGGCAACACACTGCTGACAGGAATGCAAAATGGCACAACTACTTTGAAAGGCAGCTTTGGCATTTCTTAAAAACTATACGTACTCATACTACATGCTCCAGCAATTTTGTTCCTTGGTACAAGCTGAAAACTTATGTCAACTCAAGACCCTGCAAGCAAATGTTTGTAAGAGCATTATACATAATTGATTAAACTTTGAAGCAACCAAGATGTTCTTTAACAGGTGAGTAGATAAATAAAATGTAGTATGTCCACACAGTGGAATATTATTCAGTCATAAAAAGATATGAGCTATCAAGCATGAAAAGGCATGGAGGAACCGTAAATACATTGCTAAGTGAAAAAAGCCAATTTAAAAAGGTAACATACTTATGATTCCAACCATGACATTCTAGAAGAGGCAAAAACTATGGAGGTAAAAAGATCAGTGGTTTCCAGGAGGTTGTGTTGGGGATGTAGAAGTGGGGCACGGGGGAAGAAGAAGAAGAGCACACAGGATCTTTAGGCAGTGAAAAACAACAGCGGTCTCCAATCTTGTTGGCACCAGAGACCAGTTCCACAGAAGACAGTTTTTCCACGGAAAAGGGGGTGGGGAGCTTTTGGGGTGAAACTGTTCCACCTCAGCTCATCAGGCATTAGATTATCTCATAAGGAGCCCACAACCTAGATCCTTCACATGCGCAGTTCACAACAGGGTTCATGCTCCTGTGAGAATGTAATCCCGCTACTAATCTGACAGTATGCAAAGCTCAGGTGGCAATGGTCACTTGCTCACCGCTAAGGTATCAGTCTGTGGCACTCTAGCTGGGACCCCTGTACATTGGTTGTTTTGACACATGTATCCACAATACTACAATAGTGGATACATGTGTCAAAACAACAAATGTGCACATCAGATTTGTCAATGTACAATGCAGAGTGACTACTAATGTAAAACTACAGACTTTAGCTAATGACAATATGTTAATACTGGCTTATCAAGTGAAACAAATATACCACACTAATGCAAGGTATTTTTGTTGTTTTTGAGACAGGGTCACCCAGACTGGAGTGTAGTGGTATGATCATGGCTCATTGCAGCTGTGATCTCCCAGGCTCAAGCAATTCTCCCACCTTGGCCTCCTAAAGTTCTGGGATTATACAAATGAGCCAACTGTGCCTAGTCTTTTTTTTTTTTTTTTTTTTTTTAAGAGACAGGATCTCACTATCTCACCTAAGCTGAGGTACATTAGCGCCTTGACCTCCTGGGCTCAACAAATCCTCCTACCTCAGGTTCCCAAGTTGGTGGGACTACAGATGCATGCCACCATGTCTGATTTTTTTTTTTTCTTTTAAAGACAGGGTATTACTATGTTGCCCAGGCTGGTCTCAAACTCCTGGGCTCAAGGATCCTCCCTCCCTGGCCTCCCAAAGCTTTGGGATTACATGCATGTGCCACCACACATGGCCTGCAAGACGAAAAAGGGAAAGAGGGGTTCAGAATATGGGAACTATACTTTCCACTCAATTCTTCTATAAATTTGAAACTGCTGAAAAAAAACTTAATTTTTTTTAACTGTATAAGGGATAAATACCAAATTTCTGTTAAAGGCAATCTCATACTTTATATCAAGATAATTTCCAAATGTATTTAAAATTAAAATGTTTTTAAAAAGTCTTGAAAGAATCTGAATACAGGTGAATGTTTTTATACTCTTGGGGATAGATTATAATAATCTTGGGGTTTAGAGTACTGGGGATGTTTCCAATACATGTTATCAAGGGCAGAAAACACAATATTGATAAAGAAAAATATTGGTGAATCTAACCATACATAAACATATGTTTTCTTAAAAATCCAAGTTTTAAAGCAAATAATAAACAAGAGAAGTTATCTGCAATTTACATGGCAGAGTTGATATGCCTAATGTAAATTTTACACCTCTAAGAAAAAGGAAACAGAAGGAGGAAGGGGCAAAAATTAAACAGCTAATTTACAAAAGAAATAAAATAATAAAAGACTTACTTACATCTTTGGTTATTTCTTTAATCAACAAAATGCACAATAAAACATAAAAATAACTAAATGTATATTCCACATATCAGAGTAGAAAATCCTAAAAAGATGGATAATACTCTGTATTGTTTAAGGTATGGTGAATCAGTCATTCTTCTACATATTTCCTAAAAAATAAATACAACATTCCTAAGAGTATTTAACAAATTACATCAATAGCCTTAAAATACACACTCCCTTTGACGAAATAATTCATTTCTAGGAGTTTGTCCTAAGGATATAGTAAAGAATTGAAACAAAAATGCATATGCAAATATGATATTTATAATTCACAAAAATTACGAACCTAAATGTTCCTAGAAAACCATTTAAAAAACTATAATCTATATAAACAGTCATTTAAAATGGTACAAATCTGGCTGGGCACGGTGGCTCACACCTGTAATCCCACCACTTTGGGAGGCAGAGGGTAGGAGGATCACCTGATGAGACCAGCCTGACCAACATGGAGAAACCCCGTCTCTACTAAAAGTACAAAATTAGCCAGGCACAGTGACGCATGCCTATAATCACAGCTACTCAGGAGGCTGAGGCAGGAGAATTGCTAGAACCCGGGAGGTGGAGGTTGCAGTGAGCCAAGATTGCATCATTGCACTCCAGTCTGGGCAACAAGAGCGAAACTCTGTCTCAAAAAATAAATAAATATAAAATGGTACAAATCTATTGACACGTAAAGACATCTGCTGATAAACTTCAGAGGATAAAAACAGTGTGTATAGTACAGAGAAATCATACTATTTACACTTACACAAACACAAGGGCAGTCTACTTCCCTTCCCCCCCGCGACAAAAAAAAAAGGGGCAACTCTGTCTATTCAATAAGTGACTATCGTAAATAAAAAAATGAGAAGAACATTCTTCCTTTAGGTAGTCTAAGTTTTCATATGCCTCTCAAAATGTGAGCATCTTCCTATATCTCACTGTGCTGAGTATGATTCTATAATTAGGTGTTTTTAGTAGAAGTCAAACAAGCGAATGACTTTATCTAGGGCTCAAGTGAAGAAATCATTCCTTTCTACTAGAGGAAAAAAACAATTGTGCTGTAATTAACAAGAGATAGTGTTAAATTCCTCAAGGATTTTCAGGGATAATTTTAACTAGATGAGATTTTTCAACTTAAATGCTGATTTTAAGTATCAATTCTCACAGAATTATTTTATTTAGGTACGAAGTTTGTTTCACAAAATAAAGATATGTACACATGTGTATACACACACACATACACACAAACACACACACACACAGAATAACATTCTATTATATTCACCCCATGGATGAAGTAGGTGGTTACCTCTGGTATGAGGATTTTCTTGTTTACAATATTTAACATATAATAATCTGATCTCAAATGTTTTATATAGAACATGTATCATTTATTTTTATAATAAATTTATTTTGGAGAGTTACAGGAAAGGCAACTAGAAAGCTGAAGAACATTAAAATACAACCCAGTCAGGCGCAGTGCTCGAGCCTGTAATCCCAACACTTCAGGAAGCCGAGGCAGGTGGATCACCTGAGGTCAGGAGTTCAAGACACCAGCCTGGCTAACATGGTAAAACCCCATTTCTAATAAAAATACAAAAAAATGAGCCAGGCATGGTGGCACATGCCTGTAATCCCAGCTACAGAGAAGGATAATCCCTTGCACCTGGGAGGTAGAGACTGCAGTGAGCCGAGATCATGCCATTGCAAATCTAGCTTGGGCAACAAGAGCGCAACTGTCTCATTTAAAAAAAAAAAAAAAAGAAAAGAAAAGAAACAAAAGAAAAAGAAAGAAATATAACTCTAGCATTTCAGAGGTAAAAAATCGTATCAGTTCATTGACTAAAAGCAAGTATGATTATTCAGACAATATCCAATTGAGTAATCAAAATTATTATCATCTTGTTTCTCCCTTAGAATAAAAAAGAGAAAACAAATAAAAAAATATTAATATCATCAATGAAGGGCAGATGACATACTAACACATACTACAATGGTCAAATCTACTCAAGCACAAATACGCTTTCTTCCAAACCAATGTTCATTTAAAAAGTCATTTTTGATCCCCAGAAAAAAAAGAGTATCCAATAAAATTTTTAAGTTTATATTATAATTTGTTTCACACATTAAAAAAAGGAAAGATGTCAAGCTCGTAGGCAAAAATAAAGTATTTCAACACTTTAGATACTATTTGACTAACAATCATACTGTACTCACAAGCATATTCCTTAAAACAAGGTGTGTACTAAAAGGAGCCAGAGCTTCTCAGAGAAATGGCTGATTCCAGGGCTGGGGTAGGAAAAGTACAAGATAAACCTGGAACATCTTGTTAATGCCAAAAATTAAGAAAACACTCCAAAAAATGATGAGGGCATGTCATAAGGACTTAAGAACAAGCTTGAAAGTTCCCCCACTGGATCACTCAGAGCACAAATATCATTAAGGATGGTAATAAATGACAAGCCATTGGAAAAAAACAGGTATCTGCAAGTTCATGAAAGACACAGAAAAAAAAAGGAGGGCTCTTGATTACAGTAAAATGCAAAGTGTTAACTGGAAAACCTAGAGAAGTGTTACTGTTAGAAGTCTTGTTTTTCAACAACCATAGTATAAACTGGTTCAAGTAAGAATCACCAATGGATGCTAAATATAGGTGGAAATTTTGCTAAGAAGTAGGATACGTATACGGTGTTAATGTGTCTCCGCATATTGCCTATAAGCTGCAAGGGGTAAAAAACAGTGACTACAGGATAGAGAATTCAGACAACATACAACTGAATAATCAAAATCAGTTATCATCAATGAAAGGCAGATGACACTGTGTTATCTCTGGATGTCTAGAATCCTAAGCCAGGAATACATAACCTGAATCTAATCACAAACATCTATCAGACAAACCCAAAATGAGAAAATTATAATTTAAAAAATACGAGTGGAAGGAACTGTGTTCTTCAAAAATGTCAGTTTCAGGCACAGTGGCTCATGCCTATAACCCCAGCACTTTGGGAGGCCGAGGCAGGCTGATTGTTTTGAGCTCAGGAGTTTGAGACCAGTCTGGGCAACACCTGTCTCAGCAAAAAATTAGCCAGACATGGTGGCTCACACCTTTAGTCCCTGCTTCTCAGGAGGCTGAAGCAGGAGGATCGCTTGAGCCTGGGAAGCAGAGGATGCAGGGAGCCGTCACTGCACTCCGACCTGGGTGGCAGAGTGAGACCCTGTCTCCCCCCAAAAAAAAAAAAAAAAAAAAGTCAGTTTCACAAAAGACAAAGAATAGCTGTGAAAAATATGCCGTAAGGAGAGTAAAGAGACAGACAACTAATAGTAATATCTGGTCCAAGTTTGGATTTTGTATGGAGGAAAAATATGACCCTACGGAGAGGAAATGGCTTAGAAGAAATATTTTACAACTCTGATTCCAAGGTTCTAAAGAGAATTCAACCAGATTCAACATAATCAAAACACTGTTTCAGAGCAGTAGCAAGCAAACTATTAGCAAAGAAATAACTCAATCTAATTAAATCAAAACCACCAAGTGAAAAGTTAATAAAATTATCCTTCAATTTCATGAAGTTTTAGCCAAAAATGTGATCCATATCCTGTTTTCCTTACTCAAATCTAGCCTTCAAAGATATACACACACACATACACACACATATGCAGTTAGCAATAGACTAAAACGTAACATCAGTGAAACCAAAATAATGCAAAAGAAATCTAAGAAATTTTAACATTTTACCACTATAGCTAGATCTCAAATCCTGATTACTAAATACACTTTTTAAAAAATGTGTGAATTCCGTCATCATAAACATCATTTTACCATTATATTTTCCTTCAAAGCGACAATCATTTAAAGACTAGTAATCCTAAGCATCACCATCTGTCTTAAACATGCTTGTGATTTAGTACTCTTTATCAGATTAAAATATTCAGTGCTGGTAAAAAATGTTAAAGAACATCCTAATGGTTGAAAGTGAGAAGCACCTATGGATTCAGATCAGCTGAGTTCAATTTCTGGCTCCACAATTTAGTATCTGAGGGTCCAAGGGCAAGATGTGGTTATTTCTCAGTGCTTCAGTTTTCTAATCTATAAAATGGTACAAACATCTCATATAGGTGAATGTATGCCTCAAAGGATTACAATGATTAAATGATATATTTGTATTAGCACATAGAAAGTGCTGAATAAATGTATTATTATGTTTTACATACACTGGAAGAGGAGTCATATGCTCACACTTACTAGGATGGCTATCTCAAAAAAAAGAAAAAATAAGCATTGGCAAGGATGTGAAGAAATTGGAAATCCTATGTACTGTCGATGAGAATGTAAAATGGTGTAATCACTATGGAAAACATTGAGGTGGGTCCTCAAAAAATTAAAACTGTAACTGCCATATGATCCCACAATCCTACTTCTGGGTAAATATCCAAAAGAACTGAAAGCAAGGTCTTGACGAAATATTTGCACACTAATGTTGATAACAGCATTATTCACAAAAGCCAAGAGAAGGAAGCAACCCAAATGTCCATCAATGGATGGCTAGATAAAATGCGGCACATACATACAATGGAATTATTCACCCTCAGAAAGGAAGAAATCCTGTCAACAGCTACCACATGAATGAACCTTGCGGACCTTACACTAAGTGAAATAAGCCAGTTGCAAAAAGACAAATACTTCTATGAAGTAGCAAACATCATCAAATTCACTGAAACAGAAAGTAGCATGGTGGTCACCAGGGGCTGGGAAGTGAGAGCAAAGGGGAGCAATTGTTTAATCAGTACATGATTTCAGTTTTGCAAGATGAAAATATTCTGAAGATCTGTTTCACAACAATATGAACCGATTTCACACTCCTGAACTGTACATTTAAAGATGGTTAAGCTAGCAAAGGAGTCATACTTTTGAAATCTAGCATCTACAAATAAAGATAGGGTAATGTCCTTTCATAAGGGCTAGTCAAACTATTAGAGCAGCAACCAATGAACAGGTAACTAAAAAACTCATAGAGGCAGCATTATTACATTATCCACTTTCATTTTGAAATATCCGCAGAAATAAAACACTGCATTAAAATAAGCTTATTTATTGCAGACAAAATATACAATTCACATGATTCAACTTACTCAAGTCTCTAAAGCCAGCCTAATCTTGGGCCCAGATTCTTCTCATACACAAGAAAAGTAGATGAGTTCTCTGATCCCATATGAAATAACTGCAGGGGGTTAAACTGTTGAAGTCTCTAGGCTCTACCAGTGTCACCTCAGATCCCAGACACCTTAGAATCATGAACTGAAACCACTATGGACCTGAACACCTGGGCTCTGATTATCATCAAACCATATCTTGTCTACTCACAAAATTTTAAAACTTAAATACAAAAAATAGGAATACAAAAGCAAGTTTTCAAATTGTTCTCACCTAAATCATGGGGTGAAATTAAGCAGGCTTTATCTTCCTTTATACAAAAATAATCACCAGATATGTTTTGGGAGTAAATTTTAAACAAATGTGCAGTTCATGGACTTTTGTTAAGATATAACTTTAAATATTCAGCTCTAAAGAAACAACATATCAGCAGAAACTCCAAAGTTAAGAAAACTTTTCTGTTTTCAATAATTTTTAAGTCTTTAAACCATTCTTCAAAGATACTACCAAGTATCTATCAGCACTAGACCAATGATTTCTATATTTAATTAAATAGCAAGTATCAATTATAAAATGCGCCATTTCACGTGTCACTAAGAACGCAAAAACACTGTCAATTAAAATGACATAGATATTGAAATATTTAAAAATTGGTAGGCCGGGCGCGGTGGCTCAAGCCTGTAATCCCAGCACTTTGGGAGGCTGAGGCGGGTGTATCACGAGGTCGAAAGATCGAGACCATCCTGGTCAACATGGTGAAACCCCGTCTCTACTAAAAATACAAAAAATTAGCTGGGCATGGTGGCGCGTGCCTGTAATCCCAGCTACTCAGGAGGCTGAGGCAGGAGAATTGCCTGAGCCCAGGAGGCGGAGGTTGCGGTGAGCCGAGATCGCGCCATTGCACTCCAGCCTGGGTAACAAGAGTGAAACTCCGTCTCAAAAAAAAAAAAAAATTGGTATTTTAGAACAAATAGAATACAGTATGCATATGCTTGTCCCTCTGAATAGCACAGGGAACCTAAACTATATCTCAAATACAGGTGGGAACAACCAAAACCCCTAGAGACGCAAACTTTTTTTAAATGCATGAAAAATAAATATAAACTACCCGTTCAAAGAATCAATCAATAAATAATCAATGCAGATTGCAAATTCAAAGACACTCAGCACCCCAAATAATTAGATAATTCACTGTAGCCTCAGCAAATGATTTCCAAACTAAGGAAGTCAAAAATCTAAGCACTCAATGACTTTCAAACAACTCAGGTTGTCAAGACCCCTGCTGTCCTTTAATCCAGTTGTCCACACATAACAATTAGAAAGAGAAAGTGCCACTTAATGAAAGAAAAAGACATTAATCCAGGATTTTTCTGCAAATACTGTGGACACAACAAACTAGCTTACCTCAGGGCAATTTACAAACTTAAAGTACATTTATGACACTGTTTCAAAACAGTGGTAGAGTTGCAAAATACAAAGAAAATCTTATCAGACTAAACATTTTTCAGACTAAGTATTAAAAGTTAATGAATTAACCAAATTTCAGGAAACACAAGAGAACACATTTATTAATTTAGTAGTATCAACAATTAATTATAGTACGGAAACAGAGAACTTCTAGTAAATGTATCTATTTCAAAAGTCCTAAAATCTATTACTTTTCTTACACCAAAATCTGATATAGTACCACATTTTATAAAACATTAAATATAAGTAAATCTAAATGTCAAAGTAAATTCACAACCAATGAAATTATACAGAAGATTCACAAATATGAACTTAATAATTAGAAAGCTAATTCTATCAAAGTTCAATTGTGCGTAAAAAGAGACACATTCAAAATAGGCAAGGCAGGTCAAAAATGTCTCTGAAGACAGCAAATCCATACCCAATCTAGAAAGAAATAAAAATGTAGATTTTGTTTAGTTATTTCACTAACAATTTAATTTTAAGTCACAGCCTTCGCACAAAGACTGCAGTCTGTCTATCTAGTTCTCTATACATATGTAAACTGTTTTTCCCATCAGTGGCGCCACCAAATTACTAGGCTCAATGTTGATTTAGAAAACAAGTAATGAAAAAATGCTCTTTCCCTTCCTTTTTTGCTGTTTTTCCAGAGGAATCCAATTTGATCATCCATTTGGACCTTAAACCTTAGAAATTCAACTGTGTGAAAAATGTCCATCAATGTAAAGAAAAATTGCAAAATGTTAATAATTTTTGGAGACGGGTGGTAGTTAAAAGGCAGTTCATTATACTGTGATCTGTATTCTTATATTTCTAAAAGTCTATTAAAATGTTAAATTTTGGTCAGGCGCAATGGCTCACGCCTGAAATCCCAGCACTTTGGGAGGCTGGCACGGGCAGATCACAAGGTCAAGAGATCGAGACCATCCCAGCCAACACCGTGAAACTCCATCTCTACTAAAAATGCAAAGATTAGCTGGGCATGGTGGGGCGCGACCGTACACAGCTACTTGGGAGGCTGAGGCTGGAGAATCGCTTGAAACCGGAGGCAGAGGTTGCAGGGAGTGGAGGTTGCAACGAGCCGAGATCACGCCACTACACTCCAGCCTAGTGACAAAGCAAGACTCCATCTCAAAAAAAAAAAAAAAAAAAGTTGAATTTTTTAAAATTGTTCAGGTGCATCGAGTGGTCTGTACAAAAATCTTTCATAGTAAAACTTAGCAGAGAGCATCCATTTATCAATAATATATTTGATAAAAAAACACTGACTTGAAGGTAGTCTTCAAATCACACCAACAATTACTCTATCAACAGACAGATGTAAGGCCATATCTGCTTGGAAGTTACTGAGGAAATAAATGTAATACAATTAAGTATATGTCTTCTTATTTTAAATGTTATATAGCTGATAAGTCAAAAAAAATTTTATTTCATTCTTAGAACTCGAAGAGACAAACTTTCTAGTTCAGTGGTTTACAAACTTTTTGAGGCATCTGGAAAAAAGAGCCAGACACATCACCTGGTTTTATACATAGGGGATTATACACAAAATATTAGAAGATGCTTTTAAAAAGGATTTATCTACTTAAAAAAGGCTTTAAACCCACTGTTCCATTTCACCAGCTACATTCTACAGCTAATATGGTGGCATAAGAAAGGTTAAATGACGTATATATCATTTGATTAGTGACAAAAGAACTCAGGACTTTTGATTATTTGTCCAGGTCTCCTTTCAAACAATGCACCACTTCAAATTAAGTTACAATTAAGAATAAAACTTTCCATTTTCTTGCCTGTAAAATACAGTTATTAGACAAGATCATCTATGAGATCATTTTCCAAGTCTAAAATTCTGACTCTATGAATGCCAAGTTTAAACAGAAGTCTATATTAAGGGACTGAATGGGGTGTGGGGTGGGGGAAAAAATAAATAAGTAAAATTTTTAAAAATAAATAGATAATTTTTTAAAAGGGACTGAACGTTCTTAGTAACAGCAGAATCCTTCAAACACTTTCAATGACTTCAGAGATTTACAAGTCAAATACAGAAACAAGCTAACAGTAACTCAGTCACACCTTTTTAGGTTCTGAGACATTTTTGCAACATTTTTTAATAGTTAATGCTAGTAAAATGTGAAACAATGTTCTCAAAAGCCACTGAAATAATACTGAAAGTTTTTTCGTTACTGGGTATTTTAGGAAAGGCTATTGGCCTATGAAAAACACACAACTCACTGAAGATGTTCAAGTTACCGAACGCCTCAGAGAGAATTAAGTACATCATTTTCTTAAGTTTAAAATAACTGAATTGAGAGGAGAATAAAGCCTAGTTGGCATAATAGTTACAAAGTTTTAATTCCCACCTATTAAAGCCTGAAAGAGGTTGCTCTGAAATATGTTAATAACCCGTTCTATGGAACTTCTGAGCTGTCTGTCTTCAGTTTGGCTTAGCTTCGAACGATATTCTTCCAAAAGGTGCAATGCTCTCTGGGTATCTGAGAAGATAAAGCAGAGCCTGATTACAACTCTATATTTACAAAAAAAGTATCACATACTAGTGCAAATAATTCTGCATGACATCTAAATAGCTCCCCAAGTCCTTGAGGTCAACTGATGTCACTATGTTCATGTACACACATTCCTTAGAATAACAACAACAAAAAAAAAAATTAAAGAAAGAAAAGAAATTTTAAAATATATATCACATTAGAAAACGGAGGAGGATGAGCAGTTCGGGATAAATGTATACTGGTAATTTGCCAAAGTAAAAGATCTAACTATTAGCAACAGTTTCAGATTACCTCAGATGCAAAAGCAGATTATCTACAATGTCATTATAATCCAAATTGTTAACATTTCAAAATACAAATTCTTAGTATCCCACAGTTGCTCACAGAATAGTGCATAGTAAGAATGATAAAGTGAAATACTAAAACACTAATTCAGAATTTTCAAGGACATCTTTCGGGGGGAGGTTAACTGCCTCTCTTAATCATTAAAGAAATATTAAGAAAGTTTAGCAAACATTTTCGTGTTTCCATCTTCTGAAATGATGTTAGGCTTAGATTCCCTAAGTAATAAAGCTAGGACCGTGCTGTCTCATCAAAGTCACACAAACGATTCTAAAACAGTAATAAAAAAACTGACAGATGGAAAAGCAAGAGACACAGTCAACAGAGTTAGGGAATAAATTCTCACCTTGCTTCCGGACCGGCATTTTTCTCCAGAATCAGGAAGGGGGCACACACCTTTAAAAACACACAACAGAAAGGAAAAAAGAAGTAAAGGAGAGAATCGTGTTCAACTAGCATTTCCCCCATCGAAACAGAACATCTTTGCAGCCCTATTTGAAAAGCCCACGTTCCAAAGTTTTACCAAGTCAAAGAAAGAGCCTCAAAACCCAGCAGTTGTCTGTCAACTGGAAAGCTTTTCCTATGACTGGGTACCCCTCCAAATTAAGAACAGATAGAAGTCAGCTTCCAGCTCTCCTCGAAAGCGTCCTCCTCCCCAAAGAGCACTAACAGCCTAAACCTGAGGCCACCTCTTCCCCCGTACAAGTATCCACACTCCCCACCTGCTCCCGGGGACGGGCGGGTGAAGCGCTCCGACCCTTGGCCCCGGAGCCAGCGGCGGACGCAGAGCGCTGAGAAGGGACCGGTGGGGCTGGCCGCCCGCTCTGCTCGGGCCCCCTCCTCTCGCAAGCCTTTCTCTTTGCTCGCTGCCTCCCGGCTGCCTACAGCGGGGGCCGGACAGGGCAGCGGCCGCTCTCCGCGACGCCCTCGCGCCCCGCATGCACACCTCCGCGGGCCCCCACACCTGCGGCGCTGCCACAAAGTTCCCGCGAGCTGCGTGCGCTCGGAGCTGGGGTGCGCTCCGGCCCGACTCGGAGCAGCTCCCCAGCCCAGCCCCACTCCACGTACCCCCGCCCCGCCCGGGGCCCGCGGAGCCGAGCGGAGGGGGTGAAGGGACGGGGGAGGAGCTCCCCTGGGCCGCCGCACCCCCACGGCCTCTTCCTCCTTCTCGGCCGCGCCGCCTTCTCGCTCGCCGCGGCCCACCGGCCCGCTCGCCCAGTTGCCGCCCGGCCGCCCCACCCCCAGAACCTCGCCTCCCTCCGCACCCCCAACCGTTCTCCCCCCAAACTTTCCGCCAAGATGGCGGCCCCCCGAGCTGGCCTGCCGCGCCCCCACGTGACCGCTCTCCCGGCGCTCTCAGCCAATGGGAAGTGAGGAGGCGGCTCGCGCCGAGCCCCGGGCTCCCCGGCTGCTACCTTGGGGTTGGAAACGGGAGGAGGGTCGGGAGAGGGCTGGGGAACGGAAGGGGAACCTGGAGCGCATCCTAAGGGAACCTTCTCGCTTAAAAGGGCGGCCGCTGAAGTGGCTCTGAGAACAAAGGAGTTAACACACGGACGCCACAGGTGGCCCGGGGTGGCCCCAGAGGAGCCCGCCTTTACCTTGCCCTAGCCCACCGGCGTGTCCCGCAGTTCCGAGCTGGGCGCGCCAGGCCGGGAAGGGTCGGGCTGCCTGAAGAGAGGAGTGACCTCGCCTACACCAGCTCCAAGGCGCGCATTCCGAGACACCCCTTAACCTCACTCAACTCGTGCCGTTTCCAACTCCGCGGCGAAGAGAGCCCCTGGCGACCCCGGGGCAGATCCCCAACGGGGAAAAGCCGCCTTGAGGAGGAGCCAACGGCACCTCCCAGGGGGCGGGGAGGGCGGGGCCTGGGGGAGAGGGAGGAGTTCGGGGAGGGGGTGCCAACTCCGCACTGCCTTCCACTCCAGGCTGATTCTGTTACTATTCGTCCCTCAGTGATAGGCGTGGGGGGAGGGGGTTCATTAAAGAAGGACATGTGAAATAGACACACTGGTTAATTTGGCAAGAGTTTGAGGGTTTTAGGACAAGATTTTTAAGTCCCAGTGATTAATTCCAAGTAGGGTGTGCTTAAGGGTGGGGAAAGAAGGCTTGTTCATTCATTCGCTCATTCATTCATTCCCCCAAGCCTGCGTCCCAGCCCAGTCAGCGTCGCAGGTATTACCCAAACTCTGACGGTTCCTTTAAGACCTCACCTGCAGCCGCGTCCTCCGAAGCGGAGCCGCCCTCGGCCCGCGCTGCAGGTTTAAGTTTCGAGCGCACCTCCAAGCGGAACTACGGGCCGGCCGGGACCCGGTTCTCCGGCTGAGCCACCTAGGTTACAGAAGGAGAATCTCGGGAAGCTCTCCAAGTCACTGCTCAGGTCTTAGAACCTCTTCTAGGTGACAAGGACCTCCCTACTCGGAGGTCCAGAGAGAATTTACCCAAAGTGACCCCCAGTGAATGTCAGAACTGGAAACCCGGAGATCCTGTCTTTCAAAACCGGAAGGCTCTTCCCAGTAAACGTGACGGCCTCTCACTGAGGCCGTATCCATTGGCTACTAAAAGGAAGGCCGAGGAACCTCGTATTGTCTGTAACCTTAACAGCCAGTCAGAGGTATACTGACCCGTGGTTTTCCTTTCGGATTTCACCTTGGAATCCTAACTTGTTGTAAGAACCCATCGACTTTAGAACCTATCTAGGACCGTTCTCTCAGTTTAAGTTAAAGGAACCCAGGTCCAGAAAAGGGAAGCAACTTGTCCAAGGACATAGACGCTAATCAGTAACAGAGCAGCGCAGAACTCAGGTCTCCTAGCTCCCCAGGGCTCTTTCTATTATGATTTTGGACAACTTGACAGAGAATTGTGTTGGTATGTTGGCAGCAGACCTCTGTGCTTTCCTCGATCAAGCATTCTGGGATCTTGAGCAACAGAGCAACATTGCATAGAGAAGATGGGATAGAAGAGACCATTGATCCTAAAAGCAGGGGTTTCCTAAAAGCCAGGAACTTAACAGAGGGATGGAAGTTATTTAATAGTGAAAATGGCTCATGGCATGTATGGTATTTTCAAGATTTCATTGAGGGACTGTGAATGGAATGTTGCGATAAGAAACCATTCTTTTTTTTCTTTTCTTTTCTTTTCTTTTTTTTTTTTTTTTGAGACACAGTCTTGCTCTGTTGCCCAGGCTGGAGTACAGTGGCGTGGTCTCAGCTCACTGCAACCTCTACCTCCCTGATTCAAGCAATTCCCCTGCCTCAGCCTCCCGAGTAGCTGGGATTACAGGCACGCACCATCACACCTGGCTAATTTTTTTTTTTTTTTTTTTTTTTTTTTGCATTTTTAGTAGGGATGGGGTTTCACCATGTTGGTCAGGCTGGTCTTGAACTCCTGACCTCGTGATCCACCTACCTCAGCCTCCCAAAGTGCTGGGATTACAGGCATGACCCACCATGCCCGGCAGATAAGAAAACATTCTAAGAATGGTTTCCATGGAAGGGAATGGAATTCCATAAAATGGTAACCATTCTAAGAATCTCTGCAGAATTCAGAAGAGGGAGGGAAATTTGCCCTCTCCCTTGATAACATTTATTGTTCATATATGTTCACTTGCTAGGAAATGGGATAGAAATAAATAAGATCCAGCTCCTGCTCTCAAAGACAGACAACCTGATAGCAAATGGACAAAGGCCAATGCACCTTTTCCCAGAGGACACTGAGGAGTCAAAAACAAAATTTGTGTGAATTCTCAATGTTATCCTAGCCCTTCTCTAAAGGCGAGGAGGAGGAGGAGGAAGAGAAAAGAGGATGCGTCATTTTTTCTTATCACTCTGTGTGACAGTACTATTTGGTTGTCAGCAGCGTCCAAAAGCAGCAGTGAACCTAGTGCTTGTTCTACCCCTTAACCTAAGTAGCAAGTGCTTAGCAAATGAACGTATATGAACAATGAATGAAGGTTCTTTACTCTTCATTCCTCATTTCTACACATCTTCATTATTGCTGGATAAAAAATTCCTCAAAGCTTAATAGTTTAAAACTTATTAGCTCAGTAACTTAAACAGCTATAAAAATTTCAGTTTCTGTGTGTCAGGAATTCAGGAGTGGCTTAATTAGGTGGTTCTGGCTCAGGGCATTAAGATGTTGTAGTCAAGAAGTCTACCAGGGCTGCAGTCATCTGAAGGCTTCAGTGGGACTAAGGGAGGCTCTTTCAGCATGGATCATTCACATAGCTAGTAAGTTGATGCTGGCTATTGTCAGGAAGCTTCAATTTCTCACCATGAAGACCTTTCTATAGGGCTGCTTGAGTGTCTTTATGACGTAGTGGCTGACGTCCAACAGAGCAAGTGATTCAAGAGGGCAAGACAGAAGACACTACAATGCCTTTCATCACTTAGTCTCAAGTGACACTCTGTCATAGTCTGTTTGGGCTGCTATAACAAAATACCTTAGACTGGGTGATTTATAAACAACAGAGATATATTACTCACAGTTCTAGAGACTAAGCAGTCCAGGATCAAAACACCATCAGATGTGATCTAACAGTAATGAGAATTTAAAAATTTTAAAAATAAAATTACCGAGAGATTCATTGCCTAGTAAGAGCCCCATTCCTCATGAATGGAGCCGTCTTGCTGCATCTTCCCATGGTGTAAGGGACTAACAGGCTATATCAGGCCTCTTTTACAAAGGCTCTAATCCTGTTTAGAAGAGCTCCACTTTCAAGACCTACTCACCTCCCAAAGGCCTCATCTCTTAATATGATCACTTCGGAGGTGAAGATTTCAACATATTAATTTAAGAAGGACACAAACATTCAGACCATAACACACTCCATCATTCCCATAATATCCTATCAGTTACTTAGATCAGCCTCAAGGATATGAATACCAGAGATAAGACTCATTGGAGGCCATCTTCTTTGAGCTGGCTACCACATCACACAACATACAAAGCAATGACATCTGGATTTTTTTTTTTTTAGATGGAGTCTCACTCTGTCGCCAGGCTGGAGTGCAGTGGTGAGATCTCAGCTCACTGCAGTCTCGGCTTCCCAGGTTCAAGGGATTCCCCTACCTCAGCCTCCTGAGTAGCTAGAACTGCAGACATGCGCCACCACACCTGGCTAATTTTTTGTATTTTAGTAAAGATGGGATTTCACCATGTTGGCCAGGATGTTGGTCTCGATCTCCTGACTTCATGATCTGCCTGCCTCGGCCTCCCAAAGTGTTGGGATTACAGGCATGAGCCATGGCACCCAGCCCTGACATCTGGATTTTTCTAAACAACCTTTATTTCCTCAAAGTATTTCTTACTTTGTGTAGTGAGCAGCTGCCATTGAATAAGACACAGTATCTAATCTAATTTTCCAACTTCCGCATTAAATATATATACATATATATATATATATACACACACACAATATCTATTTAACCATTTATCATCTATCCTATCTATCTATCTATCTATCTATCTATCTATCTATCTATCTATTTTCTATCTGTCTATCGATAGATGAATGAACAGAAGTTACTTCAACAAACTACTAGTGAGTAAAGCTGTTCACTTTCCAGCTCCAAGTTAACTTGTCTTTTTGAAAGCTTAAAAGGCTTAGGAGTCAAAGGACCACGGGGAAAGGCTCGGACTTCCCATTCTTTTATTGAAATGTCGGAGAGTCAATGTCAAAGATATTGTCTCTTAAGTTCCAAACCTTCCCTTCCCAACCATCCCCCTGCCCAATCCACCTTTGCAGCTTCACATCCCTGTCTTTGTCTTTTCCTCCATCCAGGCCTCAGCCTGTAAATCTGTAAAGGTGCCCAGGTCCCATCAGCCTCTTCTGCACCTTTTGCTTTCACTCCAGCAGAGTAACAGCATGCTACCTGTGCCAAGGCAATCACTAAAAGAAAAGGATTTACTGCTGTCAGAAAGCTTATGCCAGCTTAGGCTGCAAGAAGAGGAAAAGGGTCAAGTATGATGAAAGTGACCATGTTGGTCAGACCTCTATGAGAGCCTAGAGGGATTTCTTAGCAGCATAGTACTTCTAAAGGAATCTAAACAAACCAGCATCTGGAAAGAAGAGAGTAACCACAGCAATCAGGGAACAATTGTAGAATCTAGGGCCATTTCATTGGGAAAAGAGAGGTCTCCAGGGAGCTTAACTTCAGTCATCAAACAGGCTTATTCTGTGTACCCAGTGGGCAAGTACAGTCAATGGATGAAAATTCAACCAATGGATGCACACAGGAAGTTCTTCCTTAACGTGATTTGTCAGAAACTGCCCAAAATTCTGAAGAACTGCCTCAAGGTAGTGGAATTTTTTTTTTTTTTTTTTTAACCAGGAAGGGGCCGAATAAAGCCAGAAAGGATTCTGTGTCAGAGGGTGGGAGATACCCAGGACACAAGGTTGAAGTAGGTGACCTCTGAGACCACAGTCCTAAGCTGTTGAAACTTCAGTCCCTGCTGAATAGTGAAATGGTATTAGCACACTTTAGTCTACATCAAGAATTCATCTTACCCAGTTTTAGTGGTACCAAGACTGATCTCTTTCTCGTAGATAATTCTTAACAGAATAAAAGCTACAACTCGAAATCAATTCCCTTTAAAATGTTGACAATTGGACATCTCCATCTCTATGATGGGTAGTTAAGCACTGAACTAATGCTTTTTAATGGAAGAGCCACCCTAGAATTCCTGTATATTGTATATTGGATTGTTAAATCAGTATAGGACTAACAACTGCTTCCCATGTAAACTGGTACACTCTGACAGTGGTATAGCTCTTCATACAGTGTTCAAAGACAGATTTAACTCACTGCAGGTCCACAGTAACCTGTAAGATAAACTCATTAGTTATGATCTCCCACTTTGCAAAGGAGGGTTTGGAGGAAGAAGAAACTAAGATAACTTAGTTTAGGACATCACAACTGGCTGGAGTTGGGTTGAACATTAGTTCATTGTTTTTTCCATTAATCTATGCTGCTTTTTCTCTACTTGGCTCCTTTTCTAAATTAAAGAAAACAAAAAACTGTGGGCACAGAGTGGTGTATATGTGTGAGAGATAGAGACAGAGAGATAGAAGAGAGAGACTAAGTGAAAGAAAAAAGACAGGGCCTGAGAGAGATTCAGATAAAATAAGGCACAAGTAATGGGCTAGTCAGTATACTTCTCGTCTATTTGAATGCCTTTAACAATGGAGATAATTTTGATGGAAATAGGACCTCAAAGAAATGCATATCCACACCCTGGTGATATGCTATAACTAAAAGAGTTGGATTTTTGTTTCGGAGTTTTTTGTTTTGTGGGGTTTTTATAATGCAAAGGTATATGTTTAAAATACCTTGTAGCTTCCTTCTCTCCTTCATTTACCCAGACAAGTATCCTTGAGTATGAAAGAGGTTTTCTAGATACATGGGACATCCAAACTGGAAGTGCCCATCTACTCCCATCCCCATGTTTGATAAACATGTAAAGTAAGCTCCAGAGGAGCTCCCAGACAGCATCAGCACACAATTTTCAAAGGAGTTTTCCCTGATAGCAAAAAGTTACTGACATTTCCAGCATAATCCTTCTTTCTTTAGAGTAGGAGCTGGGGGTAAGGAGAAACTAGTAATCTTTACTAAAGATACATTTCTAAATTAACCACATTTGCTTTTCTGCTTTTGAAAAACTTGTGGTATTGACAGAACCATAGGATCCCATATGAAAATCCTCAGGATTATACTAAAATCTCCTTACATGAAACAACCTCTTCACCTCACCCCCTGCCAGGAGGATTACCATTATCTATTCAAAGAAGGCTTTGGGTAGGGCCCCTCAGTCAGATTATTTTTATGTAGGTGGAGAACATAAACTTGGAAACTTAATTGGAATTTGAAGAAATGCTATTAGAATTTTAGGAAGTCATTTGTATTCCATTTCTGAGACGTGACCTGGATAGAATTCTGGTAAGCGGAGAAGCCAAAGGATTCTTCACAATTATATGTGGATTGTGTCCAGTGACCAATCTCATTTAGGATGGAAAACTGCCACAGCCTTCCAAAACAAAGACTTGTGTGCCAGTCTTTCATTTTGGGGAAGTGACACTCACTAGGGCTGTTATTTTCCTGTTCCTCATGTTGTATAAACCTAAATTCATTTACTATTTCCTTCTATTTTACACTCACGAGAATGGTAACAATAATGAATCATTTAAATCTTGCTTTCTATTTAAATTTTCTTTGAATTAAATTAATTTCTTCCCAAGACAATTTTATCAATTGAGATTAAACATTTGTGATTAAAACATCCTCTGCCTTTTATAAATAATTTGGGCAACGGTTGAAGAAACTTTTCCAAATACACTTTTTTAAAAATGCTGCAAAAATTTCCCAAGTTGGATATCATTTCAAATTGCAAATTACCACATGAATAAACAAAGCCAAGCTCAAAGGGAGTAGGAGACAGTATAATGACAACAATAAATCAATAATTTAAAGGGGGTGGGGCATTACCAATTACTAATGAAGATGAATAAAGCAATTTAAGAATAAGAGAGAAGCACACATTTAGTAAGAAATGCTACCATAATAATTTGGAGAAGCTTGGGTTCAAGAGAGCAGAATAAAACTGTATTTTTATTCTTTTTTTTTCTCAGAAAAACACTCCAAAAATATTAGAACAAAGAGAAACTTGTTCCTCCAACCTTAAAAAAAAAGGAGAGTGGCTGGGTGCCATGGCTCACGCCTATAATCCCAGCACTTTGGGAGGCTGAGGCGGGTGGATTGCTTGAGGTTAGGAGTTCGAGACCAGCCTGACCAATGTGGTGAAACCCTGTCTCTACTAAAAATACGAAAATTAGCCAGGCATGGTGGTGGCGCCTATAATCCCAGCTACTCAGGAGACGCTAAGGCAGGAGAATCATTTGAACCCGGCAGGCGGAGATTTCAGTGAGCCGAGACGGCATGACTGCACTCCAGCCTGGGCGACAGAGTGAGACTCCATCTCAAAAAAAAAAAAAAAAAGAAGCTTGATTAGTAACCCCCAACAAAACAGAAAGTAGATGGAGAATTGGTCTAATCCAACTGCCTGGGCTGGGGGTTGGGCAAATGGAAAATGCAAGTACCAAAAAAAAAGCAAGTGGGAGGGAAATCATATACATATCACAAATGTGGAAACATGCGGATTTTGCATGATGAATACAAGGTTTTCTGTTCTATTTATTCCAGACATGTGTGTGAATATTTGAAATATTTCTTAATAAAATGTTTAAACCTTTAAACAATCAGATAGACTTACCTTAAACAGTTTAAGAAATTGAGACTCCAGATACCATTGAAGATGGCATATAGCTAGGTATGATGAGGTGGGAGCCAAAAACAAGGAAATTGTTAAATACGTAAAGAAGTTAGATATCCAGGTTCCCACATATTCAGACAGGTGACCATCTTCCCTCACTCCTCCAAAAGGCAAGAATTCTATTTACTGGAGAACAAGAGAAGCTTTAGATTTGGAACCACTAGACACAGAGGAAGATAGTGGTGTTTGTAGTGCAGGAAACTAAGGGAAAATCAGCATATTGAACAGAGATAACTCTTTCACATCCACCTCTTTCTTCCTGCTAGCTATAACTGGGATATACCTTTCAGAAAAATGGAATTGCCTCAGAAAAAAAGATCAATAGATACTTACAGTTGGGAGGCTTACAGCAAAAGGCCATTTTTTTTTGCATCAGAAAAATGCAAATAAAAACCATAGTGAGGTAGACTTCACTAGAATGGTTCTAATCAAAAAGACGTATCTGTTAAGACATAGCTATAACAATTATTATAACAATTGCGCAAAGGATGTGGAGAACTCAGAACCCCACACACTGCTGGTGGGACTGTAAGATGGTGCATCCACTTTGGAAAACAGTCTGGCATTTTTTTAACAGTTAAACCTATAATTTCCATATGATGTGACAATCCCACTCCTAGGTACACACCAAAGAGAAGTGAAAACACATACCTATACGCAAATATTTATAACAACATTATTGGTAATAGCCAGAAAGCGGAAACAATGTAAACACCCATGAATTGGTAGATGGAAAAATAAAATTGGTATGCCCGTACAACATAATATTATTTAGCAATGTAAAGAATGAAGTACTGATACATGCTACGACATGAATGAACCTTGAAAACATGCTAAGTAAAAGAAGCCAGTTACAAAATACCACATACTGCACAATTCCATTTAGGTGACATATCCAGAAAAGACAAATCTATATAAAGAAAAAGTAGACTAGTTGTTGCCTAGGGTTGAGGAGCATGGGATGGAAGGGATTGGAAGGTAAAGGCTAAGGGATGAGGTTTTTTTTATTTTAATAAAAATGTTCAAAAGTTAATAGTGGTTTTGGATGCACGATTCTGTGAATATGTGAAAAACCATTGAATTATACATTTTAAATGGGTGAATTATATGGTATGTGAGTGGTATCTTAATAAAGCTGCTTTAAAAAAATGTCAAGCTGGTCATTTTATTGCTCTTCAAGAATGCAGACCTGTCTATGAACCTCTCAGATATACATAGAGCCTCCAATCAGTTCAGCTTTCAACAAGAAAAGCCAACCAAGGCTTTTGGAGAAGGCTATCATCATGAGGCCAGGCACAGTGGCTCACACCTGTAATCCCAGCACTTTGGAAGGCTGATAGGCAGGTGAATCACTTTGGGTCAGGAGTTTGAGACCAGCCTGGCCAATATGGTGAAACCCCATCTCTACTAAAAACACAAAAATTAGCCAGGACTGGTGGCACCTGTGTGCAATCCCAGCTACTCTGGAGGCTGAGGCGGGAGAACCACTTGAATCCAGGAGGCAGGGGTTGCAGTGAGCTGAGATTGCATCACTGTACTCCAGCTTGGGTTACAAATCGAGACTCTGTCTCAAAAGAAAAAAGAAAGAAAAAGAAAATATAATCATTGTAGACTATTTGTTTTAAAAATGCAATATTTTTGTAGTCTTAGCAACAAAAACATAGAGCAATGAATAGTGATTTAACATCAACAAATAAAGAAAATACAATTGTAATTGGAGGAGGGGAATCTTCACCTAAACATAATAGAAAATCAACTGATTGCATTAATTACTGAACAAAAGTACCAGTTTTCTATATTATTTAGTAATATAAAAGTGAATTTCAGAAGAAACAGTTAAAAGAATTGAAAGTTTCTGGCCGGGACTTGTGGCTCACGCCTGTAATCCCAACACTTTGGGAGGCCGAGATGGGCGGATCACAATGTCAAGAGATGGAGACCATCCTGGCCATGATGAAATCCCGTCTCTACTAAAAATACAAAAATTAGCCTGGTGTGGTGGCACACACCTGTAGTCCCGCTACTTGGGAAGCTGAGGTGGAAAAATCACTTGAACCCAGGAGGCAGAGGTTGCAGTGAGCCGAGATTGCGCCACTGCACTCCAGCCTGGTGACAGAGCAAGACTCTGTCTCAAAAAAAAAAAAAGAATTGAAAGTTTCTATGCAGAGGAGAATCGGAGCAGTAGAGAAGGGAGGAGAGGTCAAGAAACTACTTTTTAAGTACTTCTATAAGGCTTTTACCACTATGAATTTTGAAACTATTTGCATGTGATAATTTGAGTAAAAATAAAAATTATAATGAAATGTATATAAAGAGGAGTCAGGTGATGTACACTGACTTTCGTGCCGCATCGAAGCAGAATTCCAATGGTAGATGTGGCAGTAAAGCATCCGATAGAACTCCAGTTGCTGCTACCCTGTGCTGCAGTAGATGCTGCAGTGACCACCCCTTCGGAAGAATGAGACAACTGGAGGAAGTGGTCCATCACAGGACCAGAATGGCAAGAATGCAGGATCCCCTTTTCTTTTTTTCTTTTTCTTTTTCTTTTTGAGACAGTGTCTCATTCTGTTGCCCAGACTAGAGTGCAATGGTGCTATCTCGGCTCACTGCAACCTCCACCTCCCAGGTTCAGTGATTCTCATGCCTTAGCCTCTCCAGTAGCTGGGATTATAGGTGTGCACCACCATGCCTGGCTAATTTTTGTGTGTGTGTTTTTTTTTTTTTTTTTTTTTTTTTTTTTTTGAGACGGAGTTTCACTCTTGTTACCCAGGCTGGAGCGCAATGGCGCGATCTCGGCTCACCGCAACCTCCGCCTCCTGGGTTCAGGCAATTCTCCTGCCTCAGCCTCCTGAGTAGTTGGGATTACAGGCACGCGCCACCATGCCCAGCTAATTTTTTGTATTTTTAGTAGAGACGGGGTTTCACCATGTTGACCAGGATGGTCTCGATCTCTCGACCTCGTGATCCACCCGCCTCGGCCTCCCAAAGTGCTGGGATTACAGGCTTGAGCCACCGCGCCCGGCCATTGTGTTTTTAGTAGAGATGGGGTTTTACCATTTTGGCCAGGCTGGTCTTGAACTCCTGACCTCAAATGATCCACCTGCCTCAGCCTCCCAAAGTGCTAGGATTACAGGTGTGAGCCACCACACCCAGCCAGGATCTTTTTTTCTAGGCAGTCTGTAACATTCTTTCTAGGGAGATTTTTTTTTTTTTTAACATTTTTTACTTTTTTTGAGACAGGATCTTGCTCTGCTGCCCAGGCTGCAGTGCAGTGGTGCCATCGTGGGTCACTGCAAACTTGACCTCCCAGGCCCAAGTGATCCTCCTGCCTCAGCCTTCCCAGTAACAGGGACTACAGGTCCAGGCCATCACACCTAGCTAATCTCTTCCTTAAATTTTTTTTGTAGAGACTCCTGTACTCAAGCAATCCTCCTGTCTTGGCCTCACAAAGTGCAGGGATTATAGGCATGAGCCATTGTGCCCAGCCTCACTAGAAAGATTTAAATGTGGTTCTGCCCATAGATAATTTAAAAATTACTTCTCAGAATCTTTCCAAATTTATTATGTATATGAGTCCCTAAAATTCCTAGAAACAAATAGAAGATCCTCTGTGAGTGAAAAAGTCAAGTTTCTTCCTCCTACTAATGACAAAACTCCAAGTAAAAGCACTGTTTAGGGCAGGCAGGATGATTCATGCCTACAAACCCAGCACTTTGGGAGGCCAAGGCAGGTGGATCATCTGAGGTTAGGAGTTCGAGAGCAGCCTGGTCAACATGGCGAAACCCTGTCTCTACTAAAAATACAAAAATTAGCCAGGCATGGTGGCACGTGCCTGTAATTACAATTACTCAGGAGGCTGAGACAGGAGAATCGCTTGAACCTGGGAGGCAGAGGTTGCAGTGAGCCAAGATCATGCCATTGTACTCCAGCCTGGGCGACAAGAGGAGACTCCGTCTAAACAAACAAACAGACAGACAGACAGACAAACGCACTATTTGTTGTCATACAATATTTCTGTCCTAGTTTATATTCTAGTACTTTTATTTAAGGGTATATTTTTAAACAAATTTGCAAAATTTTTAATTACATAACCAATATTAGTTTATGGTTAAAAGTAAAACTGCAAGCAGTTTGGAAGAACATATACTTACCAATAAAATTCATCTTCCAGATGGGCATGGTGGCTCACACCTGTAATCCCAGCACTTTGGGAGGCCGAGGTGGGTGGATCACTTGTGGTCAGGAGTTCGAGACCATTCTGGTCAACATGGTGAAACCCTGTCTCTACGAAAAATACAAAAAATTAGCTTGGCATGGTGGTGGGTGCCTGTAGTCCCATCTGCTCGGGGGACTGAGGCAAGAGAATCGCTTGAACCTGGGAGGGAGAGGCTGCAGTGAGCCAAGATCGTGCCATTGCACTCCAGCCTGGGCGACGAGAGTGAGACTCTGTCTCAAAATAAATAAATAAAATAAAATGAAAACTGACCAGATGTGGTGGCAGACACCTGTAATCCCAGCTACTTGGGAGGCTGAGGCATGAGCATCACTTGAACCTGGCAGGCAGAAGTTGCAGTGAGCTAAGATTTCGCCATTGCATTCCAGCCTGGGCCACAGAGTGAGACTCTGTCTCAAAAAAAAAAAAAAAAAAAAAAATCATCTTCTATCACCTTTCCTCCTCAACCCCAACTCACATCAAGTATGATTTTTAACAGGTTGGTAAGTCACTTTGCATGCCACTACATTTTGAAATGTCAAGGGGGATTGGGATGAGAAAGTTAATTCAAGAAATTGCTTTATGTGATGAAAGACTAAATACACGCCAGACCATATATGACAACAGAACTCTCTGATCCACAACCTCTGCAGCAAGCAACCCAGGAAATCAGACAACAACCACTGCTGCAATTGGCCTGCAATAATCAGAACCTGGTCAATGACTGCCAGCTTCCCTAATTTTTGCCCTGTCTTTCAACTCAAAACCAATCAGAGAAAGCCAAATATTCTCCTCAAATCAACCACACAAAATGCCCTGCTTCTAGTCATCTTCATTCCAGCTTTTCCATACCTGAAGATCTCCTTTTTTCTTCTTCTTCTAATTATAAAACTTTCCCACTCCCCTGCCTGCCTTTGAGCCTCTGCCAAATGCAAGTGATGGTGGTTCACTCCCTCGCTATAGCAAGCTTGGTATAAACAGCCTGTGTTCTCATTCAGGTGGTCATCAGTTACTTCCACGGACAAGCAAAAGTTCCCAATAACAAACAGAAAAACTGTTTGATCTGCTACTTTAATAAAAGCCTTGTTCATTAGGTCATTCATTCAATTAATATGCATTATGCATCTACTATGAGCCAGGAACTAAAATAAATTATATTTCTCTAGGAAAATTTGTTTGAGAAGGAAATCACAAAGCTGAAGCCTTGGGAGCTGAAAATTCAAATCTGCAGTCTTTGCTTATGGTCTGTAGCAGGCAAACAGCTTCAAACTTCTCAAGGTTCCTTGGTTAAACATGAATGAAGGCATGAAGAGAACACCCCAGCAATAAAGATAATGCCCCGAAAATAATTTTACTGAGAATGATGTTTTTTTATGCCACTCTTTATTTTTTAAAAAATTTCTCAGCACCTCTGAAGATTTCTGACACTATTGTTAGAGCCACTATTTTTTAAATGATACATATAACTACTTGTCTAGGATGGTTTCTCTTTCTCTTTCTCTCAATTATGTTCAATTTATGAAGCTAGACCACAACATTCTTCACTAATAAAGTTGGCAAACAAAGCATCTGAAAACATTTTGTTACAGGGAATGATATTCTGCTAAGTTTTATTGAAGATGAAATTTTCATTAGTACTGCTAATGAACTATTCTTATTCCTTTGGGAACTATGATTTATTAAAAGAATTAACAGTTTTTTAAAACACCAAAAGAATTACACTCATTCATTTTTAATATGACCAGAGTATTTGCAATAGAAAACTTAGTGAGTGTTCCCTTAGTGAATGGTGGCTTTTAAACACTGCATAATTCTGGGTATTACCATCAGGAAAACATTGCACTGTTCCTCATTAGAAGGATAATGCCGTTATAATAGCTTTACTCTGAGGCATAAACCAGTTAAATGAAGCACCAGAAAAGGAAAAGCAAAGTGTGTTTGGTGAATCATTCTTGTGCTATGGTTTGGTGACTCTAAATTGAGCCAGAAAAGAATGCAGCTAATGGCCTAATTTGAAGAATCTTCCAAAGAAATGCTGCAATACTGTACAATTCTTACAGGTCTCTAGCCTCTGGAATCTCTGTTTACGAAGCTGTCTATTAACACAGCTTTGCAAATTAATTGTGAACAAATCAGCAGAGAATAAAAACTCAAACATAAATCTCTAATCTAACCACTTCATTTAGGAAGGGATTAGGAAGATCTTCTTGGACCAGTGTTTTTGATTCTCTTCTTTGCACTGTGACCTTGTACTGGAAACTCAGGTGTGACTACTATTGCTCCAATCCAAAGTGCCAGGAAGTTCAGATCAGGTTGAGGGCAAGCTCAGGCCAGGCTGACTCTGAGGTCAGCCTATTCACATGTCTTTTTTTTTTTCTTAGTCTAGCCCTGTCCCCCAGGCTGGAGTGCAGTGGCGTGGTCTTGGCTTACTGCAACCTCTGTCTCGCAGGCTCAAGCAATTCTCGCACCTCAAGCAATTCTCCCGCCTCAGCCTCCCAAGTAGCTGGGACTACGGGTGCACGCCACCATGCCCGGCTAATTTTTTGTGTTTTTTTTTTTTTTTTTTTTTTTTTTTTTTTTAGTAGAGATGGGGTTTCACTGTGTTGCCCAGGCTGGTCACAATTTCCTGAGCTCAGGCCATCAGCCCACCTCAGCCTCCCAGTGCTGGGATTACAGGTGACAGGTGTGAGTTGTTGTGCCTGGCCACATATGTTTTTTTTAGGCTAGGATCGCTTGAGAAACACAACCAGGTTCCTGGGGGTTAATAGATCTATTCTCCAAAGCCAAAGTATTTGGTATGGTCAGCAAAATTGTACTGTGTGTTGCAATTGGGCTCTGAGCACAGAATCTCACTGAGTGCCTCATGAATTTGATCATGAATAGAAGGCTGGTACAGTAGTGAGCAAGAGAAACTCCTGTTCAGAGTAAGTTTTTACTCTAGAAATCATCCTCAAGGAGGAGACGACCTTAAAATTCTTAACTCCAGTTTTCTTTTCTTTTTTTTGAGACAGAGTTTCGCTCTTGTTACCCAGGCTGGAGTGCAATGGCGTGATGTTGGCTCACCGCAACCTCCGCCTCCCGGGTTCAGGCAATTCTCCTGCCTCAGCCTCCTGAGTAGCTGGGATTACAGGCACGAGCCACCATGCCCAGCTAATTTTTTGTATTTTTAGTAGAGACGGGGTTTCACCATGTTGACCAGGATGGTCTCGATCTCTCGACCTCGTGATCCCCCCGCCTCGGCCTCCCAAAGTGCTGGGATTGCAGGCTTGAGCCACCGCGCCCGGCCCCCAACTCCAGTTTCCTTTGATGTAAAAGATAACTTTCTAGGGATATGATTAGATCAGAGATTTTATTACAGAAATAAACTCTTTTAGGCTGTCCAGAGTGAATGCTAGCAGCAGCATTACGGCATTACTCCCTCTGCCCCAAGGAAATCCCTCCTGTCCCTCGGGTCCATATAGGATGCTATGAGGATAAGGCTGATGGACATGTCCCTTGGTGTAGCCGTGTCTAGTATTTTCCATGCAAATATATATGTGTGTGTGTTTCTTACAAAAGTAGTATCATACATCTTATTCTGTAGTCTCCTTTTTTTTTTTAAGGAATATACATTTATTTTACAGCTTCAAAAAGGCTTGGTGTGTGATAATGACAAAAATCAAGCATAGCACCTGATAGATAGATGGTTTTCTGATAAATATACAAGGGATATTTACCCCCTGAAAAATCTATGTGCCAATCCAGTTAATGAGTCAAATGTTAAGTATTGTGAAATCAGTGTTTTATTTAGATGTTTCCCATTTATGATGAGTATTAAACATACATCACATGTTTACATAAACATACACCTTCCACCATGGGAATCAGATCTGAGTGAGCCTGCCAGCGTTCTGCCCACAACTTGATGAGTGGCCTTAAGCAGATCAATTCAATATTGCTTCTCTAGATAAAGTCCCAATCTTGTCTGGCATATGTAGCCATAAAAACTCATATGCAGCTCCCAGAATATACCATGCTCTTCTGTGCTGCCCTATTTTTTAACAGGGGGGCCTGAAACACTCCTTCCTATCTGCCTAATTCATTCCTATCTTTTTAAATTAAAAAAAAAATTAAACTCTAGTAAAGTGGATATAAAATGTATCATTTTAACCATCTAAGTGGGTGCTTAAGTTCAGTAGTGTTATGTACATTCACATTGTTATGCAACCAATCCCCAGAACGCTTTCATCTTGCAAAACTAAAATTGCACACACATTAAACAATGGCTTTGCATTCCTCCCTCTCCCCACCCCTAGTGATCATCATTCTACCTCCCATCTCTAGATGCCTCATGCAAGTGGACTAATAGAGGATTTGACTTTTTTTATAGCTGGCTTATTTCACTTAGCATAATGTTCTCAAGGTCCAACCATGTTATAGCATTTGTCAGAACGTCCTTCCTTCTAAGGCTGAATTAAATTCCATTGTATGTATATACCTCTTTATGTTTATCCATTTATCTGTTGATGGACACTCGGGTTGTCTTCACTTGTTGGTTGCTATAAACATAGGTAGACAAATTATCTCCTCACGACCCTACCTTCAGTTCTTTTGGGTATATACCCAGAAGTGAAATTGCTGGATCACATGATAATTCTATTTGTGTAGCCTCCTTAAATAAGTATTAAAGAGCAATACAAATAGAATTTGTTTTGTATTCTGGGTATATACCTAGAAGTGAAATTGCTGGATCACATGATAATTCTATTTGTGTAGCCTCCTTAAATAAGTATTAAAGAGCAATACAAATAGAATATTGCTCTTTAATACTTATTTTCCCCAAATTAATAATTTCTCAGGTAAATAAAAAACCAACCTTTTACAGAATAGGTTTTTTTTATTATCTACAGAATGTTTTATCAAATGGTCATACTTATTAAATTGGTTGCTTCCAGTTTTCCATTATGAAAAACCATGCTAGGTAAACAAATATTTAGCCATAAGATGAATTTTTTGAAGCAAAATTGCTTGGATTAAGAGGAGTACATTTAAAAAATGTTGATGCATAGTGTTATGGAACAAGTACAAACCTTTTATTTTTATGAAACATCGGCCTCTGTTTCCAGTACTCTTTACAAGCAGGGCAAAGGCTGGCAGCTGAAGTACCCTCTAGTCTTTTTAAACTTTAACATCGGGGCCGGGCCCAGTGGCTCACGCCTGTAATCCCAGCACTTTGGGAGGCCAAGGCGGGTGGATCACAAGGTCACGAGATCGAGACCATCCTGGTCAACATAGTGAAGCCCCATCTCTACTAAAAGTACAAAAAATTAGCTGGGCATGGTGGCGCATGCCTGTAATCCCAGCTACTCAGGAGGCTGAGGCAGGAGAATTGCCTGAACCCGGGAGGTGGAGGTTGCGGTGAGCCGAGATCGCGCCGTTGCACTCCAGCCTGGGTAACAAGAGCGAAACTGTCTCAAAAAAAAAAAAAAAAAAAAAAACTTTACCGTCAAAGAAAGTAAATCTTTATACCAAAATTCTTATTCAGAAGTGAAAGTGTTACGTAAGTCATCATTCACAATAAAAACAATGAATGATCAGATCTTGCTGCTTAAATTGTAAATTAATATAAGTAATACCAAATCCATTTTTAAATGGTCCTCCCTCAGTAAGCATAAAAAGTTGCCTCAAATTTATATATTATTTTTTAGTTTACAAACCACTTCCACTTGTGTTTTCTTACATATTCCTTATAGTTAGTGATTGTTTTCCCTGATTTACACATGAAGAAATTGAAGCCCAGAGAAGTGACTTGCCCGACGCCACAGAGCTGATCATCAGTGTCTTCTAGTTCCAAGAGCACTGCTTTACAGATGATTCATTTACCAGTCCTTGAGACCTTATAGTGAGTAAGCATAGTAGAGACTTTACCAAGCTTCTTTTTTAAACCAGAAAAAGATGGTAATGTTTTTTGCAAAGTAACTAAAAGCTATGATTTGATAAGAGGCCATTTTGTGGCCAAAACATAGTATATAAAATATAAATAGCACTCCTTCTTCCCCTTAGAATTGTGTGATGCCCTTCATGGTGCTGGTATAGAGTGTTGCCAGACACACATGGGCTGTAGGAGCATCCTGCTTGGATTTGAATATTGGCACCACAGTACTAGTTTTGTAGTCTGAACAAGTCAACCTCTCTGTACTTCTATTTCTTTACCTGCAAAATGTCTAACAAGAGCTCCCAACTCAGTGGATTGTTGTAGGATTGGATGAGATAATGTCAGTAAAGCAATCAGCACGGTACCTGGCGCATGCTCACTGCCTGATACACAGTAATTCTTACTACTAGGTGTTAAGGACCTAGGTAATACTGCTCCTCTGTTTTATCCTGGGGAGAAGGGTACATGAAAGGGGCTGGCAAACAAGTTAAGAGAGAAAATAGCCTTCTCTGATCCCTCAGCTGATTAAAGAAGATAATGAAAGGCTTCTCTAGTAAACTGTAGGCTCATATCATTCAGTTCAAATATTTTTTAGGTTTATCTTATTTCTTCTGTTACCAGTGGGTTATTTAGTAGTTGTGTTGTTTAGCCTCCAAATGGTTGGAGATTTTCAGATATCTTCAGTTATTAATTTCTATTTTAATTCTGTTGTGATCAGAGACGGGGAATGTTCAATGTATACTTTAAAAGAATGTGTATTCTGCTGTTTCGGGAAACACTGGTCTAGAAAGAGTAATGAGTCAAGTCGGGTGATAGTGTTGTTCGTGTTTTCTGTAACTTGTTTTTTGTAACTTGCTCATACTGCTTTTCTATTTACTTTTTCTATCATTTTTGAAATAGGACTTTGTGGGAAATTCTAACTACACGTGAATTCCTCTTTTTCTCCTTTGCATTTTGTTAGTTTTTGTTTCACGTGTTTTAAAGCTTTGTTATTAACTGCACATCCATCTAGAATTGTTACATCTTGCTGAATTAACTTGTCTACATTATGAAATATCCACTTTCATTGTTGTAATACTCTTGGTCCTGAAATCTGTTTTGTCTGATATTAATATTGTCACTATAGCTGGTCAACATGCCCTAGAGGGATAGCCAGAGCTGACTACCTCATCAGTTACTCACTACATAAAGAAGTGAGAAGACTATGAAGCTTTTTTTGTTTTGTTTTGTTTTTGAGACAGAGTCTTGCTCTGTCACCCAGGCTGGAGTGTAGTGGCAAGATCTTGACTCTCTGCAACCTCCGAGTCCTGGGTTCAAGTGATTCTCCTGCCTCAGCCTGCTGAGTAGCTGGGACTACAGGCGCCTGCCATCACGCCTGGCTAATTTTTGTATTTTTAGTAGAGACGGGGTTTCATTATATTGGCCAGGATGTTCTTGAACTCCTGACCTTGTGATCTGCCCAACTTGACCTCCCAAAGTGCTGGGATTACAGGCGTGAGCCACTGCACCTGGCTGACAATATGAAGCTTTCTAAAATAGCTTGGACTTCTTAATTTGTTAGAAAAAAGTGAGTGTTTATGCAATATGCCTAATACAATACGTATAATATATACATTTTTTAAGACGGAATCTCACACTGCCGCCTGGGCTGAAGTGCAGTGGCACGATCTTGGCTCACTGCAACCTTCGCCTCCTGGTTCAAGTGATTCTCCTGACTCAGCCTCCCGAGTAGCTGAGATTACAGGCGCCCAACACCACACCCAGCTAATTTTTTGTATTTTTAATAGAGATGGATTTTCACCATGTTGGCCAGGCTGGTCTCGAACTCCTGACCACGTGATTCACTCTCCTCGGCCTCCCAAAGTGTTGAGATTACAGGCTTGAGCCACTGCACCTGGCCCAATATGCGTAATATTTATGCAATATGCATAATACAATATGTAAGGGTTTTTTTTCCTCAACACTATTTTGAAGATTGTGTCATTCAGTTTTGGTAGGTTGCCTCGGTTCAACATGAATAACATTACCAAATTGCTGCTTGTTCTAGCTAGTTCATACCTCCTTCTCCCATATGACTGTAAAGGCCTTTAGAATAAATAGCACAGCCCTGTTTTAGGGCCTGGTTTCCACTTCATTATTTGGTTACACTGCCTCTCCTACACTTACATGTCTTCAAGTTCCATACTTTCTCTAACAATCCTTTACACTATGGCATAGCTACTCAAGTTTACAAGGTTCGATGATAGAGATTGAGCAGAAATATGGATATCCAGTTTTTCTTTTTTTTTTTCTTTCTTTCTTTCTTTTTTTTTTTTTTGAGAAGGAGTCTCCCTCTACCCAGGCTGGAGCGCAGTGGCATGATCTCAGCTCACTGCAACCTCCTCCTACAGGGTTCAAGCGATTCTGCAACCTCATCCTCCTGAGTAGCTGGGACTACCAGTGCCTGCCACCACACCCAACTAATTTTTTGTATTTTTAGTAGAGACAGGTTTTCACCGTGTTAGCCAGGATGGTCTCGAACTCCTGATCTTGTTATCCGCCTGTCTTGGCCTCCCAAAGAGCTGAGATTACAGGCATGAGCCACTGCGCCCAGTCAATATTTAGATTTTTTTTTTTTTTTTTTTTTTTTGAGACGGAGTTTCGCTCTTGTTACCCAGGCTGGAGTGCAATGGCGCGGTCTCGGCTCACCGCAACTTCCGCCTCCTGGGTTCAGGCAATTCTCCTGCCTCAGCCTCCTGAGTAGCTGGGATTACAGGCACGCACCACTATGCCCAGCTAATTTTTTGTATTTGTAGTAGAGACGGGGTTTCACCATGTTGACCAGGATGGTCTCGATCTCTTGACCTCGTGATCCACCCGCCTCGGCCTCCCAAAGTGCTGGGATTACAGGCTTGAGCCACCACGCCCGGCCTGATATCTAGTTTTTCTAAGAGATACACTGAACATGAAACTGTGAGGCCACGTTTCCCTTTATGACAGCTCTTGACTTACATTTCTCATCCATCTTCTTAACCTTTCACATTATTTCCTGAAGCCATTTCATCTTCCTGCTAAAATGCCAACCTAAAAATAAGTAATCACACTGAAAAGGATCCAGATGGAAACAGAAAAACATGGACACACTCATTCAGGACGTGAAACATGTTCTATATTTGCCAGTAGACTTAAGTTTGCTTCTCATCTTCATTTGTATGTCATCACAGAGGCATATTAGAAATGCTCTGACCAGTGAAACAAAATTCGTTCTATGTGGCTTTTGATTTCAGGTGATACTAGTGGATTTTATCTGGAAATAAATGTGATTAATTTCTACCTTTTATTTAATCAGACCAAGAATTCAGATTATTGTTGTGTTCCTAAGAGGCATACTAGTTATTTGTTTCAACCAATTGGGAGAAGAAGGATACATCAAGCTCAAGAACTTGGCACATTCCTTAATTTCTCTTGCTGTATAATGTGGAAGACTTTCTAAGGCAGGTCTTTACCTTTCTGGACACATCAGGACATGAGAGTCACAAAACCAGATGAATGCAGTAAATTATAAGCAAAACTGGAAATGCAAAAATATCAGATTAATCAGAATCTCTAATGAATTACTATTTTTAAAAATTCTTTTAAAATTACCAGAAGAACAACACACACATACAATTATATCAGAGGAAGTTTAGTAAGTTACTTGTTTTCAAGGAAACTTCTGATGTCAGTAGACATTTGTTGATAATGCCTTTATCTTCCTTATCTATAGTGCTGTTCAATAGCAACTGGCACTCAGAATAAGAAATTTGAGACACTACAAGATATTAAATTACCCAAGAAAAAAATAATGTCTCCTCATTACCAAGGCAATAAATCTTTCTACACCATTTTAGAATATTTATCAGAATAAAGAGTTGAAACAAAGAATGTTTACTGAAAAACTGTCTCTTAGCCAAGAGAGGTCTCCCCTAGGCACCATGATGAATCTTTGTGAACTTGTATTGAAGAGTCACAAATTTTAGGACCAAGTTAATAATCTAAGTCACTGAGGTCTATAAATTATCCCCCACAACTGAAAAAAATTATTCCCTAAATTGTGGTGCTTTAGAAAATGGTGCAAAGGTGAGACTTAGACCATTGTCAAGAGGTTTAATTCCACATGAATTATAATAATTGTTATTTTTTTGAGACAGAGTCTCACTCTGTCACCGAGGCTGGAGTGTAGTGGCAGATGTTGGCTCACTGCAACCTCTACCTCCCAGGTTCAAGTGATTCTCTTGCCTCAGCCTCCTGAATAGCTGGGATTACTGGCTTGCACCACCACACCTGGCTAATTTTTGTATTTTAGTAGAGATGGGGTTTCGCCATGTTGTCCAGGCTGGTCTTGAACTCCTGATCTGAAGTGATCCGCCTGCTCTGGTCTCCCAAAGTGCTGAGATTGTGGACACGAGCCACTGTACCCAGCCTAATTCCACTTGAATTATCAACTGCAATTTGATTAGCTCGTGGGCTCCAAAAATGATTTAAAATTTTAAAGTACAGGTTCAGGCCGGGCACGGTGGCTCATGCCTATCTATAATCCTAGCACTCTGGGAGGCTGAGGGGGGTGGATAACATGAGGTCAGGAGTTCGAGACCAGTCTGGCCAACATAGTGAAACCCATTCTCTACTAAAAATACAAACATTAGCTAGGCATGGTGGTGCCTGCCTGTAGTCTCAGATACTCTGGAGGCTGAAGCAGGAGAATCGCTTGAACCCAGGAGGCAGAGGTTGCAGTGAGGTGAGATCTGCCAGTGCACTCCAGCTTGGGTGGCAGAGTGAGCTTCTGTCTCAACAGCAACAACAAAAAAAGTACAGGTTCTGCAAAGGCAACCAAATGGCTGTTGTACACATCCTCCATAAGACATTGAGCAGGAAACCAAAACCAAGAGTGTGACCCTTTAAGTACTTTGAAGGTGACAAAAGTACAACCACTCTATTCTCTCTATTCACACGTCGAGATTCCATCATGTACATCTTGCTCAGACACAGCTGGAACCAGAGCTGGACGTGACTTGTCCCTTTTGAACGCCGAGGTGGGCAAGCATTGGCATGTGACTCCGGCATAGCTGTTCATTCCCTGGTCAGGGTCTGGCCCTTTTTCTCGTGACCTGTATCGTATTCTACTCTGTAGTGTAATGATTTATCTACATATTTTATCTCACCTGATAGATTATGAATTTTTGAATGCAAGGACCATGCCTGTTTTATCTTCTTTGAAGTAATGCAGATGAAAACTCACTGTAAATTATGAAACACTTTCATAGGTCTGTCTTCTTTGTAAAATTATTTGCATCTATTAGCATCTAACACATTACAGATGCCCAATAAAGATTTGTCAACTGACTAACCGAAATCAAGAAACATCTCCAGTTATTCTCCTCCTGTCACCAGAATCCCACATGGTGTCTAGTAGAGTTCGGCCCAGCAAAGAGATCAACTGTCTAAAGGACATTTGTTGGAATAGAGCCCAGCAGGCTGACCTGCCATCCTCAGTTCTCCGCCCATCAAGCACAAATATCGCCACCGCCTCTTTCATTTCATACTCTAGGATTTGGTTGCACCCTGTGGTGTCCTGGCAAGCTATCCAGGAAAGCTTCCTCAGGGAATGCAGATGCCTGACCCCGCACTAAAAAAGTATTTCAGGACCGGCTAGTGGAGGGGTTGCCACAAACTATCCCCACCATTTGGATGTCCAAAAAGTAAGCATTAGCACAACTCTTCTCCCCCAGGTAGCAAGGGAATCAAAACCCATGAAACCAAAGTGGGCAGCTAATTAGGAGGACGGAGCAGGGCTTTTGTTTTCGCTTCGCTATGCCAAATGCACAGGAATAAACACAATAGAGAAAGGTGTTTTGCTTCCCAAATGGAAACTTTGCGAGTCTTTCTAAACTGTTTTTTTTTATCAACTAATCTGTCTTTGAACAGGGATGTTACCTTAAAAAAAAAAAAGCATAAGCTTGTTTCAGTAATGTGGAAGAACTAAATAAATCACTTTCTCACTAGGAAATACTTCTTCTGTTTTAAAAACCTAATTCAGGAATTTGACTTTAAGAAAGAAAAAAATGAAATTTCCTAATGGCCATTTTCTGAAGTGAATTAATATCCAGAGGCCCACTGGCCACCTGCTCGTAGCCAACCAGCATTCTCACCCGATCACAGGTGAAGTCAGAAGCACTCGGAGTTTATGACATACTTGCAATGCTTCGTTTAGAACATTTACCAACTGCTGTATTTTTTTCCACAGAGTCTCACTATTTCATTATAAAGACTAGAAGAACAGGCCCTTGTTCTCAGGCAAGAAAACACAGAAGCTTCATTTGTTTATTATTTTTAACTACTGCGCATTTTGTGTGCTTTATAGCTTCTTCAGTGATTGTTTAATTGTGAATGTATTGGCATGTGATTTGAGGTCAGCTGTTTGCTCCCTGGGTGGTACAATCAATCTATAATCTTGTTAGGGAGAAATAAAGTCCAAGCTGCAAATTCCAGGCTGCCAGCTAACACTCTCCCTCTCTTCAAATCTTCTATGTCTATCACGAAAAACATTATCAAACTGTTTACATTTCCCTGAATATTACTTAGAATATATTTTTAAAGGCATCTTTCCTCTTCTTCATTGCTTTAAAAAATGTAGACAGGCAGGCCGGAAATGGTGGCTCAGGCCTGTAATCCCAGCACTTTGGGAGGCCAAGGTGGGTTGATCAGGAGGTCAGGAGATCAAGATCATCCTGGCCAAAATGGTGAAGCCTCCTCTGTACTAAAAATACAAAAAAAGAAAAAAAAATAGCTAGGCATGGTGGTGTGTGCCTGTAGTCCTAGCTACTCAGAAGGCTGAGGCAGGAGAATTGCTTGAACCTGGGAGGCAGATGTTGCAGCGAGCCGAAATAGTGCCATTGCATTCCAGCCTGGCTGGCGACAGAGTGAGACTCTGTCTCAAAAAAAAAAAAAAAAAAAAAAAAAAAAAAATGCAGACAGGCAAACAAAATAAAATGGTCACCAATTCTACCACCCAAAGATAATCACAATTAATATTTTGGTGCAAAATCTTCCAGGCTGTTGGAGAGAGGTTTTGTTTGTTTTATTGGGGTTTTTTTTGTTAGTAAGCACCAAAACAAACTGAAAATAAGTTTTGCTAGAGTTTTAAAGTGATGCTATCTTCTTTTTTTTTTTTTTTTTTTTTTTTTGAGACGGAGTTTCGCTCTTGTTACCCAGGCTGGAGTGCAATGGCGCGATCTCGGCTCACCGCAACCTCCGCCTCCTGGGTTCAAGCAATTCTCCTGCCTCAGCCTCCTGAGTAGCTGGGATTACAGGCACGTGCCACCATGCCCAGCTAATTTTTTGTATTTTTAGTAGAGACGGGGTTTCACCGTGTTGACCAGGATGGTCTCGATCTCTCGACCTCGTGATCCACCCGCCTCGGCCTCCCAAAGTGCTGGGATTACAGGCTTGAGCCACCATGCCCGGCCAGTGATGCTATCTTCTAAAAAAATTTTTGCCAAGTTAAACCACATGAATAAGGTTTTCTTTCATTGAATGTTTTCTGTTTGCCACCAGTATACATACAGCTCAAGTGGGCCATCAGTCTATGGGAAAATGGGCATTTTAAAGAAAAATATGTGAACTTCTGCCGTTTCAAAGTCCATTACAAGAATGCTTTAACTGATTCCATTTGTTTCATTTCCTTCACCTCCCAGATCATCCTCCACCCCACTCCAGATCTTTTTTAAAAATTTTAATTAATTAATTAATTAATTATTTGAGATGGAGTCTCACTCTCTCACCGGGCTGGAGTGCAGTGGCACCATCTCGGCTCACTGCAACCTCCAACTCCCTGGTTCAAGCGATTCTCTTGCCTCAGTCTCCTGAGTAGCTGGGATTACAGGTGCACACCACGATGCCCAGTTAATTTTTGTATTTCTAGTGGAGATGGGATTTCACCATGTTGGCCAGGATGGTCTCGATTTCCTGACCTCGTAATCCACCCATCTCGGCCTCCCAAAGTGCTGGAATTGTAAGTGTGAGCTACTGTGCCTCAGCCCTCCTGCTGTTCTTAGACCCTTACTCCAGGATCCCTTGTCTGCTTCTTTTACTTACAATTTTGCTTCTGAGGGAAGAGAGCAAAGGGGTGAGACTGGAAGCAAATATAACAAAATAGTAATAGTGGTCAATTCCGGATAATTGAAACACAGGTGTTGGTTGTATTCATTTCTGTATTCTTACAGATATTTTAAAAATTCTAAATATGAACAAAACAAAGCCAAACAAAAGATAGGGTCTCTGTGTTCCAGGAGCTCAGCGTCTGGTAATGTGTAATCAATTACAGTAAATTCAAGACTGGCAAACAGATCTTTCCTCTAGGGAGCTTTCTAACAGAGGTTAGTACAAGGTGTTAGACTCTGGCAGCCACAGGAACATAGAGTATGGAGTACACTCCCCCTCCATGTTTTCTTGGAGAATGTAGGGAGGCTTCTGGGAAGAGGCAAAGCCTGACTTGAGGCTTAGAGGATAAGCAGTTTTCCATGGTTTCCAGTGTAGGTAGGATTGTGCTGCAGAAAGCCCTGACATGTGTAAAATCAGACTCGGAGACCAAATCATGTGCTTGGGGAAGAGACTATTTTCAGTATGGCTGGGGTTGCTCTGTGTCTGCAGATAAACTTGGAGAAGTGGGCATTTACCAAGTGGTGAAGAGTCCCATGTGTCAAGCTCCCCAATGGTTGATGAGAAACCAATGAAATAACGGAAGGAGGTAATGTGACTTTTGTGTTAGGCACGTGCTTCAGGGAGGGGAAGTTGTGGAATATAGACTACAGAGGAGGAACGGAGGCAGAGAGACCGATTAGGAGACTGCCGCTGCGGTCAGGTGAGAGATAATGATGGTCTGTAACAGGGCAATGGCAGAGAACCAACAGGGACAGCTGAAAAATTTTTAGAAGACAGAATCTCACCTGCAAGGAGACAAATTAGATGTGGGGGTTGCGGGAAGGAAGAGGGCAAAATCAAGAGCCACTGCTGGAATTTTGACTTGGGTAGCGGGTTGGATGTAAATTCACCGGGATTGGGAAGAGGAGAAATGGAGAGGGAACAGATGAGTAACATTTGCAACATGCTGATCTTGGGAAGTCTGTGGTACACCTTGCTTGGAGTTGCCCAAGAGACCACGAGGCATAGAGCTTGGAGTGAGCGCAAGAAAGTATTCTCTCTGAGCTAGAAGAAGGCTCATCAAGTGGATGCCACCTTGGCTGAGGCAATTGAAGATGAGGTGTTGAACATGTCCTGGGAAGACTGAGGGAGGGAGAAGAACAGAGGCTGGAGCTCTAATGGAGCTCAACATTTAAGGGAAATGGAGGAAAGGGAAGGCTGTGCGAGAGACTGAATGTGTGGTCCAAGGGGAAGGAGGATGATCAGGAGAGAGCCACGTCAGTCCGTGTTACATCTGCTCAAGAAGAAAATCATTTTAAGAAGGAAGGAACAGTCGTTAGGTTAGAGCTGGCAGGTAAGTCTAGCAAGACGTAGTGTTGCCAGATAAAATACAGCATGCCCAATTACATTTGCATTAAGATACAAATGAATACTTTAAAAAATATTTTTAATGAACAAATGTTTTTTAATTCTCATTTTTGTGGGTACATAGTAGGCGGATATCTTTATGGGGTATATGAGATGTTTTCATACAGGCGTGCAATGTGAAATGATTACATCATGAAGAATGGGGTATCTATTCCCTCAAGCATTTATCCTTTGTGTTACAAACAATCCAGTTATACTCTTAGTTATTTAAAAATGTACAATAGCGTTATTATGACTATGGTCGCCCTGTCGTGCTATCCAATAGTAGGTCTTATTCATTCTTTCTATTTTGTGTGCCCATTAACCAGCCCCACCTTCCCCAAGATGAGTATTTTTTTTAAGTATAAGTATGTATCTTATTTTGATTTGCTACGTATGGGAACCGTAGTAAGAGAAAGACTAAAATCTGTAGGTAGATTTTGTAGTTAAAGCTAAATCAGAGGACTGCAGGAAGCAGATGCAGGAGGGGACTGGGAGGTGACGCGTGTCAGTCAATCCTCCTGGAAACCAGGCTTTGAAGCAATAGGGTAGGGAACAGGCTTAAGACAGGGAGAATTTTCTTTCTTTTTTTTAAATTACAGTTTAAATTCTGGGATATATGTGCAGAATGTGCAGGTTTGTTACATAGGTATACATGTGCCATGGTGGTTTGCTGCACCCATCGACCCGTCATCTACAGTATTTCTTCTAATGCTATCCCTCCCCTTATCCCCCACCTCTGACAGTTCCCAGTGTGTGATGTTCCCCTCCAAGACAGGGAGCATGTTTTTAAGGGGAGCAGACACTTCATATTGTGGTTTTCTCCCTTCCTTGCTACAGCCAGCCAGCAGAAACCATGTGAGGTTTAAGACCATGTCTTAGTTATTTTTGTAATCAAAGCTCTGACCGGGCCAGGGCTTTCCTTTTATGCATCAGGAACCCAATACATATTTGCTAAACTAAATCCTTAGACTGGGGATTGCTCCAAGTCAATTGTAAATAACTGAGGTAATCAAGGAGGTGCATTACTTTTGTGTCTACCTGAAATTTATGACCCAACATATTTTGGACACAACTAGTTCACATTGATCAGAATGATCTGTGGAATTGCCTCTGCTCTCTATGTCTCCTTACCGGTGAAAGCAGAGTCTTTAATCCTAGAGGCCAGTGTCCGTTCTTGCACCTGCCAGTGTATAGTAGCAGCAGCAGCAGCAGCAGCTAGGAATCTCTTAATCGCTTTGTGCTTGGCTTGTCAAGATTATGCAATTTTCCAGGTGAGTAAAACAGATCCCAAAAGTCTGGCTGAGGGGGAAAAAGAGAAAAACACTTGCACTAAACCAGCAGAATACGTTGTTCAAGAGGGTCTCTGAGGCTTGTGGGAAACTTCAGCATCCTTCAGCCTGATCTGACATTTGCTACTCCACTTGGCTTACAAACTGCCTTTCTTCCTTTAGGCAGCAGAGTGAAATTCACTCACCTCAAAGTAGGAATAAACCAACCACAAAACAAACCTATTAAGAGGCTGCTAAGGCCTGCCATCAGTGATCCAAAGCCGGGAAGCAAATGCATGTGTGCTTTTAAAGAAAGGTCTTCTGCCTTTCTGCTCCGAAAGCACCCTCAAGTCAACATTGGAGATACTTTGGACTCTGCTTGCAGGGAGGGAGGAAGTAGGAGCTGGTGCTGAAGTGAGGGTTCAAGGACTCCGGCTCAGGCTGTTAGAGAATGCAGATCCCAGCATCCCATGCTTTGATTTGCTAAGTATGGGAACCCTAGTAAGATGAAGACTAGGGTCTTTATTTTTTCTTCCACCCATAGACCTTGCCCCTGAAGCAGCCCCTGGAAAAGATTAGAAGTGAATTCAGCCAGGTAGGAGACCCACAGCAGGGCCCCGGGAGGCCCTGGAGTGGGCAGGGTCTGTTGGTGAAAGAGAAAGAAGAAAACTGGTTAATTGGAAAAGCTTGGATTTTCAGGGAACACCAGGCCCCGGCTGAGCCCAGGGCCCAGGGCCCAGGGAACAGATCCCAAGTTTCTCTGGCAGGGGCTTTAGCTGCAGGTGTGAACTGGGCCCCGGGGAGCAGGCACAGGGGAAACTTCTCCTCTTCAGGTGGTGAGAACCCAGAGGACAGGACGAAGACTAGCCTTACTGTGGGGAGGAGGGAATGAGGAGAAGCAGTCCTGGAAGCAAGTTTGAGCTGTTATTTGAACACAGCACTTGTTCAAAAGAAACAGACAATGGATAAAACAAAAACTGAAATTCTTTTGCATCCCTTCCCCCACAAAAAACCATGATATCTTCTACTTGATAAGTTTTTTGTTTGTTTCCTGCTCTTCAGTGGGATTTGAGATTCTAGAGAACAAAATGATCGGTTAAAGAAAATGGGTTGGGTACAGTGGCTCACACCTGTAGTCCCAGCATTTTGGGAGGCTGAGGCGGGCAGATCACCTGAGGTCAAGAGTTCAAGACCAACCTGACCAACATGGAGAGACCTTGTCACTACTAAAAAATATAAAAATCAGCCAGGCGTGGTGGTACATGCCTGTAATCCCAGCTACTTGGGAGGCTGAGGCAGGAGAATTGCTTGAACCTAGGAGGTGGAGGTTGCGGTGAGATTGTGCCATTGCACTCGAGCCTGGGCAACAAGAGCTGGACTCCATGTCAAAACAAACAAATAAATAAAAAGAAAGAAAATGGAAGTACCCACCAACTATCCACGTCTGATGTGGTGTGTATAAATTGACAGCCTGCCTCTACGTGAACCTTGTAAACTTGGGTTACCTACTTAATTTCTTTGAGCCTTAGTTTCTTTATCTACAAAATGAGGATTAGACTGCTTCATATGGGTTGTGGTGAGTATTAAATGAAATGACGCGTGCAGAGCTCTCTGGGAACAGTGCCTAGCATATAGCGGTGCCCATTAATGGTTACATAACATCAGTACTTAGCTTCTACTAGTTTCATTTTCTTCCTCTGTGATTAGATACTGTGATGTCTCACACAATAAGTACGCAGATAGTGTAATTTCTCTTTTTCTTCTATTTCTTGTCTGAAAAGCACAGTTTCTCTTTCTCATAATCTCCAAATACCTTTATCTCCATTTATTCAGTCAATAGTATTTGCTGGGTTTCTGCTCTGTTCGGGGTTTTCTCCCTAGGGTTTCCAGGATGATGCATGGGCAGTGTTGATCCTTCTCAAAGGGCTTCCTAGTCTGCTGGTGGAGGGAGAGGGACCGATATTCTTTCTTCTTTATTATAGAAGGGAAAAATGATGAGAGACGCAGCAAAAGCTCTGTGGTCTCTCAGAAGAGGCAGCGTTTACTTCCAGTTAGAAGTCAGGGAGTGCTTCCCACATAACATGGCATTCGAACAGGGCCTTGCTGCCAGTATTGAGGGTAAAGGGGAGAAAAAAATAGATGAACTGGGACCTGAAAAATTAGAAATATGGCCAGGCACAGTGGCTCACACCTATAATCCCAGCACTTTGGGAGGCTGAGGCGGGTGGATCACCCGAGGTCAGGAGCTCAAGACCAGCCTGGCCAACATGTTGAAACCCCATCTCTACTAAAAATACCAAAACTGGCTGGACTGGTGGTGGGTGCCTGTAATCCCAGCTACACGGGAGGCTGAGGCAGGAGAATTGCTTGAATTTGGGTGGTGGAAGTTGCAGTGAGCTAAGATCCAGCCTGGGCAATGAGAGTGAAATTCCATCTCAAAAAAGAAAAAAAGAAAAAGAAAAGAAAAACGAGAAATACTTGGGTATGTGGAGATTGGGGAGGGCAGTTCAGGCAAAAAATTGTGCACACAATGGCACAGTGTAGGGTGTGACTTGAGAATGGTGGGTGGTTCTCCGATCCGGGTCCATCCGTCCTTCCCGAGTTTGCCAGACCCAGCCGAGTTTGCCATGCCTGAGAATGTGGCACCCCGGAGTGGGGCACCTGCTGGGGCTGCCGATGGCCGCGGGAAGGGCGCCTATCAGGACCGCGATAAGCCAGCCCAGATCCGCTTCAGCAACATTTCCAGATCAGAGAAGGTAAGAACCTGAAGTGTTAGGCACAGGCCTGATACAATGGGTCCATGATGCCACCAAGCCAAGTCATCAACTTGTCACATTTCTAATAATACTTTGTGGAAGGAAGGAGAAGATGAATGCAAATCCCTGCATGGAAACTACTGCTCTGTAGACAGGAAGTCTAAGCTTCATGATCATGCTGGGAAGTAGATATTTAGAGAGGGGGAAACTGAGGTTCAGAGTCGTTTAAGTAACTTATCCAAGCTCATATAACTAGAAAGTAATCCACTGAGAATCAAATCTGGGTTTGCCGGTGCTTTGAGGCAGGGCCTTCATACTTACCTCTTCCACCTGTTGCCTCATGAAAACATTCCTCTTTCCTGTGCCTGTGTTCAAGGAAGTTATGCGTTGTGTTCTGTTACCAGCAAATTAACAGGAAGGGTGGTTTTCATACAATCCGAAGAATTGAGACTCACTGGGGTGCTCTTTTTGCTTCTAGAATTCCAGATCATGGAAAACTGCCAGAAGGACATGGGTCTTGTCCTCTCCCAAATGGTCCCATAACTAGTCTGGCCAGCCTGAGCCATCTAAGTGAGGGACATGGTCAGGGACCGAGACTCAGCTTAAGAAGGTAATGGGAATTTACATGCAGAAAACCCCAAGGTACTTCCATCTGCTGTGCATTTATGCTCCAGTTAAGCCCCAGGGGATTATATTTTGAGGTGCCTCTTAAGTCAGGAAATTGGATGGACTAACATTTATTATTTGTGATAGGGTGCCTAAGGGAGAAGGCTCAGAAATGCTGTCTCCTTAGCTGGAAGTGACAAAATGAGACCCGAAACATTTTCGTTTTTGCACCACAAAATCTTTCTCTGGGGAATGATAGACGAGATCTGAGTACATGAGCTTTGGAGAAGTGATAGATTCTTTCCTGAAACTGAGGCTCAAACACATGTTGTCTTATCCAAGCTCATCAGATGGAAAGACAGAGTCAAGATGGGAACCCAAGTATTATGACTCCTGGCTTTCTTACTGAGTTGCACAAAGCAGAATACACTTACCTAATGAGAGCACTAAAAACTGTTTACTCACTTAACAGCTTGCAATTTTTTTTTTTTTTTTTTTTTGAGACAGAGTCTTAGTCTGTTGCCAGGCTGGAGTGCAATGGCATGATCCTGGCTCACCACCTCCCAGGTTCAAGAGATTCTCCTGTGTCAGCCTCCCAAGTAGCTAGGATTTCAGGTGCACACCACCACGCCCAGCTAGTTTTTGTATTTTTAGTAGAGATGGGGGTTTCACAATGCTGGCCAGGATGGTCTCGATCTCTTGACCCGTGATCTGCCTGCCTCGGCCTCCCAAAGTGCTGGGATTACAGGCGTGAGCCACTGCGCCAGCCAGAGAAACATCAAATTTTTACAACCAGAGGAGACAGGAATGTCATCTAGTCCAATTACCTCATTTATAGATGAGAACACTTAGGCTCAGAATAGGAAACTGACTTGCTAAGGTCACAATAATTTTAGCAGTAGAGGTTGGTCTAGGTCACAGATCGGCTGGCTATGGTCAGCACTGACAGCTCTTTCCACGAATTTTTAATATTAGGTTCCACTGACTGTGACATATATCTGTATCTCTATCTATACCTACACTTATATCTACACACATGTTCCACAGATTATGATCACCACCACCATCGCCCATGCCCACACACTCACGTGTGAACCAAGAGGTAATCAATCACTCACTTAGCTTTATTTATTTATTTTTTTAATTTTTTATTTTTGAGACAGCCTCATTCTGTTACCCAGGCTGAAGTGCAGTGATGCTATCTTGGCTCACCACAACCTCTGTCTCCTGGGTTCAAGTGATTCTCCTGCCTTAGCCTCCTGAGTAGCTGGGACTGCAGGCACGTGCTACTAGGCCCAGCTAATTTGTGTATCTTTAGTAGAGACAGGGTTTCGACATGTTGGCCAGGCTGGTCTCAAACTTCTGACCTTAGGTGATCCACCTGCCTCAGCCTCCCAAAGTGCTGGAATTACAGGAGTGAGCCACCATGCCTGGTCACTTCCTTACCCTTAGATAGGCATACTTTTCCGATTTCATATAGGGGATAAAACTGTCTGTTAATTTTAAAGCATTTAAAAGCAACCAGTGAAAGAAATTCCCCGGATATTTGCTACCTGTTTTTCTTTCTCTTTTTCACTTCAGACAGGTAATGTGCTGATGATAATGTCTTCCGGGTTTGAGGAAGGCACCTCTCAAAACCCAGTCATCACACTTATAAACCACAAAAGCTCTTTCTTGGTACTTTACTTATTTGAAAGTCCCTGCATTTTAGGGACTTAGAAATTCAGAGTGGAGAGCTGTAGATGAAGAAACTGAGGCTCAAAGAAATTAATTAATCTGCCTCCCTGAAATGTCCTCAGCAAACTCTGCCCATTCTTCCAGGCCCAGCTGATCCCATCCTCCTCCTCAGCCAGAGTGGTGCTCGGGAAGCCGTGAAGGGTGAATGCGTGTTTGAACATTATCTGGGCAGTGTCTGCCTGCAGAAGCTCAGGAAAGGAGGAGGAGTTCCTGAAGATATTGATTTTGTAATTAGGCCTCAGAGGAAGAGGCTCTTGACACCATCTTTCCTGAAGATCAGAATCACTGCTTATCCCACCAGAGAGGCAGACCCTGTCAAAGTGAGAGAGGTTCCTTCCCTCTCCTGGGTGAGGGGCTGGGATTCCCTCTGTCTGTGAGTATGGGACGCTGGCTGAGTGCCCTGCACAAATCATTTCCAGCCACAGCACCGGAGGGACACTGCAGGAATGCAGGGCAGAACACGAATGCATCCTTTCCGCTGGGCCTGTCTCCGAAGAGAAAGTCGTGTCAGATCCAGAGAAGGGAGCTCCTGGCAGAAGAGTGGGCTGAACAGCAGTAATCCCAGGAGAGCAGAGTGCAGGTCTCCTCTGAAGCTCCATGAAGTAACTCGCAGGAAGAGATGGGAAACGGCCTCTGCTCAGATTAATGGGAGCAAGTCTTGGCCACCTCCCAGAAAAGGAGACTGGGAAGAGTGGGCCCCAGGCCTTTTCTTCCATGGGGCAGAACAGCCTGGGGAGGCTTTGCTGCTGCCCAGATAGGAGATGGCCATGGGGCGGTATTTATTCCTGCAGTGAAAAAATGGGGGCCGCATTTTGACCAGAGAAGAGATGCCTATCACAGAGAGTGCAGGAAATCTGCTTAGCATTTGAGGAACTTTGGGAAAAGTTGAATGAATCATGGCCCGTAAAACCAGGATCCACACTTAGATCCCATGACGTCACAGTCCCCCTTTCCTCAGGGGTCCTAGAGCTCCCCTCTGGCTGAACCCAACGGAAGCCAGGGAGCCACTCGAGGTCAGCCTCTTGGGTGGAGAGTGGATCGGGGGCACACATTGAAGCTGGCAGGCACAGCTCAGCAAACGGAGCCAAATTATGGAGGCCTTGAAAGCTCAGCTTGCCCTTTATTCATGGAAAAATAAAACCTGAGTGACATAAAGACAAAAATCTATATGAAAGGAGACTTTAATTTGGGGTTGTAGAAGACACCCGCCACTCACCATGGGTGAACCAAAGTCCTGTGTCCATGTACCCCCCAGAGGACGTGTCTGCTCCTTCTCCTGTCTTCTGTGGCCTGGAGAATTTGCATCCCAAAGGAAACTATTGGGAAGAAGCCAGCAAACAATATGAAGGCGAAGGGGCAGAACACCACCACCATGGACATGACCACTCTGATGCAATCAGAGGCTGCAGTGAGTCCGAGGATGCCGTTAGCAGCCCTGATATCCTGGGTGTCCCGGGTGCACCCACCCTCCTCCACACTGTAGTTGAGGCCCCGTCTTCTTGTTTCTGCCTCACTCAGTCAACTCCCAGAGGCAGCTCTGCATGGCCAGTGTTAGCTGCACAAACAGAATCAAAGGGCCCTCCTGCCCTTGGAAGACAGAAGCCCACATTTGGGGTGGAGGTGTCAGAACAGAATCCTCTGTTGACTCTTCTGTGACCATCCTGGGTAATTGAAATCCTGGATCTTTCCCTAGGTCTTTTCCCGTTCCATTGGATCCCGAGGGATTCCAGAGTGACCTTTCCTCTTCTCATCCCATCAATGCTTTCCCTTGATGATCTCCCCCACACTTTGTCCTCCACCCACAAACTCGGACTCCTAGATCTGCTATTGTCTCCAGCCAGCTGGCTTTCCTCGGATCCTTTCATCCAACTTCCTGTTACGCACCACTGCTCAGGTGTTCCAAAAATACTGTAAAGGCCGTATACTCAAGACCACACTCACCAAATCCTGACAATCTTCCCTTTACAATAGTGCTCAGATCTGCTGTTTTCCCTTCTCTCTCCTCATCACTCCAGTGTGTAGGCTCCCATTACCTCCGGTCCAGACCATTGTCTTGACCTCCTCTGGCAAGACCTGTTGCAGCCACTCTGCTCGGCTCCCTGCCTTCTAATCCACCCCGCTCACAGTGCCATGGTGAGAGTCCTAAAACAGCGTGTCACTCTCGGCACAAACACCTTCTGGGGCTCTCTGTCACCTTAGAAATGGAATCCAACCTTTCAGCCTGGCCATTTGTATTCTGAAGTCAGGCATGCATGTGGTATTGCAGTCACTTTAAAATATAAAATTAAATATTTGCCCCCAAACAACTTCTCCCCGCTCCCCATTAGACAGCGAAGTTCTCAAAGAGGAGACAGGGCCGGGTGCTCACAGGAAATGCTCGCTCAGTGAATGAGCACTTTTACCTTCACCTCTCTTTCTACTTCTGTCTTCAACCCACGCTCCCCAATCAGGCTAGTCAAACCACGTGCTCACTGCTCACCCACGTGCCCAAATTCACCTCTCATCTGTGCTGTTCACATGTACCCCACTGAGGGCTTTCTTCCCTGGCCCTCCTGCCACTCTTTTCCGGCCTCTGCCCACGTGTTTGTGGGAACACAGACATGCACACATGCACATGTCACATATAGACTGCATACACACCACATACATATTAGATGTCAAATTAACATACAACACACAGACCACATACCTATGTGCACATGCCTCACATACACTGTACACACGTCACACACACATATGCACATACTGCATACAACAGAGACCACATACATATGTGTGCGTGCTACATATGCACTGCACACACACTACACACACACACACACACACACACTGCATATAACACATAGACCACGATGTATGTGCACATACCACATATACACTGCACACATACCACACACACATATGCACACACTGCATACAACATACAGACCACATACACATGTGTATATGCCACATCTACACTGTATACACACCACACATACATATGCACACACTGCAGGCAACACACAGACCACATACACATGTGCATATACCACATCTACACTGTAAACACACACCACACTCCACACACACTACCTACTACACATGACACTGCATGTACACACCACACACACATGCATACATACCGCACACACCACACACCCACAAACACACACACTGCTTTGTCTATGAAGGCTTTCTTGCACACACACACACTGCTTTGTCTATGAAGCCTTTCTTGCACACACACACTGCTTTGTCTATGAAGCCTTTCTTGCACACACACACTGCTTTGTCTATGAAGCCTTTCTTGCACACACACACTGCTTTGTCTATGAAGGCTTTCTTGCACACACACACTGCTTTGTCTATGAAGGCTTTCTTGCACACACACACACTGCTTTGTCTATGAAGCCTTTCTTGTACACACACACTGCTTTGTCTATGAAGCCTTTCTTGCACACACACACACTGCTTTGTCTATGAAGCCTTTCTTGCACACACACACACTGCTTTGTCTATGAAGGCTTTCTTGCACACACACACTGCTTTGTCTATGAAGCCTTTCTTGCACACACACACACTGCTTTGTCTATGAAGGCTTTCTTGCACACACACACGCTGCTTTGTCTATGAAGGCTTTCTTGCACACACACACACTGCTTTGTCTATGAAGCCTTTCTTGCACACACACACTGCTTTGTCTATGAAGGCTTTCTTGCACACACACACGCTGCTTTGTCTATGAAGGCTTTCTTGCACACACACACTGCTTTGTCTATGAAGGCTTTCTTGCACACACACACACTGCTTTGTCTATGAAGCCTTTCTTGCACACACACACTGCTTTGTCTATGAAGCCTTTCTTGCACACACACACTGCTTTGTCTATGAAGCCTTTCTTGCACACACACACTGCTTTGTCTATGAAGCCTTTCTTGCACACACACACTGCTTTGTCTATGAAGCCTTTCTTGCACACACACACTGCTTTGTCTATGAAGGCTTTCTTGCACACACACACTGCTTTGTCTATGAAGCCTTTCTTGCACACACACACTGCTTTGTCTATGAAGCCTTTCTTGCTTTTTTCTCCTCCTCTTTTTTTTCCCCAGGAACTAATCTCTCACAAGTCCCACAGCATTTGCTTGTATGCCTCCTATGGCGCAGATCATATTTTGCTGACAATTTCACTTACTGGTTTACAAATCTTATCTCCTCTACCAGACAGAGAGTGCCTCCAGGACACAGCTGGGCAGCATTCATTTTCTTCTCTCCCATAGCGACTGGCCTACAGTGGGTGTTTAATACTGGATGTGAATGAATGCATGCTCTTCAAAGCATGAAGGTATTTTTCTTGCTATGGGTTAAACATGTATTTTAATTCCATATATATAATGCATGACTACGTTTTTACTGCAAAACACTCAAACAATATAAATAAAGCTAAAGTTTCGTTTCGCCCCAATCCCAATCCCCTCCACATTTACACACCTATAAAATGCAAGTACAATATAGCGTTGTGGGTTCGTTAGTTTGTTTTTTACAAAAGCAGTATATGGTATAAATTATTCTGCAGCTTGATGCTTTCTCTTTACAATATGTCAAAGATACATTTTTTATCTTTTTGTATATTCAATATATGGTATCTGACTCTAACAGCTGCAAGATATCATCGTTTTTATGTGTCGGGGTTTCTTTAACCACTCCTTTATTGGTGGACATTAGCTTCTTCCAGTGTTTCCTTAGGGCAATACTGCGCTAAGCATCCTGTACAACGCTTCCTGCACGTACCTTCTTCTAAAATAAAGAGAAGCAGAGTCTCTGAGGCAAAAGAAAGGCATTTGTAAACTTGTATTAGGTTTAAGCAAAACAATTATATTAGATGTCGAATTGACTTCCAAAGAGATAGTATTTAAAGTCCCCCAAACCCTTGCCATCACTTCATATTGTAAATCTTTAACATTTTCGTTGATCCGATGAGAGAAAAAAGGCATTGCCTTATTTTAAAGTGCTTTTTCCCATTTATTCCAAGTGCAGTTGAATATCATTATATGGGTTTGTGGGCCATTTGGCTTTTCTCTTCTGTGAAATGTACATATTCTTTGCCCATTGCTGTATTTGGTAGCTTACCTTTTTCTTATTGATTTGTAGGATATCTTTACAAATTATAGCTATCACTTCTTTGTCTATTAATAAATATATGTTGGACACACCTTCTCTGAATCTATTGCTTGTCTTTTCATTTTCTTGCGTGTGTCTATTTTGCTTCAGATGATTTCTCTTATTTTTATTTTTATTTTTTTGGAGACGAAGTCTCACTCTGTCACCCAGGCTGGAATGCAGTGGCACCACCTTGGCTCACCGCAACCTCCACCTCCCAGGTTCAAGCTGTTCTCCTGCCTTAGCCTCCTGAGTAGCTGGGATTACAGGCATGCATCACGACGCCAGGCTAATTTTTTTATTTTAAGTAGAGACGGGGTTTCACCATGTTGGTCAGGCTGGACTCGAACTCTTGATCTCAGGTGATCCACCGCCTTGGCCTCCCAAAGTGCTGGGATTACAGGCGTGAACCACTGCGCCCAGCCCAGGTGATTTTTGATTCAAATTTGCTTTATTCCAAATGTATATCTGATTGTCCCAGAATTCTTTGGGAAGATAGTCATCTATTCCCTGATAATGTGAAATGGCACTTTTACCCTTTTACCATGTGGTAAAATTTCCCATCTACATGGATCTATTCCTGGATTTTAAATTTTCCTTTCACTCCATAAAGTCTGTTTCTTATAAACAGCATTAAGATAGATTTTTGTGGCCAGGCTTGGTGGCTCACACCTGTAATTCTAACACTTTGGGAGGCCAAGGCAGGTGGATCACCTGAAGTCAAGAGTTCAAGACCAGCCTGTCCAACATGGTGAAACCTCATCTCTACTAAAAACACAAAAATTGGCTGGGCGTGGTGGCACACGCCTGTAATTCCAGCTACTTGAGGCTGAGGCAGGAGAATTGCTTGAACCCGGGAGGAGGAAGTTACAGTGAGCTGAGACTTCATCATTGCACTCCAGCCTGAATGACAGAGTGAGACTCCGTCTCAGGAAAAAAAAAAAAAAAAATAGAGTTGATTTTTTGGCCCACTCTATATCCTGTCTTTTAAAGAGAGAATTCAGTTCATTCACATTTAGTGTACACTGTTGTATTTCGTTTTATTCCTTCCAGCTTATGTTTCTCATGGTTTTTTTTCTTAATTTTAGTGGCTTGCCAGGTTGCTTTCCACCTTATTAATGTGGAGATTTTCATTTCATGAATGGTTACATCACCTTTCCTTTCCTGGTATTCATAATCGAACTCTGTTTCTTTAGTATTATAGGGATATGAGATATGATTTCTCCACTTAGACACTCTATTCTCTGACTATTCATCCCCTGCAGGTGCTTCCTTCCTCCACCAATGAGATATTTAGAACACCGTTACTTTCCCAGTTCTCTTCCTATCACCCCAATAAGTCTATGGGGTGCCTCTGCTCCACAAGCCCTGCTTCCGATGTCTAGGTGTTGCTGAAACTGCTTGGCACTTTTCTTTCTAAATCCCATCTCTACTAAATATACAAAATCAGCCAGGTGTGGTGGCGCATGCCTGTAATCCCAGCTACTCAGGAGGTTGAGGCAGGAGAATCTTTTGAACCTGGCAGACAGAGGCTGCAGTGAGCCAAGATCATGCCACTGCACTCCAGCCTGGGTGACAGAACAAGATTCCATCTCAAAAAAAAAAAAAAAAAAAAAAAGAATGTTGTGAAGTTTCAGGTCATTTTTGCTGAGTTCTTCCGTTGTTGCTGCTGCTGCACTGTGCTCTGTGCTCTGCCTCCTTGGAAGCTCTTTGGAAGCCCGTTCTGGAATATTGGTGCATTCCTCCCTTTGCGGCTTCAGCCTCCTCTGTATGTTGTTTCTTTGCCTGACCCCTGTGGCTCAGCAGCTTTATAACTACAGGTTGTAGAGGGGCCTCGGTGCTGTTGGTCTCTGAAGGTCCAGGTAAGAGCTGGCAGACAGGTAGGTGTTCCCTACTGAGCAGAGGAGCTCTCTGCTCCTGGGTCTCACAGCTCACCTGTTCCTCCTTAGCTTTTTGGGGGGTGGGGAGACAAGTACATGTATGTGGCCAGAACCACACTTCCCTTGGAGTCTCATCCAGGCTCTCTTGGAGGGAGAAAGCCCCACCTCACCAATCCAGCACATTTCTTTCAGGCTCATGCCCACCTGCTGGCCCCAGCAACAACTTGGCTTGGAAGAGGTGGCGGGTAGCGCTGGAGTGGTATGCTACATGGAGGGAAAGTAGACGCGTCAAGCTGCTGCTGTCCCTAAATCCCCGTTTCTTCACACTCTATTCAGGTTTTCTGATCTCTAGAGTCAGGTAGTCCCTGTATCACTACCTCAGAGTTGTTTTATTTGTTTTTTGACACAGAGTCTCTCTGTCACCCAGGCTGAAGTGCAATAGCGTGATCTTTGAGTGATCTCCTTGGCTCACTGCAGCCTCTGCCTCTAGGGTTCAAGCGATTCTCCCGCCTCAGCCTCCTGCGTAGCTGGGATTACAGGTGCCTATCACAACTGGCTGATTTTTGTATTTTTAGAAGAGATGGAGTTTCACCATGTTGGCCAGGCTGGTCCTGAACTTCTGGTCTCAAGTGACCTGCCTGCCTCAGCCTCCCAAAGGGCTGGGATTAGATATGAGCTACTGCACCCCGCCTAAAATTTTTAATTGAGGTAAAGTAGATACAAAATCTGCCATCTTACCCATTTTAGGGATATGGTTTAGTAGTGTTAATTACACTCACATTGTTCTGCAACAATTTCCAGAACTATTTTTATCTTGTGAAGCTGAAACTCTACACCCATTAAATAACACATCCCTCTCCCTCCCTCCCCCAGCCTCTGGCAACCACCATTCTGCTTGCTGCCTCTAGGAATCTGACTACCCTAAGTACTTCATGTACGTGGAATCATGTAGTAGTTGTCCTTTTATGACTGGCTTCTTTCACTTAGCGTCATGCCCTCGAGATTTAGCCACATTGTAGCATGTGTTGGAATTTCCTTCCTCCCTAAGAGTAAATAGTATTCCATTGTGTGTAGCACATTTTGTTTATCCGTTCCTCTGTCGATGGATGCTTAGATCGCTTCCACCTTTTGGCTGTTATGAATAATGCCATCACACAGCTCTAGCAATGATCAACCCAGAGCCAATCCTGCTGCCACTGTAACCCCACCCACTTCCCCATTTCATATTATTTTGAAGTAAATCCGAATGAAGTATTTTACCATTACCTTTTCTGTTTGGTTGAAGATCACTCCCATGGAGAATCAGAGTCTGAAACTAATGAATACTATTCCACCCCAAATTGTTTAAATCTTTGAGGCATGAAGATGGAAGGCAGAGGAGGTGGGAGGCTGCCACAGAAAGAAAGGGTGGATGAGGAAGGAGAATTGGGTCAGAGAGTGGCTAAGGTTTATCCCGAGCATGTGAGCTTCTGCTCTCCCTCAATGCCACCTCTTTCCCCCTCAAACCTGGTCCTCAGGTCCCTGAAGCAGGGAAGACTCCAAAGATTCCAGACCACTGCAACCATACTAGTCTTAGGGTCCCAGAGAAGGCTCTGCAAATCTCCAATCTTTGCCTACGGCTAGGGTGTTTTGCTTGGTGATCTGAAAGCTAGACTCAAGCTACATCTTGAACTCACTGACACTACCTTAAGAGCCAAGGTCTATTCCTGGAGAAGAGATTAGTGGAAATTCCTCAGGAAGAAGCTGGCTGCCTGCGAATGCCAGGAGGCATAACTAGATAACTCATCCAGAAACAAGGGTTCTGATGTTCATATCACTTTAAAATTATGCTGGGCACCTGCATGTGGCACAATTTAATTACATTAGCTTAGCCTCTGTTAAACCATCCTCCAGAGCAGGCAGAGGCCCTCGTCTGAGACTCACCTTGGAGGCGTGATGTCCCTTTGCCCCCGTCACCTTGAGAAATGGGGCCTTGTACTAAGGGAACACAGCAGTAAATGGGACCTTCCATTCTGGAAGGGCCTGTCTTTATCTCCCTTGTGGCCCTGGAGAAAACAAACCCAGTCATTCTTGCCTTTCTTTAGAGGTCTTCTCTTTATAAGCCTCATTTTTCTCTTCCTCAACCCCATCGACATCATAAACAGCTCTTTAGCATTCCCCCATGGACAGCCCAAGCCTGAACTGGCCTCCACCCAAAAGGAATGATTGCTGTAGCAAATCTCTGGTCTCTTCCCAGCCAAGCCAGTAGCCCTGTCCCCTCTCCTTTCCACCTCACTGGTTTGAGATTTCTGTCCACACCTCACGAGGAACACCCCTGAGTGCGGGTTAGCCCAGAGTTTGACCTTTAGCACTGACCCACCGGAGCTGAAGCATCTGGTGCCTGTTTGCCCTCAGGGCGATCAGTAGGCGTGTGTCCTGATCTGGTGACATGAAAGTGCTCTTGGGTGTCAGATGTGGCGTCCTGCACTGCAGAGTGGAGCTGAACATCATTCTGTCGTGAACTCTCTGATGAACACAGACCTATCACCTCTCGTCTTCGAGCCTCAGTTTTCCAGTAAAATCAGGGGATTGAACTGCATGGTCTCTCAGGTCCCTTCCAGCTCTGTGTCTATGAAAAATAAAATAAAATAAAATAAAAAGGTAGCAAAATAGAAATTAGAAACACCAGCGTGGCTCCAGGCCCTATGTCAGAGACCCTTAGAGGCTGCCTGGATCAAATATGGAAAGAAAGAATGGGAGGGAAGTGGGAGCTCCAGGTGGGGCTGGGACGTGAGTAAGAAGAAAGAGGCCACAGAGATTGGCGTGGCAAATGAACTGATGCGGCCGCAGCTGTGGCTGGGCTAGGTTAACTCAGAGGTAGAAAGACTTGTTCAGACATCGCATGGATGGTGTCTTGGGACACCACTGAGTTCAGGTAGCTCTGGGGACCGGTAGCCTGACGTGGGCCTGGGTCCAAAACAGCAAAGAATTTTTTTTCTTGGTGCATAAATGTAGCTGCAGAGCTCAACCAGTACCTCAAGATTTGGAGTCCAAGGAGGAGGAGCCTACCAGGAACCGCGACAAAGGGAGTCAGAAGAGAGCTCGAGAGGCCCCACCTGCACGGATGCAGCGGCTCTCACGCCTGCGAACACCTACGAGACACCTGGAGGGCTGGCTTCCACCCTAGTGCATCTGACCCAGGAGGTCTGGGTTGGGGATTGAGAATTTACCCCTTTGACAAGTTCCCCGGGGGATGCTGATACTGCAGTCTGGAGGCCACCCTTTGAGAATGACTTGATTAAAGAGATAGGGGGCGACATAGGGGCTGATGAAGAGCTCAGCCATCAGGTGTTTGCTAGCTATATTGCTGCACCAAACCTGTCTCTTTATCTGTAAAATGGGGTTGATAATAATGAGCAGTAAAGAGTAGATACATGTAAATAACTTGCAATAATGTCTGGCACAAAGTAAATGCTCAATAAATGTTAGCTCTTGGTTCTTCTCTGCATGCTGACTGACGGAGGTAAAGCCTGTGACACATGGAAACTCCCTAATAATAGTTTTTGTATAGATATGGCTTGTGTTCGGAAACAAGTAACAGAAACACTACAGTGGCCTGGATAATGAAGGGAATCTCTTCCCACCCACAACAGAAGGGAAGAAGCTCAGTGGGGAGCAGTCCAGGGCTGACATGACAGCTCACTAACTTCTCCCAGGACACAGGTTCTGGGAAGGAAGGTCCAAAAGGCAAATACCTTCTTCTTCTTCTGTTGCTTCTTTATTCTTAAAGAAGAGCCCTGCCCAGAGACATCACCAACATCCCACCGGCCAGAACCGTGTCCCATGGCCTTCCCTAGGTGCCAAGGAGGCTGAGAAATTAAGCACTTCAGCTTTCTAGACTCTATGGTAGACATGGCAAGGGCAAGGGGTTGAAGTGGGTGTTGAGAGAGCCAACCAAGAGATCTGCCATGCCATGGCTCAAAGCCTGGGAACTGTGACAAGTTTATGACAAGTTCAGGGAGCTGTGGGAGCTTGAGGTCCACAGTTCATTCTATGTCCTTAATTGACTCTGTGTGTGTGTGTATGTGTGCATGTGTGTGTGTGTGTATGAGAGAGTGAATGAGAGAGAGAGGGTAAGTTTTGAGTGAACTCTTTGCTCCCCATCCCTTCTCCATCTTTTGCTCCCCCATAGCCTAGGATCTTCCCCAGGTTCATGTGTTTCTTAAACTCACCAGACCAGACCCATCTCAGCACTGAAGACACACTGCGGACAAGGCATGTCTGTAGCCCAGCCCACACGAAGCTTACAGTCTAGCAGAAAGGACAGGGTTAAAAATCATTTTTAATGCTAGGTGTGGTAGCTCACACCTGTAATCCTAGCACTTTGGGAGGCTGAGGCAGGTGGATTGCCTGAGCTCAGAAGTTTGAAACCAGTCTGGGCAACGCGGTGAAACCCCGTCTCTACTAAAAATAATAATAAAAAAAAAAATTAGCCAGACGTGGTCGTGTGCACCTGTAATCCCAACTACTTGGGAGGCTGAGGCCAGGGAATCGCTTGAACCTGGGAGGTGGAGGTTGCAGTGAGCCAAGGTCATTCCATTGTACTCCAGGCTGGGTGAGAGAGTAAGACTCTGTCTCAAATAAATAAATAAATAAGAATATTTTTAAAAAGTTTCTAAATGATAGGGACTTGCCCGTGAAACTGAATTGAATCTGATTTGACTGATCAAAAAAGACAGTCAAATTTGCCATTAGACTACCATTTTAGAAATCTCTAGTTCTGAACGTCTGGCATACAGTAGGTCCTCCGAAAATATCTGCTGAAGGTTGAATAACCCTTCCTCTTTGAGTTTCTATTTGATCTCACTGGCGTTATGGGCTCTTTCAGGTCAGAGGGCAAGGCTGATTTATTTTCGTATCCTCAGCGTCTAGCTCAGCACTGGCACACAGTAGGAACTTAGGAAGTATTTGTGGAATGAAATGGAATCCTGTTTATGTCGTCAATAAAGACCATCAGCTTGGCAACTGGGCCAAAATCCACTCTGGGCATGTACTCTCTGGGTCACTGTTGTACAATAAGAGCAATGGATTATTTTAAACCTCACAAACTTTTTTTTGTATGTGAGGCCACAGCCTCATCCTGGCACGAAATACACACATCTTGTCCCCATGAGGTCATGGCAGGGGGAGATTAACTCAAAGAGCCCAGGCAGGTTTAAATATCTCTGAGTGTGGCAGCGTGTTACACTGCCTGGCTTTCTTTCAGGCTGCCCCGCCCGCTATGCATCTGCAGGAGCAATGATTGCGGATGAGACCTCTTTCTCCCTGAAGGACGGAGTGGGGCATTCACAGAGGAATGGGCTGAACGTCTTTTTCCCCTTTTTCTTTTTATCTTCTTGTTTCTGAAATTTTCCCTGACTTGAGACCTGAATGGCACACGCATACCTCGTAATCACCGCTGCCCCAGATGAGCAGTCTTCAGCGCACTCTCCCCTCCATTCTTAGACCTTGAGGTCAAGTGCAGTGGAAAAAGTATTCTGCCCTAACAATGGGCAGAATGCCGGTTTTGTCCCAATTCAAAGAAAACACAACAAAATAGAATTTGCTCAACTGCGAATTTTCCCTCATCTATTTTTCTTAAGCTCTTAATGTCTTTCTTTTGACCACTGGTGAGATGAAGACACGGCAAGGGAACTATTTTGCCGAAGCTCCGGGGACATCACTGCGGGCCTGTGCTACTCGGACTAATTGGAACAGCATTGCTCCTGGTCATGCTCAGAAACCACCCACTGCCTGCAGCCAGGGAAGGGAGGTCAGCTTGACCTGATGCTTAATTGTGTCCAAATGTCTCTATACTCTGATCCAACTACAGAAAAGGACACTCAGATGTGAAAAGAACGTCTCCACTTGACTAAAAATGTTTCCTCAGAGTTACAGTGAGGCAAACAGGCTGGCTGGGAGCCTGGCAGTCCCAAGTTGTCATCTTAGCTCTTCTACTCACTACCTGTGTAACTTTGGGCAAGTTACTTAACCTCTATAAGCCTTGGTTTCTTCATCTACAAAATGGGGAGGTGACTATTTACCAAGGGTTTTTGGTAGGACAGACTAAGCAGATAGATGAAGAGTGGCTGACAGGACCCCTAATTCGAGAGAAATGGCTGTGAGTATGACTCTGCTTCAGATTGTATTGGTTGCTAGGCGGCTGTTTTGTGGGGAGAGGGTGTAACTTGATCACAGGTATGTACAGCCAGAAGCACGGGCTCCACGGTCCTCTCTGAAGCGTTCGGGTTATGGAGTCCTGGAGTCCTACATTGTTTTACTTGCAACCTCATTAATTCTTGATCCATCCCTCAGCCTCAGCTCTGCTTATTCCCACTCGCTTTGATTTAGCAGAGACCTGTGGTTTTCCTGCGGGTGTGTTGTTCAGACACTGGTTTCTGAAGGTCTTTCCTGTCACTTGGAAGGACTGAGGAATCCAAGGATCGAGAATGTTTGACTCCTCGGAGGGAGACACAGGGTTTCATGGGATTAGCTGACACAGCATGTAATCACCTTTCTGCTGCTCCCTAAGGCCAGGAGGATGTGTGTTACTGTTGCTTCTTAAGTGAGCTTAGATGAAGCCTGGCTTCGTATGCCCAGAATCTACTGCTGGACACTTTCCCTCCCTGGCCCTGACTTCGTGTGGCCAGAAGGGAGTTCCCAGCCAAACTGCTGAGCCAACCTGGCACATGGACCCAGCCTAGCAGTTCACCCTGCTCTGTTTTGGGGAGCCCAGGAGTGTCTCGTTCTTGCTGGACATTTTCCCTGGGCACTTTTACTCAAGAATGAAGGAATGAGAGACAGAGACAGAGAGGGGAGTCTCAGAGGCAGAGAGAATCACAGAGACAATGACTGAAAGAGACGTGGACAGAGACAGAAAGAGACAGCGGTACAGAGAGAAGCACGGAGACAATCTGAGAGACAAGGAGACAGAGACAGGGAGATTAGGACTGAAAGACACACAGAGAGGCAGAGGGACAGACAGATATGGGGCAGGGGAGAGAAAGCAAGCGAGAGACAGAGACAGCAGAGGGTGTTAAAGAGACGGTGGCTCACGCCTATAATCCCAGCACTTTGGGAGGCTGAGGTGGGAGGATCACGAGGTCAGGAGTTCGAGACCAGCATGGTCAACATGGTGAAACCCCATCTCTACTAAAAATACAAAAAATTAGCCATGTAGGGTGGTGGTCGCCTGTAATCCCAGCTCCTCTGGTGGCTGAGGCAAGAAAATCGCTTGAACCCGGGAGGCAGAGGTTGCAGTGAGCCGAGATCACACCACTGCACTCCAGCCTGGGTGACAGAACAAGATTCTGTATCAAAAAAAAAAACAAAAAAACAAAAAAAACAGAGAGAGTGTGTGTGTTAAAGAGACAGAAAGAAACAGAGAGGCCGAAGGCAGACAAAGAGAGACAGAGAGAAACAGAAACACACAGTGAGACAGAAATGGAAACACACAGACAGGACGCAAACGTAAATATAGAGAAATACATAGACAGGCATGCACAGAGACGGAGACGGAATTACAGAGGCAGTGCTATAGACAGAGAGACGAGACACATTCAGAGAGGGAGAGAGAAAACAAAGAGTTTCAGGGGAGACGAGGCAGAAGAGAAATGCTGGACTTAGGGGGAGACAGGACAGCACAGTGGCTCAACTGGGGACGTGCGCAGTTTGCACCAGGCGTCTCCACACTTGAGTAGCTTCTTAGCTGTCAGCAGGCAGCTGAGGATCATCTCCAGACTACACACTTCCGAAAGTGGGCCGGGCAGACTTACAGGGACAGCTGGGCTTCAGCTGTGGGTTACAGCGGCCAGCCCTTTCATCCATGGGCCAGGCCCGCAGGCAAGCTGGGGAGCTCAAGAGGCTCCCCCGTCCAGCTCCCTCCAGGAACACAATAGGGACCCTGCAGTGTCCTGTGACCAGGGCTGACCCAGTTGAGGGGGAGGAGTCTCCAAATGCAGATACTCAGCCTGCAGGGGACCTGGGGGGTCTGCACTCCACTCCACAGCAGCCCCCACAGCCTTGGCTGTGGATGTAGGCTTTTGCTGTCATTTCAGGAATATGGGGAGCAGCCAGCCCCATTTCCTAAGCAACACCCCCATCCCCACCACTCACAGGCCCACATACACACATGCACTTTCTAGTCTGCTGGGGGAACGGCTCCTTTTTTTTTTTTTTTTTTTTTTTGAGACGGGGTTTTGCTCTTGTTACCCAGGCTGGAGTGCAATGGCACGATCTCGGCTCACCGCAACCTCCGCCTCCTGGGTTCAAGCAATTCTCCTGCCTCAGCCTCCCTAGTAGCTGGGACTACAGGCGTGCGCCACCATGCGCAGCTAATTTTTGTATTTTTAGTAGAGACGGGGTTTCACCATGTTGACCAGGATGGTCTCGATCTCTTGACCTCGTGATCCACCCGCCTCGGCCTCCCAAAGTGCTGGGATTACAGGCTTGAGCCACCACGCCCGGCCTTGAACGGCTCCTTTTAAGCAGAGGGCTTAGGAACTAGAGTCAGCCAACTCAGAACCTCCATGTTTCTCAACATAGCAGGAAAGAGTCGGATGGAGAAGTGTTCACCTGGGAAATCCTATCTGGTTTACAGAATGGTCCTTCTGAAGGTCCCCAGAGGCAGGGGCTCTAAGCAGGAGAATCAACCTCATACTCCTAAGATGCTAGGGGCCCTGAGCCCAGAGCCTCCGCCTTGCTTCTGTCTCCTCCTGGCTCCCTGGGCTATTCTGTGTCCTCCCAGCTCCTGCCCGTTTCCACTATGTTCTGATGACAGCGAAGGCTGTCCTTCCTCCATCCTTGCTCTGCGTCTCTCACAGCATTTGCCCACTCTCACCCCAAGACATTTCAGGAGCTTGTCATTGTCATTGCCCCTGGGACCTACTGTGGGCCACCAACTCTCTTGCTGGCCAGACCTAGAGCCCAAGAGGGGCATCAAGCATTGCCCTGAGATGGGATGTACTATCATCTCCCTGTTGAAAAGGGAGGTGATACCTAAAAAATGATCCCTTTTGACCCTGGGACCTCACAGTAGACATTGCAATAGAAACAAACCATCAGAGAAATCAAAGCTCCTCTTTGGACTAGGAAACTGGGTCCAGATAATCTTGTAAGATAATTGCATTCCTGTGCCTGTCCTCCCTGCCCACAAGAGTCAACACAGGGCCGGGTGTGGTGGCTCATGCCTGTAATCCCAGCATTTTGGGAGGCCAAGATGGGCAGATAACCTGAGGTCAGGAGTTCAAGACCAGCCTGACCAACATGGAGAAACGCTGTCTCTACTAAAAATACAAAAAATTAACCAGGTACAGTGGTGCATGCCTGTAATCTCACCTACTTGGGAGGCTGAGGCAGGAGAATCACTTAAACCTGGGAGGCGAGGTTGCCATGAGCTGAGATTATGCCATTGCACTCCAGACTGGGCCACAAGAGCAAACTCCATCTCAAAAGAAAGAGTTCGAGACCAGCCTGGCCATCATGGTGAAACCCCGTCTTCACTAAAAAAAAAAATCAGCCAAGTGTGATGGTGGGCACCTATAATTCCAGCTACTCAGGAGGCTGAGGCAGGAGAACTGCTTGAACCTGGGAGGTGGAGGTTGCAGTGAGCTGAGATGGCACCACAGCACTCCAGCCTGGGCAACAAGTGCGAGACTCCATCTTAAAAAAAAATAAAAAAGAGTCAACAGGGGTCTGAAGCAGCTCACTGTGGTCAGTTCACCTAAGTGTAAGCCCTGTGTGGGACCAGGGTGTAGCGTTATGGCTGGATCAAATGCAGTGTGGGGACCAGTCAGAGAGCTGGCACTGAATGCTGCTTTGTCAGCAGGCTGGCATGGAGCCCTCACTGATGCTAACGGTCTCACTTTCTGTTTCCATTGTACTTTAGTTGGCAAAGCTCTTTCCCCCTCCTTACTGTATTCCATTCACCCCACAACCCCTAGGCGGTGGACCATCCCACTTTCCCTGCACAGGGAAAGAGAGTGAAGATTACAGAGGTCACAGGGTGAATAGAGCCAGAGCCAGGACCCCAACCTAGATCTTCTGGATTAAAAAACCCAGGGCACTTTCTACTCTATTTGGCTTTTACAAGTGAGAGACTGACCAGTTCCTGCCAGAATCCTATCTCCCATCCTTTATTTTCCTCTGAGAGGAAAACCCAATATGGCAGGCAAGATCTTGCCTGTGATCCCTCAAAAGGTTGGACAATCCTAGAATTACCTGGAACACTTCCAGCATGAGGCTTCCTCATGTAGCGGGGGCACCTCCCAGACCTTAACCTGGTTACCTTCAGGCCACCTGCTCCACACACAGGCCATTAAAAGGCATGCTATGATCTGAACTGCATGCCTCCCCAAAATTCACATGGGACAACTTAATGATCAAGGTGATGGTATTAGAAGGTAGGGCCCTTGAGAGGTGATTAGGTCGTGAGGGAAGCCCTCATGAATGAGATGAGTCCCTTATAAAAGAAAGTCCAGGGCCAGGCATGGTGGCTCACACCTGTAATCCCAGCACTTTGGGAGGCCAAAGCAGGCAGATCACCTGAGGTCAGGAGTTCGAGACCAGCCTGACCAACATGGAGAAACCATGTCTCTTCTAAAAATACTGAATTAGCCAGGCATGGTGGCACATCCCTGTAATCTCAGCTACCTGGGAGGCTGAGGCAAGAGAATTGCTTGAACCTGGGAGGGAGAGGTTGCAGTGAGCCAAGATTATACCACTGCACTCCAACCTGGGCAACAAGAGTGAAACTCTCTCAAAAAAAAAAAAAAAAAAAAAAGAGAAAGAGAGAGAGAGAGAGACCCCAGAGTGGTAGTTAGCCCCTTCTACCATGTGAGGTTCCAGTGAGAAGACATTGCCTTTGAAGGAAGTAGACCCTCATCAGACACTGACTCTGCAGGCATCTAGATCTTGGACTTCTCAGCCTTCAAAATTGTGAGAAATAAATGTCTGTTGTTTACAAGCTACTCAGTTTAGTGCATTTTGTTACAGTGGCTCAAAGGGACTAAGACAAGCACAAATGCTTGCCACAGAATGAGCACGGCTGTAGCACAGGCTCCAGGGTGGCACAGGGGAGCTGGGGCACAAGGGGAGTTTGTCGTATCTTGTTGCTGGTTATTGCCGATCTACAGGAAGGCAACTGCCCTGAGCCATGTAGTTTAGATACAGCCCTTTGATAAAATTTCATTAATATTGGCAAGTGTTTTCAGTTATCTGGGAATTTCTAGTGATAATTTTTTCTTCTTTTGAATAATTCTACTTCTTATTTCTATTTTATTGCACGAATCACATCTTCCCAATATTAAAGAATAGTAGTAATGGCAAAGAGTTTTGTTCCTGATTTTAACTAGATTGTGTCTAATGTTTTAGCTTCTGAGATCAGAAAAGATTGAGCACCTTCAGAGTGGTAGGGCAGTATGTCTAATATTTTCTAATCAAGTAGTACATTTGCTACTATCATGAATTGCATTTGATTGCTAAGAAAAAAAATCTTTCTATTCCCAGTTCAAATTTTGTTTAACAAATCAGGAATGAATGTTTTCTGATAAAGATTTAGCAGCTGCAAAATGCCTTGAGTCAACAGAATGGATGGAGAAGGAATCCGCTGGCCTGGTGTGGTAGAGTGGTTGCTAGTACAAACGTGTGGGTTTGGCAGCCTTTGCACGAGGAACACGGGGAGACACAGCTCTGCTGTTTCTTACCTGAGAGACCTTGGGAATTCACTTAACCTTTATGAACCATAATCACCTCATCTATAGAAGCAGATAATAATGGCCTCTACTTGCTAGTTTTGTGAGGATAAAGTGAGGTTGTGAATGTGAAGTACGGCGTTAGCCAATCTCCAACATGGTCCTCAACAATCTCTGCCTCATGTATTTACACACTTATGGAATCTCCTCCTATATGGTATTAGGATTGCTCTGTGTAACCGATAGAATCCAGCAAATGTGATGATACGTCACTTTCAAGGCTAGGTCATAAAATGGCATTAAGGCTTCCTGCTTGATCACTCTCTTTCTTAGATCACTTTTTCATGGGGAAGACAATTGCCCTGTTGTGAGCAGTCCAAAGGAGAGGTTCATATAGTAAGGAATTGTGGCCCCCTGCCAACAGCCATGTGTGAACCATTTTAGAAGTGGAACTTCCAAAACACACACACACACACACACACACACACACACACACACACAAACAAAAGAAGTGGATCCTTCAGCCCTAGTTAAGTCTTCAGAAAACTGCAGCCTCACATGGCATTTTGACTGCAACCTCAGAGACCCTAAGTCAGAATCACCTAGCTAAGTCACTCCTGACCTTCGGAAACTATGTGACATAATACATGTGATATGGTTTGGCTGTGTCCCCACCCGAATCTCATCTTGAATTGTAACTCCCATCATTCCAACATGTCATGAGAGGAACCAGTGGGAGATGATTGAATTATAGGGATGGGTCTTTCCTGTGCTGTTTGTGATAGTGAATGAGTCTCATGAGATCTGATGGTTTTTTTTTTTTTTTTTTAATGGGAGTTTCTCTTTACAAGCTCTCTTTTTGCCTGCCACCATCCACATAAGATGTGACTGACTTCTCCTTGCCTTCCACTATGATTATGAGGCTTCCCCAGCCATGTGGAACTGTGAGTCCAATTGAACCTCTTACTTTTATAAATTGCCCAGTCTTGGGTATGTCTTCATCAGCAGTGTGAAAACAGACTAATACAGTAAATTGATACTGAGAGTGGGTGCTGCTGAAAAGATACCCAAAAATGTGGAAGTGACTTTTGAACTGGGTGACAGACAGAGGTTGGAATAGTTTGGAGGGCTCAGAAGAAGACAGGAAGATGTGGGAAAGTTTGGAACTTCCTAGAGACTTGTTGAATGGCTTTGACAAAAAACGTTGATGGTAATATGAACAATAAAATCTAGGCTGAGGTGGTCTCAGATGGAGATGAGGAACTTGTTGGGAACTAGAGCAAAGTTGAGTCTTGCTATGTTTTAGCAAAGTGACTGCTGGCATTTTGCCCCTGCCCTAGAGATTTGTGGAACCTTTAACTTGATAGAGATAATTTAGGGTATCTGGTGGAAGAAATGTCTAAGCAGTAAAGCATCCAAGAAGTGACTTGGGTGCTATTAAAGGCATTCAGTTTTATAAGAGAAGCAGAGCATGAAGTTCAGAAAATTTGCAGCCTGACAACGCAATAGAAAAGGAAAACCCATTTTCTGAGGAGAAATTAAAGCTGGCTGCAGAAAGTAATGAGGAGCCAAATGTTAATCCCCAAAACAAGGGGGAAAAGGCTTCCAGGGCATGTCAGAGGCCTTCATGGCAGCCCCTCCCATCATAGGACTGGAAGCCTAGGAGGAAAACATGATTTCATGGGCCAGGCCCAGGGTCTCCATGCTATGTGCAGTCTAGGGATTTGGTGCCCTGGGTCCCAGACACTCCAGCTGTGACTAAAAAGGGCCAAAGTACAACCTGGGCTTCAGAAGGTACAAGGCTTAAGTCTTGGCAGCTTCCATGTGGTGTTGAGTCTGAAAGTGCACAGAAGTCAAGAACTGAGGGTTGGGAACCCCTGCCTGGATTTCAGAGGATGTGTGGAAACATCTGGACGCCCAGGCAGGAGTTTGCTGCAGGGGCAGTGTCCTCCTGGAGAGCCTCTGTGTGGTAGGGAAATGTGGGGCCAGAGCTCCCACACAGAGTCCCTACTGGGCCACAACCTAGTGGAGCTGTGAAAAGGGGGCCACCATCCTTCAGACCCCAAAATGGCAGATCCCCCAACAGCCTGCCCCATGTGCCTGGAAAAGCCACAGACACTCAACAACAGCCTGTAAAAGCAGCTGGGAGGGAGGTTGTAGCCTGCAGAGCCACAGGGGTGAAGCTGCCCAAACCATGGAAGCTCACCTCTTACATCAGTGTGACCCGGATGTGAGATAATGGAGTCAAAGGAGATCATTTTGGAATTGTAAGATGTGACTGCCCTGCTGGATTTTGGACTTGCATGAGACCCGTAGCCCCTTTTGTTTTGGCCAATTTCTCCCATTTGGAACAGCTGTATTTACCCAATGCCTGTACCCCCATTGTGTCTAGGAATTAACTAACTTGCTTTTGATTTCACAGGTTCATAGGTGGAGGAGACTTGCCTTGTCTCAGATGAGATGATGGGCTATGGACTTTTGGGTTATTGCCGAAATGAGTTAAGACTTTGGGGGATGTTGGGAAGGCATGACTGATTTTGAAATGTGAGAATATGACATTTGGGAGGGGTCAGGAGTGGAATGATACGGTTTGGCTGTGTCTACACCCAAATCTCATCTTGAATTTTAACTCCCACAATTTCCACATGTCATGGGAGAACCCCAGTGGGAGGTGACTGAATTATGGGGGCGGGTCTTTCCTGCTCTGTTTATGGTAGTAAATGAGTCTCACAAGATCTCATGGTTTTAAAAATAGAGAGTTTTCCTACACAAGCTCTCTTTTTGCCTGCCACCATCCATGTAAGATGTGACTTTTGCTCCCCCATGCCTTCCGCCATGATTGTGAGGCTTCCCCAGCCACATGGAACTGAGTCCAATTCTCTTTTTTTTGTAAATTGCCCAGTCTCAGATATGTCTTTATCAGCAGCGTGAAAACAAACTAATACAACATGTTTATGTTTTGTGGTATCTTGTTACTTAGCAACAGATGACTAATACAAGTACCTGGCATATAATAAGTACTCAATCAAGGTTGACTATTTTATCTGTGTTAATGTTAATGAATATCTAAATTACTAAAAACAAAAAATCCAGTTGGCCCTAACATTGAGAACAAATTTAAAAGTTTACCCAAACCCTCCATTCATTAAAAAATCTTTTTTGTTATTCAGACTTTAAATCTCAACCATGTCAGGTTCATAGTAACCACATATAGCCTCAGTTATACAAAAAGAGTTACATGACAATGGAATGTTTGCAAATTAGTTCATATTAATGAAAGTAATTTTGCCGAGAAATCACTTTGCTTTCTCACCTATGAACTGAGGAGGTTAAAATAGATCTGCTCTTCCAATATGACATCTACTAGCTGTACATGGCTATTTACATTTACACCTAATTTTTTTTTTTTTGAGATGGAGTTTCGCTCTTTGTTGCCCAAGCTGGAGCACAGTGGCGTGATCTTGGCTCACTGCAACCTCTGCCTCCCAGGTTCAAGCAATTCTCCTGTCTCAGCCTCCCAGGTAGCTGGGATTACAGGCACCTGCCAGCATGCCTGATTAATTTTTTTTTTTTTTGTATTTTCAGTAGAAATGGGGTTTCACTATGTTGGCCAGGATGGTCTTGATTTCTTGATCTCATTATCCACCCACCTCAGCCTCCCAAAGTGCTGGGATTACAAGTGTGAGCCATCACACCCAGCCATTTATACCTAAATTAATTAAATTTAAATAAAATTAAATATTCCATTTCCTAGGTGTACTGGCCACATTTCAAGTGTTCAACAGCAAAATGCGGCTAGCAGTTTCAGCACGTACAGAGAACGTTCTCATCATCACAGAAAGTTCTGTTGGATAGCGCTGGTCTAGATCTCTAGTAAGAATTGAATTTTGGCTTGTGTAGAGCGCTTGGCACAGTTCCTAGAACATCCTAGCTTCTCTTTCTTTCTGCTTCTTCGCAGCTCTGAGACAGGCACAGCTGGGCCTTTGTACTGACATCAACAGCTAAAAGACGCAGCAGCTAGTCTTAAGGCAAACTTTCCCCCCTCGCTTGCTCACCATCATCTCATCTCAGATTTCTATGTTTCTATTACAGTAGTCTTATCAAATCTTATATCTCCAATAACCATTTGTACAATTCTGGCTGTTTGTCCAGATGTCACCACAAAAATGCACAAAATCAACCAGGCGAGGTGGCTCACGCCTTTCCCAAACTTTGGGAGACGGAGACAGATGGATTGCCTGAGGTCAGGAGTTCGAGTCAGCCTGGCCAACATAGTGAAACCCTGTCTCTACTAAAAATACAAAAAAACTAGCTGGGCATGGTGGTGGGTGCCTGTAATCCCAGCTACTAGGGAGGCTGAGGCAGGAGAATCGCTTGAACCTGAGAGGTGGAGGTTGTGGTGAGCCAAGATCATGCCATTTCACTCCAACCTGGGCAACAAGAGCAAAACTCCATCTCAAAAAAAAAAAAAAGGCACAAACTCAAACTCAAACTAATTGTCTGCCCCAGTCGGCATGCCCTTTCAACATCTACATTTCATCCATGGGACTGCTGCCCTCTCTTGGAGGACTTCTCTTTGACTCCTCTCTCCCTTCTCTACCTTGTGTCTCTACTGACCACTCACTCCGGGTCAAGTTCTCATGATTTACCCTTCAGACTACTTTTCTTTTTTTGAGACAGAGTCTTGCTCTCTCACCTAGGCTGGTGTGCAGTGGTGCGATCTCCGGCTCACTGCAACCTCCGCCTCACAGGTTCAAGTGATTCTCCTGTCTCAGCCTCCTGAGTAGCTGGGATTACAGGCATGCGCCACCATACCTGGTGTTTTTGTATTTTTAGTAGAGACGGGGTTTCACCATGTTGGTCAGGCTGGTCTCGAACCCCTGACCTTGTGATCCACCTGTGTTGGCTTCCCAAAGTGCTGGGATTACAGATGTGAGCCACCACGCCCGGCCCCAGACTGCTTTTCATTCCTGTTCTATCCTCTCCGTCTCTACCAACAGCACTGTACCACATTACAGACCCTCATCATCACTGTTTCAGGAGATGCCTTACAGGTATCTGGCTTTGTTAAAGAGAAAACCCTACTCTCCTAACATTTGTTCATTCGTTCACTCAAGTAACACTTCCTGAGCCTCTACCTCGCTTAGGGCCCTGGCTTGGACTCCGCCATAAAGGACCCAGAGATAAATAAGAGGTGTACTCTGCCCTCTCAGAGCTAATAATCCATTTGGGAAAAGTAGGTGTGTTGCTGGAAGACCATGGGACCCCAGAGAAGGAGGTCTCATTTTCTTCTGCCTCTATCTTGTCCCCTCAAAAGGGACCCAGTGAACTCGGCAGGAACACTGAGTGCCACGGCAGGAACCCGAGGGAACAGACGTAGGGTCTGGAGGCTGAAATGCAGCAGGAAAATGCGCAACCTATGCAACTGTTCATAAAGACTCTGATGCTGATGCATGCAAAGGATTTATCTTGAGCTGCCCAGAGGAGCAGAATCAAAGCGGTGGGAGGCTATGAGGAGGGATGTCAGGAGGGGAATCAGATCCAAGTGACTCTTGCTGACCTGTGATCAGAAAATCAGCCCAGGAGTCAGAAGCTGGGAACAGGAAGAAGGCAAAGAATGGGAAAGAATGTAATAATATGGGCCATAGGCAAATGTTTAGCTGGGAGTATTAAGGGCATTTCTTATGCAATTTGATCTCCCTAGGCAGACAGATGAGTGAGGCAAAGAAGGAATAACTTATTGTGGAGGGGCTTTTCCTATTTCATCTTTTCTTTCTTTCTTTCTTCTATCTTTCTCTTCTCTTTCTTTCTTTCTTTTTTTTTTTTTTTTTTGAGACAGAGTCTTGCTCTGTGGCCCAGGCTGGAGTGCAGTGGTATGTAGCCACTCACTGCAACCTCTGCCTCCAAGTTCAAGCGATTCTCCTGCCTCTGCCTCCTGAGTAGTTGGGACTACAGGCGCATGCCACCAACGCCTGGCTAATTTTTTGTATTTTTAGTAGAGATGGGGTTTCACTGTGTTAGCCAGGATGGTCTCGAACTCCTGAACTTGTGATCCGCCTGCCTCAGCCTCCCAAAGTGCTGGGATTACAGGCGTCAGCCACCGTGCCAAGCCCAGTTTCTTTTTTTTAACTACAAATCTATAGGGCAACAGGGAACAGAAGCTGGATCAATAGTGAAAGTTACAGAGGTCTAATTGCAGCTAAACAAAAAGAGGACTTTGCTAGAACAACCAGAGCTCCCTCACAATGAAGTGGCCATTGGAGATGATCAGCTCTGTCATTCAATTAAAGTGCTCAGACAGAAGCTGGGGAGTGCCTGTCAGGGATGGCATGTGGTGGGGGGGCTGCTGCTGATCATGGGCTCTGAGGGGCTTCCAACCCTTACGTTGCATTGAAGTGGGTTTTTGTTAGTTTGTTTGAGATGGGGTCTTGCTCTGTCATCCAGGCTGGAGTGCAGTCACGCAACCAAGGCTCACTGCAGCCTCGACCTCCCAGGGTCAAGTATTCCTCCCACCTCAGCCTCCCAAGTAGCTGGTACTATAGGCACATGCTCCCATGCCAGGTTATTTATTATTTATTATTTTTTTATAGAGACAGGGTCCCACTGTCTTGCCTAAGCTAATCTGGAATTCCTGGGCTCAAGTGATCCTCCTGCCTCAGCCCCCCAAAGTGTTGGGATAACAGGGATGAGCTGCTGTGCCTGGACACATTGGAGTTTTGAGTGCTGTGTTTGACCCAGTCTGACAGGATAGTCAGAGGTCTGTTCAGTAGTTTAACGGCAGGGCCAGACTCAATAGGTGCTTAGAGTATGTGTGTGGATTCTTCTGAGTCTTTGATATATTTTAGCAAACATTTCTCTCTACCCCATCTCAGATCTCAAGCTAAGGGTGCAGGATGGAGAGCTGAGTAGCTGGGAGTTATCTCCATGCGAGCACCTGGTCCAGGGCATCAGGCTGGAAGTGTTTCCCATGTCCCATAGTGGGAAGTAGTGGGAGGGTAAGGCTGGAAGGCATTATCGAGAGAAGCTGTTTGGTCGCATCTCTGTCGGGACCACAATCCCATAAAATGCCTTTGTATGGATTAGAAAAAGCACCCCCTCGCTGCCATATGGACACAGCTCATTTTGACAATGAGAGGAGGAGGTCTGGATTTCAATTCTTACCTGCCACTTCTGGTGCAGTAGATAGCCTGCACAGCTGTGCTCAGTGGGCCCCGCCCACCACCCCCTGTCCCCTCCAATCTGTGGCCCTCCGGGGGCTACAATCTCAGGACTGGGTTTAAAAAAGAACTGGAGCAATTAATAGGAATGAATGGGAGGCTCTGGGAATTGCTTGATCTCAGAAATCAGCCATCTAGAAGACACAAAGCCACACTGTCAGTGTCTAATATTAAGAGTGATATCTCTGCTTTTCTAGGCCTTCCCCAGAGCTGCAGAGCACAGGGGAGGCTGAGGATAGAAGGAATCCTTCCAGGAACAAACTCCCAGATGCCTTCTTCCCTCACTAGTCCATTAAATGCACCTGCTCCCTTACTTACACTAAATACTTACGTGTTAAATCGCTTTGATTTATGTATAATATATAGCTTCAATATCTGTCCATAATGTTATTCTTTCTTGAATTCCAAGCTCCTATAAAGTGCAGACTCGGCATTACATGAGTAATTGTGCACAGTAAAATGCCTGGCACCTTGCCATGTGGTGCTTTTAGATGATAATGATGATGGTGGAGTTCAAATTCCTCACCCTGTCACTCCATACCTTCCATCATCCTGGCCCCTAACCTCCTCCCCTTACCACCCCCAGCATTCAGTTTCAACTTCCTATATAACAGCCACTCTGGCCTGCATTCGTTACACATCCCGTCTCTGCCATGTCAAGCTGTTTCTTTTACCTGCATAGCCCTTTTGTCTTTCTTCTTTCCCCGAGTGCCTAAATCCAGCTCAGCTCTGGAGGGTCAATCTAATACTCCTCCCCATGATCTCGTTCCAGATTCTTTGTGCAGGAATGACCTTGTGTCTTTGCTTTCCCATGATTCTTCAGTTCAACTTTTTTTGTTTTGTTTTGTTTTGTCTTGAGACGAAGTCCTGCTGTGTCGCCCAGGCTGTAGTGCAGTGGTGCAATCTCGGCTCACTGCAAAGTCCGCCTTACGGGTTCAAGCGATTCTCCTGCCTCTGCCTCCCAAGTAGCTGGGATTACAGGTGCCTGCCACCACGCCCAGCTAACTTTTGTATTTTAAGTAGAGACGGAGTTTCACCATATTAGTCAGAGTGGTTTCGAACTCCCGACCTTGTAATCCACCCACACTGGCCACCCAAAGGGCTGGGATTACAGGTGTCAGCCACCGCACCTGGCCATTTCAACATTTTGTGGATCAAATTATATTTTCCCTTGTATTGTTGCTCTCTGAGCAAGTGACTGCTTCTCCCGCTCATCTGGGGCTCTGAGAGCAGAGGTTGTGTCTCATCCATCTTCCTCTCTACAGGGTTCGCCCCAGGGCTGGGCACCCTGGTATTTAGTTCTGTGACCTGGACAAGTCCCATCCCTGCTCATCAGTTAAATGAGGGGTTGCATGAGATAATCTCTAAGGTGCAGCCTAGCTCTGAGACCTCTGGTCTATAGCTCTCTAAATGCTCACTGAATGAATGCAAGGTTGGAAAGGGGGCAGCCCCCATCAGAGAAGCGAGCGTGGGAGGACTTGTTATTTATAGAAGCCTGAAATTCTTGGATTGCCAAGAAACTAGAAATTCAAACTGGTTAGTCCTGGGTACCAGATTTTTCTCTTCTCGTGAATGGGAACGGCATTAAGTGACTCACAGCAGTTGGCACAAAGACACAATCTCTGTTCTTTAAAGTTGGCACTGAGAGCTTCTCCTGCAGGTCCCCTTCCTCCTCTCAAGCAGCAAAGGCGTGGTCCCTAATGCCCGCCCTGTGGGGTCTAGGGGTGCCCGGCCTGCTGACAACCAGGCCCTCTGTGGCGAGGTAGGAACCGCACACGCGGTGCAGGCCCCTCAGCAACGGAGCTGCTGATGCAGCGCTGGAGACCCTGAACCAATACCTATTTTTGGCAATAATGATCAAGCATTTGTAAAAGCCTGGGTATGCTAGCAAATCTTTTTAAAATAGGCCCTTATTGTCTCCTCAGATTCCTGGCAGTGACTCAGCAGGGTACAGTAGCTGTGATTCAGAGTGTGTAGGCACCCAGGGCCTGCGGATGAGTCTTGGCAGCTGTTCCGTTCTCCCTCCTTGAACCCAGAGGGTCACAGCCACAGAGAGGAGGTATCCACACCCCATTCCCTCAGTCTTCCAGAATGCTGCCATCACCAGCAGCTGTGGGCTGCTCTGCCTTGTAGACATGGGTAACCGCCAAGGCCAAGAGTATTCGGCGGGACAGCTCCAGAGCTGGGATGGGGATGGGGAGGGGGCCACGCTGGGACTCTGCTGGCCCAGTGTGGGGGAAGATGCTGTCCTAAGGGCTGGCAGGACGAGGAGAAGGGTTCAGAGCAGGGAATGCCCCAGCTGATAGAGGCCCAGCTGGGCTGCTGACTCACTGTGGCTCTGAATCTCCTGTGGAGGGCAGGCCTAGCTCCTAGAAGCCTGCAGGGCTTAGTGGGGTTTGCGCAGCTACAGAAGTAGGGCCTGTGGGCTGGCACGAAGCCCTGCTGAGCCTCAGACAGAAGGGTAGGAGAGTGGGGCAGGGCAGGAGAGAGGAGTGACAGGCAGGATGAGCTCTTTGGAGAGGGAGAGGTGAGCCGCACCAACCCACAAAGGGAATGTTTGCAGAGGGACTGGCAGAGAGACAGAGCGTGGGTGGGGGTGGGTGGGGGCAGGGGGAGAGTCAGGTAAATCAGTGTGCATGAGGCCCGTCCAGACTGTGCACTCGGAACTAGAAAGAGATGAGTTATGCATTTTTCAGTTTTTCATAGCTGAGACTTCAATTTTCTCAATAAAAGAAAGAGACCTGCTTAAGAGCCTAATAAGTTTAGCCGGGCGTGGTGGCTCACACCTGTCATCTCAACACTTTGTGAGGCTGAGGTGGGTGGATCACCTGAGGTCAAGAGTTCAAGATCAGCCTGGCCAACATGGTGAAACCTGGTCTCCACTGAAATTACAAAAATTAGCCAGGCGTGGTGGCGCGCACCTATAATCCCAGCTACTCAGGAGGCGGAGGCAGGAGAACCCAAGAGGTAGAGGCTGCAGCGAGCTGAACCGAGCTCACGCCACTGCACTCCAGCCTGAGCAACAAGCAAGACTCCATCTCAAAAAAGGAAAAAACAGGAGCCTAATAAGTTGAATACACAAACAGAAACTCCAGCTCCTCTCCTGAACCCTTCATGTCTCAGCGTCTGTCTCCTTTACTCCACCGCCTGCCCTCTGAGGGCCCCAGTCGTCACTTAATTCTCTCCTCTGTCTCATTATACAAATATGAGATGGGAATAAAAATGTCTCCCTTCTACCTTCCTCTCCAAATGCTGAGGGAGTGATGAGTAGAGACCCAGAACGCAGCTCGTGTGTTCCAAGGCTCTGTGGAAAGTGCTGAGCTTTGGCACGAGGTGTGTAGAGTGGAGATGATGTCGTTTGAAGGAGTTTCAGGAGGGTTTCTCTCTCCTATAAATCTTGTTTCTCTGGGGCTTCCCGTTCAGGCGGTTTCAGTGCTTCGGGGGAGGAGCTCATATCTGCCGCCACTGAGGTTTCACTGTCAAATTAAATGTTTATGAGTCCCAAACATGACAATAGGCTCAAAAGCCAAGTGCTAAGGAAGGAGGATTTTCTAAAAGCCTGGAGGATTAGATCAAGGAGTTTTCTGTAGGGGAGATTCCCTGCAAAGCAGGAAGAGGGGAGGGAGACCCGCTCTTTTATTTCCAAGGATCGTGGGAAAGGGGGAGGTGGGTAGTCAGATATGCACGGATCTTCATTTCCCCTCCCCGGGTTTCAGTCTGAGAGAAGATGTGTTCAATAAGTTGAGGGGGGCACTTTGTCCTTGGGTATTTGGGATATTTATTATTTGCAATATTTGGAATATTTGCCAAAATATTTGGGGGTATCTGTGGCCACGTCAAAGAAAACGTAGCACACCATGGGAAGTCTCTGCCTGCTCTAGAGGCAGCTAAGGAACTTAGCTGAAAGCCCGGCTGTGATCTTGGGAGCTAGGGGGAGAGGCTTGCGCCTGGTATTGTAGCCAAGAGCAGACGGCCTGATTAAGTCTGCGTGGGAGTCCAGCCAGACCTCGGGACTTGTGGGGCCCAGAGAAAATCCCAAAGGGGACAAGTCAGAGACAAATGACTTGCACAAGCACAGAGACAGCAGAGTCCTGGCCCGACTGCAGCAGACAGCAGCAGAACGTCCGTCTATTACTGGGCCCAGAGTGAGCCCTCGGGCTGGCAGCCGGCAGCCGCAGCTGCACAGTCGACTCCCCTGCGGATGAGTCTCAGATGCCCAGGCTCCACGCCCAAAGGTTCAGGTGGAATGGGTCTGGCATTGGTATCTTTTTAAAAAGCTGCCCAGGGCTTACAAACCAGTGAAGTGAACTACTTCAGGAACAGAAATCTCCTCCACACCGGGGCGAGAATGAGTGTGAGGCGAGCGAGACACCTCCGATGCAAAATTTACAGACACACTTACTGTCAAGATCATGTAAGTGGTGGTGTCAAGGGCATGTAAGCGTCATGATCATAGAACCTTGAGAGCACCCCCGTCCCTTGCCTATCGAGTTTCAGGTGCCTCACTGCCTCATACAGTCGTGGCCCTGCTCCATTCTCCTCTCCAGGTAGGTCCCTTCCTTGGGCCCGATTTTCCCTCCCCTCCCCTCCCCTCCCTTCTCCTCCCTACCCCTTCCTTTCCTTTTCTTTCTGACAGGGTCTCACTCTGTTGTACATGCTGAAGTGCGGTGGCACAATCACAGCTCACTGCAGCCTTGACCTCCTGGGCTCAAGCGATCCCCCCACCCACCTCAGCCTCCGTGTAGCTGGGACCACAGGTGCGCACCACTGCATCCAGCTAATTTTCGATTTTTTTTTTAGAGATGAGGTTTCATCATATTGCCCAGGCTGGTCTCAAATTCCTGGGCTCAAGCCATCTGCCCACCTTGGCCTCCCAAAGTGCTGGTATTAAAGGTGTGAGCCACCATGCCTGGCCCCTGGGCCCAATTTTTAGAGGTAACCCCAGCTATGAGTCCCCCTACTTTGGAAGGCACCTGAAGAGTACAGATGAAAGTGTCATGGGGCCAAGGCGCCAGCTGGGGAATCGGTCTGGGGAAAGAGAAGGCAGAAAACCAAAGAACGAACAGATTAAATCACTACCTTAAACACTGTGCTGGTTTCTGGGATGAGAGTGACATAACATGACTATCAGCTGCCAGATACAGCTGCGTCATTTCTACCAGCTCTCCAAACCACGACATTTCGGTTGACTGACTGTAGGGGAGGGTGGACTAGGTCCAGGGTTCTTGAGAAAGGAATTCAAGTTACACAAACCAATGTGGGTTCATGGTCTGTTACAGTCGCAAAGAAAGAGCATGTGTGCCTGCCTCCAAAGAGTGTGGGCGAAACGGCGCCCTTGCATGGCTCCTGGTTGTTCATCATCTGTCTCGTCCAGAAATCCGTCCCAGCGGTGGTGAATCAGAATTGTCACCATGGAAGACAGATCTTTGAGGAGCACTTGGGACCATTTAGTTTGTTAGTGTGAGCTCAGGGCTGCAGTGAATGGTCCAGTACTGTGCAAAACTCAGGGCTTTACACGCTAGAACAAACGTGTCCTTTGTAAATAAGAAGTGACTTTTGTTTCCCTCTGCCCCAGCATCCCCCAGCCCCTGCTTCATCCTGGCCTCAGTACTGACCCTGGATCCCCCAGACGGAAACCTGACCTGGCCTTGCCAATGGAATTGGACACCCCAAGCCATGAGAGAGCTGGGAAGGCGGCGTCACCCTGTGTTCAAATACAAAGTCTTTCTTCTTGGTGGAGGAGCAAGGGCCCTGGCCGTTAGGAGCAGAGCTGTGCTCTAAACTGCCAGGACACCTTTTAAAGCCTGGCTCTGTTTCTATCACCTCTTTCTCAGAGTTGGCAGCGATAGGAAAGTTATCAGAGCTGGCAGAGGCAGGGTAGGTAGGCAGGAGACCAGCATTTGGTCACGTCACTGACTCCCAGCTGCTGCTTAGGGTCCTGTTGGCAACCTCCGACCCAGGTCACAAACCTTCAAATCTTGAACCAATTTCCTTTAGAATCATCATTTGAAGTCTGACTTCCTTCAGATCTAATGGCCTAGCCAGGTCTACTGTAGAGGGGATCTGCTTGTTCTTGGGGCTCTGGAGATGATTAACATGTGAGCAGCTGTGGAAGCTCTCTAATGAACTAGACTGCTTAAGCTCAAGGAGTTCTTTCTCTCTCTGCAGTAATTTATGCTGAGGGAAGCAGCATCAGTGACCCAAAAAAACTCAGGAACTTTTTCCCTTCCCCATTTGCTGGGATCTATTAATTTCATACCATAGCCAGCAGCTAACCCATCTGCAAGACACCTGGTCTTGATTTAATTAATGTGCAAAGCAAAAGAACATCAGGCAGGTAAAAATCTGCAATTAACAATAGTCGCTCAAGATTTTCTTTGTTGGGTCCCCGCTCCTCCTCCTTCCAGGCAGAGGGAGGAATAAGAAGGAACCAAAGGCAAACACAGTTTAATTCCATCCTGAGTAATTGCTTCAGAAAGGCCTCTAAAAGAATTGCTGGCTGTTTAACTCAGCAATTTGAACTTGCATTTAGGAACATCATCAAACTGTAAGTGCTTTGATCTTTTTTATGCTTCTGTACATAAGGAAAACCAAGTACACCCAATTCCTACGCGTGTTGTCATAAGAATTAGAAACTCTTGGCACACAGCCATCAGTAAGAGGTCTGAGAGGGGCTGGCTTTGTGGAAGAAGGAAACAGCCGGATGCCTCACAGTGAGCATCAAACGCAGAGCCAGGAGGCTGGAGCTCTGGACTCTGTTCCCAGTGGCTCCCAAGATGACACTGAGCAGACCATGCCCCTTCCTGGCCTTCATTTTCTAGTCTGTAAAAGAAGGGAGTGGGGCCAGACGGTTTGTCGCACATGCCGCGACAAACCCCAAGTCCCGAAGCTCTGCCATTCTTTGCTTCTAGGAAACATTCCTTTCTTAACACCAGAAACCCAGAGGTGAAGGAAGTTAGGCAGGGGCAAAGGCAACTAGTTACAGAAACTTGCTCTGCAGGCTCGATTACCAAAATGTTTAAGGAAAAGGTCAACAACCATAGATTCTGTGATTTCTTTGAACAGCGGTATATAGAGTGTTGAACCTGTAGCCACAGAGGAAAACAAAATGAAGTGGCCTGGGTCAGGGATGTTTGGGGCACCTGTGACCTCAGCCTTAATCAGCATCACATGCTCTTCAGTAGCACTAGAAAACTACCAGGGTTTCAGCAATCAAAAGCAATGCCATTGCTTTCCATGCTATTGCATGCTCTTCTACTTTGGGGGTAGGAGAGCGGAACTGGTACAACAGGGACAGTAACCTATTCATTCATTTCTCTGCTCATGCATTCACTCAGCAGATGCTAAGCACCTACTGTACATAGGCCCTCGGGATGCATGGGAACTGGACAAAGCATGGCCCACGGGCTGCCAATGGTTCTCTGAGCATCGCTTCGACACTTTGATGTTACGAATTAGATCTGGACCAAGGGGCTGGGCACATGGGCTGGGCGTGGGGGCTCACGCCTGTAATCCCAGCACTTTGGGAGGCCGAGGTGAGCAGATCATTAGGTCAAGATATTGAGACCATCCTGGCCAACATGGTGAAACCTTGTCTCTACTAAAAATACAAAAATTAACTGGGCATGGTGTTGCGCGTCTGTAGTCCCAGTTACTCGGGAGGCAGGAGAATCGCTTGAACCCAGGAGGCGGAGGTTGCAGTGAGCAGAGAAGGCACCACTGCACTCCAACTCCAGCCTGGTGACAGAGCAAGACTCCGTCTCAAGAAAAAAAAAAAAGAGGCTGGGCATGGTGGCTCACACCTGTAATCCTAGCACTGAGGAAGCTAAGGCAGGAGGATCACTTTAGGAGTTTGAGACCAGCCTAGGCAACGTGATGAAATCCCTCTGTAAAAAAAAATTTTTTTCCCCCCGAGACGGAGTCTTGCTCTTAACACCCAGGCTGGAGTGCAGTGGTATGATCTCAGCTCATTGCAACCTTCGCCTCCTGGGTTCAAGCAATTCTCCTGTCTCAGCCGCCCGAGTAGCTGGGACTATGTCTCGCTTCTTTTTTTCTCACACTTTTTTTTTTCTGTTTTTCAGAGAGTCTCACTTTGTCACCCAGACTGAAGTGCAGTGGGATGATCTTGTCTCACTGCAACCTCCGCCTCCAGGGTTCAAGCAATTCCCCTGCCTCATCCTCCCGAGAAGCTGGGATTACAGGTGCCTACCATGATGCCTGTAGTTTCATATTTTTAGTGATGGCCCACCAACACACCCAGCTAATTTTTGTATCTTTAGTGAAGATAGGATTTCACCATCTTGGCCAAGCTAGTCTCAAATTCCTCACCTTGTGATCTGCCCTCCTCGTGCTCCCAAAGTGCTGGGATTACAGGTGTGAGCCACGGCACCTGGCTACAAAAAAAAAAAAAAAACTTTTAAAAATTAGCCAGATGAGGTTGCACGTGCCTGTAGCCCCAGCCACTCAGAAGGCTGAGGTGAGAGAATCACCTGAACGTGGGGTTGGGTGGGTGTCGAGACTGTAGTGAGCTGTGATTGTGCCACTGCACTCCAGCCTGGGTGGCAGAGTGAAACCCTAGCTAAAATAAATAAATAAATGAAAAGATCTGTAACAAGAGAAAGCCATTCACAAGAAAATGTATCTTCTTTCTAACTCTTAATGAATAATGAGGCTGGACTGCCACAGGTCCTTAACTAAGTATGCTTATCTCTGTTGGTAGAGTTCTACCTACTTCCCCTGGAAAGCCTCTCCTGATATTCTTAGGCAGATGTGGTCTCTCTGTCTTCTGATCATCAGTAGCATTGGTTGGTCCCACTCAATTTCATGGTCCCACTCAACTGGCTGACGCTCCCCCAGCATGATTTTTTATTGCACCCGTGTCTTTTTCTCCTTTAGACTGGTAGCTCCTCAAGGGCAGGGAGTATGGAGGCATGAAAAGAATGAGGGCTCATTGAAGTGGTCAGTATCCTGGCTGTGAGACTGTAGTAGTCTCTAAGTTTTACCATGAAGGGAAACTGGGTAAAGAATACAAAGGATTCCTCTGGATTATTTCTTACAACTGCAGATACATCTACGATTATCTCAAAAAGTTTATTAGAAAAAAATGTATGGGATGATAAAACCTCAAAGTTAAAAGAAACTCAGGAGGTCACTTAGTCTTGTCTATTTTGTTTATTTGTTTGTTTTTGAGATGGAGTCTTACTCTGTAACCCAGGCTAGAATGCAGGAGCACCGTCTCGGCTCACTGCAACCTCCACCTTCCAGGTTCAAGTGATTCTCCTACCTCAACCTCCCAAGTAGCTGGGATTACAAGCACCCGCCACAGAGCCTGGCTAATTCTTCAATATTTTTAGGAGAAACAGGGTTTCACCATCTCAGCCAGGCTGGTCTCAAACTCCTGACCTTGTGATCCACTTGCTTCGGCCTCCCAAAGTGCTGAGATTACAGGCATGAGTCACCGCGCCCGGCAACTTAGCCCTGTCTTTATCTAATATGTGAATTACTATGACTGCACCTCTCATACAGATTCACCCAGAGTCTTTTTCAAATTCTAGTAAGGGAGAATTCACTGTCTCACGAGAAAGAGCATTACATTTTAAGATAATTCCATTTTGAGACAAAATTGGCCAGGCTATAACTTCCTCCTTGGGCCCACACGAATGCATTGCTCTCTTATCCCCATGACAACCCTTTGGGTATTTGAAGATGGTCGTTATGGCCTTCTGGGTCTCCTCCAGGCTGTAGAGTTTCATTTCTCTGGATTTACCTCGACAGTTTTGAGTTCTCGATTCATCCTGGAGTCTTTTTAGATGGATGCTCTTCTTCTTCTTTTTTTTTTTTTTTTTCTTTCAGACAGTGTCTTGCCTGTCACCTAGGCTAGAATGCAGTAGCACGATCTCATCTCACTGCAACTTCTGCCTCCCAGGTTCAAGCAATTCTCCTGCCTCAGCATCTCGAGAAGCTGAGGTTACAGACATCCACCACAATGCCCGTATTTTTGTATTTTTAGTAGAGACGGGGTTTCACCATGTTGGCCAGGCTGGTCTTGAACTGTTGCCCTCAAGTGATCCACCTGCCTCGGCCTGCCAAAATGCTGGGATTACAGGCATGAGCCGCCATATCTGGCCTATCTGCATGTTCTTTATATGTTACTCTCATCTGAAACAGGATTCTGCTTCAGGTCAGAGTAACATAGTCCTTAACCGCATTCAAGCCAGTAGCGTTTTACTGGCCAGAACTCCCTACCATTGACTCACATTAAACGTGAAGTCCCCAAAAACCTTTAGATCTTTTTGTTACACCAGCTGCACCCAAGCTTTGCTTCCCTTATGTTGGTGATTGTTGCTTCGTTTTATTTTGTTGGCTCAGATGTGGGACTTTATATTTCTCTGTACCTGGCTGCAGTGCTACAGATTCATCAGTTGAACATGTGAAGGAGGCAAGTCTGTGTGCGCGCTGCGTGGGCTGGACTGTACCCATAGCAGCGTGCCCAGAGACGTATGAGTACTTCCAGCACTGGCAACCCTAGGGTATTGCTCATTGTTGTTGAATAGCAGAATCAGTTTATTTTTATAACAACTATTTACTGTGGAACAGCTTAGCAGAACCTCCTGGGTTTCACAACTCTTCCGGCTCTATTACATATTCGTAATGATGCCAGCCTGGCTCCCATCTTCTCTCCCCATCCCCATAGAGATTCCTACTGAGAATGAGAGCATCGGCCTAAGGCTCGGCGTTAAGCATCTGGGCTCTGGGAGACAGTGGGTCATTAGAGGGCACAGCCGTCTCACCCACAAATAAATGAGAGGAGAAGGCAAGGATTTCAGCCTCTTTGGAGCACAGTGGAAACATCACTTGCTTAAGTAAAACCAGTGAGATGCAACTCTTTCTGGGGAGGCATAAACTCAGTCTGGAGCCCCAAGTTTCATCTTACCCTGCGATCTTTTCCTTTGCTTATCTCAGCATCAAAGTATCGTTGTATTGGCCCATGAAGACCAGCGGAAGTATTTCTCCATCTCTTCTCCTATTTAAGCACCCACAAATGCATTTGAAGCAGGTCCTGAAGTAGAGGCGGGATTCTGACAGTCGATAAAGAGAAGGAACACACCAAGACGAGAGGCCAGTTGTGTCAAGATTGTGGCAGGAATGGAATCCAGTATAACAGGAGCCTGGGAGGTCAAGGCTGCAGTGAGCCAAAATTGCACCACTGTACTCCAACCAGGGCAACAGAGTAACCCTGTCTCAGAAACAAAAACCCCAAATGCATGCCGCACGCTGCCTTCCTTAGTTCTTCCAGTGACTGGAATCTCTCTTCTCTGTGCTCGTCTACTCTGTGTCTGGGCAGAGCCATCATTTGCAGGCTCCACCATCCTGACAGGCTTCACAGAGGAGCATTGCACTTGGTATTGGGACTTGCCTCATGTGGACCCTATTTTGCCCCACTTTCAGCTAGTCTACGTCTATGGCCTACTGTTTGGTGTGCCCCAATGTCCATTCTTCCCTTTTTCCACAGCAGTAGGCATTTTAGCAGAGCACATGGTCGCCCAAAATAAATACCATCCCCAGCCTTCTTCGTAGCTAGGTGTGGCCATGTGACCAAGTTCTGGCCAATGAGATGTGAGCAGAAATGGTGCATGTATTCTCTTTGCCTGCAAGGAGAAGGGCCCTGCCCAGCCGGGTTACTTCTGCCTGTCCACGGGTGGAATGCGGACGTGGTGGGGAGCTGTGCTGAGCAATGAACATGAGGGTGACCACCTAGAGATGCTGGAACAAGGAGAAAAGAAGCTTGAGCCTCCAATGACTTCACTGAGCCGGCCATTTTATCAGACTTTGCTTAAGAAACACACATTTGACCTGTTACGGTGGCTCACGCCTGTAATCCCAGCACTTAGGGAGGCCGAGGTGGGAGGATCACAAGTTCAGGCGTTCGAGACCAGTCTGGCCAACATAGTGAAACCCTGTCTCTACTAAAAATTCAAAAAAAATTAGCCACCACAAGTGTGGTGGCGTGTGCCTGCAATCCCAGCTACTCAACAGGCTGCGGCAGGAGAATTATGTGACCCGGTGGTGGGAGTTTGCAGTGAGCCGAGGTCGGGGCACTGTACTCCAGCTCAGGTGACAGTGCAAGACACCGTCTCAAAAAAATCCAAAAAAACAAACCCCCTCCCCCCACAAAAAAAACCACATTTATCTTTTTTTTTTTGAGACGGAGTTTCGCTCTTGTTACCCAGGCTGGAGTGCAATGGCGCGATCTCGCTCACCACAACCTCCGCCTCCTGGGTTCAGGCAATTCTCCTGCCTCAGCCTCCTGAGTAGCTGGGATTACAGGCACGCGCCACCATGCCCAGCTAATTTTTTGTATTTTTAGTAGAGACGGGGTTTCACCATGTTGACCAGGATGGTCTCGATCTCTCGACCTCGTGATCCACCTGCCTCGGCCTCCCAAAGTGCTGGGATTACAAGCCTGAGCCACCGCGCCCAGCACGTTTATCTTTTTAAAGCCACAGTTACTCTGGGTCTCTGTGCCGTGTAGCTGAGCCTGTATCCTAACTAATGCAGTGTCCACCCCACTTGGTTTGCGTGCTCGGCTTCTGTGGGCTTCCCCCACTCCATGACTCTCTACCCTCCAGCCCACTGCCTTAGTTCCCAGCTTCTCGGCTTCTGCTCCCGCCTTGGCCTGACCCGACCTCCCGAGAGGCTTCTCTGGCACTGCCCAGACAGGCAGCCATGGCAGGGGGAGAGCGCTGGGGGTCAGGCTGACATTTCCAGATTCTGTTTGCTTTTGGCTCCAACCCTTGCTCTGTGGGTCTTAGACACCAAGCACTTTGTGTCTCCTGAGCCCTCATCTCGTCTACTTGGACTCCCAGTAACTGATTCATAGCAGGCCCTTCATCGATGTATATAGATTCCCATCCTGGGATTCCTAGAGCTCCACAGTGAGTCCTGAATGGTGCCAAATGCTGTGGGCTCATTACTAGCTTTTCCCAGTTATTGAAGCCTATCCAGCTGGAAAACACAAGTGGATCAATAAATCAACTTGCCAGATGCTTCCCAACTGGGGCTCTTCCAAGAAGTTCTTCTCTCCAATAAAACAGGGAGGGATGTGGCATTCAGTCCTAGTCAGATGCAGGCACTTCAACTTCCCTGAGATGAGCTATGCCCACCTACGACCTTTAAGTGTTAAGTAACACACCCAGAGCAAGTTAAGTCTTAATCACTGATCCCAGAAGAAAGACTTCGTTAGTACTGTAATTCCTGTAACACTTAAAAATAACTTCTCCTGGGGAGCTGAGTGGGAAAATTGACTGGGAAATACAATGGAACCCCTTAATTAAGCAGCTGATAAGAGGACAGGTACACCCCTGTACTAGGCTTTCTAGGGCGAGGAGAGCTGGAAGACTTGCTGCTGTGTACCAGAGGGCATGGTTTCACCTGGAGCATCAAATCTGGGGGAAAGGAGACATGTTTGGGTGGGACTTCACCTCCCCCTCTTCCAGTGACTAGTGTGGAGAAGATACATTAGGGACTCAGAAGTCGCTGGATATAGGCTGGGCACAGTGGCTCATGCTTGTAATCCCAGCACTTTGGGAGGCCAAGGCAGGTGAATCACCTGAGATCAGGAGTTTGAGACCAGCCTGGCCAACATGGTGAAACCCCATCTCTATTAAAAAGACAAAAATTAGCCAGGGATGGTGGCACATGCCTATTATCTCAGCTACTCGGGAGGTTGAGGCAGGAGAATTGCTTGAACCCAGGAGGCAGAAGTTGCACTCCAGCCTGGGGGACAGAATGAGACTCTGTCTCAAGATAAAGAAATAAAATAAAAGGAGGTCATTAGAAATAGAGGACACAGCATCAACTTAGAAGTGAGAAAACTGTATCCCAAGTACCAGCTCTGCACTTCCTACTTCCTGGTGGCCATAAGCAACTCTCTGAAGCTTCCTGGCTCATTCTCCTCATCTTTCTAGTGCGAAGAGGGGATGACGTGTTCTCCAAGTCCCTTGCAGTTGCAGCATTCTGGGAGGCTGGTGGTTTTCCATGATCATCTGCTTCATGGTTTCCTTCGGCAGCTCTCTGCCTTCACCCCAGCCTTGCTATCCACACTTTCCGATGACTCCTCACTCCTCCCTGCCGTCTGCTCCTCCTGTCGCTGAATTAGAGATTCAAGCACACTCAGAGTTTGCCATAAACACAATCCCATGAACAGCAAACAGAAAGGGCCTGGAGCCAGGTCGCTGGGAGCCAGGCTCCGTCACTGCCTCAAGCCTGTTATTTATTGGCACCTGCTCTGTGCCCAGCCCTGTGCCAGGGAGTAGGGTAGGCAGGGAAAGGTGGTTCACGTTCCTCTGTTCATTTCAGTAATTTCTTTAGGACTCTGAGTTGTTTTCATTCTGTTTTTCCAGCCAGGTCCAAAGTCTTACCACACATCCTCCCACCTCATTCACTCATCAACATGGTCTTTTTTCTCCCACCTGAATGAATCATCATAAGCTCCCCAGTAATGGCTTATAAGCCAGTACTAATAACGACTGGCTCCCAAAGGAAAGAGGATCAGAATCATCACTCTGGATGCCGCCTGCTGGCTCCCAGCATGCTTACTCAGACACTGTGTGCCACGGCAACAGCTTGGCTTTATTTCATTAAATTCCTGTTTGCCCCTGTGGCAGATGGCAAAAATAGCCACAGTAGTTTGCAGCTCGTCTCCTCAATAGGGAAACCTATTTCCCCACTCCTTTTTTTTTTTTTCAATTGTGATAGGATATCCATGCCATAACATTTACCGTCTTAATCATTTTGCACGTGCCATTTGTGGTATTTCGTACGTTCATGTGGTTGTGCTCTCGTCACCACCATCCATCTCCAGAACTTCTTCATCTTGCGGAACTGAAACTCTGCGCACAGTAAATAGCCTCTCCACTTCCCCTCCCTCAGCCCCTGGCAACCACTAGTCTAATTTCTGTTTCCAGGAATTTACTGTCTATATGAGGTACCTCATGTAAGCGGAATAATACAATATTTGTCCTTTGGTGTCTGGCCTATTTCACTTAGCATAGTATCTCCAAGGTCCATCTGTGTTGTAACGTGTAGAATTTCTTTCCTTTTTAAGGCTGAAGAATATTCTGCCATTTGTATATACCACATTTTGTTTATCCATTTGTCTGTCGATGGACACTTCAATTGCTTCCACCTTTTAGCGATAGGGAGTAATGCTGCTGTGGGCGTGTATGTCAAATACCTGAGTCCCTGCCTTCAGTCCCCTGGGGTACATACCCAGAACTAGAATTGTTGGACCATATGGTAATTCTATGTTGAATCTTTTGAGGATTCATGATATCACTTCTCATAGTGGCTGCACCATGTTACATTTCCTACCGATATGCATTCTAATTTTTCCACATCCCTGCCAACATATATTTTCTGTTTGTCATTGTTTATAATGGCTATCCTCGTGAGTGCAAAGTGGTATCATGTGGTTTTGGTTTGCATTTGCCTAATAATTAGTGATGTTGAGATTTTCATGTGCTAGTGGCCATTTATGTATCTTCTTGGGAGAAATGGCTAGTCAAGTTCCCCAGCCCTTGGGGAATCTGAGCTGGCCACTAGAGTGACCAACCATACTGGTTTGTCCAGAACTTCATCAATTTTTTTATTGAAACTCTTGCGTCTTGGAAAAACCCTCAGTTCCAGGAAAAGCGGCATAGTTGATTACCCTGTTGACTGGTGCCTTCCTTGATCAACAGGGTACATTAGAAGTGACAGCACAGGTTCCCAGCTTAGGCCTCGAGGGGCTTCGAAGCTTCCTCCTTTGCTGCTCTTGGAAATCTGCGCCGCATGAACAAACCTGTGCTAGCCTGGTTGATGAGCGACATGTGACCCCAGCAGCCCATAACTCTTGCTAACAGCCTGCTAGCTGCCAGACGTGTGAATGGGCCATCCTCAATCATTCAACTGCCAGCCGACCTGCCAGCTGACCGCAGGTGCATGAGAGCCCAGCAGAGCTCAGCCAAGCTGGCCCAGACCAGAAGTCCTGCCCAGCCAGCCCACAGAACTGAGATCTAAATAAATGGCTGTTGTTGTAAGCCACTATGTTTTGGAATGATTTGTTACTCATATGGGGCCACATAAAAGATGCTGTGGTCATTGTCCCCAGAAGATCTTTGCTGTAGACAGGATGCTCCCACCTCGCCGTATTCCTATTCGATCACTCTTAATGAGAAGAACTTTACCTACGCTTTTATAATAGTCTGGCTGCTAAAGCAGCCAAGAGACCATTCACTGTCTCTGCCCAAAGCACACAAAAATCATTCCTCTCTTCCAAGCTCTTTGTCCTTCCCTCATCATCCACTTTTTGCTGAACAAAGACAGATGTGCTCGTTAGATTTAGAGACAGAAGGGGCAGTAAGAGTCCTTTCTGCATACCGTCACAGGCCACTGTTTCTGACAGCTTCTATTTTTCTCTTGCCTCTCTTTTTCTTCGTGATCACAACGCACCTGGGAGAATTTCTCACTTGCTTGAAATGCTCTGTCTACGGTTGGCTGAAGCTTCTGTGACCTACTCCTGTTCGGCCTGCACAGTTCCCTGCGCAGTTGGGATGGAGACGAACTGTTTTGACATAGGTGCCTGATCATTGTAGCCCCTGGGTCTGTTTCAGGGCTGTGCAGAGTGTCTTGCTCGGGAAACTTGAAGTTAAGTCTCAGGAGTCCTCTTCTAAAGGAGACCAGCTTTCTGCTGGAAAGTTCTGGCTCTTACCCCTTTCAAGAAACATTGAACCATTATTTATTTTTTTATGATGAGGGCACAAAATTCGCAGAACGTTTCTTTTTCTTCCACTATTCAGCCCTTGAGGGACCCTTGTACCTGCAAACTGGTGGCAGTCTCAAAAAAGAGCATAGGTCCATTTCCACATTCGTTTCTCCTCATTCAGGGACCCAATGGCTTACAAGAAGGTAAAGCTGCCAGGCGTGGTGGCTCACGCCTGTAATCCCCGCACTTTTGACCAACATGGTGAAACCTCATCTCTACTAAAAATACAAAATTTAGCCCGGCATGGTGGCGCATGCCTGTAATCCCAGCTACTCAAGAAACTGAGGCAGGATAATCATTTGGACCTAGGAGGCAGAGGTTGCAATGAGCCAAGATCTCACCACTGTTCTCCAGCCTAGGTGACCATGCAACATTCTGTCTCAAAAAAAAAAAAAAGGAAAAAGGAAGGTAAAGCTGAGTGGCTCCCAAGTGTCCCAGGAAAATAGCTCATCCCGGGTGTTTGGTCTCCCACGTTGCCAATAGCTGAATTGAGCTCTCAGAAGCCCCTGAGAGAAAGTGGTAGCTCAGGGGCAGGAATGACGGGCCAGAGAGAGAACCCTCATATCTAGCTTCACGGGTCCATCTCTGTCTTCGCCCACCTTTCCTTGCTCACGTACAACTTTTTCAGAGTGACTTAGTGTAACCAAACTTTCAAGGGTCCCCTCAGGACTGGTAGGCCATATTTAGAGCCCACACAAGGAAGTCTATTGGTCATGTGGTGTGCCTTGAAGGCTGAAGCACGTAAAGAGTTATATTTAATACCCCTGGGAGAGACCAAATACAGGAAAGCCAGTTTGTGGCATACATTTTTTTTTTTTTTGTAAGAAGCCTCTTTGCCTATGTGTTTGGTAAACTGTTAGCCCTGTAAGAGCTGGACTATGGCTTCTCTAGTCTTATAATTAGACATGTGGACAAGCGGAGGGTTTAAGAGTCAGAGGAACATTCCAGGATCTTCAACAGCCCTAAACAAGGTCATTGTCATCTTGCTAGATATGGTCGCCATCTGACTGGCACCAGAGCAGACTCTGTGACTGACCCTCTAAAATCAGCCCAGCATCCTGTCCAGGGCCCGACTGAGGGCTGGACTGTAATCCTTGTTTCCTCAGAAAATCTGGAATTCCTAAGGAAATAGGCTGGGGGTAAAGAATGGATGATCTCATTTTTCAAGGGTGCATTGGATTAGTCAACAACTTGATCCCCACCACTGAGAAATCTCCTTCTGTGAATATTTTACCTACCCACATGCTAGGTCTCAAGGCTTCTGAAAGGACTCTCCCTAGACAACCACACTGAGCATCCTAAAACAGCACAGCCTGCTTCCTTCCCTCACTGATTCTAAAAAAAGGAGCCAACCCCCTCCACCTGCCCGCCCAGTCCCTTTCGTATCCACCCCTGACTCCAGACAGGCTAACGCTGGATAAAGCCCCCTGTATCCTTCAGCACAAAATCCCAAAAGTCCACTACAAGGCCTGCTGCCAAGCCTGCTCTTGTTTAAGACACAGTGGCACCAGGTGTAGTGGCTCATGCCTATAATCCCAGCACTTTGGGAGGCCGAGGCAGGCAGACCATCTGAGGTCGAGAGTTCGAGACCAGCCTGACCAACATGAAGATACCCTGTCTCTACTAAAAATACAAAATTAGCTGGGTGTGGTGGCGCATGCCTGTAATCCCAGCTACTTGGGAAGCTGAGGCAGGAGAATCACTTGAATCTGGGAGGTGGAGGTTGTGGTGAGCCAAATAGCCTCACTGCATTCCAGCCTGGGCAACAAGAATGAAACTCCGTCTCAAAAAAAAAAAAAAAAAAGACACAGTAGCTGGTCTCTGAAGCAGCCTCTAGAGGCTCTGGCTGCTGGCCAGTACATTTAAAGATGAGCTAAAGGAAACAAAAGGATAGTTGATGCATTTCCTTCATCTCCCAACATTTGCCTAGAGCAGCAAAAGGAGAGGAGAATGATGATGAGATTAAAGCCTCTCCCCTGGAGTGATTCTCTGCGGTCTGTGGCCTGGAGTGCAGAGAGGCAAGGCAGTAAGGCCTCCCGAGGTTCAGCAGAGAGATGGGTCAAACAAGGGTACTGCCCAGGCCGCTGGGGCCCCAATCAAGATGTGACTCTTTTCCAAAGAAAGCAGATGACACGGGCCTCCTTGTACCAGTGTGGGAGCCAGCATGGGTGCAGGATGGGGACAGACATGAGAGCTACAGTACTAAGCCATCAGACTTGGTTAGCACTCTTGAGGTAAATGTGGGAAGCCAACAACCTGTATATTTAGGGCCGCTTGGAGGAAGAAGCATCATCCACACGAATCAATCAAAAATGTCTTTTTTTTTTTTTTTTTTTTTTAAGATGGAATCTGGCGCTGTCACCCAGGCTGGAGTGTGAATGGTGTGATCTCAGCTCACTGCAACCTCTGCCTCCTAGGTTCAAGCAATTCTCTTGCCTCAGCCTCCCAAGTAGCTGGGTTTACAGGCATGCACCACTACGTCCAGCTAATTTTTGCCTATTTAGTGGAGACGGGGTTTCTCCATCTTGGCTGGGGTAGTTTCGAACTCCTGACCTCGTGATCCTCCAGCCTTGGTCTCTCATAGTGCTGGGATTACAGGCATGAACTACAGCACTCAGCAAAAATGTCTATTCTTAAAGACCACTAACCGAGAAGTAAGAGCCTTGAAGAAACAGAAAGAAGGGACCTGAGCATGCCATGGCAGGAGAGGAAGAGAACAGCATGGAGAAGGGGGAGGCACAAGCAACGCGCGTGGCAGAACTGGGCGGTGCTCGGAGACCTGATTGGACTGCACTGCAGTTGATTATCTTGGCCTCACAGTCCTCAGTGAGAAGAGAACAGAAGTTAATGGCATCCACCGTGCCTGGGTGGAGCCTCAGCAGCCTCAAAGAAAGCAGATTCTGCATTTGGAAAGCTAGGCTCTCTCCTTGAACTTGGTTCTCAAGGTCTCGGTGATGAGTCACCTCGTTCCCCCTCACCAGCTTCTGTCTTTAGCCATAGCTCTGACGTGTCTGAACCCGCATGCACCTCCAGAACGGGAGCACCCGTCATCTTCACACCACAGATGACTAACGATGGCCTGCTCACCGTCTCCTAATTATCACAGAATGAAAATGCTACATGCCTTAAAGCTGAGGTTTGGGGAATAGGATGAGAAGAGCTGCAGAAGGAATGGAGATGCAGGGTGGGCGATGAGCTAAGCTTTTGACAGGTCCTCGAGGTCCTCGGGAGCAGGGGCCAAGCCACCACGGATCCAGAGAGTTCGCTCTCCTTGGCAGGCCTGAATTGTAATTTCATTCATTACCACGTCTGATTAGGTTCCCAGGCTCATTAAAATCTGTGTGCCTTTCACTGTTTCTCTTGAATCAGATTGGATTCTGCTGTGCAGAGAATTGTCAGAGCTTCAAAGCATCCAGTGCAGGCAAGATACCATCTCTTGGCTTCACTTCTTCCTGAAGTTTCTCCCTGTCCTGTGTGTTCGCTGCCAGTGACACAAGTCGCCATTCAGACCCACTGCTGCCCGCTGAAACAAGGGCTTCTGACCCAAACCAAGCCCAGATATAAAGTCCAAAGCACTTGGGCTAAACTTACTCTAAAAACTATGGCAGGACAGGACAAAGAAGGACACTCAGGTTGGAAACAAAGAACCACAGCTAAGGCGACCTTTAAAAATGGAGCGTGGCACAGTGGCTCATGCCTGTAATCCCAGCACTTTGGGAGGCCAAGGTGGGCGGATGCCTTGAGCTCAGGAGTTTGAGGCCAGTTTGGAAAATACGACAAAACTCCGGCTCTACCAAAAAAAAAAAAAAAAAAAAGAAAAGAAAAGAAAAAAAAAGCCAGGCACAATGGCATGCACCTGTGGTCCCAGCTACTTGGAAGGCCGAGGCGGGAGAATTGCTTGAGCCAGGGGTACAGAGGTTGCAGTGAGCTGAGATTATGCCATTGCACTTGGGCGACAGGATTGAAACCCTATCTCAAAAACAAATAATAAATAAATAAAATAAAATAAAAAGGAGAGTGAAGAGGGGCTCTTACTCTATCTGTTATAAAGGATAACCAGGTGCAGTGGCTCATGGCTGTAATCCCAACAGGTGGGGAGGCTGACGCAGGAAGATCACTTGAGGCCAGGAGTTCAAGACCAGCCTGGACAACATGAGACCTTATCTCTACGAAAAATAGAAAAAAAAAATTAGCTGGTCATGGTGGCACGTGCCTGTAGTCCAAGCTACTCAGGAGACGTAGACGGGAGGATTCCTTGAGTGCAGGAGGTCAGGGCTGCAGTGATGTGACTGTACCACTGCGCTCCCCCGCCTGGGTGACAGAGTGAGACCCTGTCTCAACAACAGCAACAAGGACATATTATCAACACATCAGAATAAAAGCGGTAATTTAAAACCATGCAAACAGATCACCAGAACAGAATAGAGAGTTCAGATTCAAACCCATTTATAAGTCAGAACTTAATACGGGATGAAGGTAGTTCCACGCAGCACTGAGGAAGGACAGATTATGTAGGAAATGGCATTTGAGAAATGGGCTTATTGTACAGAGGAAAACAAAACTGGACCCTACTTCACACTACATACAACAGAAGACGCTGTAGGCTTTAAAGACTTAAGTACAAAAGGTTAAAGAAAAATAGTGGAAATAAAATTAGCAGAGGAGAGTGCAGGAACATATCTTTGTGATCAATCCTCTTCCAAACAAAATTTCAAAAGCATAAGACAAATTTTTATGAATATGATTAAATTAAAAGTAGGGGTTTCTAATCAAAAAAAGTCCCCATGGACAAAGTTAATAGACTGTTAACAGAACAAGGGTAGATATTTGTAATATCTAAATCAATGAGAGATTGATATATGGAAATATTTTGAACATTTATGACTAATTATTTTGAACATTTATGACTAATTTGAAGAATACAGAAATATTTTGAACATTTATGACTAATTAAAAATGGGGAATGGGGCTGGGCGCAGTGGCTCACGCCTGTAATCCCAGCACTTTGGGAGGCCAAGGCGGGTGGATCAGATGATGCCGGGAGTTCAAGAAACCAGCCTGACCAACATGGAGAAACCCTGTATCTAGTAAAAATACAAAATTAGCTGGGTGTGGTGGCGCAGGCCTGTAATCCCAGCTACTTGGAAGGCTGAGACAGGAAAATCCTTGAACCCGGGAGGTAGAGGTTGCGGTGAGCCGAGATGGTGCCATTGTTCTCCAGCTTGGGCAACAAGAGCAAAACTCTGTCTCAAACAAACAAACAAACAAACAAAAAACTCCCAGGGGTAAGGATATAAACAGACATTATACAGAAGATGAAACTCCAAAAAGCTAACAACGTGGCATAGGTCAGTTTTGCTGAAGCTGACTCTGAGCTAGAGAGTTGTGAGCAGGAGGTCTCTGTGGGAGTGGCCTCAGCAGCAACTGTGAGGGAGTGAGGAATCAGGACAGGACTGGGCAGAGCGAGAATCTGAACTGTGATGTGGGTGCAGCACAGGCCTCGGCTGATGCCACAAGGAAATGCTGATGCTGGCATGTCTTTTCAGAGATGTCCTGAATTTATGCAAGGGACTGGGGCTTTGTACCCTTGCACTGACTAGCCACTGGGTGGATGCTGCCCCATAGAGAGTTCATAAGCGTGGGTGAAGCTGCTTCCTTGGGCTGAGGGCAATTCCTGGGGAGGGTTTCACCTGTGAGCAATTCGCAGCCAGCATTCTGGCAGGGACGGGCGGAGAGGAGTAAGAGGAGGCGTCTTAGTCCTGGAAGAGGAACCAGAGCGGTATACCATGCATCGACCAGGAAGGGAGACTCAGAAGTCTTAGTTAACACAAAAAATGAAAGGAATGAAAGGGCTGGGCGCGGTGGCTCATGCCTGTAATCCCAGCACTTTGGGAGGCCAAGATGAGCAGATCACCTGAGGTCAGGAGTTCGAGACCAGCCCGACCAACATGGTGAAACCCTGTCTCTACTAAAAATACAAACAAACAAACAAACAAACCAAAGGATTGCTGGGTGCAGTGGTGGGTGCCTGTAATCCCAGCTACTCGGGAGGCTGAGATAGGAGAATCGCTTGAACCGGGGAGGCAGAGGTTGCAGTGAGCCAAGATCGCGCCACGGCACTCCAGCCTGGGCGACAAGAGCAAAACTCTGTCTTAAAAAAAAAAAAAAAAATTAAAACAACAGCAGGATGTTACTGTATGCCTTTTATATTGGCAAAATATAGAAATACAGGTAATGCCAAGTATCGGCAGGGATGTGGGACATGGCCACTCCTGTACGCTGCTGGCCAGTGCGCAGATTGAGAGAAGTCTGCCTTGGCAGTGTTCCGAGACACACGCAGGCATCGTTAGTCACGTTCAGTATAACAGGCTGGCAATGCCTCCACTAGCTATACATCCCAGGCTGCTCTTACACAATTCTGTAAGGAGAGGTGTATGCAAATGTTGCCTGCACAGTAATTTGTGGTGGGACTTGGAGATTACCTGAGTTTCCATCACTGAGATTGGGAAATAAAATACAGTGAATGCACACCAGGGAGTACAATGCAACAGGACTGAGGCAAAATAGTAGACGTACACATAGCAGCATAGATGGATCTTAAGAACACTGAAAAATGGGGAAAACATGTGGAAAAAGGTTAGAAATAATGAGATAGAATGTTTACATAAGGCCAGATATGGTGGTTCGTGTCTGTAATCCTAGCACTTTGAGAGGCCAAGGCAGGCAGATCACTTGAGGTCAGGAGTTTGAGACCAGCCTGGCCAATATGATAAAACCCTGTCTCTACAAAAAATACAAACGTTAGCCGGATGTGGTGGTGGGCGCCTGTAATTCCAGCTACTCAGGAGGCTGAGACAAGAGAATTGCTGGAATCCTGGAGGTGGACATTGTGCCACTGCACTCCACCCTGAGTGACAGAGCAAGACTCTGTCTCAAAAAAAGAAAAAAGAAAAAGAAAGAAAGAATATGTACATAAATTTAAAATACTGCAAATGCTATTTGTATGAAAACATGCAAACGAAAAGACATACATGAAACGCCTAAGAATCATTTGGAGTGAGAGAAGGAAATGGAATTGCAGGATGGGGAGTAAAAGGAATAAGGAATGAAATAATTCAAGAAAGGGGTTTCACGGGGCCCCACGATGCCGACGTCCATGAGCCAATGAGTAGGAGTAACTCAGCTCTATCCATCTGATTTCTAAAACTAGCAGCAGCAACCACCACCACCTGAGCCCCAAGAAGGCAAGTTCCAGTTCTGCCCCTTCTCTTTCTCTGAGATCGCCCTTCAAAGGTCACAGGCTGAGTCACTGGAAAATGGCAGAGCCCTACCATACAACACTCCCTGCTCTTACAGATAAATGAAATGACACCCCCCTCTGATCTCCAGTGGGCTAAAGAGGTTGGCACCTGCATAGAGGTTCATGCCTCTCCCAGGCAGAATGACGGCTACAGGGAAGGATACCGTCCATTCTCTTTCCCGCAAACTCTCCCACCTTTGATTCCAATCAAGTCACCACCCAAACCGAAATGCAATAGGCGTAAGCTCAGTGCCCCACTTTGATCAGACCCTCATGACAGGCAGAGGAAACACAACCAACTCGGAGTGATGTCGTAGATCTTGCCCACCTAGAAGAGGTCCCAAAACAGTGAGGTGACATCTGGCCTGCCACTGGCCTGAAAAGTCCTCTGGGCTCACGGAGAATGGGTGAGCTTGAACCCTCTTATGAAATCTATCCCGCCTGACCTATCAGTCCCAGAAAACCTGGAGGCCCCGTGAAAGCCAGAAAAATAATGAGGCTTATCAGTTGATCTCAGGTCCCATTTCCCACAGTGGCTATTCCAACCCCCAACTGCTACCCCTGAAGTCCCCAGCCCTATCCCACAAGCAATTGAGAACCAAGGTCAGGTTGCCAATCCAAAATGAGGAAAACAGAGATTGAGACCCAGGAGTGCAGAGGAGAGCCAGGCTGGGAAAAGTGAGGGAGGCCCTGCCACTCAGGCTCATAAATGTGTGAAAGGAAAATAAATCTCAGGACCCCAAAAACACTAAACCAAGAGAAAAGTCAAGCTGGGAGCTGTCAGGCAAAGCTGCCTTCCATTCTATTCCTAAATAAGGTAGCTAAAAGATAAGAAGCTGCAAACCTCCCTCACAATTTGCCCATGGGGAATTTCCTTGTGAACAAAGGACTGGCAGAACTCAAAATCATCCCTCTGAGGTTCACCTGAGACAAATGTATATCCCATTGTTTCCTTTGCCCTATTGTTTATATAAAAATGCTGATTCACAATTGCACCCAGGAGGTGGAGGTTGCAGTGAGCCCGATGGCACCACTGCATTCCAGCCTGGGTGATGGAGTGAGACTCCGTCTCAAAAAAAAAAAAAAAAAAAGCAGATTCACGGAGCCAGACTAAATCACAGCTCCAGATTCACGGAGCCAGATTCACGGAAGGCTGATCAAAAACTCAAAAGAATGCAACCTTTTTGTCTCTTATCTACTTCCTACCTGGAAGCCCCCACTTCGAGTTTTCCTGCCTTACAAAACTGAACCGATGTTCATCTTACACATATTGACTGATGTGCCATGTCTCCCTAAAATGTATAAATGCAAACTGTACCCCCGACCACCTTGGGCACATGTTGTCAGGACTTCCTGAGGCTGTGTCACAGGCGTGTCCTTAACCTTGGCAAAATAAACTTTCTAAATTGACAGAGAATTGTCTCAGATATTTGGGGTTCACAGGTGGAAACAGAAAGTCAAGTGGTCATAAATACTGCTCTGAATCCCCTGGCCAGCACCAGGCATGGACTCCCAGGTTAATCCTTACTTTTTCTCACTATCATAATGATAACATACAGTTTTTACTACATATATAATTTTTAAAATTTCATTTACTTATTTATTAAAAAAAATTTTATTTTTTGAGACCAAGTCTCACTCTGTCACCCAGGCTGGAGTGCAGTGGTGTGATCTCAGCTCACTGTAACCTCCACCTACTTGGTTCAAGCAATTCCCCTGCCTCGGCCTCCTGAGTAGCTGGGATTACAGGCATGTGTCACTATGCCTAGCTAATTTTTTTGCATTTTTAGTAGGGACGGGGTTTCACCATGTTGGTCAGGCTGGTCTCAAACTCTTGGCCTCGTGATCAGACCACCTCAGCCTCCCGAAGTGCTGGGGTTATAGACGTGAGCCACCGTGCCTGGCCCAGTTTTTAACTACACAAAGGGTCTCTTCTAGAACACCAGCATTGCATTCCACAAACAGGTTTGTAATAACTAAGATCCATAGGAAAAATGAGAGTCCCAGGATACACAGTAATGGAGTTTGTGTAGGTACAATTTTTAAATCATGTTTTCCTTCTGGGTTCAGAAAGCAAACTTCTGTGCCTGCCTAAAGACTTCATCCCTGAAAGCTCAGGGTAAGATGGGTCTTGCTGTTGAAGGCTTTCTAAGGACAGCAGTTGGTCGGTGATGGTATAAACTGCCTCTGCACAGCAGGCCTTCTCCAAATGTTAACTCCCTTCCCTACCCCATTTCCTTCTCCCTTGTCATTTTAGCTGAGAAGTCACGCTGGAACCCAGGCGATCCGGCCTCTGTTCTTGGCTCAGGTATCTTTTTACAGCCTGGTCTTCAGCAAGAGGCTCCCATTCCCTGATGCCTTCTTTCCACTGACTCTGGTTTTTCATGTTTAGAAATGGAGTTAGTGGCTGGGCACAGTGGCTCACTAGGGGAGGCTGAGGTGGGTGGATCACGAGGTCGGGCATGTGAGATTATCCAGGCCAACATGGAAAAACGCATCTCTACTAAAAATACAAAAATTAGCTGGATATGGTGATGGGCGCCTATAGTCCCAGCTACTCAGGAGGCTGAGGCAGGAGAATTGCTTGAACCTGGGAGGTAGAGGTTGCAGTGAGCCGAGTTCACACCATTGCACTCCAGCCTGGCGACAGAGGAAGACTCTGTCTCAAAAAAAAAGAAAAAAAATGGAGCTAGTATAATCCATCTTGGTGGTTCCCAGCTTGGTCCCCACTCCCTTTTTTCTAGCTTCTGGAAAATGAAAAATATTAAATCTTAAGTTTTTAAATAGAAAACTATTTTAAAAAGAAGCTATAATCCATGATTCAGGTAAGATCTGTAGGCATTGAAAGATCGGGAGGAGGCACATGATTAGAAAATAGAATCAAGGCCTGGGTGAGGTGGTTCATGTATATCCAAAGTGCTCCTAATCCCAGCACTTTGGAAGGCGGAGGTGGTTGGATCACCTGAGGTCAGGGGTTCAAGACCATCCTGGCCAACATGGTAAAACCCGTCTGTACTAAAAATATAAAAATTAGCTGGGCGTGGTGGCGTGAGCCTGTAGTCCCAGCTATTTGGGAGGCTGAGGCAGGAGAAACGCTTGAACCCAGGGGGCAGAGGTTGCAGTGAGCCGAGTTTGCACCACTGCACTCCAGCCAGTACAGTGAGACTCTGTTTCAAAAAAAAAAGAAAAATAGAATCAATATGAACGAATTCCAAAATCCCACGATAATCAGATATGCATTTTAGAAGATTGCTCTTACAGCAGTTTAGAAAATGGATTAGGCAGCTGTGCGCGGTGGCTCACGTCTGTAATCCCAGCACTTTGGGAGGCCGGAGCGGGCAGATCATCTAAATGAAACATACTAAATGAAAATTGAGTTACCTTCTCCCATTCCCGCTTTCCATTGTAACTATTCCCCAAAAGTAAACTATTAACAGTTTCCTATAATTCCATCCAGAAAAATTATGTATACATATTTACATGCCCTCTTTTTAAAAAATACACAAAAGTGGTCATATCCTAAATAGTATTCCCTAATTTGCAATTTTAAACTTAATAATCTATCTTTTATACATGCATATAAATCTATTTTATTCTCTACAACAGCTGAATAATATTTTGTCAAATGGACGTACAATTCAGTCCAGGAAGATTTTGAAGTTTCTCTTTTTTTGTGTGTGAACACTCGCTCATCCTCCTGCCCCTTGATTTTCTCCTGAGAGCCTGACTTAGCCAGGAGTTGTGATTCAGGTGACAAGTAAGACAGAGAAGTCCCTGTATACCCAAATGCCCAGGGCAAAATTGCTGTGATGCTGTTATGGGTGACAGTGTTTGCTTGTTTCCCTTACCGGAGAAAATTTCCAAAGTCAATGGCCAGTTTGCCATGTATCTTGATGGCTGAAAGTTTTGACAAACCTCAGTGTTTTCAAAAATAAAATTCCAGATTTGGAAAGGACCTGAAGGTCATTTGGCTTAACCTTGAACTCACCGTAGAAATTTCTTTATTTTTCTTTCTTTCTTTCTCTCTTTCTTTTTTTTCTTTCTTTCTTTCTCTTTCTTTCTTTCTCTCTCTTTTTGTTTCTTTTCTTTCTCTCTCTCTCCATCCTTCCTTCCTTGTTTCCTTTTTTTTTTTTTTTTTTTTGACAGAGTTTCGCACCTTTGCCCAGGCTGGAGTGCAGTGGCAAGATCTCGGCTCACTGCAACCTCCACCTCCCAGGTTCAAGAGCAACTCTCCTGCCTCAGCCTCCCGAATAGCTGGGACTACAGGCATGCACCACCACACTCAGCTAATTTTTTTGTATTTTTAGTAGAGACGGGGTTTTGCTATGTTGGCCAGGCTGGTCTCGAACACCTTACTTCATGATCCGCCCGTCTGGGCCACCCAAAGTGCTGGGGTTAAAGGCATGAGCCACAGCGCCTGGCCTGTAGAAATTTCTCCCACAAGCTTCTGTGTTATCATTTACTGTCACTATATCATAACATGGAACAGCTTTTACTAACAAATTGTTCCTCATTTTCCCAGACCAATGCCCAAGCAATGTCCCTGCACTGGCCCCGCTCTGCCCTTTGAAACATCCTTGAATATGTGTGTTCCTCTTCCCACGGTGGCTCTCCAGATGATTGAGGACAACGCTCACATCCCTCTGACGCCACTGTTTATTCATTTAACAAATCTCTCTCTACAGCCTGCCATGTTTCCAGCACTGAGATAGACACCTTGTAAACTCCACCAAGGCTGGGAGGTCAGTCTAACCCACTATGTGTGGTAACCACAGCACGTAGAAAAGCTTTCCCAGCAGTAGGCATTTAATATATATTTGTTGAATAAATGAATGAATACAAAGGTGAATAACATGGTCTCTGTCCTTAAAGAACTCTTAGTGTAGTGCAAGCGGGGGAAGAGAACTATAGGCAATTCTAATCTAGGAGCCAGGAGAGAATATGAATAGCAGAACCTGAAAGGACAGCTGCCTAACCCAGCATTCGTTACGTTCCCTTATCCGCTGCGAGGGATTATCCATTATCTTCCCTTATCCATCACCTCCCTCGTCCACTGTGACGTCAGCCACATCGTTTTGTCATGGTATGTCTGCCTGTCTGTTTCCCACCAAACTGTCAGCATTTTGAGGACAGAGACTGAGTATTATTTAGCTTTATGAACCTAATGCTTAGCACAGGGTCTGGCTTAGAGGATGCATTTCATATTTGTTGTTTATTTATGTATGTATTTATTTAGTGAGATGGAGTTTTGTTCTTGAAGCCCAGGCTGGAGTGCAGCGGCATCATCTTGGCTCATTGCAGCATCCACCTCCTGAGCTGAAGCGATTCCCCCACCTCAGCTTCCCGAGTAGTGGGGATTACAGGCCCCCGCCACCACTCCTGGCTAATTTTTTTTTTTTTTTTTTTTTTTAGCAGAGAAGGGGTTTCACCATGTTGACCAGGTTGGTCTCAAACTCCTGACCTCAAGTGATCTGCCCACCCTAGCCTCCCAAAGTGCTGGGGTGAATAGGAGTCACCATGCCCTGCCCATATTCGTTAACTGAAGTGACTGATTAATGGATGGCTAAATAAATTAATACAGTCACATTCCCACAGGAAAAAATAAATTGAGATAACTGCTTTCATGGGCTCAAATTAGTTTTGCATGAAGTTTTACCAATACAAAAACTTAATGGGTGGGCACCTGTATTCCTAGCTCCTCGAGAGGCTGAGGCAGGAGAATGGCTGGAACCCAGGAGGCAGAGGTTGCCGTGAGCCGAGATCACGCCACTGCACTTCCGCCCAGGTGGCAGAGTAAGACTCTGTCAAAAAAAAAAAAAAAAAAAAAAAAAAAAATTAGTGAAGTAGAAGCGACAGAAATCTTGGGAGGAAATGATTGTGTCACCTAGGGTTCCACAGAGCCTCATTGTTTCAACACACATTGAATGAGGACCTACTCTGTGCCAGGTGCGCTGCCAGACTCTAGGTCAAGACAAATGAGACACAGCTCCTGCCTTTAAGGTGCTCCTAGACTAGAAGAGGAGATACACATGGAAATCATGAGGCCACAGGTGACTCTGACAGTGTGACAAGGGTGCTGGGCGGGGGGTGGGGAGTGGTCAGGAAAGCCACCTGGAAGAGAAGACTGTCCAGAAGAAGCTGTCCAGGTGAGGAGATGAAGGCAGGTCATTCTAGGCAGAGAGAGCAACGTGGGCAGGGCCTGGAGGGGTGAGGACTCGGCCCTTTGCAGGTACTATATAGCACCTGGGGACAGCAGGGAGTGGAGGGAGGGGTAGAGGTGGAGGTGGGGCCAGATCAGGAAGAGTCTTATAGGGGTGCTAAGGAATTTGGACTTTACAGTGATGAGGCCATGAGGAAGCCATCGAACGAATTCCAAAATCCCACGATAATCAGATATGCATTTTAGAAGATTGCTCTTACAGCAGTTTAGAAAATGGATTAGGCAGCTGTTCGTGGTGGCTCACGTCTGTAATCCCAGCACTTTGGGAGGCCGGAGCGGGCAGATCATCTGAGGTCAGGAGTCTGAGACCAGCCTGGCCAATATGGTGAAACCACATCTCTACTAAAAATACAAAAATTAGCTGGGCGTGGTCGTGGGAGCCTGTAATTCTAGCTACTCAGGAGGCTGAGGCAGGAGAATCGCTTGAACCCAGGAGGTGTAGGTTGCAGTGAGTGGAGATCACGCCACTGTACTCCAACCTGAGTGACAGACTGTCTCAAAAAGAAAGAAAGAAAATGGATTAGGCTTGCATAGTGGCTCACATCTGTAATTCCAGCACTCTGGGAGGCCAAGGTGGGAGGATCACTAGAGGCCAGTCGGCCTCTCCAAGTGTTTGGATTACGGGTGTGAGCAGCCTAGTCTCCCTGGCTGCTTCAGTCTTCTGCAGACAGAAGGCTCTGTTAAATCTTTGCAAGTTACAAGCATCTGAGCCACATGATGGCCCAATCAACCAAATGCATGTGTAAAGCTGTCTCCCGGCTGTGAGGAATAAAATCAATATTATAAGACCTTAATTATTCAAATGCTATACCCCAGAGGGGATTCATAACTTGCAGAGCGCCTCAGTAGGAGAACAGGGCTGAGGATTTGTGTGAACATGGCTTAGCCTGCAATTTCCCATGCAATCAGTCAAAGGGCTGACAAAAGATAAAATAGCAGAACTGTTCTCCCAAGGAGATCCCAGAGGAGCCAGGCTGCTCCTGCTAAGAAGTCTAGACTCATAATAGGGAGAGACGACACTTGCACTAATGAAAGAGCTGAGGACCCCCGGGCTCTCCGAGTGCTGGTGTCTTCAAGAATTCCTGACTCTTTTGCACAAAGTAGGGCTGGCAAAGAGGCAAGGACGGGTGGGAATGGGGGAGAACGGGACTCTTCCAAACACTGCCTAAAAGAACAAAATGTAAGATATTTTCTGAGAATGTGACAGTAGTCTTGTATCCCTGCCCCTTAATCATCACTTCACGAAGGGATTTCAACCTCCTGTGCTCGGGGCATGCGCCATTAGGACTCTGTGTTGCTGAGTGGACCGGCATAGGTGTGGTGGATAAAGTTAAGAGTGTGGATGGTTTGGCCAGCCACAGTGGTTCCCACCTGTAATCCCAGCACTTTGGGAGGCTGAGGCGGGTGGATCACAAGGTCAGGAGTTCAAGGCCAGCCTGGCCGACATGGTGAGTCCCTGTCTCTACTAAAAATACAAAAAATTAGCTGTGTATAGTGGCAGGCACCTGTAATCCCAGTTACTTGGGAGGCTGAGGCAGGAGAATCGCTTGAATCCGGGAGGAGAAGGTTGTCGTGAGCCTAGATCAAGCCACTGCACTCCAGCCCGAGTGACAGAGTGAGACTCCATCTCAAAAAAAAAAAAAAAGAAAAAAAGAGTGTGGTTGGTTTGGTAAAAACTCGCCTCACTAATGGAGGAAGCAACTAAACCCAGTCTAGATAAAGGGAGGTGGCGTAGCATAGTGGCTGCTCCCTGGGTTGGCATGAAGAAGCCTTGAGTTGTGAGTCCCAGCCTCTGCCACTGCAGAGATAATGATCCCTCTAAGCATCAGTTTCTGTAACATTAAAATAATGATAATATTCTCCTACTTATTGGGTTCTTGGGAAGATCAAATGAAGTTAGGATTTGCAGAATCACGTTGCTGTTCCCTCTGACTATATATTAGTCAGGACACTGCTTTCTGTCACAGAGACCAAAATGACAATGGCTTAAATAAAATAGAATTTATTTCTCTCTCACATAAAGCCCCATGTTGGCATGGCTGCTCTGGCTTGTGAGGTCATCAGAGCCCTGCTCCTTCTGTCTTATTACCTTCCTTAGCTTGCTTCAAGATGGCTCCCTGCCGTGACCACATGCCAGCCAGAAGAAGGGGCAGGGCGGCTGAGGGAGGGCAAGCCTTGTCCCCATAACTCAGCACCGTCTATACATTTGCTCCGTCTTCCTGTTAGGGTCCATAGTCACATCTAGCTCTAAGACAGGCTGGGTAAAGCAGTTGTTTTCTGGGAAGCCTATACTTGACTAAAAATTCTGATTATGAAAGAAGAGGAGATGGACTTTTTTTTTTTTTTTTTTGGTGAGACGGAGTCTCACTCTGTTGCCCAGGCTGGAGTGCAGTGGCAAGACTTCGGCTCACTGCAACCTCCACCTCCCTGCTTCAAGCAATTCTCCTGCCTCAGCCTCCCAAGTAGCAGGGACTACAGGCACCCACTACCACACCCGGGTAATTTTTTTTTGTATTTTTAGTGAGGGGGTTTCACCGTGTTAGCCAGGATGACCTCGATCTCCTGACCTCGTGATCTGCCCGCCTCAGACTCCCAAAGTGCTGGGATTACAGGTGTGAGCCACTGCTCCTGGCCCAAGGAGATGGACTTTGAGGGACAATTCAAAGTTCCCACTATCTCCCCTATTTGTCTGTCTAATTCCCTCACATCTTCAGGTCTCAGGTTGACGTCACGTCCTTGCGGGGGGGGGGGGTGTCTTTCCAGACCCTGAAGGCTCCACGAGCTGCTCCCATTGCTCCCTCACAGTTCCTTCCTAACACTCGCTGCACCTGTAATATTTGACTATCTATTTTCTCATGAGAAAGTAATTCTGTAACTGTGGACTCTGCTTCCTCCCCAAAGTCTGCCTGTGCCAACACAGGGTGGATGCTCAATACATCGTCACTGACTGGTAGCAAGGTGCTGTCCCTAAAAGCCTCTGCAAGTTCCTGGGACAGAACCTCACAGCTTCGGGCCATCACCAAGTCCTCTCCAACCCAGGATTCTGTTTGGAAGAAACTGGTGCCGTCTACTGCTTCCTCAGCAGTGGGCTGATGCGTGCTGGCACCGTATCCTTTGATCTGTCAGCCCCCTCTTTGAGTGGGCCTTTAGAACTGCTCAAGTCCTGCCTCAGAGGACTGGGGAGTGGGTAACTGCCTTTCCATAATCAACACTTGCTTCACAGCCCTGTTGTTCAGGATCTGGGAATGAACACGGGGCATTGTGGGAAGAGATTTTCCTGGCATAGAGGCCAGAATGAAGGATGCAGGAGAGATTTGGTTTCCATTCCTGGTCTCTATAATGCATAAATGGGCCTGAAGCCTACCATGTGAAGAGGTGGGGGAGGGACCTCGGTGGAGGATGTCCCCAGGGAGTTGACCTGCACCCCTTATGTAGGGGCAGATGGCTCCTCAGAGTCTGGGCCCATGTCAACCCACTGCTTGGCTCCTGGGCAGCTCCCTGGTGCTCCACTTCAGTGACTTCTAGTTCACTCTTGGTTTTTTCTCTTTTTCTTTTCTTTCTTTCTTTCTTTTTGAGACAGAGTCTCATTCTGTCTCCCAAGTTGGAGTGCAGTGGCGCGATCTTGGCTCACTGCAACCTCCGCCTCCTGGGTTCAAGCCTGCCTCAGCCCTCAGCCCTCAGTACCTGGAATTACAGGTGTGCCCCACCATGCCCAGCTAATTTTTGTATTTTTAGTAGAGACCGGGTTTCACCACGTTGGCCAGGCTGGTCTCAAACACCTGACCCCAAGTGATCTGCCCACCTTGGCTTCAGAAAGTACAGGCGTTGAGTCACCGCTCCTGGTCCCATCCTCGTTTTGACATAAAACTCATCATTTTCTAAGAAATCTCCTTATCTCATTTTGGTTGTTCCGAAGAATGTCTTTGGGGCATTTCGTCAAACATGACTCTGGTTCTCGCGCGGAGTGGGGAGCTGCGCTCTAGGGTTGACTTACACCCCATCACATTCTTGGCACCCTCCATTTTTTAGTTTGATTTAAACTAGAGGGAAGCTTGACTTGGACTCTGAGCAGTCAGCTCCTTGTGGCCGTCTCCAGAGCTGCTAAAAGGGAAGTCACCAGACACCAAGCCCTGGCGGTTGCTAGGTGCTCAGGTTACACTGATATACAAAATGAGTGTATTCAAGAGCCAAGTGCAAGTTTCCTTGCTTGTATTTTTCCAGAGAGTGGGGGAGGAAGCAGCCATATCCTACCCAACAGCCCCTGGGAACTCTGCCCCATGTTTGGCATCAAGGGAATCTTTCCTGCGAACGGTGGCACAGGACTGGTCTGGGAACGCTCGCAACTGCAGTTTCTTTTTTTTTTTTTTTTTTTTTTTTTTGTGAAACGGAGTTTTGCTCTTGTTACCCAGGCTGGAGTGCATTGGCGCGATCTCGGCTCACCGCAACCTCCGCCTCCTGGGTTCAGGCAATTCTCCTGCCTCAGCCTCCTGAGTAGCTGGGATTACAGTCACACGCCACCATGCCCAGCTAATTTTTTGTATTTTCAGTAGAGACGGGGTTTCACCATGTTGACCAGGTTGGTCTCGATCTCTCGACCTTGTGATCCACCCGCCTCTGCCTCCCAAAGTGCTGGGATTACAGGCTTGAGCCACCGCGCCCGGCGCAACTGCAGTTTCATTCTGGCGGCTGAGTTTTTCCCCCATAGAATGGCGGTGTCCCTTTAATTCCCTGCAGGTCTCCTCTCTGGAGCTGGCAGTAGGTTAAATGAATCAACTGACCAGCGCTTTCGCACTGGGGTTCTAGGATGGAAATTCTTCTTACTTGCTTCAGCTTGTGTCCAGGAACAAGGAACAGTTAAGCAGGGATTAACTTTTCCCTCAGTTGGTTTCTCTGTCCTTTCTCAGAATACTTCCACGTCGAATTCGGGAACATAGGTTCCTCTTGGAGCCCGCTTCTTTCCTTCATTGACCATCCGGAGAGCTATTGACTGTCCCAGCTGTTCTGGTCTGCCTTCCTCCCACTGTGGGGAGCAGACTGTCTCTCTGGGTTGATTTCCCAGCACGGTTCCTTGCGAATCGGATTTTAGCTTCATCTACTTCTCTCCAGCACATTCCCTGGACTGGCCCTCTGCACATTACAAAAACTTTCTATTCATGATGTTATTTCCCCAAGTAGCCTTCTTTTCTGAAAGAAGAATATATTGAACATCTTATATGCATATTCTAGTTCTCATTAAGATTTGACAGCAGAGAGTAGTAGAAAGAGTACTGATTTTCGAGAGTTTCTGGGTTCTCATTCAATCTTTGGCATTAATTAGTGTGGACATGGAGAAAGTCCCTTCTCTTGGCTAAACCTCATGGTTGCCTCTATAATACCAGCGACTCCTTCCAATGCTAATACTCCAATGCCTACATTAAATAATCTTGTCATCTCTTGTGAGTTTGATCAGCATTTTGTCAATCCCCGTGACAAAGCAGTTCCCAGTTTGACATGTTTCTGGTAGAGCTAAGTCTGTGGGAGGTGGTCATGATCCATTTTCCATTCTCTCCATTGAGGGTGCCTGAAATAAAAGCCAATGGTTTAATGACAGTACTAGGGATGGGGACAGCTGAGATTAGACCCAGGACACAACCTCCTCGAACTGATATTGGGACCATGGGAGACTGTGGCATCTTCTTCTTGAGGATTCCATGACAACCTGAAGCATCCATCTCAAAAATGTCATCCAGCTTCGCCATATCCCTCCCCTCCCAAACTCACACCTTAGGCTGATCCTGAGGGCAGCTGGTAACTGGACATGACTGACCAACTGTGCTCCAGAAAAGACATCCTGGCTGCCGCAGGTCTGTGGCTTCCCTGCTGAGGCGGAGCCTTCTTTCCTGAATTTGTTTGCCAAATTCATGTGTCCCCAGATGGTCCTTCCATAGAGATATCTGATTTGCAATCCTACGACATCTTCATTGCTTTAAAAGAATGGGGGAGATAATCTGCTCCTAATTACATTTACAGCTTTCTTTTTCTCTCCTATGGAAAACAGACCCAGCTTTTTTTTTTTTTTTTTTTTTTTTTAACTTGCAAATATTTCACATTTGTTTGGAGAGCAGATTTCTTTCCAGGTTTTTGGAAAGCTGAAGTCACGGACACATGGCTGTTGGGATATACTGTAGCTGAGTGCAAACATTCCCGGTCCCTAGTACAGTCAAACCTGCATTTTAGGCCATGGTGGGTACAGGGATGGATAAGCCTGACGTGGAACTGTCTCAGGGGCTGCTGAGAATGGCACATTTCTGTCTGAAGAGACCTTGAAAAGGAGAACTGAGGCTGGGCGAGGTGGCTCACACCTGTAATCCCAGCACTTTGGGAAGCCGAGGTGGGTGGATCGCAAGGTCAGGAGATCGAGACCATCCTGGCTAACACGGTGAAACTCTGTCTCTACTAAAAATACAAAAAATTAGCCGGGTGTGGTGGCACATGCCTGTAGTCCAAGCTACTCAGGAGTCTGAGGCAGGAGAATCTCTTGAGCCTGGGAGGCAGCGTTTGCAGTGAGCCAAGATCACACCACCGCACTTCAGCCTAGATGGCAAAGTGAGACTCTGTCTCAAAAAAAGAAAAAAAGAAAAGAAAAAGAGAACTCAACAAGGTGTATTGTCATCTGTCTTGAGCCCTCTCGCTCCTCACCTGTCCCCTTACCCTGTCCCACTGACAAGCTGATTCTACTTCAGCTCTTATTTACCATTGCTCCCCTTTTGGGAATAGTAATAGAACGGCCTGGATCCTGGGGCATCAGTCCTGCCAGATTTCTAGTCTGACTCCCATTAGCCTGTTAGGTCCTCTTAGCTAAAGGGCACATATAAAGCAAGACCCAGTCTGGGGATAACTGGTTGCCAAGGCCAGACGCTTGGGAATCCAGCTCATGACTGTGACAACCCTCGTCCCTGAGTTAAGTCTTCATCTGCGCAGACTTGGTGGAAACTTATTTGCTTGTGTATGTTATTGCTTGAGGGTGTCCAAAGGTCTGGCCAGGTTAGGTTTAGGTAGCATTAGAACAAGTATCTCTGTTTTTTGTTCTCTTCTTGTGTAACTTGGTCGCACTATGGAGACGTAGCTTGCTGTTGGTTTTATTTGATTCAAGGAGTGATGATCTTAAGTTTTATATAAATATTAAATATTAAATGTGCTTGCCTGGTGTGCAAGCAGAACCTATAATCATTAATTTTGGTCCAGTTTAAAACAGTGATTCCCATTTATGGCTTCACATGGATATAACCATGGCAGCTTTATAAAAATTCCCATGCCTGAGGCCCATCCCCCAAAAATCTATTTTAATTGATTTGGAGTAGGGCCTGGGCATTGATTTTTTTTTTTTTTTCTGTTTTTAAAAAGCTCCCTGATGATTCTAATTGCAGCCAGAATTGAGAACCATTGTTCTGAATGATGGCTGAGAAATGTGCTAATTTGGTGTGTGTCGGTGGGGTGGGGGGTAGGCGGGTGGGGGGGGTATGGGAGGTGGAGGGGAGTGGTGTGGGGGGGGGAAGACACAGTCAAAGGAGATGTTAATCTGAATTGGCTGACTTGCTTTGTCAGTCTTTAGCCCAGTAGCTTGATAGGACAAAGTCAAGATTACAGTGCAGTTATGTAAGGTTTGAGGATAAGCCTCTTCTCCTAAAACTGACTCATTCCTGTATGTATATTCCATTTAAAGCAATCTAGAGCAATAATATGGAAATACTGGGTGACAATCACATTTTGTGAATATGGTTAGGGCCCAATAATATTCAATAATCATTCTACGGCCAGAATGGAGAAGTGACAATAAAAAAGAGCTCTGTCATTTAAAATAATCTCCCCAGGAAATGCCCTAGTGTTTCTCGTAATACTGGCTCATCATAAAACCAGTAACACAGACTTATATTGCCTTGAATTTCCAGACATCACTGTGGTGGTCTCTGATGACTAGAGGCCATTTCTTGCCCCTAAGCTGAACTTCTGGTTCACTGTGTCCAAAGGCAGAGTGAGAAGACAATTCAGGTAGCAGAGACGTGAACAAAGGACCATCACTGAATAGGCGAATTCAAGCTCGTTAGCAGTTAGCCCGGAATGAGGCTGATCATCTCTCAGCGGGATTTTTCTGGAGCTGCAAATGATTGGATCTGTGTTTTCCTTTTCCCAGGAAAGAGAGGTCTATTAGCTCTCCAGCTGCATTAGACCTTTATTTGTTTTGTTTTGTTCTGTTTTAATGCTATAGAGGGGACAGTACATTCCAAAAGTTAGAGAACAGCTAAGGGAGATTCGTCCTCTTTAGAGGCTATCATTAAGCATATGGTGCCTCACAGGGATGGGGAAGGCGAGTAACAGACAGGAGCCAAGGCAGGCATTAGCTCAGAGAAGGCGGCTGTCTGGATCTAGGAAGAGCTGCCAGGTAAAGGGACCCAAGCTTGAGACTTAAAGCTCAGGTCTGGTTGTGTTTTGAAAGAGTTGTCATCTTTCAAATATATAAGGTTAAAGTTTTAGGAACTGCCCTCAGGAATGAGTTGCATTAAACTCACAGACAGACCAAAATCCAAAAGTCTTTGGTACCTACGGGACATTTCCCTGGGGCTGATTCCTGGGCAGGGTGTCTGACTGCCCTCCACTAATAGCCAGGGAGCCCAGGCCTTGGTGTAAGAGTACACAGGCTGAAGTGCTCAGGGGTTTACCTGACCCCACAGTTTTTTTTAAATTAATTAATTAATTAATTAATTTCGAGACAGAGTTTCGCTCTTGTTGCCCAGGCTGGAGTATAACGGCTCCGTCTCGGCTCACTGCAACCTCTGCTTCCCAGGTTCCGGCGATTCTTCTGCCTCAGCCTCCTGAGTAGCTGGGATCACAGGCATGTGCCACCACACCTGGATAATTTTGTATTTTTAGTAGAGATTGGGTTTCTCTATGTTGGTCAGGCTGGTCTCGAACTCCTGACCTCCTGTGATCCGCCTGCCTCGGCCTCACAAAGTACTGGGATTACAGGTGTGAGCCACTGTGCCCGGCCTGACCCCACAGTTTTAGAGGCAAGACGCTGACATTTAAGGCTTGACTAGTGCTCCTTTTCCAAGTAAAGGCCAACCTGGAGAAAGGACTAATTGAGCCAAGTGTTTGACATTTTCAAACTGACTTTCTTTTCACAGAGACCTGGAAGACTGACTCCCATCACACTCTCTCCCAGCCTCCCAGTGGAAAGGGAATCCCCAGTCCCATTGTGCCTCCTGAATGTGACAAAGGTACTGGCTCAGCTCAGTCATGCCCTTGGCTTAGCCTGCTGTCCCTTCCTGAGGGCTGTGTCTTCAGTGGGATGAGACTTTGGCAGAGGCTTTTAGGCTGTGAACAGGGCAGGTGCATTGTGTCAGCAGTGTAAGCTGAATACCGAAAAAGATAAAGTCGAGAAAGGGGCTGCACAATTGCCACCTGAGGCAGAACTAGATGAGGCTAAATCCAGGGGAGGCCCTGTTTCTCACGGTCCTTGTCTGATGGTCATGATAAATTAAACACCTCCTCATACACTAAAAATTGATGTCAACTCCTTTACCAAAATACCAGTATCGATTATATGTAGTTAGATCTCTATTTGCCCAGCAATCTCCTTCTACAATTCCTGATCTGCCTTAGACAAGGCAAGCCACTTCTCCGTGCTGCCTAAGCAGTACTTTCCTCAGATGCTGCTATCCTCACTGCCTCGCACAGGGAAAGTGACTCTCCCAGGCTGCAGCGGACCTGTAACTTACTCTTCCTGCATCCTCGGCAGTGGAAGGCTCTTGATGAACATCGATGGAATGAACTCGTGTGTCCATGTAGGCCGTCTATTATCTCTAATAAACACAGAAAGCCAAAGAACAAGAATGAAGTAATCGGGAAACAGAGAAAGAGGTATCATCAGGTGTCCAGGAGGTAGAAATGAAAAGTTGAGACATATTAAATCATTCATAGCAAGTTGTGAAGAGTCCAGAGGACCCGGATCAAGATTCAGGAGGGTGGTCTTCTCTCTAACTGAATGTGTGGCTGGGAGTCAATTCCTCTTCTTTTCAGCCTGCAGTTTCCCCTTCTATAGAATAAGAAGATTAGACTAGGTGACCTCTCAAAGTCTTTATAGCTCTGATCATTTTTAATTTTATGCATCTAATGCTATAGTTCCAAAGTATTAAAGAAAAGCACAGTATCCCTTGATTTGAGGGACAGAGACTATAGCACAGAATGCACCAGGCCCTGAATTTACCCACCAGCCTTTGGCCCTGGAGGACCTAAGTGAGTTTCAGCTTGAAAACACTCTGTTTCAAATGCCATACCACAGTTGCACAAAATAGGGAAAATCTTGTTAGGAAATGACCACAGGCCCCTAGAGCTGTGGAAAACATTGCCTCACACAATAAGGACTTTTCCATTGGAAAAAAAATATCAGCAGCATTGCGTCTGCAAACGCTGTCTGCCCAGGCAGTTCCCATGGAATCCTACCTACTCAGGTCCTTGGCTCTGGGGCAGTTCTTTTCCATTCGATGTTGGGCCTAATGATAAACGCAGGTTTTCCTCTTCTAGCTATCCCAGGAGTCAGACTTGGAAGTCATTTTAAAATTCATCTTTGGACTGTCTGACTTTTCAGTGCTTCCTCCAGAGGCAAAAGTCGCAAAACGCTTTCACTGGAATGGGTCTCAGAAGCATCTTGTGATACCTACTTAATCCCCTGTCTGTGGAGGAACATAACGTTCCAGGTAGGGAAGTGAATTGCTCAAGGTCACATAGGGAGGTCTGGGGATCGGGTCCTGAGACCACTTCGGGGTTTTTTCCATTTCCAAACTGTCTCTAGGCAAAGGGTCAGTTGTCTTCTACCTTCCCATGGCAGACATTTCCCAACTAACCAACTGGCCAACCAGCTAATCAGCCCGCAAGTATTTCATGTAAGCCTAGGACTGTGCATTCCTTGATGCTCTGCTATAAACAATTATTCTTTTTTACTGTTCCAAAATGCGACAGTAAACAGTAAGCACTCAATTTTGGGGGCAGAGCAGAACTGACCTGCTTTTTTGAGTCCAGCTTCAATTTCTGGAACTTAAACATAGCGTCCCACTTATTCCTTGAAAAACATGCAGCTGCTAAGAAAGCGTTGCCTATTTTTAAGTGGGATCCAGTGAGAGATGTCTGATCAGACCCCAGTTGTGGGGCAGGGTGGCTTTGGTCTGGGTGGTGGTCAGACCTATGCAGGAAGCAGCACCAGGCAGAGAGGAGGCCTCAGCCAGCCCAAGTGCCCACCCTGGGGCAGCCCTCTCTGTTTGCCACCACTCGGACCTCCTCTTCCTGAGCTTCCAAGTTGGGCGGAGTGCAGTCCTTGCCCAGTCAATGCTTTCTGGGCTCCCTCTCTCAAAAAGGAAGTAGCCCCTTTTATTCTTAGGCCACCACAGAGGCAGACAAAGCCAGGATTTTAAAGAGAAAATTTCTACTAAAATAAAATAGAAAATAAACAAAACCTAGATATGATCATATTTATAGACTATAGTTTCGAAATAACATGTAAAATGCATATTTATGGTAGAAAACTTGGAAAATATATTTTAAGAATCCATAAGCCCACCTATCACCCAGCCCTGCACTGCCTAACATGGCAGCAGCTAAGCACATGTTGCTACTGAGCATTTGAAATGTGGCTGATCTGAACTGAGATGCACTGTAAGTACAAAATACACACCGGAGTTTGAAGATTTAGTACCAAAAACATCAAAAACATGTGAAATATATCATGAATACTTTCTCTTTATTTGAGGCAGAGTTTCACTCGTCACTCAGCTGGAGTGCAATGGCGCCAACTCAGCTCACTGCCACCTCTGCCTCCCGGGTTCAAGTGATTCTCCTGCCTCGGCCTCCTGAGTAGCTGGGGTTACAGGCATGCACCACCACACCTGGCTAATTTTTGTATTTTTAGTAGAGACGGGGTTTCAGCACGTTGGCCAGGCTGGTCTCGAACTGCTGACCTCAGGTGATCCAAAATGCTGAGATTACAGGTGTGAGCCACCGTGCCCGGCTCATTAATACTTTTAAAAATACTCGTTACATGCCTGAGATGATACTATTCTGGATATATTGGATTAAACAAATACATTATTAAAATCAATTTTCCCTGCTTCTTTTTACTGTTTTTAGAAAGTACTGAAAATCAGAAAATTATGTATGTGACTCATACCACGTTTCTGTTGGACAGCCCTGATCAAGAGAAACCACTGATAACATTTTGGCGCATTCCCTCCGTTGTGTGGGTATATGTATTTGAGGAGTTGGCGCCTAGTTAAACACCTTTGTGTGATTTTTCAGACCTGACTGCAAGCAGTGACAGAGGCTCGACCCAGCAAGCCTCCCCGGGGAAGCTGCCCTCCCCGCACCAGACCTGGTGCCCAGCCAGCACACAGGAGTCTCTGAGGGCAGTGTGGCCAAGGACAGCCCCACTATGCTACACGCCTCACATCTTTGCAGTCCTAGCCCAGTGTCTTCATTCCCAAGTCTGTTTCTCCGAGGCCTTGGGCTGAGGTTTTCTTCAGGCGCCTCTTCTGAAACCTCCTTACCAGGGGGAGTGTGGAAAAGCAGCGTACTTTGAATGAAGAGACCTTCCGAAGAGGCTTTGTGTGGGCAATGTGGCTGTTTATTCACCTGGGTGCAGGTGGGCTAACGGAAAGGGCGTTAGCAAAGGGCAGTGGGATGGGAGTTGGTTTTATAGGTTTGGGTAGTTTTTGCAGGGGCGGGGGTGTTGCAGAGTAAGTTCAGTTACAGCCGTGGAGGGTAGGGGCAAGGAGATACATGACCACAAGTTCAGTTACGGTGGCAGGGTTGGATGAGAGGTATTCACATTCTCCTAAGAACAGTTAAGACGGCAGGGTTGGGTGAGGGGCTTGTCAGGGGAAGCTCCCCCGCTGACGATGGGCGGAGGGACAATGGCGAACACAGGCTGTTGGCGGGGTAGGGGTGAGCAGTAGCTGAGGCCGGCAGGACTTCAGCCTTTCAGGCTCCAGGCTTGCATATGGAGACCGGACAGGGAGGAGGGAGAACCCTGAAGACCTGTTTCCCCACTCTGACTCAGCACCCAGGATTCTTCCACTCTACCCCACATCCACCACCCCAGGGCACTGTCACAGGAATGCAGCCAAAGAAACGGGTACCCTGGCATCCCTTTTCTCCTTCCCCCTAATTTGCTAAGGCTCTTCATTGGCCGAATCTAGTCAGAAGCCAGAGGAGATGGAATCGCTGTAGCTCTAGTCCTCTTTCTATGCAGGAGGAAATGAAGAAGGCTGGAGGTGGGAATGTGAGGATGGGTGGATCTAGAGAGGGAGAGAACTGTCTGCAACAGCCTAGCCAACACGTCGAAATCCCATCTCTACTGAAAAATACAAAAACTAGCCAGGCATTGGGAGGCTTAGGGAGGAGAATCACCTGAATCTGGAGGTGGAGGTTGCAGTGAACCAAGATAGCGCCATTGCAATCCAGCCTGGGCAACAGGAGCGAAATCCCATCACAATAATTAGCTAGGCGTGGTGGTGCACGCCTGTAATACCAGCTACTTGGGACGCAGAGGCAGGAGAATCATTTGAACCTGGGGGGAGAAGGTTGCAGTGAGCCGAGATGGCAACACAGCACTCCAGCCTGGGCGAACAGAGCAGAGACTCCATCTCAAAAGCAAACAAACAAAAAAACAAAGAGCTGTCTGCTTTTTTTTTTTTTTTTTTTTACCTCGTGGCATTGCCCTAAGTCATAGCCTAAATTGCCCTATTTCCTTGTTAACATAACCAGTCTTAGTCCATACAGTGACTGAATGGGCACAACTTACCAACTCCCCACCCAATGCCACCATCCTGTCTGGGTTTCTAACCCGAGGTAGATTCACAGGACACTATTTGATGGTGTGTGTGTGAATGCATATGGACACGCATGAGTATTATACTCTTAGTCCCTATCAGAATATACTTTCTTCAAGCCTAGCTGTGGGTCTGAGCCCCTGGGGCCTCTGTGCCTCTGGCCTCACAAAGCTCATCCACGGTCCCTTCCATGGGCTGGTTCCCATTCCCACTGTCCTCAGCCCCTGCTTTATTGAGTCCCACACCTCCCACCCACTCCACCCCACTCCTTGCTGGCTAACCACAAGTGCCTGGTACCCTCCAAAAACTCAGGAGCCTACTAAAAGGGAGAATCTGGAAAAGATGGGGGTGATTTCTGTAAGCTAAGGTTTTCAGAGGCTAAGTGGACTCCCCTGGGGCAGCAGGCAGAACTCCACTCCCTAATTGAATCTTCAATTGTCTAGTTTAAGTTTGCTGGGAAATTAGATGAAAAAAACTCCCCAGGCTACACACTCCCGGAGCCGAGGGTCGGAAAGTGGCAGGGAGAAGATTGCACAGACTCTTGTCATCTACATAAAAGCCAAGGGCGTGCTGAGTTGGGACTGAGACCCACCAGAGACCAGGTCAGGTTTAAGGGTCAATTGACGGACCCATGCTCAGGGAGAAGGAGGCTTACTTGAAAAGGAAGAAGGAGCCTAAGAGAGGGCTGTAGGAAACACTGAGAGAAGGTAATGCTGTGGCGGGGATGTGGCGAGCAGAAGGGAGTCATTTTATAGAACAGGAAACAATCTGTTGCAGGGATTATTATACCTCCTGAGGAAGAAAAGGCAATTTAATTTTTTGGGAGAAGGCAATTGGAATGTAAACTGACAAGGATGCCATCTGAAAGAGCATTCATTCTGTGCTTCTCAAGACTCTGGAACTGCAGGGACCCCCGTATTCCTACAAGAAGCAAGCCCCAGGCACACACACACATGCACACACATATTATACTCTCAGTCCCTTTCTGGCTGGAAGGAAGGTGAAGGAGCAGCATTGACATCCTTACTGTGCCTGGCACAAGTGGGCGCCAGGCACATTCATGCCCACCTAGCTGTTGCTGTCTGCCCTGTCACCCGCATCCACATCAGATGCATCTCTAGACTCCTTCATTCATTCCCTCATTCATTCACTTGTCTGACAAATGTTTACAGAGCTCCTCACTCTGTGCTAAGCATAGTGCTAGGCACTGAGGGAGATGAAAGAAAAATAGGGGCCAGGCGCGGTGGCTCACACCTGTAATCCCAGCACTTTGGAAGGCCGAGGCGGGTGGATCACGAGGTCAAGAGATCGAGACCATCCTGGTCAACATGGTGAAACCCCGTCTCTACTAAAAATACAAAAAATTAGCTGGGCATGGTAGCACGTGCCTGTCATCCCAGCTACTCAGGAGGCTGAGGCAGGAGAATCGCCTGAACCCAGGAGGCGGAGGTTGCGGTGAGCCGAGATCGCGCCACTGCACTCCAGCCTGGGTAACAAGAGCGAAACTCCATCTCAAAAATAAATAAATAAATAAATATAAATAAAATAAAATAAAAAGTAAGAAAGAAGGAAAAAGAAGTTTGGGTTTTCATCTTCAGAGAGCTGGTAGTCTAGCGGAGGAGCTAACCAATCAACACATCTCTAAGTCTCCGATGCAGGAAAGGATGGTGAGAGGGAAGAGCTGGGTTTGATGGTGTCAGGATTGGGGAGGGGTTGAGAAGACTTCTCTTACAAATAGAGGGCCGCCAAGAAGGAATAGGGACTGAGAGAAAGGCCCAAGGAGGAGGAGAATTAGAGGAGGTTTATTCCCCTAGTCCAGTAGGCAAAAGCTCAGCAACTATTTCTTGACCCATGCTCATTAAAAATTGAATACATATATCATAAAGATTTGATAATTAGTCTGGTGAATCCTGTGACGAATGCATTTTTTCTCTTGAATGTATAGAGGTAGATGGGGTTTCTGTGTTCAGTTTTCCGTGGCTAAGGATAAGGGACCCTGGGTTCCGTTTGTGTGCCCCATTCCCCTGGGGACAGTTCTTGGATAGCTGCTGAAGAGTGTACGGATCTGAGGAGCTACTGACAGTGGAGTTGTGGGATGATCCCTGGGTGGGGAGTCCAAGTTTCCAAGGCAGGGCGACTGAGAAACTGCCAACCACAGTTCGGGGGCTTTGAAGCATTCCTGGGCAAGAAGCTGAGAAGCTTGTCCCGCTGGGCCTTGAGTGATCTCTTGGATGCGAGGCCTTTGCTTCTTTCTCCCTTGTCCAGCTTCATCCTCTGGTTTAGACTCAGCTTTGCCTCCTCTACCTGGGAAGTCTGCTCCCCCTGGAATGGGGCTCAGTGCACCTCCCATTCCCAATCCCTCCACGCTGTCCTAATCCACTTCCTGGATGTCTAACAAAATCCCTTCACCTAAGGCAGAACTGGCACGGCTCCAGAATCCACTTCTGTTAAGCTCAGAGGAATGACACAGCAGAAATAATAGCCTCTAAATGAAGTCCCTTTTTCTTCTGTGTTCTCCCATTCTCCTCCCCACAGGACTGGGCCCCCTGGCCTTCCCACGGTCAATCACCACCAGTAGCCCTTTGAGAGCCTACCATTCTGGGACCTGCTCTCCTAGCCACAGTCTTAAGATGACGAGTAACCTCCAGCAGAAAAAATGTAAAATTACAATATGCACACAGATCCCATCATGATGAGAGTGAGTGGAGATGATGCCCTATTTCCAAGCAGCCCAGAGTGCGTGTGTGCCAGACACGAGCGGACTGCCGGAGATAGCTGACACAGATCCGAGGACACAGAAGGAGGCTCTTTAAAAAGCCAGAGCAACAGCAAGCATGTGAGAGGTCTGATTAATCCACCAAGGGCTTATCTATGCATCAACAAACAGTGATGGTCTGTGTCTCGTTCCCCTCTGTGTTCCCTGGATACTTCCTGGCTCATACAAGACATTCGGTATTTATTTGTTAGATGAACAGTAAATATATGAATACTTGCACTCATTTGTCTCAAATTGCCTGAGGTTTTTACCACCCCAACCAGATATTTTGGAATCATAAACACCCAGGCATTGAATTTTTTTTTTTTTTTTTTTTTGAGACTGAGTTTCACTACTGCCAGGCTGGAGGGCAATGGCTCACTGCCATCTCCACCTCCCGGGTTCAAGCGATTCTCCTGCCTCAGCCTCCTGAGTAGCTGGGATTACAGGTATGCCCCACCATGCCCGGCTAATTTTGTATTTTTAGTAGAGATGGTGTTTCACCATGTTGGTCAGGCTGATCTCCAACTCCCGACCTCAGGTGATCCGTCCACCTCAGCCTCCTAAAGTGCTGGGATGACGGGTTCAGGCATTGAATGTTTAAATACATATGTAAACACCTGGAGTTCACCAATTTCCTTGCGATTTGTCCCCTGAGAAGCTGTGCACCACTAGGCAGGGATTGGAAGAAAATCTCTGGTGCTTGTTGATAATCAGATAAAGATGGAATTGTGGTATACGTTTATGAATGTGTGTAGCTGAGGACGGGAAAAATGAGAAAACGATTCTGTAATGGAAAAAATCTCAAGTCTTCAATATTTGTCTTTAAGAGGACTCCCCTGATCAGCTCCTGTGAGCGGGGCCCCATCCCTTTCTGCCAATGTCAGTCTTCAGGAGTCTGCTGTGAGTTTAAATGGGCCCTCCAGTTCTCAGGAGGTTGCTGTACACTTTCCCAGGTCTGGGCCCTTGAATATGACTGTCGGGGCCTTGTGAGGAATTTAATTCTCTTCTCATCTCACTGCAAGAAAGAATGTCCTAACTATCTAGCAGATGCTGGTTGTCCCCACTCTGAGACAATGATGGACTGGCTAATTCTGTAATTGGGGCTAGACCTGCTGCAGAACCACTATCTGGGCCCCACGGCTCAGTATTGGCCAAGGGAATAGTGGATCCTGCTTCTAAGTGAGGGCCAAAGATGCTGGACAAGGAGGTAGGTACCAAGAATCATGGAACAAAGGTGCTCATGAGACAAAGAGGTGACTGTTCCCTGTGACTCCCATGGGCTTGGAATGGGTCTGGGTGGCAGCTTAGATGTGACGAATGCCAGGCAAGCCTTTCAGCTTCACAGATCTGACTTTGCTTTCCAGCTGATGCACATGCAGGGGAAGCCAGGGCTGTGGCAGGAAATGGGACATTCCCAGGGTGTGGCAACTACTGTGGCTCGGGGACACAGCTGTTCACAGTTAACCTGCTTGAGAGAGCAGGGCTCACTGAGCAAGAAGGGCCGTGGCTACAGCCAGCCACATTGAAATGTCGCTTCCTTCTCCTAAATCACAAACTTTCCGTCAACACCAACGTGAAGCTGTTTTATATTTCCTAGCAAAAGACTGACCAGATTTTAAGACGAACAACAGATTGCAAACTTTCCTTCTCTTTGAGTGGTGATGGGGGCAGGAGGGGATAGAGACATCTGTTGAAAGACATAGAGACCCAGCCATGATGAATCAGTTTGTCTATGAAGTATTTGACCACACACATTAAATTCATTGGAACTTAGCAGTCAGCTCTAATATCTCTTTATGTGCAGAAGTCTAATATCTGTTTATATGCTTTTGTTTATAAACAAAAGCATTAAGCTTCTGCTTTTCTTACATTTTAATAGCAGGAAATAAAAATCCAACAATAACGGACAACAAATACCTTGTTTCTTTTGTCTGGGTGGCAGGGGAATGGGGAATAAAAATATATCTTGTACCTCATCAGTTAATAGATTGTAGTGGCATTACCAGGCCAGAGAATATCCTATTACATGGAAAGAAACAGACTGGGTTTCTAGTTTATGACTAACTTTACTAACTTAGGGATCAACTTCACCATTTGAGCCAATGTTTTCTTTTCTCTTCTTTTCTCTTTCTCCTTTTTTAATGAAAACGAAAGTCCTTTATGTATAGTCTCTCCGAACTTTCAGAGCAATGTAATTGTTCTTAAGTCACAGGATTCCTTTGGGGACACACGCAGGGCACTTCTAAACCCATAATCCTGGGCTATTAAAAGAATCTGGGGCGACCGATCAAAGGTGAACTGACCATTTACAACCTCTCTTTCAAGGCCCCTTCCCATCTGCCTGACAGTTTTATAGAAGTCCTTCTCTTTTGCTTCAACCCAGATCAAAGACTTGGACACCGGGGGTCTCCCCACCTCCTGCCTGGCATGGAAGGAAGAGATTACCCTCGGAATTAAAAACCCCAGTGCGGTGGGCTTACCTTCCTCCCTGGGGGGCAGGGAGCGAGACCTGGAGCCTCTCTTGTCGATAGGAACAGACCAAGACAAAGATGGGGTAAACTCAGGGTGTCCTCTCTGTTCTGGCAGCAGAGGAGACAAACTTGCTTTCTCTTCCTTCCAGCCTTCAAAAGAGAAATCGTGTGATCTTCTGTGCACAATTTTAGTTACTACCTACAAGTTGCTAGAATCATGTTTATTTATCTTTTTTTTTTTTTTTTTTTTTTTTGAGACAGAGTCTTGCTCAGTCCTCCAGGCTGGAGTGAAATGTCGCAACCTCAGCTCACTGCCACCTCGGCCTCCTGGGTTCAAGTGATTCTCCTGCCTCAGCCTCCCTAGTACATGAGATTACAGGCGCCCACCACTGTGCCCAGCTAATTTTTGTATTTTTAGTAGAGACAGGATTTCACCATGTTGGCCAAGCTGGTCTTGGACTCCTGACCTCAGATGATCCACCCGCCTTGGGCACCCAAAGTGCTGGAATTACAGATGTGAAACACTGCACCTGGCCCTACTTACCTCTTCTATTCAGCACAGACCCAGCACACTGATTAGTGCAGATCCTCCATGACAGGGGTGTTCACAGAGGTAAAACACACAACTTTCCCAAATCCTGGAATGTTCTCCTTTGAAGGGGCTTGAAAGATTATCTAAGACTCTCTCACTATGGTATAGAAGAATCTTACAGAGAAGCAGGACAATTCCAGTTTATCCAGAGTCACGTGCTCAAGCCACATCCTGAAGCCAGATGCCCTGACTCAGAAGGACCTCTGGGACCCCAAATGCTGCCTTAGGTCTCCACATATGATGCCCCACAAAGGAAATTCAGCTCCTAGAGTGTTTGGTCCCTCTAGGATGTTAGGGAACTCATTTGACTTTCTCTCTGCCACTTGTAGGAAATGTTACAAAATTGTGTTTGCACTGAAGCTTTTCTTTCTTCCAGACTTATTGTGTCATCATCTAGTAGGCTAACTGGTTGTTTTAACAGATGATATTATGGTTTGAACATGGATTGCGCCTGTTCTTTCCCTGTTCTTCTGCACACAGTCAAATGGGTCTTTTCTTTTTTTTTTTTTTTTTTTTTTTTTTTGAAACGGAGTTTCGCTCTTGTTACCCAGGCTGGAGTGCAATGGCGCGATCTCGGCTCACTGCAACCTCCGCCTCCTGGGTTCAGGCAATTCTCCTGCCTCAGCCTCCTGAGTAGCTGGGATTACAGGCATGAGCCACCATGCCCAGCTAATTTTTTGTATTTTGAGTAGAGACAGGGTTTCACCATGTTGACCAGGATGGTCTCGATCTCTTGACCTCGTGATCCACCCTCCTCGGCCTCCCAAAGTGCTGGGATTACAGGCTTGAGCCACCGCGCCCGGCCTCAAATGGGTCTTTTCGATTATCACCAGCTTCCCTCAACCCTTGAAATATCAGCCTTCTCTATGCTTTTGATTTCCTCTGAGATTCATAGGAGTTTGTGACATTCTTCTGTATACACCCTTGATTTTGTGCCCCTCCTTCCATCTTTGTGTGTGTTCTCTTCAAATTGGCGCTCATCTGCCGAAATGCTGTTTTCTTTGGATGTCTCCTTTTCTCTTCCTCATTAGGCTCATTTGCAATTTTAGGTTCTGAATTTTATTTTTAGAGCCACCCTTTTTTAGCCATACTCCCTTTCAGAGGTTCTCACCATGAGATCATCTATTTTGAATTTTTGAAATCTGCTTTCCTCAAGTCTGTAAGTCTGGAGTCACACATCCTGTTTGAATAGGATGGACGCTCTTCCAAGCTCTTATTATTTTCACATCACTCACAGTCTTTTGCTGGTCCTCTTGCTGTTACTTGTTTCTTTCAAGTGGTGAAAATTTTAATCAGGCTACTTAAACCTTTACCAAATGCTTTGCTTTTTAAAGAAATAGGAGGCTTATAGGCTTCCACACAATGTGTTTTTTTAAGTCAGCATTCGTCATTGTATTTTGCCTCGATGCGGGTTTCCAGAGATGTCTGCAGCAACATCTCCCATCCAATGTTATCTTCTAAATATGTGACTTTGACATTTCTCCCTTCAACATGTAGGCTCTACACCCCTACCTCCTAAGGTGGGCAGGCCTGGGACTACGGCAGGAGCAATGCTATGTAACTTTCAGGGCTGGATCATGAAGTGATGCAGCTGCTCTGTGGTTCTTTCTGGGGATGCTTGTTCTTAGAACCCAGCAGCAATGCTATGGGGAAGACCCCTTAGGTTGTGTGAGAACTTACAGGAAGAAGTCAAATGTAGGTGTTCTGGATGACAGCCCAAGCGCGATACTAGCCAGTAGTCACAAGAAGAGTGACGCATATGAGCAAAAGGCGGCCCCCCGATGATTCTAGCCTCCAGCCACACTTGGACTTCATGTCTTTGCAGTTGAGGTCCCAGATATTGGGGAGCAAGGACAAGCCATCTCTGCTTTGGCCTGTCTGAATTCCTGATTCATAGAAACCATGTAAAATAATACAGTGATTTTTTTTTTTTTCTTTTGAGACGGAGTCTTGCTCTGTCACCCAGGCTGGAGTGCAGTGGTGCAATCTTGGCTCACTGCAACCTCCACCTCCGGGGTCCAAGATATTCTTTTGCCTCAGCCTCCTGAGTACCTGGGACTACAGGCGCCCACCACCACGCCTGGCTAATTTTTTGTATTTTTAGTAGAGATAGGGTTTCACCATGTTAGCCAGGATGGTCTCGATCTTCTGACCTTGTGATCCACCCGCCTCGGCCTCCCAAAGTGCTGGGATTACAGGTGTGAGTCACCGCGCCCGGCCTACACTAATTTTTTTAAGCTAATGAGTTTTTTGAGATGATTTGTAATACAGCAATGGAAAACTCATGCAAAAATTAAAACCCATTAGCTAAGAAACAGAAATTAAGACTCATTAAAAATGTATCATCTATACCCTTCTTCTGACTGATCAGTTAATCTACTCCCTTTCCAAAACTCTATCCCTGTAATTCAGTTCCAATTCCACCAAGTGGAAGTGCAGGCGTGACTGCATTGGTTCTAGGCATTGAACAGATACAGAACAAATTAGAATCACTTACTCTTGGCTATAAAAGCAATTAGATTATCCCTGCTTAGTATACTGTGTGAACTTTTAAAAGAGCAAAATTAAAACATCTCTCACATACTTCTCTAACTGATTAACATAATACAATTCTAGCAGACCCCCTAGTGGAAAATGTTCCCTCGTATTCCAACTTCTTGAGTCAGAGAGCATTTAGCTGCAATGAACAGAACTCATTCAAGCTAACAGAAGCAAAAAAGAACATTGATTAGAAATAGAGGGATCTGGTGGAGCCCCAAGACAGGAAATGAGGCCAGGCTTCACAGGAATTAATGCCAGAAACTGCAAAGCTGACAAGAGCCAGACTGGCTTGTCTCTCCAAATCTCTTTCTCTCTCTAAAGCACATGCTTCCCCTCTGTCTCTCTCAATCTCTCTCTCTGTCTCTCTCCAGAGAACAGTTAAGCATGTGGTGTGTGGTTAAGCGCAGTATCCAAGCCAGGGTACTAAATGCCAGGCCCATGACTTAGTTATTGGCGACTGGGTAAGTTCCAGGTTCCTTAAGCTTCTGTTCTTCAGTTTCCTCATTTGTAAAGTGGGAATGAAGGTAACAACGGCACTAACCTCATAAGATTGTTGTGAGATTGAATCGATATATGGCAAGTTCTTTAAACAGTGTCTGGCACATTGCAAGCGTTTGCTTTCATTATTTTTCTTTGCTCACTTAACCGTGTTTGAACACGGGTGCCCTGATACTAGCTTTTTATCTGTCTTAGTCTGTTTGTGCAGCTGTGACAAAATATCTTGGACTGGGTAATGTGTAAATAATAGAAATTTGTTTCTCACAGTTCTGGAGGCTGGAAAGTTCAGGATCAAGTCGGCAGATCGAGCGTCAGGTGAGGACTCACTCTCTGCTTCCAAGATGAAACCCTGTTGCATGGTGGTAGGCGGTAAAAGCGATCAACTCTGTGTTCTTACGTGGCAGAAGAGATGGAGGGGCAAAAAGGGATTCGGGTACTTTCTTCAATCCCTTTGATAAGAGCACAAATCCCATTCATGAGAGTAGAGTACTCATGACTCAATCCCTTCCCAGAAGGCTCTACCTCTTAATACAATCATGTTGGGTATTCGGTCTCAACATGGAGGTATTTATGCATTCAAACCATAGCAATAACCAACCCATAGTTCAAGCACTCACCAGAAATCTAAGTTTCTGAGAGCCAATTTCACATTCCTAGGGCAGAATGGGTCTCATTGGACCAGCTGGAGTCACATGCCTACTCATGATCTAATCAGCTGCCAGCGGGTAAGGGAGTAAGTGCTGAGGGGACGCAGCAGCGAGACACGGAGTTGATTCTCTGAGAAGGGGATGTGGGCTGGTCTGGGAAGAGGGCTTGCTCGCCACTACTGCCACCTACATTTTCACACATGGCAGCCCTGCTACTTCGCACCTCAGCTTTAGCTCCCTGCTAAGCAGAAACTCTTCCTATTATTGTCTGACCCAAATGGCATGAAGAAGGTGTCTTCCTTTAGCCAATGAGCACGCCTCTCTCTCCAGGTAGCTAGTTTCTTCTTTCTGCTCACCGTGGAGGGCTCCAGTCCCTCTGAGATGCCAAAACACAGTATCTCTTTGTACTAGAAGATGACTTTTACAAATCCTCACCTAGATTCTCCCCTCGGAAGTCAGCAAATTGTCCCTCTCACAGGGAAGACAAAAGAAAGAATCACTTCAGATCCCTCCCATTTGGTATTGTGCTTTTTTAAAAAAATTTTTTTTTTTTTTTTTGATATGGAGTCTTGCTCTGTCATGCAGGCTGGAGTGCTGGAGTGCAGTGGTGCAATCTCAGCTCACTGCAACCTCTGCCTCCCAGGTTCAAGCAATTCTGCCTTAACCTCCCAAGTAGCTGGAATTACAGGAATGGGCCTCCATGCCCAGCTAGGTCTTGTGCACTTAGGCTACTGATTTTACACATGGTGACTTTTTTTTTTTTTTTTTTTTTGAGACAGAGTCTTACTCTGTTGCCCAGGCTGGAGTGCAATGACATGATCTTAGCTCACTGCAACCTCTGCCTCCCAGGCTCAAGTGATTCTCCTGCCTCAGCTTCGTGGGTAGCTGGGATTACAGGCATGCACCACCATGCCTGGCTAATTTTTTGTATTTTTAGTAGAAACAGGGTTTCACCATGTTGGTCAGGCTGGTCTCAAACTCCCGACCTCATGATCCGCCCACCTTGGCTTCCCAAAGTGCTGGGATTACAGGCGTGAACCATTGCACTCTGCCTTAACATGATGACTGTTAACTTGTTGAGTCTCCCACTGGTAATAGGAACAACATTTAAGGTTATGATTTCACTATACAGAAAAAGAAAATTAAGCAGAATGTTGAACAGAATGTGAATTGGCTAATCAAAACGATAATGGGGTTTAAGGGAATATGGCTCCTTTCATTTCTATATATTATTCCAATCACTATTCCATGTGGTCATTTGGGGTAAAATGCTCTGAAACAGCATATTTCAACCCTATTCTTCAGAAATACTTGAATGTCACGGACAAATCGATAGCTCTTTAAATTACAGAGCAGAACTAATTAGTGGTCCTCCCTGGGGAAGGAGACAGCTATATCTGCCTCTAACGGCGGTACTAGCCCAGCCTCCAAACTGGCATGAGCTGACCTTTTCCTTGGGCTTGTTATTGTCTTATTGGTGATTCTTTTTGTAAAGTCTCAGAAACCTTAGTTTGCAATTGCCAGCGTGCTTGTTGTTTTAGGGTGTGACACCATTAGACTCAGTGTCTCAGCAAGGCTATTAAGCATTGCGTACTCCTAAGAGGTTCCTTTCAGATAAACAAGAGGTTATTTTAGGGGGAAATGACCCATTGCTGAGGATTAGCTCTGTTAAATGGCAGACAAGAAAGGAGGTATAACATTCCCATCAAGTAGAAATGAGAAGATTGCTCACGACTTACGGTCCATGCTTCCTATACCCAGTGCCCTCATTTCCTTTCCTCTGACTCCTCCTTTAATGAATTGATTGCTTTCCCCATTTTTCTTCATGGAAATTGCTCTCTATGCAAGGTTATCAGATTTATTTGCAGTTTGAGCCAAAGAAGCAACCCTCTCTCACTCCATCCACTTCAACTAGAAATAGACTGGACTAAGCCGGGCGCGGTGGCTCAAGCCTGTAATCCCAGCACTTTGGGAGGCCGAGGCGGGTGGATCACGAGGTTGAGAGATCGAGACCATCCTGCTCAACATGGTGAAACCCCGTCTCCACTAAAAATACAAAAAAATTAGCTGGGCATGGTGGCACGTGCCTGTAATCCCAGCTACTCAGGAGGCTGAGGCAGGAGAATTGCCTGAACCCAGGAGGCGGAGGTTGCGGTGAGCCGAGGTCGCGCCATTGCACTCCAGCCTGGGTAACAAGAGCGAAACTCTGTCTCAAAAAAAAAAAAAGAAAAAGAAAAAAAGAAATAGACTGGACTATCTTAATCCAATCTAATAGAAGCTTAAGAGGAAACAAGTGTGGCTTGTTATTAAATTATTGCTAAATACTTTAGAAACTGTAAATGTCAGAAAAAATACACACAACTGTTCTAAGGCATGTGGAGACAATTAACACAATTTACTTCAATGATGAGTATAGACTTATGCTCAACTCAGAGGCCCACAAGAAATATTGCATTTTTTGCTGAACTTCGCTGATCAATTCTTCCAAAGGGGCCACTCAACTTCTCTTTAGCCAATCACTCTGTTTTAATTTTTTGCATAGCACTTACCACTCTGATTTTTTTTTTTTTGTGGGGAGGTGGGTGGAGAGAGTCTTGCTCTGTCACCCAAGCTGGAGTGCAGTGGCATGATCTCAGCTCACCACAACCTCTGCCTCCTGGGTTCAAGTGATTCTCCTGCCTCAGCCTCCTGAGCAGCTGGGACCACAGGCGTGCACCACCACGCCTGGCTGATTTTTGTATGTTTAGTAGAGGCAAAGTTTCACCATGATGGTCAGGCTGGCCTAGAATTCCTGACCTCGTGATCCACCTGCCTCGGGCTCCCAAAGTGCTGGGATTACAGGCATGAGCCACCGGGCCCAGCCCTTTTTTTTTTTTTTTTTTTTTTTGAGAGAGAGTCTCACTCTGTCGCCCAGGCTGGAGTGCAGTGGCGTGATCTCGGCTCACTGCAACCTCCACCTTCTCTCGCCAAGCCTCCCAAGTAGCTAGGACTACAGGTGCACAGCACCACACCCGGCTAATTTTTGTATTTTTAGTAGAGACAGGGTTTCACCATATTGTCCAGGCTGGTCTCAAACTCCTGACCTCATGATCCGCCCACCTCGGCCTCTCAAAGTTCTGGGAATATAGGCGTGAGCCACTGCCCCTGGCCACTCTGATATTTTTATAGTTCATGTTTCTAGTTTGTTTTTTACTTATTGTTTATACTCTCTACTAGCACGTAGTCCTTTTCCATCTCTCTCTCATCACTGTATTCTCAATGCCTAGAACAAGACCTTGTATATAGTAGGTGCTCAATAAATACTTGTTGCATTAATGCACCGCCAAATGCTGGGCCTCCTAGCTTCACCACCAGCTCCTAAGGAGAATATCTTCTATCTTCCTTACCCTCTTTAGAGTGGAGCCCAGTTGGCTTGCCGTAATCCATGTCTGGGGCTGTTCTAGCTATAGCATTTTAAGCTGTAGCTGTAGCTGTTGTGGCTGCTGTCAATCCTGAAGGCAGCTAGCTAGGCGATCACTGGGAAAAGGGGAGGTAACCTCTGTGAGACATTCTGTTTTCAAAAACCATTTTGATCTTTTCAGCAAACCCTGAAAAGAGTCAAGTTTTGCTGTAGACTTGTCTCATTAAAAACGAGCCAGGCATGTAGGGTGCAAATCCATGCATCAGCCCCATGGGCCCTGAACTCCAGGGAGTAACCAGGAACCAGGCCTGGCATGTGGTGAGCGATTAGAGCTACGATTCTAGCAGCAAAGCATTATAAAACCAAACCAGATCATCTCAAACCCTGCGTATTCCTGACATCCAGTCTTGAAATCTAAGTCATTTCGTCATCTGTGACTTCTTCAGTCCCCTTCCAATCTGCATCTCATTCAAAGCACCCCGGTCCTCTTGTGTCAGCTGTTGCACTGCCCCTCACAAGCATCTCCAGGTTCCTGCTGCAGCTCAGTTCCTTGTTTACGTTGCTCACAGTTCACAGAATATTAGTTTCTTGGGGCCTGAGACCATATCTTATCATTTTGTTCCCCTTCCCCAGCACAGTGACTTTCATAGAATAGAAATTAAAAACATATATAATCTGCTTAACTTTTATGTCTTCCTAAGCAACAATGTTCATCTGGAGAAAGACTAGGGATCACACATAAATATAAAACATAATGGAGCCAGCTGGGTGTGTTGGCTCATGCTTGTAATCCCAACACTTTGGGAGGACGAGGCGGGTGGATCACAAGGTCAGGAGATCAAGACCATCCTGGCCAACATGGTGAAACCATGTCTCTACTAAAATATAAAACATTAGCCAGGCATGGTGGCATGCACACGTAGTCCCAGCTACTCGGGAGGCTGAGGCAGCGGAATTACTTGAACCCGGGAGGTGGAGGTTGCAGTGAGCAGAGATTGTGCCACTGCACTCCAGCCTGGGCAACAGAGCAAGACTCAGAAAAAAAAAAAAAAAAAAAAAAAAAGGTAAAAAAGAAAACATAATGTAGCTATTTGGGAGAGAGTAAAGCAGTGTAATTGCATCTTTATTTCCTGTTTGTTTGGCATCTCCCATACCAAAAGTCGAGACTGGGGGCCCCACCTCATGATTTCCTCCACAGCTTAGAGAAGATCCCTGTTTTTCTGGTGGTGTCCAGGCCATGAGGGTGACCGCCCTATGGAAGATGGAAGACACAACACAAAACAAAGAGGTGGGAGCCTCCCCCTTTTGCTCCAGTGGGCACTGGGAGAAGGAAAAGAGATAGAAAGAGGGGAAGGAAACACACCTGAGATGTTTTGCCCCCCCAGCTCCACCCCCAAACTTGAAATCCAAGACTGCGGATTAGGATTAGGGGGTTGTTAGACAGCTGTGGGGGAAAGACAAAAGCAAAGTTTTTTTTTTGTTTTTTTTGTTTTTTGTTTTTTACATGCCTTCCATTCCGTGGTGGCATTTGTGAGATCAGCTTGCAGGGTCCCACCACGAAGAGAAGGGTAGTCACATCAAGAGTGAAAAATGATGACATAGGGTGATGAGGCCAGGAGAGGCCTGGAGTTCAGTGCACATGAGGCTGACGGATGGATTTACACCCTACGTGCCTGACCGGTATTTTTTTTTTTTCTTTTCTTTCTTTTTTTTTTTTTTTTTGGAAGAAAAAAACGAAAAAGAAAAGGAGAAAGAAATAATAAAAAATAATTTTAAAAAAATGAAGAAGAGGAAGAAAGAAGAAGAGAAAGAGGGAGAGAGAACGGGGGTGTTGCTTTATTGCCCGGGCTAGAATGCAATCTAAAAATGGGTATGCCTATAACTGTGCTTAATAATAAAGACATGAAAAAAAAAATGAGGGAAGAAAATAAACAAGCAGCCAACCAATATTTCATTGAAACCTGTAAATACGTGTTATGTGGTACTGGTAAGAGTGTATGTTTTGTGTATTTAAAGTAGAGAGTTCTATAAATGTTAATTAAGTTTGCTTGATCCAGATCTGAGTTCAAATCCTGGATATCGTTATTAATTTTCTGTCTCATTGATCTGTCTAATATTGATGTGGAAGTCTCCCACTATTATTGTGTGGGAATCTAAGTCTCTTTATAAGTCTTATATATCTGGGTATTCCTGTATTGGGTGCATATATATTTAGGATCTTTAGCTCTTCTTGTTGCATTGATCCTTCTATCATTATGTAATGTCCTTCTTTGCTTCTTATGATCTTTGTCGCTTTGAAGTCTATTTTATCAGAGGCAAAAATTGCAACTCCTGCTTTTTATTTATTTTTGCTCTCCATTTGGTTGGTAAATCTTTCTCCATCCCTTTGTTTTGAGTCTTTGTGTATCCTTGCATGTGAGATGGGTCTGGATGCAACATACCGATGGGTTTTGGCTTTTTTTGCCTGTCTGTGTCTTTGGATTGGGAGATTTAGTCGATTTAAATTTAGAGTTAATAATAATTTGTGTGAGTTTAATACTGTCATTTAATGTTAGCTGACTGCTTTGCCCATTAGTTGATGTAAATTCTTGATTATGTTGATGCTCTTTACTTTTTGGTATTTTTTAGAAAGGCTGATACTGGTTGTTCGTTTCTGTGTGTACGGGTTCTTTCAGAAGCTCTTGTAAAGCAAGCCTGGTGGTGATGAAATCTCTGAGTGCTTGCTTGTTCACAAAAAAATTTATTTTTCCTTCGCGTATGAAGCTTAGTTTGGCTGGATGTGAAATTCTTGGTTGAAAGTTCTTTTCTTTAAGGATGTTGAATATTGGTCCCCACTCTCTTCTGGCTTGTAGGGTTTCTGCTGAGAGATCTGCTGTAAGTCTGATTAGGCTTCCCTTTATGGATAACCTGACCTTTCTCTCTGGCTGCCCTCCGTATTTTCTCCTTCATTTCAACCCTGGTGAATCTGGCGATTATGTGCCTTGAGGTTGGTCTTCTTGAGGAATATCTTTGTGGTGTTCTCTGTATTACCTGGAGTTGAATATTGTCCTGCCTTGCTAGGTTGGGAGTTTTCCTGAATAATATCCTGAAGTGTATTTTCCAGCTTGGATTGATTCTCTTCATCACATTCAGGTACACCTATCAAACATAGATTAGGTTTTCTCACATAGTCCCATATTTCTTGGAGACTTTGCTCATTCCTTTTTATCCTTTTTTCTCTAATCTTGTCTTCTCATTTTATTTCATTAAGTTGGTCTTCGACTTCTGATATCCTTTCTTCTGCTTGATAAATTCGGCTGTTAAAACTTGTGCATACTTCGCGAAGTTCTCATGTGTTTTTCAGCTCCATTAATTCACTTATATTCCTCTCTAAATTGAGTATTCTTGTTAACATTTCGTCAAACCTTTTTGCAAAGTCCTTAGTTTCTTTGCAGTGGGTTAGAACAAGTTCTTTTAACTCACAGAAGTTTCTTATCATCCACCTTTTGAAGCCTGCTTCTGATAACGGAACACACTCGTTCTCCATCAGGCCTTGTTCCGTTGCTGATGAGGAACTGTGATCCCCTGTAGAGGGAGAGGCGTTCTGGTTTTGGGTATTCTCAGCCTTTTTAGGCTGGTTTCTTCCCTTCGTTGTAGATTTATCCATCTGTGGTCTTTATAATTACCGTCTTTATAATTGGGTTACTGAGTGGACGTCCAACTTGTTGATTTCCAGCGCTGGAATCTGAGCAACCCACTGCGCTGGCTAAATCAGCGGCGTTAAGACTGATGGTGCTTTTCCGACTCTGCATCAAGAACCGCCGCACCAAGGCGGCGGCAAAACCGCCTCGCCGGCCACAAGAGTCGCGCTGGCGACCCGTGGGGCTCCGCCGCTGGGAATCTCCTGGTGCGTGAGCAACAAAAATTCGTCTGAAAGTGTGGTGTCCTCTCGTTCTCTGCGCTTTCACTGGGAGCTACGATCCCGAGCTGCTAGTGATCAGCCATCTTGGATCTCTCTCCCGGCTGCCTGACTGGTATTTTTTTTGGGGCGGGGGGAGGTGGTGGGTTGTTTGTTTGTTGTTTTTTTTGAGAAGGAGTCTCACTCTGTCGGCAGGCTGGAGTGCAGTGGTATGATCTCAGCTCACTGCAACCTCCGACGCCCAGGTTCAAGCAATTCTCCTGCCTCAGCCTCCCGAGTAGCTGGGATTACAAGCACAAGCCACCATGCTTGGCTACTTTTCATGTTTTTAGTAAAGACCGGGTTTCATTATGTTGGTCAGGCTGGGCTCAAACTCCTGACCTCGTGATCTGCCCGCCTCAGCCTCCCAAAGTGCTGGGGTTACAAGCGTAAGCCACTGCACCCAGCCACCTGACTGGTTTTTAATAAGACAACAGGTCTGTAGCAAAACTTGACCCTTTCAGGGTTTGCCGAAAAGACAGAAATGTCTTTTGAAAACAGCATGTCTCCCAGAGGTTAAATCCCCTTTTCCCAGTAAACTGATCACCTAGCTAGCTACCTTCATCATTGACAACAGCAGCAGGCAAAACCTCCCCTAGCCCTAACTTGGCCTCTAGTCCCATTTTTCTACCACTGCATGTGTTAGAAGGGGATGGGTCTTCTCCAGATCTTCAGTCGTCATTATCTGGAAGGCCAGGTCTTTGTGCATACCCATCTTGGAATCCTTGAGCTATTTCCCCTTATGTTTGATGAATAAGTGAATGCATGAAAGGATTCATGCCACCCTGGGCAACATGATGAAATCCCATCTCTACCAAAAATGCACAAAAAATAGCCTGTGGTGGCACACTCATGTGGTTGCAGCTACTTGGGGAGCTGAGGTGGGAGGATAGCTTGAGCCCGGGAGGCAGAGATTGCAGTGAGATCACACCGCTGTGCTCCAGCTTAGGTGATAAAGGAAGAGCTTGTCTGAAAGAAGGAAATGAAAAAAAGAAGAAGGAAGGAAGGAAGGGAGGGAAAAAGAAAAAGGAAAGGATGCAGGAGTGAGTCTAGGCAGAGGTGGTAGCCTACAGTTCTTAGAGGAAGAGAAATCCCTGTGCGCGTGATTTGACTGGGGAAAGGGCGCGAGGCATAGCAATCTTCCATCTCAGAGATGTGTTGGCTCCTGCCTTCTCCTGGCCTAAGAAACAGATCTGGGGAAGCCCTAGAGGACTCTGGGGTAGCCTGTGATCCTGTATGACAGTGAGAGCTCCAGGGTAGCCCAGAATTGCTCCTGATCAAGAGAAGTCCCAAGAATTTGGGGTGTTTTCAGGGCAAATCAGGTTATTTCAAAGCACTCAGCTTCCACTTTCCTGATAAAAACCTCAGAGGGTTGTGTGACTGAGAGGAGGGTCAGGAGGGGCGGAACAGCGCACCTAGAACAGTCGTTTCAGCGAGGGAGACTAGCAGTGTATGAATATTGCTTGGGAGAAAGGTATCTGAGAATGAACAGGGGAGGGTGGCGAGAGTGGAGAGGGCTGGGACCTGGAGAGGCAGGAGGGGATGGTGGAGGGTTGGGATTAAAAAGGGGCGATCCTAAAGTGGCGAGGGAGAAGGCAAATGCCGAGGGAATACCCAAGCCTCTGCAAAAACACAGACGTGAAGAACCAACAGATGGCCAGGTTCGATGGCTCAGGCCTATCATCCCAGCACTGCGGGGAGCCTAGGAGGAAGGATCACTTGAGTCCAGAATGTCTTGGTGCCACACGTGCACGTGCACACTGTCACACGCACACTTACAGGAGTATGCTGTAAAAGGTACAAGTTGTGAAATGTCTTCACACCCTTGGAACTTCCATCTTACTCCTGAAGCACTGTGGGAAGGGGTTCTCCACGAACAGACCAGGGTGGCTGGGATGGCCTCAGAGTTCCCTGCGCAAAACCGACTACAAGTGACAAGGAGACAGAGTCGGGGAAAAGCAGGGTAGAGAAAAAAGGAGGAGTCTCTCGGTGTGTAATGTGGCTTCAGAAATAGCAACTGAAGACAAACCTGGAAAAACGCTTTGAAGCAGGCATGTCCTTGAGCGAAATTCCATCTGAGGCCGAAAAGATGGAAAAAAATGAAGGTCCTCCGAAGAGTTCTGATGAACTCACTCTTACCTCTCATGCACCTCTCACGGCAAGTGATGATGCTAGAAGAGGCTGCAGGGTCTGAAGGGATACCCAGAGGTTATTTCAGCCAATACCTTGGAGGGGAGTGGAGACGACAGTGACTTGTTCCAGGCCACACAAGGACAACAACGGAGGCCTCTGGCTCCTAGGCCAGTGCTGGCCGACTTGTGCCACAATGCTGTCCTCCGAGGTCAGCTTGGGTAGACACGACCCTCTGCCCACCCGGCAGGCCCTGTTCCTTCTTCTCCTTCTCCTTCCAGTATTTTTATTCTTTCCAGGAGATGTTTCTTCTCAGGAGTAGGCTAAGAGGCAGAGAGGCCAAATGATGCCTCTCAGGACTAGAGGGCAATGCTCAGAGGAGAAATTCTGGACAGATGGGCAATTTGGCCATGGTTGACCTCTCCGCTTGCCTTTTTTTCCAGCCTCTTTTTTATGTAACCCTGTCCAACCTCTTCTTTTTTATTTATTTATTTATTTTTGAGACAGAGTTTCACTCTTGTCTTGTTGCCCAGACTGGAGTGCAATGGCACAATCTCAGCTCACCACAACTTCTGCCTTATGGGTTAAGTGATTCTCCTACCTCAGCCTCCCTAGTAGCTGGGATTACAGGCGCCTGCCACCACGCCCAGCTTATTTTTTGTATTTTTAGTAGAGATGGGGTTTCGCTATATTGGCCAGGCTGGTCTTGAACACCTGACCCCAGGTGATCCACCAGCCTCGGCCTCCCAAAGTACTGAGATTACAGGCATGAGCCAGCATGCCTGGCTCCCTGTCCAGCTTCTAAGGCCTCCCATTCTTTCATTTTAAACCTTATGTAGGGAACTGTGGCCTTAATTTTTTAAATTCTGGTCAGTTTCTTCTTCCGGGAGAGACCCAGAACCTGATGTAACCACAGCGGGGCCTCCCTCAGCAGGAGGATCAGAGTCTGTCTCAATAGATTTCCTTCTTTCCAATGAAGCAAGAGCCTTTCCTGGAACACAAAAGAGATAGAGACTCCTGTCTCCTTGGGGGTTTAGTTACTGACATTAGTTAATACCCTCTTCAGTAGCAGCATCTCTGCCTCACTGCTTCTGAAGAAGAGGAACATGGAATTTCAATTCTTATCCAGGCTGGCTAGGAGACATTCCCCACCAGGCACACAGAGTGGGTAGGATAAGTGGCCACCTATACAGTTTCAGAGGCTCTGAGTCCCCGAACAGCCACCATTCACTAGCAGGTCCCTGAAGCCCACCATCTGAGGTTTTTTTGTTTTTTGGTTTTTTTCCGAAGTCTTGCTCTGTCACCCAGGCTGGAGTACAAGGGCACATCTCCACTCACCACAACCTCCACCTCCTGGGTTCAAGCGATTCTCCTGCCTCAGCCTCCTGAGTGGCTGGGATTACAGGTGTGCACCACCACGACCAGCTAACTTTTGTATTTTCAGTAGAGATGGGGTTTCACTGTGTTGGTCAGGCTGCTCTCAAACTCCTTACCTTGTGACCTGCCCACCTCAGCTTCACAAAGTGCTGGGAGTACAGGTGTGAGACCGCCGCACCCAGCCACTATCTGAGTTTTATTTCTTTAGCTTTGCAGATTATTGGACCTTTAAAATTCAAATATTCCTGGAAGGGCTGATAGTGATGACCAGCCACTTGGAACTTCGTATAATTTATTTTCGGATCACACTCCAGAAGCCTATTTTAGAGGGTCGGGGGTAGGGGGGAGAAAATCATCGGATGACTGACAAGAGAAGGAAGTGAGGCAAGAGTAAGGTCTATAAATTAGAGGGGAGAGCCCATGAAGAGGCTGGGGGCTCAGAGGGTGAGCTTGGCCGGCATTCCAGCTGGCCTGGAGCAGTGGGTCTCAGTGTGGCTCCAGGATCAGCAGCACCAGCATGGCCTGGGATCCTGTTAGCCACAACACCGAGACTCAAGATGAATTTCTTAAGCCAATTCATTTCCTGGTTAACCTCCACCCCCAACTCCCACCCCCCATGCTTGGGCCCAGGTAACCCTGTGGCAGAGACAAGAAGGAGATCCAGAGACTCTGATGTTGAAGCCTGAAGGAGTCCTCTGCAAGGGGGACATTTCCTTACCTCCTTGCTCTATTTAACAGCCCTTGTCAGCATCTGAAATACCATGTTTTTCTGTTTCCTTCCACTAGAATGTGAGCTCCATGAGGGCACTGTGTTAGTTCAGTCTCCCACTGCTGTAAAAGAAGTACCTGAGGCTAGGTAATTCATAAAGAAAAGAGGCAGGGGCCGGGCGCGGTGGCTCAAGCCTGTAATCCCAGCACTTTGGGAGGCCGAGGCGGGTGGATCACGAGGTCGAGAGATCGAGACCATCCTGGTCAACATGGTGAAACCCCATCTCTACTAAAAGTACAAAAAATTAGCTGGGCATGGTGGCGTGTGCCTGTAATCCCAGCTACTCAGGAGGCTGAGGCAGGAGAATTGCCTGAACCCAGGAAGCGGAGGTTGCAGTGAGCCGAGATCACGCCATTGCACTCCAGCCTGGGTAACAAGAGCGAAACTCCATCTCAAAAAAAAAAAAAAAAGAAAGAAAAAGAAAAGAGGTTAGCCAGGTGTCAATGGCTCATGCCTATAATCCCAGCACTTTGGGAGGCCAAGGCAGCTGTATCACTTGGGGTCAGGAGTTCGAGACCAGCCTGGCCAACATGGTGAAAGCCTGTCTCTACCAAAAATACAAAAATTTGCCAGGCATGGTGGCACATGCCTATAGTCCCAGCTGCTCAGGAGGCTGAGGCAGGAGAATTGCTTGAACCCAGGAGGTGGAGGTTGCAGTAAGTCAAGATTGTGCCACCGCACTGCAGCCTGGGTGACAGAGCGAGACTCCATCTCAAAAAAAAAAAAAAAAAAAAAAAAAAAAAAAAAGTGGTTTAATTGGCTCATGGTCCTATAGGCTGTACAGGGAGTATGGTGCTGACATCAGTGTCTGGTGAGGGCCTCAGGAAGCTTTTAATTGCAGCAGAAGGTGAAGGGGGAGCGGGATATCACGTGGTAAGAGTGGAGTCAAGAGAGAGATGGAGGAGGTGCCACATATTTTTAAACAGCCAGATCTCATGAGAACTCACTCACTGCCTCTAGGACAGCACCCAACCATTCATGAGGGCCCACCCGAGAGACCCAAACACCTCCCACCAGGCCCCGCCTCCAACACTGGGGATTACATTTCGACATGAGATTTGGAGGGGACAATCATCCAAACTGTATCAGCCGCTATCTACTCTCCGTCTCCATTATTTACTAACCAGTCCCCAAGGGCTTAGGACAGTGCTGGCAGATAGTAAGCACTCAGTAAGTATAATTTTTAAAAAAATGAACGAATCTTAAAGTCATTCCAATCTTAAACTTTGCTCCTTGTCTATCAACATTTGTGTTAACATAAAAATGGCTTTTCTCCAAATGGTAAAGTAAAAAGCAATGTCTTGTGTCTTCCGCAAAGCTAGGATTTCAGATGCCTGCATACATAACAGCTCCAGGCTCCACCACAGAGCAAAGCTTCCCTAGGATCAGGCAGCAAGGATGAAAGGATGGTGAGGGTCAGGGCCCCTTTGTGAAGGGAGAGTCCGTTTACAGAGGCTCATGTCTCTGTTCAGCCAGATTGATGTTTCTGGGAGGTGGAAGTACAGGAAAAGTTATAACCAAGTGTTAAGACAATGTCAACAAACTTGTCTACCCAGTGCCTGGCCCTATTAAAATCTCCATTTCAATCTGAACACCAGTGAAATTTTGATGAACAAGATACTCAGGGAGCATTCCTTGCGAGCCAGCGCTCTCCTTGACCTCAGGAACAGAGCCTTAGGCCCCTTGTTCTCCAGGTACTGGGCACAGTATGTACCCAGAAGGCTTAAACGAATGCCTGATGAATGAAAAATATTCGTTTCAATTGATCTTTTTCTGGGTATTAAATTATAATTCAGGCCTTGCCGCTAAAAGTCATTCTAAGAAGCATTCAGTAACATTTTTGCATTAGCAAGTAAAGAGTGCTGAACTCCCTTGCATCTTCTCATGGGAATATAAAATCGTGCAAATGGGCATTTGCAAGTACCCTGACTACCTCTGACCACGTGTCATTGTGAGAGACTGTGGGTAGGAGGCAAAAGGGCTATGAGATTGAATTCATTTTAATTCCAAGAAATCATGGGCCATTAAAAGTATCTCTGGATACCTTTTTCCATAGCCTAATCTGACAAATGGAGAAACCAAGTCCCATACACAGGAAAGGGCTTCCCCGGGGCACACAGTATGTGAAAGGCATCATCAGAACTAGAACCCTGCTCTCTTGGTCCCCAAGTTCAACACTCCTTCCATTTTGTAGAATCATCTCTATCACCTAAGAGTAAAAAGCAGAGAGAAATTCTGATGAATTTATGTTTAAATTCTATATCAAGGTAAAGAGATACCAATTTGTCGCTGGGCGTGGTGGCTCAAGCCTGTAATCCCAGCACTCTGAGAGGCCGAGGCGGGTGGATCACGAGGTCGAGAGATCGAGACCATCCTGGTCAACATGGTGAAACCCCGTCTCTACTAAAAATACAAAAAACTAGCTGGGCGTGGTGGCGCATGCCTGTAATCCCAGCTACTCAGGAGGCTGAGGCAGGAGAATTGCCTGAACCCAGGAGGCGGAGGTTGCGGTGAGCCGAGATCACGCCATTGCACTCCAGCCTGGGTAACAAGAGCAAACTCCATCTCAAAAAAAAAAAAAAAAAAAAAAAAAAGAGATACTAATTTGTCTATAAGGATATGTTTATTGAGATTCTACGTTATATGGTACTTGGTACTTAGTACTATCTTTGCTAGTACAGGGTAACAAGGTTAAGCATATACAAAATTGTTTCTATCCATTGCATGATGCTATCATTAATAATAGTAAGTTTCCGTTTATGAGTCTCTGCTTATATAAGCATTGTATGCTTTACAGGTATTACCACAAGTAATTCTCACAACAGCCTGATAAAATGCATTTCTGTATTAAGCCTCTTTGGGTTGCTCATGACAGAAACCCAACTCAAACAAGCTTAAGAAAAAAAGGAATTATTGGTGCACATAAATGAAAATATCAGGAGTTGTCTAGCTTTGGACTAAGCTGGACAACTTATTCCGACAATGTCAGAAATCTTTCTCTCTCCCTTCATTTCCGCTATGTCAGCTTCGCTCTCCAGTATGTTCTTGCCATGTCATGGGAAAGACGACCCCCAGTAATTCTGGCTTTCATGAGCTTTACATCTTACGATTTTAGAAGGAAAAAGCCCCCTTTTGATCCAACATCCACATTTGCCCTCCTCGAGAATCTTGATTGAGCCTCTTTGGGTCATGTGAGTGTGTCTTCATCAATAATATGCCTAGGAGAATGGGATATTTTGATTAGCTACTTCATAGCGTGGGGTGGAGAGTTTCTTTTATTAGTGGCATGAATGAGGGGCAATTGATAATCCCATTTTACATAGGATGAAATTGAGCTTCAGAGAAATCAAAGACTGTACCACAATTGCCTAAGGCCATAGGGCCTGTTAAGGGCAAAGCTGGGACATTGACTATTTGTCTCCAAATCCTATTTTTAAAACTTTTTCTGTTTTTGTTGTCATTTAGCAGGGGAAGGACTAATTCACATCACTTAAAATGCACTATTTTAAAGTGTATAATCCAGTGAAAAACCTGTTTAATCACCAGGCCAAGTGTTCCCAACTTTGGTGCGATCCGTGTTCACTTGTGAAGTATGTGGCAATGGGTTGCTAATAATAGCTGAATTACCAAAGTTATTAGAACGATTTACTTCAAGAAATGGAAATCAGAATTAACAAAAGATTACCCTGTTAGTAATGCCCGCCCCCCCATTTCTTTGTACTCCAATGTGCCCTCTGATAGCCAGCATAGCTCCTGCTGAGAGGGCGTTGGCACCCATTATGAGTGGTTCCAAGGTGGAAGACATCTGCAGAAAGCTGTCGCTATCACAAGGCAGAATGAGTGACCGTCCCAGGAAGGACGCATACTGTTCCAGGAAAACTATTTAGAAATGGCAAATCAGTTCGGCAACATTTCAGATTCTAAGAAAAATATTAAATCAATATGCCATTTCTGGCAAAGCACCGTGGCTCACACCTATAATCCCAGCACTCCGGGAGGCCGAGGAGGGTGGATCATGAGGTTAAAATATCAAGACCATCCTGGTCAACATGGTGAAACCCTGTCTCTACTAAAAATACAAAAAAAAATTAGCTGGGCATGGTGCTGTGCGTCTGTAGTCCCAGCTACTCGGGAGGCTGAGGCAGGAGAATTGCTTGAACTGGGAGGCAGAGGTTGCAGTGAGCCGAGATGGCGCCATTGCACTCCAGCCTGGGCAACAAGAGTGAAACTCCGTATCAAAAATAAATAAATAAATAAAATACTATTTCTAGATTCCAGTGATGACGACTAGAAGGAAATACAATGAAGAGAGCTCATTCCCTGAAGAATCCAAAACATTATTTTGCAATTAATGTAAAATGACATGAAAAAATGTATTCAGAGAAAAGTACAAACCTCTAATAGAAAAATAAAAATGAATAAACGGAGCTTCTGGCTGAAAAGAGTCTACATAGTAAATGGCACATTGAATATGCAGTATAAAAGCTCATGCAAGGCCGGGCACAGTGGCTCATACCTGTAAGCCCATCACTTTGGGAGACTGAGGTGCGTAGATCACCTGAGGTAGTGAGTTTGAGACCAGCCTGGCCAACATGGTGAAACCCCATCTCTACTAAAAGTAAAAAATTAGCCAGGCATGGTGGCACGTGCCTGTAATCCCAGCTACTCAGGAGGCTGAGGCAGGAGAATCCCTTGAACTGGGAGGCAGGGGTTGCAGTGAGCCAAGATCGTGCCACTGCACTCCAGCCTGGGTGACAGAATGAAACTCTGTCTCAGAAAAAAAGAAAGAAAAGAAAAGCTTATGCCATCCTGACCAAGGTGATAATCTTGCTCTCCTCTGAGCTGATCAGAGCACACCCCAAGAAAGACCCAGACAAACTCAAACAATGTGGGATCAGGGGTGGAATTCAGGGAGCAGGCTGGCCACCGACCTGGAAACCAGTCACATAACACAAGGAACTGAACAGGTTGAAATTGAGTATTAGAGAACTGGTGGCATTTTTTGCCAGGTAAGAGAAGATTAAGGGGCAGGGCTGAAGGGCTGTGGAATGGAAGATGTATTAGATTTGTCCTGTGGAGGAACAGTGAGTAAAAATTACATGAAAAGAGATTTCGTCTCAAACAATAGCAATTTTTTGGAAGTCAGAAGTGTCATTGATCTAAATTAAATGACACAGTGAAGCAGGCAGAGTAGATGATATTCTCACCTCCATCAAAAAGATGGGGAAAAGGTCCAGCAGGCAGAAATGACTTGTCTGTCATCACCCAGGAGGGGTCTAGGAGGCTGTGGAGACCCCCGTGCTGTGTCCACTGCCCCAGGCTGCTTCTGGAGACAACATTAAGGTTCAACAGATGTGGCAAAGCAGGTGCGAACAGCCGGCAGTGGCCCTTCTCCTCTCCCAGCAAGGGAGTCACGAGGGAACTACCAGTGTCAAAGGATGACAAGCAACTCCGAACATTCTGGGGAAGGAAGGATCAGGCAAGGAACGGTGATTACCTATGGGAAAGTAATGACTTCTGACTGAAAGCTCCTGCCAGGAATTTCTGACAGGAGACCAAGGATTTTTGACAGGAGAGCAGTGTTTTATGCAAGAACACAGGGATGTATGACTGCAGATGTTGGCTTCCGATGGGATATGCACGGAGCTCTGACAAGAAAACAAGGATTTCCGAAGGAAACTAATTTTTCTCAGGATGGTGATTTTTAAAAGGAAACTAATGGTTTCTCCACCGGTTGTGGTGGCTCATGCCTATAATTCTAGGTTATGCCTGCAATCCACCCATCAGGCCAATGGAGGGGGTGGATTACCTGAGGTCAGGAGTTCGAGACCATCCTGGCCAACATGGTGAATCCCCATCTCTACTAAAAGTGCAAAAATTAGCTGGGTGTGGTGGTGCACGCCTGCAATCCCAGCTACGTGGGAGGCTGAAACAGGAGAATTGCTTGAACCCAGGAGGCGGAGGTTGAAGTGACCCAAGATCGCACCACTGCACTCCAGCCTGGGTGACAGAGTGAGACTCCATCTCAAATTAAAAAATTAAAAAAAAAAAAAGTAGTGATTTCTGACACAACAATGATTTCTGACAAGAAAAAAAGGTTGCTGATAGGGGAGTGTGAATTTCTGACAGGACGTCTTAGGCAGGAATGAGGGTTTCTGTTAGGAAGAACCAAAAACAGCAGCACAAAACAAACTGGAAAACAATAGGAAGGAATCCCGCTCCTTCGCTCCTTCGGGAAATAGCTTCCTGGGCGTGGAGGGAGGTTCCCCAGTAATAAAAAGCTGGGTTGGGGGAGACTGAAATTGAGCAAGACCTGGCTCCAGTGTCTCCTTTGGCAGAGGAGGACTGAGTGGGCTGGAGGGGGCATTAGCAGATTTACAAAATCGGTGTGAGCATAGGTGACTAGGAAATGCATTCTCATCCAGAGGCTTGCAGGAGGGAGGAGGGAGCAGAGGAGCGAGAAATCTGGTCCTTCTTCAATCCCCGGGACTCAGAAATAACAAAGCCTTGGTGTTCACTCAGGAAATTCAAAGGAAAGCTTTTGCCCTCTTCATTGATTGCAAAGGGGACAGGATAATAGAGGAGTGAAGTTGTTAAGGCAGTAGTTCTGAAGTCATCCGGGAACCAGACGCTTGCTTGCTTGCAGAGAAGGTAGCATTGTGGTAGAGAGGAGATTGAATGAAGGGAAGCGGAAGGATCGGCAAGGAGCCTCTACAGAAATGGCAGGCCTGCGACATCCTGGTCAGCAGGAGAAGTGATTTTCCTGTGTCCCTGTGTCCTCACTCACCACCCGTGCCCCTGAGAGCTCCCTTCCCTGTAGGTGGTGAGGTTTGCCTCCAGCAGTCGCCCAGCAGTGGGACATGTCTCAGAGGGAAGGGACACGTTTTCTCTCAGACTGAGCTCTCATTGACCCCAGCTCCCGGGCACCACGTCTACCACGTGACTGCATTCCTGCGGCCACCGAGAGCTAGGAGAATTTTAATTGTGCAGATCCCCAGAACAGCTGCAGCAGCCGGAGCCAGAAGTGCCAGACTCGGACTTCCGACCGGACGCGGCGCTCAGCAGGCTCAGCAGCTCAGCGGCCACACAGCCGGGGACACGGGCCTCCTTCGGGGAACCCCACCCCCCTGGCCAGGCCCATCCTCTGCTCTCTTTGGGGGTCCCGACCACTGTCTCCCTACACACCCAAGAAGGGGACCCTGGTCTTGTCTTTCCAGCTGCTCCCACCTGTCCTCCCTCTTGAGGTTCCTTTCCATCCGAACTGGATTCAGAGGACACAGCGTTCCCCAGCTTTCCCCGCGTTTGATGCCCTGTCTGGCCCTCAAGGCATTTTATTGCTGCCAATACCAACTGGGAAAAAGACACAGTGGTACGAAGAGTTACAGATGAGAAGCAGACTTGAGAATTTTTTTCAAATTCAGGAGCAGTAGTTTGTCTCAGGAGAGGCTGGTCCTGTCTGTCTCACTGTGAGAATCCCTACGATAGACCTTCCCGGGCAAAGGCCTTTCCTGGGTATCTGTCTGGGTCCTCAAGCAGCGATTCTTACCCTTTACGTGCCTCGGTCACTGCTCATCCACAACTCCCCAGGGAGAGCAGTGAACCAGGGAACTAGCTGACTGCTCGGAGCCTCTAGGCCAGTCCCTTTCTGTGAAGACTCACCAGGCCTTACTTAGTGCATAACATCTCAAAGCTGTAGTGACCTCATCTATAAAATGGGGATAAAAATCCCACTTTAGGCTGGGTGCGGTGGCTCATGCCTGTAATCCTAGCACTTTGGGAGGCTGACACAGGCGGATCGCAAGGTCAGGAGTTCGAGACAAGCCTGGCCAACATGGTAAAACCCCGTCTCTACTAAAAATACAAAAATTAGCCGGGTGTGGTAGTGATGGGCACCTGTAGTCCCAGCTACTCAGGAGGCTGAGGCAGGAGGATCACTTGAAACCAGAAAGTGGGGTTGGCAGTGAGCTGAGATTGCACCACTGCACTCCAGCCTGGGTGACACAGCAAGTTTCTGTCAATAAATAAATAAATAAATAAATAAATCCCCCTTCACATGGTTGTTGGGGTGATTAAAGGAGCTAATATATAAAGTACCTGGCACCCAGTAGGTGTGATCAATTGGTCCCTTATTTCTCCTCATGGGGGGAAAGCAGACCCCTTGAGAGCAAGGCTGCGGCAGGTGAGGCTGTTCAGCGTGTGGCTGCCTGTCCAGCAGCTGGGTGGAGGCTGAAATACCACAGGCCCTTCACTCGCCCTGTCAAGTGTCCAGGGTGGGGCGTTCTGCACAAAGGCTTTGTCTGTCCTGCACACAGGTTCCCTAAGGCTGAGCAGCACTGGCTGCTGGGTGACTGCACCAGCACCCAGCCCACCCAGCTGGGGAAAGAAAGAATGGCATGTGGCGGGTACAGTGGCTCACACCTGTAATCCCAGCACTTTGGGAGGCCGAGGCAGGTGGATCACCTGAGATCAGGAGTTCGAGACCAGCCTTGCCAACATGATAAAACCCTGTCTCTGGCCAGGCGCGGTGGCTCAAGCCTGTAATCCCAGCACTTTGGGAGGCCGAGGCGGGTGTATCACAAGGTCGAGAGATTGAGACCAAACTGGTCAACATGGTGAAACCCCGTCTCTACTAAAAATACAAAAAATTAGCTGGGCATGGTGGCACGTGCCTATAATCCCAGCTACTCAGGAGGCTGAGGCAGGAGAATTGCGTGAACTCAGGAGGCGGAGGTTGCGGTGAGCCGAGATCGCGCCATTGCACTCCAGCCTGGGTAACAAGAGCGAAACTCCGTCTCAAAAAATAAAAATAAAAAATAAAAAAATAAAAAAATAAAACCCTGTCTCTACTAAAAACACAAAAATTAGCCAGGTGTGGTAGTGGTGGGCACCTGTAAGCCCAGCCACTCAGGAGGCTGAAGCAGGAGAATCACTTGAACCTGGAAGGCGGAGGTTGTGGTGAGCTGAGATGGCACCATTGCACCCCCGCCTGGGCAACAAGAGCAAGACTCTGTCTCAAATAATAATAATAATAATAATAATAATAGGCCGGGCGCGGTGGCTCAAGCCTGTAATCCCAGCACTTTGGGAGGCCGAAGCGGGTGGATCACGAGGTCGAGAGATCGAGACCATCCTGGTCAACATGGTGAAACCCCGTCTCTACTAAAAATACAAAAAATTAGCTGGGCATGGTGGCGCGTGCCTGTAATCCCAGCTACTCAGGAGGCTGAGGCAGGAGAATTGCCTGAACCCAGGAGGCGGAGGTTGCGGTGAGCCGAGATCGCGCCATTGCACTCCAGCCTGGGTAACAAGAGCGAAACTCCGTCTCAAAAAAAAAAAAAAAAAAAAAAAAAAAAAAAATAGCAAATAAGGTAAATTTTAGATGTATATTTTACCTCAAAAAAAAAATGCTGGAACAATTTCAGCCAAAAATAAAAAAAAATACCCTCAACTTTTGAGCACAAAATAATTTTTTTCCTCAGGTGGCTGAAATTTTTTTGTACTATTTTTAGGAAGAAGAGGTTAATAAGAAATAAAAAACAAATCAAGGATTTCTTTTTTAAAACAACAAAATACCAGCAGCTTCCAGGGACTCCCCTGGAATCCACACATAGCCAGTGTGATCCATCCATACCACACTTTTGTGACAGAACAATTGATGTTCAGAAAAATGATCCTTGAATCACTAGGTCAACAAAAGAAGTGTCTATTCACTCAATTGCCAGAATCCCTATTTCCTTTGCATTATAGTGAAGTGGAGCCTGGCCGTATTTCTAAATTAACTACAAGCTCCTGGAAATTGATTTTTTTTTTTTTTTTTTTTAGAATTCTAACATCCTTTAGACAAAGGTCACACTGTATATAAATTTAATGTATTGAGCATTCAGAAATGATTTGGTCTTTGAGAGGAACCTCATGTGGCCCCATCCTGTAGATATTTGATGGGGATGGGTCATGATGGTGGTTCTCACCTGTGGTGGGAGGCATTCCCCTTCACCCGGGGAGCAATCGGCAATGTATGGAGAACTTTTTGGTTGTCACAATTGGGATGGGGAATGGGATGCTACTGGCATCTAGTACATAGTGGCCAAGGGATTCTGCTCAATATCCTGTAATGCTCAAAACAGCCCTTCACACCAAAGAATTATCTGACCCAAAGTGTCTAGAGTGCTGAGGTTGAGAAACCATGGTTCATGGTGACTCAAAAAAGTGTACCCCAGTGGGGACCAGTAGGGTGGCTGCTCCAAGGCTACTCAGAGGCCTCAGGGCCACGCTCAGAGATCTACCTGGTCATCCATCACTTGGGTACTTTGTTTAATCTCAAAAAAGTGTGCACCTGGGTCATCTTCTTGGGATGGTTCTAGGATCTAAAGCCAAGACATCCGTCTGCAGCAAAATACAACCAACAGATATCTGGCTGCTCTATGCTGGCAACAAGGATGCTTAGCAGAGCTGGGAGTACAGCGTAAGGAGTTAGTTACGTGAGTCAGAGGCCGCCTAATGCACCCAGCTCTACCAGAACTTGGGCCATACTGGAGGGCACTGCCAGTGCTCACCTGGGTGGTGCCACCTCTTCTAAGTTTCCTCTGGTAACCAAGCCTTCTTGCGGCCAACACCTTCTTTCTTTGGATGTGTTGATGTCTGGTAAGTCTGACTTCCACCTGGAGCCAGAGTCCACTTAAAATGCTTGCATTGCTTGGCTCTTATCCATTTATTATGTTTATATTTTATAGTTTAATACAGGAATTCCCTGATCTGAGAGCAGAGGGAGTGATTTTGAGAAGCCATTTAATCCATGAGTGTCTAGAGTATCTGTGAGCAAACATAGTATGCACTTATCTAGCACAGGTGTTGTCAAAAGAATTCATATGATGTAGCAATTAATAAAGTATAAGCAATTTACAGAGTGGTCACAATTCCTAATTGCTTGTGGGCAAGATGTATTTCTTGGTCACAAATACTAAAAGCATAAATATGATTGTGTGGAAATGGGCCTGGGAAATATTTTGAGGATAAAAGCAGGATTTAGGCCAAGTGCAGTGGCTCATGCCTGTAATCCCAGCACTTTGGGAAGCCGCGGTGTGTGGATCACTTGAGCTCAAGAGATCAAGACCAGCCTGGGCAACATGGTGAAACCCCATCTCTACAAAAAATACAAAAATTAGCCAGGCATGGTGGCAGGCCCCTGTAATCCCAGCTACGCGGGAGGCTAAGGTGGAAGGATGGCTTGAGCCCAGGAGATGGAGGTTGCAGTGAGCTGAGATCACACCACTGCACGCCAGCAGGGGTGACAGAGTGAGATCCTGCTTCAAAAAAAAAAAAAAAAAAAAAAAAAAATGAAAAAAGGAGAATTTATACTGGAAAAAGTTGGGAACCACTGGTTTGACTCTCAGAAAGTTAATTTTCCCTATTTCTTAGTTCTTGAGCAGCCCAGGGTTGCCGCCCCCAACCTCCATGGTATGCCCTTGCTTGCGCTACCCCTGGGAACAACGTTAGCTCCTTGTGTTTGTGGGCTTTCCCATTTCTGAAACGTTGAGGAAGGGAGAACAGGGGCTTCCATTTCTATTTATGGATGAGGATGGAGCTTGGGCAGTTGATTTGTCTTAGGATCTATGGCATAGCTGGAGCCAGGGCCCCAACTGATGCGGGACTCAGAGTTCTTTCCACTCCCCCTGACTTAGTAATGGAGCCCTTGGGGGGTCTCGGAGCCACCAAATACCAAACTCTACTCCATAGCAACTAGCGGATGAGACAGCCAGGTAGTATTTAAGGGCTTTCACGAACTCGTCATCCTACGTACTTCTGACTCCCAGTTTATGAGAATTTCACAAAGGTACAGAAAATAGAAAGCAAGTAACAAGCCCATGTTCAGTTGCCATGGAAACCTGTGTTTACCTTAGGGTTCATATTTAGTACTATTTCCTGAAATTCCCACTGAGGATTTCAGGTGATCTCTGGGGTCTCTGAAACTTAATCTCTAACTTTGAAAAGTTAAAAAAACAAAAACAAAAACAAACACAGAACCAGATTATATATTTTTGGATAATTTTAGCTTTGACACTCTATTAGTCTAAATCTGTGGGTTCTATCAGCATCATCAAAGGACGAATGCTCTAGAACAATGTTTTATCTTTTTCCAAGAGACATTTATTCAGTCATTTATGCATTCATTCAACAAACATTGATTGCGTATAAGGCACTGTACTAGGCTTTGTACAGATTATAGACTTAAAAACAGAAAACACCCATTGATTATACCCATGTAGCTAACCTCCATAAGGAAATCAAGAAAAACAAGAAAGTCATTATGACTAGCTTACATTTGATGCTTTAAACCACTTCTGATGAAAAGTTAAGAACTTTTATATTGGAATGTAAAATATGTAGGCTAAGAAAATTTCCTGCAAGTGAGTCAAAAATTCTCTGAATTATAACAGGCTCTCAAATGGCTATAAAGTTAAGAGAAAACTAGTCATACAATACCTTCAGTTCTTTGTGACGAGAATCTAAAATCTTATCATAGGAACTTTAAAACAGTTTCCAGTACAGCTATTCCAAGGGCAAGGAAAAAATATTTGTTTGATTTAATCTAGAGTCTAGAATTGACTGCTGTTCATTAAGAAACTTTCTTCCTTTCTTAAAAAGAACTTTTGATACAGTACCATTTCATTAGTCACACAGTATCTTTTCATTTGACCAAAAAGTAACTACATTTTATTTGTAAGAGAGATGGAATTGATTTGGCAAATGGAAACTAAGAATATCTGTCTAGATGGCTATTTCGACTTTTACTATTACATCGAAGATGACAAAATTAGGCAGGAAATTGCAAAACTCTGTGGCTCAAAGGAGGAAATTACTTGTGTGATATCTGTGGGAGGATTTACTGGGGCACTACCAGCACAGATAAAGTGAGGGGTTTGGGCAGCTTTTTTCTTTAGTTTCTGAGCATTGCTGCTTACACCACTAACCTTACACCACTACCACCGTGCCTTGAGCAGAGGGCATTAAAGTGGTTAAGATGCTGTCCCTGCTTTTGAGATGTCCATAGTCCATTTGGGGAAGACTCAGTCAAATAACTAGACAGTTCCAGCCCCGCACGATCAGGACCCTAAAGGGGCCCGTGCCTAAGCGCACCGGGAGGGCTCTCACACCCAGGCGGGGGGACTAAGGATACTGCCAGGCCACGGAAAGACAGAGGTTTCTCTAAAGTGCCTTCTAGGTCTGACGTTTTACATGTGGCTCTGAAGAAAAAAAAGTAAGTACAGAATCAAAAAAGTGTGGTAAAAAAAAAAAATCCTTTGTGGGGAAAAAATAGTCCATGAGAATACTGTCAAATCCTCTAATACCTTCATTCAATCACACTTGGAAAGAGGATGCTAGGCACACAGATGCCCTGGAATCTGCCACACCTACTCCAGGTTTACCCACGTTGTTCAGGAATCTCCAGGGACATCCCTCTTCCCATTAGCAGTGAATTGGGCCAGAGAATGCACCACAGTTCACTGATACATGCTCTATTAGATTACAAAGCCAAGTAATTGCCGTTTAAGTTTCAAGTCATGGTGAGGACATTCATCTGTGTTTCTGTTCATTTGTATAGCAATTAATTTGCACCTAAATTAACAATAAAAATGGTTATGTGATCCAATAAACTAGAAATGATGGCAGGAAAAAATAACCTCATCTGTTTTACCCTCCGAGCAAGGCCAAATCATCCTTCTCCCCTCCCACCGTTGTCTGTCTCTCTGGAGAAGGTTATTTTCAGGCAGGCGGAGTGGGAACCGGGTGTGCACGCTGGCCCCTGTCAGGCATCCAGCCTCAAAGGCCATCGACAGGAAAATGGGATTTGCGTGATGTAAAGTATTGTTGACTTGAAAGGGTTCAGGCAGGTCACCACTGCAGCATGCTCCCAAGGAAGGCCAGGAAACAGGCTCCCTGAAATTGTTGAAGGCAAAGACAGACACAAACTACCCGAGAAGATGTTAGCGCGCCTGGGCAGCATATGGCTAGCAGACACGTTCTGTTTGGCATGAAATGGTTTTTATGCCTTTGGGTTTGTTTCCAATGTTTAAAAATTAGGATATTTCACATGAATATTCAGATTTACAATTCTCTTGAAAAGCTGGAAGATTGTTACACTGCATGTCTATTCCCGCCTGACAACATTTGGCTGGAGTTGACTGGTCACTGACCCTTTTGAAGTCAGGCAGTGTTTGCTAGCTTGCCACACTCCCCACCATTGCCCATTGTCCTGTACCAGGCCTGCCTCTGCTCTTCTTACCCCACCTGGCTCCTGTGGGATCTCAGTGTGTGACCCCAGTTTTTTGATTTGCCTGGTCACTTACAGGAGTTACTTGTCTTGGTTGCTGTTTAGATCGAGTTCACTTTTTAACTTCCTGGAGCATTTTCCTTTTTTAGGATTTGAATCTTGGGCATGGAGACGGCTCTCTGAACAAAGGTCTTACACTGGCTGCTGTGTGATTTGGGGCTGGCACTGAACCTGTTGCCATAGAACCATAGACCTCTCAGAGGGAACCTACTTTGGAGAATAGCTTCCCTACTTGCTTCTTTTAGGAACTAAGGCTCAGAGAGGCCAAATGACCTGTTCAAGATCACACAGCGACTTGAGACAGAGCCAAGACTGGAACCTGTACTCAGACTTTTCCTACTACATTCCAGCCTCTTCTAGGGTGCTCGTTCGTGATATCGCGTGACCCAAAGAAAGAATATAATTTCCCAGGTCATTGTGCCATCTCTTCACCTTGGAAAAGTTTGAACAGTTGTAGGCCTGTGGGGCATGGCTGTCTGCTCTGCAAGATGAGCCCTCGTCATGGGATGCAGTGTTCAAAGCTTAGTTTCTGATTCCATCTGTTGATTCTAAGAGCCTTAAACTGGGAGTGAGGCCAACTAGGTCCCAGTCTATGTCTGCCTCTTACCAGCTGTGTGGGCTTGGGCAAGTTTCCTTGCCTCTCTGAGTCAGAATTTCCCAAGTGTAAGACAGGAATGCCTGCCTCACAGGATGTTGTAATGCTCACAGGACAGAACAAAAGTAAAGTTCTCAGAAAAATGTAAAAAGTTAGATAAATGCAAGTTACTATTACGGGCTCTTGAGCGGAGATACTCTCAGAATTTTCTCTTTTCACAGGTGAGAAAATGGGGACTCAGGAAACAGGGTCATCCAGCCAGTGACCAGTTCAGATGCAAGCAGGTCTCCTGTCCTCCCTGCCACAGCCACAGTTGGAATCACAGATCTCAGTTAAAGCCACCTGGCCCCAAGCACGTGGGCGGCTGCTCATGGGGTGAAATGGGAAATGCCCTAACCTCCCCTTACTAGAGTCTGGGGAAGCAGAGTCCCAGCCTCAGGGACAGAATCATTAAATCCTGGTCATTTTAGCTGGGCGCAGTGGCTCCCGTCTGTAATCCCAGTACTTTGGGAGGCAGAGGCAGGTGGATCACTTGAGGTCAGGAGTTGGAGAACAACCTGACCAACATGGTGAAACCCCATCTCTACCAAAAATACAAAAAAAAAAAAAAAAATCAGCTGGGCATGGTGGCACGTGCCTGTAATCCCAGCTACTCAGGAGGCTGAGGCAGGAAAATCATTTGAACCCTAAAGGCAGAGGTTGCAGTGAGCTGAGATCACGTCACTGCACTTCAGCCTGGGTGACAGAGTGAAACTCCATCTAAAAAAAAAAAAAAAAATCCTGCTCATTCTAAAGACAGAGGCAGAGAGACAAAGAAGGCAGCTCTGGCACCATCGCTCCTCATCAGCCCAAGGCTGGGATGCTGAGATTCTGGGTAGCACTGACTCCGAAGAGGCTTGGAGACCCCCAAAAGCAGAGCCCCGCACTTGCTTGGGGCTGATTCCCAGCCTGTGAGCATGGACTTGGGAGGCATTAGACTGTGCAAATGAACACTGTTTTTGCAAACTTGTGGGACCTGCCAGCTCTCTCAGTTTAACTAGATCTCTGCAGTGACATCCAGGCATGTTCTGCATTAAATTAGAGCTGGTAATTTCAGAGGGAAACAGCTCTGAAATGGCATGAAAGACAAAAATCTGTTCCTTGAAAAATGACACCATATGTGCCTGCATTGCTGCAGTTAGGGTAAAAGGCTTTTCCTCCCTTGGTTACTCATCAAGCCACCAATGTTAATGTCAGATTTGCAACAGAACCATATACTAATGGAACCCAAATTAGCTCGAAAATTAGCTTTTAACAAGAAACTCGAGGCTAGCTTAAGGCAAGCAGATTTCTCTGACTGTGAGAGACAGAAAGCACTTTAGCAAAGCAGCCACATATTGATATTCTCAAGCTTCAAAAAAGATCACTCTGCTCCGAGTGAGTTGCCCAGGAAGAACTGTGCACAGCCGGCTGTCTGCCTATACATCCAGAACGTAGTAGCTCAACCTGCAGTTTCAAGGAAACCTTCCACAAAACAAAGAAACTATTGAGAGTTTAGAGTGTGAGTGAGGAGACAGAAGGACTCAGGGGATTGGATCTGGGTGGGGGACTGGATCCTGGGAGTGGCCGTGTTCAGATTTAGAGTATGTTCCAGCATCACTGTTTATCTAATACCTTTATAGAACTCAAGGACTACGGAGAAATCAGTTACGGCAAATCAGTATGTGGAGAAACAGTGTTTAGCAGCTGAAATTGATCATCGTGAGTTCTCTTCCACCATCCTTAAAAATTATGAACTGAGGCTGGGCACGATGGCTCATACCTGTAATCCCAGCACTTTGGGAGGCCAAGGTGGGTGGATCACAAGGTCAGGAGTTTGAGATCAGCCTGGCCAACACGGTAAAAACCCATCTCTACTAAAAATACAAAAATTAGCCAGGCGTGGTGGCGGGTGCCTGTAATCCCAGCTACTCAGGAAGCTGAGACAGGGGAATCACTTGAACCCGGGAGGCAGAGGTTACAGTGGGCCAAGATTGGGCCACTGCACTCCAGCCTGGGTAACAGAGCAAGACTCTGTCAAAAAAAAAAAAAAATTATAAACTGAATTTTATTTATTGATTGATTTTTAGATGGAGTCTCACTCTGTCACCCAGGCTGTCACCTTTACACCAGTGCAACGGCCAGATCTCATCTCACTGCAGCCTTGGTTCCAGTGATTATTCTGCCTCTGCCTCCCAAGTAGCTGGGATTACAGGTGCCCACCACCATGCCCAGCTAATTTTTGTATTTTTAGTAGACATGGGTTTTCGCTATGTTGTTCAGGCTGTTCTCGAATTCCTGACCTCAAGTGATCCACCTGTCTTGGCCTTCCAAAGTGCTGGGATTTAGCCACGGTGCCTGGCCCCTAACTGAAAAATGTGTTAAAGAGTATCCCATCAGTAGCAACATTTCTAAGATATTCACAGAGCAGCAGACTTCATTAACAGGTCTCAGTCTAGCCAAGTTTTTGCTGCCCCTGACTCCCCAGTAAGCTCCTCAAGGGCCCCAGGTGGGAATTTGAAGATTGATGAGTCAGCACAGGGAAGGTCACTTTGTTTTTGGAGTTTACTCCAGGGTTTGTGGACCAAGCCTGAGAGGAGAGGGAGGGAGTAGGAGGTAGGATGGGTGATTAGAGCCACTGAAACCTACCAAGGGGGAAAAAGGATTAAGAAAATAAAGACGCAGTTGGGAGTAGGAGGAAGATGGCGTTAGTTTAGGGGTAGGTGGCTTGAATTAGGCACGCTCGCATCAGGAAAAATGCATCCAACTCTTGTGCACGAAACATTTACATTCCCATCCATTCAAGGAAGCAGGGCACTCCCGCTTGGCTAAGGAGTACCTTTGAACCTGACATCTGGGGGCATGTGAATTCCATTCAGTTTCACATCCTCACCGCTGAGCATTTTTGGTTGTGCATTGGGGTTGGTTGAGCTGAATGAGTCCTCTCAGTCTATTAGGGTGATAAAATGGGTACATAGATAACCAAAATATAAGCTAGTGGGGAGGAATGCTCTTAGGAAGGACCCAGGAAAGTGCTCTGGGGCTCCAGCAGAAGGAGAGATTCGTTTTGTGTTGCATCAGGGGGAGTTCTGACCAAAGATGTGGCTTCTGAACCGGGCCTGGAAGGATGAGTAGCAATGAGTTACCGGACCTTTACACCGGTAAAGGCCATTAACCCAACACACAAACAAGTCCCCCTGGGATTCAGTCCATTCTGGCCGTGACTCCAAGCCAGGCTGAGCTTTCCTCCAGCTGGCTCCCTTCTCTGGAAGTGTGCTGGAGAAGAGGCAATGAAGCGACAAGACACAGGGCGAGGACAAGTCTGGCAAGCCGGGGCTGCTCTGGATGAAGGTGAAAACAGGGGAACTGAGACAGCATGTCCTTAGACAAAGTCCTGGGTGGAAACAAAGACGAAGCCTGCCAACACAAACAGTAGCAGCAGCCTCGGATGGCTCATGACTGTGCCTTCCCAGAGCAACTGAAAGTCTGCCTGTGATTCCTCCCTCGCCTCTTCCTTCCGTCCCTAGGTTTCAATTCGGGCAATTAACCCCTTCAGCTAGGAGCAAAAAGAAGTCAATCAGTTTTCTGAAAGCTCTGATACTGAATTCCAACAGATTACTTAAAAAGGTAAGAAGTTTGAGGCCAGGCCTAGTTGCTCACCCCTGTAATCCCAGTACTTTAGGAGGCCGAGGTAGGTGGATCATGAGGTCAGGAGTTTGAGACCAGCCTGACCAACATGGTGAAACCCCATCTCTACTAAAAATACAAGACTTAGCCAGGCGTGGTGGCGGGCACCTGTAATCCCAGCTACTCAGGAGGTTGAGACAGGAGTATTACTTGAAGCAGGAAGGCAGAGGTTGTGGTGAGCTGAGATCATGCCACTGCACTCCAGCCTGGGTGACAGAGCAAGATTCTATATCAGGGGAAAAAAAAAAAAAAAGGCGTTCAAGACATTTATTTGCATAGTTGACACCCACAAAATGATAGTTTATTTGGACTTTAGAATCACACACATGAAGAGTTTCTAGGATGACTATGGGATGTGATTCAGTTTTAGGGTTGCAGTTGAACCATTGCTGACAAATAGTACTTCCTTAAGACCCATCTGTCTCCCTCTCAGTTTCTCCCTCTGGGTAACTGTGGAACAGCAAAATCTCTAAGCCTGGATGAAGAGATGCTGGTTTACGGGTGCAAACATGCAGTTAGCTAGAAGGAGTAAGTTCTATAGTTCAGTAGCATAACAGGGTGACTAACAATACCTCATGACATCTTCCAAAATAGCTAGAAAAATTGGAATGTTCCCAACACAAGGAAATGACACATGTTTGAAGTTATGGCTATCCCACTTACCTTGATGTGATCATTACACATTGCATGCATGTATCAAAATATCACAGGTACCTCATAAATAGGTACAACTATTATGTATCAATTAAAAAGTCATCTAAAGATAAAATTCACCATTTTTACTATTTTAAAAAACCTCTGTTTGTGAAGAGAAAAGATGGCATTGTGGAAAAAGCTCTAGCTTGCTTGTAATCCCAGCTCAGGATGAAAAATTGCTATGTGTCTGAGCGATCCATTTAACTTCTTTGCATTTACCTGTTTGGGCAATTAAATGAAATGGTGTGTGTAAATGTGCTTTGTGAAAGATAAAGTTCTATACAAGTGCTGGTTGTTAGTAATGATGCATGCACCGCCTCACAGGGTTGTTAGAAGCCTTCTTTGAGAGTGCTCTTCAAAAGAAAGTTATTATCAGAAATTCTAGAATCTTCTAGCCTCAGAAAGAACTGCAGATGCAATAAAAGTTTATCAAATTATCAACAACTGAAGGAAAAAGTAAAGCCCAGAACATATTGTATGAGGTTAACTGGAATTACAATTGGCAGAAACATATTTCTTATTAAATAAAAGAATAATCTTTTTCAGTGAGACAAATGTCAAGTTCTCTAATGATGTTTATAAATCAATTTTTAAGATGAATAACTCGCTACCATAATCACTCATTTTTCCTGGCACTGCTTGGCAGGAAAAATCTCATAAACACACAACCTTTCGTGTCAGTACAAACAGATCCATCTTCTCTGATGGTCTCTAAGGTTTAGGATCTGCAGTGCAAAGAGACCAACATTAGTGGACAAGGGCTTTATTTGTATCTTTTTCCTAAATTGGCCAAGAGCTTCATGGGGTGGTTTGCAATAAACCTTACTCAATAAAACAAGCTCCCTTCGAGTACATCTCTCGAACTCAAGAAAAAGAGACTCCCAATTTAAAAAACAACAACAACAAAACTTGTAAATAAATGGAAAGTGTATTCGTTCGCTGACGTTCCCAAAACAAGTGCCACAAACTAGATGGCTTAAGTAACAGAAACTGATTTTCTCACAGTTCTGAAGGCTAGAAGTCTGAGATCGGGGCGTTGGCGGGTCTGGTTTCTTCTGAGGCCTCTCTACCTGGCTTGCAGATGGCTGCCTTCTCTCAGGGTCCTCACGTGGGCTTTCCTGGGTGTACGTGCACCCCTGCTGTTTCTTCGTGTGTCCAAATTTCCTCTTCTTATAAGGACAGCAGTCAGATTGGGTTAGGGCCCACCCTAACAGCCTCATTTGAACTCAGTCAGCTCCTTTACATCCCTATCTCCAAATATAGTCACATTTTTAGGTCCTGGGGATTAGGGCTTTCACTTATGAATCTGGGTGGACACAATTCAGCCTACATGAGGAAGAGAATACCTACGTAACCGCTGATAAAACAAAATGCCGGTAGGTATCATTCACCATGCGAGAGACACACACATTCACACCCTTCTCCTGCACAAAATTGCATGCGTCTGTGACATGTGTTTTGCCCACCCGTGGGGCTGTGTGTGGCCCTGCATGGGTACAAAGAGCACAATGCAGCACCCTTCTGTTAAAGCAGCCTCATGGGAAGGGGGTGTGGGACACGAGGCGGGGCTTGTCTGTCAAGGTCAATGTCAGCTGTGCTGGTATCTGGATAGCATCTGCTGAAGCAGTGGGAAGTAATGGGGGGAGGGGGCAGGGGCCATGAAACTTTTCCATTAACCCTGTGGGTTCACCTCCCACTGACAACGTTTTTCTCCTAAAGGAATTTATCCTAGCCAGTTATGAAATCAGGAAGCAGAACCTAGAGTTTCTGGAGACCCGATCCCTTTTCCCCAGCCCCAAATCTAATAGCCAACATCTGATGGGGAAAAATCTAATGGACAACATCAGATGGAGAAGAGAGAGAAAACACTGTCTTTTTAGCAACAGTCCTCTGCCCTTTCCGATTTCCAAAGAAATCCACAAAGCAAAACAAATGTGCTCAAACACCACCTCACCCCACCCTGCACGCGGGAGGCCTGGGCCCTGTAGCCTGGAAGCTTCCTGGTTTTCCTATGGGAACAGTGGGTGTGCTTTGAGGCACGCTCCAGAAGGCCTGGAATTTTCCACCTGTGGCCCTCCCTGCCAGCTATGAGCCGAGGCAGGAGGGACAGAACCAGCAGAAGCATAGCTTCCAGTCTGATGCCAAAGGATCACACAGAGACACTCAGAACTAAACCAATCACAATAACCAGAACTATGGTGTGCCTCCTAGGTGCCAGGCGTTCACATATACTATCCATTTCAACCCCCGTCCCCGCCACAGTGAGGCTGAGACCATGGTCTTCATTTTGCAGGTCAGGAGGCCCAAGTTTGGCAAGGCTAGACGAGCCGCTTCTTCAATCTCAACACCAGTGTCTGTGAGTGGCAGAGATGGGGTTGGAACCAAAGCTAGGACATCACTCCTCCACACTGTGACTGCCCTGTGCCCAAGCCACTAATAACAGAGCCACAGACCCCAGAGCTTCCCATGCAGGCTGGCCTCAGACGGTCACTGAAGTCAGCACGAGATCACTTCTCCTGCCTCTGCCAAGTGTAGCCTCAGGACTTAGCACACAGAGGCTTTCAACAAAGGTGAACTCAAGTATCTAGTGAACTCAACTCTAGTGAACTCAAGTATCACTAGATCATCACACAAGCCGCATCAGGTCATTGGGGCAAATGCCAGCACTCTGACTCTAAACAAAGGTACTAACGGGAGGCCCTGGGGGAGCCTTGCTGGTGAGTAGAGTGCTGGCCTGTGGCCACAGAGGGGTGCTCAGCTTTAGTCCTGCAGGGTGAGGGGGCAAAGCAAGTGAAGAAAAACGGTTTCCAGGCCCTAAAGAAATGGACCTCTGTGACCTAGGGTGCCCTTCTTTTCCCCCCCTTTCCAGTGAGTGGTGCTTAATCCAGGGCTTTTTGTTTTGTTTTTTTTTTTTTTGAGGCTGAGTCTCACTCTGTTGCCCAGGCTAGAGTGCAGTGGTGCAATCTCGGCTCACTGCAATCTCTGCTTCCTGGGTTCAAGTAATTCTCCTGCCTCAGCCTCCTGACTAGCTGGTCTTACAGGCATGTGCCAACACGCCCGGCTAATTTTTGTATTTTTAGTAGAGACAGGAAGACCGGGTTTCACCATGTTGGCCAGGCTGGTCTCGAACCCCTGACTTCAGGTGATCTGCCCACCTCGGCCTCCCAAGTGCTAGGATTACAGGCATGAGCTAGGATTACAGGCTGGGCCAATCCAGGGTTTTTACAATAATTTCTATTCTGAAACTGCAACTTCACCAAGAAGACAGACAGTGGAGAGAGGGTAACCCTTCTAACCCTGTCTAACACTGTCACTGTGTTCTTTCAGACAAATCATTCCCCATTATTTGCCTTGCTTCCCTGGCTGCCAAACTGGGCCAGTAATGCTGACCACCTTTTCCCTTCGGGGGAAAAACAGCAGAAAGTGTTTACATCCAGCAGAGCTCAGAGCTCCTGGAGAAAAGTACCAGATAAACACCGTACCTGTACCATTCAAATGGCATCCTGGGTTGTTTTTACTTTCACTGCCAAACTAAAAGTATGTAGCATTTCAAATTTGTCCTCCAAAGCTTTAAAAGCCTTTTTCATTTCCTGAGTGCTGTGGGATGGAAGGTATTAATCTGTTTTAGAAAACAGTGTGTTTTCTCTTTTGGAATTTGGGATCTCTGGGTAGGTAAGAGAAAATTAGATTAAAGAATCAATCTAGTCATTAATTTCTACTTACAGACCCTCCTCTTTGGCACATGTCCATCAAAGGCTCCCCCACTGTTAATCTGGGGGAAACCCTGCCTCAGCCTCTCATCCTCATGGAGAGCAAGTATTTATAATTCCTCCTTAAAAAAAAAATAATAATAAACTCGTTTCTTCCTTGAAGCCCTTTCTAAGCAGCTATTGATCTTCCCCAGCTTAGGGAGGCCATTAATAATGCTGGGCCCTCAGGAGTCCTTCAATGCCTTGCCTTTATTTGGGATTATACTCGCTCCCTGAGGCCCTCTGGGGGTCTGCCTCCCAGTTAAGGATGAGCAGGTCCAGTGGGCTTTCCGGTGGGTGGCACCACAGTCACACTTCAACCCAGGCCAGAGGGCAGGGAAGTGAGTTTGCCTGAAGCCCCCACTGCCTCCCAGCATCTCCACCCATGGCCAGGTTCCACTTGTGGCCGGGTTCCACCTGTGGCCAGGTTCCACCCGCGGCCGGGTTTCACCTGTGTCCGGCTCTCGCTCTCGGTGATTTGCCAGCAGGCAGGCACCTGCTGCAGAGCTAACTGGTAACTAAGGGGACAGCTGCTTGTAATAAGACGCAGGACTGCCCTTGACCCAGACACTCCTGGGCACCTCCAGATACACTCTTAGGCACCTCCGGATACTCTTTGGCCTCTCCAAAGGCCACTTGTTTCAGTCCCACCTTCACTCCGGTGACACCTTCATGTAGGCGCCAGCAAAATTCACCTGAACCCAATCCAACAATGTCTCACCTCAAGGCCACACCACTCACCATGGGTCCTGAGGCTTCCCTGTTGACCCTGTGATATGGTTTAGGTCTGTGTCCCCACCCAAATCTCATATTGAATTGCAATCATGTCAGGGGAGGGATCTGGAGGGATGGGCTTGAATTATGGGGGCGGATTGCCCCCTTACTGTCCTGGTGATAGTGAGTGAGTGCTCATGAGAGCTGATGGTTTAAAAGTATGGCACCCACTGGGTCAGTGGCTCATAACTGTAATCTCAGCACTTTGGGAGGCTGAGGTGGGCAGATCACCTGAGCTTGGGAGTTTGAGACCAGCCTGGCCCATATGGTGAAACCCCTGTCTCTATTGAAAATACAAAATTAGCCGGCCGTGGTGGTGGGCACTTGTAATCCCAGCTACTCAGGAGGCTGAGGCAGAAGAATTGCTTGAACCCAGGAGGTGAAGGTTGCCATGAGCTGAGATCGCACCATCGCACTCCAACCTAGGCAACAAGAGTGAAACTTAATCTCAAAAAAAAAAACAGTTGGCACCTCCCCTCTCGCTCTTTGTCTCCTGCTCCACTATGGTAAGACGGGCCTTGCTTCTCTTTCGCCTTCTGCCATGATTCTAAGTTTCCAGAGGCCTCTCCAGCCATGGGGAACTGCGAGTCAATTAAGCCTCTTTTCTTTATAAATTACCCAGTCTCCGGTACTTCTTTTTTTTTTTTTGAGACGGAGTTTAGCATGCGCCACACGCCCAGCTAATTTTATATTTTTAGCAGAGACAGGGGTTCTCCATGTTGGTCAGGCTAGTCTCAAATGCCCAGTCTCAGGTGATCCACCCACCTGGGCCTCCCAAAGTGCAGGGATTACAGCGTGAGCCACTGCGGCCAGCCTCAGGTAGTTCTTTATAGCAGCGTGAGAACAGACGAATACACTGTGACATATAAAGCCCCTGTGGCTTGGCCGGTGTTCATGGGTGTAATCCGGAAGAGTGCAGTCATTTGTGCCCCATGCACCAAATGTCTCTAATAGGAGCAAGGGATCAGCAGAAAAATTATCTTTTCCTCTCCAGACCAAGAAGGAGTGTTTGATATGGTTATTTTATGGTTGCTCAGAAGTTGGTTTCATGAAATGTGCACTTGTGGTTAAAATCAAGTTGTGGCCAACTGAAGACATGTCCTTCTGAAATATATATATATTTATATATCCTGTCCTTTATAAGGATATGAGCTTGTTAAAAAGCGAGTCTTGCCAGGTGCAGTGGCTCAGGCCTGTAATCCCAGCACTTTGGGAGGCTGAGGCAGGTGGATCACTTGAGACCAGGAGTTTGAGACCAGCCTGGCCAACATGGTGAAACCCCGTCTCTACTAAAAATACAAAAATTAGCCAGGCGCTGTGGCATGTGCCTGTAGGCCCAGCTACTCAGGAGGCTGAGGCAGGACAATCACTTGAACCTAGGAGGCAGAGATTGCAGTGAGTGGAGATCACGCCCCTGCACCACTCCAGCCTGGGCAACGAGAGAGACTCTGTCTCAAAAAAAAAAAAAAAAAAAGGTGGAGAGGGGATAGTCTTGAAGGAGGAGCTATTAAAACTCAAAGAAAGGCATTGTAATGATGGAATTGTGGACAGTGGGGTTGAAGGGAGGGAATGTCAATCCAGATTTGCAAAGAGAGGAAGAAAGAGAGAGAGAGAGCCCGCGCATGCTGGGGTGCGAAGGGTGCTGCTGTCTTTCGCTGCCTTGTCTTCTCATGCCTCGTCTTCTTCTGCCCTTGCCTCGACCCAAGTTTGTCTCTGCCGGACTGTGCTGTGACGTGCTTTTTTTCCACTTGTACATTCTGCTTCCCAAGGTGTTTCATCCCAGAGAAACACCTGCTCCCTCTGAAGGAGGTTGCTGGAATTATAAATGAGCCTCCAACAGACAAAATGTGCTGTTTTCCTTCTTTTTCAGAAGAAAAAGAGAAAAAGAGGTAAACAAGCAGCCACAATGTTTCTCCGAGCATCCCAGGATGATGCAAGCCTCACTTCACTTTGGACTCCTAGTTTGAATCCTGAAGCCAGCCTCAGGGCGGTTGGTTGGCACTCTCTGACCACCAATACTTTCCTGTGTTGTGGCTTCCCCAACCCTGTTCCTTGCCCTTCCTCTTTCTCTGTGTGGGTGTGCCCTCCTTCTCCCCTGTCTCCACATGTCCAAATACTATATATTCAAGACTCAGAATAAAACGCTAGCTCCTCCAGGAAGCCTTCCTGGGTTCTCAGGTTGGACATGATCTCTCAGTCCTCAGTCCTTTTCCTTCCTAACTTCCCTGACTCCGAATGTAAACATCCTATGAGCGGGACTCTGGCCAATTTCCCTTCGTGAGTCAGCTAAAAGGCCCTGCTCATGGTAGTTGGTCAGGAAATAAAGGGGAAAGGCAGGAAGTGTGGAACGAAGGGGAGGAGGGAGACTCTATGGGCCCAGACGAGTGTCTGCTGAGTTCAGAACATGGCGGGCTCAGCAGCCAATTTTCTTTGCCTTCTCCTTTGTGTGGGCTTCTGGGGCTGCTAATGACAAGTCACAGCAGAGAGTCTAAAATATGCCACTCTCCCGGGAGGCACCATCTCAGGTCATCCTCGCTGGGTCCCTCTCCCTCACTGAAAAGCCTGCATCCAAAGCCCATTGCTGGCTCCAGCATGTGGACCTTGCAGGGAAGAACCGTGTGAGGACAAGACAAACACCAGGGCTGAGTCCTGAGTGTCCAGTCAGTGGGGAGGGGGCTGGGCTGTGGGACGAGGAGCCCCTGAGCCTGGTTTTCTCTCCGTCTTCCCCAGAGAACACTCTCCTCACCCTAACCCTCTATCTGGTTGTCTCCTGTGAGTTTGGTGTCCTCTCCTTCCATTAAAGGGAGGAGATCTCCTTTCTTAAACCTCTCTGAGGTTCAAGTCCATGGTGGCCGGACCTATTGTCTTACACAATTAGATAATGCTCTTCTGGACCTAGGCAGCCATCGAATATATGTATTGAGGTATTTTTTGTTTTTGTTTTTGTTCTGTTATTTGAGACAGAGTCTCGCTCTGTCACCAGGCTGGAATACAGTGGCGCGATCTTGGCTCACTGCAAACTCTGCCTCCCCAGTTCAAGTGATTCTCCAGCCTCAGCCTCCTGAGTAGCTGGGAATACAGGCATGCACCACCATGCCCAGCTAATTTTTGTATTTTTAGTAGAGATGGGATTTCACCATGTTGGTCAGGATGATCTCGATCTCTTGACCTCGTGATCCACCCTCCTCAGCCTCCCAAATTTCTGGGATTACAGGCATGAGCCACCACGCCTGGCCATGTTGAGTGATTAAAGGTAGACCATTTCTTTTTATTTATTTATTTATTTATTTTGTTTTGTTTTGTTTTTGTTTTTGTTTTTTTGAAACAGAGTCTCGCTCTGTCACCCAGGCTGGAGTACAATGGCACGATCTTGACTCACTGAACCTCCACCTCTCAGGTTCAGGCAATTCTCCTATCTCAGCCTCCCAAGTAGCTGGGACTACAGGTGCCTGCCACCACACCCAGCTCATTTTTGTATTTTTTGTAGCAATGGGGTTTCACCATGTTGGCCAGGCTGGGCTTGAACCCCTAACCTCAAGTGATCCGCTCACCTCAGCTTCGTAAAGTGCTGGGATTACAGGCGTGAGCCACTGCTCCTGGCCAATAAATCGTTTCTTAATCCAAAGAGCTTGCAGTGCAAGGAGACCCTCCCCTGAAGGCAGGGCTCTCTCGTGGAGACATGAGTGAGGCATAGTGGGGATTCAAGTGGCCGAGTCCCCTGCTTGATGCTTCCCAGGCACCCTGGAGAGCTGCCAGATGAAATAGATGACACCCAGTTAATTTGAATTTAAGATAAACAATGAAAGTAGTATACGTGTATCCCATGCAATATTTGGGACATACTCATACAAAAAATTATTCATTGTTTAACTGAAACTCATTTTAAGTGAATATCCTGTTTTTGGTTTGTTTGTTTGTTTTGAGACAAGGTCCCCCTCCGTCACCCAGGCTGGAGCGCAGTGCTGCAATGATGGTCACTGCAGCCTCGACCTCCCAGGCTCAAGCGACCCTCCCACCTCAGCCTCCTGAGTAGCTGGGACTACAGGTTTGCACTATCATACCTGGCCAATTTTGTTTACTTTTTTGTAGAGACAACATCTCACCATGTTGTCCAGGCTGGTCTCAAACTCCTGGACTCAAGCAATCCTCCCATCTTGGCCTCCCAAAGTGCTAGAATTACAGGCTTGAGCCACCGCACGTGGTCCCTCCTGTATTTTTATTTGCTTAATCTGGCAGCCTTTCCTTAGACGGTCCTGGAACGCTCCGCTGCAGTCATTCTGGGCACCCAGTTAGAGCTCCCGCTCTGGGCCACTGAGGCCAAGGAGAACTGGTGTTACCTGTGAGAAACTTTCTAAGTTTGCGGATTGTTGACTTATTCCCTCTAAACAGTTTTGCAACTAAAACAGAAGGAATACGGCTGGGCGTGGTGGCTCACGCCTGTAATCCCAGCACTTTGGGAGGCTGAGGTGGGTGGATTACCTGAGGTCAGGAGTTCGAGACTAGCCTGACCAACATGGAGAAACCCTGACTCTACTAAACATACAAAAATTAGCCAGGTGTGGTGGCGATTCCCTGTAATCCCAGCTACTCAGGAGGCTGAGGCAGGAGAATCGCTTGAACCCAGGAGGTGGAGGTTACAGTGAGCCAAGATTGCGCCACTGCACTCCAGCCTGGGCAACAAGAGCAAAACTGCATTTCAAGAAAAGCAAAAAAGAAACAAAAAAGAAACAATGCTTCTTCTTTAGAATTGCTTTTAATATGGGTTAAAATGTGTTTTGTCATATTGTATATGTTAGATATCACAGAATCTATTAAATTTAAAGAGGAATTTACAGTTTACAGAGTGTGGTCACATACATTCTTTACTCTCAAGATTAATCCCCAAAATACCTGGACAAGAAGGTGGACAATCGCCCTATGTTTCATAGTTGAGGAACTCAAGGCCCAGGGAGTTAAAGGATCTGCTCACAGTTCCAGGAACAGTTACAGTGGAGCCGAAGCCGGTCCTGGGGCTGAAGCTTCTTGTGCAATGCTCCTCACTGCTGTTCAGCCTGCCTCCTGCTCAGGCTACTGGGCTCCAAGTTAATTAGGCAGCAAAGAACTCTGGGAGGAGCTGAAAGTGAGAGGAAGTGCCCTGGAGGGGCTGGCATAGGGTGAGCAAACCAGAATGGCATGTTTTAATTGATCCTTGATTGTGCCAACGACTGCAGGCTCCCAGGGCAAGCAACTGCTCCTTCTGAGTCAGCACCCTCGCGTGAGGCTCGGCCTGCCCATAGTGCAGGCATTGCTGGCTCTTTTTTTTTCCCTGAGCTCTTTGTGTGGGAAGTACAAAGCAAAAGGTTTCTCCCTTAATTGGCCAAACAGCTGGGAGCCTGGAGTCCTGGGAATACTGTCCAGGGTCACCTACCGCTTTCTCCATCCTTCCACCCAGCTTATCCTGGAAGCCCCAAGAGACTCAGCTCTGCTGACGCAGCTAGACACAACTCTGAAGACGCTGCAGAAAGCTTTGGAAGCACAATGTACTTGGTGAAGAAATTTGAAAACTTCATTGCTACTTAGCAAGTTTCTTGGCATTAGCATTTATCCAGGCATTCCCAAGGGGTATATGCCAGCTGTACCGCTAGAGAAAGAAATACTCCAATAGGAAGAAAGAAACTCTCTCCAATCTCACTACAGGCCTTGATATCTGGAAAGATCTCATCGCCAGACAGGGTGAAGGACACTGGACTTTGACTTTTGGTCTCACGTAGCCAGTGGCTTCACAGACACATCTAACCGGCATCTCAACCTGAACAGAACTCTTGATGCCTCCCGTAATGTTCCCCATTTCAACAAAATAAATGGTTTTGGCTTAAACCAAAAACCTAGGCTCATCCTCGATTCCTCTCTTTCTCACACCTCCACAGCCAACCTATCAGCAAGATCTTTTGGCTCTGCCATCACAAGGTACCTCGAATCCATCCACTTCACTCCTCCATTGCTGCCATTTGCTTCCAAGCCACCAGCATCCATTCGAACAACCCAGTTAGGTCTGTCCATGGCCACCTTGGCTCTATGACAGCCCACTTTCCCATACAGCATCCCAAGACCCTAAGTGATCTGGCTGCTGTCTACCTCTCTCACAATGGGCTTCTCTTCCTTCGGGTCAGAACTGAAATGTTACGTGTCCCTGTTCAATTTCATCAGTATACTTAGTAGAAACTGCCATTTTAATATTTGTTCATTTGTGTTTGTTGTCACACCTCCCGCATTGTTGAGGGCAGACCATGTCTTATTCTCTGCTAAGTTCGCAGTTTGCCTGGGTGTTCATTTCCTAGGTCTACAGTAACAAAGTACCACAAACTAGGCAACTTAAAACAACAGAAATTTAAGCCAGGTACAACGGCATGCGTCTGTAGTCCCAGCTACTCAGGAAGCTGAGGCACGAGGATCTCCTGAGTTCAGGAATTTTAATTTAAAACATTAATTTATTTCTTGCCGTTTTAGAGGCTAGCAGTTGGAAATCAGGGCATTGGTGGAGTCATGCCCTCTCTGAAGCCTCTGCGGAGGATCCTTCCTTGTCTCCTCCAGCTTCCAGTAGCCCCAGGCTTTCCTTGGCTTGTGGCAGCATCACGCCAATCTCTGCCTCCATCTTCACTTGGCAATCCTCCCTCTGTAACTATGGTTACGTCTCTTCTCTTCTTATGAGGACACCCAGTCACATTGCAGTCAGGCCCACCCTGCTCCAGCATTACCTCATCTTAACTCAATTAAATTTGCAAAGACTGTATTTCCAAATAAGTCAACTTCATAGGTACCAAGAGTTAGGGTTTGACATATCTTTTGGAGGGTTACAATTCAACCCATAATAATGCAGCATGGTAGATATGAAAAAACATTTTAGAAATGAATGAACAGTTTCAGTCAATAAGAATACAGTGAGCTCATTTCCAGAGCAGCAAATACAAGAATGTGGGGCTGAACGTGCAGGTAGAAGGAAACCTGAAACTGTGTAATACCTACGCAACTCACTGGAAAGAGAACATCCAATTTTTTTTTTTTTTTTTTTTTTTGAGACAGAGTTTCGCTCTTGTTACCCAGGCTGGAGTGCAATGGCGCGATCTCGGCTCACTGCAACCTCCGCCTCCTGGGTTCAGGCAATTCTCCTGCCTCGGCCTCCTGAGTAGCTGGGATTACAGGCACGTGCCACCATGCCCAGCTAATTTTTTGTATTTTTAGTAGAGACGGGGTTTCACCATGTTGACCAGGATGGTCTCGATCTCTCGACCTCGTGATCCACCTGCCTCGGCCTCCCAAAGTGCTGGGATTACAAGCTTGAGCCACCGCGCCTGGCCGAGAACATCCAAATTAACCAGTTACTTGGCATTGCACAATTTTTTAGGATCTTAAAACGAAGTTTAAAAAATTTCCCGCTGATCTCAATACGCTAGCCATCAAGGCAGTCTGCATTTATAAATGCCTCTAACTATACCCTGTCTTTGACTCCTCACAGAAGAGTGGGCATGTGTAATGGCTGAAGATACAAAAACTCTGAAAAATGACGTGACTTTCCTAGGAAATGGCAGGGCCAGGATAGAGACCCAAGCTAAGCTGACTCTAGAACTTGGATATCAGAAAGGAAACTGATTCTATACATCAATTTCATTACACACACACACACAGAGCACAAAAAAAGACTCTGCAATGAGAACCTATCACAGAACCCAAGAAGGATGAAATCTCAGGGGTGAGATTAAATCTCAAATGACTCTAAGACAAAGCAGAACGTCCTAAGAGTGTCGCCAAAAGTTCTAACGAAACTCAGAAATGGGACTCTAAGTCTCCCTAGTCATGACCCTTAGGGAGAGCTTCATGGCAAGGGAAGGTGCAAGGTGTGGGAGGGAGATCTCTTTGATCTGGGTCTGGAGGGGAAAATGCAAGTTCCACAGGTGAAAATGCGTTCTGAGAAAAGGAAATCGTTTGAGCAAAGGAGGTAGAAAGGATAACATATATTTAGAAATATGGGGAACAGAGGAAAACCCGGGCAAAAAGTGAGCTGGTGCCATCAGCTGATTCTTCGTGAGGACCCTTCAGTGGGAGTAACGCTGCCTCGGGGTTCCAGCCCCAGCTCAGGTCTCTCCCTGGGCCTCTGGGCCTGTTTCCTCATCTGTAAATGAGAGGGTTTCCCAACGATGCTAAGTGGGGCCTCGTGTTCTTCAGAAAAGCTGCTTTGATAGGCCTTCCCATTGAACTGCCTGATAAGACTTCATCTTAAAAATGGCTGGCCGGTGCAGTGGCTCACGCCTGTAATCCCAGCCCTTTGGGAGGCTGACATGGGTGGATCACCTGAGCTCAGGAGTTTGAGAGCAGCCTGGCCAACATGGTGAAACCCTGACTCTACTAAAAAGAGAAAAAATTAGCCAGGCGTGGTGGTGGCCACTGTAATCCCAGCTACTCAGGAGGCTGAGGCAGGACAATCGCTTGAACCCAGGAGGCGGAGGTTGCAGTGAGCCAAGATCGCGCCATTGCACTCCAGCCCGGGTGACAGAACAAGACTTAAAAAAAAAAAAAGGATAGTTTGCATCCTTTAGAAATGTCTAAAAGCCACTGGTCTCAACAAGCGAGTTCCCTCTAATTGTATAATCCTACATCTTCCTGCTGCAGGCCTGAGCGTTCCTCTGGTTTGTTATTCAAACGAAGCATGACTAACTTAGGATTTACCAGCTTGCTCTGAATTGTCCATGGCTGTATTAAGTCGTTTGACCTGTTTCCAGTGGAAGATCCATTTTTATTTACATCCTTAGGTGAAAGAGCCTGATGGCATCAAAAGAGTGGTAGGAAGCAAGTCAGCAGCTCTGGCTCCACACTGTAACAACAAATATTTGTAAATGAGTATAAACAAATGGATTTTTGAATAAATGCAAACGAGCAACACCATCTTGGGCCAGTCTTCTTGTCTCTCTAACCTGTCTCTCAAATGGGAACAAGGCCTACCTGGCCTGCCTCACAGCATTTTTGTGAGGCTCAAATGAGAGAAAACATCTGAAAGTTCTTTACGAACTGTACTGGGCAGTGCTAAGGGCATCAAGGCTTGGGAGAGCAGCTCTCCTGGTTGACTGTGGAGGAGCATTTGACTCTGAGACCTCAGGAAGTGATTGATTTCTCCAAGAAGTATTTCTCAGCTTCTGTGTATGAAAGAATAAGAAAAATTAAAAAAAGAATCAATACACGTGCTGCCTTTTTTTAGCTGTTTCACCTCAACTCAAGTCCTAGCTCTGCTTCTCAAGGTCACTGAAACTAAGATTTGTCATGAAAACCGGCAGAAACCTACTGGAAGGAGCCTTGGCCAAAAGAAACCCCAGGAAAGACAGAGGTTTCCACAGCTGTTGATGAGTTCCTTGCATTAGTTGTGAACTCAAAACAGGGCTTTTAAAGTTATTTTTGAGTTCCTAATTAAAGTCACATCATTTGGCTAATTCATGCTGCAGTTTAAGGAAGCACTGATTCTTCCATTGAACTTTTTCACCATCAGTTCCTCTATTTACCGAAACTTAGCCAAATGACATCTGTCCCTCTTTAGCCCAAACCACCATCCCCACTAGTTTTTCTAACCTTGTATTGCTAGAGGTATTTCTCAGATGATTTAAATATGCTAGTCTTCTCAATGAAAGAATTGAAACATAGGCTGGGTGCAGTGGCTCACACCTATGCTCCCAGCTCTTTGTGAGGCTAAGGAGGGAAGATCACCTGAGGTCAGGAGTTCTAGAGCAACCTGGCCAACACCATGAAACCCTGTCTCTACTAAAAATACAAAAATTAGCCAGGAGTGGTGTCTTGTACCTATAATCCCAGCTACCCAGGTGGCTGAGGCAGAATAATCACTTGAACCTGGGAGCCGGGGGTTGCAGTGAGCCGAGATCACACCATTGCACTCCAGCCTGGGCAACAGAGAGAAACTCCGTCTCAAAAAAAAAAAAAAAAAAAAAAACCAAGAGATTGCAGCATTAGCTGGACTATCAAACCGGAATGACAGAAAGACCGTCTTTGTCTGAACTCATTCTAAAGTTCTCCATCTTGTGAAAACTACATCCCTTCACCTGGCTGAAAGTTTCTCCAGTCTGGCCTCATTCAGGAGGCAGCAAGGACTGGTGGGAAAACCCTGAGCTTGAGCCCATCCCTTCTGCTCTCTATGCCTCAGTTTCCCTTCTGGTCCAATAATGAGGCTGCACTAGTCCTGCTGTAAAGCTTCGTTCACTTTCTGAGGTGGCAGTGGGGCTGAGGTTTAACACTGGGATAAGAAGGAAGCTGAAAAGATAGAGCCGTTCTGCTTTTAGCAGGCTGACACATTCTGAGGAGGGTTTCCTTTGGCAAAGGATGACTGCTGCTAAAAAATGCTTAAAAGGCTCACGCCTGTGATCCCAGCACTTTGGGAGGCCAAGGTGGGCGGGTCATGAGGTCGGAAGTTCTAGACCAGCCTGGCCAACATGGTGAAAACTCGTCTCTATTAAAACTACAAAAATTAACTGGGTGCAGTGGCAGGCGCCTGTAATCCTGGCTACTCAGGAGGCTGAGGCAGGAGAACTGCTTGAACCTGGGGGCAGAAGTTACAGTGAACTGAGATTATGACACTGTACTCCTGCCTGGGCACCAGACCGAGACTCTGTCTCAAAAAAAAAAAAAAAAAAAGCTTATAAAACACAGGCCTTTACCTGATGACTCTGAGGCTGTCCTAACAACTTTCCTTTCCTCTACCCTTCTGAGAAGAAAATGTGTGTACTCTTGCTGCAGTGACTTTACTTGAAACTCCCATCCCAGCATTTAATGTTCAGACTCCGGTTCCAGCCTCATCTCCTCCAAGAAGGCAACATGCCCATGAGGCTCTTCTCTGCTTCTTCTAACAACCCCACTGGTTATACCAGGAGCCTTGCCTGCCTTGGAGTGCCTTGGGCTGAGTGCCTCAAAGGTACCCCTACTTCCCCCAAAAGATCATGAGACTGCTAGGGCAGGAACCAAGCTTTGGGTCTGGCACTAATCAGGGACACAAGGGACACCCATTAAGTATCTGGATGTTGCAGAAGGTCACGTGATTGACAGGGCCCTGAAGCTGGAGGTTGCTTAGAAGAGCAACCTCCCCATTCCCAAAGTAGGGGCTGAGCAAAGGGTGGAGAGGAGGTGGATTCCTAGGGCTGGTAGAAAGTGGAGCGGGTTCTAGGACAACACAGAATGATCCAGATGGGCTCAGCTCCCTTAATAGCTCCTCAGTACCTTTTGTCCCTACTCCCGATATGCTTTGGGTGAGGCTCCATTGCCTCGGGGATTTACGTGGGTTCCCTGTCCTCTCTCTTCCATTCCAGCCACTCCCTTCTATGAAGAGACCAGACCCTGCCTCTAATCTGTCTCTGCCCCTGACACTGGAAGAGATTGAATGAGTCCCCTCTGCTCTCTGGCCCTCAGCTTCCCATGTCCTTTCTCATGGACTTTTCTAGACTCCTGCCATCCCATTGCATAAATGCCTTGCCAGCGTGGTCTGTCAGGCTGGATCCTGCCTGTACCCTGGGGGCCTCACCCTTGACTCACCTTGGCTCACTTCCCGGTTAGCCACGTCCCACCGCTGGGTCCTGCTAGCCACAGACCCTGAGCCCCAGTTTTCTTATCTGTAGATTGCCAGCATTCTAGCCCTGATACTCTGAGATCTGCTCAATTCCAGAGGATCCTGAATCTGCTCTGTGATGCTCTCAGCACCTTAGACCGCCTGAGTGGATACCCCAGGCTTAGCACCCTGGGCGGGAGAGTTGAGATACAGACCATCTTGGGTGCTCTGATGCTGTTCACGTTACAGACCAGGGGGGTCTTCCTGGGCCCTGCTGTGGGACAGCAGAGGCCTTGGGGTCTGATGGTGTAAGTGACAGTTTCTGGGAAATAGAGATAACCAGCCTGACCCACAAAAGAACCTCCACTAGATCTGGATGCTGAGGGGGGCGTGGCCAGCCTGCCTCCACTGTCGCAGGAGGTCTGCTGCGTGGTCTTGGAAAGAACCCACTCCCTCTTCCCCTTCTTTTCCCTTATTCACAAATCTTTATTGAGCATTTCCATGGGCCAAGCCCTCGGCTAGGCCTTGGGGCTTCAGAAGTATAGTCCTTGCCCTAGAGAGTCCTGTAATCGAATCAGAGAAGCAGAAACAGGAATCTGTAACTACAGTATCCTTCCCCCCAAACCCTAGTTTTCTCAGTTCAAGTGCTACTCTCTGAAGCGCTCAGCACATTAGACCACCTGTTCCCACCAGTTTTGCTGAAGTTGCAGGCCACAGTCAGCAGGTGACTCACAGGGAAGCGTTCGGAAGAAATGATGATTTGAATGGCATTGAGGGCAGTCTGTCCTGTGGCTTGGCCAACAGATTGCTGTGGTGTGGTTCTTGCTCTCCAAATTTCCATTCCCTCGGCTACTGCCACCACAAAGCACCCTAAAACTGTAAGATACTATTTTCAGCAGGTCTAGGGGCTCCAAGAGAGGCCAGGTGAAAGACAGATTATACTGCCGTTGCCTGCACCAGCAGGAAACCCAAGCGCCTCTGATTGTTGGTCCAGGCTCTCTACAGGCCCACCAGGTCCACATCTTTCCCTTCTTTGGCTAGAAATTGAGGAATATGAAATACGTGTCTGGGTGAACAAGAGGCTGTCAGGTTAAGACTGTTCCACAGGACTTCTAACGACCCAGCATTAGGCGGCCCAGGGTGATACTTAACTAACATTTTTCTGGCTGGTGGCAAATCTCAGCTGTTAGTCGGAGAATTTCTTCCTTTCACATCCACATCTCTCTCTCACACACATGCCCATACTAGCCATCCTCTTTCCTCTCTGTTTCTCAAGTGGAAACTCAATCAAGGACAAAGAAGAGACAGGTTTTTGGACACATTTGCAACGTCTTCACACTCCAACAAGAAAGAGGGCATTTGGCCCCCAGTGAGAACTAGTGGCATAATAATCCTCTCCTGGAAACCAGTGTCATACTGCCAATTCTTTTTTTTTTTTTTTTTTTTTTTGAGACGGAGTTTCACTCTTGTTGCCAGGCTGGAGTGCAGTGGTGCGATCTCGGCTCACTGTAAGCTCCGCCTCCCAGGTTCAAGCAATTCTCCTGCCTCAGCCTCCTGAGTAGCTGGGATTACAAACACCTACCAATTTTAGTAGAGACGGGGTTTCACCATGTTGGCCAGGCTGGTCTAGAACTCCTGACCTCGTGATCTGCCTGCCTCAGCCTCCCAAAGTGCTGGGATTACAGGTGGGTGCCCAGCCCATTCTACCAATTTTATGTTATACGTCAGTCTTGTTCACCTTTCTTTTCTTTTTCACGCTTGTCTCTGCTTGGTATCCTCTAGAATTTGGTTTTCAATGTCCTTGCATTACATTTGCAACATCTTCAGAGAAAGTGGTCCTGGCCCGTCCCGCTTCTCACAAGCTGGTATTTCTAGTTTCCCAGCCAAGGAGGGCACACCTTTCAGGTATACAGAGATACAAAGGCTGCCCAAATCCTTCCCATTGCGTTGTTTATCTAGAGTATCTCAGGCCAGAGATGGGGACATGACCAGGCAAACTTCAGAGGAAGCTATGAAGCTACCAGAGTTCTTAGAATAAGAAATAGAGTGCCGGGCACGGTGGCTCAAGCCTGTAATCCCAGCACTTTGGGAGGCCAAGGCGGGTGGATCACGAGGTCAAGAGATCGAGACCATCCTGGTCAACATGGTGAAACCCCGTCTCTACTAAAAAAATACAAAAAATTAGCTGGGCATGGTGGCGTGTGCCTGTAATCCCAGCTACTCAGGAGGCTGAGGCAGGAGAATTGCCTGAACCCAGGAGGCGGAGGTTGCGGTGAGCCGAGATCGCGCCATTGCACTCCAGCCTGGGTAACAAGAGTGAAACTCCGTCTCAAAAAAAAAAAAAAAAAAAAAAAAAAAAAAAAAAAATAGATCTAGAGACTCTTGTTTCGCTAAATGGGCTGTGTGACTGCGGCCTGTTCTATCAAAGCGGAAGCCAAACCAGTCCCTTCCCTTAGAGCTTCCATAGATGAGAGGGCATAGGGCAGCAGGTAGGATGGGGTTGCTTTTATCCTGCACACTAGCTAAATATCAGCGCTGGTCTCAGGAGTAGAGAAGCCCTCTATGAGAGGCTTCCAGAGTATCAGTGCTGTCTCTGATACCAGAACATTCAGGCACAGCACAGTAGCTCATGCTTATAGTCCCAGAACTTTAGGAGCCCAAGAAGGGTGGATTGCTTGAACCCAAGAGTTCAAGACAAACCTGGGCAACATGGCAAAATCCTAGCTCTACAGAAAAATACAAAAATTAGCCAGATGTGGTGGTGTGTGCCTGTAGTCCCAGCCACTTGGAAGGCTGAGGTGGGAGGATTGCTTGAGTCCAAGAGCCAGAGGTTGCAGTGAGTGGTGATCCCGCCACTGCACTCCAGTCTGGGTGACAGAGTGACACCCTATCTCAAAAAAGAGAAAAGGCCAGGCACAGAGGCTCACGCCTGTAATCCCAGCACTTTGGGAGGCTGAGGCAGAGAGATCACCTAAAGTTGGGAGTTTGAGACCAGCCCGACCAACATGGAGGAACCCCGTCTCTCCTTAAAAATACAAAATTAGCCTGGCGTAGTGGCGCATGCCTGTAATCCCAGCTACTCAGGAGGCTGAGACAGGAGAATCACTTGAACCCAGGAGGTGGAGGTTGCAGTGAGCCGAGATCGCACCATTGCATTCCAGCCTGCGCAACAGGAGTGAAACTTGGTCTCAAAAAAAAAAAAAAAAAAAAAGTTGAGTTTGACCAACAAAATATCTCAAGATTGCATTTGCTTGGCTTTAGCTTGGGAAGCAACTTCCATCTTCCACTGCACTGTTGTTTTGCAGGACAGCTTCTGACTAGGCATAGAACAATATCCTGCTGTTTCTTCCTGATATTGCTGGATGAACACTGAGGCACATGATGAATTGTTGTGCCGAGAAACTCTGAGATGTTGTATGGGTCACGGCTGCTGTGAGGGTGACTCACAGAAGTCCAGACCTGCCTGGGAGGCAGGAAGGCTAGCATTGAGGGACTGATGGGCTCTGGGCCATGACAAACAGAAGCAGATGGGATGAGATCCACAGGGACATCGTGTCATTCAGGGGATGACCAGAACAGTACCAAAGGCAGACAGAACTGCCAGGATGAATACTGTTCTCTCATCTGGTGGGTTTGCAAATCCTTTTCTTTTACTATTTTCTTAAAAGAACCCTCTTCTGAATTCTGTCTGTGGCTTTAGTTGGGATCCAGCCAAGCTTTCTTTTAAAAATAGGGCATATTACATAGTTACTGAGTTATCAAGCTTTTGTCAACGTCAACATCAACATCATTAGTGAAATATGATCCAGGTGTTTGGCTGAGCAGATCCTTGCACATAGCAATGTAAATGAATAAGCACGCTTCCTTCTCATTTTTGAGAATTTAGCTGAGAAGCAAAAATGAATACTGATGTGGATGAAAATATAAAAGGGCTTGCAGACACATAGCGTGCACCCAAGATTTAGGCACACAAGGCTGAGCAGCTAGGCAGTAGTTTAATTGTACTAACTCCTTTTTTATAAATATACTTTAAGTTCTAGGGTACATGTGCAGAACGTGAAGGTTTGTTAAATATGTATACATGAGGTGGTTTGCTGCACCCATCAACCCATCATCTACATTAGGTAGTTCTCCTAATGCTCTCCCTCCCCTAACCCCAGCCCCCCAAAGGCCCTGGTGTGTGATGTTCCCCTCCCTGTGTCCATGTGTTATCACTGTTCAACTCCCACCTATGAGTGAGAACATGTGGGGTTTTCTGTTCCTGTGTCAGTTTTCTGAGAATGATGGTTTCCAGCTTCGTCCATGTCCCTGCAAAGGACATGAACTCATCTTGTTTTATGGCTGCATTATATTCCATGGTGTATATGTGCCACACTTTCTTTATCTAGTCTATCATTGATGGGCATTTGGGTTGGTTCCAAGTCTTTGCTATTGTGAACAGCACCACAATAAACATACATGTGCATGTGTCTTTACATTAGAATGATTTATAATCTTTGGGGTATAGACCCAGTAATGGGATTCCTGGTTTAAATGGCATTTCTGGTTCTAGATCCTTGAGGAATCACCACACTGTCTTCCACAATGGTTAACTAATTGACACTCCCACCAACAGTGTAAAAGCGTTCCTATTTCTCCACATTCTCTCCAGCATCTGTTGTTCCCTGACTTTCTAATGATCACCATTCTAACTGTCGTGAGATGGTGATTGTAGTAACTCTTATCTTACTGTCCTTACAATCTCTGCTGTTGAATGTCCCTGAGTCACCTCCTAACTATCCCACCATATGAGGATGTTATAATGAGTGTTGATACTCACAGATACCTTCAGCTTGTCTAAGTTTGTGGGAAGTGCACCATATTACTGTTCTGGAAGCTTTTTTTCTCCAGAATTACATAAGCTGGAACAACTATTTATGAACCTCATTTATAAGAGATGACAGTTCCCAGTAGTACAACGAAATACATGCTGTGAGAAAATGAAATGAAGTGTTCTAATCAATTAAATATATGTATAAGGCAGAATGAACCTTTATATCCCTCTAACCCATACCTGAGTCCCCTGCCCTTTCCTGGGGCCTATGATTAGCCAAAGCTAGGGCAGCTCAGAGGAGAGGGAGAGTAGCGATTCTGTAAGTATATCCGTATACAGGAACTGCACCAAGGGGGTCAGCTGGACAGAGAACAAGGTTACCGTGCCTTACAAAATTCACCAGCCTGCTCCTCCCACCAGCCCCCGGCACAGTCCCTGCCCAGGTAAAAACCCAATGTCACCAATGCCTGACATGTCTTGGAGCCTGAGGACCCAAGGCCTGGCCTGGGAATGGAAGCAGTAGGTTGAGGAAATCCAATGGGGCAGGAATTAGGGTGTGGGTGGGGAGAGAAAAGAGAGAGGGCCAAATGTGGGGGAAGGCCCTCAGGCCTACCTGGAAAGACAGGGCTGAGGAGGACCCAGGGATTCCCCGACTAGACCCCATCCTCTGACTGCGAAGATACCACTCAATCATTTTTTTGAGACAGTCTCACTCTGTCGCCCAGGCTGGAGTGCGGTGGCCTGATCTCAGCTCACTGCGACGTCTGCCTCCTGGGTTCAAGTGATTCTCCTGCCTCAGCCTCCTGAGTAGGTGGGATCGCAGGTGTGTGCCACCGCACATGGCTAACTTTTGTATTTTGGGTAGCAACAGGGTTTCACCACGTTGACCAGGCTGGTCTCAAATTCCTAACCTCAAGCTATCCAGCCCATCTCAGCCTCCCAAAGTGCTGGGATTACAGGCGTGAGTCACTGTGCCTGGTCTGATACAGCTCAGTCTTGAAGGGCTGTTGCGTACATCCTTCTGGATGCAGCGGTGCATGGATAGACTGAGTACAGTTGTATTCTCAACTGTAAACCACTGTTCCCTCCCACTCTTTAAAAGGTGGATGTTCTGGATTTGTTTTCCTTTCTCTCATAAAATAAATCATGTTGTCGTCAGTTTTCTAAAGTTTGTCCCCAGCTCCTTCTACTTTTCCTGTGTCTGATGGGGGCCAGCCAGTAACAAGGACCTCACCACACCAGCAGGGGGGCCTTCTAAATGGGCATTTGTGAAGCTCTGGGTGCTGGTCGGGTGGGGCAGGGTCAGAAAAATGCAAAGTATTCCAGGCATCAGCCCGGAATTCACTCCCAGCCTCTCCTCGGCCCACATCACAGCCCCACCGGGCTGCAGTCTTCTCCCCTTGGAGCAGAAGGTGGGAAGAGAGGCCCAGATCAGAGGGAATGCCTAATGAATTACCACGCAGAAGGAAGAAGCAGAATGTGAGCAGCTGCCTCTGCTGGTTGGGTCCAGAGAAAAGACGTTTCTGGACCTATGCTGTAAGTGGGCAGGCAAGCAAGCAAGAGGGGAGCCGTAGCCAGGGGAGAGAAAGCTCCTGAGAGTTTCTGCCTTCTGAAGCCTGGGACAGTTTGCCCAGCTGTGCTGGAGGCTATGCTAGAGGGCCTCAGTTTGGGGGTGCCACCTTCTGAGGATAGCAAATGGACCTGGCACCCTCAGTGAAGTCAAGATAAGAGGAAGGCTGGATGCTGAATGAGGACAAAGGGTTAAAATAGACTTTGGGGGCTGTTCTAGCCCAAGGAGAGGAAACACGAGAGAAAAAAAACATACCTGAGTGACAGCCCAACAAATTCCCGGGAGAAGTGGGATGGGAGTGGAGAGGGCTCATTATAAGCTGTTCCTTTTGCAAACCTGGGTGAGCTGCTAGAGCTTCTAGAGAATGAGCACCCAGGAAATCTGGAATGAAGTGGGTGTGGGGAGACCCTATGAGATCAACTCCACAGCCAAATTGCAGTTTACAAAGCATGATCAAAACCAGCATCTTACAGCATCACCCTGCCCCTATTTGTTTTGCAGATAAGGAGACCCAAAGATGTGCAAGGATTTAGCATGCATAGGTAGGCTTCAAAGAGACGTGTGAGGACCACCAGTCAGTGCAAGGTGATTTTGTGCTGCAAGAGCAAATTATTATGCTAGTAGGCATGTATTTACTGTAATGAGCTTTTAAACATATAACTAGAACCATTAAACCTGTAATTTCAAGGATACTGTTACATAGGAAGAGGATACTTTTGTTCTACCCCAAGATGGAGTTTCAATCTTGTTGCCCAGGCTAGAGTGCAATGGCGAGATCTTGGCTCACCGCAACCTCCACCTCCCAGGTTCAAGCGATTATCCTGCCTCAGCCTCCTGAGTAGCTGAGACTACAGGCACGCGCCACCACACCCAGCTAATTTTTTTGTATTTTTGGTAGAGATGGGTTTCACCATGTTGACCAGAATGGTCTCAATCGCTTAACCTTGTGATCTGCCTGTCTTGGCCTCCTAAAGTGCTGGGATTACAGACGTGAGCCACTGCAACCGGCCACTTCCTTTTTTTTGAGACAGAGTCTCACTCATTGCCCAGGCTGGAGTGCAGTGGCTCAATCTCAGCTCGCTGCAATCTGCCTCTCAGGTTCAAGCGATTCTCCGGCCTCAGCCTCCCGAGTAGCTGGGATTACATGTGCACGCCACCACATCCAACTAATTTTTGTATGTTTAGTAAAGATGGGGTTTCACCATGTCACCCAGGCTGGTCTCGAACTCCTGGTCTCAAGTGATCCACCCGTGTCAGCTTCCCAAAGTGTTGGGATTACAGGCATAAGCCACCGCGCTCCACCAAGGCTGGCTACATTTTAAAAATGGGTTTATTTAACGTTGGTTTCAATGAAGTAGTAAAGAAATTATATTACATATGGCAGTCGGTTTTCCTTTTTTAAAAGTGCAAAGGTGAGAAACCATGTACGGAATGGTGGCGGTAGTGATGATGATGATAGTAAACTGTTTTATAACATTTACTAGGTGCCACGCCCCCTTGCATATATTAAATCATTTATTCTCATGGTGGCTCATGAGGTGGGGATAATGAGTACTTCATTTGACACAGGAGGCCTTGGGGACGCACAGGGTAAGGGTGGAGGACTACATCCAGGGGCTCAGACCGCAGTGCGCTCACTCCTGCAGGCAGCTGTGGAAGCCCCTGACCAGAGGTCCAGGTGCAGGGGCGTGGAGACCGTGCCTCCTAGCATGGGAAAGGCGTCCGTATACGCCCTCTCTGATTCCGATGCAGAATGACAGGAGACACCGCATTTCACAAGGGTATTACTTTCCAAAGCAAATGGGACAATCGGGTGGGCACAGTGAGGTGATTTCACGAGCAGCTCCAGAGCACTCTGTTTTGGGCTTTGGGCCGCGGTTGCACTGCACAGCTAACGTGAGGGCCTCGGGCAGAAGCCCAGCTAAGTCCGTTTCAGGCTGGGCTTCCTGCCGACCTGCTAAACTCTTCCAGATGACTCTGGCTGGATTTGAGAGGCTTGACCAGACAGGTTGTCTCTGTGTTAGAGGAGGGGAGGAGGATGTCTGGAAAATGCTTGAAGAGAACTTTGAGATCAGGTGGCTGCTGCAAAGCCTGACAGGACGAACGCGGATTAGGAAGAGGAACGAAGAGACTAATAGGGCTAGTGGGTCCTAGGAATCTCTCAGCCAAGAGCATAGAGACAACTGTGCTAGTCGGGCGTGATGGTACGCACCGAGTCCCAGCTGCTCGGGAGGCTGAGGTGGGGAGGACCACTATGCTGCCAGCCTGTGCAAGACAGGGAAATTCCAGCTCTAAAAAGAAGCCAAAAGGCTCACAATTGTCCTTCTTCCTTTTCACATAATTGGTCAAAAATCTTCCAGCACATCCTCTCATTCAGTGTAGCATTTAAGAGCAAGAGCTTTGGAATCGTAGATTCACCTCTAACTAGGTGGCTTTGCTGAGGTCATTTAACCTCTCTGGGCCTCAGTTTCTCCAACTGAAACGTAGAAGTAATAAAAGTGTCTTTTGTAGAGTACTGTGAAGGTTACATGTGATGGTCTTAGCACAGTATGGGATGTGTGTGAAGTGCCTGATGATGGTAGTTGTTACTGTCAGCATCCCCAGGACGTGGCGCAGGTGTGACCTCTCTAAGGAGACCCTCCTCTGGTTTGGATTTGTGAGTCCAAGCTAACCTACCAAGGCAAAGTAAGATTTTAGAAATTCTTACTTTGATTAGTTAATGTGCCTTTTAATTTTTTAAAAAAACGTGTGCATGGGCAAATGTACTGATTTCATGGGATATTTAAGCCAGTTAAGAAATCAGTGGCCAGAAAAGAGTTCCAAAGTTGCATTCACAGTTTCTCTCTTTCAAAGCCTGCTTTTCCTCCCATGTTCCCTGATTCCTCTAAGGGCTGAAAGGGTCTAGAAAATGACACCTCTCTTCCATTTCCAGGTCAGAACCATGGTTTTGGACTGATCAAACTGATTATGCCAACCTGAGCTGACACCGCCTCCCAGATTGCAGGCTTGGGGGTGACGGGGAGGCGAGTAGAGCCGGCCCCACTAAGCTCATGTGGGGCCCAGAAAGCAGACAGATCGCATCTGTCTGTGGTAGGCAGGGGTGATTAGAAAACCCAGAAGGTGGCCGGGCGCGGTGGCTCAAGCCTGTAATCCCAGCACTTTGGGAGGCCGAGGCGGGTGGATCACGAGGTCGAGAGATTGAGACCATCCTGGTCAACATGGTGAAACTCCGTCTCCACTAAAAATACAAAAAACTAGCTGGGCGTGGTGGCGCGTGCCTGTAATCCCAGCGACTTAGGAGGCTGAGACAGGAGAATTGCCTGAGCCCAGGAGGCGGAGGTTGCGGTGAGCCGAGATCGCGCCATTGAACTCCAGCCTGGGTAACAAGAGCGAAACTCCGTCTCGAAAAAAAAAAAAAAAGAAAACCCAGAAGGTGCTAAACTGCCCTAGCCCAGTTCCTCCTCCCTAACACACCATCATATAAGGAACGAGGTGCTGTTACTCTAACAGACGTCCCTCCACCAGGAAACATGAGGATTGGGGAACGAGTGTTCCTCTAACACCATCCACCACAAACCTCCGAGTCACACATGGTCTCCCTCACCCCTACCTCACTCCATATTCTGCTTATCACCAAGTCCTGTCAATTTCACTTCTGAACTATGTCTTGATTGTGCTCTCTTGGCTCTATTATACAGCTGCTAGTCCAAGACAGTATTTATTTCTCACCTGGACTCCTCACAGGCTTCCTCATCCATTTTTGCTACCTCCAATTTGTTTCCACTGCAGGTCCCAACTCCTCCTGACATTATTTTTAGCAGTTCTTTGCTGCTCTTTGGTTAAAAACTAAAATCCATCATGTGTGCCCAATGCCCTGCTGGTCTAGCCCCTGCCTGCCTCCCCAGCCTCAGGCAGCACCACCATCCCTTTCACCCACAGTGGGAGCTCCAACCACTCTGCTTTCTTTGATTTCACAGAGAAGACAGGCTTTATTCTACTCAGAATCCTTTCTCATACTTTTCCCTCTGCCTAGAATGCCCACCCTTCCTTTCTTCCAGCCTTCCTTCCTCCCTTTCCCTTCCTCCAGCCAACTGTCTCTCATCCTTCACATCTTAACTCAAATGTCACTTTTCCAAGGAAGCTTCCCAGACCAGATCAGATCTCCCTCCTAAAGCGTTCAAGGTTTTTGTGACCATTTCTTTTATAGTTTTGACAATTGGTAATAAGATTTGATTTGATTTGATTCTTTGATCAATCTCTGTGTCCCCATGATACTCTAAGCTCCGTGAAGAGAGTGGCTTTTTTTTCCACTCCTCAGCCCTTAGCATAGTAATTGGCACATAGTAAATGCCTGGTAAATATTTGTTGATTGATTGAATTAGGGAGAGTAATGACTAGCAGAAAATGCAATCCCAATGGATGGTTCTGGATATCAAATGCCCCTTTTCAAGGAAAGTAGGGCAGGCTAGGGAGACATGGAATAGGGTGTTTGTGTGTGAATAGCAGAGGGTGCAGAGGAAAAGGGTCCGTCTGGAGTCAGAGGCCAGCAGCTGGCAGCCCCACTGGCTGCATGCGGAAAACATGATGGTGGTGTCAGTAGGGATTGATGGGGTGGAGCAAAGGAGGTGATTCTTGGTATTGCCCTTCTCAGATCAGATGCATATGGGATTTGAAACTTAGCGGGAGGAACAGGAAAACACAGCTGTTGGCAACAGCCATAGCAAAAATCACCAACGTTTCTCTGGGCTGTAGGCTCCTCCAGGTTGCTGCACCCGCATGTGAGAGGCCTTTGTCATTTCATAGGATACACAGCACCTGCATTCCCTTATTAGTTTTGGGAAATCCCCATGGTGTGCGTCTCTCTGGGAGGTGGCCAGATTTATTTTCACTTGGTTTTCATGGTGGGTCTCAATGCTACCCAATATCCTTGAACAAATTCCTTTTCTGCTTAAGTCAGCCAAAATGAGTTTCTCTTGTTCGCAGCCAAGAACCATGACTGGTTTAGTCTGCGGGCAGCAGGGAAGTGATGTTTGGTTTCCCCACATAGCCAAAGCATGAGGGTGCCAAGCATGCAACACTCCAGGAGTGGACAGGGTCACTTTGGCCACCTGAAAGTTAGGGGCTCCTTAGGAATGGGGCAGGGGGAAGGTGACCATTTGGAGCCAGGAAGAGTCTTTAGATGGACTTGGGTGGAGGCCACACCAGAGAAATCATTCTGTTGTTGAGACATGTCCATGGGTGGGACACCTGGTACACCCCAAACTGGAGCCTGGGAAACACCTTTCACTCGGAGGCCCAAGAACCCACAGCTGGCTCACGGCCTGGTGGAATGCAAACCCTACCCCTCCTGGCCCTTCTGGGACTTGTTGTGCTTTTCCCGGACAAACTGCACTCGAGGATCTGTTCAAGGTATTTTTCCACTTCCGTGCCCCTGAGTCTGCTACAAAGAATAAAACACGGGAGGAAGTCATCAGTCAGAGTGTACTCACCACACTTCCCACACCTCAAATAATGGGATGTCAGAGCAGGGAAGGCTCCTGGGACCACGAGTCTTGTGGTCTCAGATGTCAGTGGGGCTCAGGATCACCCAGGAAACTCCCTCACAACGTGGGTTCCCACGGACTGCCCCAAACCCAGAGCTGATCCACTGGGCCTGGCGTGAAGCCCTAGGATCTGGGTTTTGTACAAACTTTTCAGGCAATTCTCATGTGAGTTGTTTAAATGTAGTGATTTTCATCCTTCAGCTCAGCTGACAGAAGAAGAAACTGAGACTCAAAAAGAAATTTCCTCCTGGCCCCAAACCCCCAGAGAATTGATTGCTGAGCTGAACACTGAACTCAGGCTTCCTGACACCCTCTTTCCTCTGTTGGCCAGGGTTTGGCTGGGGCATGGAAAGGGTCAGATGCATGATTTTTGTCTGCTTACAGGGTCCCCTTCCCTTTTCTAAGAGGGACAGCTTGTCATGGGAAAATGCCGAAAATAGGCAAAGATGCCTGATGCTTATCTTGGCAGAAAGGCTGCTGTGGCCTTTGTGGAGTTGGAAACCCCATAGACAAAGCCAGAAATGGATACAGCAGGGCCCTCAGCCCAGGTCCCAGTTCTGAGTCTCCCAGTGACGTGCTGTGACCTTGGACAAGTTGCCCCACTCCCTGAGTCTCAGTTTTGTCCGGTTTATAAAATGGAGACAACCCCATTTTATACAGGCTCCTGCCTGTAATCCCAGCACCTTGGGAGGCCGAGGTAGCCAGATCATGAGGTCAGAAGATCAAGACCATCCAGGCCAACGTGGCGAAACCCTGTCTCTACTAAAAATACAAAAATTAGCCAGGCACAGTGGTGCGCATCTATAGTCCCAGCTACTCAGGCAGGAGGCTGAGGCAGGAGAATCACTTGAACCCAGAAGGCGGAGGCTGCAGTGAGCCAAGACCATGCCACTGCATGCCAGCCTGGGTGACAGAGCAAGACTCTGTCTTAAAAAAAAAAAGAAGGGTGGGGGACAACCCTGCTCTCCACTGTCTGTCCTGCCTACCTTGCCAGCCTCTGATGTGAATGTACTTTGAAAACTCCCAAGGGCTGCCCAAGCAGAAGGGATTACGGACACTGGAGGTGTGACTAGAATACTAATTTCCACCCAGGGTCCCTTGAGGACATGCTGGGCCCATCTTGGAAACTAAGTAGAGGAAGCTAAGAAGCTGTCAGCAAGCTTGGGGGAGACTGTGAGAGCCTTATGGGCTGGCTGGCAGGGAGAGCCCTTTCTGCTCACACAGCCTGTTCATGCTCCTGTGTCAGGGAAAGTGCCATGAGCGAGGACACTCACATAGGCAGGTGTGTGCGTGCTGGATGAGGGAGGGGCATGGGGAGTCACTGGATCAGCGCCCTCTTGCCTCTGGCCTGGTACTGCCAGGACCCTTTACCCATCTCTTAAAGTGTCCTGGCTCAGGAGCCCTGGAAAGTATTCAGAGGAGCCCAGGAAGTCACCCCCCATCCTTTCATGTTTGTTTTGGTTGTTGCAGCAGGTTTGAGAGGGTGGATTAGCTCAGTCACCCTCTTTCCTTCCGACCACGTCAGAGCCATTTTCCCAGCTGGTGGGTGTCCCTATTCTGAAGTTATCAGGCTGCCAGGATGCTTACACGGTGCTGCCAAACACTTGCTTTGTCACCTGGCCCAAGTCACTTCATCTCTCTGAGCCTTTTTCTCATCTGAAAAGAGGGGAAGCAATTCCTGTGCCTCCTTCCACTATAGGGTTGCTGTGTCCCGTGAGAGTGGGTGTAGTCAGCTTTGTTACACGGGAAGGAATGCCATTCTCTTATAGAATAAGTCAGGACAGAGGAGGCCTGGACAGGGGACTGCAAAAGGGGATGGTTAACAGAAATGTCCCCTACTCCAGAAGGCAGGAAAGCTCTGCAAAGTAAACTCATTCCCGTCTCTAGCTGGGCTGTCCCAGGGCAGCAGGTCCTTTGCCTCATGAGACACCCGCGTTTTGCCATGCTGGGCGCAGCCTAGCGACTCTGAGAGGAGAAGACGTATCAGACTCGGGGGCATCACGGTGAGGAAACCCAGAGAAAAGCTTTCAGAAACCTAAGCAGACACATTCCTGGGCCCAGGTATGACGTTGCCTAGGCCAGTGCTTCTCAAACTTCAAGATTTTAGCAGAATCCTTCCTTATCAGATTTTTTTTTTTTTTTTTCTGAGACAAGGGCTCGCTCTGTGGCCCAGGCTGGAGGGCAGTGGTGTGATCATAGCTTACTGCAGCCTGAAAGTCCTGGGCCCACCTCAGCCTCTTCAAAAGCTGGGGCTACAGGTGCCACCGTGCCCAGGCAAGATACCGCTGAAGAATCACCGAGCCTTCAGGAAGTAGCACTGATTCATTGCACAGATGGGGAAATGAAGCTCTAAATGATGGACTGTGACCAAAGCCATGCAATAAACCCGCAGGTAAGACAAATAGGCACACCCACTTCAAATGCAAGGCTAACCCTTCGCACGGGTGTGGCATCAGAGAAAAATGGAAAGGGTCCTTCATTTAGGGGTCCTTTCCATAGCCTGAGGATGGAGGCTTCCTAAGAGTCAAGCGGGTAGGTAAATAGGGGCAATTTATTGACACAATTGCAATAAACAAATCTTACTGGGCCATCAGGAAACTCATGGTCCCCTTTGAAAATGGAGATCTGGGCCGGGCGCGGTGGCTCAAGCCTGTAATCCCAGCACTTTGGGAGGCCGAGGCGGGTGGATCACAAGGTCAAGAGATCGAGACCATCCTGGTCAACATGGTGAAACCCCGTCTCTACTAAAAATACAAAAAATTAGCTGGGCATGGTGGCGCATGCCTGCAATCCCAGCTACTCAGGAGGCTGAGGCAGGAGAATTGCCTGAACCCAGGAGGCAGAGGTTGCGGTGAGCCGAGATCGTGCCATTGCACTCCAGCCTGGGTAACAAGAGCAAAACTCCGTCTCAAAAAAAAAAAAAAAAAAAAAAAAAAGAAAATGGAGATCTGGCCAGGCACGGTGGCTCACGCCTGTAATTCCAGCACTTTGGGAGGCCGAGGCGGGTGGATCACGAGGTCAAGAGATCGAGACCATCCTAACATGGTGAAACCCCGTCTCTATTAAAAATACAAAAAATTAGCTGGGCATGGTGGTGCGTACCTGTAATCCCAGCTACTCAGGAGGCTGAGGCAGAATTGCCTGAACCCAGGAGGCGGAGGTTGCGGTGAGCCGAGACCGCGCCATTGCACTCCGGCCTGGGTAACAAGAGCCAAAAAACTCCGTCTCAAAAAAAAAAAAGAAAAAAAAGAAAATGGAGATCTTTGCCGGGATGTGTCTGAGGCATTGAGCCTCTTTCTGAAATAAAGCAGAAGCAGGTCAAGCAAAACAGGACAAATGGACATTCCTTCCAGCTGCCTCAGCCCCGGCCCTCCTCCAGCCTCCCCAGAGCACTGGTGGCCAGGTCTGGCCAGTGGCCAGCGGGAGACTGACCCATCCGCACAAAGGGCCCCAGGTGTCTTTCAGCGGCGGCCACAGGGCACCTGAATGAGCACGAGGCAGAGAGCTCGTGCGGAGCTGTGGAAGTGGCTGTGGAAGTGGCTTTTGGCGGAGCTGTGGAAGTGGCTTCCTGCCACAGTAGCCGACAGCTCAGAGGTGGGAGTGAGGCGTCAGACCCCCAGATCCCTCGACCGCGTTCACTCGGGACAGGTGCGCGAACGGAGGCAGGATCCGCACAGGCGAGGAGACCACCGACGGGGACGGCCGGCCGGGCGCACGGTTCCGTCACTAACCCGTCCCTAAGCTTGAGGCTTCGGGGAGGGGTCGCCCAGCTGCAGGGCCGCGGGGGCCGGGAAGAGCGGGGACTGGAGAGAGCCTGGATGAGGCGCCGGGGCGGCTACGGCTCCCAGGGAGCGGATGAGTAGGGGAGCCGCGCGCACATCTGGGCCTGGGGCGGGGTATCGCCGAGGGGGGCGCAGGACCCGCCCGCGATGAGCGCAAGGCCCCTGCGCCTCGGCTCTCCTCAGTGGGGATTTTCCTCACTTGGAAAACACACGGGTTATGGGGGTGGGGGGGTGGTTCATCGTCGCGCAGGGAAACTCGGGGACAGGTTCTGATCAAGCCCTTCATCCCAGTCACAGGTGGCAGGGGGCCGGGCACCACGACCTCGATGTTCAAGGCGCACGCTCTCTCCCCGCCCTCCTACACCTCAGCGGCGCCAGGCACTGAGAGATCTTCAGGATGTTCCACGTGGGGGCGGGCGCGGTGGCTCATGCCTGTAATCCCAGCACTTTGGGAGGCCTAGGTGGGTATATCGCAAGGTCAGGAGTTAAAGACAATCCTGGCCAACATGGTGAATCTCCGTCTCTACTAAAAATACAAAAATTAGTCGGGTTTGGTGACACAAGCCTGTAATCCCAGCTACTCGCGGGCTGAGGCAGGAGAATCGCTTGAACCCGGGTGGTGGAGTTTGCAGTGAGCTGAGATTGTGCCATTGCACTCCAGCCTGGGCGACAGAGAAAAGAAGGACAGGAAGAAAATAAAAGAGGAAGGAAGGAAGGAAGAAGGAAGTGCCGCTGCCCTAAGGGCAGTCGAGGTGGAGGAGGAAGGGGGAGGGTTTAGACCCCCACCCCCATTCCACCCAAGCACCCCCTCTTAGTCTTTGCAGCTTGGAGACTTTGCCTGAGAGGTCGTTTCACACAGCTGCTAGATCCGCTTTCAAGGCTGTTCTCATTTTCACTTCGTGGTGCATACATAACCTTGGGCCACTGAAAAACCCTGGTATCTCAGGTTCCCTATCCACAACAGTAACAGGACTTTCCTGACCTTGTAAGGATTAGTCAGTAAACGCTTGTGAGCATTTAGAACATACTGAGTCTGGAAGACTCAACATATTGTTTGCTGGATGAGCTGGGTGTGGTGGCCTGCACCTGTAGTCCCAGCTACCTTGGGAAGCTGAGGTGGAGGATCACTGGAGCCCAGGAGTTCGAGGCCAGTCTAGGCAACATAGCCAGACCTTGTCTGTTAAAAAAATGTATTAGATGTTCCTGTTATTGTTATCACTATTGTTTACCCATGAGGAGAGTGAAGCCCAGCAAGGAGATGGCATTTGCTGCCTAGATGATATGCCCAGTTGGTAGTAGAACAAGGAGTAGTAACAAAGTTTCCTGACTGCCCAGATGGAATCCATTATTTCTTGGGCATTTAGAGGTTGCTACTTCACGGAAATCTTTGAAGCTAAGCAGATTAACAAAAGCCCACTTGGTGATAGCCCATGCTATGTAAGGGGTCTCTGGTACAACCTCCACGATCCTCAGGAACAGGTGGAGTGAGGGGAGGAGAAAGTGGAAGAGAGAAAGGAGGGTGGGCATAGAAGGAGGAGATGGAAGAAGAGGAGTCTTGAGTCTTGTTAGCTCAGCCACTAAACAGAAGGTGATTTCACTGAGGATGCTTCCAAGAGGATACCTTCATTAAGAAGAATTAAGCTGGGTGTGGTGGCTCATGCCTGTAATCCCAGCACTTTGGGAGGCCGAAGCGGGCGGATCACCTGAGGTCAGGCGTTCAAGACCAGCCTGGCCAACATAGAGAAACTCCATCTCTACTAAAAATACAAAAATTAGCCAGGTGTGGTAGCAGGTGCCTGTAATCCCAGCTACTTGGGACGGTAAGGCAGGAGAATCACTTGAACTGAGATCAAACCACTGCACTCCAGTCTGGGTGACAGAGTGAGACTCTGTCTCCAAAAAAAAAAAAGTATTAAGCTGTTAGGTTGTGTGTGGTGGCTCATGCCTGTAATCCCAGCACTTTGGGAGACCAAGGCAGCGGATCACCTAAGGTCAGGAGTTCAACCAACCCGGCCAACATGGTGAAACCCCATCTCTACTAAAAATAAAACATAAAAAATTAGCCAAGTGTGGTGCTGTGTGCCTGCAATCCCAGCTACTCGGGAGGCTGAGGCAGGAGAATCGCTTGAACCCAGGAAGCAATGATTGCAGTGAGCCAAGACTGTATCACTGCACTCCAGCCTAGGCAGCAGAGCAAGACTTTGTATCAAAATAAATGTGCAGTGCAAAATAAAATTTAAAAATTAAAATTAAAAATATTTAGAAAGCCGGGCACGGTGGCTCAAGCCTGTAATCCCAGCACTTTGGGAGGCCGAGGCGAGTGGATCACGAGGTCGAGAGATCGAGACCATCCTGGTCAACATGGTGAAACCCCGTCTCTACTAAAAATACAAAAAATTAGCTGGGCATGGTGACGCGTGCCTGTAATCCCAGCTACTCAGGAGGCTGAGGCAGGAGAATTGCCTGAACCCAGGAGGCGGAGGTTGCGGTGAGCCGAGATCGCGCCATTGCACTCCAGCCTGGGTAACAAGAGCGAAACTCCGTCTCAAAAAAAAAAAAAAAAAAAAAAAATTTAGAGGGCCAGTTCTTCACCATGTGAAGAAGAAGAACTAGCCCTCTAAAATATTTCAAGTTTAAGAGTTTTGTTCAGAGTATAAGGATGACAGTTTGGTTGCCTATTGTCTTGGCCTGTTTTGTGTTCAATTTTGACTCAGTCCCAACCTCATGAATCTCTCCTTTCAATCAAAGGGGAGCTACAGCCCCCTGTGGCCCAGGTGAGGTCAGGGAGGCTGTGGCCTGCGTGGAGGGAGCCCTCTTCATTGCCTGAGGAATAGTTAGTGCTTGCACCCAGTAGTTAGAGACAGTCTGGTTCTAAATCCTGTCACTTTCTAACTAGGCAAGGTATTTAAACCTAAGCTTCATTTTAATCATCTGTAAAACTGGGATAATAAATCTTGCCTCATAGTATCACTGGAAGAATCAAAGGGGATAATGTGTATAAAATCTTAACCCAGGACTGACATGTAGCAAGTGCTGAATAAATGCTTATTACTTATGATCAGATGTGGCTTCCTGCCCCATGTGCATGCGATGGCTTCCTCATTGCCCAGGCATCTGGGCTAGGAGTTTCGTTAGGATTTGGTTTGCATACAAGGAAAGAATCCCAAAACTGTAATAATGCAGAAAAGATAGAAGTTTATTTCTTCTCACATAAAATCTGAATGAGGGGGTCAAAGGTGGCATGTGGTTCCCAGTGTCTGGGATCCAAATACTATCTTGTTGCAATGTCACAAATGTCTTGACTTTATGGTCTAAGATGGCAGCATCCCAAGTCCCAGGCTGCAGAATGAAGTGCTGAAGGAGCCAAAGAAGATGCGCGTAAGCTCCCCTTAAGGAAGCTTCCAGGAAGCTGTTGTACTACCATTTCTGCTTACATCCCATTGGCCAGAACATAGTCATATGACTACCCCCTAGCTGCAAGGGAGTCTGGGGAAATGTAGTCTTTATTATGGCAGCCATGTGCTCAGCCGAACATTGGTGGATCTATCCCTATAGAAGGGGAAAATGAATACAGGAACATGCAGCAATCTCTGCCCCCAAGTCCCAGCTTGTCTAGGCTAGCTAGGCACCTGGAAGCCAAGCACCTGAGCACTAGAAAGCAGGGATGGGCACATGCGGCTTCTCCTCAGCCATCCTCAGTGGCTCAGTCTGCAGCTGAGAACCTGGAACTGGAACTGAAACTTGGGCCTCTTGCCATGGGTCTGAGAAAGCCCCGCCATGTTTAACCACCTCCCTGGTGCTTCCGAGCCTCAACTAAAGGCAGGAGGGATACTAGAGAGGCAGCTGACTCCTGGCCAAGGAGATGACAGTGAGCAAAGTTGCAGCTCTGAGGGGCAGAGGGCCCAGCAAGCTGGCAGGCTTGGCACAGTTTGGTGGAGTTGCCCACTGCAGGACACATAACTGCAAATTGCGGGGAGGCTGGGCCACCAGCCAGAGCTGCAATCCAAGTGCCTAACTGGAAGGACACAGAGGCACCGGGGGCTCTGCCCTTCTTCCTGTTAATGAGAACACTCCAGCAAGCCACCTGGCCTTTGCCAGGCTCCAGCACACCTGTCTCCCGTCCCGCCTGGGCTTTCTTTTATCCCAAAAAGGTCTCTGAAAAGGGGAGGAAAAGTTGCCTGCATCTCCCCATACTGGCGCTTCTGAAACAAGCCCTCGGCCCTTTCTGCTCCCGGAATTTCACTATTAGTAGCCGCCAGGGGACAGGCGTTCCAGCTCTCCCTCCCCAGGTCTAGCCGCAGATCTGTCACTTGGGATGCAGCATCCCCTCTCCTCTGGCCATCCTTTTCCTGGCTGTGCCTTGGAGTCACTTCTTTTTTTTTTTTTTTTTTTTTTGAGACGGAGTTTCGCTCTTGTTACCCAGGCTGGAGTGCAATGGCGCGATCTCGGCTCACCGCAACCTCCGCCTCCTGGGCTCAGGCAATTCTCCTGCCTCAGCCTCCTGAGTAGCTGGGATTACAGGCACATGCCACCATGCCCAGCTAATTTTTTGTATCTTTAGTAGAGACGGGGTTTCACCATGTTGACCAGGATGGTCTCGATCTCTCGACCTCGTGATCCACCCGCCTCAGCCTCCCAAAGTGCTGGGATTACAGGCTTGAGCCACCACGCCCGCTGCCTTGGAGTCACTTCTTAGAAATAAGGTTCCTGGGCTCCACTCAAGACTTACTGGTTTTGTTTTTTTAACCAGTTTCCCAGGAGACTCATGCGCAGTGCATTTAGGATCCAAGGGGCTGGATGGCTTTTGAGTCCAACTTAGAGTGAAGTGGTTCTGACGGGGTCAGAGCTGTCTCAACAGTGCCCCGGGCAATGGGGACACCTTCTATCCGCCCTTTCTTCTCAGGGGCTGGAGTTCTTCAAGCCTCTCAACATTATTGTACTTGCTTTTCAAAGAGTCCATCCTCCCGAGATGCTAAGCCGTTCTCGTCCCGCCCTGTTGGCTGTGAAATGTCCTGTCGAGTGCCCCACTTCCTGTTTTTATCTGTCAAAACCGTCTTCACTTGTCAAGGCTCAGCTGAAAGACAACCTCCTTTAGGGAGCATCCGTAATCTGCCCACTGAGATTTTCCTGCTGCCACGAACTTCGCTGGTACATCCACAGTAGCCCAGCCTGTAGTTCTCCAGGTGGGTGCGTCCTGTCTGCTCCACTCCCTCACGCCCTCAGCCCCACAGGACTGGGAACTCCTCGAGGCCAGGAATCAAATCTTACCATAGATATCCTGCAGCCTGATTACAGATAGCTCTTGACCCTGAACGCTTACGGAGAAAATATAGGAAGCCAGGGCCTGGGTACGACAAACTGAGTGGTAACAGAGTCCAAACACAGATAGCCAGGGGCAGGAAGGACTGGTCCATTCCCCTCCCCTAAGCTGAATGAATGAATGGGCTGATCCCCCTGGATAATATTCAGGGTTTCTATTCCAGAAAAACAACAACAACAACAACAAAAACACGCTTCTTTGTCTGGGATGGACTTATCTAGGCTTTTAGGCTCAAGGCCTTTTGGCTGATAATTTCTTTTTTTTTTTTTTTTTTTGAGACGGAGTTTCACTCTTGTTACCCAGGCTGGAGTGCAATGGCGCGATCTTGGCTCACCGCAACCTCCGCCTCCTGGGTTCAGGCAATTCTCCTGCCTCAGCCTCCTGAGTAGCTGGGATTACAGGCACGTGCCACCATGCCCAGCTAACTTCTTTTTTTTTTTTTTTTTTGTATTTTTAGTAGAGACGGGGTTTCCCCATGTTGACCAGGATGGTCTCGATCTCTTGACCTCGTGATCCACCCGCCTTGGCCTCCCAAAGTGCTGGGATTACAGGCTTGAGCCACCGCGCCCCGCTTGGCTGATAATTTCTTAATCCGCTCAGCAATCAGGAAATCTTCAGGGATTTCCAGGAAGGTGGTGATGAGGGTTGTGGAGGCTGATCTGCATTTAGCAGTAAGGAAAGGGGGCCTGGAGAAGACAATGGCCTTCTCTGCCCTAGGCCTCTAGGATTCAACCTTCAGTGTGTCCCCATTGGTTCAACCTTGAGTATGTCCCGTTTTCTGTCTGTGCCTCTAGAACGCTCTTGGGCCACAGTGTCTGCATTTCTCAGAAAGGATCGGGTAGGGATGGGAAAGGATTTTTTAGGCCATGACTGCACCAGCCGGGCACCTACTGAGTCCCCTCTGCTGTGCCAGGCGCTGTGCCGGAGAGCTTACACACTCTGCAAAGTACAGATGGTCATCCCCATCATAGACATAAAGAAACCGAGGCTTGCAACACTCACTGGCACCAGCCCTAGTGTTAGTGTTAGTGTTAGTGACCCTCCCCATTTCGCCCCAAAAAAGAAACTAAGGCTCAGAGAAAGCAGATAACTTGGCAGTCTTATGCAACCAGGAAGCAGCAGAACAGGCTCAAGGTCAGGTGCATCTGACTCCAAAACTTCTGTTCTTTCTAACTGACCTCACCCAGAACACAACTGCCAGCAAGGCCTGTTTCTTTCCTCTGCCTCTGGCTGCAGGGTCTCTGAGGTCCCTTTCATCTCTAACAGGGCATCATCTGTGAGCTCTCTTTCCCAGGGACCACCTCGGTACAATCCACACAGGTGAGGAGGGGACCAGCAGGGACTAAAGCCAGACACACAGCTCTGCCGCTCACTCTCAGTGACCGAGGCCCCACTGTCACTAAACACACAGCAGCGGGGAGGGGTTGCCAGCTGCAAGGCCCGAGGGGGTCCAGAAGGGGAGGGAATTGGAGGACGTCTGGGGGCGAGGGGAGAAGCGTGGACCCTCCAGATGTGCCCCTTCTTTCTCTGCTGCCGAAAACCAAGAGCCTATCCCTTTTTAATGTTCTGCGGTTTTCTTTTGTTGTACGCTTAACCGCACAGAAAATAAACCCCTAAGGTCGAAAACTCCAATCTGCCATGTGCTCACGTGGTGGACACCCTTCCACATCTGGGTGCAACCTGAACCTGTGGTCTGGTTCTGCCCTCGGACTCCACATCACGTGCGTGGTCCCGCCTGTCCAGAGCTCCCTGCCTGGTTATTCTCCAAGCGGTCCCAGCCCCGTTTGCTTGGCAACCTCACGTTACTGGCATCTGGGTTTCCAGGGGCCCTCATGTTTTATTATTCCTTTGACAAAGTCACGGGGCTCCCTAAGTAAGGAGAGCCCCTGCCCGCTCGCACCTCTCACATCAGCTGTCCGTGAGGGGTTCCAAGGCTGTGCGGGGAAGAAGACGGGCTGAGCGTAGACTGAAAATGACTATTTTTATTTACATGTGATAGAATCAAGCCTCTCACTTCCCGGCCCACGTCCTGGCCACTGTTACCCTGGGTTACCCTGGGCTAGATTGTGAGCTCTGGGAGGGCAGTGAGCTGCCCACTGTGAGACAGGGCCTGGTACAAAGAAGAGATTCAAGTAATAAAGGGCTGAGGGAGAGGCAGCAGCTGTGCCAGCATAGGCTACACCTCAACATATGGCACTGGGACCATCAGCAGCTCCTCCCCACTTCCCAGCACCACCCCTGAAGTCCCATTGCGCTGCCTCCACTGGAAAGAGAGCCTGTCAGTCCTGCCAGCCTGCATGGAAGAGTCTGATGCCCCTTGTGATGTCACCTAGCTGTCGCCACTCCCTCATGGCCTGCTGCTCTTGAGGCGGCTTCCTGAAGATGCCCCGAGTCTCCATAAAGCATGGATCTCTCACCCTGCACCATGTGCCATCTCTGCTTCTTACAGCAAGTCCCATGCCACTTTTTCCACCACTGGTCAGACATCATGAGCCAAAATCTTTGTGCAGAACACAATGTCGGTGGAGAGAGAGAGGCTGCAGCAGAGTCAACGATCCAGTCACAGAACACCTGGCTGAATGGCCCCACAGAACACTCACTGGCTGAGAGTGGCCAGCAAGTTGGTGACAGGTACAGCTGCACGCCCACTACGGAGACCTTTGTTGTCTGGGAGAGAGGTGAGCGGCACTCCGAGGCCCCAGGAACCACGGGCAGTTCCTCCTGAAACTGGAGTGGCTACAGCTGAAGCTGAGAAGAGCAGCCAGCCTGCTGCTGTTTCTGAAGGAGCCAGTGTGGTTAGTGCGCTGCAATGAAACTCATCTATAATTTGATAAGTGGGAGTAGCCTTACATTTTATAGAGTAATTAAGTCTCACCGAGGGAGCAGCACATGGTGTTTCTGGGACCCAGTGTCTCCTGAGGTCAGTCCCCGTTCACTCCCCGTCTCTACACATCTTCACAGAGTCCAGGATGGCCCCTGCTACAGTCCTGGGAATGCTTCGTGCCCCTGCTCTCTCCACCCTCCAGCCCTCCCTCACCACCCAGGCCCCTGGGAGATGGCAGACACTGCAGACACACGTGCAATGAGACAGGGAAGCCTGGGCCTCCCTTTCCAGGCTGCTCTGCAAAACTGTGGACTCAGGGGAAGCTGGCTGTACTGCTCCCCCACCTGCCCGCCGCCCCTTCACCAGGTTCTCACTGCAGAGTCCAGCCCAGCTCTGGGCCCTGAGGGTAAAGGAAGGGGATTTGGGTACAGAAGCCAGATAGGGCTGGGCACGGGGGCTCACGCCTGTAATCCCAACACTCTGGGAGATTGAGGCAGGTGGATCACCTGAGGTTAAGAGTTCAAGACCAGCCTGGCCAACAAGGTGAAACCCATCCCTATTAAAAATACAAAAAAAAAAAAAAAAAATTAGCCAGGCATGATGGCGCACACCTGTGATCCCAGCTATTCAGGAAGCTGAGGCAAGAGAATCATTTGAACCCGGGAAGCAGAGGTTGTGGTGAGCTGAGATTGCACCACTGCACTCCAGCCTGGGTGATAGAGCGAGACTCCACCTCGAAAAAATAAAAAAAGGAGCCAGATGGCCTGGGTCTCTATCTTGGCTCTCTCATTTGCTGGCTCTGTGACATTGGGCAAATCACTTCGCCTCCCTGAGGCTCAGTTTCCTCATTTGTAAAATGCAGACAATGATACTGCCCGATATACAAGCTGTTTATGAGGATCAGCCGAGAGATTTGCCATGAACTCACTTGGTTAGTAGGGAGTGAGGAATATCAGCATCTCACCAAAGATAGTAAACCTGTCTCAAAGTGCTTGGCTGCTTGAGGGAAATTCAAATGGCCATTCAGCCTGGTGTGTGTCATCAAGAGTGAGGGACTGGATAGCCACAGCTGACACCTTCTGTTCAGACAGTGAGGAGATGGAAATATTGTCAAATGGGGGGGCCTGGGCTCTTAAACCTGACTCCGCCATTTCTAACCATCTGGAAGTCTCTTTCGGAAGGGTTATTCTGTGCAGGTCTGTGTCATAACCAGGTACCAAAAAAGTTCAGTGGGGTGGTAGATTTCAGCTCAGTCTTTGGATAAATGTTTCTGAACCAAGGAAATGTCCTCTTAGGAAGTAACACGCTCCCTGTCACTGGAGGGGTTCAAGCCCTAGCTAGCAGGCTCCTCATTCAGGCACGATGATGGCTGAGTGCCCTTTCCTCCCCTGGGGTTGCGGGGGTCCTGTTTCTTCCCCTGGGCTTGCGGGCAGCCTGTTTCAGCCCTGGCCCCTCACCCAACAGCTGCCAGCCTATGCCTCTGAACGTGCCACTCACAAGTCACCCTTCTTTAGTGCCCGCACACACTAGAGAGGCCTCATATGCTATGGGGTTGTTTCATCTCCCCCAGAGCACCAGAGCCCCTCAGCCCGCTTGTTCGGTCTCTTTGAGTAGAAATCATCACTGACGTCTCAAGTGCTGTGCTCATATAAACCTCAAACCCTTTGAGGGCAGCTCCAGAATTCGGCACTGCCTGCTTGGTCTTCGCATTCCTAGAGCCTGGCCTCGGGAATGGCCACAGCAGAGCAGACTTCCTGCTGGAAAGATGCTGGGGGCTCCTCCAGCACCTTCTCTTGCAGCGGGCAGTGCTCAGAGCCCAAAACGGGAAGGGAAGGAGGGGCTGGCTCGAGTGGCAGGACCCGATGGTTGCTGCTGTAGAGGCTGAGAGCCTCCTTGCCATTACATAACTGAGGTCTTTTTCCCTCCTATTTTAGATCCTGGTGCCATCTGCCCTGATTTTCCTGCATCACCAGCTCTGGGCTGGAGGTTAGATCTGGCTTGACACCCAGCTCTACCTCTCACTTGGGGACAGACTTGGAAAAGCCCGTTTCCTTATCGGTAAGTAAGATAACCCCACCCTGCCTACCTGCCAGGCTTGCTGTGAGAATCAGGTGAGAGGCGGCAGCAGTGGCTGGGTAGCGGGTCCTGCACTGGACACTCATGCCTGGTTGCTCTCCGGCCAACCCAGCCAGGGGAGCCTCTGCCTGCTCATGTCAGCTCCTGTATCACAAGCAGTTTGCACAGGTTTGCAGAGCCGGGTCCTGTTTGAAATACAGGCAGTGAACAGACCTCACAAGTGGGGAGTCTTTGTCAGACCCCCTGCCATGGGTGGCAAGGGCGCAGCCCTCGCAGCTTGTGACAGGTGGGGCTAGGCTGGCTGTCGCCTGCTCACAGCCTCTCGGCCCCGGGTGGAATGCTAAGCGCAGCAGGTGCTCTGCAACAAGGCACAGTCAGGCACATCTTGCAAAGAACCCTTGCCCAAGCTCCAACCATCAAGGGAGGGGTTTGTGCTAGCTGAGTCACCAGACCATGGGTCCACACAAAGGTCTCCTCCCTACCCCTTACTCTGATAAGGAGTGGCTCTCTGCCAGCAGACAAGCAGTGAGGGTCTAGGTGCCTGGTGACCCCAGCTGGCTTCACTTCCATAGCTGTTGTGAGCCACAGTGTAATGTGACAGTGAAGAGTGCCCCTCAGGAGACTTGTTCTGGCCCTGGTTCTGCCCTGGATTTACTGTGACACTGATACTGAATGAGTCACTTCCCCTCTTTGGGCCTCAGTTATGTCATCTATAAAATGGGAACAAACACCTCTGTTTTGTCCACCTTAACTTCTCTCTCTCTTTTTTTTTTTTTTTTTTTTTTTTTTTTTTTTTTTTGAGACAGAGTCTCACTCTGTTGTCCAGGCTGGAGTGAGTGCAGTGGCATGATCTCAGATCACCGCAACCTCCCCGTCCAGGTTTAATCGATTCTCCCTGCCTTAACCTCCCAAGTAGCTGAGATTACAAGTGCCCACCACCATGCCTGGCTAATTTTTGTATTTTTAGTACAGACGGGGTTTCACCATATTGGCCAGGCTGGTCTTGAACTCCTGACCTCTGGTGATCCACCCGCCTTGGCCTCCCAAAGTGTTGGGATTATAGGTGTGAGCTAATGCCCCACGCCACCCACTCTGGAAAAGATGAAAAGTAGGTCCTACACCCACCTCTAAGCTTCCAGAAAGCCAATGGTAAACATAAGGTTTAAGTTAGCACTGCAGTTATTTGGAGGGAGCAGTACCCTGGGCTTCGCAGTCACTGGAAATGATTAAAACCAGGACAGCCTATAGGCCGGCCCAGCAGCTCGGACTTACTCAGAAGGTTCCATTAGATGAATATGCAGCTGCTCTGACATTCGGTTCTGTTGATTGAGACCCAGAGTATGTGGCCCCACTCTAGTTCCCAGGCAGGGACGCACACGTACAACTCCAAGGCTCCATCTATTTTTCTTTAATAAACTTCAGCACGAAAACAAATTCGCTCAACATGTAAAAATGCAATTCCAAAGGATCCTGCTAAAACAAAGTCCAGGACACGAAAGCATCCTACTGTTATGTGAATGCAATGGCCATCAAGCGTCCCTCTCTGCGCTCTGGAGAGTTTCAGCCCTGCCTGCCTCCCCTCCCTCCTGGAGCTGGGACAGGGCATCCCTGTCTGAAGACAGCGGGGACAGAGGCCCAAGAGGCAAGCTGAATTTGCTCATTGTGAGACTCTTTCCTTGGCACTGCCTGAACCCCATAGCCTACTCCAGCTGCCCGGGTTCTTCTGCCTTCTCCTGGCACCAGACTCCAGGTTTGGGCCACGCAGCTGCTAGAAGAGCGGGAACACTGTTTCTAAAGGGGCGTTTCTTGCGTCTTTGTTCCCAGTTTCCGAGGTGAGAATCTCGAACGCCGTGAGAACCCTTGGGCTCCGGTGGCAGCTCGGAGTCTGGGGCAATGGATGCCGGCACCGGCTGCGGAGGAGGCGAGCGCCCTCTAGCGGCAGGCCCAGCCCGCCCGGGGAGAGGCGGAAATGTTATTCGTAGTCTGATTTGTAAGGCTGGCACTTGGGACCCTGCCCTAGGCCTAAAGCCACCTGGAAGACTGGTGTTTGGTTTTGGTCCAGACATACAGGCCCTGGGCAGTTGCAGGGATGGCAGCTTTCAAACTCAAATCCAAGAAGTGATCATGCAGACTCTGACTAAAGTGGCACCACTTCTTAATTGAAAATAAGGCCAAGGCGGGAATGAAGGCTACGCTGAAGCCTTGCAGAACAGGGGTGTGTGTGTGTGTGTGTGTGTGTGTGTGTGTGTGTGTGCCTGTGTGTGTAAGCACCATGTGAGGCAAGCAGGGACCCCAAATCCACTGCTAGGGGAGAAGATGCCACAGTGTCCCACCATGGCACTGCCCCACTGACACTGGCCCCACCCAAGGCAAAACCAAGCAGACTCAAACCAGTAACAATCTGTCTTCTTAGCCAGAGAGCACCTGCACACAAGTCTACCCTGAGTCCTAAAAGAGGATGGAAAAATCTCAAGTAAAAATCTCCAGGGCCGGACACAGCGGCTCACTCCAGCACTTTGGAAGGCTGAGGCAGGTAGATTACTTGAGGTCAGGAGTTCGAGACCAGCCTGGCCAACATGGTGAAACTCCGTCTCTACTAAAAATACAAAAATTAGCCGGGCGTGGTGGTGCATGCCCATAATCCCAGCTACTTGGGAGGCTGAGGCAGGAGAATCACCTGAACCCGGGGGGCGGAGTTTGCAGTGAGCTGAGATGGCGCCGCTACACTCCCGCCTGGGGGACCAAGCGAGGTTCTGTCTCGAAAAAAAAAAAAAAAAAAAAATCTCCAGAAGGATTCCCACCCCCTCCATACAGCCAGCTCTGAGTCACTGACTGCTGGCTGGCCACAGTCACACAGCACCGTGGACATGCAGAGGCACCAGTGGGCACTCGGTATGTGTGGCTCAGATGAAGACACAGAGTTAGTCAGAAGATTCTTTGGTAGATGGATTCAAAGCAGCCCTGCAGTGCAAAATGTGAAGTGTTTCCACAGCAATGGCATGAACACATGACTGGCACTATTTATAAGCAATAAAAGGGTTATTTCATTCATCCTCTCTAAGCTGCAAATTCTTCACGTACAAAAGAAAGAAACCTGTCCTTTTTATTCAGGAGACTGGCTTGAGGATCAAATGAGAAAATTTTTTTAAACTGACAATGTGGCTTAAAGATGTAAAGGAATTTTGATTCTATCCCATAATCTGTTTTTAATATAAATAGGTTTTCCCAGAATCTCTGTATGAAAATCATCTCCAGAGAGACAGATGCACCATGTTTGCCCTGAGCTTTGGAGGCCCCTGCCTGCCACCCCACACCCCACTTCTGAAGGTGCAAGTCACTCACTATGCAAACAAGTCAGGCTGGGTTATTCCCTCTGGGTAATGCTAAAACCAGTTATGGGTCTTCCTGGGACAGTGGATAATCTACACGTGGATAATCAAGAGTTGACTCTATGGGTTCCTCCCTCCCCTCCCCTTTCACCAGGGATCCCCGATGGAGGCCACAGTGAGACTCTTCAGCGGATGTAGATCATGTCGGAGATGGCTCCAGGCAAGTGGGTCATGATCTGCATTCGCAGCCACCAGTAGTAGTCCATGGGGTGGTAGCGGGTGTAGGGGGTGGTGGCGGTCAGGGCATGTGTGACGGCCTCGATGACAGGGGACGTGTCTGTGGAGCCGCTGCTGCAGTAGGTCTCCATCCTGGCGATCTTTTCATCAAAGTACTTCTTGCCGTAGTCCTTGCGCACGACCTCAGGCAGCTCGTCCCACATCTTCTTGGCAATGGCCTGAATGCTCTCGGGGCTGTAAAGGCTGGTGGCAGCGATGAAGTTGCCAGGCTCCACCACACTGACCTTCACGCCCAGGGGGTACATCTCATATCGCAGGCAGTCCGAGAAAGCCTCCACCCCGAACTTGGTGATGCAGTATGGGGAACGGGCTGGGTTGGCCATGCGGCCCAGCATACTGCTGATATTGACGACACGGCCTACAGAGGGAGACAGAGATACCTGCTCAGGTGGCACTGCCCTATGACACAGAGGGCAGAAGTCTGGCATGTCTCCAGAGGCTTGGCTGGAACCCCTTCTGAGCCACCCAGGAGCCTTTTCATTCAGTAGGCAAGGCCAGCTCACGCCCACGCCTCAGCATCAGCACCCCTGATCTTCCTTGGGAACCTGGCTGTGCCAGGCGGGACAGGGGAAGACAACTGGGTGACAAGCAGGAGGGTACAGTGTGATGGGCAACACACGACTGACTCAAAAACCAGATCGAGCCCGATCCGGTGATAATAATTTGGGATGAAAACATAAGGGGAGAATGGGGAGGCAAGACAGCTGTGTCTGTGTGGATCTGAGCAAGGTCTGGTGCGGGTTAGGGAGAGACACAGCTTAAAACCTTCCCCTTCCCCTTATGGAGCTTAAAATTCAGCTCCAATAGTAAGATGTGCAGATCAGTCACACACTAAGGCCAAGTGTCGATCCACTGATATCAACACTGGCAATGGGGCTTGGAGGGCAGAGGAGGAAGTACCTGGGGCTGCAGCTAGGAGGGAGCCCCGAGACAGCCCTGAAAGAGGACAGGGCCTGTGCTGTTAGGCTCACGTCCCCAGCTCCATTCCACCTGGATGGAGCCCAGCACAGTCTGGCAAACAGAGCAGCAGGAAGGGGCAAGGGCAGGGTTTCTGAACCTGACTTCAGGGCTAGGACATGAAGCGAGAATCCTGCGCATTGGGAGAGTATCCTGACCCCTCTCCCTCCAAGGCCCTCAGCCACAGGCCCAGCCTGGGGGCATCAGGGGCCTCCCACTGCTCCTCCTGGGCCTGGGAACAGGGGGGTTGGAAGTGGATTGCATTTGGCCCAGCCTGGGAAGCCCAGGCAGATCTGGAACCAGTTTTCCCTAGGTGTGTACCCAGGAAGGAACTCACAGCCCATCCTGGGCACTGTGGGGAGGCACCTTTCAGAAACCTCTAAGTTACTGAAGGGTTAGGGTTTTCTTCTAAAATCCTACAGCTGCACTTCGTGTTAATGCCTATTGTTGCTAGAACTTCACAATAGATGTATGGATCTTACCCTTTTTGCCACAACTGCCTGCCATACTAGGGAAACGATCCAAGTCAATGGCTTCTAGAGTGGTTGCTCACATTTGGCCACTCACGTGGTTTGAGCGTTTTGTTGGCTTTCCTTTTTTTTTTTGAGACAGAGTCTTGCTGTGTCGCCAGGCTGGAGTACAGTGGCTCGGTCTCAACTCACTGCAGCCTCTGCCTCCCAGTTCAAGCGATTCTCCTGCCTCAGCCTCCCGAGCAGCTGGGACTACAGGGGCATACCACCACGCCCAGCTAATTTTTGGTATTTTAGCAGAGACAGGGTTTCACCATGTTGGCCAGGATGGTCTTGATCTCCTGACCTCATAATCCACCCGCCTCGGCCTCCCAAAGCACTGGATTACAGGTGTGAGCTACTGCGCCCGGCCGGTTTTCCAAATTTCTAATCTTGATTATTACTATTGTTGCTTCATACTACAATTACCTCACTTTTTAAACGACAGTATAAATAACCCATAGAATGAATATGCCAAATTTTGCTTAACCACACCCAATTGATGCAATGATGTGTACACACAGCTTTGTGCAAAGGGTGATTCCCTCTCTAGATGAGGTTCCCAGAGTGGATGGCATCTAAAATCTTTAAGCTGTTGCTACACAGACCACTGACCTCTTACCTGCTCTACTTCCTGAAAGCCACACACCTCTTTCCCTCGCCTGGCCACAGCCCCACTGCCCAGCATCACCCCGGGCTGAGCAGAGCCCCTGGGATTCATGAGCCCAGCCTTGCTAAGCTGTGGATGTTGGAGCTGCTGGGACAGGTATTTCCATTCTGAGCAAAGATGAACACACAGGGCAGGCCCCGGGGCAGGAGGGCGCTCCCTTTCCCACTCACCTTTGGCCCTTCGGATGAGAGGGAGAAAGGACTTGGTCATGCGCACTGTGCCCCACAGGTTCACTTCTGCCACCTCCTTGTAGGTCTCCATGCTGGTGAACTCCACCTCCCCGAATGTTGAGATGCCGGCGTTGTTAACGAGGCCCCACATTCCTGGACAGGAAGGGAGAGGTGTGCGGTTACCACACGGGCTTGGTCCCAGACCCTGCGGGTCTGAAGTGCTGCAGCCCTCCCTGATGTCTAGAATGTCCAGTCCTCACGTCACATCTGCTTGGCTCGATCTCTGGGCCCGGGATGGATGTCCCAGCTTGTGGCATCCCCCGGCCTCAGCGTCACTCACCTCCAACTCCCACTTCCACTCTACTCCATCCCATCCCGCCCCCACACCCCGAGTTGCACGCCCCATTCCTGTTTCCTCATCTCTACTTTGAAGCTTTCACTTACATCTTCTCTCGCTAGAAACCAGGGAAATCACAGGGGTCTTCCAGGCCAAGCCCCTTCTGCAGGACCAGAGAGGGGACCAAGCTTGCAGGTCACGCATCGAGTCAGAGGCTCAGCCAAGCCATGATCATGGGTCTGGCCCCATCCTGCTCCCCACAGAGACCTTCGTGACAACTACTCCAGTACTCCCCTCCCTCCTGGAAGCCATGGCATTCCCTGTTTGCTGGTTGTCACATGTGAGGTTCCACAGAACTGAGTACAGATCGGAGGAAATGGACACCGTCACAGTATACTTGGGTTCGCTGTTTCCTGCAACACTCGCTGAGTAAGGGACGCTTGGCTTTTGTAGACTTGGAGCATCTCGGTGCTGGAAGGTTTCCTGGAGTTTACGCAGTCTATTAACTAATCGTACAGCTAGGAAACCTGAGGCCCTGAGGGGGAAGGACAGGCTTAAGTTTATCCAGTAAGTCAGAGACAGGCCTGAAAGCGGCAATAAGGAGGTAGCCGTGTTTTGCAGAGACCTCTCGGAGTTCAGGTTTTTGGGGTGCAAAGGCTGGATGGGTCAGAGCCTCAGGACAGAGCTGGGCCCTGCCTCTTTGTTGTGGAAACCCTCAGGGTTCAGTCTCCTGTGACAAAAGCCCCGTGCTCCTTCCCGAGGTGCCACCTCAGAGCCCAGCTCCCCTCCCCGGGCCGTCCCTGCCTGTGGGAACTCAGCCCGGCTTCATTTTCCAAGTGAATCATGGAAATGAGTTTGTGTAAATGACAGAGTAATTGGTCTCTAGCTGCTTTCCTTCCGTATTACCCAAATGAAGGCTTTGTTCACTGCCCTCTGGTGCCTTCTCCTTCAATTACGGAGAATTCAGGGTGTTTATTAGCGAAAGGAAATTGCTGGCTAACAAAGTGTCCATGAACAGCTCCCTCCCACTTGCCACCAAAGCCTTGCTCACTCCCGGCTCTAGGTCTCACCTGTGACCTCCCTCTGATGCTAATGACAGGGTCAGCATCATCTGCAACAACGCCACAGCTCCCGGGGCCTCCTGCAGATGTACCCTGAGTCTTCACCCTCCTCTCTTCCCAGGAGGAGCAGCAGGCCGCTCCCCACATGTCATGGCTGACACTTCCCACGTCATCTTCGAGACCACAGCCAATGATCCTTCTCTCTCTTTCAGGCAACTTTAGCTTTCCCATTGCCCATGCCTCCAGCCCTTCAGTGCTGTACACATTAGGTGCTCAGCAAATGTGTTAGATGAATGAATGTCTACAAATACCGCATTTCCATATCCGGAAGATCCTTCTGTAACTGCGCTACTCGCTCTCCTTCCTTCCCTCCCAGGCTTCCAAAAAACACACTCTATCCACGAAGACAAAAATTTGCCAGGTGTGGTGGCAGGCACCTGTAATCCCAGCTACCCAGGAGGCTGAGGCAAGAGAATCACCTGAACCCGGGAGACGAGGTTGCAGTGAGCCAGGATCAGGCCACTGCACTCTAGCCTGGGCAACAAGAGCAAGACTCCATCTCAAACACACACACACACACACACACACACACACACACACTCTCTCTCTCTCTCTCTCTCTCTCTCTCTCTGTCTCTCTCATCTCATCTCTCCATCTCCCTTCCATACCACACTGGGTCCCAGCCCTCCAGCTGTCTTGAACCTGTACTCTCCAGGGTATCCAGGTTGGTATGCCAAGGACATCATCCCCAGTGATTCCTAGGCATCTCCTGCATCCAGCCCTGACACCTTTTTTTCACCTGCCCCCAGATACAAGGGTCCCCCAACGTCCCAGCCGAATCCTGCTCCTCTCAAATTACACTCAACTCTTAGATCCCCTCACCTTCTTCATGTGTATGAATTTTCCAGCTGTTTTGTGTTTGATTCGTAAGGGGCAATATCCCATGGCCTAAAATGCATAAAGCCCTTTTGCTACCTCAAAATAAAACAATTACATTTGACACTACTATCCAAAAGAGTTTAATGAAACATGACCTGTGAAAGATATAGCCCCTGGATTATAGCTTTGCTGACCTGGTGAGTGCTGAGAGTTTGTGGACCTAGCTGCCATCTGGCGTCCTCAGCCAATGTTCTGAATAAACCTGACAGAGGCACTCCTGCTGGCTTGGGCAACAGCAACTGGGTTCCTACAACAACCCCAAGACTGCCTCCACATCAATGGCTCCCCAGTTCTCCTCGGAAGTCATGGTTCTCTCCTCATCCCCCTCTCCTCCTGCTTCACTGCCACCTGAATGTCCGATAGGTCTCCAACTCACCCTAAACACAACCAACACATCAAGTTGCCAAGCTGCCCCAGCCTGCTCCTCGTCTTTGTTAAAGATTTCACTTTCATCTGTGACTCCTCCAGCTCCTCGACCCCTCCCCATCTAATGAGTCACCAAGTACTGTTAATATTCCAGATCGAGATCAACATGACAGCTGGCAGGTCCCTAATTAAGCCCTTTGCATGCATTAACTTCTCTGATCCTCACAACCACCCTGTAAAATAGAGCCTTAATTGTTTCATATCTGGTTGAGGCAACCGAAGCTCAGAGAGCTGAAGCACCTTGGTCAATGTCACCCAGCTAACAGGTGGGGAGGGTGGGATTTGGACCCAGATCCGTCTGAGGACAAAGCCCTCACACTCAGCCCCACACCCCAGGCTGCTGCTGGTTGCTTCTGCTGGGTGGGTTCTTCCTTCCCGTTTTCTCTGCCATTTGTTTGGGTCCTTGCTGCCTCTCTCCTGGGCTGCTGGAGAAGCCTCTTCCTGGGTCTCTTTGTCTCACTCACTCCTCTACCTCCATCTTCACCCCACCCGTCAGGTAGACCTTCTGCCCATCAGTCACTTCCTGCTCTATGGTCTCCATCCCACAGCATGGGAGGCAAGGCCTTTCCTGGGCTTCTCCCCCACTTCTCCTCATGTGTTCTGCCCGCCCGTCAGCCTGAAAGCAACTTGTGTTGAAATTCTCCCCATGCTCTTGTAGGGGTCCCATCCAGGTGTGAGCATTGGACCGCTCTCAGAGCACTACCACCACTTCACAGATGGGCAAGCTGAGGCCCACACAGGGTGCAAGCCCACCAGGTGCTAGCCAAGGTCACATTTCTAATAAGAAGTGAAGCCCAGGTCAGGCGTGGTGGCTCACGCCTGTAATCTCATAATCCCAGCACTTTGGGAGGTTGAAGCAGATGAATCACCTGAGGTCAGGAGTTTGTGACCAGCCTGGCCAACATGGTGAAATCTCTTCTCTACTAAAAAAAAAAAAAAAAAAAAAAAAAAAAAATTAAATTTAAAAAAATTAGCTGGGCATGGTGGCAGATGCCCATAATCCCAGGTACTCCGAAGGCAGAGGCAGGAGAATCGCTTGAACCCGGGAAGCGTAGGTTGCAGCGAGCCGAGATCGCACCATACTGCACTCCAGCCTGGGCGACAAAGCAAGTCTCCATCTCAAAAATATATATATAAATAAATAAAATAAATATTGACTGACTGACTGGTAAGTGATGTGCCAAGATCAGGCCATGCCCACAGCCTGCTCTTGGGCTCCCAGGCTCGGTGTCCCCTGGGGTGGGGGCAGGGAGGGCTGGTCACAGCCTGCGGATGTCCTCCCTGGGGCAGGGGACCCGTGCAGAGGGCTCCGGCTCACATCAGATAGTCTCCTTCATCTCGCCCCCCGCGGCTGGCTCCCCATGCTTTGGCAGCAACTGTTCCACAGAGCCAGGGGGCAGGGCATCAAACTCGCCCTCCAAATGTGCCCCCATGGTGGGGGAAGAGGAAGAGAACCCCGATGAAATGCCCTGCGTGGGGTAAGCGGGGAGACGGAGCAGAGGGGAGAGGAAGACCGGCAAGAGAGAGCGCGCTAGATGGGGGTCACAAAACTGCATATCTGACAGATGTACTGTTTTTTCTTTTTCTTTTCTTTTCTTTTTTTTTTTTTTTTTTTTTTTGAGACGGAGTTTCGCTCTTGTTATCCAGGCTGGAGTGCAATGGCGCGATCTCGGCTCACCACAACCTCCGCCTCCTGGGTTCAGGCAATTCTCCTGCCTCAGCCTCCTGAGTAGCTGGGATTACAGGCACGCGCCACCATGCCCAGCTGATTTTTTGTATTTTTAGTAGAGATGGGGTTTCACCATGTTGACCAGGACGGTCTCGATCTCTTGACCTCGTGATCCACCCGCCTCAGCCTCCCAAAGTGCTGGGATTACAGGCTTGAGCCATGTACTGTTTTTTCATATCTAAAAGTCTTCAAATCTTTTCCCAAAAACAAATGCAGTATTGGCTAAGTAAGTTCATGGTGAGTGGTTTCTCCAGCCCTCCAGAATGCGGAAAAAGCAGCAGGGGAAGGTTTGTGCATCAAGCTGGTGCTGGGATTTGAGCTCAGATCCCCTGCACAGAGAGGGTGAGTGCCTCCCCTCTGCGTGGGCTGGGCCCATCCTGCCTTGCAGGTTAGGCTTCCTGGCCAGTCCACTACGGAGAATGGAGGTGGTTCTGCCCCAGAGAAGTAGGGGACAGAGGGCTAGCACCCCCGGCCTGGTGCGTTCTCTGCTCAGGTCTCTGGTGATGATGCCTTTCCATGGGCATCTTAGATCACCACAAAACCCACACTATAATCAAGTGGCTTTATGGCGCTGATGGAGCTGTTTTCCTGCCCAGTAGTTTATGAAGGCAATATTCCAGCTGCCCAGGGAAGGTGGGAGGGAGGAGAATTTACTGCCAGGGAGGGGCGAAGCAGGCTGCAGGTTCTGAACTGGTAATCATCACAGCGGGACCCATTCTGCCTTTTCTTAATGGAACAGGAGCACTAGCTCTGCCTGTTAATTATTAAACAGATGTTCAGTGAGAACAGAGAATGGAGGGGCCTGTGACTGGCCTGTTGGGAGGATGGGAACGGCAGTGGGCTGATGAGGCAGCACATCAGCGACAGGCAGAGCAGCAGCGTCACTGATAGCCACACACGAAGCCTCTGAGGCGTTGCTCTGAGCGACCCCATGTCCACCTGCTTGATACATGCTCAGCAGAGCTCCCAGCAAGGAATCTCGTCACTCCTCCCATTTCCTCCTCCTTCCCAGACACTGGAGCTGCCCCACCCCATTCTGAGGGAAAGCAGAGGCCTGCATGCGACATACCCTTTCTGCCTGAGCTGTCAGGGAGCTCAAAGGTAAACTTCAAGATTCGCTTCTCCAGACGCTGCTGGGGGCCCCGCTCCAGGGAGCTCCATCCCCCACTGCTGTCGTCTACGTGAATGGCACCACTTGGTGGAGACACAGCTCCTCCCACCAAGGTCCTCCACTGGGTGAACTGGAAGGGTATTTTAGTCCTTATGCTACTGGAACTTTCTGTAGCTTTTGACCCTGTTGGCTAGTGGTACTGCCCCCCCTCTCTGACAGCTGTCTCTCCCCTCCTCTGACCCAAACACTTATATTCCCAGGGGTCCCTCTGTGCGTCTCCCTGATTCCCCATGTTACCTCCTGCCGTGGGCACCTGCTCTTCCAGCCGGGACAGTCCCTCGGTGGGAGGCGCTTCGGTATCTCCCCATCTCCCAACCTGCTCCTGCAGTGCAGGCCACCAGGTGTCCAGGACAGAGATTTCACGCCTCACCTCATCCCCCCATCCAAGTCACCAAGTCCGGCCAGCTTCGCCTTCTCAGAACTCCTGGCACCTGACCATTCCTGTTTCCCAACACCTACCACGTTAGTTCCGGACTATCAAACTCACGCTTAACTCCCGCTTTGAATCCACGTTGCCACTGCTGTCCTCGGAGGGAGCCAGGCCATTCCCTCAGGACGACTCCCTCAGCGGCTCCCCAGTGCCGTCGGGAGAGGGGCCATGCTCCCTCACCTAGGATCCAAGACCTCCCTCCCCAGCCTCCTTGGCTGCCATCCCCTCCGTGTGACCTGACCTGTGCGACTCATACTGAGGTGCCGGGCTAATACCACCACTTGACAGACAGCCCCCACCACCCTACCCTGTCCTGCCCCCAGCTGTGGTTCCTGCTCTCCCCACGATCTGCCCTAACTGGCCTGTTTCCGCTGCGCCCCCGGCTGGACCAATGCCTCTCTCAATGCACGGCTCCCTGATTTTGAACTCAGTCCCTGGCTGAACTATGAGGTCCTGGGGACAACAGACCGGGCCTTGACCATCTTTGTGTCCCCAGCACTCAACCCAGCTCCCGGCCCACAGGGGGCCTCAGTGGGCGTTGGCTGTGCTGACCTGAATCGGTACGTAGCCACAAAGCACTCCATGAACTCTGAAATCACCTCCTGGCTGCATTTTTTTCATTGCCCTTCTGCACGAGTGTTTAATTGAATCCCCCTCCTCTTACTGTGCAGGAGGAAGAGTTTAAACAATAAGAAAAGGAGCATGGTGGCAGGCTGCTGGCCAGCAGAGGGTGGTGTGTGGCAAGGGCCCCTTGCAATGGCCCCATACACAGCCCCTCCTGCCCGAAGGGGCTCCCTACCTTTCTCAGGGTCCTTCAGGCTCGAGCGGACGATCTCCACCACTTTCTCCACCTCTTCGCTGCTGCAGACGTTGAGCTGGACGGTTCTCAATCGGTCACTGTTTAGGCTGTCCAGCTCCTTCACCCCATCATGGCCTTTGTCCTGGGGAGGAGAGAGGAGCTGCTTCTACCTCCTTCCTTCCCACTGAGGCGGACCCTGAGGACCCCTGCCAAGGCAGGAGCTGGCCTCACGTCCTGGCCAAAGCCTCAGGCGTATTGGTAACTGCAGATGTGATTCTCTGGAGGTCTGACCAGGCCCTGTCCCACCAGCATGCGAGTTCTTTTTTTTTTTTTTTTGAGATGGAGTCTCACTCTGTCACCCAGGCTGGAGTGCAGTGGTGCAATCTCAGCTCACTGCAACCTCTTCTGCCTTCCAGAGGACGTTGAACCTTCCAGGTTCAAGCGATTCTCTTGCCTCAGCCTCCTAAGTAGCTGGGATTATAGGCATGCACCACCACGCCTGGCTAATTTTTGTATTTTTAGTAGAGACAGGGTTCACCATCTTGGTCAGGCTGGTCTCGAACTCCTGACCTCAAGTGATCCGCCCAGCTCAGCCTCCCAAAGTGCTGGGATTACAGGTGTGAGCCACCGTGCCCAGCCACATGTGGTTCTTTTTAATCCTGAGCACCGATGGCCTATCAAGCACCAAGCTAAGCGCCACAGACACAATCATGAATAGGACCGAGAGCTGGCCCCCAAGGCCTCATGACAGGATTCTTTCTCCAAGCAGAGGCTGCAAACTTAAGTGGGGCAGGTGGGGGGCTTGGGAGTACAGCATATGTCAGGAATTACCCATGTGGGGATGGAAGCCCACAGTGCCAGATGCTTACACTTTTAAGCTAGTAATTGGGAAATCTCTTAATTCTTTTAAGTGTTGGCAACTTACACACATTTTTTTTTTTTTTTTTTAACTGTGTGGGCCAAAGCACGTCCACAGGCCACCCAGGAGCAGCAAGCTGCCAGTTCACTGCCTCTGTTCTAAGCCAAGGGCCCATCAACTCCAAATGAGTAAGAGGCCAGAGCCAGCTTCGAATCCCAGCCCAGTCACTGAGCAGGATCTGTGCACTCAGAGGTGTCCCTTAACAGGTGTGTTTTAGTAGAGACATCCTCTTATCTATTTTTGTCCATTTTTTCTGGCTGTAAAACAAGAACATCACCACCTGTCCTGACCTGCTCAGATTAATGGAGTAAGGAAATGGATTTGCAAAAAGCCTGTTAAGAGTATAAAGCACCGTGCCGGGCGCGGTGGCTCAAGCCTGTAATCCCAGCACTTTGGGAGGCCGAGGCGGGTGGATCACGAGGTCGAGAGATCGAGACCATCCTGGTCAACATAGTGAAACCCCGTCTCTACTAAAAATACAAAAAACTAGCTGGGCGTGGTGGCACGTGCCTGTAATCCCAGCTACTTAGGAGGCTGAGGCAGGAGAATTGCCTGAGCCCAGGAGGCGGAGGTTGCGGTGAGCCGAGATCGCGCCATTGCACTCCAGCCTAGGTAACAAGAGCGAAACTCCGTCTCAAAAAAAAAAAAAAAAAAAAAAGTATAAAGCACCACACCAATTCAGTTACCACTCAACACGAGTGTTGCAACATGTTAAGTTTATGAATACAGATGTTAAAAAATGCTAAGTTTATGGATATTGGTGAATGCTGAGGGTTTGACAGAATAGATTGTTTGCTAGATGGCAGGAAAACCTAGCTGGCGCCCCCCAAGTAGAAAACTACTTGGGACATTCCAAAGCGGCAGGACAATGTATCAATATCATACACTGGTCAAAACAATTCTTTAAGATATCCGACCCTGCCCCTGTGGCGAATGCTTCTTAGTTTGTCTGTGACCTGTGAGCAGGCAACAGCTGCCTACTTGGTATATTTTTGTGTCATGAGAAAATACAGAACACCTGTTTGTTAATAATAATCACCTGTTCAGAGAGAATAAATACATGGATCAGAATCTGCGGGGGGTCTTCAGCCTGAAATGCTGGCAGCCCCAGAGGCCATCAGCTTGGAAGCCTGTTGGCCTCTGGGATAGACCCACTTTGCTGTTCTATCTGGGTGTCTCCTCTCAATTTCTTCAGCATCACCTGGGTGGGGGGTCTCTATGGCCGAGCTGGCTCTCGGTAAACCAGAAAGGTGTCGCTCATTTGGCAAACATTTCTTGGACCTCTATTGTGTTGCAGCCCTGAAGATAAATAATTCCGCCCCTATTCCCAGAGCCACGTTCTAGGGGAGAAGACAGGTAAGTTCACAAGCAACATAGTGACTTGTGCTGTATTGAACCTTGTAGGAGATGGGAGGGACACAGGAGGGGCAGGCAGGGGAGACCTTCCAAGGGCAGTGACAGCTGAGGATATTAACAAGAGGGGGCCGATGGGGACAGGGCACTGCGGAAGAGATAAGAGGATGCCACCATAAGCCATCAGTTGCAGACAGTACAGACACGTAAGGAAGTGGTGGACGCAGGGCAGGAGAGGTGGGCTGGGGTCTGCTCGTGGGCACTGCCGAGCTGCTGGGGCACTTCCATCAGAGCAGATGGCATTTTCTGAGTGTCCACCGTGCTGAGCACTGTGCTAAGTGCTGACATGCTTTGTCATATGAACCCTCATGTCATGAGGCGGTTTATGTTGCCACATTTCATACTAGTCTATGAAATATGGTTTTTTTTTCACAATAGGGATGAGCTACACTCGATATGAAAATTAAACATAGTTGGTCTTAAATGACTTAATTGGCAGTGACTTTCCTGAATGGTGCATGGCACAGTGATGCCCTTATAAGAGGACTGGAATAGCTGCCAAGAATAAAGAGTAGAGAAATGCCCACTCTCCAGCCAACGGCTTGCCCATGGCACACACAGCTGCTACTGAAACAAACATCCCAGGCATGGGCAAGGGTAGAGAGCCCAGGATGGTCAGCACATGTCAAAGGTAGAAAATTCTCCTCTGAGGCCAGGCATGGTGGCTCATGCCTGTAGTCCTAGCACTTTGGGAAGCCAAGGTAGGTGGATCATGAGGTCAGGAGTTCAAGACCAGCCTGGTCAAGATGGTGAAACCCTGTCTCTACTAAAAATACAAAAAATTAGCCAGGTGTGGTGGCATGTGCCTGTAATCCCAGCTACTCAGGGGGCTGAGGCAGAGAATTGCTTAAACCCAGGAAGTGGAGGTTGCAGTGAGCCGAGATTGTGCCACTGCACTCCAGCCTAGGTGACAGAGCGAGACTTCCATCTCAAAAAAAAGAAAGTTCCCTACTGGTTAGACTGAGCCTTCTAAATGCTTTGAACCAGAAGAACCCTAACCCAGGACTAGAGAGATCCCATGATGCAATTTCAGACCTAGGAGAAAATGGTGACAGGACTGCCCAGTGGGGCCAAAGCTCCTGGACAGAGTGACTCTGGAGAGAAGGCTTGAGTGGAACATGATTGAGGGAGCCAATGTGTTGGCTCTGTGCAGCCACAGAGAACAGAGCCAGGGCCAACAAGTCAAATTGAGCTCAAAATGAGGTGTGATCTTCACAGGCTGGAGACAGCATGGGCTACCTGGAGGTGTTTAGGCAGTGAGTGGGGGTGGGGATGGGGGCTATCTGTAGGTACAAGGGATTGTTTGGGGGTTGGAGGGATGTTTGAGGATGGGGTGTGGGAAATGGGGTATGGAGACAATCCAGGCCTTGGACAGGAGGTCAGGCTGATTTCCTCCTAATACCCCGTCCATTCCTAGACTGTCATCATTCCAGCGTGGTTTTCCATAGAAAGGAAGCCTCCCCAGTGGCCTTTGAAAAAGCAGTGTGACATGACCCATTGAGTCTCTGCAAAGGCTTCGCACCAGGAATGCCTTTGCACAGGGCAGCCAGGCTGGAAGCTCGGTTAGTCTAAAGTTTGGTTCTGAAATCCCCTAGACGTGCCGACTTTCCAAAACAAGATGCAGGCATAGGAGTCACAGGACAGATAGGCCTGGAGCTCACGGTGTCATTCCCATGGAGGACTCCACCAAGAAAGAATTAATACCGTCTTCAAGTCTGGGTGGGATGATGCAGTGCCCACAGATCCCTCTCTGCCACAGACAGCACATAGGTACCAGGAAAACACGTGTCTTCCACCTGGTGGCTCTTAAATGCCCATGTGGTCTGAACCTCAGAAAGGTGGCTTCTAGCTGAATGCACAAGAGGTATCTGAATGTCCTTCCTCTTGAGACCTGGCTAACCCTGTTGCTATCACTCAGCTCTTCTCAGACCCCTATACATGACCTCTCCTCTGCTCTAGACAGCATCACAACAATGGCCCTGTAGTTCTCAGGGGAAGCTCTCCACTGCAAATCAGGGTGCCCATGTAAACTCTTTTTTTTTTTTTTTTTTTTTTTTTTTGAGATGGAGTCTCACTCTGTTACTAGGCTAGAGTGTAGTGGTGCAATCTCGATCTTGGCTCACTGCAAGCTTTGCCCACGGGTTCAAGCAATTCTCCTGCCTCAGCCTCCCGAGTAGCTGGGACTACAGGCGCATGCCACCATGCCTAGCTAATTTTTGTATTTTTAGTAGAGAAGGGATTTCACTGTGTTGGCCAGGATGGTCTCGATCTCTTGACCTTGTGCTCTGCTCGCCTCAGTCTCCCAAAGTGCTGGGATTGCAGGCGTGTGCCACTGTGCCCGGCTATAAACTCTTAATCTGGCAGTTGGACAGTGAAGAGTTTTCTTTTAGAGGAAACTAGGGGGTTAATCTCACTGTCCACGGCTTCAGGCTTAGCGTCCACGCTCCCCAGGAGAGCAACGCCACCCTCCTATCTTCACCTGACAGACCACCCCAGGAACCCTCATCTGCCTTTGAGCAGCCACCACACCCTGCTCCTGACAACCATGCCAACAGGGACAGAAACTACCAGTTTGTCCCCAGTTATTCAGGGAGCCTTCCCAACCACCCTCAGCCTGCTGGCTGCAGACTCTGGACCCCTTCGGGGTCTACCTGTCCTCAGGCCAAGACTGCCCTGGGGACCACACCTCCTCCCTGGCCCCTCTGCAGGTCTCTGGCGTCTCTGTCCACCTGTCTCGCTGCTCAGGGACAGGCTTTCGGACCCGCTGAGTTGGTGCTTGTGTAACCGGCTTATTGATCAACCTACTTCTTTCTCTTACGATCCCTTTCTACCTCACCTGTAAGCTATTTTTTCCACCCCTGGATGAAATTTCAGGCAAGTCTTACAGCTTTTCCACTCGTTCTCCGATAGTGGACAGAGAGCCTCTTTGTTTTGGCTTGAAGAGTCCTGTTCAGTCTCTTCGGGAAATGATTCCAGCCCACTCCGGTCTGAAAACCCAAACTGCCCAGCTTGTCTCGGGGTAAAGCTTTCCCCCGCCCAGGCCTGAGGGCTGTGGGAAGTAGGTGCTGGCGGAGGTGGTCTTTCTCACTCTTCTAGCTCCTCCTCCCTCCTCCTCTTAACTACTGACCCATCCAAGTTTGGATCCAGGGGCAGCAAATGAGGAGCGAAACTATAGCCTTCTGAGGCTGGCGGCTGGCTGCTGTTGCTGCCCCCGAGACGGCAGAGGCACAAAAGCCAGCTCTTCCTTCTTGGGGTGCTTCTGCGGAGCCCACAAAGATTCTGCCCTGGAGACCTCTGACCACCACCCCAGTCAGTGGCAGAGCAGCCGGCCTCCTCCAGCCCCTGGCCTCAGTGATGGACCCTTCCGGCTGGGGACACGTGGATCCTCTAGCTGGCTTACTAGACGGTTACCCTTAAGGTGACTCCAAGCAGCTCTTCCCCTTGTCCACACAGGGCCAGGCCACTGTTTCCTGCCCAGGTAGCAGGACAGCCATCTCCCCAGCAGCTCTCTGCTCTGCTCCCAGATGAGCTATTCCTACCTCGTTCTCGGGCCTTTAGACTTCTGGTAGACCTTAGCAGCCCATTCTGTGGCCTCCAGACTCCAGGGCACAAATGGTAAACCAAGAAGCTCTCCAGGGAGTTCAAGAACTTGGAGAAGTCCGGAAGCTCTCCAAGGCATCCACATGAAGCCCATCTCTTTGTACTTGCCATCAAAGGGCAAATATCACAGCACACTAACAACTTTTCCAGCCTCTCAACCTCTTCTACTTCCATTTCTTATAATAATGAGGAAGCCAATGAGCTGATTCTGGCAGAAAGATTTTACAGTCTCTAGCATGTATGTGCAGGTGGTTTAGCACGTCAGGGAAGAACAGAAGGACACGTGACACATGTCATGCGTGAGCATCTTATCACACGTGTTAGAAGCACTTCAAAGGGAGAAGCGAGCGTGGGCACTGGAATGTTCACAGGATGGGCGGGAGGGGGAGCTAGCAAGCAAGTTGGGGAAGAACCCAGAGAGCATGGAGTCAAGAAACAAAGTGTTACGAGCAAGCGTGGTTTATCTGGTCGAAAGCTGCTGCCGGGTCAGGCATGATGTGGTCTGAGAAGTGGCCAATGGGTCTGGCGAAATAGGGGCTGCTGGTATCCTTGATAAAAGCCGGGTCAGAGGCACTCGGAGACCTTTCTGGTCTGGTCCTGCCTTCTTTTCCCAGCTCACAGGGGCACTGGGCTTTAGCCACCTCAAACTACCGGCAATGCCTCATATGCCACCTGCCCCGTCTCACACGGAGCTCCCGTTCATCCTTCCAGATGGTGGTGACACGCCACCCCTCATTAAGCCTTCCCTGTGCTGATACGAGATCTGCTCCCGGGCCGGGCGCGGTGGCTCAAGCCTGTAATCCCAGCACTTTGGGAGGCCGAGGCGGGTGGATCACGAAGTCGAGAGTTCGAGACCATCCTGGTCGACATGGTGAAACCCCGTCTCCACTAAAAATACAAAAAATTAGCTGGGCATGGTGGCGCGTGCCTGTAATCCCAGCTACTCAGGAGGCTGAGGCAGGAGAATTGCCTGAACCCAGGAGGTGGAGGTTGCGGTGAGCCGAGATCGCGCCATTGCACTCCAGCCTGGGTAACAAGAGCGGAACTCCGTCTCAAAAATAAATAAATAAATAAAAGATCTGCTCCCGTGCCCCTCACTTCACGCTGCTCCTCTCACATTCTGCTTCAGCCACGGGGGCTTCCTGCTGTTTCTCAGGCACACCCTGCACGCTTCCTCCCGGGGCTTAGTATGTGGCTGTCCCCTCTTCCCCTGGGTTTCTGTGACACTCACTCCTGCACCTCCTTTGAATGAGGGAGCTCCTTTTACCCTCTTGGTGTGGTCTTTCCTCCTTCCTGAAAATTTAACACCCCCTCTACCACATTCATGCCTTCTCTTCTTTTCCTGCTTTACTTTTCTCTACTGCTTTTATCGGCCCTCAGAGAAGCAATTTACTTATCTTATTCCTTATCTATCAACCCCCCTTGGAATACAAGCTCCGCCAGGGCAAGAAGTTTTCACTGAGTTGTCATATGCTGTATCTCCAACAGAGAACACGGTCAGCTCATCTTAGGTGCTCAGTAAATATTTGCTGAATAAACAAACAAGTACATAAACAGGGTAATGGGGCAAAGCCTGATCCAGGTGGGTTAAACCCCCTTTCAGGGTGCTTTTCTGCAATGAGGAGCAGAGACATGGGGAGGTAATGCACACAGGATGTTGTGGTGTAGAGGTTTGTGTGTATGAGTGAGTGTGTGTGTGTGCGTGTGTGTGTGTGTGCGCGTGTGTGTGTGTGCTGAAATGATCCAGCAGAGAATGCGGAGCCAATGGCGTAGGAGGCAGCAGACATCTGCTGCAGCTAAGTCCTTGAGTTGGCCCAAGGCAATGAGATATGAGACATAGAGGAAAACTAATTCTGAACAAGAGCGGGCAGAGTGTTTAGGTGCAGATGTAGCCAGAATCCATCATGGGGCTAACATTGAAGAATCAGGCTAGAAACAAATCCCTCCTTTCAGCTTCCATGGTCCTTTATCCAAAGTCTCTGGTGGCCCTGACTACTTTCTGATTTGCCTAACTGATCTGAGGTAGCAGATGGAATGAGTCAAGAAGCGGATGCCCACAGACATAACCTGGCAATGAGTCTGTCTGGTACTTTCTTCAAAATACCAGTCAACCAATTATAGAATTACTGCTGTAGGAGTGGAAGGGCCTTGGATCACCAGTCCAATCCTATTAGTGTAGTAAGAGGAGACTGAGGCCCAGGGAGGGAAAGTGTTCGCCCCCTCCCAAGGTTAGTGGTCAATCCGGGACCAGAACCCAAGGCCCCACGGCTCTTCAAAGAGAGAAGACTCTTTTGGAGAGTCTTCTGCAGCATCGAGCAGCCTCTGCACTATGCTGTGGAATCTGAGTGTGGATCCTTGTGTCACTGGACAAGCCAGCACAATGGCAGAGAAGCCTAACAAAGGACAAGGGACTTTACAACTTTTTTTTTTTTTTGAGACGGAGTCTCACTCTGTCACCCAGGCTGGAGTGCAGTGGCGCGATCTCAATTCACTGCAACCTCCACCTCTTGGGTTCAAGCGATTCTCCTGCCTCAGCTTCCTGAGTAGCTGAGATTACAGGCACATGCCACCATGTCCAGCTAATTTTTTTTTGTATTTTCAGTAGAGATGGGGTTTCATCATGTTGGTCAGGCTGGTCTTGAACTCCTGACCTCATGATCCACCTGCTCTGGCCTCCCAAAGTGCTGGAATTACAGGCATGAGCCACCGTGCCTGGCCCTTTAAAACATTTTTATGGCATCTCGGTTCTTACCAGGACCTGCTGAGGCAGGTCCACATTCTGCAGAAAAACCCAGCACCAAGGATGCCACACCCATTCCCCACAACCCTCCCCGGACAGCCTCTCTCACACACTGCCAGGAGTGGTAGCCTTTCAGGGGAGCAGTTTGGGGATTTGAACAAAATCTAAACCCTGCACTCTCACATCTACAAAATGTTCCTGAGAATCGCCAGTGGTAGCAGGTAAAGACGTATGTGCAAGATGGCTCACCAGGCTTTGTTAATACAGGTTGAGCACCCCTAATCCAATAATCCCAAATCTGAAATGTCCCAAAATATGAACTTTTTGAGCACTGGCATGATGCTCAAGGGAAACACTCATTTGAGCACTTTGGATTTTGGATTATCAGATTAGAGATGCTGAGCAAGTATAATGCAACTTTCAGATAAGAGATACTCAACCTGTAATAGCAAAAGTCCCAAATAATGTATACACCTGCATTTACGCTGCCTTGGAGCAAGAGAAGACTTGACCATTTTTTTTTTTTTTTTTTTTTTTTTTGAGATGGAGTCTCGCTCTGTTGCCCAGGCTATTGTGCAGTGGCACAATCTCGGCTCACTGTAACCTCTGCCTCCTGGGTTCAAGTGATTCTTGTGCCTCAGCCTCCCAAGCAGCTGGGATTACAGGCACGTGCCACCAAGTCCAGCTAATTTTTGTGTTTTTAGTTAGAGACAGGTTTTCACCATCCTGGCCAGGCTGGTCTCAAACTCCTGACCTCAAGTGATTTGCCCACCTCGGCCCCCAAAAGTGCTGGGATTACAGCCATGAGCCACCGCCCCTGACAAGACTTTACTTTTTTATATAATATACTTCGATATTATTTGAATTTATTATGAATATGTAGTATTACTTTTACAATTCAAAAGAAGTAAAGATTAAAAGGACAAACAAAACCTTCTCTGATCCAGATGGAATGATGTTTAGAGTGCGGCAATGCAAATGATTTCTTGTACTTGTTTATATCATTGAAATTTTTAAAATGAACAGGTATGGAACATTACAAAGATATCAAACATAGTATGAAAAAGTCCTCCCCTGGGTTTCTACTGCCTTGAAAATGAAGAAAAATGTCTCACCCACTGAGCAGAGAAAGCAAGTTGTCCTGAATGCCCATTCTTCCCTTTGTCCTTCTTCTATAGCAGTAAAACGCCTGATGTTTTAGGCAGGGTACACATTGTCTCAGAATACTCACTACATTTCCCAGCCTCCCTTGCAGCCAGGTAGGGCCACGTGACTACATTCTGGCCAAGAGAATGAGAGTACAAGTGATATTTGGGAAGCTTTTGGATCATGTCCTTAAAGAACAGGGAAGAAGAAGAGAAATACAATAAAAACAACACTGAGATATATTTCCCACCTATCAGACTTGCAAAAGCCAAAAGCTTGAAGCATACTCTGCTGGTGAAATTGTGTGGAAATAGGCACTCATGCACTCCTGGTGGGAATGTAAAATTACATAACCCTGTGATGGAAAATTTTGGAATCTTTTAAAATGACAATATATTTTATTTACCCTCTGATCTAAGAGCAATCTCACTCCTAGGAATCTAGTCTAAAGATAATCCCCCAATAATGCAAAAATACAAGGTTATTCATTGCGGCATTCTTTGTAATTGCAAAATATTGAAAGCACCTAAATGCTCATCTATAGGAGATTAGTGAAGTAAATTATGATCTACCTACTCAGTGGGGTGCTTCAAAGCTGTTTAAAAAGTAAATAAGATCTCTGTGAGGTCATACAAATTGATTTTCAAGATATATTGTTAACTTTTAAAAAACCAAAGAGTATATGCAATGTGCAAACACTTGTATAACATGGGGAGAAATGAAACAATGGAGTGGAACGGCTAGAAGGTGAGGGAATAACACTACTTTGATTTTACCTATTTATATAATTTTTGACTTTTCAAACTTGCTAATGGTTTACATATTCAGAAATTAAATTATACCAACAAGAATGAGGGAAAACAGATCACAAATGCATTGTATTTCAAATAAATGATATAATGATAAAAAACAATCACTAATCCATGTAGCTTTTTAAAATAGTGCTTTGGGCCAGGCATGGTGGCTCACACCTGTAATCCCAGCACTTTGGGAGGCTGAGGCAGGTGGATCACATGAGGTCAGGAGTTCAAGATCAGCCTGGCCAACATGGTGAAACCTAAAATCCCATTTCTACTAAAAATACAAAAATTAGCCGGGTGTGGTGGTGGGTGCCTGTAATCCCAGCTACTCAGAAGGCTGAGGGAAGAGAATTGCTCGAGTCCGGGAGGCAGAGGTTAGAGTGAGCCAAGATCGCGGCACTGCACTCTAGTTCCTGCTGGGGCAACAGGGCAAGACTCCGTGTTAAAAAAAAAAAAAAAAAAATAGTGCTTTGTATACCTTTTAGCCATACCTTTAAAGTCAAAAAACACTTTAAAGAAATCCTAAATAAGCTCTACTGTGGCAACCACGGAGGTGCTTAGACCTCCCTTCAGGAAAGTCTGCTGTGGGAGCGATTGACAGCTACACCTTCGCAACCACTACAACTTCACAGCCATGGCATGAATGCCATGACCACACATGCTCCCGGCCAATGGCTGCACATGGTAGGAATGGTGGGCCATTCCCGCCCAACACTGGTCTCTTCTATCAGACAACCTTTTCTCGGGGATTCCCCAGGGTCCCAACCAAGACTTTCAGTCTACACTGCAGTCTGAAGCACGGCCTCCCTAATCCTCCTTGCTTGCAGTTTCTTATCACAGACTGTATTGCAATCAAAAGCTTTCCCTGCCTTTTTCTGCCCCTTCCCCCTTGAACATTATAGGCATCTCCCTAATCAATTTCTTGCATATCTACTCCGATTTTGGCATTGACTTCTTGGAGGATCCAAGCTGACAGCCTACTTAGTAAAGTTTGCTATTTGTAATGATATGAATATAGCAATGCTGAAACTATGTTGTGTGTATTGTAGGACTAGTCAATTGAGTAAATATATTGATATAGGAATCGGAGTTCTAACTGCAGGAGAAGGAACAAATATGAATGAGATAAGCAAGGAAGAATGCCGTTGTGTTGAACTGGAGTAGGAGATCAATGTAACCTCATGATTTTATGAATAAATAAAATCACGAGGTTACACTGACTTCAGATGTATGCTATAGATAGATAAAGCGTGTGCATATGTGTGCATGTGTGTGATGATACATACATCTTTAGCTCTGTCCACTGAGAGGGGCAAGGATGAGCAATGCCCTAAGCCCCACTGGCAATGAGCCCACCTAATACCTAGATCTCAGTTTCTAAATTTCATTAAAAGGAGTAGGTAGAACACACACATCTACAGAGACATGTGTGTGAACAGTCATAGCAGCATTATTCACAATAACCCAAAATCCTAACATTTTTATCCAAACATCCAGCAACTAGTGAATGGATGTTTTAAAAATATAGTATAGGCATACAAGAGAATACCATTCAGCAATACAAAGGAACGAGCTACTGATGCATTCTACAGCATAGATGCCTCTCAAAAACATTACACTAAGTGAAAGAAGCCTGGCCCAAAAGGCCATGTATTGTATGATTCCATGTGGATGAAAAGTCTAGAAAATACAAACCTAAAGAACTAGAATCAGTGGCTGCTCAGGGCTAGAGGTGTATGTGGGGATTAACTGTCAGTGGTCAAGAGACAGAGTTCTGAGTGATGGAGAGGTTCGAAAAGTGGATTGTGGTGGTGGGCGCACAACTCTCTAAACTGGGGGACTATCCACAGTTTGCTTTTGCAGTCTCATGTCCCAGTGCTTCCCTTCATGCACGTTCAATTCTACTTAATGTGTCCCAAAGGAGCCTCATGCTTTCAAGCCTCTGCCCGGGTGATTCCTCCTGTCTGGCAGGCAACTCCTCCCAGTCTCCTCCTATGGCAGCGTTATTCACTCTCCAGGGCCCAGAACAAATGTCACTTCCTCTGGCATGCCATCATCAGCCCCTTCCTTCTGTACAGTCTCGCTGAACCTTCTTGCACACCCCTGAGCATCTTCTTCACTCTAATTCTTCAGCTGTGTCTACTCATGGGTGTCTCCTCACCACTCCACAGGGAGCAACTTCAGAACAGGGACAAGGTCTCATTCTTCTACTGCACCTAGCAAAGTGTCAGGTACATCATTAGCATTTAACGAATGATGGATGGATGAGTAGATGGATGGATGCATGGATGACTGGCGGACAAAGCTATGAAGAGTGAGACTGAAGCCAGTGGAAAATGTACAGGCCTGTTTAAGCAAAGATGAGCCAGTTGTTAGGAAAGGAATTTTTGAAAGACTATAAAAGAATGACTATGTGTAAAAGACAATGGAGAAGGAGATAACCAGCTCTTACCTTCATCAAGCAGCCAGCAAACACAAGGAAGCCTTCTGAATGCAGATGCTTGGCCAGCGAGAACCCAAATCCAGAGTCACAGCCTGTGACCAGGACAGCTTTGCTGCCAACCTGTTATACAAGGTCAGATCCCATGTTAGGAACCCAGGGTCCAGGGCAAAGTGACCAGACCTCTCCACCCTCTGTGCAGTGACACTTCCTGAGTGGCCCAAGCCTGGCCCTCCCTACCTCGTTCTTGCTGTCTGGAGAAGCACCGCGGTATAGTGGAAAGGCCAGGTTCTAACCCACACTCTGCTGCCAACCAGCAAAGTTGCTTGGGAAAATTACTTCTGCCTTCAGGATCTCATCTACAATCACCTATGCTACATGTGGGAAAACAGAGGTCTTTTTTAAAATGCTCAATATAGTTACTGATAGAGCTGGAACTGAAACCAGGGCTGACAGATTCCAGAGCCTAAACTCTTTTTTTTTTTTTTTTTTTTTGAGATGGAGTTTGGCTCTTGTTGCCCACGCTGGAGGGCGACGGCTCAATCTCGGCTCACTGCAACCTCCACCTCCAGGGTTCAAGCAATTCTCCTGCCTCATCCTCCTGAGTAGCTGGGATTACAGGCATGCGCCACCATGCCTGGCTAATTTTGTACTTTTAGTAGAGATGGGTTTCTCCATGTTAGTCATGTTGGTCTTGAACTCCTGGCCTCAGGTGATCCTCCCATCTCGGCCTTCCAAAGTGCTGGGATTACAGGCGTAAGCCACTGCGCCCAGCCTCTAGAGTCTAAATTCTTAACCCCTAACTTGCTGAGTGGGGCTGGGAGTGCTGGCTCCCCACTAGGCCTCCACTGATAGCTTCCTGGCTGGGAGGGGCTGGAATGCCTCATTACTGCTTCTTCCCACATGGATGGGGGTATGTGATATTATTACTGATGAGGAGCTTTGAGGGAGGGTTGAAGGAGAAAGTGGCTCCGAGTGTCCTGGAAACACTAAAGCTCCACTCTGAGGGTAGCTTAGGGCCCAGGGGCTGAGAGGAAGGGGTTCTGACCATCCAACTCGCCCCCAGGTAGCTGGGCTTCCACTCACCGGCTCCACCGCACTGGCATAAGTCCGACGACCAATAGGGATAAAGGAGGCAGAACAAAACAATAGTGGGCGTCTGCAAGAGAAAAGAAAGCCATGAGTACAGGACTGACCTTATTCCTGGGGCAGAAGCAACTAGACAGACCCTCCGCCACCACTGGCCTGAAGCAGGACTGAGCGTCTCTCCAGCCCAGGCTCCTGGAGACAGCTTGCTGGTACAGCTGAGAAAGAGGCCCTCTTTCCACCAGGGTTGCTAGGCTGATAGAAAGTGAGCCAGCATTTGCTATGGCTATGTTTGCCACTCTCTAGGAAGAGCCTTCCTGAGAATAAAGCCAATTTAGAAGCTACTTTTGTTGGGTAGGCTCTGCCAAACCTTGACCATCCGGTGCCCCACTCCAATAAAGTTCCATTTTCTGCTTTCCAAGGTACATAGGTAATATTTCAGGGTAATTCAAGTGTGAACTATTCTTGTATTAGTATAGTTTTGGTAAAGCCTTCCGCAATTTCAGTGTCTTAATCCCCGGGGGGCTAAGCTTCCTGATAGCTATTTCAATCAAACTTTGTATTTTGAAATAATTGTAGATTCACATGCAGTTAAGAAATAATACAGAGAGATGCCAGGCACCTCTTACCTAATTTCCCCTAAGGGTAGCATCTTGTGAAACTACATTACAATATCACAACCAGGACATTGACACTGATACAATAAAAATACAGAACATTTCCATCACCACAGGGATCCTTCATGTTACCCTTTTATAGCCATGCCTACTTTCTTCCCACCCCACACCATCTTTAACCACAAATCTGTTCCCTTTCTCTATAATTTTAGCATTTCAAGAATGTTATGTAAATGGAATCATACAGTGTGTATCCTTTAGGGACTGGCTTTTTCATTCAACGTAATTCTCTGAAGATTCATCCATATTATTGCGTATTGATAGCTTGCTCCTGTTTGTGGCTAGGCAGTGCTCCATGGCACAGGGGTACCACAGTTTGCTTAACTCTCTACCTACTGAAAGACATCGGAGTTGTTTGCAGTTTGAGCATATTACGAATAAAGCTGCTTGAACACTCCTACATAGGTTTTTGCACAAACGTTAAGTATTCATTTCTCTTGAATAAATGTCCAGAGGTGTAATTGCTGGGTCATATGGTAGTTGCATGTTTAGTTTCTTAAGAAACTGACAAACTGTTTATGAAAGTGACTACTGCAGTCTACATTCCCACTAGCAATGTCTGAGTGACCCAGTTTCCCCATATCCTTGCTGGCACTTGGTGGTGTCACTATTTTCTACTTTAGCCACGCTAAAAACTGTATCATATTTTGCTGTGGTTTTAATTGGCATTTCCCTAATGGCTAATGATGCTGATCATCTTTTCATGTTTATTTGCCACCTGTCTCAGTCTGTTTGGGCTGCTATAACAAAATACCATAGACTGGGTGGCTTATAAACAACAGAAATATATTCCTTACAGTTCTAGAAGCTGGGCGTTGAAGAACAAAGTGCCAGCAGACTGTGTTTGGTGAGGGCCTACTTTCTTCATAGACAGAAGTCTTCTGACTGTAACCTCACATGGCAAAGGGGTGGGGAGTCTCTCTCAGATCTCTTTTACAAGGGCACTAATCCCATTCATGAGGGCTCCACCTTCATGAACTAATCACCTCCCAGCGCCCCTACCTCCTAGTACCAATACCTCGGGGGTTAGGATTTCAACACAGGAATTTGAGGAGAACACAAATATTCAGACCATAGCACCATATGTTTAGGAAAATGTCTCTTCGTGTCTTTCGCCCATATTCTATTGAATTGTGTATTATTCTTTTTTTTGTTTGTTTTTTGAGACGGAGTTTTGCTCTTGTTGCCCAGGCTGGAGTGCAATGGCGCGATCTCGGCTCACCGCAACCTCCGCTTCCTGGTTCAGGCAATTCTCCTGCCTCAGCTTCCTGAGTAGCTGGGATTACAGGCACGCACCACCATGCCCAGCTAATTTTTTTTTTTTTTTTTGTATTTTTAGTAGAGACGGGGTTTCACCATGTTGACCAGGATGGTCTCGATCTCTTGACCTTGTGATCCACCCGCCTCGGCCTCCCAAAGTGCTGGGATTACAGGCTTGAGCCACCGCGCCCGGCCGAATTGTTTATTCTTCTAAACCATGGAATGTTGAGAGTTCTTCAGATGTCCTAGCTGCTAGTCCTTTGTTACATATGTGGTATGCAAAACTTTTCTTCTAGTCTATAACTTGCCGTTTTATCCTCTGTAACAGGGTCTACTGCAGGGGAAAAGTGTTTCGCTTAGACTCGGAAGTGGGTGACTCAGCTCCTGCCACCAACCAACAATGATGCTTGGGGAAATTACATCTGCTTTCAAGATCTCAGTGTCCTCATCTACATTCACCCATGCAACCCTTGCGACAATGGAGGAATTTTTAAATGCCCAGTGTAGTTAGTGATAGAGCTGGAACTGAAACCAGGGCTAAGAGATTCCAGAGTCTGAACTCTTAACCACTAAATAAAGTCTAATTTTTTCCTTTTATGGGGCATGCTTTTGGTGTCAAGTCTCAGAGTTCTTTGCCCAAGAACCCAAAGATTTTCTTCTATGTTCTTTTCTAAAAGTTTTACAGTTTCGGCTGAGCTCAGTAGCTCACGCCTGTAATCCCAGCACTTTGGGAGGCCGAGGTGGGGAGATTGCTTGAGCTCAGGAGTTTGAGACCAGCCTGGGCAACATGGCAAAACCCTGTCTCTACAAAACATACTAAAATTAGGCGTGGTGGCTCACACCTGTAAGTCCCAGCTACTTGGGAGGCTGGGGCAGGAGGATCACCTGAGCTTGGGAGGTAGAGGTTGTAATGAGCTGAGTTTGTGCCACTGTACTCCAGCCTGGGCAACAGAGGGAGATCCTGTCTCAGAAAAAAAAAAAAAGTTTTATAGTTTTATATTTTATATCTTAAGTCTATGATCCACTTTGAGTTAATTTTTGTATAAGATGTCAGACTTAGGTCTAAGTTTTGTGTCCATTTGCTCTACTACCATTTTTTGAAAATTTTATCTTTCCTCCATTGATTTGCTTTTCTACTTTTGTCAAAAATTGGTTGGGCATATTTGGGTGGGCCTATTTCTGGATTTTCCATTCTATTTCACTGATACATGTGCTGCTACCTCATTTTTCTTCTTCAAAATTGTTTTAGCTATTCTATTTCCTTTGCCTTTCCATATAAATTTTGGAGTAATCTCGTCTTTATGAAAAATATGACTGGGATTTTTATAGAAAGTACGCTAAACCTGTATATCAATTTGGGGAAAGGTAGTGTCTTTACTTTGTTGACTCTTCCAATTCCTGAGTAAAGCATGAGTTTCCATTTATATAGATCTTTGATTTCTTTCATCAGCGTTGTATAGTTTTCAGCATTTGAATCCTATACATGCGACCAGGCATGGTGGCTCACAACTGTAATCGTAGCACTTTGGGAGGCCAAAGCAGGTGGATCACCTGAGATCAGGAGCTCGAGACCAGCCTGGCCAACATGGTGAAACTCTATCTCTACTAAAAATACAAAAACCTAGCCGGGCATGGTGGACGTGGTTGGGGGTTGCCTATAATCCCAGCTCCTCAGGAGGCTGGGGCAGGAGAATCATTTGAACCAAGGAGGCAGAGGTTGCAGTGAGCCAAGATCGTGCCATTGCACTCCAGTCTAGACAGTAAGAGTGAAACTCTGTGTCAAAACAAACAAACAAACACAAACAAAACACAAATCCTACACGTTTTGTTAGGTGTAACATGCTTTGTTACGTGTAACATGCTTTATTACACCTAAGTATTTCTATTTTTTTGAGCAACTACAAATGGTATTGTCCCCTCCATGCTGCCCTGACGATATTTACTCTACTCTGACTCAACTCTGTGCTGCCCATCTACAACCCAGGCCCCTCAACCTAACCAAGTTAATTCTCAGCCCATCCAGAAGATTCAGAATTCCCTTTGACAACCTTTCTTTCCCCTCAAGTGAGCCAGAAGCTTGACTAATGCCCCACTTTCCTAAAATTTGAGAACAAAACCTTTGTAAAAGTATTTTAACTTCCTATGGGATGATTTTTCTCCTCTATAAAAAAAAACCTCCAGCCGGGCGCGGTGGCTCAAGCCTGTAATCCCAGCACTTTGGGAGGCCGAGACGGGTGGATCACGAGGTCAAGAGATCGAGACCATCCTGGTCAACATGGTGAAACCCCATCTCTACTAAAAATACAAAAAATTAGCTGGGCATGGTGGCGCGTGCCTGTAATCCCAGCTACTCAGGAGGCTGAGGCAGGAGAATTGCCTGAACCCAGGAGGCAGAGGTTGCGGTGAGCCGAGATCGCGCCATTGCACTCCAGCCTGGGTAACAAGAGCGAAACTCCATCTCAAAAAAAAAAAAAACCCTCCAGAAATCTCTAAAAGCCGTATTTGAGACAGATCTTGCTATTTTTACGAATCACTCACTGAAAAAACAATTACAGCTAGTCACCTTCTTTCACAAGCCCTTCAACAAAGCCAAGCTCCATCCCCACCCAGATGGCAGTGGCCTCCTTCCGATGGGGCATTCCAAACTCTTCTCACAAGGTGTCCTCAGGTAGGTGGAGCCCCAGCTCCAAGCGACACCTCTGTATCTGTCAAGCAAATGCTGCTAAAAGCCAGGCCAGGAGCTGTGAATCCCAGCACTTTGGGAGGGTGAGGCAGGCGGATCACGTGAAATCTGGAGTTTAAGACCAGCCGGCCAATATGGCGAAAACCGGTCTCTACTAAAAATACAAAAAATTAGCTGGGTGTGATGGCACATGCCTGTACAGGAGGCTGGGGTGGAAGAGTTGCTTGAACCTGGGAGGCAGAGGTTGCACTGAGCTGAGATGGTGCCACATTGCCTGGGCAATGGAGTCTCAGCCTAAATGCACATTCTTCTAAAAACACTAAGCATAGAAAATATCAATGATGTAGCTCCTGGGACTTTGAATTTAACCTAACCTTCAATTTCACTCCCCACAAATAGAACAGAAGGAAAAAGGCATTTCTTGTTTATTCCTTGCTCAGACAAACTGCAAAAGAGTAAAATGTGGCATCAGAGCCCACTGAATCCCCTGGGAAAAGGCAATTCCAGACGCTCTCAAAGAAGAACAGCTGCTTGTCTAATTTGTACTTACATAATGCTTCCTTGAAATCACACAAACGAGTCAGTGAAGTCTTGGGACATTTCAGTGAACTGATTTCATTCATAACATTTTAAAAGAGCAGTTATCTGGGTGATTAATGAGACACATAAAATAAAATACCTCCTGGCACGATGGGCTGAGAAGAGCACTGCTTCACTGCCGCGGGCTTCTTACCACACAAACCCAAACTGAGAGACATTATACAACATAACCAGCCAGAGTGTCAAGGTCGTGAGCAAAAAAGATTGACGACCTGGCCCCAATAGGAAGAAACTAAAAAGACATGATACCTCCGTGTCATGTGGGATTCGGGATTAGATCCTGGACCAGAAAAAGGTCCGTCAGTAGCCACTTGGCAACACTGGAATAAGGTGTGTAGACTAGTTAGTGGTATTCCCTCAATGGTAATTTCCTGATTTCGATCATTGCAGTATGACTGTGTAAGATGTTAACATTTAGGGAAGTTAGCTGAAGGGGATCCAGAAACCCTTTGCAACGATTTTTGCAACTTTTGTGTTTAAGTCTAAAGTTACTTCAAATAACAAGGGTTTTAAGAAGTGGTATGACCAGGCAGGATGGCTCACGCCTGTAATCCCAGAACTTTGGGAAGCTGAGGCAGGTGGATCACTTGAGGTCAGGAGTTCAAGACCAGTCTGGCCAACATGGTGAGACCCTGTCTCTACTAAAAATACAAAAATTAGCTGGACGTGCTGGCGTGTGCCTGTAATCCCAGCTACTCAAGAGGCTGAGGTGGGAGAATCACTTGAACCCAGGAGGCGGAGGTTGCAGAGAGCCAAGATCGTGCCATTGTACCCCAGCCTGGATGACAGAATGAGACTCCATCAAAAAAAATAAAGAAAAAAAGAAGCAATTATGAAAGATATTCCTTTTTGCCCTGTGAACCCTGGGAAGAAATGTCTTCCCAGGACACCGCGGAGTTTCCTCTGCTAGGAGACATAGGTATTGAAAGACATCTTTGAGAATCAGGCCTCATTACCGCCTGTACCAACCATGTGCGCAAAGCTCTGCTTGCCCAGAAAGTGTCACTCTCAAGGCCGCCACCACCACCTCTGGTTGCTTACCTTGCTCCATTTTCTCTATCACAGGCACGTAGGGTTTTTCCTGGGAGCCGTGACAGGGGTCTGGAGAGGCGGGTGGCCAGCATGGTAGCGACAAGCGGTAGAATGGCCCCTTCCTCCCGGTGGTTCTGAAACACGAAACGCACCCTCAGCATTACTTTGTTGCCTTCAGGGCTTTAATGAGGAGTAGTCATGTTTCTTTCAGGTTGTGAAAGTCAAACTGGGCTGGATCGGTTCCACTCAGGTCCAGTCCTGGTACCAGGTAGTCTGCTCTGGTTGCTCTCTTAAGCTGTAGCCTCATGATGGAAAGAGTTAAGAGCCAGGGTGTCTGGAAGCCTGGGTTCTGGCTCTAGCTGTGCCACCAATGCACTGGGCAACCTTGGGCAAGCCGTCGCCCATTCATAATGTGAGCAGGTTGGCCAGATCACTGATCCTCAAACCCGCCAACTGCTGGGAGACTCAGGGACCTAACCCCTCATCAGCAAATCCTATTCCTCTAAGTTGGTGAGACACCCACCTGTGATGCCCCAAGGCATCAGCTTCACTCCTGAGGTGCCCACCTGCCTCTATAGGCAGCTTGTCCTCATGCCACATAGCATCTGACTTAGCTCTTCACCTCTTTCCCCCCATCCCAAGAAACAAGAGGCCTATGTTTCTGAGGCTGAATTCATCGGTAACTCACTATAGCAAGGAGTTTGGAGCTGCCAAGTAAGAGACTCTTGTAATTAAAACACACACACGACTTCCCCCTTCCCTCCCCATTTGAGATTAAATCAACCTTACTGCAACAAGGCCAAGAATCTCTTGGTAACACCTTAAGGCTACCAGGCATCACCACTCTTCTGCATTGACTGCTGATCAGCATGTACACGCCTTGCCCTCCTGTTGTTAACAGTGATTCCTCCACGCCTAAGGGAAGGAAGGTGGGCTGGTACATAGGTTCTGGCCTCTCCTTTGCTTACCTGGATGTAGTCTGTCATACCATTCGCAGTAATAAGGTACTGCCTGGGGGGTTCCTCCCCAGCCTGTTTGCTGCCACCCCAAACCTGACTGATCACCAGCTACCTGGGCCCAAAAGTCAGCAGCAAGTGTTAACTAAGCAACCACTGCCGGAGGCAGGTGGGGGCGTTTAATCTGTTTAATCCTCGGGAAAGAAAAGCAGGCAGGAATCTCTGGCTTATAGTATCTTTCCGGAACTACAGTAAACTCTCGCTAGTACTCCTGCCTCTATTTGCCACGCTCATTTGCAGCACTGCAGCCTGAGAAACCTTTTTATTGATTGATTGATTGATTGATTGATTGATTGAGACAGAGTCTGTCTTCCAGGCTGGAGTGCAATGGCGCGATCTCAGCTCAATGCAACCTCCGTCTCCTGGGTTCAAGCAATTCTCCTGCCTCAGCCTCCAAGTAGCTGGGACTGCAGGCACCCACCACCACACCCAGCTAATTTTTTTCTATTATTTTAGTAGAGACAGGATTTCACCATGTTGGCCAGGACGGTCTCGATCTCCTGACCTCATGATCCGCCTACCTCGGCCTCCCAAAGTGCTGGATTACAGGTGTGAGCCACCGCGCCAAGCTGAGAAACCTTTTTAACACCAGTCAGGCTCTGCGACTCCCTTGTTTAAAGCCAACTTTCCATGCCTGCCGGGGCTGGCCTCTACCTCCCTGGAGGCCTCTAGCTCACCAAGCCGCCCTCCTCTTTGCTCACTGCACTGCAGCCAGCACTGACCCTGAGAGCTCCTCACCTATGCTAGGCTGTCTCCTGCCTGAGTCCTGGCTCCTGCTCTGCCCTCATCCTGGATGCTGAGTCCTCTGACTCCCTTACTAAAGTGGCTCCCATGCAACACACAGCTTGGTCTCTGTAAGATCACGCTCATAGCAACTACCTTAATCCAAAATTATCCTGTTTATTTACTTTATCTTCCTCTAATAGATCATCAGCTCAGTACACAGGAGCACCCTGTCCACCTGGTTTGCTACCAAATCCTCAGTGCCTAGAACGAGCCTGACGCAAAGGAGGCACTCTGAGTCCCTGGGGTGTGGACAGGAGTTGAGTGGGCTCCCACAGGGCAGATTGGAGGTGAAAAGTCAGCCTGTGGCCACAAAAGAAGGTTCCACAGTAAGCACCTTGCAGAGGGCAGCAGAATGAAGACCAGACTGGCTTTTTATGGTTCTATGGAAGGCACAGGCCCATGTTGGCTCAGACTTTTTAATGAGGCACCCCCTCCCGCCATCTAAGTACTGACCGGCTCGCTGCGTACACACATCTCTACCTCCTCCCGCCAAGACCTGGGACCAGAGTCTGAGGTCACCATCACCGGGAGACTTCCAATTCAGTCATCTATAATTAAAGTCTTTTCCACCCCTTAGCTCAATGCCTGTGGCAGAAAATGCTTTAATATGATCTCCAAATAGAGAGCTGCTTTCCATTTGTTTTCCTTAAAGTCAGCAATATTTAAAAGTACTAAAGTCAAAATAGTTCGAAGTGCATAAAAACTCAGTCCTTGAACAATGCACTATTCTCAATGTAGTCTGTTACATGCATGTTTCTGAAACCTGTAGCTATTTCCACTGCAGGGCTCCCAAGGACTTCTCAGCGTTGCTGTTTGTCATCTTAATGTTCTGTGCCAGGCTTTGTTCTCTGTAAATATTAAGTTCTCAAACTTCAAGTACCACTCTCTTGCCTTTTACTTTGGGAACAGAAATGGTTGTGGGAGGTGGGTTGCTCAGTCTCCTCAGCCTTGAAAGTCAAGGAATTAGTTGCCCCCAAGGTGACTGAGCACACGGGGCTTGACTCCCAGGGACCAAACTCATAAGATACTGTCACAAAATCAAGATGCTCACATATCAACCTATAATCTTGGAGACATTTTTCTAATGCTAGAAACACTTGGGCCTTCTCTCAAGGGCACACCCTCCCCACTGTCAAGGTGTTAACACATGGAAAGCACTCCTACTCCAGGAAAAAAGAAAACTATGCATCCTTGCCTCAATGCTGGGCTCACTATGTTCCATTCTGACATGACTCTTGCAGAGGTCTGTTAAATGTACATTTTTGGTGCTGCAAAAGAAGTAGCATCAGCCGGGCGCGGTGGCTCACGCCTGTAATCCCAGCACTTTGGGAGGCTGAGGCGGGTGGATCACGAGGTCGAGAGATCGAGACCATCCTGGTCAACATGGTGAAACCCCGTCTCTACTAAAAATACAAAACATTAGCTGGGCATGGTGGTGCGTGCCTGTAATCCCAGCTACTCAGGAGGCTGAGGCAGGAGAATTGCTTGAACCCAGGAGGCAGAGGTTGCGGTGAGCCAAGATCGTGCCATTGCACTCCAGCCTGGGTAACAAGAGCGAAACTCCGTCTCAAAAAAAAAAAAAAAGAAGTAGCACCAACCCATATAGCACCAACCAAAATATATAGGTTGCTTCCGAATCTCAGCTGTTGTAAAAAAGCACTGGAACAAACATGGGAGTACAGATATCTCTTCGATAGACTGATTTCCTTCCTTTTGGGTACATACCTAGCAGGGCGATTGCTGGATCATATGGTAACTCTATTTTTAGTTTTTGGAGGAACCTCCAAACTGTTCTCGGTAGTGGTTGTACTAATTCACATTCCCACCAACAGTGTATGAGGCATAATTAATTCTCAGTTTTGACCTATATTCTACGAATGGCTCAATAGAGACCTTATAATGACAACACGAACATGTGCTTCCCCCATTCCACTCCTCATCTGTCCTTCTGCAAGACTAAGTGTTACCAGAGCTGTCAAAAATGCCATAATTATAACTGCCAGATCAAGCGGGCATTCTCTCGCTCGAAGAACAGGGCTTGCCTACCAAATTAAAGACAAGCTACTAAATGAGGGAGTCTCCAGACTCTGTACTTGGTCTATTCTCACCACCATGACATGTACTCACAGCTTTAAATATGATTCACATGCTGCCAACTCCCAAAGGTTGATCTCCAACCCAGGCTTCTCCCCTAAACTCAGACTTACGTAAACAACTGCCCAACCAAATCTGCACTTGAATGGTTATTAGGTATCTCAAATGTAACCTGTCCAACACTGAGCCTGTGCTATTGTCCCGCAGACCTGTTCCCCTAAATCGTCCTCATTCTCGACTCCTCTTTCTTGTACATGCCACAGCCCAGCACTCAGCAAATCCTATTGATGCTACCTTCTCAATGTATCTAGGATCCTCTGTTACCAGCCTAGTCTAAGCCTTCATCCCTTGTTGCCTGGATTATTGCAATAGCCTCCCAACTACACTCCCGTTCCACTGTAGTTCCTTCAGATTCTGCTCGGCACAGCCTGCAGGATCCTACGGAACGTAAATCAGATCATGTCATGCCTACACCAAACTCCTGCCAGAGTAAAAGCCAAAATCTAGAGTTTGCCTACAAGGCCCTCTATGTTCTCAGTCCCCATTGCCCCTCTGACCTCATTGCTACCTTGTTCACTGTACTTTGGTCACACTGGCTTTCTTGCTGTCCTTGGAACATGGCAAGCCAGCTCCTGCTTTAGGGCCTTTGTCCTTACTGTTCCCTCTACCTTGAACACTCTTCCCCACATATCCACAGGGCTCATTCACATCAGTCCTTTACTAAAATGTTCACTAAGACATGCTCTAGCCACCCCATCTATCCCATCCCAACCCTGACTTTTATCAATAATCCTTCTCTGCTTCCATTTTCTCCTCCTCCTCCTTGCCACTTTATTACATTATAGCATTCTACATGTTGTACATATTTATCTTGTTTGTTGTCATTCGGTCTCAGGATGCAAGCTCTTTGAGAACAGGAATTTTTGTCTGTTTTGTTCACTGTTGTATCTCCAACATGTGCAACAATTCCCTGCACACAACAGACACATAATATTTATTTATTGATTTATTTATTTATTGAGATAGAATCTCATTCTGTCACCCAGGTTGGAGTGCAGTGGTGCAATCTCGGCTCACTGCAACCTCCACCTCCTGGGGTTCAAGTGATCCTCCTGCCTCAGCCTCCCATGCTTGTAGCTGGGGTTACAAGTATGTGCCACCATGCCCAGCTATTTTTGTATTTTTAGTAGAGACTGGGTTCCACCATGTTGGCCAGGCTGGTCTCAAACTCCTCACCTCAAGAATCTACAAGTATACTTTTCTACTCATCAAATCATTTGCTACATTATCCCTCAACAAGTCCTGTACTTTCCAATTTCCGAGGCTTGTTCATCCCATACCAAAGTGATTGCATCTGACCAAGTCCATCTGACCAAGTTCTAATTGGTTCAAATAATTCCCCCAAGCTGCCTTTCCTAATCCCCTAATTCAAAAACCTTTTATCCAGTCTCCTTCCTTCTGTGCCTCTATAGCAGCACCTACCTGGCCAGGGTTGTATTCGAGGGATTTCTGTTTATAAACATTCGCAAGCCCCCATCCTACCACCAATCCCCACCTGGACTGTGAGCACCGTACAGCCAGGACCCACATGTTCAATCACTGCCTTCTTGCTCCTCCCAATATCAACTGTGTGGTCCCTCACAGGAAGCAGACGCTCTGTAAATGTGTACTGAGTGAATCCAAAAACTTCACAAATTTCAAGGGTCAGCTTCCTCGCCGTCCAGGGATATACACGCCCTGTGCAGAGCCTGGCTCCAACGCCTCTTGCAGCAAGGACGTTCGCCAGGACATTTGCTGTGTCACAGAGGATCCTGGCAGCGCAACGCCTATAGGTAGCCCTCCACAGTGAAATATGTGCCTCGTGCCTCTGTAACCCCTCAAAGTAAGAACTGCAGGGTGACTCTGCATCAGCTGACTACAGGCAGATTTCCTGGCTGACTGGCTGGGGAAAAAAAGGCTGAGTTCGATGCCACACGCAGTCCCAAACCCTTCCCCAGAAGGGCGCAGCCTGGAGGCGGCCGCGCGCGGGACGCACGCACAGGGCGCGTGGACCGCTCGGGACCGGTTAGAGCGCGGGGGCACACAGGGTATCTATCAAGCGCGCTCCAGCACCGAAGCAGAGCGCGAGAACGCCCGAGACCGCAGCGCAGCCAATCCCAGAGCCGCGCTCCCCAACGGCGGGCCGGAGGGCGGGGAGCGAGCGGGCTCGGCCAGGGCCGCGCCTCCCATTGGTTGAGGCGGCACCGCCCAGACAAAGCCCCCAGGTGCTCGCGCTAGTGCGCCGCCTAGGCTCCAGCCCAGGCAAGTCCCGGGCCCACCACCACTCTGGCATCCCCAGCCTGCCCCCGCGGCTTCTCCTCCTTCCCCGGCCCTGCGACCCCTCTGGTCCTCTAGCAACCGTCGGCTCGGCCTTGCTCAGGCAGCTGGCCCGGCGGGCTGCCCGCGGTCCAGCCTTCACCTGGGCGCTGCGGCGCGGAGGGAGCACTCCCCAAACGCAGGGAACGGAGCCTCTGGGAGGACGTGGGAGGAGGAGGAGGGACGGGGACAGGACCGGGAGATGCGGTCGGAAAGGGGACAGGGCCTAGAGCCCGGGGCTGGAAGGCAGGACACACGGCTTGGGTCTAGGCTGGCTCGGCCTTTGACTACGACGTGACCTTGAGACGGTTCCTTCCCTTCGTGGGGCCTGGGTCCCCTTCGGTAAACTTCGCCGGCAGGAAACAATGAGTCGTTTCACCTGGAGCTGCAGGGCCGCGTGTTTAACCCACCGCCTCCTCCTGCTTGGCACATTATTCCAAATAATAAACGCCAGATGATGCTGCCGGAGACGCCCACAGAGAAGCCGAGAGGGTGGCGCATGAGGACCCCCTGTGTTCTGGCCAGATGGTCCATCCTACCCTTACCCCGCTGCGGCCGCGCCCTCGTCCAGTAGGGAACGAGGCCCCCTTCCCCACCCGTATCCCGGCTGCCGGGCTAAGGGAAAGCGCGAGGCCGAACCAAACCGAGCAGAGGGCGCCGAGGCATCCCGCCCCAGCTGCAGAGACGCGGACCCCTCCTCTTACCCAAAACCAAATGGGCAAGGGCCTCCTCTGCGGAGGGCTCGCCGATGCGTTCGCCTTCACCCGGCACCGCGCAGGTGCCCGCGCTCCTGTCGGGAGAGCCGAGTGGGGGCGCTGCCGCCGGGTCCTTCTGGAAGCCCCTCCACCCGCACTCCGGGCCTGCGGCCTCGGCCACCCGGAAGCGCCTGCTCACTTAGCGCGCGCTGGGGCTGCGCTGGGCGGGGCCCAGGGCGGCGTGGCTGTCAGTGGGGGCCCCGAGACGCCTCCTCCACCCTGGGCGCCCGGCCTGGCCCTCCTCCCACCGAAGGTGCCCGGATCACTAGGCGCCCGGTGCGGCCGTCTCGCCCCTAAGCCGGGCTCCAGATTTCCCTGCCGCCTCTCGCTCCGGGACTGCGTGGCAGGGATAGGGGCCGGGGAGGTGGAGCCAGGTGCGGAAAGGGTTTTAGCCTCCCGGGCTGCGGCAGGGAGGGGAGGCAGCCGCTCCCCGAAGTCAGGAAAACCCTGGTAAGGAAGAGGCTCCTTCCAAGTCCTGTGCGTGTTGCTGTCTTTAGAGCTCATTAGGGTTGGTTGGTTTTTAAATTTCTTTTGATCCGATAAATGTATTTAGAGGCCGGGCGCTGTTGCTCATGCTTGTAATCCCAGCACTTTGGGAGACCGAGGCGGGTGGAGATCAGGAGTTCGAGGCCAGCCTGGCCAACATGGTGAAACCCCGTCTCTACTAAAAATACAAAAATTACCTGGGCGTGGTGGCGCGCCTGGTAAGCCCAACTACTCGGGAGAATGAAGCCGGAGAATCTCTTGAACCCGAGAGGTGGAGGTTGCAGTGAGCTGAGATCGCGACAGAACCAGACAATGTCTCAAAAAAAAAAAAAACTTTTTAAAAAAAGATTTTTCTGGGGCCGGGCGCGGTGACTCAAGCCTGTAATCCCAGCACTTTGGGAGGCCGAGGCGGGTGGATCACAAGGTCAAGAGATCGAGACCATCTTGGTCAACAAGGTGAAACCCCGTCTCTACTAAAAATACAAAAAAATTAGCTGGGCATGGTGGTGCGTGCCTGTAATCCCAGCTACTCAGGAGGCTGAGGCAGGAGAATTGCCTGAACCCAGGAGGCGGAGGTTGCGGTGAGCCGAGATCGCGCCATTGCACTCCAGCCTGGGTAACAAGAGCGAAACTCCGTCTCAAAAAAAAAAAACATTTTTCTGAATTTTATTTTCTTCCAACACGGAAGGTAAGATTTCCTGTTTCCATGACATAGAAGGAAGATATGTCATGCAAACTGAAGCTAGACAAACTTCAGAAGAAAATAACAGCAATCTTATATATATATACATAAGCCACTTTCATACCTGCCTACTGATGTATGAACTTCAGAGTAATGTGTTTTATATCAATTTTCCAGGATTGTTCTTTTGTTGTTTTTCTACCTTTCTCCCCCTATTTTCTCTTCGCAGGACATGAGACTTCACAACCTTCTAAATACGAGCTTTCCTAATAACTTGGGACCTCCCCGTCTAGAAATAAACCATCCTTCCTAGCCATGAAATACTAGATGAAACCTGGGAACAGAGTGTCATTTTCTCCTAATGCTTTCTCCAAAATATTTTTAAAAAGGGAAGGGGGGAAATGTGAAAGGAAAATAAGTCTTGGGGCCCTCAAAAATCACTAAGTGAAGGGAAAAGTCAAGCTGCGAACTGCTTAGGGCAAACCTGCCTCCCATTCTATTCAAAGCCATCCCTCTGCTCACTGAGATAAATGCGTATCTAATTGCCTCCTTTGGAAAAGCTAATCAGAAACAAGAGAATGCAAGTGTTTGTCTGTCACCTACTTGTGACCTGGAAGACCCTCCCTGTCCTGCTTTTGCCTTGAGTTGTCCCACCTTTCTGTGCAAAACCAATGTTCATTTTACATATGTCGATTGATGTTTCATGTCTCCCTAAAATGGATAAAACCAGGCTGTGCTCTGACCACCTTGGCACATGTCATCAGGACCTCTTCAGGCTGTGTCACAGGTGCACATCCTCAACCTTCGCAAAATAAACTTTCCGAATTAACTGAGACCGGTCTCAGATTTTCAGGGTTCACAGAGAAATGAGACATGTCTGTAAGCTAAATGAATTGTTAGAACTCCTGTAAGTCTTTTAAAGAGAGATAAATAAGTGTCATCAGAGATCTAATAAGGGTTCAGGATAGACTTTGTAGAAGAAATAGTATTCTGAAAGCTTCTCAGTCAGAATGAAGCACCCCTAAAAGAGGCCCCTGTCCTGAGAGACCATGGTGTTCTCTCCTATTTCCCTCCTAGCTCACGCTCTCCTTCAATACAAGCTGAATTTAATCATTTCCAGCCCTCCCTTGCTGGATCTGGCCCTGTCCAGGGTCTGAATGCCAGTCATCCTCTCTGCCCTTAGTATTAAGTGCTCAGTGTTAACTAGGGAGGGACAGTGCAGGCTAAATCCTGCCCTTAGGCAGCCACTCCAAGTCCTCACAGAGCCAGTGTGCAGCCTGCTTTGCTGAGTTATACTGGGGGATACAGAACAGAAACATTATCTCCTGCCCCAACCCCCCCCCAGTTTTCTGTTTGTTTTGATGCAACTGAATTTTCTTAAAGGTTTTTTTTTTTTCCCCTAGAAATCATACCTTTAATCTGCAGAATTTTAGAGGTATCGAGCAGCTTTTTCTGTAAATCTGCAGAATTTTAGAGGTATTGAGTAGCTTTTTCTGTAATTGAAGGAAAGAAGCCCAGTATATTCTTCTGTGCTGCTTCTAAAACAAAGCTGTGGCAATCAGAATCCACTATTTTTAAAAAAGCCTGTGACAGCTCATCTGAATGTGATTGTAATACTGAGTTCCGTGGATGAATGAGAACTGGAGGAGCTGCCTTTTCCTTCCAGTGAATGAACTAGTAAAACAAGTGCTTGACTTTAAGGGGAAAAGAGGGGGAGTATCAGGCATCCCCACCTGCTTTTTGTCTCAACTCCACCTCTGTAGCTTTGCAGGGTACGCCCTCCCTCCTGGCTGCTTTCATGGTTTAACTGTGTCCTCACCCAAATCTCAACTTGAATTGTAGCTCCCATAATTGCCACATGTTGTGGGAGGGACCCAGTGGGAGATAATTGAATCACGGAGGCGGTTCCCCAATGTGCTTTTCTCTTGCTAGTGAATAAGTCTCATGAGATCTAATGGTTTTATAAGGGGAAACCACTTTAATTTGGCTTCATTCTCTTGCCTGCCACCATGTAAAATGTGCCTTTTGCCTTCTGCCATAATTGTGAGGCCTCCCAAGCCATGTGGAACTGTGAGTCTATTAAACCTCGTTTTCTTTATAAATTACTCAGTCTTAGGGCTGGGCGCGGTGGCTCACGCCTATAATCCCAGCACTTTGGGAGGCCGAGACGGGTGGATCACGAGGTCAAGAGATCGAGACCATCCTGGTCAACATGGTGAAACCCCATCTCTACTAAAAATACAAAAATTAGCTGGGCATGGTGGCGCATGCCTGTAGTCCCAGCTACTCGGGAGGCTAAGGCAGGAGAATTGCTTGAACCCAGGAGGCGGAGGTTGCGGTGAGCCGAGATCGTGCCATTGCACTCCAGCCTGGGTAACATAAGCGAAACTCCGTCTCAAAAATAAATAAATAAATAAATAAATAAATAAATAAATAAATAAATAACTCACTCCTGGGTATGTCTTTATCAGCAATAAGAACATGGCCTAATACACATGTAAACTTTGAAAGATGGCCAAGCATGGTAGCTCATGCCTATAATCTCAACACTTTGGGAGGACAAGATGGGAGGATCACTTGAGCCCAGGATTTCAAGACCAGCCTGGGCAAAAAAGCAAGACCTTGCTTCTACAAAAAATTTAAAAATTAGCCAGGCAAGTTTGTGGCAGGCCAGGTCTTTCTAATGGCTAAACATGTAGGCCTTCGTAACAAGTGTTTCATCACTGAGTGATTAAGTTAATATTAAAAGCTAGTAGAACCAGTGCCCTATACCAAGGCTGGAATGTAACAAAAGCCCACAAACAGTTGCCTAGCCCTTTCCTAGGCCTTGAAGCATAACAAGATAACAAAGGAATTCTTTTTTTGTTTTTCTGAGACAGAGTTTTGCTCTTGTTACCCAGGCTGGAGTGCAATGGCGTGATCTCGGCTCACCGCAACCTCCGCCTCCTGGGTTCAGGCAATTCTCCTGTCTCAGCCTCCTGAGTAGCTGGGATCACAGGCACGTGCCACCATGCCCAGCTGATTTTTTGTATTTTTAGTAGAGATGGGGTTTCACCATGTTGACCAGGATGGTCTCCATCTCTTGACCTCGTGATCCACCCGCCTCAGCCTCCCAAAGTGCTGGGATTACAGGCGTGAGCCACCGCGTCCAGCACAAAGGAATTCTTAACAGGACCCATTTGGGATTAAACAAGTTTTATTGTGGGTCTTAAGAAACTCCCCAGACCTTCACAAAAAAAGCTTTCTTGAGGACTAAAGGAACTCCCCAAAACTCTGTGATTTAGCAGGAGATAAGATAAGAGTAATCACCCTAGCACCTGGACCCATTTAGATTAAGTAAATTAATTGAGAGTCCAGAGGAAGGCCTTGAGGACTCAGATTTTAGTTACAGATTAGAAGAAATCAATCACTTATGTCTTTAGGTGAATACACACATACACATAGACATATAGCTTAGAAGATATATAAGCTCCGGAAACTTTGTAATTTTGAACTGGTCTTGTGATGTTTTCCAGGCCTTCTCCCTGTACTCAGTTACAGCAGTGAACTCCCTTCTTTCCCAGTTTATCCGCATCTCATTACTGGGCTGCAAGAATAAGCAACCCAACCTTCTGTTTGGTCCAGGAACAAGTTGAGGTGTACCTGCCCATAGTGACAGCTACTCAAGAGACTGAGACAGGAGGATCCCTTGAGCCCAGGAGTTTGAGGCTGCAGTGAGGTATGATTGCACCACTCTACTCCAGCCTGGACAACATAGCAAAGCCCCATTTCTAAATAAATAAATAAACAAACAATTCTGAAAGACAAAAGTATGTAATGAGATTCTCAACCCCTAAAACTGATTTGATTTTCTGAACTTCAAATTCTGTTTTTTTCGATGAATATCTAATTTATTACAATAAGCTGTTTTAAAAAACAAGATACAAAACCACATGCTTATTTTGCCTAATTCTTTTTCCAGTTCTTTTCCCTATGAATATATATTGTTTTTACTTCTGCCTACTGCTACCAGGGACAGAGCCTGCTCTTTTTTTTTTTTTTTTTTTTTTTTTTTTTTTTTTTTTTTGTGAGATGGAGTTTCGCTCTTGTTACCCAGGCTGGAGTGCAATGGCACGATCTCGGCTCACCGCAACCTCCGCCCCCTGGGTTCAGGCAATTCTCCTGCCTCAGCCTCCTGAGTAGCTGGGATTACAGGCACGTGCCACCATGCCCAGCTAATTTTTTGTATTTTTAGTAGAGATGGGGTTTCACCATGTTGACCAGGATGGTCTCAATCTCTTGACCTGGTGATCCGCCCGCCTCGGCCTCCCAAAGTGCTGGGATTACAGGCTTGAGCCACCGCGCCTGGCGCCTGCTCTTTCAAATAGAAAATCTAATTACAAAGCTGTTGCCTCTCTGTTTGGGTTAACAGAGCCTTTTCGAAAGGCCTATTCGCTCCTCCTCAGCCTCCTCCCTCTCTACTAGGCCTTACCCACGGCTTGAATTTTCTTCTCACTGACAGCCCTCACATTCAAGTTCAGCTTTCTCTCACCTTAGCCAGCGGGTGCTACCAGGGTTCCCTCAGCACTATCAGCCCGCAGGATCCTCTCCAAGCAAGTGACCAGCCAGATCCTCTTAATTCTCAGTTGACAGGGTGTATAGACACCCTGAAAACCTTCTCCAGGCTTTCTGTGTATTCTTTCAATGCTTGCCTTTAGCTGGGAAGGGACATTCACATATGTGTGATAAGTAAAGCCGGGTGGCTTGGGATGTTTTTATGTTTACCCTTACACAGGCAAAGTTCAACAGCTTTGTAATTGTTTGTTTAAGTTTAAAATGTCTGTGAGTTTGGCCCTCTGACAAGCAGAGGGTCAAGAATCGATGCTGCTGCTTAGAAATACATTAAAAATAAATGATGCCAAAGGGCAGCTCCCACTGACTCCATCTTTAGCTCTCCCTGCCAGGTATGTGTGGGCACAAATGAGCACAGGAACCGGCCTGAACAGGGTGAGAAATCTTCAGAGACTGCCCTGAGCATAGCCCAGAATCAAGACCTAAGAAAGATTTCAAAATGGCCAAGTGGCTTTAGATAGGGTCATTTGCAAGAAGGTGGGGCCAAAGCCAGAGCCCTTGAATGTCGCAATGGAGGTAAGGTAGAGTATGTCTGAAATACGTGAGATTTCTTAAGACAACTCTTAGTATTCCCGTGCCCTGCGATTAAAGACAATGGAAAATTACAGCAATCCAATGCAGGCAGGACTACTAATGGCTGAGATGCTTTAGGAATGGAGGTTCCGGTCACCTTACCAGGTAATGATCCATGACCAGCTCAGGTGCTTGCTGAGGGCAAAGGGAATATGGAATGAGTAGTGAAAGAAGATAGTTATCAGTACCAACTACAACTGCATGTCCAGTTATAACAACAAGAGGTGGAATTGTCATGAGTGTTTCTTCCTTATTTCGTTATGAGCACGTTAGTGTGTGTATAGCATCTTTGTTTTCTTCCCTTTCTTATTCCTTTAGCGTGTGACATAAGATGTATTACTTTATCTCACGGAATTTAATATTGCTAACTTTATAGTATAGTGTTTAAGTTACAGGATGTCAAGAAGAGTAAATATCACCTGTGAACCCCCAAAATGAGACAAGTTTCAGTCAATGTAGAAAGTTTATTTTGCCAAAGTTAAGGACGCACATCTGTGACATAGCCTCAGGAAATCCTGGCATGTCCCTAAGGTGGTTGGTACACAGCTTGGTTTTACACATTTTAGGGAGACACGAGACATCAGTCAATATATGTAAGATGATTATTGGGTCGGTCTGGAAAGGCAGGATAACTTGAAGCAGGGAGGGGGCTTCCAGGTCACAGGTAGATAAGAGACAAATGTTTTAGTTTCTGGTTAGCCTTTCCAAAGGAGGCAATAAGCTATGCATTTATCTTAGTGAGCAGAGGGACAACTTTGGATAGAATGGGAGGCAGGTTTGCCTTAAGCAGTTCCCAGCTTGACTTTTCCCTTTAGCTTAGTGATTTTGGGGCCCCAAGATGTATTTTGCTTTCACACAGCTAAGGACTTTGTATCGTCTTCTGGGAACAGGATTAGTGCAGTAGAATGCAGTTATATGAAGGATAGTTGTGTCATGTTACACAGAACTAAGATCTTGTTATTGTCTTTATTTGGAAGTTAAGTATGATTTAAGGAGATATGCGTGGGTCCCAAGTGGACAAGGAGCGAACTGGTGATGGTTAGTTTTATGTGTCAACTTGGCAGGAGTGAAATTGTTAACTTTTTTTTCGGTAAAGGTTTTATTATGCAGAAGAGGGGGTTCGGTCCTTGGCAGCTACTCTCCTCATGGCAGCCAAGTACCCAGATACTTGGTCAAACAGATAGCAGTGAGGTTGACCAAATGTCACTCTCATCACCATTTGGTTTTGGTGGGATTTAGTCGGCTTCTTTATGGCAACCTGTTTTATCAGCAAGGTCTTTATGACCTGTGTCTTGTGACCTCCTATCTCATCCTGTGGGTTAGAATGCCTAACTGTCTGGGAATGCAGCCCAGTAGGTCTCAGCCTTATTCTACCCAACTGCTACTCAAGATGGAGTTGCTCTGATTCAAACACCTCTGACAATGCCTCTTGAGCCAATGTCACATGAGCCAATTCCTTAAAATCTGTCTCTTTCTACACACACACACACACACACCACTGTGTATGTTCTGTTTCTCTGGGGAACCCTGACTGATATACTCATTTAGCGTGGTCTGCTTCCTGGACTGGACTCTGATACAACATTGAAATCGATTCCTCTACTGTGGAATTGGTCTCTCCGGGACCTGGAGCATAGGTCAAGGTCGGGGGCTGTCTCAGGCCAAACTGGACGTGTGAGACTTGCTTTCCACCCCCGGAGGTCTCTGCAGTCCCTGCTGTCCAGGTGCTCAAAGCCCAAGGAAGAGAACAGGCACATCCAAAGCTTCCTCCCTTCCGGGACAGCTTGGGCACAGTGAGGTGAGTTAGGAATAGCCAGAGAGCTTTGGAAGCGGGAGGGAACTATTCCTTCAGCTTGGGGAGGGTGATATAAGTTAGGCATAGCCGTGGAGCTCTCGATGGGGAGGAAGCTACTCCTTCGGGTTGGGGAAGAAAGGAGGGTAAGCAGCAGGAGATGAGGATGGCCAGGGAGGTCTGGTCCACGTTCACCAGCCTCTTGTCAGAGGGCACTGGAGGTGCACTAACTTTACATAAAAGCATCTCAGAGACCAAAAATGCCTTCGAGGCCTAAAGAAGGGAGTCTCAAATGATGGTGTGCCCGGTTCCTGAAAGAGATATTCTGAACAACGGAGCCTTCCCAAGCATTCCCCAGACCACAGCATATTATTATGTGGCAAAAAGAGAAAGAGGAAATCTCAAATAAAAAGGAGCATGACGACTTTCGGTGTCCTCCTTCCTTCTCTCACCATTGTCTACCAGCTCTGTCATTAGCCATTTTCCTCAGAGATGTTCGCCTCAGCCTCTCCCATTCTTTCCCCTCTCTTCTCCCCTTGCAGTCACCCAGACGCCCTCCCACTCACCCCTTACATGCAGCTGCCCGGTCCATCCCTCTGCATCCAGCACTGCGAGGGGCTCAGGGGAGGAGCTGGCAAGTACCGGGTCACCAGGGGGTTGCTGTCCAGACTATCGTCTCCAGCAGCTCCAGGTGGTGGCCTTGGGACCTGCCCAGAGGCAAACCACTTGGAGAAGGCCCTGTCTCAGGAGGGTGATGCAGAATGTGAACAGGGCGTCGGCTGTGGCCTGAGCCGAACTGGAAGGAGGAGCGTGTAGAAATAAAGAAGCTGAAGAGAAGAGGCTGGGGAATGGCTGTGGGGGGGGATGGGGAGCTTATCTCCTCCAGTTAAGGTGTCTTCAAGGGCATCCCTCTGGTTCACAGCAAATTCACTGAGTGATGGGTGTGCTCTTAAGGCAACATAACCACGCAGCGAGGTGTCTTTTTTAGGAGGCCCTCGTCAGCCGAGACATCTCTAGGTTGTTCTGCTTTAGCATTGCCTCCAGCTGGAGACTTCTTGAGGCAGGCTAAAGGTTGCTGGAACCTCTTTTGCTGCCTCACCCCTCCTGCTTCCTCAGGTTCTGCAGCCAGCCTCCAGCGCGGGAGGGATTCAGCTTACCTGTCTCAACACCCTGCTTCCTCTCTTTACTCACTAGGTCAGGTCTGCGGAGATGAAGGATTTCAATTAGAGAAGGGTCAAGGAGAGCATGGGGCATGAGGAACACACAGTAGGGATACCGGGAGAGCCGGAAACAAAGACCACGGATTGAGCAGCCTAGTCTCCCAGTGTTGACGGAGCTAGAAGGCAAGGCCTAACTGGCAGTGGGAAAAGAAGTGACCTATGAGGGGCCCTCATGTTTGCTGAGTTTCAGGGCATGCCAGGCGATCCTGAGAGGCTTTCCCTTAAATGGCCGCTTATCATCCTCAAGACGTGAGGCTGTGGCTGCCACAGCAGAGAAGAGTGGAAGCCATGCTTGCAGGAAGAGTGTGTTCTGCAAGCCGAGGCTGGCTCAGGAGATAAGCCCCCATCCCCACCCAAAAATAATAGAGCTCCTTCCAGGGTTGAGGGGACTGCAGCTGGAAGGCAGAGTTCAGAGTCTTATCCCAAAGGTTGCCAAAGAGAGACATCCCAACAAGACGCCATAATGGCATGGACAAAAGTCAGGAAAAAGAAATGGAGTATAAATAAAAGAAGTCAAACCCACATTACTGCAGGTACTATTATTATTAACCCGGAATATTTAGAAAAGCTAACGTTAAAATTATTAGAATAATAATGGAATTCAGTAAGTTGGTTGAATACAAAACAAATGTAAGGACAAAATTAGATGCTTTCCCCTTCAAAATATATAATAGAAGAAATTATAAAAGTCACAATAGCAATAAAACCCAAAGACAAGAAAATGTAGAGTCGTGATAAAGGATGAAGGTCATTACTGAGAGATGTGAAAGATGTATTGAAAAATCAAGAGATATACTGTGTTTCCAGATAGGAAAGCAACATTATACAAGATGGATTCCACCCCCACATTTATCTAGAATTCAATCAGGCTTTGGCAGCTTTCTCTACAAGATGCATCTGTGCTTCCTGTCACTACCAAGCCACCTGGCAGCCTGTACCATTTACTAACGAGCTTTGAATACTCCTGCCTACTCACGGCGTTTGTCCAGAGCCACACATCTTGACCTGTCTCCAAGTCCGTTCTAATCTGTCCTGAACTTCCCAGCTTGTGCCTTATTTTACTGTCTTTGGACTAATCTAACCTACTCAGGTGTGTGTGTGTGTGTGTGCGCGCGCGCGCGTGTGTGTGCTTTGTTTGTTTTGTTTTGTTTTGTTGTGATGGAGTCTCACTCTGTCACCCAGGCTGGAGTGCAGTAGCATGATCTCGGTTCACTATAACCTCCTCCTCCTGGGTTCAAGCTATTGTCATGCCTCAACCTCCTGAGTAGCTGGGATTATAGGCACACACCACCACACCTGGCTAATTTTTGTATTTTTAGTGGAGATGGGGTTTCACCATGTTGGCCAGGCTAATCTCAAACTCATGACCTCAGGTGATCCACCCGCCTCAGCCTCCCAATGTGCTGGGATTACAGGTGTGAACCACCACAACCAGCCTAATCTAACTTACTCTTTAAACCTAATGCTTTTCACCCTTTCTCCCATTTTTGCATTCATTCTACTCAATTCCTTTCAGGTGTTCCCAGGGCTTGCAAGTGTTCTGAGCACTACTGGGGAAGAGGGGCTTCTTACCATGGGAGAGATCTCTGAAGCAGAGGGACATCAGGCGCCCTGCTCAGAAAGGGAGCATCCATCCACTGCGAGGTGCCTTAGAGACAATGCAGCAAGATCAGGCCCTCAAGTCTGCTCCTGCTTCTGGGCATCTGCCCCTTACAGAATATCCACATTCCATTGGCCCTAGCACCTCCAAACCAAACACCAATCTTGAACTGTTGTCAGCAGGACTTAGGTATCCGGTCCTTGGTAAAAACAGAACCACCTGCCTCCTTTCTATTCCTCCTACCTCTGTCCTCCTTATAAAGTCATACTGTCCCTTTTGGGGGATCTACAAATACAAATTCTTTTATTTCACTCCTTTATGCCAAAAAGAGAGAGCTTCATTCATTCAACACAAATTTATTCAGCACTTACTACTTGCCAAGTATTACTCTAAGCACTGGGGATAGCTGGAAAAAAAAAATACAAATCTGTGCCTTTGTGGAGCTTAAATTTTAATGAGGGAGACAGAAAATAAATAAGATAAATGAAGATGAACACTACACATGGTAATAACAAATTCTAAAGATAAAAGCAAAGTAGAAAGGAAGATAGGAAGTTACTAGAGAAAGGGATAGTGGTGCAGTTTTAAACAGTCTCACTTCAAAGGCAATATTTGAACAATAACTTGAAGGAGATGGAGTAGTGAGCCATGCAACTATCTGGGGGACAGGAATAGATCCAAGACTTGTGGGGTCCAAAATTTATACAACTTTGAGAACCTCTTTTAGAAATGGAACATGTAATTATCAATACAAAATTAGGTATAAGGCCTTGAGAGGGCCCATGTTGGTAAAGGGCAGGAAGCTTATGCTCCATTCGTTTATTGGTCATTCTGCTTCTGCTGGAGGAAGAGCATTCCAGGCAGAGAGAGCAGCAAGTGCTAAGGGCAGAAGCTTGTGTAAGGAGCATGCACCATGAGTTAGAACAGCAGCAGGAGGCCAAGGTAGCTGGAGTGCACAATGAGAGGATATGAAGGAGGAGGCATGATCAGAGAGGTTGCGGGGGCCAGATTACACAGGATGTCACCCAGGCTGGAATGCAGTGGCACAGTCTCAGCTCATTGCAGCCTCGACCTCCCAGATCAAGCGATCCTCCTACCTCAACCTCCTGAGTAACTGGGACTACAGGCAAGCACCATTACAATCAGCTAACTTTTTATTTTTTGTAGAGATGGGGTCTCACTATGTGCCTAGGCTTGTCTTAGACTTCTGGGCTCAAGCAATCCTCCTGATTCACCCTCTCAAAGTGCTGGGATTACAGGTGTGAGCCACTACTACCAGCCACTGGCAGTTTTTGAGCAGAGAAGTAATATGAGCTGACTTTGATTTTAAAAGAATCCCTCTGGCTGCTATTTGGAGAATACGCAGAAGCAGGTCAAGGATGGAAGCAGCAGACCTATTAGGAACTAGTTAGAATAACTTAGGAGAGAGCAGATAATGGCTCAAGCCAGGGTGGAGGCAGCAGAGGTGTGAGAAGTAGCTTATTCTGAATACGCTCAGAAGATGAAGTCTGCAGGATTTGCTACTGGATCCTTTTGGGGTAAAGGAGAGAGAGAGAAAGAGAAAGAGAGAGAGAGAGAGAGAGCAAGGATGACTCTGAAGATTTTGTCCTGAGTAACTGGAAGGATATATTTCCATTAACTGAAAAGAGGGAATTTTGTTTTTGTTTTGAAACAGAGTGCTGCTCTGTCACCCAGGCTAGAGTGCAGTGGTGCAATCTTGGCTCACTGCAATCTCCGCCTCCCAGATTCAAGTGATTCTCCTGCCTCAGCCTCCTGAGTAGCTGGAACTACAGGCATCTACCACCACAGCCAGCTAATTTTTTTGTAATTTTTAATAGAAACGGGGTTTCACCATGTTGGTCAGGCTGGTCTCAAACTTGTGACCTCAGGTGATCCACCCTCCTTGGCCTCCCAAAGTGCTGATATTACAGGCGTGAGCCACCATGCCCAGCCCAGAAAAGGGAAATTTGAAATCTGAGAGCAGATTTTAAGTGGAAGATTAGAGTTCAGTTTTCAACGTGTTAAGTTTGAGATGTTTATACATCCAAAGAAAGGGATGGAGTCTGTAATTCAGTCTGGAAGAGATTCTGGGCAAGAAATGACAATTTCTTTCTTTCTTTCTTTTTTTTTTTTTTGAGATGGAGTTTCGCTCTTGTTACCCAGGCTGGAGTGCAATGGCAGGATCTCGGCTCACCGCAACCTCCGCCTCCTGGGTTCAGGCAATTCTCCTGCCTCAGCCTCCTGAGTAGCTGGGATTACAGGCACATGCCACCATGCCCAGCTAATTTTTTGTATCTTTAGTAGAGACGGGGTTTCACCATGTTGACCAGGATGGTCTCGATCTCTTGACCTCGTGATCCACCCGCCTCGGCCTCCCAAAGTGCTGGGATTACAGGCTTGAGCCACCGCGCCCGGCGACAATTTCTTAAACCTGGATGAGATCGCCAAGGGAGTGACTGTAGCAGAGAAAAGAAGTGGTTCCAGAGTGGATCCTTGAAGCCCTCTGATATTTAAGTCTAAGAGATGAGAGAGAACTGGCAAAGGAGACAAAAACAGAACAGGCAGAGAGGTTTTTTTTTTTTTTTTTTTTTTTTTTTTTTTTGAGATGGAGTTTCACTCTTGTTACCCAGGCCGGAGTGCAACGGCGCGATCTCGGCTCACCACAACCTCCGCCTCCTGGGTTCAGGCAATTCTCCTGCCTCAGCCTCCTGGGTAGCTGGGATTACAGGCACGCACCACCATGCCCATCTAATGTTTTGTATTTTTAGTAGAGACGGGGTTTCACCATGTTGACCAGGATGGTCTCGATCTCTTGACCTTGTGATCCACCTGCCTCGGCCTCCCAAAGTGCTGGGATTACAGGCTTGAGCCACCGCACCCGGCCAGAACAGGCAGAGAGGTTAAGAGAAGAACCAAGAAAGAGCACGCACTCTGAAGCCAGGTAAGCAACAGGTGTCAAAGAAGCAGAAGTGATCTAGTGCTTCAGATGCTGCTGAAAATTGACCTCTGAATTTCACAACATGCAGAAATCATTGATGATCCTGACAAGAGTGAGAAGGCATATCAGTTGGGACCCAGACTTTAGGAGAGTGACATACAAACCCCAATTAAACCTTCAGCCTGTTCTGCCTGTCTGTGCTGCCTTCAGTACCAGGCAGCAGTTCACACCTTTTTTATTTATTTATTTATTTTTTTGAGGCTGAGTTTTGCTTTTGTTGCCCAGGCTAGAGTGTAATGGCGAAATCTTGGCTCACTGCAACCCCCGCCCCCCAGGTTCAAGTGATTCTCCTACCTCAGCCTCTTGAGTAGCTGAGATAACAGGCATGCACCACCACACCTGGCTAATTTTGTATTTTTAGTAGAGACGGGTTTCACTAGGTTGGTCAGGCTGTCTCGAACTCCTGACCTCAGGTAATCTGCCCGCCTCGGCCTTCCAAAGTGCTGGGATTATAGGCATGAGCCACCATGCCCGGTCCTAGTTCACACCTTTTGGTCTGGTCTCTGGGACCTTCCTTCCATCTTTGCAACTTGTGGGCTGTTTCTCCAGCTTCTTTTCAGTCCTGGAGGAACAGAACCTGATAGATGCAAGCAGAACTCAGACAACTGAGCAAGGATTTTACTTACTGAAAGCCACTAACCTGGAGAGTTAATAGGTAATAGAGACAGATGAGTGAGAGAGAGACAGAAATAAGTAAAGTTGAAACAAAACGAGTGACTCATTTTTACTTTCTGCTGCCAGTAAGTAAACACTGCCTTTACATTATCAGTTAGCTATTACAGGACTGTATCCGTGGCTGCAAAGTCAGACTGCGGTGGGGAAGACAGCTGAAACAGCATTACGTGGATCTGTTTCCAAAAGAACTTTCCTTTTTTTTTTATGAGTAGGAATAGGTAATCATTAAACTAGATGTGTCCAGTTTACCAGAAAGGAAATTGAAAGGGTTTATAGCATCTATCATTAACTTACTAGTCTACCTTCAAGTGATATACTGTACACTATAGTATAGGAACCATGCAGTGATCTAATTTCTGCCCTCTTGACCTTTCTGCTGCCATTTTTACATTTACTTATGCTACAAAGCCTACGCAGCATTGTTCTCAGTTTTATTTAAACATTTATCTTTTAAAGAGATTTATATAATAAGGAAAAGAACTTCTATACTTACCCACAGAGTTGCTCTCCATTCCTTTATATATACTCGTATTTTCATCTGGTATCACTTTCCTTCTGCCTGAAGGACTTCCTTTAACCTTTCTTGTTGTGTGGGTCCACTTGGGATAAATTCTTTCAGCTTTTTTATGTCTGAAAAACAAAAACAAAAACAAAAAAACTTCATTTCACCTCCTTCATTTATGAAGGATATTTCATTATGAAGGAATTCCACTTAACAGGATTTTTAAGGGATTTTGCTTACAGATTTTCTTTTTGAGACGGGGCCTGGCTCTGTCCCCCAGGTTGGAGTGCAGCGGTGTGATCTCGGCTCACTGCAACCTCTGCCTCCAGGGTTCAAGTGATTCTCCTGCCTCAGCCCCCTGAGTAGCTGGGATTACAGGCATATGCCATCACGCCCAGCTAATTTTTGTATTTTTAGTAGAGACGGGGTTTCACCATGTTGGTCAGGCTGGTCTCGATCTCCTGACCTTGTGATCCACCCGCCTCGGCCTCCCAAAGTGCTGGGATTACAGGAGTGAGCCACCGTGCCTGGCCAGATTTTCTTTTCTTTCTTTCTTTCTTTCTTTTTTTTTTTTTTGCCTTTTCTTTTCTTTTCTTTTCAACAGCCAGGGTCTCATGTATTGCCCAGGCTGGCCACAACTCCAGTGATCTTCCCACCTCAGCCCCCTGAATAACTGGGACCACAGGTGTGTGCCATTGCACCAGGCTTTCCAATGTTTCTTTGCTCACATGTTTTTCCAATGGGAAATCTGGTATCATCTGAATCTTTGTTCATCTATACATTTTTCCTAAATGTTCCTTTGGTTCCTTTTAAGGTTTTCTATTGATCATTGATTTTTAGCAATTTGATTATGATGTCCCTTGGTGTCATTTTCTTTACATTTATGTATGGAGTTCATTGAATTTCTTGTATTTGTGGGTCTGCAGTTTAATCAAATTTTGAATTTTTTGGCCATTATTTCTTCAAATATATTTTTCTGTTCTGCCTTCCTCTTACTCTCCCTGCAACTGATTTTTGACTGGTCCATATATAATGATATGTCTAAAATGTGCTGGGAAGAAAAGCCAGTCTGGGCAACACATGAGACCCTGTCTGTTGAAAAGGAAAAACAAGAAAAAGAAAAAGAAAATCCAGCCAGGCATGGTGGCTTGCTCTTGGGGAGAAAAAGCATGTGTTTTTCTTTAAAAAAATGATCTGACAGTGAGTTAGTTTTGTTTGTTTGTTTGTTTTGTTTTTTAACGCAGTCACATTGGCTAAAGTTAGGTTTTTAAAATACATATAAATAGCATGTAAATAACGGCTATTTTTTTAAAAAGAGGCTGAGGCAAGAGGATTGCTTGAGGCCAGGAGGTTAGAGATATCAGCCTGGGAAACACAATGAGACTCTACAAACAATTTAAAAGTTAGCTAGCCAGGCATCATGGTGGCTCATGCCTGTAATCTCAGCACTTTGGGAGGCTGAGGCTGGAGGATTGCTTGAGTCCAGGAGTTCAAGACCACCCTGGACAACATAGCAAGATCTCATCTCTACAAATACAAAAATTAGCTGGGAGTGGTAGTGTGTGCCTTTGGTCCCAACTACATGGGAGACGAGGTGGGAGGATCACTTGAGTCTGGGAGACTGCAGTGAGCTATGATCACGCCACCACACTTCAGCTTGGGGAAGAGAGCAATGCCTGTCTCTAAAATAAATAAATAAAAATTTAAAAAGAATAAGAAAGAAATAAGAGAAAAGAAAAATGATGAATACATTTGAACACAGAAAATATTTGAACATTTATATGGCAAAAAATAAATGTTAACGTGGTTCATATTTATACTTATAAACATTTTTATGTTATAAATATATACTATATTTATGTATGTCAATATTTATATTTTATATATTTGCATACTTCAGATATATCCTCAAGGAAATCAAGAGATAAATAACAAAAAGAGGAAAGAAGAATATTTGCAACGCATATGACAAAGAGCTAATTAATACACCAAGAACACTTAATACACAAAGATAAAACAATGTTGAAAAGAAAGAAATGAGCAAAGGATATAAACAGGTAGTGCACAGGAAAAAATGCAAATTTTTCCTAAGTATGCTAAGAAATATATATAAAGGTGCTCAACTTTATTAATTTTTTTTTTTTAAAGATGGGGTTTCACCATGATGGCCAGGCTGGTCTGGAACTTCTGACCTCAGGTGATCCACCCACCTTGGCCTCCCAAAGTGCTAGGATTATGGGTGTGAGCCACCGCGCCAGGCAACTTTATTAATTTTTTAAAATACATAAAGTTACGTACACCATTGTTCACCAGCAGATTGACAGAGATCAGAAACTTAGATATGACCCACTGCTAACATTTGCAGGGTTAAAGCAACAAGTACAAATGCATACCCATGTATCCTACAATTACATATGAAAATGCTATAAATCAAGCAAACAGACCAGGTGCAGTGCACACGTGTAATTCCAGCACTTCAAGAGGCCGAGGTGGGAGGATTGCTTGAGCCTAGGAGTTTGGGACCAGCCTGAGTAAGACAGAGAGAGCTTGCCTCTACAAAAAATAAAATAGCTGGGTATGGTAGTTCTAGCTACTGGAGAGGCTGAGGTAGGAGGGTCTCTTGAGTCCAGGAGTGACAGGCCTGTGTGAAAGATCTTTAATATACACTGTTAAGTGAGAAAAGCTAATTAAGGATCTGATGCAAACGACAACCAACTGTATGTCTCTACATCTACATACCTATTATCTATATAGCTGTATATATATATATGCTTATGCTTACATTTGCTAAGAAATTATCTAGAAGGAATTACAAGAGAGTTATTACCTCTGGTTACTAAGAGAAGGTATAGATGGGGTAGTTTTCACCTCACACTTCCATCTGTTCAAATTTGTCAGAGCATTTAGTACTTCATAATAAAAACAATAACCAAAAAATACACTTTGTACAATTTCTCAGACACATCTGGTAACCGTGCTAATTTTTCTTTGCAGCACTGAGCACCTGTTTCCAACAAATTTGGTGACCACGAAGGGACCCATTCCCCTCCAGGGTGGTCTCTGGTCCTCCCCCTCGTGAGGAGGCACCCCCACTGCCTTGATGCGGCAACAGCAACCGGAAGCCTCTAGACAACAGTAACCGGAAGTCTCAACAGCAGCGACCGGAAGTCTTGACAACAGCAACCGGAAGTCTTGGCAATAGCAACCGGAAGTCTCTCACAAGCAGCAGCTGTGCCAGGCACTGGGCTACCCAACCACAGGTCTGAGAATTGCCTTTCCAAGCCCGTGGAATTAAGTTCAGCCAGCTGCTGCCAGTTATTTCTCCTTCTTTGCTTCCAAGGTAGCAGGAAACCTACAGAAACCCAGGAGAAAATATGTTACACCTCAAAATATGTTTTCTTTACGGATTTCCCGAGAAGGCAGCCAGCCTGGGCAGTGGGTAAGAAGCCGCTCTGCTGGTTTACACATGGCAGGCCCAGTGCCCTGCAGGCTCAGCGGGGAGCTCTGGCTGTGACCTGGCCGAATCTTTCCCATGCAGGTGTCAGATCAGAGGACTTTCTGCAACTAGGAAAACAACTCAAAGGTCAGCCCTTCCCAGCAGTGAATAAACACTGACTTCCCAAGTTCTGAGAGAGGCCCATGGAGGTGGCCTCTCCCCTAGTGAGAAGTCCACCATGGCTAGTTATTGATTATTGGTCTGGGGGCTTCTGGACTTCAAAGACCAGTTGGATTAATCTCTGTATCCGGGTGCTCAGTGCCTGGCACGTGAGTGGTGTTCGTTGAGTTGACATCAGGGCCTGTCTCTTCTCCTAGTGTTTTTCATCACCTCTGCAAAGAGGTAACTTCTCCTGGGCTTCATTCCTTTGGGTTTGAACCTTACCTCTTTGAAGGAAGGCGGGCTATCCTTTGGCAGGATCTGCACTGTGCATCCAGGAAAACGCACCAGATGAGGAACTCCTGATGACTGGTTCACACTAATACTGAAAGCTTATTCCAGAAAATTTAGGAAATAAAGATGACTAATAAAAGATGATAAAAATTCTATTCCCCCTCCCCTTCCTACTCTAACAGAACTGTTAGGCTGCCCTGCAGCCACCTTAGGTGGTGAATGTTTTATCTCCTGGAATGAATGTCCTCTTTGCTGATGACCTCCCCTTTCAGGCTATTCTGCCACGAGTGTGTCAGACTTTAGGTGGGACTTCATTGGTTGGCTGGCCTCCACAGCCCCTCAGTCTAGCAAGGAGACCACAGTGATGCTTTGGGTCTCCAGGTGTCTGTTTCACCTGAGACACTGCATCAAGTAGCCCTTCAGATATCGGGGGATTCCTTTTTCTTCTGTGTACAATCACCTAAGTAAATGGCCATGGGTCCCCCAGAGAAAGACTGGGGGAATCCTTACACTCTTTTCTTGCCACAGTGCTGCCGAATTCTTTCTTAGAGACCCAGCCACCTCTTCAGTCCATGTATTCTATATCTGAAAATTGGTTTAGGTCAAAGCAATTGAGCAAGGGACTATAAGTTTGTGTTAGGGCTCTGAGCCTCCTGCGTCTCACTTGTGCCTCCTGCTGGCTGGACAGGCTAAGCAGCGTCTCAGTAGGTTGTCCATCTATTCTACCCCAGGGGGATGCTGTGCTCTGTGGACCACAACTCCCTGCGGGCCAGGCCCTGTTGGCTGCATGACAAACTCTGCCGGCCATTATGGTAATTGTGACCTCCTGGCATCTGGAAGCCAAAGGCCACCACCTGGCCTCTATGACCTGGGGGTAGAGGAGCTTCATTGCCATGGGTAGCAAGGAGCCCAGCTCTGTGACCAGCTCTCCTATTTAGTAATGCTGGTGTCTCTCACCTGAGCATTCCTGATGGTCTTGTTGAATCACATGTTCTCCCCGCCCACCCCATCATACTTTCTCTCCTGGTGGCTCTTCTGATCTCAGATGATTTAGCCATCCTAGTGTGCCCACTATCCTCAGGCTTTTTATGTTTTCATTGCCATCTGCCAGGACAATGCTGCCATTTCCATTGCAGCCGTTGACACTGGCTGCCACTTTTTCCAGGCTTCTAAGAGCCACCCTCAAGTTTGCCTCATCACCTGAGGTCCTTGCCAGGGCATCCTGAGAAAGGGTCCTTTCAGCATCCTGAGAAAGCGCCCCAAGGGAACTCTTGCTAGGCCCAGCCTCCTTCATCAAGCCCCCACAGAGGGAGCAACAGCGGCGGGTGCTGAGGAAGCCATGGCCCGCGTGCTAACCTCCCGCCTTGTATGCGCTCTGCCTCCTTCCTTCCTTCGTCCTTTACTCTCACTTTCCTGGAAGAGTGAAATTGGGCTAAGGCAGGGGGTCTTCATGATTTCATATGTTCTAAGAAGAGGGCAGGCTCTCTTCCTGGCCCTGGAACTGTGGAATCCTGACTGTACGTCCATCTAGCTAGGGTTCATCCCAACAGAAAACCCAACTTCTGTGGAAAAACACAAAGATTTGGAAGCGTAACATAAAGACTAAATCAATACAAATTCAAAATATAGGCTGAAAGCGGTGGCTCATGCCTGCAATCCTAGCACTTTAGGAGGCTGAGGCGGGTGGATCATGAGGTCAGCAGATCGAGACCATTCTGGCCAACATGGTGAACCCTGTCTCTAGTAAAATACAAAAAATTATCCAGGCATGGCGGCACATGCCTGCAGTCCCAGCTACTTGGGAGGCTGAGGCAGGAGAATTGCTTGAACCCGGGAAGTGAGGTTGCAGTGAGCCAAGATCACACCACTGTCCTCCAGCCTAGGTGACAAGAGTGAAACTGTCTCAAAAAAAAAAAAAAAAAATCACAAGTGTATGGAGGATTCACCTGACAGCAATAACTTAAGCAGACCCTGAGAATGACCCTATGGTCTACAAAGAATGTGTGTTTGGAGTTCTGAGCTAAGGAATTGGGAAGTGGAGCCAACCTGGAGACTCATTCCTTATCCATAAGGGGCATCTGAACCCCTCATCCATCCCATGGAATGCGAGTCATAGAGGGGATCCAGGCCTTTTCTTTTGGGTTAAATGAAGGTTGCCAGGTGGAGGTTGACAGGGGGAAGGTGCTAGGTGAAAATCTATATAAACTGCATGCTTTTTACAAATGGTTGCCATTCTCTGGTCCAGCCTGCAGCCACTGGGCTGCCCTGTATGTAAGTCCCCTCAGTAAACCCTGTATCTCATTCGCTGACTCCCAGCCTCGCAAACACAGTACCATGGCTACTCCAGCCAACAGGGGTCTGGCACCACAGCTGGCTTACTTTGTTTTTTTAAGATGAAATTTTGCTCTTGTCACCCAGGCTGGAGTGCAGTGGTGCCATCTTCGCTCATTGCAACCTCCGCCACCTGGGTTCAAGTGATTCTTCTGCCTCAGCTTCCCAAGTAGCTGGGACTCTAGGCGTGCACCACCACACCCGGCATTTTTTTTTTTTTTTTTTTTTTTGTATTTTTAGTAGAGATGGGGTTTCACCATGTTGGCCAGGCTGATCTTGAACTCATGACCTCAGGTGATCTACACCCCTCGGCCTCCCAAAGTCCTGGGATTAGGAGCATGAGCCACCACACCTGCCCCAGGCTTGCTTTTACATACAGTGCAACCCCAGACACCTTTCAAGAATGGCTTTGTAGTCAGCAAGAGAGGAGGCTCCCTATAGCACTCGGCTAAAGACAAGATCGCACCACATCCAAGAGAAAGGTTGATCTTATGTCATAAGTTGGTAAACTTTAAAACAGCTGTGTAGAAGGGCACTGGGGTAGAATACAGTAAACTCCTCTTCAAAGGTTTAGCCTGTTAACTTTAAAACTCAAGAAGGGGAACATGGTTAAGTACCATGAGTTCTGAGTTCCTCTTCAAAGAAACAGTATGTCAGTATGTTCAATTTCCCTGTTCTTTGTTCTCCATTTTAAAGTTTAACTTCCTCATTCTTTACACCTCCTTGCCCCTAGTTTCAGTTAACAACTCCTCCTAAGCGCTTTACTCACATATTTAGAGTCTTTCATCATCCCTAGTCAACTGCTCCATCCTTAGTCATCCTTAGTCATTTGCTCTGTAATCACCCTCCCAGCCGAAACTACTTACCCTGCCACTCTGGCTCATACCCCTGCTCTCTTTAAAATAACCACAGAATTAGCTTAGACTGTGCAGTCCAACCGTAGCCAATAGGGGAACTACACAGCAGTAGGGACTAACTGCATTGGGGATAAGAATCCCTTCCTCTCCCTTGTCTGGTGTGATCTTGCCATTGCTCCATCTGTGAGACGCACCCCTCTATAGAAGTAAATTTGCCTTGCTGACAAAATTTATGTGCGAGTGCTATTTCTTTTGCAGCACTGAAAATTTGCTTCTAACACTAGTGACTTAACGTTTGAAAGGGGTCACTGCATTTATCCAGTAAATATTTAAAGTCTGTTCTACTGTTGAGACTGATTTTCTTTCCTTACTATCATAAAGCATTGTCTTATGAAAAGGTTCATTTATTCATCATGTGGAAACAAATGACCAGGGAATTCAAACCCAAATGATAGGTCTATCTATGTACCTCATTACTGAATAATAAAACCAATGATGTTTTCAGGGATTCCAAATCAGTGTTTGATAAAGATACAGGACCCAAGGAGAAATAAGAGATCTGGAGCAAAAGAAGTTCAGATTAAAATTTCACTTAGCATAAGATGCCCCTGACTCTCTATCATGGCTCTCAAAGGTCAAAGAACAAAGAAAACTAAGACAAACTAAGAAAGAAATAAAGAAAACTAAGACAAACCAAGACAGGTGAGAAGCGGCCCTAATGTCCAGTTATCCAGAGAGAAGGCAGGAAAACGACACTTGTTGGAGAAGTGATGCTGGGATCAACCTGGGCTGCACATTAGAACCACCAGAGAGCTTTTTTTTTTTTTTTTTTGAGACGGAGTTTCGCTCTTGTTACCCAGGCTGGAGTGCAATGGCGTGATCTCGGCTCACCACAACCTCTACCTCCTGGGCTCAGGCAATTCTCCTGCCTCAGCCTCCTGGGATTACAGGCACGCGCCACCACACCCAGTTAGTTTTTTGTATTTTTAGTAGAGACGGGGTTTCACCATGTTGACCAGGATGGTCTCAATCTCTCGACCTCGTGATCCACCCGCCTCGGCCTCCCAAAGTGCTGGGATTACAGGCTTGAGCCACCGTGCCCGGCCTCGCAGAGAGCTTTTAAAAATGCTAATATCGGCAAGGCGAGGTGGCTCACACCTGTAATCCCAGCACTTTGGGAGGTGGAGGTGGGTAGATCATGAAGTCAGGAGATCAAAACAATCCTCGCTGACATGGTGAAACCCCTTCTCTACTGAAAAAACGAAAATTAGCCAGGTCTACGTAGTGGCAGTGCCTGTAATCCCAGCTACTCAGGAGGCTGAGGCAGGAGACTAGCTCGAACCTGGGAGGTGGAGGTGGCAGTGAGCTGAGATCACACCTTTGCACTGCAGCCTGGGTGACAGAGCAAGACTCCATCTCAAAAAAAAAAAAAAAAAAAAAAAATTGCTAGGGCCGGGCGCGGTGGCTCAAGCCTGTAATCCCAGCACTTTGGGAGGCCGAGGCGGGTGGATCACAAGGTCGAGAGATCGAGACCATCCTGGTCAACATGGTGAAACCCCGTCTCTACTAAAAATACAAAAAATTAGCTGGGCATGGTGGTGTGTGCCTGTAATCCCAGCTACTCAGGAGGCTGAGGCAGGAGAATTGCTTGAACCCAGGAGGCGGAGGTTGCGGTGAGCCGAGATCGCGCCATTGCACTCCAGCCTGGGTAACAAGAGCGAAACTCCATCTCCAAAAAAAAAAAAAAAAAAAAAAAAAATTGCTAATGCCTGGATCCCACTCCCAGAGATCCTGATTTAATAGGTCTAGGGTCTAGCTTCGTTGTCAGAAATGTTACATCTCCTAGGCTGGGGGCGGTGGCTCACGCCTGTAATCCCAGCACTTTGGGAGTCTGAAGGGGGCGGATCATGAGGTCAAGAGATCAAGACCATCCTGGCCAACATGGTGAAATCCCATCTGTACTAAAAATACAACAATTAGCTGAGCATGGTGGCGTGCGCTGAGTAGCAGTCCTAGCCACTCGGGAAGCTGTGACAGGAGAATTGCTTGAACCCAGGAGGTGGAGTTTGCAGTGAGCTGAGATCGCGCCACTGCACTCCAGCCTGGCAACAGAGTGAGACCCTGTCTCAAAACAAAAACCAAAAACAGAAAGTTTACACCTCCCCAGGTGATTCTAAAGTGCAGCTCAAGCACTGTTTTGGAGGGAGGCCACTTCCATTCTCGATGCTCTCCTGTCTCCATCTGTCACTCTCTCTTCTCTCCCATCCTCCCTCCTGCCTTTTTGCCCTCCCAATGGGCCACAACAGCTTGCTCCAGGGCTCGAATGCACACGCTGACCCATTTGGGAAATGAAGTCAGCTCCTCCTGCTGTGCCCTCCTGTCTACCAGTGCAGGAGGAACTCAGGCTTCCACTTCCTCTGTGTGATGTGAGTAGAATGAATTCCAACTCTCCTGGCAGCAAGTCACGTAAAAAATAAAGCTTGAGGGAGAGCACTTTGAATAGTCCCACAACTCCCTCAGGGAAGAAAGACAGCAGCAGAAGAGGGCAGTGTGAGGGGCACACAGCCAGAATTCTGTTCACTTCCTTTAGAGTTTATATCTAGCCGAAGAAAAGCCTTCAAGGGGAGGATCAAGGGTTCTTTTACCCATTGATGAGTCTGTGCCCGTAACACTGGTCTGTTGCAATGGTAGGGTGAGCAAGTAAAACTGGTAAACGTTCTTCAAAATTCTTTGAAAAGTGATCAATATTCTATCAGGCTCAGACAAACTATTCTGCTGAGACCCATCTGGAAATGTGAAAAGCTCTTTGTAGAAGGAAATAGCAGTTGATCTGAGTACTTTCCACAGAATTCTACATTTTGGACTTCCTGGAAGCCTAATTGTCCTTAAAAAAGAAATGGGATGCTTTTTAGTTTATTCTAATGGGAAATCAGTCACAGATATCAGAGGTAGAAGAGAGAGCTGTCTTTTCTTTAAAACAAAACTAAATTGGGCCATCAGATTGCAATGGTAAAGTGCTTCTGAACCTGCCACATATGAAGTGCTTGGTCAAGGCAGTTTTTGTTTTCCAGAAATGGTCTTGGCGAGGCAAACCATTACACAAAAGTCACGCCACTTCATTTTTAAAGTAAGTCCAGGTGCAAATGGCCACAACTAAAAAAGAAGTGGTGGCCAGTTGTGGTGGCCCACACCTGTAATCCCAGCACTTTGGGAGGCCAAGGCAGGCAGATCACGAGGTCAAGAGATCGAGATCATCCTCACCAATATGGTGAAACCCTGTCTCTACTAAAAATACAAAAATTAGCTGAGCATGGCAGCGTGTGCCTGTAATCCCAGCTACTTGGGAGGCTGAAGCCGGAGAATAGCTTGAACCTGGGAGACGGAGGTTGCAGTGAACCAAGAATGGCCTTGTGTTACTTAATGTTCCTTAGATAACAATTTATGTGAAAAAATCCTCCTAAAAGTTAGTGCCTTATAAATATGTCCCTCCAGAATTTTATAAGGCAGAATCAACTTTCTAACACTTTATATTTTTGTTTTCTTCTAACTCCAGGGAGCTTAGAGCTAATTATGCCAAGATTATACCACTTAAATCTCAAATTCCTGGCATTATCACACACACACACACACACACACACACACACACACACACACACACAAAATTTTCTTTTGAGACAGAGTCTTGCTCTGTCACCAGGCTGGAGTACAGTGGCATGATCTCGGCTCACGGTAACCTCTGCCTCCCAGGTTCAAGCGGTTCTCCTGCCTCAGCCTCCCAAGTAGCTGGGACTGCTTGGTGTCTGTCACCACGCCCAGCTAATTTTTGTATTTTCAGTAGAGACAGGGTTTCACCGTGTTGGCCAGAATAGTCTCAATCTCTTGACCTCATGATCCACCAGCCTCGGCCTCCCAAAGTACTGGGATTACAGGTGTAAGCCACCATGCCCAGCCTCTCATCTCTTCTAAATCCTAATGCCTAAGTGTTTTCTTATGGAAACAATCTGTGAATAGAGAGACTGTGTAATTTATCATTGAAATGAGACTCTTTTCAGAGAGAGAATACTATTAATAAATATGCCAGGTGACAGATATAAGCCAGGACTGTCCCAGGCAAACTGAGATGGGTAGGCACCCTACCTGTAATTGGAAACAGGCTTGCCAAAAATTATATGCAAATAGTAGTCAAGGCCAGGCACGGTGGCTCACACCTATAATACCAGCACTTTGGGAGGCTGAGGCAGGCGAATCACAAGGTCAGGAGGTCGAGACCAATCTGGCCAATATGGTGTAACCTCTGTCTCTACTAAAAATACAAAAATTAGCTGGCCATGGTGGTGGGTGCCTGTAGTCCCAGCTACTCAGGAGACTGAAGCAGGAGAATCGTTTGAACCCAGGAGGTGGAGGTTACAGTAAGCCAAGATCAAGCCACTGCACCCCAGCCTGGGTGACAGAGTGAGACTCCATCTGAAAAAAAAAACAAAAAACAAAAAACAAACAAAAAAACAAATAGCAGTCAATTTGACCTTGATGCAGAAGTTCACGGCCTCATTAAACTCAGCAGAGTTAACACCGGGTAGAGATAGATTATAAGTCGCAGGAAACAGTAACAACAAAAGTTCTGAATGTATTTGTGGTCTGGGAAGAGAACGGCTGAGCTCTCTCCCGTCATGCAATCCTATCTCACTTTATTTCCCAAGGCCTGTGCCTTCTCAGCACCGCGGACATCCTATCCTGTGGCCAGTCACAGCTCTCTACAATTCTTGACGGAGGGGCTTAGGCTGGGAAATGTCTTTGGAAAGGGCAGAGGGACTTTAATCCAAAATTGTAAGGCACTTTACTAAAGACTGGAAAAAAAATGTGATTGTCCATCTCAAAAAAATGGGGTGGTGTTGAAGGAGACGATTGCCCTGAAAAGTCACAGTCACCGCGCGGTCGGCCCCCTCACAGAGCATGCCATCCAGCGTTTACCTGCTCACATCCTGCTAAGCTCCTCCCCAGGCAGAAGACAGAACTGTACCCCTCCTCACCTTTCCCCCGACACAGCCGGTTTAGCCGCGAGACCCTCTCCTCCGCAGGCGGGGCTCAGAGGCAGGAGGAAGCCGCTATGCCGCTTCGCAGAACCAACACTAGAGGTCGCCCTTCTCCAGCATCAAAGAAGACTCCACCAAAGAGCGCCAGCTTCTGCTGAAAATGCCCTGTGCGGGGCAGGCCCGCCGGCCCTGATCACGGGTGACGGCCCCCGGCCGACCTCGCCCCAGGTGGGAAGGCTCTGCGCTCAGGCAGAGGAGGAGGCTGAGCCCACCCAGCCCCAACGGAGGCCCAGGGTTGCTGAGGGGAAGCAGAGCTGGGCTGGAGGCAGGGACGGGCCCATCTTCAGAGTCCTTTCTCCTTCCTGCCCAGCGTCCCCGGTGGAGACGATGCTGTGCTCCGTGGGAAGCTAAGTGTCTTGGCTCTTGGGATCGGAGGAGCTGCCTGGTGGCTTGGCTGGGGAAGACCTAATCGTTTCCACGAGGGATGAACTTCAGGGAGCGACAGAAGTCTGTGCAGCCTGCAGAGTGCATGACTGATCTGTGTGTAAACTGTGAGACGCTATGCACGCAGGGACTCGCTCATTCATAATCCGACCCTCAGCCTCTGCAAAGAGAGACCCTGTCTAAGGAAGACTCGGGTGCACCGTAAGAGCCATCGTAGCTGGCGCTGTCTGGCTTGTCTCTGGTTCTCGCTCCTTGTGTTCTTCCCGGGCAAGCTTTTCTCACCAAGCCCTGGTTGTCTGTGTGAAAAGGCAGGATGCTTCCAGAAAGCAATTCTACACTCTTTAGTTTTCTGGTCATAACCTATTTGCAGCTGGAAACCAGAAAGGCCGGTTCTATGTGCAGAGGGCAACGCTGAGGTGTGGAGGTAAAATGCCCACCTGAACTTAATACAGGCTGGATGGAACCCAGGATGGCTTGCCCAGAGGCAGCGCCCCCACACTGCACCCGGCAGCCTCACAGCAGCAATACTTAACCTTCCGCAGCAAAAAAAAAAAAAAATGCAGGGTTGAAAAGAAAACTGCCTGAGCTGAAGAGTTTTGTTGTTTTGAGGCAGGCTTTCCCTCTGTCGCCCAGGCTGGAGTACAGTGGTGTGATCTTGGCTCACTGCAGCCTCCGCCTCCAAGGAGTAGCTGGGACCACAGGCGTGCGCCACAATGCCCAGCTAATTTTCGTATTTTTGTTCAGATGGAGTTTTGCCATGTTTCCCCAGGCTGGTCTTGAACTCCTGAGCTTAAGCAATCAGCCCACCTTGGCTTCCCAAAGTGCTGGGGTTATAGGTGTGAGCCACCGTGCCCGACCTGAAAAGTTTTAAAGGAGGCAAGTGTGACAGAACAAAAAGAAAAGCAACCAGGGGAAGTGAGCATTGCCTCTGAGCCCTGTGAGCAATCCCTTGGTAGCCGAGGCAGGCTGCACTGTCAACTGCACGAGCCCTCCGACCCTGGCCCGTGGAGTGGAGAAAAGGCGTCAGATGCTCCCCGCGCTTTTTTTCATCTTCAGCCAGCTGGTTACACATGAGTGTGAGACGTCCAGTGAAGAGCAGCCCTTTGCGTCATCAGCAGGGGAACAGATGCTGTTGCCCCCACATGGAGCTCAGGGTACCTGGCAGGTTGCAGCCCCTCCTCTTCCCACTGAGAGGAAATAGGGTAACCCATTTCCCAGATGCAAAGTGATCTAGCGGTCCTCCCTCAACAGATCCTCCAAAACGGCCACCATCGGGAGCTATGGGTCATCCAGACACTGTGGTGCTGGGTCTGTGCCATCACAAAACCAAAGCCACTCTCTACAGCTACAGCTACAGGACAGCCTCTCGTGGACAGGAACCATGATTCACCCTAGTATCGCCACAGACCTGGGCTCACGGGGTATGATGGGTGCTTAGTAAGTACTTGTCCAACAAATGGTCCAAATTAACCTCACTGATGAACTGAATTAAACAAAGTCCACCTCTCTTGGGAGAAATGTTTTTCTGGAACACAGGGAGGATCATTAGATGTAACAAGTTGACATTTTGAAACATAATAACCCTTTAAAGACATCTTTTTTTTTTTTAAACAATTAACTCCTGAAAAAAGGATCTTTCATGCCAGTACTGAGTACCTACCAAAAAGCACATGTGATCATATTTCTTCTTTGTTTCTCTCTCAGGAAAGAATGGTTTTTCTCAAGCAAGTGCCTTCCTGTGTATTTCACCGCCCTTGAGAAGCTGGATGCTGCCAGAAGGGAGGGAAGCCATGAGAACAGGCTGCTATTCACATTCAACTCTTCTTGACCTTGGAGATCTTTTTTAATGTGTGGGAAAATAATACAAAATATTCCTGACAGTTTTGTGTATTTTCCTAGCTGGTGGATATAAACAAGATGTTTTCCATTACTAAATGTCCCCAAGCCCCAGCCTGTGGCTATCAAGAAGGTTATGTCAACATAAAAGTCACATTTTAATTTTCTGTCACCCCATACCCACCTGCTGCTTCAGGATCTTAGCCCAGCCACCCAGCATCTCCCACCACCCCCACTGTTTCTGGGACTGCCTGGAGCAGCTTGGATGCTCTGTGGCTCAGCTCCATCACAGTCCAGTCCAGCTGCTGTCACGCTCCTTGTGGGGAGGCCCTTCGCTGCTGTCCCTTCAGCCGGCGGTCTCCAGGGGGGGCTGCTGAGGCTGTCTCTAGCGCTCCCAAAGAGACAAGTCTGCCGAAGGTACCAGAGCGTTCTGTGTTCCCAGCTGGTCAACACCTCATCAAAGGTCCCCACTCCACCCCAGGCCAGCTGGGCCTGATCACACTGCCCTTGATCTTTTCCTCTTTCTCTCTACTCCACTTGATGTACCTCGATATGCATCCATCTGCCCCCAGGGGGGAAAAAAACTCCTTCTTCAGGACCCTTTCTGAACCACCCAGTCACCAGCACCAATCAGAATGTGCTCAAAAGGCATCTCCACTCTGCTAAATCCATTCCACACCAAAATGAACATAACAAAAAAGTGACCCGTTTCCCGGGACTGCACCTGGAAAACGGGAGTTTAAAAGTTTACCTTAGGCCAGGCGTGGTGGCTCCTGCCTGTAATCCCAACACTTTGGGAGGCCGAGGTGGGCGGATCACAAGGTCAGGAGATCGAGACCATCCTGGCCAACATGGTGAAACCCCATCTCTACTAGAACACAAAAAAATTAGCCATGTGTGGTGGCAGGTGCCTGTCGTCTCAGCTACTCAGGAGGCTGAGGCAGGGGAATCACTTGAACCCAGGAGGCAGAGGTTGCAGTGAGCTGAGATCGCATCACTGCACTCCAGCCTGGCAACAGAGCAAGACTCCAACACACACACACAGAAAATTTACCTTTGCAACCCAGCTTCTTATGGGCAGCGTTATGCAAGAGCCTTGACACTCCAGGGTAATGCCACTGGAAATGTTGCACACTCAGTGTCCGGCTTGCGGAAACTAGCCCTGGCCTGCCATCTCAGAGCCCATCTCTTGCTGTGTGAAACCTCTCCTTCTACCATCCCAGGCCCTCATCTCTTTCAAAATCTGCTCCCAGGCAAGGCACCACGAAAGCCACACGTACCATGGCTAAGTACCTGTGTGCCCTCTCAATGGGCAGTGACCACATCGCCCGGACCACAGAACAGTGAGGTTCGATGTAAAAATTCCACACCTACTGGCTTCTGGACTTTGGGAAAGTTAAAGTCTGAGGCTTTGCTTTCTCATCAGTTCAATGAGAGGCGAAAACTACCTTTTTCACAGGGTGGTTGTAGCAATGAGATGAGATACATGGTTGGAAAGCACTCAATAAAAAATAGTTTCTCATTTAAGAAGGAGGTAGGTGGGGCCGGGCGTGGTGGCTCACACCTGTAATCTCAGGACTTTGGGAGGCCAAGGCAGGTGGATTACCTGAGGTTAGGGGTTCAAGATCAGCCTGGCCAACATGGTAAAACCCTGTCTTTAAAAAAAAAGGAGGTAGGTGGGAGATATTTTCAGGAAAGGGGGTGGGAGTGAGGATGGGCATGACAGGCATGAAAGGTCTTTGAAAGAAATTGCTGTATGTACTTGTTTTTTGAAATTTTTTGTTTGTTTGTTTTTCAGACACAGTCTCCCTCTGTCACCCTGGCTGGAGTGCAGTGGTACAATCTCGGCTCACTGCAACTTCTGCCTCCCATGTTCAAGTGATTCTTCTGCCTCAGCCTCCCAAGTAGCTGGGATTACAGGCAGGTGCCGCCATGCCCGGCTAATTTTTGTATTTTTAGTAGAGGCGGGGTTTCGCCATGTTGGCCAGCCTAGTCTCGAACCCTTGACCTCATGATTCACCACCTCGGCCTCCCAAAGTTCTGGGGTTACTGGCATGAGCCACCGCACGCAGCCACATTATTATTTTTAAAACATGTTTACCAATTTGAAGGTTATGTGTCAGTTAAGCCTGCAGAGGATGCTTAGATTTGGTGCAGTTGCTGTGGGGAAGCTTCCATCTCTCTCCTGTTATTTCCACCACTGTCCTGCTCAAAATAGGACTGGCTGTCTCTCTGTGAGTGGGTTGTGATTGGTGTAAACTTCCTCATATTTATCTCTTCTTCAGAAATATTTATCTTTTGTCATGGACATTTTCAAAGGGAAGGTTATCACTGCCAATGCTTCCCTTCCCCTCAAGAGAGAAGGGCGTGACTGTCACCCCCAACCTGTGTCTGAGACACCCTATTTCAGACAGAAGAGGCTCCCTGAGTGTATCTACTCTTTCTTAGTTCTCCAACTGATCAGGCTGCTATCTCGAGGGAGCTGTTGAGACTTGGGAGTTGGTGATAGACTGTAGGGTTGGTGATAATACCTTTGATTAGATCTAAAGAAAGCAGAAAAATTCCTCTCCTATTAAAGAATGTACCCTCTTCGCCGGGCGCGGTGGCTCAAGCCTGTAATCCCAGCACTTTGGGAGGCCAAGGCGGGTGGATCACGAGGTCGAGAGATCGAGACCATCCTGGTCAACATGGTGAAACCCCGTCTCTACTAAAAATACAAAAAAATTAGCTGGGCATGGTGGCGCGTGCCTGTAATCCCAGCTACTCAGGAGGCTGAGGCAGGAGAATTGCCTGAACCCAGGAGGCGGAGGTTGCAGTGAGCCGAGATCGTGCCATTGCACTCCAGCCTGGGTAACAAGAGCGACACTTTGTCTCAAAAAAAAAAAAAAAAAAAAAAAGAATGTACCCTCTTCAACCCTTCCTTACAAAAACAAAGTGGGCTGAGTCCTGTGGCTCATGCCTATAACCTCAGCACTCTGGGAGGCCAAGGCAGGAGGATCAATTGTGCCCACAAGCTCGATACTAGCCTGGGCAACATAGGGAAACCCTGTCTCTACAAAAAAAATTTTTTTTTTTTTTTTTTTTTGAGACGGAGTTTCGCTCTTGTTGCCCAGGCTGGAGTACAATGGCGCGATCTCGGCTCACCGCAACCTCCGCCTCCTGGGTTCAGGCAATTCTCCTGCCTCAGCCTCCTGAGTAGCTGGGATTACAGGCACGCACCACCATGCCCAGCTAATTTTTAGTATTTTTAGTAGAGACGGGGTTTCACCATGTTGAGCAGAATGGTCTCGATCTCTTGACCTCGTGATCCACCCGCCTCGGCCTCCCAAAGTGCTGGGATTACAGGCTTGAGCCACCGCGCCCGGCCTACCCTGTTTTCTCATTGTGTTTCAGTTTGCATAATTTCTCTTGACCTATCTTTAAGCTCCCTGATTCTGTCTTCTGCATCTATTCAATCTTTAATAAGCCTGTCAAAGTAATTCTTAATTTCTGATACTGTCTTTTTCATATGTGACATTTCTGTTTGATTATTTTGAAATATCTTCATCTTTTTGCTGAAATTCCCTATCTGCTTATGTGTGTTGTACACCTTTTTCACTAGTTCCTTTAATATCTTAATTATAATTGTTGTATGATTTTTCCATTGCTGTTGCAACAAATGACAAATGAATGTCTTCAAGCAACATACATTTATTATCTTAGGGTTACAAAGGCCAGTAGTCTGAAATGGGTCTTGCAGGGCTAAAATCAAGGTGTCTGTAGGGCTGGATTCCTTTCTGGAACTTTTAGGAGACACTCTGTTCCTTGTCTTTTCCAATTCATGGAATATTGTCACCACTGGTTCATGCAAGTATCCCTCTTATTGATTTATTCTCTTTTATCTCAATTCCAACTCTCATCCCTTTCTCTGTCCCCTGTATAAACATTCTAATATGTTTAATGTGGATCTTTTTGTGGTCTCACTTTTTTTTTTTTTTAAAGAGACGAGGTCTCATATCACCCAGGCTGGTCTTGAATTCCTGGGCTCAAGCTATTCTCTCATCTCAGCCTCCCAAAGTGCTGGGATTACAGACATGAGCCATCACACCTGGCCATGTTGTTATATATATATATATAACATATATGTATAATCCATATATATATATATGGATTAATTACATAAATCATAGTACAGCTTATATCTTATATCTTACTTTATAAACTCAGCACTTTATTTCTATGATCCATGCATACAGCTAACCTTTTGGTTCTAACCACTGCATAGCATTTCAAGGTGTGAATATACCATGACTTATTTTTCCATTATTTCAGTGATAAAAATCCAGATTTCCTCCAACTCCACCAACAACACAGCAATGAATATCCTCTTACATGACCCCTTGGACATTTATGGAATTTTTAAATTTTTTTTAATTTTTTTTTTGGAGACGGAGTTTCGCTCTCATTACCCAGGCTGGAGTGCAATGGCGCGATCTCGGCTCACCGCAACCTCCACCTCCTGGGTTCAAGCAATTCTCCTGCCTCAGCCTCCTGAGTAGCTGGGATTGCAGGCACGTGCCACCATGCCCAGCTAATTTTTTGTATTTTTAGTAGAGACGGGGTTTCACCATGTTGACCAGGATGGTATCGATCTCTCGACCTCGTGATCCACCCGCCTTGGCCTCCCAAAGTGCTGGGATTACAGGCTTGAGCCACCGCGCCCGGCCTACATTTATGGAATTTTATTTGAGACATACCCAGAGAGGAATTGCTGGATCGCAGCATACATGTGATTTGACTAAGTCATGATTCTCTCCAGAATGGCTGCACTAGTGCCTCAGCCCACCAGCAATTCTAGAGGGTTTCTACAACCCATAGCCCCACAATGCTTGGCATTATTCTACCTTCTAACATCTGCCAATCCATTAGATATAATGTGATATCTTTTTGTTATTTTAATTTGCACTGCTCTGACGACTGAGTTAAGTCCATTTGACTCTTATCTAAGTAACTCAGTTTTTCTGTGTGTCCTCAATTGAAAATGTTTCCCAGGCCCTCTCAGAGCTTCCCACAAGTATCAGTTGGTCTTTTTGCCTTATGTCATCATGATGACAATCAGAGGCAAACTAATTCTTTCCGCCAGTGATTGGCTTACATGGGGAGTGGTATTATGACCATGCTGATGCTGGAATTTCAGACTGAAGCTGCCATCAGCACAATTTGTTATCATGGTGTTTGTTTTCTTTCTAATTGCCATAAATAATTACATAATAATATTTTCAACTGCCATATTTGGGGCTCTGTACTCAAGAGGGAAAACCATTTCTCTCTTAAGGTGTTTGCTGCTAATAAGAGCCTTTGAAACTCACCATTATTCATCTTTCCTACAGAAGGAAGACAGACATGGGTGCATGAATTATCTGTGTTTGTGTCCAAGGCTGTGGCTATGAATGTGTGTAATTGTGTGAGGAGAGTCAGACTTATGCTGTGGAAAAAGTTGGCTCAAAAGTAGAGTTTGGAGGGTGGGCATGGTAGCTCACACCTATAATCTCAGCACTTTGGGAGGCTGAGGCGAGAAATTTGCTTGGGCCCAGGGGCTGGAGACCAGCCTGGGTAACATAGTGAGACTTTGTCTCTACAAATTTAAAAAAAAAAATGTTACCCAGGTGCAGTGGCACACACCTGTGGTTCCAGCTACTTGGGAGGCTGAGGCAGGAGGACCGGCTGAGCCTGGGAGGTTGAGGATGCAGTGAGCTGTAATCGCATCACTGCACTCCATCTTGGTGGACAGAAGAGACCCTGTCTCAAAAGAAAAGTATAATTTGGAAAACAAATAAATAATACCCTCTCCAAATGCTCTGTCAGTAATAAACCAAATAAAAATGATATAAGCTTTCTCTAATTCCTTTAACATGTATATACAATACTTTCAGTGTTATACTTAAATGTCCATGCTTACATCACCTGCACAAGTTAAGTGGGGTCATCATCATACTACGTAAACCCTCTAGGGGTGAATTCTTATAAGGCCAGATGTATGCTAGATATCCCTTTAAGAATTCCTAGTGCTCTTTTTACACAAAGTTCTAGAAACTGCTTTTGCAAGTGTGCATTTTCATCCTGAATGTTTTCTGAGTTCCACCTAGATTTTCACAACAATATCGTCTCCTTTCCTTCTAATCTAGTTTGATCTTTGCACAGGCGTCCAGGTTTGCTACGCAATGAACTATATTTGCATTAAGAAGGGAGAAATATGCCTCCCCATCTCTTATCCGCAGCGATGCATATACCTCAGCTATGGACATGCAGAGAAGAACAGGGCTGTGGTGATTGTTGAAGAACAACTCATTGGTAGCAGCTCCACTGTTTATTGACAGAGGGAGGATTGTGTCCAGGACCGTGGTATGCAGTGATGCAGTTCATGCAATGCACAGAAAGGCCCAGCAGAGCCAGCGAATGGGCCTGAAATGCAAGCTCTGTGTCCTGACCTGGAGATGGGTCTTTACAGAAGAAGGAACAGCAGGAGGTGCCCTGTGAGCTCCCAGAGTTCCCACAGGGCCATGGTTGGCTCTAAAAGGGCCAGACCCAGGGTGTGGGTGAGGATGGGGATGGGCTGTTGCTGGTCTGTCCTCAACCCAGACACACTATTCTCTGATGTGCCCTGTAGAAATTTTATGCTTTGAAAGCTGCTAAAAATTGCAGATGAGTATCTTTAGATCCTGGGAGAAACGGGCTACATTAGTGTTGGAGAGAGGGAGGATTCTGCCCCCAAGGGACATTTGGCAATGTCTGGAGGCATTTTTTTATGTCTTGACTGGGGACTGCTATAGACATCCCTGGCCTCTTGCTGCTCAGCATCTTACAATGCATAGGACATTCTCCCACAATGGAATGATCTAATCTGAAATATCGTTAGTGCCCCTGTTGAGAAACCTTGAGCCACATAAAGGTAAGAAGAATGAGTTTTTTTCATTGGTGGACGTGTGGATAATACTGTGGTTGTTATGTTCATCTTGCATTTATAAGAAAATAGCTGGCTGGGCTCAGTGGCTCATGCCTATAATCCCAGCACTTTGAGAGGCTGAGGCGGGTGGATCACAAGGTCAAGAGATCAAGACCATCCTGGTCAACATGGTGAAACCCCGTCTCTACTAAAATACAAAAAAATTAGCTGGGCATGGTGGTGCGCGCCTGTAGTCCCAGCTACTCAGGAGGCTGAGGCAGGAGAATTGCTTGAACCCAGGAGGCGGAGTTTGCGGCGAGCCAAGATCACGCCATTGCACTCCAGCCCAGGTAACAAGAGTAAAACTCAAAAAAAAAAAAAAAAAAAAAAAAGGAAAGAAAACAGCTACATATTTTTTTTATACTTTAATAAAAGATTTGCCCTCATAGCTCATGATCTTTGCTCCAGCTGTATATTTTAGATTTTCCCTTGAAGTAAAGCCTCCCCCTCCACCCTCATCCCCTTCCCAACTTCTCCCCTCCACCACCATTGCTCTGGGAGATGCTCAGAAGAAATGTTTACATATATTTGTGTTACTTTCCATGTATGTGTCTGTGTGAGAGAGAGAGAGAGAGAGAAAGAAATAGAGACAGAAACAGAAAAAAATGCTCAAAGAGGAGAGAGATCCAAGATGGCTGATCACTAGCAGCTCGGGATTGTAGCTCCCACTGAAAACGCAAAGAACGAGAGGACACCACACCTTCACATGAATTCTTGTTGCTCACGCACCAGGAGATTCCCAGCGGAGGAGCCCCACGGGTCGCCAGCGCGACTCTTGTGACCGGCGAGGCGGTTTTGCCGGCGCCTCGGAGCGTCGGTTCTCGGTGCAGAGTCGGAAAAGCACCATCAATCTTAACGCCGCTGATTTGGTCGGCGCAGTGGGTTGCTCAGATTTCGGCGCTGAGAATCAATAAGTTGGACGTCCACTCAGAAACCTAATTACAAAGACGGTAATTATAAAGACCACAGATGGATAAATCTACAACGAAGGGAAGAAAACAGCCAAAAAAGGCTGAGAATACCCAAGATCAGAATGCCTCTCCCTTAGCAGGGGATCACAGTTCCTCATCAGCAACGGAACAAGGCTTGATGGAGAACGAGTGTGTTCCAATTACAGAAGCAGGCTTCAAAACGTGGATAATAAGAAACTTCTGTGAATTAAAAGAACTTGTTCTAACACAATCTAAAGAAACTAAGAACTTTGAAAAAAGGTTTGACGAAATGTCAACAAGAATACAAAATTTAGAGAGGAAAATAAGTGGATTGATGGAACTGAAAAACACAATACGAGAACTACGTGAAGTATGCACAAGTTTTAACAGCCGAATTGATCAAGCAGAAGAAAGGATATCAGAGGTCGAAGACCAACTCAATGAAATAAAACAAGAAGACAAGATTAGAGAAAAAAGGATAAAAAGGAATGAGCAAAGTCTCCAAGAAATATGGGACTATGTGAAAAGACCTAATCTACGCTTGATAGGTGTACCTGAATGTGACGAAGAGAATGAATCCAAGCTGGAAAATATGCTTCAGGATATTATTCAGGAAAATTTTCCCAACTTAGTAAGGCAGGATAATATTCAACTCCAGGTAATACAGAGAACGCCACAAAGATATTCCTCAAGAAGAGCAACTCCAAGGCACATAATCGTCAGATTCACCAGGGTTGAAATGAAGGAGAAAATACTAAGGGCAGCCAGAGAGAAAGGTCAGGTTACCCACAAAGGGAAGCCTATCAGACTCACAGCAGATCTCTCAGCAGAAACCCTACAAGCCAGAAGAGAGTGGGGACCAATATTCAACATCCTTAAAGAAAAGAACTTTCAACCAAGAATTTCACATCCAGCCAAACTAAGCTTCATAAGTGAAGGAAAAATAACGTTTTTTGTGAACAAGCAAGCACTCAGAGAATTCATCACCACCAGGGCTGCTTTACAAGAGCTTCTGAAAGAACCACTACACATAGAAAGGAACAAACAGTATCAGCCTTTCTAAAAAATACCAAAAAGTAAAGAACATCAATATAATGAAGAATTTACATCAACTAATGGGCAAAAAAGCCAGCTAATATTAAATGACAGTATTAAACTCACATATATCATTATTAATTCTAAATTTAAATTGACTAAATTCCTCAATTCAAAGACAGGCAATTTGGACAAAAAACTAAAACTGTATGCTGCATCCAGACCCATCTCACATTCAAGGATACACAAAGACTCAAAACAAGGGATGGAGAGAGACTTACCAACCAACCAGAGAGCAAAAATAAATAAATAAAAAGCAGAAGTTACAATTTTTGCCTCTGATAAAATAGTATTTAAAGCAACAAAGATCAAAAGAAGCAAAGAAGGACATTATATAATGATAAAAGAATCAATGCAACAACAAGAAGAGTTAAAGGTCCTAAATATACACGCACCCAATACAGGAATACCCAGACATACAAGACTTATAAAGAGACTTAGACTCCCACACAATAATAGTGGGAGACTTCAACATTAATATTAGACAGATCAATGAGACAGAAAATTAACAACGATATCCAGGACTTGAACTCAGATCTGGAACAAGTAAACGTAATTAACATTTATAGAACGCTCCACTTTACACAAAATATACACTCTTATCAGTACCACATCATATTAACTTAGAAGTTCAAACGAAATGTTGGTTGGCTCCTTGTTTGTTACTCTCTTCCCTCATTTTCTTTCATGTTTCCATTATTAAGGACAATTATAGGCATACCCATATTTAGACTGCATTCTAGCCTGGGCAGCAAAGCAATAGCCCCATTCTCTCTCCCTCTTTCTCTTTCTTCCTCTTCTTTATTCTTTTTCTTATTATTCTTTTAAAAAAATTATAGAAATAATTACCATTTTTCTTCTCTGTTAATAATGTATTTTTGAAGACTAAATTTTTTTTTTTTTTTTTTTTTTTTTTTTGAGACGGAGTTTTGCTCTTGTTGCCCGGGCTGGAGTGCGGTGGTGCGATCTCGGCTCACCGCAACCGCAGCCTCCGCCTCCTGGGTTCGGGCGGTTCTCCTGCCTCAGCCTCCTGAGTGGCTGGGATTGCAGGCGTGCGCCACCATGCCCAGCTAATGTTTTGTGTTTTTGGTGGAGACGGGGTTTCGCCATGTTGGCCAGGATGGTCTCGATCTCTTGACCTCGTGGTCCGCCCGCCTCGGCCTCCCAGGGTGCTGGAATTGCAGGTGTGAGCCACCATGCCCAGCCTTGAAGACTAAATTTTTAAAAATAACTAATACTTTATATGAATTAATCCTGATTCTCCCATCACAACATAAGAATTCTAAGAGGAATCAAAAAGTTATGTCAAATTTTTGACCTGGGTCATAGTGAAATATATATCTACAATGCTGAACATACAATGTCCAAACCCAAGTATAAAATATTTCATAGTTCATAATATCTAATTTCTTTTCTTATGCATAGAATTATGACAATCTGTATGCACATAAAAAAGTTTGTGCAAAAAAAAAAATGCTCAAAGATGCAGAAAGAGGTATGCAGAAAAGGGAGGGGCAGAGTGGACAAACAGAAGGAAAGAGAAATACAACCCACAAAGAACTGACATCCAATTAAAACTTTTTGTTTAATGCCACCTTTGATATGCTGGAGTCTGAAAATTCAGCCATAAACAAGCCAAGGACCCTGCCCCCAGTGAGCCCACAATCTCTCCACTAGAGAGACAAAGACAACCAGCATGTCTGGAAAGTGGAAAGCTCGAAGTAAATTCACAATCAAAGCGGGAGGGAACATGGAGGAGGAGGACCAGTGGGGAGGCTTCAGGGGAGGTGTCCATTGAGACAAATGGGGAGGAGAAGCATTTTGTCAGGTGATCAAAATGAGGAAGGCTATTGAGAGGAGTGAGGATGCTTGGTAGGTGGTTTTGGAAAATGGTCTAATGGTGGGAGGTGGGATGCAGGGAAGATGTGGGCTGTGGAGGGGTCACAACGAATGATAAAGTTGAAAAGGACAATTAACCCTTGCCTCCCCCTTCCCCTACTCCTTGAAGTTGTGCTTGAAACTGTATATGTGGACAATGACTGGAGATTCTTGTGTAAAACTTTCCCACCTTCTTCAAGTCTTGCTCACATTTCTTTCTCAGTGATGCCTGCTATGTTTTGTGTCTCCCCTCTAAAATTCTTTTTTTTTTTTTTTTTTTTTTTTTTTGAGACAAGGTCTCTCTCTGTTGTGCAGGCTGGAGTGCACTGGTGCAATCTCTGCTCACTGCAACCTCTACCTCCTGCGTAGATTAAGATAGGAGTAGGAGCCGGACACGTTGGCTCATGCCTGTAATCCCAGCCCTTTGGGAGACTGAGGTGGGTGGATCACCTGAGGTCAGGAGTTCAAGACCAGCCTGGCCAACATGGTGAAACCCCATGCCTACATGGTGGGCACATGGTGGTGAACACCTGTAATCCCAGCTACTTGGGAGCCTGAGGCAGGAGAATCGCTTGAATTCGGGAGGTGGAAGTTGCAGTGAGCCGAGATCACATCACTGCACTCCAGCCTGGGCGACAAAGCAAGACTCCATCTCAACAAAAACACACAAAAAATAGGAGTAGGGTAAAGGGATGGAATGCAGGATGGACCCTGAAAGAGAATACGCCGGATGTGCTTAGGACAAATGACTCAGGTGCGTGTGGGAGTGTGCATGGATGCGAGGATCTGAATGTACATGGTGCAGACTTTTCCCTACACAGAAGACCTACTAGTCTTGCCCGTCCTGGTCGTGTCTCTTACAATATCCTCAACTGCTTGGCCCCAGTCATCTATATGTAGGCAGCAGTGGGTTAGATTGAATTTTTCACAGACGCCTCCTTCAGCCGCTAGCCTATAATCTAAGGCCAACCAGTTCTGATAAATCGCATTTCTCATTTGAGTTTCTTGTTGGACCAAAATGGACAGAGCTTTGCCAGGTTTATTTGTTTACTTTTAATTTAATTTAATCTTTTTTTTTTTTCAAGATGGAGTCTCACCATATTGGTCAGGCTGGTCTCAAACTCCTAACCTCAGGTGATCCACCCGCCTCAGCCTCCCAAAGTGCTGGGATTATAGGCGTGAGCCACCACGCCAGGCTGCCCGTTTTATTAATGAGTATTTCCACAGCAGCCTGCAACTGGATGATCCCATTGAACATTTAGGTAGGAGTCTGGTGTTCCCAGGAGCCATCTTCCGCCCATGTGACCAGCCCATAACACTTAATAATTATTTCCGGTTGCCACTCATTCTCTTCCCATTTACCTGTTTTTAGACTTCTTTTCTCCCAGACAGAACAAACTGTATGTTCTAACAGCCCACCTGTCTCTGGAAGACAATAGGAAAAGGGAAGGCTTAATGGTGCCTACGACACAGCTACCTGTCCATCTTTTAGGCGGTTGTACATATGCTCTTTTGCATAACTTTGTTCCCATCCGAGGGAACCACAGCCCCTCTCCCCCGACTGGAATGATAGGCATTTATGGCTGTACAGACATCATCAAACCTTAGGGTGACCCGTTCTGGGCTGCCCTTCTCCTCTGTTTTAGCTATTAACTTAGTAGGGCTGCTCCATCGTCCTGGATTACACACATTATACTGAGTACCATTATATAAACAGGTTCCCTTTTGTGTCCCTGTGCGTTCATAATAACTGTAGAACAGAAGAATGGCAGTAACTTTATGTCCTACCTCAGTCACTTGGTGCACACACTGACAGCATTCTCTAAAATCAGTTAATGTCCCTACAGTACAAGTCCAAATATGAAGAAGAATAAGTCCCAGGATGAACTTCCTCATGCTTCTGCCATGCGTGGACCAGCCAGCTTCTGGGATGTGGCTGGGGCAGGGCCTGTTGTCCTTCTTAAGGTGATTCTGCAGTTGTGTCTGGGTCTGGGCTAGCTTCCCAAGTTTCAGCTGCTGCTGGTTTCACACAGCTGTGGTGGATCCAGGCTGCGATTCCCTGTACCTTTACAGCTGTAGGAGTGGTCAGGATCATGGTCTGGGGTACTTTCTATCATGGCTTCAGAGGGACTGCATTCCAGTCCTTTATTTATATGTGATTACCTGGTGAGAAAGGGTGAACTGGGGAAAATAAATTTACAGGGAATCTTTTATTTACCCAGGTTGAAATATCCCGAGTGATTTTTCCCCTAGAACTTGTAGCTATGGTCCTAGCTCAATTTCTCTCCACTCCCGAGGAGTTCCCGGGAGTGCCCGCAGTATGGGAGGGGGCTATGACATAAGACTTCATAGGGGGAATATCGGGAGTACATTTAATGTTGAATAACATCAAGGAAAGTGCCTGCACCCACTTTAATTCTGTTTCCTAACACGTTTTCCTTAAGCTCCACCATTTGCTTGGAGAAAGTTCTTTTCCTCCTGAATTTTACAGTCCTTTTTCTTTGTACAGGGCTCCATGTACTTGAAGAGTTAGAAAGGCCTATCAGGAATTAGTATAAAAGTTCACAGTCTTATCTTCACTCAGTTCTAGGGCCCAGGTCAGATCAGTAAGTTCAGCCCTCCGAGCTGAAGTACCCTGAGGCAGCAGCACGGTCCCGATGCTGTGTCCAGAGTTACTACTGCATGGCTTGCACACTTTCTCCTTGTGGATTAACGAAAGTGCCTCCGTTCACACACAACTCCAGTCTACTGCTGCTCATGGTTAATCCTGAAGATCGGGCCTGCTGTAATCAACTGAGTCCAATAATTCAACACACACGTGTTGAATTGGGCTTTATAACACGGGGGGGGGGGGCGGGGGGGGGCAAAGTGTCACAAACCTTAACAGTGCAGGCTCAGGTATTTGATTAACCTAGCATTTGTTAACCAATGATGTCCTTTGGTATTCATTAGAGTTACTACTGCGTGGGGTGCTTTGATATTTAAATTTTGCCCCAGAGTTGATGTTAGAACTTCAACTGTCATTTTTTTCTCTTTCTGACACATACAGTGTGAGAGGCTTTGTTAAGTCAGGTAGCCTCAAAGCCGGGCTGGCAAAAGTTTCGCTTTCAGTTCCTGCTGCTGCTGGGATCCTCGTTCAAAGGGTTCCTTGTCTCCCCCCACCAGCCCCCACTGCCCTTTGTCTCTTTGTGTAGAGGTTTGGCCAGTACTGCAAAGTTTGAAATCCACAGTTTACAAAGACCCACGGCTCCCAGGAACTCTCTTGCCTGCCTTTTAGTTTCAGGCTCTGGCAGGTTGCAAATGACTTGTTTCCTCCCTGCTCCTAGGCTGTGCTCTCCCTGCTGGATGGTGAACCCCAGGTATCACACTTGCTGTTGGCAAATCTGGGCTTTCTTTTTAGACACTTTATACCCACAGTTCTCCAGGTGCCAAAGTAAGGCATCTGTTTCTTTAGCACACCCGACTGCTGTGGGGTATCCCAATAAAAGGTCACCAGCATATTGGAGCAGCATGCAGCCTAAGTCCTTAGCAAGAAACTTCTGGGGGGGTCATAGGTTAGTGCCTCCCCAAAGATGGTGGAGAGTTCTTGAACCCCTGGTGTGAGGAACACTCCCGTGTGAGACCCCTAAAAGGCGTGAGTCTCACTATACGGTGAGTTTGATCCCAAACACTGTTTCCTACTGGAGGCAGTCGAGCTATCCGGAAATATAGGAATTGAAAGATGAATGATCAGTTTCTAATATCAACCACAATATCGTTTGGGTCTAAAACTATGCGTTGCTGCTAGACCGAGTAACCCCCTACCGGCAACCAGTTCCTGCTTTTAACCTTTTTATGACTTTAAGAATAATCCTTAAACCTTACCAGACTGCCTTGTACCCTAGATAATGGTTTAACTGTCAATATTTGCAAAGCAAAATGCCACCATAAGGGATGGCTTTGATTTCTGACTCAGAGATTCCTGAATGGGGAAGTTGAGTTAAGTTGAGTTAGGAGTAGACAAAGGAGAATCTGGTTAAGAGATATTCTGATGAGCAAAACCAGAAAACCTTTTCACATCTCAGTTCTAAAACAAGATCAAACCGGAGATACCTGCAGCCAGGAGGAATGTCTGGATGTAAACAAGCTTTGTGATTACAGGAAATTCTGTTACTTTTTACAACCACTGATTGCATATCTGACTTCTCTATTGTATAGGCCATGTAAGGTATACATTTGCATTTCCTCTTGCAACCATTGTGTATCTGATTTCTCTCTTGTATAGGCCATGTGAGGTGTACAGTTGCATTTCCACTTGCTATGACGTAAACCAGAGCCAAGAAAGTGTGTTTATTCCTGGCCTTTGAAAAATAAAATTTGCTGTTTATGCACAGCCTATCAGCCCTCCAGACGCCTCGCTTTCTCTCTCTCTGTCTTTATTAATTTTCCAGGCGCACTCCCTCTTCCAGGTATTGGGACCCTCTTGCAGGTCGAGAGACCCCCGGGCAGACGTGCCTACCCGTCCCGGATGGTCCACGACACCCTGGGAAGCTGGGTCCAGGGGTACTGGCTGGTCACACCTGTTCCTGGATTTTCCCATTGAAATGCAAATAGTTTCTGACCCTCTGAGGCCAGTTCAATGTTAAAGAAAGCATTATTAGGCCAGGCACAGTGGTTCACGCCTGTAATCCCAAAACTTTGGGAGGCCGAGGCGGGCGGATCATGAGGTCAAGAGATTTAGACCATCCCAGCCAACATGGTGAAAACCCATCTCTACTAAAAATACAAAAATTAGCTGGGTATGGTGGTGGGTGCCTGAAGTCCCAGCTACGAGGGATGCTGAGGCAGGAGAATTGCTTGAACCCAGGAGGCGGAGGTTGCGGTGAGCCGAGATCGTGCCACTGCACTTCAGCCTGGTGCCTGGCAATGGAACGAAACTCTCTCTGAAAAAATTAAAAAAAAAAAAAAAATCTGCTGGCAATAATCCCAACCACGTGCATGTGTTGGGTGCAAGTTGGTGGAAAGTCACTGCTGTCTGATTAACAAAATGCAAGTCCTGCACTGGCCGTCAGTCTTCAGTCCCTGGTTTAGTTAGGAAGAGTCTCCACCCCTCCTCCCAAGGGACTGTGAGAACCTTGATAATCCCTGCCAGAGGCAGTTGTAGCTGCAGCGAACCCTTATCAGTGAAAGTGACAGCAGTAGCTCTTTTGCATAGCAAGTCTCTCACCAAGGGGGTAGGGGCAGTCCAGCAAGTACAGGAACTGATGTATAACTTCATGGCCACTCACCCAACAGGTCCGAGACAAACAGAAAGACTGTTTCTCTAATACCCCAATAGCTCCAACAATATTGGTTGTTTCCTTTGATTGGGGGTTACAGGACTGTCATCTGGACCATGGGCTCTTTGGGGGCAATGAGCCCCGCCCTCCTCCTTCAGTCCAGTGGCCCTTCTTTAGACTAAACAGAGCCCCTTCACTTTCATCTGAAGCTTAAGGTCTCCCTGTTTTCCTGTTGGCTGGGGGCACTTGTCATTCCAGTGTCCCACTTCCCTACAGTGAGCACGTCACGCTGCAGGCACGGGTGAGCAGACTAGGTGGCTTTCCAGGAGTCCCCCTTTCACCGTCATCTTGGGGGCACTCCTTTAATAGCAGCAGCTATCAAGTCGGCATTTCTTCGAGCCTGATGCTGGTTTTCTCTCTTTTTTTTTTTTTTTTTTTTTGAGATGGAGTTTCACTCTTGTTACCCAGGCTGGAGTGCAATGGCGCAATCTCGGCTCACCGCAACCTCGGTCTCCTGGGCTCAGGCAATTCTCCTGCCTCAGCCTCCTGAGTAGCTGGGATTACAGGCACGTGCCACCATGCCCAGCTAATTTTTTGTATTTTTAGTAGAGACGGGGTTTCACCATGTTGACCAGGATGGTCTCGATCTCTCAACCTCGTGATCCACCCGCCTCGGCCTCCCAAAGTGCTGGGATTACAGGCTTGAGCCACCGCGCCCGGCAATGCTGGTTTTCTCTACGACTTTTTCTACGGCTTTCCGCTTCTCAGTTCACGAACGCCTGGTTAGCTATTTCCAATAACTGTGAAGTGTTCGTGCCTGCAAATCCTGCCTGCTTCTGCAATTTTCTCCTAATGTCTTGTGGACACTGACTGACCAATGCCATGTTTACCATGCGTTGGCTTTCGGGACTCTCAGGATGGAAAGGAGCATACATGCGACAGGCCACGTACAGCCTTTCATAGAACTGCGTGGGGCTTTCCTCCTTTCCTTGAGTAACCTCAGAGATGTCACTGATGTTTGTAGCCTTCGGGGCTGCCTTTTTCAACCCTTCCAGTAAGGCCTCCCTGTAGCCGATTAGCCTCTGCATGCCCTCCGGGGTATCCCACTGGGAGTCAGTCTGCGGGAAGTGGACCCTGACATACTCTTGGGGGTTCTGGTAATCTGCAGGAACATACTCCTCCAACCATTTAGAATTGGCTTGGAGTACTCCTCGCCTTTCGTCTGTGTTAAAAAGATACATAAGCAGCTGGTGGCAATCAGCCCAACTGGGTTTATGAGTCTGAATAATAGTTTGCAGTAGGACGGTGAGAACTTACGGCTTCTTGTTGTAAGACAGGTTGTTATTTTTCCAGTTGATAAGATCAGCTGAGGTGAACGGCAGGTTCATGAAAACACGCCTTTCTACCATGTGGCCCTCCTCATCCACTCTGGTATATCTCTGCTCTCTTAAAGGCATCTGCACCCCTGCCTTGGGTCGCAGAGGGGCTGCTAGGGCTGGGGTCAGAGTTCCTACTGGGAATCAAGCAGCTATGGGAGGAGTCTCTCTGCCTTTTCTTTTTTCTACTCTGGGTGATTTAGGGGTGTGCAGTTCTGGTGGAGGTGCTGAGGCTTCAGACCCAGGGCCAGAGAGTCCTTGAGGAGGAGGAGTCATTATTGGCAAAAATTCCTCTGCCAGCGAATCTGCCAGGACCTTAGGAGTCTGTGTCTTAGCCAACTTAATCTACCAGGACCTTGGGAGTCGATGTCTCTCAGTGGGTGGAGCGGGGTTTTTTCCTAGCTGCCTGTCCCTTTGCCATTTGCACAGTTGCTGCACCAACCGAAACTCGAAACTCACTTCCCGGTCAGCAAGGTGGCATAGTTGCCTAACCCCCAAGCTCGTCCAACAAAGGAAACCTCTGCCTTTATATAGGCTTACAGCTCTAAATATTACATGTGAAAGGGTCTTGGGTTTACAGTTTTACAGTTTACATGTGAAAGGGTCTCGGTCGTAGAAGTAGGCATGGGGTATAGTGACTTAGGTGGGGGTTTGATCGTGTTTAAGTAAAAACAGTGCCTTCCAGAAAGATTCCTCCACACTATGGCTGCAATCTATAGAAGGGCAATTAGGGTGGTGCCCGGTCTGCCAGCCTTTACTTCTATTGAAACACAGTGTGGAAGTCAAGGGGGGAATGGTCTTAGATGCTTAAGGGTGATGAAGGGTCTCCCCTCTCAATCCTAGCCAAGGTTATGGTTTGTAAAGCTGCTGGCGTAGGCACTCAGTACTTACTGAATGAATGTTTACATGAATGAATGAATGCACTGAGCCAGCAGCAAGGAGCACTGAGCAATCTGGTCCCACTAGGATGGAAGCTTTGGGAGGGATGGCATTGTTATCTCTTTCATTCACTGCTGGATGGGGATGACCCCATCCCCAACACTGAGAATTATGCATGCGGGTGCTCAATAAGATTTTGGTGGAATTAATTTTGAATGGATCTAGTCTAAGGTCGAAGAAGCCTATGTGGAGTGACTACACGACACAGCTACATGAACATTTTCTTTTGTGCAGTGTCTGGGGAAATGCAGTAAGGAGCCATTTTACACATTTAGCGTTAACAGGGCATAAAACAGAACAAAGGTAAAACGATATTTCCATCTCTCACAACATACCTCAAGGAAACAAGCATGAAACTGTAATAATGGCAGCAGAGCAAATGTCATAAATAAGTCACTCACAGAGAAGCTTGGCTACTGAGAGCCAAGAATCCTGGTAAGGGGAAACAAATGGGGAGAGGAAAAATTACTTAGAAGCGTTTTATTCATGACCTTCCTCAGTGTCCATGTGGAGAGATATGCAGCAGAGGAAACCCTAGAGGAGCTTTGTGACACTAGACAGGCCATGGGTACTCCAGGATCAGAATATCATTAAATGAAAGCCAGGCTGCTTCCTCTAAGATATGCAATAAGACAAGGATGCCCATATTTTTTCTTTTCTTTCTTTTTTTTTTGAGACGGAGTTTCGCTCTTGTTACCCAGGCTGGAGTGCAATGGCGCGATCTCGGCTCACCGCAACCTCCACCTCCTGGGTTCAGGCAATTCTCCTGCCTCAGCCTCCTGAGTAGCTGGGACTACAGGCACGCGCCACCATGCCCAGCTAATGTTTTGTATTTTTAGTAGAGACGGGGTTTCACCAGGATGACCAGGATGGTCTCGATCTCTTGACCTGGTGATCCACCCGCCTCGGCCTCCCAAAGTGCTGGGATTACAGGCGTGAGCCACCGCGCCCGGCCTCTTTTCTTTTTTATTATTTATTTATTTATTTATTTATTTATTTATTTAGACAGAGTCTCACTGTGTTGCCTAGGCTGGAGTGCAGTGGCGTGATCTCAGCTCACTGCAAGCTCCGCCTCCCGGATTCAAGTGATTCTCCTGCCTCAGCCTCCTGAGTAGCTGGGATTATAGGTGTGTGCCACTATGCCTGGCTAATTTTTGTATTTTTAGTAGAGATAGGGCTTCACCATGTTGACCAGGCTGGTCTCAAACTCCTGATCTCAGGCGACCTGCCCACCTTGACCTCCCAAAGTGCTGGGATCCTTGCCCAGCTAAGGATGCCTATTTCCACCACTGTTATTCAATATAGTACTGGAAGTCCTAGCCAGAGCAATCAGATAAGAGAAGGCAGTAAACAGAAGCCACGTTAGAAAGGAAACAGTCACATTATTCTTGTTTGCAGATGATATGATCTTATATTTGAAAAAAGCTCAAGACTACCAAAAAACTATTAGAGTAAACAAATTCAGCAAAGTTGCAGGATACAGAATCAACATGCAAAAATCTCTAGCATTTCTATGTCAACAGCAAAAAATCTGAAAAAGAAATTTAAAAAGTCATCCCGTTTACAATAGCTACAAGTAAAATAAAATACCTAGGATTTTATTTCATCTTTTATTACTTTAAGTTTATCAACAAAAGAAATGAAAGATCTCTATAATTAAAACTATAAAACATTGATGAAAAAGGTTGAAAACCACCCCCCCGACACACACACACACACACACACACACACACACACACTGTAATTAGTTTTGGAATTTGGTGGAAGAATCAATCAGACCATTTGAGTCATGGCATAAATTATTCTGTAGAATCATGGAATGTTCCATGAAATAATGTCGCAGTTATTTCGTGCTAGGGAGGCAGACATTTACATTCAACAAATGTCCTCTAGATTGAGTGCTGAACAAGCTTGTCCGGGTAAGACTGAGAACAATACACAGATGAAATTCTTCTCATGCCAAAACAAACTCTATGAAGACAAGATGCACTTGGAGTTTGACTTCATCTCTTCTGCCCTGTGGTAGGTTACTCCAGTTCATCTGCAAAATGGTTTGGAATTTGCAAAACCTCCAAATCCTGCCTTTGGGACGTCTGTGCCTCTTGGCTTCCTTACAGCTCCTTTGTGACCGTTAAGACAGGTTTAATAATCACATTCTAGGTTACACAACTATTATTATTCCCATCAGAAACACATAGTGCAGAAAAATACAATCTGTGTTTTGCATTTTCTGTCTCAGATAAACAATTTCATCTGAGGAAAATAGCAGATGCTATTTACCCAGGAATGCAGTCTTCCCGGGGTACTAAGGCTAGGGGGCCTGCAGCAGTTTCAAAATAGAATCATCTTCCCCAGCTGCACTCTGCACATGTCCTCCTGCCTCACCCCATGCTCTGTCTCTCTGGCTCTGCTTCCCTGTGGTGGGTACATATGCGGAAAATAAATGGGGACCTGGTCAGTCCTGGTGCTTCCGGGAGGCCCACCGGCCCTGGTGAGAGCTGATGGTTTGGAAGATGGCAAGCAGCCAGTGGACATCAAACATTCGAAGACACAGCAGACTCATCAGGGGGCCCAAGGGCTTTAATGTTTCCCAGGTTAATATGACCCTCCCCATTCTGACTCCATCTCTTCCTTGACCTTGCTAGGGCCCTGTCTTCCTCCTATTCTAGGTACTGCAACGCAGTCACAGGACGTGAAAGTGGCAAGAAAGAGATAAAGCTTGGATCCTGGGAAAATTGCATTACCAAGGCCAGAGGCAAGTTGCTGAGTAAGCTGGGCCTAGAACCCTCGTGTCTCGGTTCACAGACCTGTATTCTTTCCATAAGCCCTGACTTGCAAAGATTCAATCTCTTGGTGTAAATAATGACCTATCAAGATACTGAAAGTGAAATAAGACAAAATAGGCTATATCTTAATTGATTATAACATCAAGAGAAGCCTGCGACCTGCCTCACCCCCAAGAGTCTCAGTGGGATGGGTAGGGTCTCACAACACAGTCCGTGGGTTCTTCCTTCCCCTGCTATCCACCCAGTAACATTCACATCATGATTTGTCTCCCATAGTGTTTAGCTCTGGATCTCTATTAAATCACAGAGGCTCGGAAATGTAAAGGGCCTTAAAGAGCATGTAGTCTACCCAACTATCTGGGTGCAAGTGAGATCCTGTATGTTAGAAGTAGACGCAGACCTCAGGCAGCCTCCTGATATTGAAACCTAAAGCTGCGTCCATGATCCCAGTGAGACCTGGAGATGTGGCAGTTGTCCAGTTGGTGGCTAGGGTTAGAAATTAAGCTGTATGATGTAAGCTGGAGTGTTCACTATGCCGCTTGGGTTAGTCTGCTTATCAGGCAGCATGGCAGGGCTCCTCTATAGAAGTGGAAACCACCCTCTGCTCCTCTGATTTCCAGATCTAAATGCTGTAGTAAACCCTCTGCTCTGCAGGATGTCCTAATGGGGTCATTTATCCCCTGGACCTCTTCCTAGTCCCATGCTGCCCCTGGACCGGAGACCTGTTTCCTCCCACCCCTTTACGAATGCTTTGGGAGGCCTGGTACGGTGACCTGGGTTGGGCTGACCCCACCAGTCCAACTGCTCCCAGGGACAGTGCTTCCTTTGTACCATTGTTTGGGTGTTTCTTTTGTGTGTGTGTATTTTTGGTGGGGTTTGTTTATTTTTTACTTTTCCTCTCCCCTATGTCAAACCCAGTCCCTCAGAGCCTCAGTTGAAGCCAGCCCACCCAAGCACATCCCTGAAACAGAACTTGTAATAATTCCCTAAGCAGCCCACGGATGTCTTCCCAAACAGCCCTCCTACAGCGCAGGGTTCTGGGAAATCTAGTCACTTCCTCTCATATGGATGCACCCACCTCTGGGGACTTCCAATGCCCTGATCCTTGGACAGGAGAATGAAGGCACAGGGCGGGGGTTGGGGAGTGGGTTATGCTGATGCTTAAATCTTCAGGCCACACATCAGCTGGGTCCTTTTGAGTGAGTTAGGGTAACTCTCAAGGAAGTGAAATTCTCAGCCCAGAATTTATAAAAATAGCACCCTCTCCGACCAAATTATAGAGGAAAAGAGTCAAAGTGTGTGTTCACTCCTTAGGGCTGTGAAGGGCCCAGGAGCTGTTCTGCGGATGAAACCCTTGGCCCTTATAATAAAATCATAAGCCTTCTATTCAGGATTGAATTTTTCTTATTTGAAGCACATTCACTGAGCCAAACCTTTCTGTCACGTAGTTTCCTTTTAAAAGTTGAGTTTGTGGCCGGGCGCTGTGGCTCATGCCTGTAATCCTAGCACTTTGGGAGGCCAAGGTGGGTGGATCACAAGGTCAGGAGATCGAGATGATCCTGGCCAAGATGGTGAAACCTCATCTCTACTTTAAACACAAAAAAATTAGCTGGGCATAGTGGTGCATGCCTGTAATCCCAGCTTCTTGTGAGGCTGAGGGAATAGCTTGAACCCAGGATGCGGAGGCTGCAGTGAGCCGAGATCCCGCCACTGCACTCCAGCCCCAGCCTGGTGGAAGAGTGAGACTCTGTCTCCAAAAAAAAAAAAAAAAGGTTAAGTTTGTTTGATTTCCTAATATTTGTTATTTCTAACTATATCAAAGCAGCCCAGTTCGAAGAAATAGAATGTACCAGGGAAGCAGACATGTGATCATTAAAGGCAAAATGAATCTAAGTCACGTGTACTGGAGTGCTCATGACACCAAAAACAAAAAGATCCTGGCCTACCTCCAGTCCGTAGGATCTCTGTCCTGGAGACCAGGGCCCCTCTGTGGTCTCACAGTACCCAGGATGGCACGCTGCATGGCTGAACTGGGCACCTAAGATGCCAAGAGTCCATAAGCTTTGTCCTTTCCTTGAGTGGAGGTGGTTAAATGAGGGGGTACATAAGAGACCACTTACTGCCCCTGGATGGGCAGAACAGAGTTGCTCAGTGCCTGTCAGGACAGGATGCAGAATTCCTGACTCTTACGGGAGTTTGTCTGGTTATGGCCAGTCCAGCTTCTCATATAAAGGCCACTTGGCAATCCCCCCTGCTCCAGGAGAGAGAGGGATCATGACTTAGGCTACAAGCAGGAGACTGGAGTGACTATTCAGAGGGAAAAGGTGCTGGAATAGCAAACGCCACAAGGGCAAGGTGTTATTTTGTACCTCACGTCTTCTGGGTATCTAGCAAAATGCCTGGTCCTTAGGAAGTACTCAGTAAATGTTAAACTAATAAAAGATTAATTTCTACCGGCCGGGCGCTGTGGCTCAAGCCTGTAATCCCAGCACTTTGGGAGGCCGAGGCGGGTAGATTACGAGGTCAAGAGATCGAGACCATCCCAGTCAACATAGTGAAACCCCGTCTCTACTAAAAATACAAAAAATTAGTTGGGCGTGGTGGCACGTGCCTGTAATCCCAGCTACTCAGGAGGCTGAGGCAGGAGAATTGCCTGAACCCAGGAGGCGGAGGTTGCGGTGAGCCAAGATCGCGCCATTGCACTCCAGCCTGGGTAACAAGAGCGAAACTCTGTCTCAAAAAAAAAAAAAAAAAGATTGATTTCTGAGAACAGGTCAAAGGTTTAGGCCTGGGGGTGGGGGATACAGAAAGAAGTCTCCAGAGACTCTCAGTCAGTCTCAAAATCATGGCTCAACAGGGAAATTCCCTTCAAGCCAAGACTCAAGTCCAAATGCAGCTCCCTCAAAGGCTGTGACATGCTTGGTGAGCTTAGTGGTTCTCATACCTGCTCATGTCAAAGTAGATGGTGGCCTGAGCTCAGGCATTACCACTGGGGCAGGAGAGAGGGGACAGAGTAGAAATATTGGGGTCTGGATGGACAGAATGTGGGAACTGACTGTATGTGGGTACTGCAGGAAGTGAATCAGAGGTGAACATAATAGAGGGGTGAGACCTACTTCCCAGGGCTGCTGTATTAAATGAACACACAAAGCCTGGACAGTGCGTCAGTGCCATTCGGCAGGTTCTTTTTTGGGGGGAGAGGGGAGGAGTCTCATTCTGTCACCCAGGCTGGAGTACAATAGAACCATCTCGGCTCACTGCAAACTCTTCCTCCTGGGTCCAAGTGATTCTCCTGTCTTGACCTTCCAAGCAGCTGAGATTACAAGTGCCCACCACCACACCCAGCTAATTTGTGTGTGTGTGTGTGTGAGAGAGAGAGAGAGAGAGAGAGAGAGAAAGAGAGAGAGAGAGAGAGAGAGAGAGAGAGAGATAAAGTCTTACTCTGTTGGCAGGCTGAAGTGCAATGGCACAATCTCGGCTCACTGCAACCTCTGACTCTCTGGTTCAAACGATTCTCCTGCCTTAGCCTCCCGAGTAGCTGGGATTACAGGCATGCACCACCACACCCAGCTTTTTTTTTTCATATGTTTAGTAGAGATGGGGTTTCACCATGTTGGCCAGGATGGTCTCTATCTCCTGATGTCATGATCTGCCCACCTCGGCCTCCCAAAGTGCTAGGATTTCAGGCATGAGCCAGCATGCCCAGCTTGTAGGTTCTTAATGGAAGCTGCTTTCCTTCTCCTCCTCTTCCCTTTCCATTTTTATTAAAGGTCAAACTCTCCCAGATGGAAACCTTAGAGTGCCCATCCAAAGAGACTGTGCCACTGGTGTCTTCATATGACCCTCACCCTTGAAGACTGTGGACATCCCCCTACCTCTCCTGGCCCCCACCAAGCAGATAGAGATCAAAGTGTCTTCTCTCTAGTGCTGCATCCTGAAAACTGTTCTCTCATAGCCAGAATGTTTTCTTTGTCTATCTGAGACAAAATCAACATCTCTCTGGGGGGACAAAGAGGCAGCCTGACTCATAAGCTGAGCAGACACTATGGGCTGGGCCACGTGATGGCTGCACAATGCTAGCTGGGGCTGCAGCCCATGAGGCTTTGATGCTTGTAGCATAGACTGTGACAACACACAAGAGATATTTTTAAAGACCCTCAACAAGGACTGTGACCCAGGGTGCACTGCTCTATTCTAGGGTCTGTAGTGGGTCCACTGTATTTCTTAGCTCTCATCCAAATCTGGAAAACAATGAAATCTGTGGTTCTTAGTCACCTCCTCTCCCTTGTACCCACCCACCTGCCCCTCCAGGAGACGCAGCCCATGAAAAACACTAGCCATTCTTTTTTTTTTTTTTTTTTTTTGAGATGGAGTTTCGCTCTTGTTACCCAGGCTGGAGTGCAATGGCGCGATCTCGGCTCACCGCAACCTCCGCCTCCTGGGTTCAGGCAATTCTCCTGCCTCAGCCTCCTGAGTAGCTGGGATTACAGGCATGTGCCACCATGCCCAGCCAATTTTTTGTATTTTTAGTGGAGACGGGGTTTCACCATGTTGACCAGGATGGTCTCGATCTCTTGACCTCGTGATCCACTCACCTCGGCCTCCCAAAGTGCTGGGATTACAGGCTTGAGCCACCGTGCCCGGCCAACACTAGCCATTCTTAACAGAGTGTGCTGTGATGCTCCAACCCAGTCAGTCATACACTTTATCTAGCGCGGATGAGGATCCACTTGTAAATACTAATTTCAGGGAAACTTAAAAGAAGCCTTCCAGGCCAAACACAAACTCTATACACAGTACAATACCACTTTTGACAAAGTAAATAATGAATACATACATACATACATGCAACATGGTCATTTCCTTTTTTTCTTTTTAAGACAACGTCTCATTCTGTCACCCAGGCTGGAGTGCAGTGGTACGATCTCAGCTCACTGCAACCTCTGCCTCCCAGGTTCAAGCAATTCTTCTGCCTCCTACCTCTCAGGTAGCTGGGATTACAAGTGCTTGCCACCATGCCCAGATAATTTTTGAATTTTTAGTAGAGGCAGGGTTTCACCATGTTGACCACAAGCTGGTCTCAAACTCTTGATCTCAGGTGATCCACCCACCTTGGCCTCCCAAAGTGCTGAGATTACCCCCCCCCAAAAAAGTTAATGTGCCTAAGTTTATCATTTAATGTAATGGGCCACCATGCCCGGGCGATTTTCTTTTTCTTTTTTTTTTTTTTTTTTTTTTTTTGAGACAGAGTTTCCCTCTTGTTACCCAGGCTGGAGTGCAATGGCGCGATCTCGGCTCACCGCAACCTCCGCCTCCTGGGTCCAGGCAATCTCCTGCCTCAGCCTCCTGAGTGGGTGGGATTACAGGCACGCGCCACCATGCCCAGCTAATTTTTTTTTAGTATTTTTAGTAGAGACGGGTTTCACTATGTTGACCAGGACGGTCTCGATCTCTCGACCTCGTGATCCACCCGCCTCGGCCTCCCAAAGTGCTGGGATTACAGGCTTGAGCCACCGCGCCCGGCCTTTTTTTTTTTTTTTTTTTTTTTTAACTAATTTAATACTTCAGGAAACTAAGGAAAACAAAACCGAAATCTTGCTACCTCTGCTTCGAAAAATCCTGAATTTTGTCTATGTGGGAAGGTGTGGAGGAAGGCCCGCTGTCCTCAGTGTATTCATAAGAACTGACCTTGCTTTATCCAGGATTGCGACACCGGACAAAGATTATTTCCTGGTAAACATCTGAAAAAGCTTAAGGTCACAGTAACTTGACCGAGGATTCAGCCAGGGTACCAGTAACTGGTTGCAGATGTCCCACTCCTAAATGTGAGGGACAGCGCTGTTGGATTATGGACTGAATGGATGGGTCAGTTCCTCTGATTTCAGGTGTCAGGGAGTCTGGAACATGGGCCTTTGAGCCTGCTACCGACATCTCGGCCCTCAACCCTTGTTAGAAATTAGTGAGCAGTTGGTACCCCCTTGCTCTGCTAGGAAGACTGGCAGGTTTTTTTTTTTTTTTTTTTTTTTTTTTTTTTTTTTTTGAGGTGGAGTTTCGCTCTTGTTACCCAGGCTGGAGTGCAATGGCGCGATCTCGGCTCACCGCAACCTCCGCCTCCTGGGTTCAGGCAATTCTCCTGCCTCAGCCTCCTGAGTAGCTGGGATTACAGGCACGTGCCACCATGCCCAGCTAATTTTTTGTATTTTTAGTAGAGACAGGGTTTCACCATGTTGACCAGGATGGTCTCGATCTGTTGACCTCGTGATCCACCCGCCTCGGCCTCTCAAAGTGCTGGGATTACAGGCTTGAGCCACCGTGCCCGGCCTGACTGGCAGGTATTTAACCTGAAAGCATTAACCCCTGGCCCATCTCCTAGCCGAGCCCTTTCACTCCTTTGTCTCCCTGCTGGGGTCAGAGAGCATAATGGTTAAAAGCATGAGTTTGGGTCAGGGTTATAAAAATCACACTATCATTTCAGAAAAGTTGCATGGCCATCTCCCTCTCTCCTCTGTGTGTTTTTTCAGGTGGAGTCTTGCTCTGTCACCCAGGCTGGAGCGCAGTGGCACCATTTCAGCTCACTGCAAACTCCACCTCCTGAGTTCAAGCGATTCTCCTGCTTCAGCCTCCTGGGTAGCTGGGATTACAGGCGCCTGCCACCACCCCCAGCTAAGTTTTATATTTTTAGTAAAGACAGGGTTTCACCATGTTGGCCAGCCTGGTCTTGAACTCCTGACCTCAAATGATCTGCCTGCCTTGGTCTCCCAATGTGCTGGGATTACCGGCGTAAGCCACTGTGCCTGGCTTCCTCTGTTTTCATTCCTCTAATGGGAATAGTAGTCATACCTTCCCTTCAGGTTGTGGCGATGATTAGAGCTAAGGTACAGAAAGCACCTACGCAGGACCTGATGTGTACTGTTCTGTGGTTAGAAGCCATTATTCTAGTGAGCTCTGGGTTGAGCTCTGCACCTGCCACACTGTGTCCCTTATGAATAGAGCAGGTCTAAGGCAAGTATTGTTAGCCAAGAAGATGTGTTCAGAGAAGCCCCTCCACGACTATGAGAGCAGGCCTATTTCTCCCACACATCTCAGCAAAGTACGTGACTCGACCACAGTCACACGAAGAGAAAATCCTGCCTCAGCTTCTTCCCGATCTACATGGCTCCTTGCGTCTGGGTGCCTACTCTCTTCTTTCTACAGACATAAAACCTTTGTTTCTCTCAAAAGCTAGCACCTCCACCTGCGCTCTGGATCCCTCCTTTCTCTCCTGCCAGGGCTGCCCTTGCTTCCTCTCCTGCAGATGTCTCCTCTACTATACCACCCCTCTATGCATGCTCTCAGCATCTCCCTTAACCTCCAGGTCTCTGTTCAATTACTATTACTATTTCTTCACTTTCTTTTTTTTTTTCTTTTTTTTTTTTTTTTTTTGAGACGGAGTTTCGCTCTTGTTACCCAGGCTGGAGTGCAATGGCGCGATCTCGGCTCACCGCAACCTCCGCCTCCTGAGTTCAGGCAATTCTCCTGCCTCAGCCTCCTGAGTAGCTGGCATTATAGGCACGCGCCACCATGCCCAGCTAATTTTTTGTATTTTTAGTAGAGACGGGGTTTCACCATGTTGACCAGGTTGGTCTCGATCTCTCGACCTTGTGATCCACCCGCCTCGGCCTCCCAAAGTGCTGGGATTACAGGCTTGAGCCACCGTGCCCGGCCTTCTTCACTTTCTTTCACATGCAAAGAGCATTGCTGCCTCCTCTTTCCCTCCTTCTCCTCTGCTCAGTCTCCGAAGGTTAGAGGGTACCAGGGATCTATCCTGGGCATGCTTTTCTTCCATTTCTGAATGTTCTCCCTTAGGGATCCCATCCAATTTCATGGCTTTGAGACCATCTGTGTTCTGATGACTTCCCAGTCTTTATCTCCAGCCCCGATTTTCCCCCAACTTCACTTGAATATCTAATTGCTTTCTCAACATTTTCACTTAGATGTCTAATGGGGCAACTCAAAACATAGCTTATCCATAAAAAGCTTGAGTTTGGCTGGGTGCAGTGGCTCACACCTGTACTCCTAGCACTTTGGGAGGCCAAGGCTGATGGATTGCCTGCGTTCAGAGGTTTGAGACCAGCCTGGGCAACATGGTGAAACCCCGTCTCTACTAAAATACAAAAAATTAGCCAGGCATGGCAGCATGCACCTGTAATCCCAGCTACCTAGGAGGCTAAGACCGGAGAATTGCTTGAACCTAGGAGGCGGAGTTTGCAGTGAGCTGAGATCACGCCACTGCACTCCAGCCTGGGCAACAGAGCATGATTCCACCTCAAATAAAAAAAAGAGCTTGAGTTCTTTTCTCAGACTTGTCCTCCAGGCTTCCTATTTTTACTAGCTGGCAGGCACATTCACCCATCTGTTCAACCTGTAAATCCAGGAGCCAGTCCCTGCTCGCCTTGTCTTCCACAAGCAACCATCAGCAAATCTTGTCCACTTGATCTCCAAAGCACATTCCATATTTCTCCACCTCTCTCCATTTGCATTCTAATCACTCTAGCCCAAACCACCATTAAACTATTTCCCGGATGACTGCAATGGCTCTTCAGCTGATCCATCTGTAACCATTTTATCATCCATTCTTAACAGGGAAGCCCAAATTACTATGTCATGCTCTTGCCTAAAACTCTCGGATGGCTCCCATTGTACTTGAAATAAAATTCAAACTCCTCGAAGCCGGATATATTCTGGTTTCTGCCTACCTCTCCAAACTCATTTCCTGCTCACCTCTGCTCCAGTCACACTGGTCTCTTCATCCCTTAAAAAACTTAAAGTCTGGGCCAGGCACAGTGGCTCACGCCCGTAATCCCAGCACTTTGGGAGGCCAAGGCAGGTGGATCATGAGGTTAAGAGATTGGGACCATCCTGGTGAACATGGTGAAAACTCATCTCTACTAAAAACACAAAAGTTAGCCGGGCATGGTGGCGGGCGCCTATTGTCCCAGCTACTTGGGAGGCTGAGGCAGGAGAATCGCTTGAACCCGAAAGGCGGAGGGTTGCATTGAACCCACATCGCACCACTACACTCCAGCCTGGTGACAGAGTGAGACTCCATCTCAAAAAAATAAATAAATAAAAACTTAAAGTCTGTTCCCACCTTCAGACTTTTGCAACTGGCTGTTCTTCCTGAAACACTCTTCTCTTTGATCCTTGAATGACTGGTTCCCTGTCATCACTCTCATCTCAGCTGAAATGTCAGTACTCAAAGAGGCTCTTCCTGACCACCAGACTGAAGTAGGCACCCTTCGCTTCCCATCACGTCATCCTATTTTCTTTCCTTACCTCCCAGAGATAAGTCATATAGACAGGAAAAAAGATATTTTCCTTCCTCAACCCACTCAAAGTAGGTCTTTTTCCTGTCTGGCTGGCTCTCCTCTGAGAGGTAAGAGCCATAAGAACTGAGACGCTGTCTTTCTTTACCACTGTATCTGCCGGACTCAGAGCAGGGTCCAGCCCTACAGGGTCCTCCGAGCCTCTCTCTGCTGGTATGGAGACGAGGAACTGTAGAAATAAAAGACACAAGATACAGAGATAGAGAAAAGAGAGTCTGGGCCCAGGGGTCCCCTGCTTCCCAAAGCGCGGAGACCAGCAGTGGCCCCGGGTGCCTGGACACTCTGACGTTTACTGAGTACAAAGCAGGGGGAAGGGCAGGTAGGATGAGGTCATGGTGGTCAGGGATAGGGTCAGATAAGTCACGGGTCTTGGAGATGGGGGGCTCAGGATTTCCAAGAAGGCAAGGCAGAGAGAAAACCTAAGGCGTCAGCACTTATTTCCTATTTGTCAAGAATAGCAAGGACATTAAAATTTAGGGTACTATTACTAATTCTTATCTTAGAAGAAAGAGAGGAACCAGATGCAGAAGTGGAACATTAAAGTAGCCATGGAACGTGACTGCCGAATACTGCACCACATAGAGACAGTTAAGTCCCCGGACGTCTGTGGGCCTCCCTGATGGCCATCAGGCCCACCACAAGAGCTTGGAGAAGTGGAGTTTTCTCCTAACTCCTCCGGGAAGGAGACATCTCCGCCATCTTGGACATCTCCTTCCCTCGCTGGCTAAACAGCGGGCACTTTGACAGCGCTGGCACTGCCACACAGCCAAGGCGCCCTCCGGCAGCCCTTATGTGGGCATGACAGAGGGCTCAGAGCACCTTACCTTAGGGTCACCCCTTTCCCAGTGCCACTTTAGTCTCATACTTCATGACCTGAGACTTATTAGTAAAATTAAAGATGATATGATTGTATATATGTAGATATTTATGATTACATATGAATCGCTATGTGATTATTTATGATTATATATAGGAATAACTATGTAACTATGTCTCTAAGTCTCTTTTAATTCAGTATTTACATGAGAACAGACTGAGGCCTCAGACTCTTGCCTCGGCTCTTGTGGGCTTTCCCCCCACACTGTGCCCTGTGTGTGTGCGTGTATGAGTGTGTGTGTGTGTGTGTGTGTGTGCGTGTGTGTGTGTGTGTGTGTATACATACAGGCACATAGTGTTGCTATATGTTGTTGAATGTGTGAATGAATGGATACATGAATTAGTAACAGAGCTAGGACCAGAACCCAGGCTGTCGTGGACCGTCCGGGACGGGTAGGCACGTCTGCCCGGGGGTCTCTCGACCTGCAAGAGGGTCCCAATACCTGGAAGCGGGAGTGCGCCTGGGAAAATAATAAAGACAGAGAGAAAAAGCAAGGCGTCTGGAGGGCTGATAGGCTGTGCCTAAACAGCAAATTTTATTTTTCTTTTTTTTTTTTTTTTTTTTTTTTTGAGACGGAGTTTCGCTCTTGTTACCCAGGCTGGAGTGCAATGGCGCGATCTCGGCTCACCACAACCTCCGCCTCCTGGGTTCAAGCAATTCTCCTGCCTCAGCCTCCAGAGTAGCTGGGATTACAGGCACGTGCCACCATGCCCAGCTAATTTTTTTTTGTATTTTTAATAGAGACGGGGTTTCACCATGTTGACCAGGATGGTCTCGATCTCTCGACCTCGTGATCCACCCACCTCGGCCTCCCAAAGTGCTGGGATTACAGGCTTGAGCCACCGCGCCCGGCCTCCAAATTTTATTTTTCAAAGGCCAGGAATAAATACACTTTCTTGGCTTTGGTTTACGTCATAGTAAGAGAAATGTAAATGTATGCCTCACATGGCCTATACAATAGAGAAGTCAAATACACAATCAGTGGTTGTAAAAAGTAACAGAATTTCCTGTGATCACAAAGCTTGTTTACATCCAGACATTATTCCTCCTGGCTGCAGGTATCTCTGGTTTGATCTTGTTTTAGAACTGAGATGTGAAAAGGTTTTCTGGTTTTGCTTATCAGAATATCTTTTAACCGGATTCTCCTTTGTCTACTCCTAACTCAACTTAACTCAACTTCCCCATTCAGGAATCTCTGAGTCAGAAATCAAAGCCATCCCTTATGGTGGCATTTTGCTTTGCAAATATTGACAGTTAAACCATTATCTAGGGTACAAGGCAGTCTGGTAAGTAAGGTTTAAGGATTATTCTTAAAGTCATAAAAAGGTTAAAAGCAGGAAGTGGTTGCCAGTAGGGGGTCACTCGGTCTAGCAGCAACGCATAGTTTTAGGCCCAAATGATATTGTGGTTGATATTAGAAACTGATCATTCATCTTTCAGTTCCTATATTTCCGGATAGCTCGACTGCCTCCAGTAGGAAACTGTGTTTGGGATCAAACTCACCGTATAGTGAGACTCACGCCTTTTAGGGGTCTCACACGGGAATGTTCCCCACACCAGGCCTCTGTCCCTGGTTCAGGGTTCTCTCCTGCATGCCATATCAAGCTGCTGTTTTCATCAGTTTGATTGCTTTCTTCCTGTTCACCAGATGCTTGGCACCATATAACTTTCAAATGGTTCCAGTGTCCAGTGAGAAAGGAAATGGCCACAAGGGGGCAGGAGGGAGAGGAAACAGGGCCTCTGAATGAATAATGAGGTCTCCAAAAAGCCCAGCGAGTACTGAGAATCTAACATTCTCTTACTCATTCGATCAGTCACAGAAGGATATTTAGTCAACACTTATGTGTCAGGCATCATGTAGGGTACCAGGGATAAAAAGACAAAGCTACTTGGATGGATCTGACAGTCTCCAGAAGGAGATGGGTCATAAGCACTGTGTGATGAGTGAGGATATGGTGACACGTCCCGTGAAAACACAAAGCAGACTGGAAAGCCCTGCGTGGGGTGGGTCGGAACCGGAAAGATGGCCCAGAGAGGCGGACATTTGAGTCGAGTCTTAAAGAGTGAAGGTGCATTATTGAAACCTCTCACTCTGCATTTTCACATGAAAAGTACATTTGTGGGTCCCCTTTATTCCAACTGACAAAAGAAAAATCACTTTAGAAAGGCATGCAGAACAAACAGTCTCTCAGACCACAGTGCAATCGAGTTAGAACTCAGAATGCAGAAACTAACTCAGAACCGCACAGCTTCATGGAAACTGAACAACTTGCTCTTGAATGTTGACTGGATAAACAATGAAATGAAGGCAGAAATAAAGATGTTCTTCGAAACCAATGAGAACGAAGACACAACATACCAGAATCTCTGGGACACATTTAAAGCAGTCTCTAGAGGAAAATATATAGCAATGAGTGCCCACATGAGAAGAAAGGAGAGATCTAAAATTGACACCCTATCATCAAAATTGAAAGAGCTAGAGGAGCAAGATCAAAAAAACTCAAAACCTAGCAGAAGACAGGAAATAACTAAGATCAGAGCAGAACTGAAGGAAATAGAGACACAAAAAACTCTTCAAAAAATCAATAAATCCAGGAGCTGGTTTTTTGAAAAGATCAACAAAATAGACAGACCACTAGCCAGATTAATAAAAAAGAAAAGAGAGAATAACCAAATTGATGCAATAAAAAACGATAAAGGGGATATCACCACAGATTCCACAGAAATCCAAACTATCATCAGAGATTATTACAAACAACTCTATGCACATAAACTAGTAAACCTGGAAGAAATGGATAAATTCCTGGACACCTGCAACCTCCCAAGCCTAAACCTGGAAGAAGCCGAAACCCTGAATAGACCAATAACATGGTCTGAAGTTGAGGCAGCAATAAAGAGCCTACCACCCAAAAAAAGCCCAGGTCCAGATGGGTTCACAGCTGAATTCTACCAGACATACAAGGAGGAGCTGATACCATTCCTTCTGAAACTATTCCAGACAATCCAAAAAGAGGGAATCCTTCCCAAATCATTTTACGAGACAAACATCATCCTGATACCAAAACCCGGCAGAGACTCAACAAGAAAAGAAAATTTCAGGCCAATATCCATGATGAACATAGATGCAAAAATCTTCAATAAAATACTGGCAAACCGATTGCAACAGCATATCAAAAAGCTCATCCACCATGATCAAGTAGGATTCATCCCGGGGATGCAAGGCTGGTTCAACATACGCAAGTCCATAAACGTAATTCACCACATAAACAGAACCAAAGACAAAAACCACATGATTATCTCGATTGATGCAGAGAAGGCTTTTGACAAAATTCAACAACCCTTTATGCTAAAAACCCTCAATAAACTAGGTATTGACGGAACGTATCTCAAAACAATAAAAGCTATTTATGACAAACCAACAGCCAATATCATACTGAATGGGCAAAAACTGGAAGCATTCCCTTTGAAATCTGGCACTAGACAAGGATGCCCTCTCTCACCACTCCTATTCAATATAGTACTGGAAGTTCTAGCCAGAGCAATCAGGCAAGAAAAAGAAATAAAGGGTATCCAAATTGGAAAGGAGGAAATCAAATTGTCTCTATTTGCAGATGACATGATTGTATATCTGGAAGACCCCATCATCTCAGCCCAAAATCTCCTGAAACTGATAAACAACTTCAGCAAAGTCTCAGGATACAAAATCAACGTGCAAAAATCACAAGCATTCCTATACACCAGTAATAGACTTCAAGAGAGCCAAATCAAGAACGAACTGCCATTCACAATTGCTACAAAGAGAATAAAGTACCTAGGAATACAACTAACAAGGAACGTAAAGGACCTCTTCAAGGAGAACTACAAGCCATTGCTCAACGAAATAAGAGAGGATACAAACAGATGGAGAAACATTCCATGTTCATGGTTAGGAAGAATCAACATCGTGAAAATGGCCATACTGCCCAAAGTAATTTACAGATTCAATGCTATTCCCATTAAGCTACCAATGACCTTCTTCACAGAACTGGAAAAAAACACCTTAAACTTCATATGGAACCAAAAGAGAGCCCGCATAGCCAAGTCAATTCTAAGCAAAAAGAACAAAGCGGGAGGCATCACACTACCGGACTTCAAACTATACTACAAGGCTACAGTAATCAAAACAGCATGGTACTGGTACCAAAACAGAGATATAGACCAATGGAACAGAACAGAGGCCTCACAGGAAATACAACATACCCACAACCATCTGATCTTCGACAAACCTGACAAAAACAAGCAATGGGGAAAGGACTCCCTGTTTAATAAATGGTGTTGGGAAAACTGGCTAGCCATGTGCAGAAAGCAGAAACAGGACCCCTTCCTGACACCTTACACCAAAATTAACTCCAGATGGATTAAAGACTTAAACATCAGACCTAATACCATAAAAACCTTAGAAGAAAATCTAGGCAAAACCATTCAGGACATAGGTGTAGGCAAGGACTTCATGACCAAAACGCCAAAAGCAATGGCAACAAAAGCCAAAATAGACAAATGGGACCTAATCAAACTCCACAGCTTCTGCACGGCAAAAGAAACAGTCAGTAGAGTGAATCGGCAACCAACAGAATGGGAAAAAATTTTTGCAGTCTACCCATCTGACAAGGGGCTGATATCCAGAATTTACAAAGAACTAAAGCAGATCTACAAGAAAAAAACAAACAAGCCCATTCAAAAATGGGCAAAGGATATGAACAGATACTTTACAAAAGAAGACATACAGGAGGCCAACAAACATATGAAAAAATGCTCATCATCACTGGTCATCAGAGAAATGCAAATCAAAACCACATTGAGATACCATCTCACACCAGTTAGAATGGCGATCATTAAAAAATCGGGAAACAACAGATGCTGGAGAGGATGTGGAGAAATAGGAACACTTTTACACTGTTGGTGGGAATGTAAATTAATTCAACCATTGTGGAAGACAGTGTGGCGATTCCTCAAGGACTTAAAAATAGAAATCCCATTTGACCCAGCAATCCCATTACTGGGTATATATCCAAAGGATTATAAATCATTCTACTACAAGGACACGTGCACACGAATGTTCATTGCAGCACTGTTTACAATAGCAAAGACCTGGAACCAACCCAAATGCCCAACGATGATAGACTGGATAGGGAAAATGTGGTACATATACACCATGGAATATTATGCAGCCATCAAAAACGATGAGTTCACGTCCTTTATAGGGACATGGATGAACCTGGAAACCATCATTCTCAGCAAACTGACACAAGAGCAGAAAATCAAACACCGTATATTCTCGCTCATAGGCGGGTGTTGAACAATGAGAACACATGGACACAGGGAGGGGAGCACTACACACTGGGGTCTGTTGGGGGGAAATGGGGGAGGGGCGGGGGGTGGGGAGGTGGGAAGAGATAGCATGGGGAGAAATGACAGATACAGGTGAGGGGACGGAAGGCAGCAAATCACACTGCCATGTGTGTACCTATGCAACAATCTTGCATGTTCATCACATGTACCCCAAAACCTAAAATGCAATAAAAAAAAAAAAAGAAAAAAAAAAAAAAAAAAAGAAAGGCATGCAGGATGACTCTGGTAGTTGAAAGAACCACTTATTAAGAAATAAAGAATTCTTCATCAGGAAACATTTTTTTTTCAGAGATGAGGTAATTCTCTATTTCTTGCCACAAAGAGTCCACTCAAATAACTGCATCTTCCCTGTGGGTCTTAGAGAGAAACCACTGAGACTATCACCTACATGATGAAAATCACCCAGCCAAAGGACTGCTTTCCGGAAAAACCACAGACCACAAACTATCTCCTTAAGAAATGTGCTCTCAGGTAAAAGCAAGATTTTGCAGCTGGTGAAAGAATGAGGTAGATCCATGTGTATTGATATAGAGAGATAGACACATTGTTACATTAAAAAACAAGTTTCACCACTCACGCCTGTAACCTCAGCACTTTGGGAGGCTTAGGTATCTCAGCACTTTAGGAGGCTGAGGCGGATGGATTATCTGAGGTCAGGAGTTCGAGACCAGCCTGACCAACATGGTGAAACCCTGTCTCTACTAAAAATACAAAAAAAAAAAAAAAAGCTTCTTGGCCAGGGGCAGTGGTTCACACCTGTAATCCCAGCACTTTGGAAGGCTGAGGTGGGTGGATCACCTGAGGTCAGAAGTTCAAGACCAGCCTGGCCAATATGGCAAAACCCCATCTTTAGTAAAAATATAAAAATCAGTCGGGTATGGTGGTGTGCACCTGTAATCCCAGCTACTCTGGAGGCAGAGGCAGGAGAATCACTTGAACCTGGAAGGCAGAGGTTGCGGTGAACCGAGATTGCACCACTGCACTCCAACCTGAGCAATGGAGTGAGTGAGAGTCAGTCTCAAAACAAACAAACAAAAATTTAGAGCATTGAATACTGTTATTATTAGCTAGGGATCTGTATAGAAAGACCTAGAGGAATAATGACAAAGAAAACAATGCTTATTCTGAGGTGTGGGACTATGAGGTGCTTAGTCCTGAGTCCTGAGTCCTACATTTCAGTACTATTTTAATTGTTTTGAACAAATGTGTGTTTATTTTTGGACTTAAAAGTAAAGACTTGTTGGCCAGGCGCGGTGGCTCAAGCCTGTAATCCCAGCACTTTGGGAGGCCGAGGTGGGTGGATCACGAGGTCAACAGATCGAGACCATCCTGGTCAACATGGTGAAACCCTGTCTCTACTAAAAATACAAAAAATTAGCTGGGCATGGTGGCACGTGCCTGTAATCCCAGCTACTCAGGAGGCTGAGGCAGGAGAATTGCCTGAACCCAGGAGGCGGAGGTTGCGGTGAGCCGAGATCGTGCCATTGCACTCCAGCCTGGGTAACAAGAGCGAAACACCGTCTCAAAAAAATAAAAAATAATAATAATAAATAAAGACCTGTTTAGAATGTAGGTCTGATTTGTTTTATGATGCTTAAGAATTTGTTACTGGCTATGCATTCCAGAAACATGTGCAGAGAGGATTTCCCTAAGGTATATCACTTACCAATATTTAAGGAAAAAATAAACTGAGACCTGGGAAGATAATGTGGCTTTTCTCCCACTGTGACTGCTAGACCCGGACCTTCAGCTCCGTGTTTATCGACTTCAGTGCTGAGGGCTAAAATACATAGTTATCTCCAACTCCGGCATACACATTTGGAAACGTACGCAAAATTGCTTTGTGGAAAACTTGCAACTGCTTAGAGGAAAGATAATTTTTTGTATTAAGTTGAAAAGAGGCTAATGGTGTATTTCTTCAATGACAGGCAATTCTTGGTAGCAAACGTGACACAGGTGAAAAAGACAGAAACATACAGGCTAGGGCTTTTCCAGAAATACAATTAAAATCAAAATTTCATGAATATTACTTCTGGTGCCTTTTGTATATCTTAGAAACTCATTAAGTTCTTTGGATAGTATCCATTCACATTATAAATATTTACTGAGCACCTAGTATGTGTTTAGCCGCTGGGGTACAACACAGAGTCAATGAGACAAATTCCGGCACTCCTGGAGCTTCTATCCTCCTGGGAAAACATAATAAGCAAAATAATATATAAATAAAGGACAGCATTTAGGGTAAAGATATAATGAAGCAGGGAAAGGGACGGTGACAAAAGTGCTTTTTTTTTTTTTTTTTTTTTGAGACAGAGTCTCACTCTGTCGCCCAGGCTGGAGTGCAGTGGGCGATCTCAGCTCACTGCAACCTCCGCCTCCCAGTTCAAGTGATTCTCCTGCCTCAGCCTCCCGAGCAGCTGGGATTACAAGTACGTGCAACCATGCCCCTTTTTTTTTTTTCAGTAGGGACGGGGTTTCACTGTGTTAGCCAGGATCTTCTGACCTTGTGATCTGCCTGCCTCAGCCTCCCAAAGTGCTGGGATTCCAGGCGTGAGCCACCGTGCCCGGCCAAGTGCTATTTTTGAAAGGTCAGGAAGCCTTTTAGGGAAAAGTGCCATTTGAACAGGGACCTGGAGAGAGGAAGGGAGCTATGCAGAGTTCTGAGGGGAAGGCATTCCATGAGGACAGCAAGAGGCAGGCCCTGGGAAGGAATAAGAATTTCTTGTTGGCTGGGCGCGGTGGCTCACACCTGTAATCCCAGCACTTTGGGAGGCCGAGGCGGGTGGATCACGAGGTCAAGAGATCGAGACCATCCTGGTCAACATGGTGAAACCCCGTCTCTACTACAAATACAAAAATTAGCTGGGCATGGTGGTGCACGCCTGTAGTCCCAGCTACTAGGGAGGCTGAGGCAGGAGAATTGCTTGAACCCAGGAGGCGGAGGTTGCGGTGAGCCGAGATCGCGCCATTGCACTCCAGCCTGGGTAACGAGCAAAACTCTGTCTCAAAAAAAAAAAAAAGAAAGAAAGAAAGAAAGAAAGAAACAAGAAAGGTAATTATGGGCCGGGCGCGGTGGCTCAAGCCTGTAATCCCAGCACTTTGGGAGGCCGAGGCGGGTGGATCACAAGGTCGAGAGATCGAGACCATCCTGGTCAACATGGTGAAACCCCGTCTCTACTAAAAATACAAAAAATCAGCTGGGCATGGTGGTGCGTGCCTGTAATCCCAGCTACTCAGGAGGCTGAGGCAGGAGAATTGCCTGAACCCAGGAGGCGGAGGTTGCGGTGAGCCGAGATCCTGCCATTGCACTCCAGCCTGGGTAACAAGAGCGAAACTCCGTCTCAAAAAAAAAAAAAAAAAAAGAATTTCTTATGTTTCCGAAAAGGTAAAGAACATCTCAAAGCGCTCACAATGTTTGGGATGTCAGGGACCTGCTGCTGCTGTTTGCCTGTATGTAGGCTCAGTGCTGTACATTCATCTCTGCTGCTTACATATTTTAGAATGAATTTTATGTAGGAGTCTAAATCTACTACAAAGGTACTGCCTTATCTAAATGTCTCTAAAAATACCTCCTGCCTATCACAAAGACATAGAATCTCGTTCACAAGAGTCAAAGTTGTTCGTTCCACAAGGAGAGATAAGGCTGGACCAAAAGCATTCCTGGGTTGAAGTTCACACTCCCCACCCCACCCCGACCCCCACTCCCAAGCAGTGACAGACTGCCTTGAACAGGTGGCTGGAAGGGTCCTAAAGGGACAGAGAACAGAGCTGCCGAAGACGTCTTCTGCATTCTCAACTTTTAGCCCCAGTTGTTAGACAACTGGCGTCTCCCCTACACATCCAGCTCTAGTGGAGACAGAAGTGACAGCCCCTGCTTACAACGAGGAGACTATGGCTCAGAGAAGTCAGGGGGCCAACCAGGACCCTGGAGAGAGCCGGCTCTGACTCGTAAGTCATGCTCCATTCCCTGAGCCACATCCGTGTTCCACTTCAGGAAATGAGCTTGTTGATATTTCATTTAAGCAAAAATGAAAAATGAATACCAGATGTTTGAAAACATTGCAACATGTCCTGCTGGAACTTCAAAGTGCATTCTGCACCCAAATAAATAAATAAGTAAATTAGAAAATCCACACAGCAAAAAAGAAATGTTTTGAATGAAAACACACTGTCTCTCACACACATACTCTCTCTCTTTCTCAAACACACACACACACACACAGACACACACGAAAACAATATCTCATTTCTTCTTCAGGGAGCAGCTGTGAAGGAAATTGGGGGAGGAGGATGGACACAAGATCCCATCTTTGTGTTTGTGTTTTATACAGACTAAGCTTTTAGGCCAGCCCTCCAGGCTGTAGGAGGCGTGGCACCCGTGAAAAGTAAACATCAAAGACCCAATGAAGCTTATAAAATAGCTTGGGAGAGGCCAGTCATCAAGACAGGCATCTCAAATCGGATGATTTTGCACGTGGATACTGCCTTCATCTTGATAGAAAAGGTATGTACTGTAGTTTTAACCGTTTCAATTATGATAATAGTGTCTAAAATAGAAACTTCTGTAGGCCCTTTTCAGCTACATATAATTGCCACGGATTGAGGGCTTGTGTCGGTAGCTTTAGACTTGTTCTCATTTTTCCTCCAACAAATGTCCAAGGTAGGTATCATTAGAGCCATTTTTCAGGGGATAAAGCTGAGGTTCAGATATACTAAGCAACAGGCCTAAGATAAAAACGTGGGCGCGGTGGCTCACGCCTGTAATCCCAGCACTTTGGGGGACTGAGGCGGGCGGATCACAAATTCAGGAGATCAAGACCATCCTGGCTAACACAGTGAAACCCTGTCTCTACTAAAAATACAAACCAAACCTCGTTGGACAACAAGGAATTTTTCCATACATAAACACTGTGCTAGGTGAATTCTCAGTGAGTTATCCAACTGTGCATCACAGTAGAATAATCTGGAAACTGGAATTAATTGTTTTACTAGAAAATGCATTTAACAATATGGCATACGATATTGTGTTTGGGAGATATGTTTCTTGTTCTATTTAATGGCTAAATGAGTCTTTGAGACCTAATTACTTATCGGAACATATTTTATCTTATGAGGTGAAATTTCGCAATCTAGTCCTTCATGTTCTGCAGATCTTTGAGATCAGGGGCTCTGTCCACAGTAATACATGGGCACTAAGAACATGGGCTCTTGGGAGACCTAGGCTCACACTCTGGCTTGGGAGTTTATCAGGAAGTAACCAGGACAAATTCATCTCATTGGTACAAAGAGTGTCAGCAGAGGTCACTTGTATAAGGTTAACCGAGAGAAAGGAGAGTAGACCCAATATCAGGCAAGCAAGTTTTATTAACCTGCCGGGCTGTTCCGTAGCAATCAGAAGAGGCAGCCCCGAGCCTACAAGGAGTTTGTATGGGGTGAGAGGGGCATAAGGGAGTTTCAGGACCAAGGTAACTTAACAGCTTGTAACAAACACAAATATAGTTTTTTAGCTTGTGACAGACTTACAATACACCATCCTGTGACTTCTGTGGCGGCAGTTTTTTTAAAAACAGGATTTGCCGGGCACGGTGGCTCAAGCCTGTAATCCCAGCACTTTGGGAGGCCGAGGCGGGTGGATCACGAGGTCAAGAGATCGAGACCATCCTGGTCAACATGGTGAAACCCCGTCTCTACTAAAAATACAAAAAAATTAGCTGGGCATGGTGGCACGTGCCTGTAATCCCAGCTACTCAGGAGGCTGAGGCAGGAGAATTGCCTGAACCCAGGAGGTGGAGGTTGCGGTGAGCCAAGATCGCACCATTGCACTCCAGCCTGGGTAACGAGTGAAACTCCGTCTCAAAAAAAAAAAAAAAAAAAAAAAAAAAAAAAAAAAAAAAAAACCCCAGGATTTTACAGGTATGTGTAAAACAGGAATTTAAACAAAGGTTTGTTTTCCATGACCTCCTCCACACACCCTGCGCTGTCCAGGTGGCTGTAATCACGTGTTGCTCTGTCTTAATCGTAGTATGTCTGGCAGCCTTGCTGTGGCACCAGATAGGAATGCAGCTGCTGAGCAGTCAGAGTGGGAGGTCAGCAGCGTGGAGGGCGTTTTCAGGGGCAGCTTGTCCCTAATAGCTTCCAGAGGAGATGCTGTGGAGACTGAGGGCATAGCGCACTTAACGTCCTGAGACCAGGACTTCTCTGATGGGAAACGTAATGCATGCAGAGCAGTGATTTGCAGTTAGTGCCAGGCCCAAAGTGGATGCCCTGTAACCTTGGTAGGATTGCTTTGAAATTACCTCATATTCAGTTAAAAATTATATTTATTTATTTTATTTTATTTTTTGAGACGGAGTCTTGCTCTGTCACCCAGGCTAGAGTGCAGTGGCACGATCTCAGCTCACTGCAACCTCTGACTCCCAAGTTCAAGCCATTCTCATCCCTCAGCCTCCTGAGAGGCTGGGATTACAGGCCCGCACCACCACACCGGGCTGATTTTTGTGTTTTTTTGTTTGTTTTTGTTTTGTTTTTTGACACGGAGTTTTGCTCTGTTGCCCAGGCTGAGTGCAATGGTGTGATCTCGGCTCACTGCAACCTCCGTCTCCCGGGTTCAAGTGATTCTCCTACTTCAGTCTCCTGAGTAGCTGGGATTACAGGCGTCCACCACCATGCCCAGATAATTTTTTGTATTTTTAATAGAGATCGGGTTTCACCATGTTGGCCGGGCTAGTCTCGAACTCTTGACCTCAGGTGATCCACCCACCTCGGCCTTCCAAAGTGCTAGGATTACAGACATGAGCCACTGTTCCAGGCATAATTTTTGTATTTTTAATAGAGACAGGGTTTTACCATGTTGGCCAGGCTGGTCTCAAACTCCTGACCTCAAGTGATCCACCCGTCTTGGCTTCCCAAAGTGCTGGGATTACAGGCATGAGTCATGCCTGGCCAAAAATAATATTTAACCTGGCGCGGTGGCTCATGCCTGTAATCCCAGCACTTTGGAAGGCTGAGGTGGGTGGATCATGAGATCAGGAAATAGAGACCATCCTGGCTAACATGACGAAACCCTGTCTCTACTAAAAATACAAAAAAAAATAGTTGGGAGTGGTGGCACATGCCTGTAGTCCCAGCTACTCAGGAGGCTGAGACAGGAGAATCCCTTGGACCCGGAAGGTGGAGGTTGCAGTGAGCTGAGATCACGCCACTGCACTCCAGCATGGGCAACAGAGCGAGACTCCTTCTCAAACATAGTAATAATAATAATATTTAAATATGCTTGTTTTGTAAAGTATTTAAACTCCTAATTAGAACAATCTTCCTATTGATAGCAGAAGAAGGAAGATAGCAAAAATATATATCATATGTAATCCATATGTTACCCAAAGTCTTAAGTGTACATTAATAAAATGCCCAATAAGTAATGAGTAAGTTAAAATGAAAGGGCAAGTTAAATTGAAAAATATAATGGATGCCGTCCGCCCTTCTCTCACAAAGAGTTTTAACCACAGGAATAAAACTACCGCAACAAAGAGGCTTCTTTGGAAGAGAGGCAATCAAGGGGGTTTGTTCTGACATCCTCCTACAGAGGTAAAGAATATGTTTCAGCCCACGAGAGAACATTTTGTTAGAGTAAAAGGTAGAAGTGACTTTTGTTATAAGTGTCATGTGGTGGTGAGGCTCATCAGGTCACAGAGGCAGGGGTTTATTGAAAGGCCCCGACAGTGCCCGGGAGAAGCAGGTTCAGGGTGTTGCGGATCAGAGACGGGGAGACAGGACCCAAGTCCCAGCTCTCTGCCCCTTCCAGGCCCCAGCTTCCCCGTCTGTACACCTTGGGAGTAGGGCTAGATAGATGACCTCTAAGGTCCTGTCCGGGGTGGGGGACCTTGTAGAATGTGCATGACGTGTGGCCAGGCCTTTAGCTTGGGCCTACTGAGTAGAACTCAAGATCTCTTGAGAATGGACGCAAATGTGTGGGGGTTTAAGCTGCATTGCTATAAATTTGTTATCCCCCAAAAGGTTAAAAGACAGGTGTTACTTACCCGGTGGTGGAGCTGATGGGAAATGGAGCCTCAAAGACCAGGGAAAGCGGCCCTGCTGCAGACTCGCTCGAAGGGGCCTCAGCAACCCTCTCCCCACCTCTGCAGCCCCAGCTGGCAAGCTGCTGTCATTACATAACTGTTATTTTGAAAACTAGGCAACAAAACCTCCAGGAAAAAAAAAAAAAAAAAAAAAAACTATTGATTATTAAAGGGTATTTGGAGGTTTCAAGACTCATAATAAAGCAGTTATAATTATTCTTGTAATGACACATCCTTTGAAATGCTCAGATCTGAGAACATTCTGCTTGCATTGCATCAGCCATCATCATTACAGGCAGAAATGCAGAGAGCTGGAAATAGCTCATGTGCAAGCTACAGGCAAGGAGTCACCAGAAAAGGAACAAACTGAAACCAAGTCAGTGAAGGAAACAGGGAGGAGCGTCAAATGCCCAGAACCTGCAGAGAGTTCTGCAGCCTCTGTCTCCCTGCCCCGCTGCCCCACTTCAAAGCCAGCTTCTGCTGCTAAAGGACTCGTGGGGTTGAAATGCTTGTTGCACAATTACATACCAGCTGACAGTCCTTCTGTGATTTGATGCACTTCATCTGTGAAAAGTACCCTCAACAGGCCAGGCGCAGTGGCCCATGCTTATAATCTCAGCACTTTGGGAGGTTGAGGTAGGTGGATCATCTGAGGTCAGGAGTTTGAGACCAGCATGGTCAACATGGTGAAACCCCATCTCTACTAAAAATACAAAAATTAGCCAGGAGTTGTGGCAGGCGCCTGTAATCCCAGCTACTTGGGAGGCTGAGGCAGAAGAATTGCTTGAACCAGGGAGACAGAGGTTGCAGTGAGTTGAGATTGTGCCACCACACTCCAGCCTGGGTGACAGAGTGAGACTCCATCTCAAAAACAAAACAAAACCCTCAACAGGATGTCAAAAAAAAAAAAAAAAAAAAAAAAGAAGGAAAGAAAAAAGGAAGGAAGGAAGGAAAAGAAAGAGAGAAAGAAAAGAATTCTAGAAAGTACCATCATTTTTCTGCTTTTCATAGTAACGATAACCAGCATTTACTGCACATTTACTCTGTCAGACACTCCTCGAAGTACCCTTTCTATATTATCTCATTTAATGATCACAAAATTTCATGAGATAAGAATGATTATTATTCCCACTTACTAGTCAAAGAAGCTAAGGCATAAATGAACACAGTTATACCTAGTATGGGGCAGAGTCAGAGTTTGAACCCAGCTAGTGTGACCCAGCACACCACTCCCTTTAAGGTTTCCAAGCGCACTCTTGGTCTGGTACAGCGCCCAGCAAAATGAGGGCAGGGGAAGGGGTGGTGTCAGGGTGGCATCTCCTTGATGAATCTCAGAGGACACTAGGTGCTGGGCAACGTTTGGTTTGGTTTTGTATCTTTCCCAGTTCTTGGAGGTTTTAATCCCCAACTTCGCATAGCCCCTCCACGTTATTTCTGTTCATTCGCTACTTTGAGGTATCGACTTTGATTCTTTGAGCTGACACTTTGAGGCCCATGGGTGATTCTAAGGAGAACCAGACACGGTGCCCATCCTGGGAGATGCACAATTCGGTGAGAGTGGGGTGCAAAATCAATCCAACAAACTGTAATACCAGGCAGAGAGCGCCCTGGTAAAAGTGCAGAGGTTCTGATGAAGGCCTCACAGCAACACGGACAAGCAGGTGACCCTGCAAGATGAGGGGTCCCATGAGCCGAGGAGAGAAGAGGAGGAACCACCTGCAGAGGGACCCTCGGCCACAGGAATCTTGCTTCATGATTGTGTGGCCTTAGAAAGCTCAGAACGGCCAGGCACAGTGGCTCATGCCTGTAATCCCAGCACTTTGGGAGGCTAAGGCAGGCAGATCGCCTGAGGTCTGGAGTTCGACGTCAGCCTGGCCGACATGGTGAAACTCTGTCTCTACTAAAAATACAAAAAAAATTAGCCAGGCGTGGTGGTGCACGCCTGCAATCCCAGCTACTTGGGAGGCTGAGGAAAGGGAATCACTTGAACCTGGGAGGCAGAGGTTGCAGTAAGCTGAGATCGCACCACTGTACTCCAGCCTGGGCAACAAGAGCAAAACTCCGACTCGAAAAAAAAAAAAAGAAGAATGCTCAGCATGGGCCGGGCGCGGTGGCTCAAGCCTGTAATCCCAGCACTTTGGGAGGCCGAGGCGGGTGGATCACAAGGTCGAGAGATCGAGACCAACCTGGTCAACATGGTGAAACCCCGTCTCTACTAAAAATACAAAAAAATCAGCTGGGCATGGTGGCACGTGCCTGTAATCCCAGCTACTCCGGAGGCTGAGGCAGGAGAATTGCCTGAGCCCAGGAGGCGGAGGTTGCGGTGAGCCGAGATCGCGCCATTGCACTCCAGCCTGGGCAACAAGAGCGAAACTCCGTCTCAAAAAAAAAACAAAAAAAAAGAATGCTCAGAATGACAACACCAGCTGCTTTGTGTTCCCCCAACTCCAGGTCCCTTCTCCAGCCACCCAGCCCCAAGATGATGATGCCACTGCTGCTGCTTTTTGCACTGGCTGGCCTCTTCGGTGCCGCGGAGGGACAAACGTTTCATCTTGGGAAATGCCCCATGCCTCCGGTGCAGGAGAATTTTGACGTAAATAAGGTGTGGTAAAAGGCGAACCTCGCTTTGTTTTGCTGCCTCTGATGTAAATAAGCATTCTACAAGGTTCAGTTTAATTATGCTGCTTTAATTTCTACTGCGTACCTTGGGACAGGGATTTCCCTTATTTGAGGTTTCCCCAAAGCAGACGCCTGCTGAGAAAAAGACCGCGGGCAGAGAGGCTTGGGATGATCCCAGGACGCAGGACAGTGGGTGGGAAAGCAGGTCGGTGACAGCACAGAGCAATAAAGAGTGTGTTCCTGAGACGTCACCCTGGACAGTCAGGGTCAGTCACACCGGGCACCTGCTGAGGACAGGTGGAGGATGCCCCTCCGATTGTCCGGCGGCTGCTACCAGCAGGCCATGGGAGCATCCTTGGCTCTAGCTAAGCCCCCTGGCAGAGGAGAGACACAGGGTCTCAGGTGGGAGGCTGGTAGTGTCTGGGAATTGCCTGCCATGGCTGCAGTGAACTCAGAGGTGGGCTGAGGGGACACAGGACCTGAGAACAACAAGAACTGCTACAGACCTGTTATCCCTGCTCTACAGATGGAGCAGCGGAAGCTCCCTCCCCAGCTCACATAGCTGGTAAATGCAAATAGGATTCAAAACCAGGTTTCCCAGCAGCGCAGGGCACCCAAAGGTCACTCAAACGGGGCCCGGGAAAAGCCAGGATTCCCCAGGGGGCTTTCTTGTTACCTGAGCTAAAATGTCATCAATGCAAGCAGCTCCTCCATGGACGGTCTTTCTTCCTGGGGTTTAGGGGGAGGGGGAAAGAAGTGGGCGGCAGAAAGAGGCAGCTACTGGTGGACATGACTCACAGGCTCCCACTGTTGCTACTCAAGCCTAGAATCTCACCCTTAAGACGTCCTCTCCCCAGGAGAAGGTCTGGATCTCCTTTAAGAATGGTGACAGTAAGGCTGGGCGTGGTGGCTCACGCCTGTATTCCCAGCACTTTAGGAGGCCAAGGCAGTTGGATCACGAGGTCAAGAGATCAAGACCATCCTGGCCAACATGGCCCTGTCTCTACTAAAAATACAAAAATTAGCTGGGCGTGGTGGCACATGCCTGTAGTCTCAGCTGCTCAGGAGGCTGAGACATGAGAATCACTTGAACCTGGGAGATGGAGGTTGCAGTGAGCCAAGATCACACCACTGCACTGCAGCCTGTCAACAGAGTGAGACTCCATCTCAGAAAAACCAAAACAACAATAAAAAAAACAACTGGTCAGGCACGGTAGCTCATGCTTCGGAGGCCGAGGCAGGTGGATCATAAGGTCAGGAGTTCAAGACTAGCCTAGCCAAGACAGTGAAATGCTGTCTCTACTAAAAATACAAAAATTAGGCCGGGCGCGGTGGCTCAAGCCTGTAATCCCAGCACTTTGGGAGGCCGAGGCGGGTGGATCACGAGGTCAAGAGATCGAGACCATCCTGGTCAACATGGTGAAACCCCGTCTCTACTAAAAATACAAAAAATTAGCTGGGCATGGTGGCATGTGCCTGTAATCCCAGCTACTCAGGAGGCTGAGGCAGGAGAATTGCCTGAACCCAGGAGGCGGAGGTTGCGGTGAGCCGAGATTGCGCCATTGCACTCCAGCCTGGGCAACCAGAGCGAAACTCGGTCTCAAAAAAAAAAAAAAAAAAAATTAGCCAGGCATGGTGGCAGGCACCTATAATCCCAGCTAGTGGGAGGCTGAGGCAGAGGTTTGCTTGAATCTGTGAGGCAGAGATTGCAGTGAGCCAAAATTGCACCACTGTATTCCAGCCTGGGTGACAGAGCGAGAGTCCGTCGCAAAAAAAAAAAAAAAAAAAAAAAAAGAATGGTAACACTGAAGTTGTTATCATACAGTTGCACCTCAGTGTGAATGAGTGTTGGGACCTCTGAGGGGATGCTGGTGGGGAAGGAGCACAGGTGTGGTAGGAAAAGGTTATCACAGAGCAGACTGGTCTACATTGACTTAAGGGCTGATCCCTTTATTCAGGTAACTCTGATAGACCACAGGGAGGCTTTAAAGAAAAGATCCAAGGAATCTGAGTTATAGTTTAGCTTTTGGATACAAATCCCAAAGCACTTTGGAAATGATAACTGATCTGTATTTATAAAGTCCTTTGAGAATTAAAGCAGGATTTTAAAAAATAGCAGCTTCCTTGAGATGTAATTTGTATACCATGTATTCCCTTGTTTAAAGTAGCTTTTCACTTTCTTTTTTTTTTTTTTTTTTTCTTTTTTGAGACGGAGTTTCGCCCTTGTTACCCAGGCTGGAGTGCAATGGCGCGATCTCGGCTCACCTCAACCTCCGCCTCCTGGGTTCAGGCAATTCTCCTGCCTCAGCCTCCGGAGTAGCTGGGATTACAGGCACGTGCCACCATGCTCAGCTAATTTTTTGCACCATTAGTAGAGACGGGGTTTCACCATGTTGACCAGGATGGTCTCGATCTCTTGACCTCGTGATCCACCGGCCTCGGCCTCCCAAAGTGCTGGGATTACAGGCTTGAGCCACCGAGCCCGGCCTGCTTTTCACTTTCAATTGTTAGCATGTTCACAGAGTTATACAACCATCACCACCACAATCAATTTTAGAACATTTTCAGTGTTCCAAAGAGAAACCCCATACCCTTTCACAGAGGCTCCATCGCCCCTCCAACCCTTACAGCCCCAGGCAACCAATAATCTACTTTTTGTCTCCGAATTTGCCCATTCTGCACATTTGATAAAAATGAAATCATACTATATGTGGTCTTTTGTGACTGATTTACTGAACATTTTCAAGATTCATGCATGTTGTAGCATGTATCAATGCTATATCCCTTTTATGACCAAATAATATTTTTGTAGGAAATCCATATAGGAAATCAATTGACTGTATACGTGAGAGTTTATTTCTGCACTCTCAATTCTATTGATCTATTTGTCTATACTTATGCCAGTACCATCCAATCTTGATTACTATAGCTCTGTAGTAACCGAAGATTTGAGGTAAGTTTTGAAATAAGAGCATATGAGTCCTCCAACTTTGTTCTTCTGGCTATTCTGTGTCCCTTACATTTTCATATGAACTTTAGGATCAGCTTGTCAATTTCTGCAAAGAAACCAGTTGGAATTTGATACAGATTACATTAAATCTGAAGTTCAATTTGGGAAGTATTGCCATCTTAACAATATTCAGTCTTCTCACTTGTGAACATAGTGTATCTTTCCATTGAATTAGTCATTAATTTCTCTCAACAATATTCTGTGGTTTTCAGAGTATAAGTTTTACATTTCTTTGGTTAAATTTATTCGCAAATATTCAATTCCTTATTGTAGATGGAATTTTTAAAATTTCATCTGCAAATTGTTCATTGCAAGTATACATATACACATATACGTATATTTATACATATGCATATATATTCATGTGTGTGTGTGACAAAGTGTCACTGTGTCATCCAGGCTGGAGTGTAGTGACACCATCTCAGCTCGTTCCAACCTCTGCCTCCCAGGTTCAAGAGATTATCTGCCTTAGCCTCCTGAGTAGCTGGGATTAGAGGCACCTGCCACCATGCCTGGGTAATTTTTGTATTTTTTGTGGAGATGGGGTCTCGCCATGTTGGCCAGGTTGGTCTCAAACTCCTGATCCCAAGTGATCCACCCACCTTGGCCTCCCAAAGTGCTGAGATTACACACACGAGCCACTGTGCCAGGCTGAAAAATAGATTAGATTTTTGAATATTAACCTTGTGGCCGGGCGCGGTGGCTCAAGCCTGTAATCCCAGCACTTTGGGAGGCCGAGGCGGGTGGATCACGAGGTCCAGAGATCGAGACCATCCTGGTCAACATGGTGAAACCCCGTCTCTACTAAAAAACACAAAAAACTAGCTGGGCGTGGTGGCGCGTGCCTGTAATCCTGGCTACTTAGGAGGCTGAGGCAGGAGAATTGCCTGAGCCCAGGAGGCGGAGGTTGCGGTGAGCCGAGATCGCGCCATTGCACTCCAGCCTGGGTAACAAGAGCGAAACTCCGTCTCAAAAAAAAAAAAAAAAAAAAAAAAAAAATTAACCTTGTATCTTGTAACCTTGCTAAACTCATTAGATCTAATCGTTTTGGGGTTTGTTTCTGTTTTAGATTTCTTAGGATATTTTATATATTATCAGCAAATAGATAGAGTTTTACCTCTTCTTGTTGGATTCTTTTGAAATACTGACCAGAGATCTGAGAAGATTAAGAAGCCTTTGCAAAAATAATCTGAGATCATGAGGAAGCTCTGAGTTTTCTTTTTCTGAAAAATCATGCTCCCTTGGTTTTTACTGTGGGACGCTAAAGTCACTTTAAGAGTAATATAACACATTTAAATGCACTGTATAAAATGGAGCTTCTTCTGAGAATGTCTATGAAACCAGTTAACCTCTAACCCTATTCTTTGATGCTTTAAATGAATGTTAAGTTCAGCGGCTTTAATTGAAAGCTGTGCTTTAATAAGAGAGTAGAAATTTATGGTCATGAATGTGGTATGTATTTGAGCAGAAAGCATATATCCTAAGAAATCTAAAACAGAAACAAACCCCAAACCCCACGTGGCTGAAGCAATACTGCCACCTGTTTGCAGCATGCTCTCTTTTCAAGTATGCTCTTCAAAGGTGAGCACATCTCTTTTTGCTTTTAAATTTCTAAAATACTTTCCATTCGTATTTTGACTAGGTAAACATATTTACATTGTTCAAAATCCTAAAGGTGTAAAAGAATACACCACATAAAGTTTCCCTTTCACTTCTGTACCTCCGTTTCCCTCCCCAGGAGCAACTAGCAAAAACCATTTATTGTGTAACTTTTACAGATAGTATATACCTATGCAAACAAATATGCAGGCCAGGGCTGTGGAGGGCTGACCGGTTATTACCACATAATAACTGTGGTAAGAATACTGGCTTCCTAAGGTGTCCACGCCCTAACCTTGTAAGTGTTGCTTTTCATGGGAAAAGGGCTTTTGCAAATGTGATCAAAGTTATGATCCTTGAGATGTCCAGATTAGCCTTGATTATCCAGGGGGTTGGGGGGAGGGGAATCAATCTAATCACATAAACCCTTAAAAGCCGAGAATCTTTCCCAGCTGTGGTCAGAGAGAGAGAGGTTTGATGATGGCGTAAGAGTCAGAGGGATGCAATATGAGAAGCATCTGTCTTGCTTTTGCTGGCTTTGAAAATAAAGGAAGGGAGTCCCAAGCCAAGGAATGTAAGCAGCCTGTAGAACTTGGAAAGCCAAGAAAACTGATCCTCCCTTAGAGCTCTCAGAGGGAAATGCAGCCAACATTTTGAGTTCAGCCCAATGAGACCCGTGTCAGCCTTCTGACTTACAGAGCTGCAAAGCAATAAGTCTGTACTGTTTTAAGCTTGTAGTAATTTATTATAGCAGCAACAGAAAACCAACATAACCATTTTTTCCATTTTTAGATAAAAGGTAGCTTAATATATACACTATTTTGTACCTGACTCTTTTGTCATTAAATATTGGAAATCACTGCATACCACTCTTTTGAAAGAGAGGAAATAAAATTCCATTGTCTAGATATGCCATCATTTACTTACCCAGCCCCCTACCAAGGCTCACATAGGCTGTTTCCTATCTTATATCATTACAAACGGTACTGTTATGAATACTTTTTTTTTTTTTTTTTGAGACGGAGTTTCGCTCTTGTTACCCAGGCTGGAGTGCAATGGCGCGATCTCGGCTCACCGCAACCTCCGCCTCCTGGGTTCAGGCAATTCTCCTGCCTCAGCCTCCTGAGTAGCTGGGATTACAGGCACGTGCCACCACGCCCAGCTAATTTTTTGTATTTTTAGTAGAGACGGGGTTTCACCATGTTGACCAGGATGGTCTCGATATCTCGACCTCGTGATCCACCCGCCTCGGCCTCCCAAAGTGCTGGGATTACAGGCTTGAGCCACCGCGCCCGGCCGCATACATCATTTCTTATATCAGGAGGATGCATTCCCAGAAGTGAAATGGCTGGGGCAAAGAGTATAATATGCATTTCTAGCTTTACTAGATACTGCCCTCCGCAGAGGTTGTAAACTGGGATGGTCTTCCTGCAACTGGTGCCAGGCAGCCTGGGAGGGCCTGGTTCCCTCGACCTTCCCCACACATAGGCAGCTTCCTTTCAAGGTGACTCTATCCACCAACGTCTGGATGGAGCACAAGCCCCTAGAGAAAGCATGATACAGGTCTTTCAAATCCCCATCACCTTCCGAAGCCTTGGTGACCAACTCCCTACTCAGGGTCAAATGAGGAAACTTCAATGCACTCTGGTGTCCTAAGCTCCCCACAGCCAACACATCTGACTGCACAAGATTCAAAGATGACTTGTAGAATCATGCACTGTTTCAGATGAAAGGTACCTCCCATCAGCCCCTTTTTTTACAGAGTCTAGATTTTCACAGAGGTTTTGGCTGAAGGGGACACTGAGAAGAGCCATCAGCATTCACCCTGCGCCCGCACATCCTATCCTAGTCACGGATTCTTATTGCAATCAATCTCTTGCCCAGTTGCCACTGGGCACAATGAGGCCCATTTTGTCTGGCTTCCCCAGGACAGGGCTCTGCTTCTGCACGACAGCAATGGGGAAGAGGTTGCAGGTCCCCAGAGAACCACAGGGTTTTGCTCTGCTTCTTGTCTCTGCAGTATCTCGGAAGATGGTACGAAATTGAGAAGATCCCAACGACCTTTGAGAAAGGAAGGTGCATCCAGGCCAACTACTCCCTAATGGACAACGGAAACATCAAAGTGTTAAACCGGGAGTTGAGGTGAGTGGCTGTGGCCTTGCTGACCTGGAGTGACTGGGCGTCCGGCAGCCTGGGTCAGGGACGATGGGGACCTTGCCGAGTCTAGACTGCCTGCTCCTAGCAGGAATTGAGAGGAAAGCTTTCGGCAGGCAAGGATGGCAAGAACAAGGAGCCACTCACGAGTTTCCACAACCACCTGCTGTGTGAGCGGCACAAACTGACAGGGTGTCTGTTCTCACTGCAAAATAGATACTCTGGTAGCAAAGAACATCGAGACCATCTCCTCTGACCTCCAGTCCAGGACAGAAGCCCCTTTGATACCATCTTCTGACAGAGCATCCAGCTTTGTTCGAATACTTCCAGGAACAGGGAGCTCATCACCTTTCAGGACAGTTCATCCCATCTCTAGGCAGCTTAGTCTATTGAAAGCTCCTTTTATTATTAAGCAAGAATCATATACATACATATTGACACTCTATGTTATATAAACAGGATATCCTTTAGAAGTGTACATTTCTATTACCGAGAGCTTCTAACATGTTAAATTTGATTAAACATATCAAATTTAATCCCAAAAGTTATACTTTGGAAAGCAAACATAAACTTAAAAAGAACCCCAGGAAGAAGTCCTTCCTACCCACCCTCCACTCTTGAAAATACAAATGCGGTTTTTTCATGAACATGTTGTGAGTTCATGGTCAGAGACTTGTGTTCTGAAAACGGTTCTGGAGCAAAATGCAATTGACATGAAAAGGGCAGAGTCTGGTGGGAGGAGACTGGTTTGTTGCTAAGTGAGTATATGCAGATAGAAGCAGACCGTCTTGCCCAGCTGTCTGAAATCCAGATGAGAGAGTAAAGGACAGTCTCCAGCCTTACATGGTGATAAACAAAGAACGTAGTTGGGAACATCAGAGTTCATTTCCTAAACTCCCTGGCCTGTTGCTCACTGTCTGGTTTCTAGGACATTCCACCACTAACCATAGCATCAACCTACTGACTTTCTGACACGTATGACTGCTCTAATTTCAGTTGGCCTCCCTGCACTGCCTTGAAGATTGATGAACAGACATTATCTCCTCTGTTGGCTTCCTAGGAAGAGCACCGATGCCTTAGCACCCTCCCTTTGCTAACTCCATCTCCACACCTCTCCCGTTCTCCTAAGTTCATGGGGCCATTAGGAGTCATCTAGAAATGGGGGCAGGCCCATTCAAAGAGGTGAAAGTATCGCATCCACTCTAAGTCCACAGCTTTTAAGACACACCACTGTGTTATATATCACTAAGAAAAACATGACACTGCTAATTATTATTGTCAGGTGGCATTAATTGTAAGATATATATTTATTTACATTTAATGTCTCTGCCAGCTGGGCATACCTGAGAATCACTGAGATAAAGTAAACGTTTCTTCACTGTCTCCTTTTACTTGGCCTACGTCGAAAACCCCACACTCACTTAAAGACCTGCTAAACTAAATGGGGTCTTGGGACTCACGCCTTGATGGGACAGGTGATGTCACATGATATCACTGAGGCCCAAAGAAGGGAAATGCTTTTGTGTCTCCCGGTTTTGCATTATTTTCAGTGATTGAGTCCATCCTCTTCTGTTCCTTCGGTCCTTCTCATTTTAAAAGAAGTGAATCTGGGCCGGGCGCGGTGGCTCAGGCCTGTAATCCCAGCACTTTGGGAGGCCGAGGCGGGTGGATCACGAGGTCAGGAGATCGAGACCATCCTGGCCAACATGGTGAAACCCCGTCTCTACTAAAAATACAAAACATTAGCTGGGCATGGTGGCGCGTGCCTGTAATCCCAGCTACTCAGGAGGCTGAGGCAGGAGAATTGCCTGAACCCAGGAGGCGGAGGTTGCGGTGAGCCGAGATCGCGCCATTGCACTCCAGCCTGGGTAACAAGAGCGAAACTCCGTCTCAAAAAAAAAAAAAAAAAAAATCTACCGGGCATGGTGGCCCACGCCTATGATCCCAGAACTTTAGGAGGCCCAGGCGGGCGGATTGCCTGAGGTCAGGCGTTTGAGACCAGCCTGGCTAATATAGCAAAACCCCATCTCTACTAAAAATACAAAAATTAGCTGGGCATGGTGGCAGGCACCTGTAGTCCCAGCTACTCGGGAGGCTGAGGCAAGATAATTGCTTGAACCTGGGAGGCAAAGGTTGCAGTGAGCTGAGATTTCGCTATTGCACTCCAGCCCGGGCAACAGAAGAGTCTGTCTCAAAAAAAAAAAAAATCTTCCTTGTGCATTGGGTTGTTTTGTTCGTTTTTCCATTCTCTTTTACTCCCTCTCTTTGGAGGCTGGGAGCAGAAAGTTGTCTTTGGGGCCATTGCAGATAATCCAAAAGACAGTGTTGAGGTGCAGGGGCCTAACATACTATCCCATCCTGGAGCATGTCAATTGCTGCTTCTTATCACCCCACTGCTCTCTTCCCCTGCTTGGCCACAGAGACAGTCACAAAGGAAAGAGCAGGGTATAGAGCTGGGGTCTAGCCTGCCTTTGAGAGTCTCTTTTACCAGAAATCACAGTGTTGGCTGCCATGGTCCTTAGTGGCACAAATCTTGCCTTTTTTTGCTTTTTGGCTTTCAATGAGTTGTTTTTCTTTTCTCTTTTCTTTCTTTTTATTTTAATCATTGCAGATACGATGGAACTGTGAATCAAATTGAAGGTGAAGCCACCCAGGTTAACCTCACAGAGCCTGCCAAGCTGGCAGTTAAGTTTTTCTGGTGTAAGTATCCACTTTTCCCAGGAGGATTCAGGGACAGGAAATATGCAAATGAAGGCTAGCACCCTGGCTTGGAGAATTCCTGAGACATCTGAGTGTCATAATTATCTGTTGTGCACTTACTACATGCCATGCGCTAGGGTCGCCATGATGAGCCAGACAGATTTGGCCTTGGTGCTTATGGAACCTCCATCCCAGTGTGGATACTGACACGTGCTCCTGCAATTTACTGTAACTAGCCAGTGTTTCAACAGGTGAAACACAAATGGGTCCACACAGGGATCAGCTGTAGAAGACCCAATCCAGCCTTGTTTCCCAGAGAAAAACTGGACCCGAAAAATTAGCAGGTGTTAGTAGAACAATCTGCACTGTGCAAAATCTTGGAGGCAAGAGATGACAGGAGTGACGGCAAATTTGAATCCTGCTTCTGACACTTTCCAGTCACGTTGTTGGGGAGCCTGTGTGCTATGTAATGACAGGCATCTGGGTTCTGAGCTAACTGAGGAATGGACACAGGCAACAGAGAAAGCCCCAAATATTAGTTTTATTGCCAATGTAGATACACTAGAGAGTTCAACCCAGAACCCGCGAGGCTTTCTAACATGCAGAGTGCTTGAGAGTCCCTTTCCCACCTGCAGGGCAGACACTAACGTCATTAGCGACAAAAACGTCCCCACTTCCCACTTCTCACCCCTGCCACTCCTCCAACCCACATCAGTCAAGTTCCTAGAGTGGGGCAGAGAGAAAGGGTTTTGTTTTGTTTTTTAGACAGTCTCACTCTTATCTCCAGGCTGGAATGCAGTGGTGAAATCTCAGCTCACTGCAACCTCCACCTCCTGGGTTCAAGCAGTTTTCCTGCCTCAGCCTCCCAAGTAGCTGGGACTACAGGCGCGCACCACCACTCGCGGCTAATTTTTGTATTTTAGTAGAGACGGCGTTTCACCATGTTGGCCAGGATGGTCTCGATCTCCTCTCCTGCTGGGCACTTTGAGAGGCCGAGGAGGGAGGATCACAAAGTCAGGAGATCAAGACCATCCTGGCCAACACGATGAAACCTTGTCTCTACTAAAAATACAAAAATTAGCTGGGTGTGGTGGCTGTGCCTGTAGTCCTAGCTACTCAGGAGGCCGAGGCAGGAGAATTGCTTGAACCCAGGAGGCAGAGGTTGCAGTGGGCTGAGGTCGCGCCACTGCACTCCAGCCTGGGCAATAGAGCGAGACTCCATCTTGGGGTAAAAAAAAAAAAAAAAAAAAAAAAGAAGGCCTGAATAAAAAGTCCTAGAACCTGAGAGGGTACATGGAGTGGGGGATGAGGTTAGGAAGGGCCTTGAATGCCACATTAGATGGCTCTAAGTTTCTTCCATAAACAATAGGAGATTGTCAAAGTTTTCAAATCAAGAGAGACACGTGGAATTTTTCCGTATTGTATCTGTGTATATTTATTCTTGAGAGCTGGACCATGAGAGGAAGATAGTACGTGCACACCTGGGTGTGTGCAGGTGGGACATGATGCCGCTGCTCGCAGAGGCTGAAGATATATTTTTCCAAAATCACTCAGTGCTTAAGAGTTCTCAGTCCAGCTGGGAATACACAGAGCAGCTGAAATGTGCAGATAGCAGATGGGTGATGACTATACCACACACACACACACACACACACACACACACACACACACACACACTCTCACTCTCTCTCTCTCTCTCTCTCTCTCTCTCTGGGTGAGGCAGGCAGGCAGGGCACCAACAGTGTAGCAAGGTAAGTTAGAAACACTCAGCCCAGGCTTTCTTCCTAACTTCTTTCACGGGTCTTTCTGTTTCTGGATTGACAAAGTCAGAGGTGGAGGGGCTTGGTGGGTGGTTTTCTGAGGTTTCTCTTGCCTCTCCCTCCTATAACGCTGCCTCCCTCGGGCCCTCAGTGATGCCGTCTGCACCGTACTGGGTCCTGGCCACCGACTATGAGAACTATGCCCTCGTGTACTCCTGTACCGACTTCATCCAGCTTTTTCACGTGGATTTTGCTTGGATCTTGGGAAGAAACTCTTATCTCCCTCCAGAAACAGTGGACTCTCTGAAAAATATCCTGACTTCTAATAACATTCCTGTTGACAAAATGACAGTCACAGATCAGATGAACTGCCCTGAGTTCCCATAACCAGGATCTACAGGGAGGCTGCGTCCACTCCATGTTACTTCTGCTTTGCTTTCGCCCACCCTTGACCAGAAAGACAAACCAGTCAGCCATGACAAGCCTGAACACTTAGCCATGCCCTACCCTGCTACCCAGCTAGCTGCAAAATAAACGTGTTGCTGACCTGCTGTGCTCACAGTAGATTCCAAGTTGTATTACTTATTGTGGGTTTTTCATTATAAGCTTATGCTTAGACATTCTTAAACAGGCTGGTCATGGTGGCTCACGCCTGTAATCCCAGCACTTTGAGAGGCTGAGGCAGGAGGATCACCTGAGGCCAGGAGTTCAAGACCAGTCTGGGCAACATAGCAAGACCTCATAAAAATTAGCTGGGCATGGTGGATCACACCTGTGCTAGCTACTCAGGATGTGGTGGCAGGAGGATCACTTGAACCCAAGAGTTCAAGGGTACAGTGAGCTATGATGGTACCACTGCACTCCAGCCTGGGCAACAGAGCAAGACCTTGCCTCTAAAAAAGAAAAACAAAATCCTTAAGCAGTTATGTTGAAAAAAAACAAGCACTGAATGGTCTTAGTTTAAAGGTAACAATCCTGTTTCTGGAAGGGGAAAGCTGATGGCAAAGGCATATTCTGGGTGGCCTGAATCCAGGTGCCCCCATTCTAGAGTGGATACTCCTTTCAAGAGAAATTATTTGGGGGTTCTGAGTCTCTGCCGGGCAGTTTCCTTGAAAGGTTTACTTTCTCCTCAGGTCTTCAGAGTCAGGCTGAAGAATGAGCCCATTTTGGGCTTTCTGTAAGGAAGAGGAGAATCTATAAGGAAGAAGAGATGGAGTTTTTTTTTAAGGAAAGAAAAGACATATATATGTGTTGTTGTTCATTCAACTGACATTTACAGAAGCCCAATCGCATTCCAGGCGTTGAAAAATACAGAATCTCAGCCAGGCACAGTGGCTCATGCCTGTAATCCCAGCACTTTGGGAGGCCAAAGTGGGCAGATCATGAGGTCAAGAGATTGAGACCATCCTGGCCAACACTGTGAAACCCCGTCTGTACTAAACATACAAAAATTAGCTGGGCATGGTAGTATGTACCTGTAGTCCCAGCTACTCAGGAGGCTGAGGCAGGAGAATTGCTGGAACCTGGGAGGTGGAGGCTGCAGTGAGCTGAGATCGAGCCACTGTACTCCAGCCTGGCAACAGAGTGAGAGTCTGTCTCAAAAAAAGAAAACTACGGAATCCCTGTCCTCCCATAGAACCGTCACAGTCTAGTGAGAGAGAAACAAATAAAGATGCAATTATAATCCAAGGTGAGGAGTGCAAAGGTAGAGGCACACAGAGGGTGCCAGGGAGCCCCAGGAAAGTCCCGACCCCTGCCAGACAGGCAAGCAGTAACGTTGTGCAGCTACGCCTATGAGCATTCCAACTTCCCAATACCAACAGGTCTCAAGAGCCTCATTGTGGCCAGGCACAAGTGGCTCATGTCTATAATCCCAGTACTTTGGGAGGCCAAGGTGGTAGATCACCTGAGGCCAGGAGTTCAAGACCAGCCTGGCCAACACGGTGAAAGCCTGTCTCTACTAAAAATTCAAATATTAGCCAGGTATGGTGGCAGGCACCTGTAAACCCAGCTACTCGGGAGGCTGAGGCAGTAGAATCACTTGAACCCAGAAGGTGGAGGTTGCAGTGAGCCAAGATTGCACCATTGCACTCCAACCTGGGTGACAGAGCAAGACTTCCTCTCAAAAACAAAACAAAACAAAAAAACCTCGCTGAGTTTGTTTTTTTACATCGTGACTTTTAAAACCAGGAAGACCTCAAAATAATAGCCCATTAATTTAACTCAGCTCACATAACATTGATAATTTACTAATGTTTTGGAAAAAGAAAAGAAAATTAAGCCATTTGATTAGATTTTTGCTTTTTGAGGATGAATATGAAATATTAATTTCCTCGACCACTTGAGACTCTTTGATGCTTTAATGATTACAAAAATCCCAAGGATTTTAATATATATCATTTTCATTTAACTAGATAAAAACAGCCTCAAAATGTAGCTTCGAATTTGAAATCCCAAAAGGCTGAAAGCCATTAGCAAAAGGAGGAGGTGGGCATGAAGGGAGGGGGGCCTCTCCCCGTTCTGCCTGCAGCTGCACCCTATACCCTGTCACACTGCCCACCCCCTGCCAGAGGGCATTTGTCTTCTCTGCTGAAAGACAGTTACTCCTGAGTGTTACACTGGAGAGCTGGCTTTTATCTCAGGGTACAAAATAAGTTATGATTTAAAGCTGGCTTTTATATCAGGGTACAAAAGAAGTTATGATTTCGTTCCTCTTTTTTTTTTTTTTTTTTTTTTTTTTGAGACAGTCTCACTCTGTCACCGGGCTGGAGTGCAATGGCACAATCTCAGCTAACTGCAACCTCCAACTCCCTGGTTCAAGCGATTCTCCTGCCTCAGCCTCCAGAGTAGCTGGGATTACAGGCACGCGTGCCACCATGCCCAGCTAATTTTTGTATTTTTAGTAGAGGCAGAGTTTCATGTTGGCCAGGATGGTCTCGATCTCCTAACCTCATGATCCACTTGCCTTGGCCATCCAAAGTGCTGGGATTACAGGTGTGAGCCACCACACCCAGCTGATTTTGTTCATCTTTTTTTTTTTTTTTTTTTTTTTTTTTTTTTGAGAGGGAGTTTCGCTCTTGTTGCCCAGGCTGGAGTGCAATGGCGCGATCTCGGCTCACCGCAACCTCCGCCTCCTGGGTTCAGGCAATTCTCCCGCCTCAGCCTCCTGAGTAGCTGGGACTACAGGCACACGCCACTACGCCCAGCTAATTTTTTTGTATTTTTAGTAGAGACGGGGTTTCATCATGTTGACCAGGATGGTCTCGATCTCTTGACCTCGTGATCCACCCGCCTCGGCCTTCCAAAGTGCTGGGATTACAGGCTTGAGCCACCGCGCCCGGCAATTTTGTTCCTCTTAATACCTGTCTAGTAACATCTAAAACGAAGAAAGTCACTATATTTTGCAACATTTTTCATGTCTTGACCAATATGTAGGCTCACTTTTTTAATGTGAATGAATTACTGAGTAGGTAGATAGATGGACTTGTGTTATTAGGTGAGGAAGGAAACGGAAGCTAGGAGGCAGGAGGCAGGGGTAACTGAACGTGAGAAAAATTTGAGGGAATCATAGGGCTGCATGTGAGTACCAAATGTCTGGAGGAAACATGGGGGCTAACAACCAAAAAATCCAGAGGGGAGAGAAAGAGAAAGGAAGTGGGACAGGAACCACAAACAGAGGCAATAGTATATAATAAATCTCGATGTATCCATCATTAACTCCAGCAGTGATCATCGTTTCATCAATCTTGCTTCAGCTATCATCACCTCCCAGTTTTTTTGTTCCTTGAGTGCTTTGAAGCAGATACCAGATATCACATCCTACTATTTTGCCCATAGCTACTTAAGTAGAAATCTCTAGCAAATACAGACACTTTTTAAACAACAACAAAAAATAGCGAGGTTATATTTTCTGTTCTGGAGGTGCTCAGAGAATGTAATCTCTATGTAATTTAAAAATTATTGGGCCGGGCGCGGTGGCTCAAGCCTGTAATCCCAGCACTTTGGGAGGCCGAGGCGGGTGGATCACGAGGTCAAGAGATCGAGACCATCCTGGTCAACATGGTGAAACCCCGTCTCTACTAAAAATACAAAAAATTAGCTGGGCGTGGTGGCGCGTGCCTGTAATCCCAGCTACTCAGGAGGCTGAGGCAGGAGAATTGCCTGAACCCAGGAGGCGGAGGTTGCGGTGAGCCGAGATCGCGCCATTGCACTCCAGCCTGGGTGACAAGAGCGAAACTCCGTCTCAAAAAAAAAAAAAAAAAAAAAATTATTTTATATCATCTGGAAGATGAAAAGGAAGATGTATCCACAAAAATGTTCATAGTTTTACTTGCAGCAGTCCCCACACTGAAAGGGGCTGTAAACCAAAGCTAACAGCAGAGGAAGGGTCATAAATTATGGAATAGCCACTTTATGGGATGTCAGGCATTCATGAACGTTTTTAGTTGTAAGAACTACAAAGCCGTGGCTGGGCACGGTGGTTCACGCCTGTAATCCCAGCACTTTGGGAGGCCGAGGCAGGCAGATCATGAGGTCACGAGTTCGAGAGCAGCCTGGACAACATGGTGAAACACTGTGTCTACCAAAGATACCAAAAATTAGTTGTGGGTGGTGGTGTGCACTTGGAATTCCAGCTACTCAGGAGGCTGAGGCAGGAGAATCACTTGAACCCCAGAGGAAGAGGTTGCAGTGAGCCGAGATTGTGCCATTGCACTCCAGCCTGGGGGACAGGGTGAGACTCTGTCTCAAAAAAAAAAAAAAAAAAAAAAAAGAACTGTGAAGCTACACCCACTGCTTGCTGGGGGAGTCCCAGCCGATGCCCTTGCTGCCCTGAAGAGCTAGAGTCTAAAACATGTGACTCCACCTCCCCACCCACACCTGATTGGACCAATGTCGGTCCACCTGTGCTGGTGACAGCCAATCCCCAGGCCGAACAGAAACCTCTGACTTTTATGGCCTCACTGGATGGAAAAGATAAATTAGGACAATCAAATCCGGGTTTGACTTTAAGCAGTCTGGAAAGAGGATCATTGAAAGCTCTGGTACTGCAAGGCCATGTAGTTTGTAGTGGCCACTACTGGCCATGCACATCTGAACTGATATGCACAGAGCGGAAGCGCAGGAGAAGCAGAGATTCCCCCTGCCCAACCAAGGCCCCTGACATAGCAGCTTCAATAGCTGTTGGCTTGCCGTGTCCTAGCACCAGTTCCTGGGGAGCTTAGCCATCTTAGGCGCCTGTCCTTGGTTTCTGTAAGATTAGGCACGGACACTATTTTCTGAGATGATTTAACTTCTGAGTAAATGTTCCTTGCAACCAAAATCGTCCTCAAACAAAAGCGTTGACAATATAATGTTGGGTGAAAGAGAGAACGCAGCATTTTAACTACGCTGTATTTATAGCTGCATGAAACGATGGCACAAAATCAAGAACTAAAAGTGAACACAGAAAATGAAGGCAATTAATGAGTTAGAGTGGTGGAATTATGGGTAATTTTTCCCCTTTTATAGTTTTGCTGCTGCTACTTATAGTGGAGGCCCTAAAAATTCAGACCCTAAAATCTCCTTCTAGTTCAGCCTGACGCTCTGGTAAGTCAAGTGTCCAAAGACATAGGCTTCTTCCAGCAACTACCTCAGACTTTGAGACCTTTCTGGACTATTATCCTATCCCACCACATCCACAGGACATCTGAGATGTACTAGTTTGTGAATATAGGATGTGTTGTAGTTTAAAATTTCTCTATTAAAGCAATCTTTATTTACTACCAAAAAGGTTCTCTATACACTTTTCTAGGAGACATTAAGAAAGATATCAAGTCATTTAGAAAGTTCTCATTTTTATTTTTTTTTTTTTTTTAATTTTTATTTTTTTTGAGACGGAGTTTCGCTCTTGTTACCCAGGCTGCTGGAGTGCAATGGCGCGATCTCGGCTCACCTCAACCTCCGCCTCCTGGGTTCAGGCAATTCTCCTGCCTCAGCCTCCTGAGTAGCTGGGATTACAGGCACGCGCCACTATGCCCAGCTAATTTTTTTATTTTTTGTAGAGACAGGGTTTCACCATGTCGACCAGGATGGTCTCGATCTCTTGACCTTGTGATCCACCCGCCTCAGCCTCCCAAAGTGCTGGGATTACAGGCGTGAGCCACCGCGCCCGGCCCTCATTTTTATTTTTTTTTTTTTTTATTTTTTTTTTTTTTTTTTTTTATTTTATTTTTTTTATTTTTTTTTTTTTTGAGACGGAGTTTCGCTCTTGTTACCCAGGCTGGAGTGCAATGGCGCGATCTCGGCTCACCGCAACCTCCGCCTCCTGGGTTCAGGCAATTCTCCTGCCTCAGCCTCCTGAGTAGCTGGGATTACAGGCACGCACCACCATGCTCAGCTATTTTTTTGTATTTTTAGTAGAGACGGGGTTTCACCATGTTGACCAGGATGGTCTCGATCTCTTGACCTTGTGATCCACCCGCCTCGGCCTCCCAAAGTGCTGGGATTACAGGCTTGAGCCACCGCGCCCGGCCCTCATTTTTATTTTTATTCATTTTATTTATTTATTTATTTATTGGAGATGGAGTTTCACTCTTGTTGCCCAGGCTGGAGTACAGTGGCACAATTTTGGCTCACTGCAACCTCTGCCTCCTGGGTTCAAGCAATTCTTCTGCATCAGACTCCCCATTAGCTGGGATTACAGGCACCCACTACCACGCCCAGCTAAGTTTTGTATTTTTAGTAAAGATGGGGTTTCACTATACTGGCCAGGTTGGTCTCGAACTCCTGCCCTCAGGTGATCCACGTGCCTCGGCTTCCCAATGTGCTAAGATTACAAGTATGAGCCACTGCGCCTGGCCAAAAGTTTGTGTTTTTACAGTTGTCTAAACATTGTTTTATTTTATAACAGATTTCTACCCCAAAAGCAATCGTTTTCACCTTGGTATAGTGGGAAACTATTACGATTTTTGATATTTGTTAAATATGGTTAAGCCGGGCGCGGTGGCTCAAGCCTGTAATCCCAGCACTTTGGGAGGCCGAGGCGGGTGGATCACGAGGTCGAGAGATCGAGACCATCCTGGTCAACATGGTGAAACCCCGTGTCTACTAGAAGTGCAAAAAATTAGCTGGACATGGTGGCACGTGCCTGTAATCCCAGCTACTCAGGAGGCTGAGGCAGGAGAATTGCCTGAGCCCGGGAGGCGGAGGTTGCGGTGAGCCGAGATCGCGCCATTGCACTCCAGCCTGGGTAACAAGGACGAAACTCCGTCTCAAAAAAAAAAAAAAATATGGTCAACTTTCCTGCTACAGCCAATGGGTCAAGTAAATATGACATTCAAATAGACTCAAGAGTTTCCTAACATTTTCCAGCAGAGTTAGGCGATCTGAACTAATCAGTGGAAGTGCTAAGGAGCAGTATGGTGGGAGACACTGGCAGTGGGCCCAGCGCTAGTCCTGACCTTATGCATTAACCACTCACTCCAGCAGATCTCTCTAAGAACTCTTCCAGGTCAAACGTATATAGTCTTATGGTTTTCTACATGACAAATAAGGTGAGATTTTGCTGACAAAGAGGGAGTCCTGTACCTTTTCTAGGGACAATAAGCCACAGACTTATCTATAAGACCAACCCTTTAGATTGTTTTGTGTCTTTCTAAACCTGACCAATGTATATGTTATTTTGCAGTCAAATGCTCTATCCCCCAAGCTATGTCCCCACTTAATTATTTTGATGTATATCTAGCTCCTTGGGGATACGTATATTTTACTCATATTCCCTGTTCCAGTCTATAAATACACTGGAAGTACTGTATTTTATTCTCCAGAGTTTTCCTAGTATGCTAATTATAATTAAAATAGAAAAAAGCCTTCAGCATCTTCAGGACACCCAGAGATCCAGGAGGAACAACAGCTCATTGAATTATAAAGTGACTCAGTGAACAAGGTTAAAAGACTTGAGAAAAGAGCTATCAAAGCTAGAGCGTAATACATGTGGTTAAACTCTATCCCAAAGCTCTTAGTCTAAGGATGTGGTAGCCCTAGTGATGCCTCTGAATATCTGTAGAGGGAAGGTGCTCGGCTCCTGCTCAGAGACCTGTGACCCCTGATTGACAGGCACCCACCTGGCCAGGCGTTGCAGCCCTCCCCACCCATCTTGCCTGCCTCTTCTCCCGTGGCTCCTTCTCAGGCAGCCATTTTTGATTCTCAACCAAAGCGTGTTGCAATTACGTGGGGAGATTCCAATCTGCTTCCATGACCTGACTGAGAACCAGCGCTTTTTCAGAGAAAACTAATGACCACTCCCATGTCTCCCATTTCTGTACCTTTAGCACATATCACACATATCACTCCTCTTGTTGAAATGTCCTGCTGCCAAAATCCAGCCCAACCTCTGTTCTTTCGCACAGCAAGTTGGCAAAAACTAGTAAAGCCGAGGATGACCTAGTAATTCTCTTCTCTGGTAAATATCCTAGAAACACTTCTGCACATAAGCACAGGAAGACACATACAAAAATGTTCATTGCAGCAGCCACCAGCACTGTCTGAAAGACAGAAAAAACGAAAACAACCTAAATGTCTATGAACAGAAGAACTGATTTAAAAACTGTGGGCTAGGCATGGCGGTTGATGCCTGTAATCCCAAGCACTTTGGGAGGTTGAGGCGGGTGGATCATGAGGTCAGGAGTTCGAGACTAGCCTGGCCAACATGGTGAAACCCCTTCTCTACTTAAAAAATACAAAAATTAGCCAGATGTGGTGGTGCGCACCTGTAATCCCAGCTACTAGGGAGGCTGAGGCAGGAGAACTGCTTGAACCCGGGAGGTGGAGGTTGCAGTGAGCAGAGAGTGCACCTTTGCACTCCAGCCTGGGTGACAGATCGAGACTCCATCTCAAAAAAATAAATAAATAAATAAGAATCAGTCATAAATGTGAAAATAGGACCCAGATATAAATGTCTTCTATTCGTGTGCCTCCATATATTTGGCTACAATTGCTTCCCAGTTTTCTATATATGGTGTGTCCCCACAACTTACACTGGAATATCATAGGCACATTCCTTCATTTTCCAAATGGGAAACTGAAGCCCACCGAAGTGAAATGACTTAAGTGAATCTATGTGGCCAGTTACACTTATAACTTGGACCCTGATTTCCATCAGAAAAATAACTTACTCACAGGATGATTTGGGTTTTTTTACGTCATTTTGTTCATTTGCCCACAAACAAAACATACTATGAGAAAAATGTTTTTGTCTCCATGAGACGAAAAAACCATGGTATAAAGTCAGTGTTGTATTTTGCAGATCAATAACCACTACCAAAGGGATTCTATTCAAGGACAAATTTTTTTTTTTTTTTGAGACGGAGTTTCGCTCTCGTTACCCAGGCTGGAGTGCAGTGGCGCGATCTCGGCTCACCGCAACCTCCGCCTCCTGGGTTCAGGCAATTCTCCTGCCTCAGCCTCCGGAGTAGCTGGGATTACAGGCACGTGCCACCATGCCCAGCTAATTTTTTGTATTTTTAGTAGAGACGGGGTTTCACCATGTTCATCAGTATGGTCTCGATCTCTTGACCTCGTGATCCACCCACCTTAGCCTCCCAAAGTGCTGGGATTACAGGCTTGAGCCACCGCGCCCGGCTCAAGGACAAATTTTTAAGGAGGCAACTTTGGCCAGGCCTGGTAGGACTCTACGTTATCGGAGATGAGTGAGGTGAGGACATCGTGCTCCCAGGGCTACCAGGTACACGAGACAGTCAGCACACAAGTCCTGGACTCAGACCCTGGCTATTTTTAGCATTAGGGAGATATTGTTTCATATGATTAAGGGGCAGCTCTACCAGGAAGCAGGGAACTGAGTGACTCCATGAGACAACTCCCAGCTCCGAGGGCCCTTCTAGACAAGCACAGCACAGGCAGCAGGAAGAATAGGTGCTCTGAATACCCACATCCCCTCCTCCCATGAGACTATGCTGCCTCCTTGTGATTTAAGAAGCAAATGCTGACTACAAGTACGTCATACATCAATTGGGAAATACTGAAATTTTCTTAATAAGTATTAATAATTTATCTACGTCCAGTTCCCATTTTCCCTTTATATGTTATAGAAAGTGTACTCCAGCTCATTCATTCATTCTCCCTGAAAATGTCATGTGTTCTAAAATCTGTTTTGGCTAGCCAGTAGAGCCAATAATTCAGAGGACGAAGGCATTGATGAGGGTCCTGATTTGGGGTCGAGGATCGGTGTGCATTTATGCCAAGGAAGCCGATTCGGCCAGGTGGCTTCCCGAGAGACTTGTAAAGCAAGTAGATACCAAAAAATCTGAAAAACCAACTCCACCCAGGGACGACATCGAGCCCTGAGGGTCTTCTATCTTTTCCCTTTTTAGGAGTCAACAACATGGTATCATTTATCCTGATTGCTTTCCCTCCTTGTCTTATTGTCTAATCGGTCCTGTTATACTCAGCAAACTCAGGAGCTTCTCAGGATCACAAATTGAGGCCATGAAGATGCAGCCCATTCAGGTCCATTACCACAAGCAGGAGATGGTAGACCTAGAGATGGAGCTTGATACCTTTCCTCTCAGGTCACCCGGCGAGCTGAACCGGTTAGCCAATGACGGGCAACTGAGGAGCATGAGTAAGGACACTCTGCCTAAGATAGGGAGGAAAACGTTTTTCCCCTCCCCATGATGAATAAGGAGTCAATGTTCTCTCATGTGGGGTCCTCTGACCTAAGACAGGCGCGGTTCCCGCGGGCATAACTACCACTCAGCCTAATTCTTTTTTTTTTTTTTTTTTTTTTTTTTTTGAGACAGAGTGTCGCTCTTGTTACCCAGGCTGGAGTGCAATGGCGCGATCTCGGCTCACCGCAACCTCCGCCTCCTGGGTTCAAGCAATTCTCCTGCCTCAGCCTCCTGAGTAGCTGGGACTACAGGCACGTGCCACCATGCCCAGCTAATTTTTTGTATTTTTAGTAGAGACGGGGTTTCACCACATTGACCAGGATGGTCTCGATCTCTCGACCTCGTGATCCACCCGCCTCGGCCTCCCAAAGTGCTGGGATTACAGGCTTGAGCCACCGCGCCCGGCCACTCAGCCTAATTCTAAATAAAATAAAAAAGGGGGAACTGTGGGCAGCAGCACAGGCCAAATCCTGGGGCCAAGAGAGCCCAGGTGCCACTTGTGGGAGGCTTAAGTCCTGATGATTCAGGTCCAGCCCGTGGACGGCACGAGGCGGCACGAGGCTGGTAGCGGCACGAGGCACACCAGGCCGGAATTTTCCAACTGCAAGCTTCCTTTGCCCCGCCTCCTTGCCTGGCCGATTTAAGCTGTGAGCTCAGCAACAATAAACGGGACTTGATCAGAAAAAAAAAAAAAAAATTATAGCAGATAAGTACCACTGTCTGCTATTGAAAGGAGAAAGAATTTTTTTCATTTCAAACAAGTGAAAGGCCTGAAGGATCATATCTTCTCATAAGGTTTATTGTCAACCAACGGCAGATTACCCACAGTAAGCGGTGAGTGTGAAAATGAGTGATTTATTAAAGAATAACCTTGGAGAATCTTTCCTACTTCTCAAACCTCTTTATTAACTAATATTATTCATTAACTATGTCTAGTATTGTAGCAACCACTTCCACCACCATCTTATAGAAAGGCATGTCCTCCAAAATCATAGCAAGAAAATGATAGATGGCTTCCTAAGGAACAATTTTCAATATAGATAATTAAAAAAAAAAAAACTGAAATAAAAGGACAAAGCAAAGCAATTTATAATGAAGAATAATTACTTTAGAATAATAAAAGAAAATTCAAAGGAAACTGCTCAGGTAGTAGAGCAAGTCTCTAGAAACAGAATTCATAGGACACCCCAGAAAATATTGCATGAAAGCCACTAGCAAGAAACAGTGTGGGAGACTTCTGCCTGCAGGACAGTGATTGACAACCTATGCAAACCTATGTCTTCAGTTATCTGCTCTGAGGACTGGTCTGACTCACTGTTTGAATTATGCCTGAGAAGTCCAACCCTCACACGTGAGCTCTGGCAGGAAGGCAGCCAGTTCTTGTTCTTAGGATTACTGCTTCCAAAGATAAATTCGATGTGTCAACTCTAAATCATTTACCTAAATTACCTCCTTCATTAACTGTTGGTTTGCCAGCCTGCCTCTCCCACTAGATGGTGACAGGAACCCTATCTCTTTCATTTTTGTATTCCTCACTTCTAGTACAGAGAAATGAAGTTAACACAACATTGATGTGGAGCCAGGCTTAAAAATCAATTCTTTTTTGAGTATTTCATTGTTCCTACCTTTTCAGCATTTTAAGGAAATTTAAACATATTTTTAAGGCCAGGTGCAGTGGCTCACGTCTGTAATCCCAGTACTTTGGATCACTTGAGGCCAGGTGTTTGAGACCAGCCTGAGCAACATAAGGAGAGCAACCATGTCTACAAAAAATAAAATGAGCCAGGTGTGGTGGTGTGTGCTTACAGTCCCAGGTACTCAGGAGGCTGAGGTGGGAGAATCTCTTGAGCCTGGGGACTTCAGGCTGCAAGGAGCCATGATTGCACCCTGCACTCCAGCCTGGGCAACAGAGCGAGGCTCCTTCCCAAAAAAAAAAAAAAAAAATTTTTTCCAAAAACACCTTAGGCTCCATATTTCAAATTGGCTGATAACACATTCACAACATTTTATTAATAATGGGACTGTTTAGTTCCCTTGGTGTTGTTACTATTCTGCTATTATTAATCAAGATCTCAAAAAGCACAAAATAATATACTGAATTCTGAAATATTAATTATAAAACCTATAAGTTACAAATCCTAATTTGTATCAAATATTACAGATGACTTTAAGCAACTTATTTCAAGTATTTACAACAGGGATCCACCCAGAAACAGTAATCTTTAGAGTCTCCATGTAATCTCAACATCTCATCCTCAGCAACGCTCCCGGCTGCCTGCTAACTGCTCCGCATCCATCCTAGGTACAAACACTATGCCTTTGGAGGGGAGTGCCTTAGAGTCCACAGCTAATGTCTGTAGAAATCCAGCAATTCTATCAAGAAAAAGGAAAATTAAAATACCAAAAATTTACTCCCAAAAAGTGCCAAAAAGAGCAACGATTTAGGCAGTGTTTTTGGGAGAACTGTCCTGGAGCCTGCTGGAGTTGTTCAGAGTCTAGCGGGAAAGATAAAAAAGAAAACCAACCATGTAGATTTAGAGATCACATAAGATTAGAGGCTGTGGGCCGGGCACAGTGGCTCATGCCTATAATCCCAGCACTTTGGGTGGCCAAGGTGGGTGGATCACAAGGTCAGGAGACTGAGACCATCCTGGCCAACATGGTGAAGTCCCGTCTCTACTAAATACAAACAAAATTAACTGGGCATGGTGGTGCGTTCCTATAGTCCCAGCTATGCGGGAGACTGAGGCAGGAGAATCACTTGAACCTGGGAGGCAGAGATGCAGTGAGCTGAGATTGTGCCATTGCACTCGAGCCTGGGCGACAGAGCGAAACTTTGTCTCAAAAAAAAAAAAAAAAAAAAAAGATTAGAGGCCGTAATGGAAGGGAGAATGAGGGATTATGGGACCACCTGATGCTGCCCTGGAAGAGGTAAGGAAAGCTTCATCCAAGAGCAAATCCTGAGCTACATTTGGAAGAACAAACTGGATGTAGTCAGAAACAGAAAGCGAAGAAGGCAGTATCCCAGGCAAAAGAAAGACTGCCACCCAGTAGGAACTCAAATAATTCCGTAGCACCTAGGGTCCAGGATCCTGTAGAGGAGAAGCAATATGGGTGGCCAAGGGTCAGATCACTGACAGCTTTGTAAACCACCACATGGAGCTCAGATTTCAATCTGAAGGTGAAGGGGAGTAATTCAAAGACTGAATTCTAGGAAATAATTTAACTTGCATCTTAAAAATGAAATCAGAATACCAATTTATTAATTCACTGTAGGAAAAAAGTCACTGAAGAGCAAATTGAGGCTGGAGTTCCCTGAAAGCAAACGCTCTATCTTGGCTACAGAGAATGCCAGAGTCTGATGAGGAAGGGGCTGGTGAAGCTCAGGCAGCTGACTAAAGCAGCTTCATTCATGAGACTATGGAGATCCGCTTACCTCCTGCCCTGGGAGGGGTACCGTCCAGAGCATTGAGCAATGGCTCCAGCAGCAGAGGAGAAAGGAGAGGGAATTCGAGGACCTGACAGCAGGAGGACCCATGAGATGACCAGTGCTCCCCTGTGTAATGACGAGGGCCTGAACTAGAAAGCGGGAGCAGGAAGGAGAAGACAGATTTAGGAGATTTTTATTTTAATTATTATTATTATTATTTTTTTTTTAATTGAGACGGAGTTTCGCTCTTGTTACCCAGGCTGGAGTGCAATGGCGCGATCTCGGCTCACCGCAACCTCCGCCTCCTGGGTTCAGGCAATTCTCCTGCCTCAGCCTCCTGAGTAGCTGGGATTACAGGCACGCACCACCATGCCCAGCTAATTTTTTGTATTTTTAGTAGAGACGGGGTTTCACCATGTTGACCAGGTTGGTCTCGATCTCTCGACCTCGTGATCCACCCGCCTCAGCCTCCCAAAGTGCTGGGATTACAGGCTTGAGCCACCGCGCCCGGCTATTTTAATTATTATTACTTTTTTGAGATGGAGTTTAGTTTCACTCTTGTCCAGGCTGGAGTGCAGAGGTGTGATCTCGGCTCACTGCAACCTCTACTGAGTGGTTCAAGCGATTTTCCCTGCCTCAGTCTCTAGAGTAGCTGGGATGACAGGTGGCCACCACCATGCCCGGCTAACTTTTGTTTCTTTTGTTGTTGCTGTTTTTGAGATGGAATCTCTCTCTGTTACCAGGCTAGAGTACAGTGGCACGATCTCGGCTCACTGCAACCTCCACCTCCTGGGTTCAAGCAATTTTCCTGTCTCAGAATCCAAGTAGCTGGGACTACAGGCATGTGCCACCACACCCAAAATATTATTATTATTATTTTGTAATAAAGATTATTACAAAATAATTTTTGTATTTTTTAGTAGAGACAAGGTTTTACCATGTTGGCCAGGATGGTCTCCATCTCTTGACTTCATAATTTGCCTGCCTTGGCCTCCCAAAGTGCTAGGATTATAGGCATGAGCCACCGCGCCCAGCCTAATTTTTGTATTTTTAGTATAGATGGGGTTTCACCACATTGGCCAGGCTGGTCTTGAACTCCTGACCTCAGCTTTGGCTTCCCAAAGTGCTGGGATTACAGGTGTGAGCCACCCACCATGACTGGCCTGACTGAGGAGATTTTTAGGAGGCAGAATCAGGTGGACTGAGGGATAACTGTGCGTGGGAAGTGATGGGGAAGCAGGGGTGTAAGATAACTGGTTGCTGCCTGCCAGAAACGGGGAGTAAAGGAGTCCAGGCACGTTTGTGTGGGGAGACCATGAGATTCGTTACTTGGCTCCTGCCAACTTATAGGATTTTCTTTTGCCACTACCGACCGTAGATCCTTTATGCCTGTCAGGCTTAACAACTTGCAGTTTCCAAAGCTGTCACCCTCTCTGACCCCAGTCTGTTTATGAAAGTTACCCAGACGACACAACTCCCTTCTCCCTCGCCTGCTGACTCCAGATGACCAGCTCACCGAGCCCGTGTAGCCAGCTTCCTCTGGTCTTTCCTCTGCTTTCTTGACTATCCAACTGTTATGGGTTGAATTGTGTCCCCCAAAAAGATACGTTGAGATCCTAATTCCCAGTACCTGGGAATGTGACGTTATTTGGAAATCGGGTATTTTGCATATTGAATTAAGATGAGGTCATTAGGGTAGGCCTTAACACGACTAATGTCCTTGTAAGAAAAGGAAAATGCCAGGTGAAGACAGAAACACATGAGGAGAACGCAGGATGACAGCAGAGACCAGAGTGATGAGGCCGCTGGTTGAGGCATGCCGAAGATCACTGTCCAGCACCAGAAGCTGGGAGAAGGCAGGAAAATATTCTGCCCAGAAGTCTCAGAGGGAGGATGGCCCTGCTGTCACCTTGATTTCAGACGTCTGGCCTCCAGAACTATGGAAGAATACGTTTCTGTTATTTTAAGTCACAGGAAGCTAGGATATCAGCATTTCCATGTGTCCACGTTTCTATGTTTGTGCACACTGTATGTCAGTAAACATACAGTGGCATTTACCACCTAGTCTGGTAACTCTTTGTTTTACATTTCTTTATTAAACTATGGGCTTATGGCCCGGCACGGTAGCTCATGCTTGTAATCCCAGCACTTTGGGAGGCCGAGACAGATGGATCACCTGAGGTCAGGAGTTCAAGACCAGCCTGACCAACATGGTGAAACCCCGTCTCTACTAAAAATACAAATATTAGCCCCGGCATGGTGATGTGTGCCTGTGATCCCAGCTACTCGGGAGGCTGAGGCAGGAGAATTGCTTGAAACAGGGAGTCAGAGGTTGCAGTGAGCTGAGATGCACCAATACACTCCAGCCTGGTGACAGAGCGAGACCCTTCTCAAAAAAAAAAAAAAAAAAAAAAAAAAATTGAGCAGCAGCAGCCTTGGGAGTCAAGGAGAAAACCTAACTCCTGCTGAGCCCTGTGCTCCATAGCACAGAACTGCCAGCCACTGTTTGTGAGTTGCATAGGACAGAAAACCCAGACTTCTGTAAAGGCAAGGAGTACAGACAACATTCTGGGAAGGCATCTGGGGTCTCTGACAGGCTGACGTGACAGGCGGATGTGTACCAACACACAACAGTTCTACTCTGTGCACAGCCACTCTTTTGAGCCTCCAGAATGTTCCCCATTTCGTGACCAACTCTGGGGCTCCCCAGTGAGCCTAGAAACTAAAGAGGTTAACACCTGGTAGCAGACGCCTCTCTGAATGGCATGGAGCCTTGCCTGCCTGATAGCCATTTTCCTTCCTGCTGGGTTGGGGCCTGCCCACGTCATTTCAGTTCTCAAATATCCTGAGTATCACCCTGCGGATAAGCAGTTTGTGAGGAATGGAGGCTGGTGCGCCCAGCGGGGGAGGGCTGCCGAAGAGAAGCTACACTGAAAGGCCTGACGATGGCAGTGGAGGAGGAGGCTGCACTTTCAGGGGCCCAAAGGGTGACCGCGATGGGAGGCCAGGTGAGCAGATTGGCCTTGGGTGTGAAAGGACTTGCCCACCATGCCATTTGACTCCCCGAGAACTGGCTGGGCTCAGTTGGTTGGCTCCTGAAAGCAGCTGTCCCAGGAGGAAAGGGCTTGGCCAAGTCCCAGAGCTGAAAAGACTGAAAGAAGAGTTCAGTACTTGTGAGGGGGAGGAAGAGACATTGTGCTTGGTTCTGCTGAGAGCTATTATAGCATTGACTTAATTGCATTATACTCTAATCCTTCAAGAAGTATACTGTCACATTTAATAAGCCTGCAGACTTGATTCACCGGAAGATTTTGTTCTTGCCCACTCTGTATAAATTTTCTTAATTTCTTTTCTTTCTTTCTTTTTTTTTTTTTTTTTTTTTTTTTGAGATCAAGCCTCACTCTATTGCCAAGGCTAGAGTGCAGAGGCTTGATTTCGGCTCACTGAAACCTCTGTCTCCTGGGTTCAAGCAATTCCCCTCCGTCAGCCTCCCAAGTAGCTGGGGTTACAGGGTCCTCCCACCAGGCCCAGCTAATTTTTGTATTTTCATAGAGACAGGGTTTCACCCTGTTGGCCAGGCTGGTCTTGAACTCTTGACCTCAGGTGATCCACCCGGCTCGGCCTCCCAAAGTGCTGGGATTACAAGTGTGAGCAACCACGCTCGGCAATTTTCTTAAATTTCTGTGTCCCTCTATGGAGGGAGAGTGAACAGGAAACAAAAGCAGTTAATGCTTTTTTTTTTTTTTTTTTTTTGAGACGGAGTTTCGCTCTTGTTACCCAGGCTGGAGTGCAATGGCGCGATCTCAGCTCACCGCAACCTCCGCCTCCTGGGCTCAGGCAATTCTCCTGCCTCGGCCTCCTAAGTAGCTGGGATTACAGGCACGCGCCACCATGCCCAGCTAGTTTTTTGTATTTTTAGTAGAGACAGGGTTTCACCTTTTTGACCAGGATGGTCTCGATCTCTTGACCTTGTGATCCACCCGCCTCGGCCTCCCAAAGTGCTGGGATTACAGGCTTGAGCCACCGCGCCCGGCCAGAACAGGCAGAGAGGTTAAGAGAAGAACCAAGAAAGCTCTCTTTGATCCTTCACTCTTAATTATTTCTGACTTGGCAGCATCTAGCAAGATCAAAGTGAGTTTCAGCTGTGGTCAGTCACAGAGCTCCAGTCTTGTGCTGCAGCCATTCCTAGCACAGAATCAAATGGGCTCTGTCTGGACTCTCTTTGGAATGTGGCAAACGGAACTGCCTTTGACAAGCCCAGCTGAGCAGCATATTTAAAAATGTCAAAATATTAGGGGTGGAATAGATCTTCATAAAATTCAGCTACAATTTGTGTCAGCTAGGGTCCATTTTTGGACAGGGTTGAGCTTCCATGTAGGTAAACCATGAATGACAGGCAGTTAAAAAGAACATTCTAGGCCGGGCACAGTGGCTCAAGCCTGTAATCCCAGCACTTTGGGAGGCAGAGGCGGGTGGATCACGAGGTCGAGAGATCGAGACCATCCTGGTCAACATGGTGAAACCCCGTCTCTACTAAAAATACAAAAAATTAGCTGGGCATGGTGGCGCGTGCCTGTAATCCCAGCTACTCAGGAGGCTGAGGCAGGAGAATTGCCGGAACCCGGGAGGCAGAGGTTGTGGTGAGCCAAGATCGCGCCATTGCACTCCAGCCTGGGTAACAAGAGCAAAACTCCGTCTCAAAGAAAAAAAAAAAAAAAAGAACATTCTAGTTGGTACCTACAAGGTAACAGTATAGGTGGTGCCACCATAAAAAAATGAAAATTTAAAAATCTAGAGACAAAGCTAGTTCTGACTTTCGTTTTATTTTTAATTCAATTCTGTTCAGGATGCTGGTTAGAAAACCTCCATATATGAGAAACAGTGAGAGGCAAATTCTTTTGTGCCCTAGAACGTTCTTGATATCAAAAAAGAGCACTAGAGGCCTTCAGCATTTCCTGTTTATGTGTCACAGATCAGAGGTTCACACAGAAACCGCCGGCCCGCATGGCCCCTCATGCTGGTTTCCTGAGCCCCAGCTTTTCTCCGCAGTTCCTCTTGCACTGCTTTCTTCTGATGAAGTCTGGTGAAGTCCTTGGGGGAGAAATCAGCTAGACTGCAGTTTCTCCCGTGAGAGCCTTGTGCTTCCTACTGAGGGATTCTCCCCACCTGCCTCAGCCACAGGAGAGTGCAGAGAGTCTGGAGTTCTATCAAGAGCACGATTTGATAAGAATACCTGACGATGGCCGGGCACGGTGGCTCAAGCCTGTAATCCCAGCACTTTGGGAGGCCGAGGCGGGTGGATCACAAGGTCGAGAGATCGAGACCATCCTGGTCAACATGGTGAAACCCCGTCTCTACTAAAAATACAAAAAATTAGCTGGGCATGGTGGCACGTGCCTGTAATCCCAGCTACTCAGGAGGCTGAGGCAGGAGAATTGCCTGAACCCAGGAGGCGGAGGTTGCGGTGAGCCGAGATCGCGCCATTGCACTCCAGCCTGGGTAACAAGAACGAAACTCCATCTCAAAAAAAACAAAAAAACAAAAAAACAAAAAAAAAACAAGAATACCTGACGAACACAGGTGCACCTGATGAACACAGGAAGCTATGCCTTTGTGAAAACAGCAATAGCATTCTCCTAGAGCCCAGAGCCAGAGCTAGGAGAGACACACGAAACGAGGGGTGGGCATGTGTGCGTGCATGCATGTGTGTGTTGTGCATGCACATGTGTATGTGTGCATCTAATAACATCATTTTTTTTTTTTTTGAGACGGAGTTTCATTCTTGTTGCCCAGGCTGGAGTGCAATGGCACAATCTCAGCTCACTACAACCTCTACCTCCCAAGTTCAAACAATTCTCCCGCCTCAGCTTCCCGAGTAGCCAGGATTACAGGTGCCTGCCACCACGCCCAGCTAATTTTGGTATTTTTTGTAGAGATGGGGTTTCCACCATGTTGGCCAGGCTGGTCTTGAACTCCTGACCTCAGGTGACGCACCCGCCTCAGCCTCTCAAAGTGCTGGGATTACAGGCGTGAGCCACCGTGCCTGGCCTAATAGCAAATTTCTTAAAGAAAGGGTTCTGAACCTAAAATGAAAAGAGGAGACTGGGCATGGTGGCTCACGCCTGTAATCCCAGCACCTTGGGAGGCCAAGGCTGGTGGGTCACCTGAGGTTAGGAGTTTGAGATGAGCCTGGCCAACATGGCAAAACTTCGTCTACCAAAAATGTAAAAATTGGTCGGGCATGGTGGCAAGTGCCTGTAATCCCAGCTATTCCAGAAGCTGAGGCAAGAAAATCTCTTGAATCCAGGAGGCAGGGATTGCAATGAGCCAAGATCATGCCACTGCACTCTAGCCTGGGCAATAGAGCGAGACTGCAACTCAAAAAAAAAAAAAAAAAAGGAAATAAAAATAAAATGAAAAGAGGAAATAGAGTACCTGCTCTGGTTTATTTATATAATAAACCAAGCAATCGATGATACCTAGAAAAGGGCGTGGCATATAATAGACCTCAATAAAGATTTCTGACTGGTGACAGGACAGTGTCCTCTTTATGATGCATTCCCTACCTACTCTGTAGTCTTTCTTATTTCTATTACTTCCTTTCCAGCATTACAGCTGCTAATACTTCCCTTAGCCATGCAGAACAAGATAGATAGTCAGATTGCTTTCCAAGGAATTGATGTTTTTATGGGCACCATTACTGGGGAAGTAGAATTTAGGAACAGTTTATTCATTTATTCCCTGATTGAACTGTGAAAGGAAAATAAATCTTGAGACTCTAAACTCACAAAGCCAAAACAGAAAAGTCCAGCTGGGAACTGGGCCTTGCAAATCTGTCTCCCATTTTGTTCCTAAATAGATAACTACAAGACAAAAAAGGTACAGACCTCCCTCACAATTTCCCAACAAGGAAATTCTTTGTGGGCTCCCAGATCTTTGCTCTAGAACAGTTCTGTTGAATTTTGCCATGGCAATGTACATTGATAGCCTATCTTTACAGGTATGGGGCCAAGGATGGAACTCAAAGTCACCCCTCTAATATCCTAGGCAATGAGCAGCCGCTGCAGACTGACTGCCTTGAGCAAGAAACAAAAAGTCCGACAACTTTTCTTTGCCCCAAGCCTAACACTGTGTGTGCCAAAGTGGAGTTGAATTTATAAACTAAGGATTATTGCATAGCCCAATTAAAAACGAACAAACAAACACAAGAGCAGTATGAAGATGAATGGACTGTAAGAAAGTGGAGGCCCCCATCTGGAGACAACAGTCAAATAAAATAATAAAATTTCATACTTGAGAAATTTCGAACTAAGGGCTAACTAGCATAAATACATTATTAAAGTAAAAAAAGTCTTCCAGTGGCGACTTCCGACTATGCAGGCTTTAAAAGAGATTTAGGGTTTTCCTTGAAGCATTTATACCAACATCACATATGTTTTGAATCAAAGTCTATACTATACCGCTTATCCCATTATGAGTTCATAGAATAACAAAATGCAAGAGAATTTGGCAAAATTGACACACTGAAATTATAATACATGACAGTGCTCCCTTACTTCTTGCTGTAATTTACAAACCAAGCCAGTTAACACAGAAAATTTATAGTCACAAAAAACTGAGTAATTTCTGGCAGGCACAAGGTAAATTCATACCTTAGCCAAGAAACTAACTCATATTTCCTACTTACCATTCCAAGGTTTGTCGCACTGCATGTCCTGACTTCTTTCGTTTTTGTCTCACAGGTTTTGAAAGAAGTATTTGCCTAGAGTCTCTGAATTTAACCAGTTTTTAAAAGGATCAGAAAATATCTAGGGACTACTGAAGTCTTTGTGTACCCTAGGGAGCCTATGCTCTGAGTTATCTCAGAAAAGTATTTTGGCCACTTAGTAAGGTTAAGACATCCTTTCAGTAGATGTCTTTGAAGGGAAGAGAAATGGTGGAGCATTCCATGATTGCAAATCAAAGTCTTTTTTTTTTCATTTTTTTTTTTGAGATGGAGTTTTGTTCTTGTTGCCCAGGCTGGAGTGTAATGATGCAACCTCGGCTCATCACAACCTCCATCTCCCGGTTCACGCGATTCTTCTGCCTCATCCTCCCGAGTAGCTGGGATTACAGGGGCCTGCCACCATGTCCAGCTAATTTTTTGCATTTTTAGTAGAGAATGGTTTCTACACGTTGATCACACTGGTCTCGAACTCCCGACCTCAGGTGATCTGCCCACCTCGGCCTTCCAAGATGCTGGGATTACAGGCATGAGCCACTGTGCCCAGCCTCAAAGCCATTTTTTTTAAGCAGAAAAGGATTAATCTTTGTCCTTGGCTTTTCCTCTCTATGAGACTTTCTATATTTTGTTTAAATAATCTTGTCCATGCTACCATGAATTTCTACAATGTATTTAATACTACAAAATCAGTGATCTCTTTCCGGGGAGGGATTACCTGAAAAGGAAAATAACAATGTGGTATTCTTGGCAAGAAAAGAGTTGCTGCTGACTCAGTGGTCATGAAGTCACAAGCTTTGAGCATTTTTCCAGATGTCAGGCAGGGGCACTACCTACTTCTCTACTCTGTGGACCTAGTTGATGGCTCAGGCAGGCGGGGTGAGCCAACCATGGAAGCCATTGTTGCTTTGGGATTCTGTTCTTGGTGGGAAACCCCATGGTGTTGGCCATAGTCATCTGTTCCAATGAATGGAGAGCCAAATGACTCAGCCATGTGATAGGGTACAATAAAAGTGTCCCCTCTCCTCCTCCAAATGTGTTGTGTTGGGTCAGTCAACCATGAAAATGAAGTCTTCAAAAAGAGAGCAGAGATAAATGCCAGATTATCCTTGAATCATGTATGTATTTTTAAATATATGATTTGCCTTGAGCTCAATAGCTACTTCCAGAAACTGGAACCAGAATGAAAGATTCCATCTATAATTCACCTCTTGGTAGCCAAACCTTCAACACACAGGAAATGTAAAACAAATACAGCTAAACTCAGGGCCGTGCACGGTGGCTCAAGCCTGTAATCCCAGCACTTTGGGAGGCCGAGGCGGGTGGATCACGAGGTCGAGAGATCGAGACCATCCTGGTCAACATGGTGAAACCCCGTCTCTACTAAAAATACAAAAAATCAGCTGGGCATGGTGGCGCGTGCCTGTAATCCCAGCTACTCAGGAGGCTGAGGCAGGAGAATTGCCTGAACCCAGGAGGCGGAGGTTGCGGTGAGCCGAGATCGCGCCATTGCACTCTAGCCTGGGTAACGAGAGCGAAACTCCGTCTCAAAAAAAAAAAAAAAAACAAATACAGCTAAACTCAGCGCTCCAGCCCTTTGGTCCAGGTAACTTCCTACAGGAGCAAACCTCAGCAGAGGCATGTAAGGAGAGCTCTGTTTAGAGGCATTTGAAAACCTTATTTGGGCCACACTGAGGAATAAGGTGGTTCAACTATTCTGAAATATGAGGAAAAGCAGGCTGGGTGCAGGTGGCTCATGCCTATAATCCCAGCACTTTGGGAGGCCAAGGCGGGTGGATCACCTGAGGTTAGGAGCTCAAGACCAGCTTGGCCAACATGAGGAGACCCCGTCTCTACTAAAAACGCAAAAATTAGCTGAGTGTGGTGGCAGGCACCTGTAATCCCAGCCACTCGGGAGGCTGAGGCAGGAGAATTGCTGGAAAGTGGAGGCTGCAGTGAGCAGAGATCTCACCATTGCACTCCAGTCTGAGCGACAGAGCAAGGCTCTGTCTCAAAAAAGAAAAAAATAATAACAAAATATCTTAGACTACATAGCTTTAGAAAAAGAAAAGAAAAGCAGTACTGGCTCTCATAATTTTACAAACTATTTTCTTTTTTGTCACAATTTTACAAACTATTTTTTTTTTTAAGTGCTATCCAAGTCATCCTCATCTGCATCCTTTTGTTGTGGGTTTGGGAGCGGAAGAACTAGTACAAGAGACAAAAGTTTAACTCTGGATGAGGGAAACATGTTTGCAAGGTTCTTCAGAGAACTCATCACCTCCTGTTCCAATGTTTGTTAGTTTATTAACTGTAATAAAATACATTATGTCATACTACATACTGCAGTAGTCCCTGTCATTAGAGGGCCTGAAAGCAAGCCATTGCTTAATTAAGGGCTCAGTCACTGCTGAGCTCAGGGTGATGCTTCCCAGCCCAAGCAGGAACAAAGCTAATCTGCTCAATACTTTAAAACATACAGGGAAGTTTTGTGTATTTTCTTGAAAACAGGATTGCCACCAGTGACCCAGGCTCCTGCTAGGTCAGGAGACGCACCACAGTTGCGTCTGTGCATATAATGTGCATATATAATATTTTTATATGTAAATATATTATTTTTATATGCACATGTGCAGATATACTACTTTTTTTTTTTTTTTTTTTGAGACGGAGTTTCGCTCTTGTTACCCAGGCTGGAGTGCAATGGCGGGATCTTGGCTCACCGCAACCTCCGCCTCCTGGGTTCAGGCAATTCTCCTGCCTCAGCCTCCGGAGTAGCTGGGATTACAGGCACGTGCCACCATGCCCAGCTAATTTTTTGTATTTGTAGTAGAGACGGGGTTTCACCATTTTGACCGGGATGGTCTCGATCTCTTGACCTTGTGATCCACCCGCCTCAGCCTCCCAAAGTGCTGGGATTACAGGCTTGAGCCACCGCGCCCGGCCTTATACTACTTTTAAACAACCATCATCTTTGAACCTTCTGTAATTGGGAACATCAGATCATGAAATTGAAGCTTCAGATCTTCAACTGTTAAGCTTTTACTATTTCCTTTTTTTTTTTTTTTTTTTTTTTTTTTTTTTTTTTTTTTTTTTGAGACGGAGTTTCACTCTTGTTACCCAGGCTGGAGTGCAATGGCGCGATCTTGGCTCACAGCAACCTCCGCCTCCTGGGTTCAAGCAATTCTCCTGCCTCAGCCTCCTGAGTAGCTGGGATTACAGGCACGCGCCACCATGCCCAGCTACTTTTTTGTGTTTTTAGTAGAGACGGGGTTTCACCATGTTGACCAGGATGGTCTCGATCTGTTGACCTCGTGATCCACCCGCCTCGGCCTCCCAAAGTGCTGGGATTACAGGCTTGAGCCACCGTGCCCGGCCCTAGCTTTTACTATTTCTTAACCTCAACTCTGAGTTATCTAAAATTCCTCAAGAATTACAGTGTATTTTCTTGCCTTGAGGACCCTTGGGAAGATCTAGACTCAAGCTAATAGGCGATCCCTCAAAAAAGAGACCATTTCTCCCATTAGCATCGTGCCACACTCTATTTCTGCACCTGCAACCAGAGTTTTGGGTGTTTTCTAGTTTTTGTTTCTGTTCAAAGATAGAACAGAATGCTGGAGCAGAAAGGACTCAGGAAGGGAAGGGAGGTGGCCATCCTGCTTCCCCTCACTGAGAACCCTCTCTCTGCCCTGCGGGCTGGACAGGACTGTCAGGGTGTAATGTCAGATCCATTGAGCAGTTCTGGCCTGGGAGGGAGAGGGAGAGCACCAGTGCATATTTGACTGAGAACAAAGGTGGGGCCAGTGCCAAGATCGACTGTGCAGGCCCTTGGCTGAGGGGAAATCCCTGGGGAACACATTCCACTCTGCGACCAGCAACCCTGTTTCCCTTCTCCTCTTCTAGCTCACTTCCCCTCCATTATCTCCATTCCACATCCATTCCCTTACTGAGGCCCTGTTCTGTGCCAAGAATTCAGCTAGGAGCTAGGGACCAGACAATAAAAACAGACCAGTTTTCAGAACCCTACAGTCATCCCTGGGGAGCACAGTCCTAAGGACACAGAACAGGGTCGTCCTCAAAAGGCACAGAGCCTGTGTTAAAGGAGATGAGACTGTGGCCCAGAGATGAGCCGTGTAAGTGAGACTGCTGTGATAGGGGTTAGATGGGGGGAAACTCTTGGGTAGATCCGTCTGCTGTGCTTTGACCTGTGGTGAGGATGGTAAAAAGGCCTGATCAAGAAAGAGTGATGGAAAAGAGCCTGGTTATGAGCGAACTGCCGAATGGAGATGGGGGAGGGAAGGGAGGGAGTGTACAGGGGCCATCACAAATACCACAGGCTGGGCGCCATGGCTCACACACTTTGGGAGGCCGAGGTGGGCGGATCACCTGAGGTCAGGAGTTCGAAACCAGCCTGACCAACATGGAGAAACCCCGTCTCTACTAAACATACAAAATTAACCGAGTGTGGTGACGCTTGCCTTTAATCCCAGTACTCAGGAGGCTGAAGCAGGAGAATCGCTTGAACCCGGGAGTTGGAGGTTACAGTGAGCCGAGATCACGCCATTGCACTCCAGCCTGGGTAACAAGAGCGAAACTCCATCTCAAAACAACAACAAATATATATGTATATAATATATATAACCAAATACCACAAACGGGGTGGCTTTAAACAATGGAAATGGGCTGTCTCGGTTCTAGAGACTTTAAGTCCACATCGACGTGCGGCACAGCTGGTTCTCTCTCTGGAGGGAACCTGGCACAGCCTCTGCGGGCCCAGGGGGTCCTTGGCTGGGGGATGCGTCTCTGCCGCCTTCCTGTCTCCTGCGCTCTAGGCCAGGCGGGTTGTGCGACGGCGGGGGTCGCTGCCCTTCTGTCCGTAGGCTTCTCCAACGGTAAAAGGAGGTGAGGCGATGCCAATGCAGACATTCCATGATTTCATAACAGGCCTCCCAAGGACCACTCCAATGTCGGCGGTCCATGCTTTTATAATAGGCACCTCGGCTTTTCACGCGGGCGAAAGGGAAAGAGGAGACATCACTTTTCTTCAAGTCAGCTAACCTCTCTGCGGAGTGACGTCACCTCGAGCCTCAATTTGCTGATCTAAAAAATAAAAATTTTAATAAATTGATTATCAGTTGTTAAAAATAAAAATAACACTATGGCCTCACAAGGTGGTGGGACGAGGGTGATCGAGAGATGCACAGGTCTGGGCAGAAGCAAGCCCGAATGCTCTCCTGCAGGTTCTCGGAAACAGCCACCGCCTCCCAGCGCCGCGCGGGGGCGGGGCGAGCAGCGCGAGCGGGCAGGAGGGGGCGGGGCGAGGAGGTAGTCTTTGTTCTTGTCCCGCCCTCGCCCCGCCTCCGCCGCGCCCCGCCCCCGCACTAGATATCGCGAGAGGGCGGGCCCGCTTGGCTTTGGCTTCGGCTTCGGCGTCGGCGTCGCTCGCGCCTTGTAGCACTAGGCCGGAGTCTGCCCGCGAGTCGCGGGGTCAAGTGCTGGCTTCTAAGGGTGCGCGAGGAACCGCCACCCGTTCGGCGTTGGCTCTGGCGTCGGGGTCGTTGTGTCGTGACAACCGCTCCGGCAGCCGTTTCCGAGGCAGCAGGTGCGGCCGCTTGAGCCCTCAGCGGACCCCGCGGCTGCCTGCGGGTCTCTGCTAGTGCCGACCCTTCTCTTCGCGGATCCCAAGACAACCAGCGACCCTGAGCCGACAGCCGAAGCGCCCGGCAATGGCGGCCTCGACGGCCTCGCACCGGCCCATCAAGGGGATCCTAAAGAACAAGACCTCCACGACTTCCTCTATGGTGGCGTCGGCCGAACAGCCCCGCGGGAGTATAGACGAGGAGCTGAGGTGAGAGCTGGGAGGGACGGCCTGAGAGCCCCTCCTTCCCGCTGGGCGGCCTGGCGCGCCGCCGCCGTTACCCACCCAGACCCCAGGCGCAGGCGGGCGGCGTGGATGTGGCTCGGGTGCCGCTCGGGTCTCTCCACCTGCCCGGCTAGCCGCGGGTGGGACCATCTTTAAGAAGGCTGGGCGATGACGTTTATTATGTTTTCTTACTTTTTTTTTTTTAAAGCATACGTGCATGTATAATTTTTTTAAACATCATCTTTGAACTTTCTGTAATCGGGAACATCAGATCATGAAATTGAAGCTTCCTATCTTCGACTGTTAAGCTTTTACTATTTCTTAACCTCATCTCTGAGTTATCTAAAATTCCTCAAGAATTACAGTGTATTTTCTTGCCTTGAGGACCCTTGGGAAGATCTAGTCTCAAGCTAATAGGCGATCCCTCAAAAAAAGAGACCATTTCTCCCATTAGCATCGTGCCACACTCTATTTCTGTATCTGCAACCAGAGTTTTGGGTGCTTTCTAGTTTTTGTTTCTGTTCAAAGATAGATCTAAGCTCAAAACAGTTCAAAGAGGAGCAACTTGAAATGACCCAGTGGTATTTTAGTTGCTCTTGCATACGCTAAAGATAAACGTATAAAAAGTTGTTGACCTGAGCATTGTACGTATATAACATTGGAAACGACCCAAAGTCCATTAGTAGGAACTGGTGAAATATTAATTACGGTACGTTTGTATAATGGAACAATATACCAGCTTTTAAAAAAAGAAAGAGGTAGGTGTTTATGCACAGGAAATGTTGCAGTACAGTATCTGTAGTGTAAAACACCACTGGGTTAGAGGTGCAAGGGGGCTTGGGCGTTATAAGATAATAAAAATATAAGGACTCTACATTCTGAAAATAAGGCTTAAGAAAAGTTACCTGTGAAATTTGTAGTCATGAAGCTAAAATGAGGATGTTTGTGAAATCTCAGAATATAGGAACTAGGGCATTCCTATATAAAGGATCTTATTTAGGACCATAAAAGGAACTACTGCTTGGTGCTAGTAAATTCATAGGTGATTTGTGTTACCTTGAAGAAAATATTGGGTAGGACCACAACTTAGAATCGTGACCTTTTGGGGTTGGAAAGGATCTTAGTTTTGTCTGGTAACTCCCACGCTCATGGATGCTTGAATCTTTTTTTTTTTTTTTTTTTTTTTGAGACGGAGTTTCACTCTTGTTACCCAGGCTGGAGTGCAATGGCAGGATCTTGGCTCACCGCAACCTCCGCCTCCTGGGTTCAGGCAATTCCCCTGCCTCAACCTCCTGAGTAGCTGGGATTACAGGCACGCGCCACCATGCCCAGCTAATGTTTTTTGTATTTTTAGTAGAGACGGGGTTTCACCGTGTTGACCAGGATGGTCTCGATCTGTTGACCTCGTGATCCACCCGCCTCGGCCTCCCAAAAGTGCTGGGATTACAGGCTTGAGCCACCGGGCCCGGCCCCAATGCTTGACTCTTACATTCCCTCACACACAATTTTCCAACCTCTATTTGGGCTAAGCCACGCTAAATGGAGTGCTGGGGGAGTTTGATGGTTATAGGTCATGCAATTAAGAAAACAGAGTTTGACCAGAACATAACTGAAGCCTGAGAACCAAGTCAGTTAAAAGATAAATAATGGCAAGGCGTGGTGGTCCACGCCTGTAATTCCAGCACTTGGGGAGGCCAAGGTGGGAGGATTGTTTGATCCCAGGAGTTTGAGACCAGCCTGGGCAACATAGTGAAACCTCATCTCTTTGAAAAAAAAAAAAAGAAGAAGAATTAAAAGATAAGTAACACAAGTACAGAAGGCTCGAATGTAGCTTCAGGGTTTTCAGCAGCAGGAATGTGATCCTCACTGGCATTTATGTTATTTAACCATTCTCCAGTATGAGCTTCTTTTGGTAATTTAACCAAGTGACTTATTCTTTATCTCTGCTTCTTTAGTTTCTGTTTATTCTTTTTTTTTTGAGACGGAGTTTCGCCCTTGTTACCCAGGCTGGAGTGCAATGGCGCGATCTCGGCTCACCGCAACCTCCGCCTCCTGGGCTCAGGCAATTCTCCTGCCTCAGCCTCCTGAGTAGCTGGGATTACAGGCACGTGCCACCATGCCCAGCTAATTTTTTGCACTTTTAGTAGAGACGGGGTTTCACCATGTTCACCAGGATGGTCTCGATCTCTCGACCTCGTGATCCACCCGCCTCGGCCTCCCAAAGTGCTGGGATTACAGGCTTGAGCCACCGCGCCCGGCAGTTTCTGTTTATTCTTAACTTGGATCTACCATCATTTCCCTTGGTGCCAATCTATGGATTGGCCTCTCTGTAATTTGTTGGGATTTACATTCAGGTCTTTCTGCCTGAAAAGCCACTATACTAGACTGACTCAGTTACATAGGGCTGACTCTTCTGTAGGAGCTGTGGCAGGATAGATTCACTTAAAAGGGACTGACTTGTGTAGTTAGAGTTACAGTCTTGTCTTTGCAGAGTACTACCAAACCCTAATTCATTGAAGTTCATGATGTTTGGTTCCAAGCGGTAAAAGGGATGGGTTTTTTTAATGATCATTGTTATGTGACTATAAAGCAAATAAACTAATTCTACTAGTAATACAGTACTGTCTTAGTTCACTTTTTGTTGATAGTAACAGATGCCTGAAATGATAATTTATAAGAAACAAAATTTACTTCTTACAGTTCTGGTGGCTTGGAAGTCCAAGGTTGAAAGGGTATATCTGGTGAGAACCTTCTTGCTGGTGGGGACTCTATGCAGTTCCAAGATGATACAGGGCATCACATGGCAAGGGGGCTGAGCGTGGCAGCTCAGGTCTCCCTTCCTCTTATAAAGCACCAGAACCACTCACTTGATAACTAACCATTAATCCAGTCATCAGAGCAGAGCCCTTATGACCCAGTCACCTCTTAAAAGCTTCACCTGTCAACACTGCTACATTGGCGATCAAGTTTCAGCGTGGCTTTAGAGAGGACAGATGTTCAAACCATAGCAAATATACGTTATTATTTATGTCACAACTCCTGCAATATCAGTAACTTTATGAGACCCTCTTTGAACAGAAACAATAAAAGTATACAGTTGGCCCACTGTATCCCTGTATCCATGGGTTTCACACCCATGAATTCAGCCAACACCAGATAGCCCTTTACATTTGGCAGTCGTTTTACACCCCAAATTCACCAACAGAAATGCAAGAAAGTTAGCACAAAATAGACCACGAAAAGGATACTTTTTATGGCACAAGAGCAGAAACAAGAAAGCATAGCATTGCCTTGTTTGACCCCATTGGGGAACATGCTCCCTCTGTTGTGAAGCTGTGAACGTGTGCAATGGGCAACTCAAAATTTGCTCTGCTCTGTGTCTGTCTGTGAGCAACTGCTAAAAGACCTCAAAAGCTGGTTTTGTCATTACAAATTTTGCAAGTAGGTAAACTTAGAAAGAATCAGAGAATAATGAGGATGAACTCTACCTTTTATCAGTGTCTTTGTTGTGCAAAATGCAATGATAGTTTGACCACTATCCACCCCTCAGTTGTGAGAGGATGTTATTTTACATAAATATCACCAAGGAATTTTTAAAAATAAAATTCAAACATATTTCAAATGTATGTTTATAATTCATGTATGTATGTACTACATATGAATTATATATATCAGATGATTCTCAAAACTCAGTGTACACTTAAAGTGACATTTATATAAAACCATATTCAAATAGTATTTAACATTTCTATTTTTTTTTTTTTTTTTTTGAGACGGAGTTTCGCCCTTGTTACCCAGGCTGGAGTGCAATGGCGCGATCTCGGCTCACCGCAACCTCCGCCTCCTGGGCTCAGGCAATTCTCCTGCCTCAGCCTCCTGAGTAGCTGGGATTACAGGCACGCGCCACCATGCCCAGCTAATTTTTTGCACTTTTAGTAGAGACGGGGTTTCACCATGTTGACCAGGATGGTCTCGATCTCTCGACCTCGTGATCCACCCGCCTCGGCCTCCCAAAGTGCTGGGATTACAGGCTTGAGCCACCGCGCCCGGCGCAACATTTCTATTTTTTTATCCATTTGTCAGGACTGATCAAACCATAATTGAGGGAGGTGGTTATTTTTTTAGACGACTCAGTGCTGTTATTATTGTTTATACTTTGCAGTAGTGCATATATATATATATATATATATATATATATATATATATATCTTTTTTTTTTTTTTTGTCTGTTTTTGAGACAAGATCTCACACTGTCACCCAGGCTGGAGTGCAGTGGCGTGATCACAGCTCACTGTAGCCTCTACCTCCTGGGCTCAAATGATCCTCCCACCTTAGCCCACCACACCCAGCTAACTTTTGTATTTTTTGTAGAGATGGGGTTTTACGATATTGCCCAGGCTGGTCTCAAACTGCTGGGCTCAAGTCATCTGCCTGCCTCCCAGAGTACTGGGGTTATTGGTGGGAGCCACCATGCCCCACCAATACATACGTCTTTAATGAGTGGTTTCTACAGGTACCATTTGTCAGATACCAATTTTTGAAGGTTAAATTAAAACTGGATAGAATCCATAAATCCACGTAACTAAGTATAGGTAAATCTCAGCACATTGCAACACAGCATTCAACTAGTTTAAACACCACTGTTACCTTCTATGATTGTGGGATTCCCATACTTTCAGGATACCTTGAATATAGAATACAACTTATTATGAAGGAGTAATTTTCCAGGCCTAGTGAATACATATGTGTATCTTATTGAAAACAAGACACTGGTTTCTTTTTTTTTTTTTTGAGACAGAGTTTCACTCTTGTTACCCAGGCTGGAGTACAATGGCACAATCTCGGCTCATTGCAACCTCCGCCTCCTGGGTTCAGGCAATTCTCCTGCCTCAGCCTCCTGAGTAGCTGGGATTACAGGCACGCGCCACCATGCCCAGCTGATTTTTTTGTATTTTTAGTAGAGACGGGGTTTCACCATGTTCACCAGGATGGTCTCGATCTCTTGACCTCGTGATCCACCCGCCTCGGCCTCCCAAGTGCTGGGATTACAGGCTTGAGCCACCGCGCCCGGCCTGACACTGGTTTCTAAGACGTACCATCAAGAAAGAAAAAATACTGACAATTGTGATTATAAGATGCCATCCTTGGCTGGGCACGGTGGCCCACGCCTGTAATCCCAGCACTTTGGGAGGCCTAGGCAGGTGAATTGCTTGAGGTCAGGAGTTTAAGACGAGTCTGGCCAACATGGTGAAACCCTGTCTTTACTAAAAATACAAAAAACAAACAAACAAACAAACAATCAATTAATCAGGCATGGTAGCACATGCCTGTAATCCCAGCTACTTGGGATAATGAGGCAGGGGAATTGCTTGAAGGGAGGTGGAGGTTGCAGTGAACCGAGATCATGCTACTGCACTCCAGCCTGGGCGACAGAACAAGACTCTGCCTCAAAAAAAGAAAATTAAAAAGATGCCATTCTCGTAAGACATACTCCTTTTCAGAGATACGAAAATGTAAAAAATGTCTTTTGGGAATTATTGAAAATATGATAGTAAATACTGCTAAAGCCTATCATTTGAGAAGGATTATAGTTTAGCAGTTAATCTGGTGCCAGATTGCCTGGGTTTGGATCTTGTCTGCTGCTTGTTAACAAACTTCGTGATATTTCAGTGAATTATTTATTATGTCTGTGCCTTAGTTTAAATATTAAATGAATTAATAAATGTAAAATGTTTAACCTAGTGCCTCACCCTTAAATGTTAGTCTTATTGTAATAGAAATAAATATAGAAATTCATTTTTTCTACATCTCAGTGGGTTTTTTTTACACAATCTGCTTTCAAGTTCACTATTATGTTCAATTCAAATTATATAGTAGTCTTAGATACTGCAGGCAAATTCTGCTTGAAAAAAATATGCTTTAATTAATTTCCTTTGATATAATTTAAGATATACACATGCTTCAACTTTGTCTTTTTCTGCCTGTAAAGGGATGTGGAATATTATCGTCAAAGGTTTGCTGAGTAAAATAAAAAGTTTGTTTTCTGAAAGTTACTTTTTGAATGCTTCTAATTGCTTTTATTGTTAAGTCTTACTTTTATTGTTCAGTGATGATACCAGGCTTCCAGGTCTTATATTTTGTCAATCTATATAAGTTGAATCTTCATTTAAAGAAAGGACCATTTCTTGAAACGTGCAATTAAAGTTAAAACACCTGCCGGGCGCGGTGGCTCACGCCTGTAATCCCAGCACTTTCGGAGGCTGAGGCGGCTGGATCACGAGGTCAAGAGATCAAGACCATCCTGGTCAACATGGTGAAACCCCGCCTCTACTACAAATACAAAAAAAATAGCTGGGCATGGTGGCGCGTGCCTGTAATCCCAGCTACTCAGGAGGCTGAGGCAGGAGAATTGCCTGAACCCAGGAGGCGGAGGTTGCGGTGAGCTGAGATCGCGCCATTGCACTCCAGCCTGGGTAACAAGAGCGAAACTCCGTCTCAAAAAAAAAAAAAAAAAAAGTTAAAACACCTTGAAGCAAAATCTTGCCTCCCATTCCAGACACAGTCAGAACTATCAAATGAGCAAATCACAAGCAACAAGAAGTACCAGTAGGTCTTTGAGGTGGCACCATATGAGCTAGCAACGTAAAAGTGAGAAGTGGTGACTCTTTCAGCACCAAATTTAGGCTGTAGGAAAACCAGTCACCACAAGGGAGGGGAAAACTGAAACCAGCAGGTGCTTTCACCATCATGGCAGATCTGCCATGTAAATGGTGGTACCCCATTTTTGTCTGCAGAGATACTGATCCCACGTGAGGTCATATAGTTCATGATGGTATTGGGATTAAGCTTAGGCTCTCTCCTTGGGTTTTGTTCTTTCACAACTAATGTTAATTCTGCCATAACTTTAGAGATGCCAACTTTCATACCCAGTGTCCTCTACTGACAGTTTCTTCTACTTCACTAACTTTCTAAGATTTCCTAGCATTTTTGGGGAGTCTGCTTTGTAATACCCTTATTTAAATGCTTGTTTTGTAAGATATTTTTATCTTTTGTTTTATCTGAATAATTGTACTAATCTCTTTTTCTCTTAGTATTGTGTTGAGGAAACAAGTGAGGCTTTGAATATGTAGGACTTAATTTTATTTACAATAGAAAGTAAACTAAATGGCAAACACTGGGAAAATTGAAGTTATATAAAATGTTTATATACATCTAAAGAGCTCAAATTTGTGAGAAGATTTCTTTTCTTTCTTTTTTTTTTTTTTTTTTTTTTTTTTTTTTTTTTGAGATGGAGTTTCGCTCTTGTTACCCAGGCTGGAGTGCAATGGTGAGATCTCAGCTCACCGCAACCTCCGCCTCCTGGGTTCAGGCAATTCTCCTGCATCAGCCTCCTGAGTAGCTGGGATTACAGCCACACGCCACCATGCCCGGCTAATGTTTTTTGTATTTTTAGTAGAGACGGGGTTTCCCCATGTTGACCAGGATGGTCTCTATCTCTTGACCTCGTGATCTACCCACCTCAGCCTCCCAAAGTGCTGGGATTACAGGCGTGAGCCACTGCGCCCGGCGAGAAGATTTCTAATAGGCAAAGGACATAAACGTAATGCACAACGAGGAAAGTAAAATACTATTAGCCAAAGAAACGCAACAGTTTTTTGTTTTTTGGTTTTTTTTTTTTGAGACGGAGTTTCGCTCTGGTTACCCAGGCTGGAGTGCAATGGCGCGATCTCGGCTCACCGCAACCTCCGCCTCCTGGGTTCAGGCAATTCTCCTGCCTCAGCCTCCTGAGTAGCTGGGATTACAGGCACGCGCCACTACGCCCAGCTAATGTTTTGTATTTTTAGTAGAGACGGGGTTTCACCATGTTGACCAGGATGGTCTCGATCTCTTGACCTAGTGATCCACCTGCCTCGGCCTCCCAAAGTGCTGGGATTAGAGGCTTGAGCCACCGCGCCTGGCCAACAGTTTTTAAATACAATTTTACACCTGCCGAAATGGAAAAACAATCCCCAATCCTAGCAATAGTTTGTTAATTTGCTAGGGGCATTACAAACAGTCTTCTTTTTTAATTTTTTTATTTAATTTTTATTTTTTTTTAGAGATGGGGTTTCACCATGATGGCCAGGCTGGTCTTGAACTCCTGACCTCAGGTGATCCACCCACCTTGGCCTCCCAAAGTGCTAGGATTACAGGCATGAGCCACTGTACCCGGCCTCGGTCTTCTTTTTTTAAAAAGAAATTGGGCTGGGTGCGGTGGCTTATGCATGTAATCGCAACACTTTGGGAGGCCAAGGCAGGCAGATCACAAGGTCAGGAGTTTGAGATGGTGAAACTCTGTCTCTACTAAAAATACAAAAATTAGTCAGTCATGGTGGCGCATGCCTGTGATACCAGCTACTTGGAACCCTGGAGGCAGAGGTTGCAGTGAACTGAGATCATGCCACTGCACTCCAGCCTGGGTGATAGAACAAGACTGTCTCAAAAAAAAAAAAAAAAAAAAACCAAAAACTATATGGCAACATGGAGTGAACTATGAAGTTCATTTTTTTTTTTTTTTTTTGAGACGGAGGAGTTTTCGCTGTTGTTACCCAGGCTGGAGTGCAATGGCACGATCTCGGCACACCGCAACCTCCGCCTCCTGGGTTCAGGCAATTCTGCCTCAGCCTCCTGAGTAGCTGGGATTACAGGCATGCGCCACCATGCCCAGCTAATGTTTTGGTATTTTTAGTAGAGGTGGGGTTTCACCATGTTGACCAGGATGGTCTCGATCTCCTGACCTCGTGATCCATCCACCTCGGCCTCCCAAAGTGCTGGGATTACAGGCGAGCCACCGCGCCCGGCTAACTATGGAGTTCTTAAAGTTTAATTCAGACACTTAGACTAGCAAATTTTCTTTAAAACATAACTGAGAATAGCATATGTACAAATATGTTCATGTCTGCCTTATTTTAAGTAGGATTTAGGTTATCAATCTAAATGAATCTTATACAGTTATTAAAAAAGTAAAAAGAAAACACAAGCAACTTACACTACATATACTTACAACTTATATATCAGTATGTGTATTTTATATGTACTGTAGGTACTGTTTTATGTGTATAGTTTTACATATATATATATATATATTTTTTTTTTTTTTTTTTTTTTTCTTCTTTTTTTTTTGAGACGGAGTCTTGCTCTGTCACCAGGCTGGAGTGTAGTGGTGAAATATCAGCTCACTGCAACCTCCACCTCCTGGGTTCAAGCGATTCTTCTGCTTCAGCCTCCCAAGTAGCTGAGACCACAGGCACGTACCACCACGGCGCCCAGCTAATTTTTTGTATTTTCAGTAGAGGCGGGGTTTCACAATGTTAGCCAGGGTGGTCTCAATTTCTTGACCTCGTGATCCGCCCACCTCGGCCTCCTAAAGTGCTGGGATTACATATATATATATTTTAATGTTTTGATAGCTTATATATATTTATATGTATTATACAAAGAAAAGAATATGCAGAAATCAAAATTATGAATGGTTGAGGGTGTTGGGATTATATTCAATTTTATTTTTAATTTCAAGAAAACATAATTTTTCCTTGTGTTCTGTAGTTCTTTTTCTTCTATTCTGTCTTGCAAAAAATATTTACAGGGTGTGGAGTTCTCTTCCCCATAGAGATACTTTTCACACTCCAAAAGTCTGCCCTCATTCTTTTTTTATCCTAAGCCAGGATGATCAATTGTCTTTTTTTTTTTTGAAACTGAGTTTTGCTCTTGTCACCCAAGCTGGGGAGCAGTGGTGTGATCTCAGCTCACCACTGCAACCTCTGCCTCCTGGGTGCAAGTGATTCTCCAGCCTCAACCTCCCAAGTAGGTGGGATTACAGGCACAGGCCACCACACCCAGCTAATTTTTATTTTATTTTATTTTATTTTATTTTTGAGATGGAATTTCGCTCTTGTTATCCAAGCTGGAGTGCAATAGCACGATCTCGGTTCACCGCAACCTCCGCCTCCTGGGTTCAGGCAATTTTCCTGCCTCAGCCTCCTGAGTAGCTGGGATTACAGGCATACACCACCATGCCCAGCTAATTTTTTGTATTTTTAGTTGAGACGGGTTTCACCATGTTGACCAGGATGGTCTCGATCTCTTGACCTCGTAATCCACCCGCCTTGGCCTCCCAAAGTGCTGGGATTACAGGCGTGAGCCACCGCGCCTGGCCAGTTTTTATATTTTATTAGAAGGGAGGTTTCATGGTGTTGGCTGGGCTGGTCTCGAACTCTTGACCTCAGGTGATCTGCCCACCTCCTAAATTGTCCTTTTTAATTCAATATTGTTAACATTGTTTAGGAAATAACTTGTTTTACTCTGCGATTAGGATGCATGCAGAAACAACATTATTAATATGTGTTTATTTCGAAAATATTTAATTATAATGTAATACAGAAAAGCATATTAAGTATAAATTTAAAGTGTTAGAAATTATTACTAAAGCAGACACTGGCTGGGTGGTGTCTCACACCTATAATCCCCAAACTTTTGTATTTTTTTATTTTTTTTAAGAGATAAGGTCTCCCTGTGTTGCCCAGGTCGATCTCAAACTCCTGGGCTCAAGTGGTCCTCCCATCTTGGCCTCCCAAAGTGTTGGGATTTATAGGTATGAGCCACTGTGCCCAGCCTCCTCAAAGCTTAACTACTAGTAGCCTCCTGTTGACTGGAAACCTTACAGATAACATAAACAATTGATTAAGAACAATGTTTTGTATTATGTGCTGTGCTACTGTATTCTTAGAATACAGTAAGCTAGAGAAAATAAAATGTCAAGAAAATCATAAGGAAAATACATTTACTGTTCAGTAAGTGGAAGTGTATCATCATAAAGATCTTTATCCTGGTGGTCTTCACAATGAGTAGTAGGCTGAGGAGGAAGAAGAGGGATTGGTTGCATTGTCTCAGGGGTGCTAGAGGAGATCGAAGTAGAGGCAGCCTCACTTGGTGTAGCTTTACGAAAATGTATCATAATTTCTGCATAACTTTTGTGCTTTTCATTTCTCTTAAAATGTTGCTATGTGGTACTAATAATCTTCCTTCTACTGTTTAGTTTCAGTGTCTATATCGTAAAAGGGTCCCTGTGTAAAATAAGTAAAGCATTCTCAAATAGTCAGAACTCTTTGTCAGACTGTCTAATGTCAATTTGTTTCCTGGTTTTGCTTCTTCTACATATTATTCCTTATCATCTGGTACTGATTCAGAACACTCATCTCTATCAAGTCATCTGTCAATTCCTCTGGTGTAATGTCAGTTAGCTCTTGAATTTCAAGATCCATATCTAGAAACCCTTTACCCCACCAAATAATTCACAATCTCATGATTTCCTTAATCGGCCCTGTCTTAAATCTTGTGGAGTCATGCATAATATCTGGATACAGTTTTCTCCAACAGGAATTCATTGTTTCAGGCTTGACAGCTTTCATAGCTTTTTCTGTAACAACAATGGCATATGCGGTGGTGTAATCGTTCCAGACTTTCATGGTGTTCTTTGTGAGAGTTGGCAGTCTTTTCCATAGAGCAGGGATCCCCAAACCTCAGGCCATGTGGCAGGTGCCTGAGCTCCGCCTCCTGTCAGATCAGTGGTGGCATTAGATTCTCATAGGAGTGCAAACCCTATTGTGAACTGTGCATGTAAGGGATCTAGGCTGCCCACTCCTTATGAAAATCTAATGCCTGATGATCTGAGGTGGAACAGTTTCAACCTGAAACCACCCTGCCATGCAAAAATTGTCTTCCACGAAACTGCTCCTTAGTGCCGAAAAGTTTGGATACCACTGAATAGACTACCGTGTGTACTGAGCCTTAAAGGTCCTCTGTGACCTCCTGATCTAGAAGTTAAATTAGAGATGTTGTGTTTGGGGACAAGTAAACCACCTTGACACCTTGTGTGTTGAAATCATAGGGTTCATAGGGTTCTGGGTGACCAGAGAGAGACATTGTCCAGAATCAAAACAGCTTTAAAAGACAGTTTACTGCCAAGCACGTGGCTTGTGCCTACAGCACTAGCTGCTCAGGTGAGCTCAGATGCAGCCAGATCACTTAAGCCCAGGAGATCGAGGCTGCATTGAGCTATGATTATGCCACTTTACCCCAGCTTGGGGTGACAGAGTTGAGACCCAGTCTATTAAAAAAAAGAGGGAGAGAAATTCTGACACATGCTACAACATGAATAAACGTTGAAGACATTATGCTTAGTGAAATAAGCCAGTTACAAAAGGACAAATACTTTGATTTTGTTTATGTGAGGTATCTGGAGTAGTCACATTTAGAGAGACAGGAAGTAGAATGGTGGTTGCCAGGTCTGGGGGCTGGGGACAGTGGGGAGTTAGTACTTAATGAGTATAGTTGCAGTTGAGGAAGATGGAAAAAGTTCTGGAGGTGGATGGTGGTGATGCTTGCACAATGATGTGAATGTTCTTAACTCCATAGCATTGTACACTTCATAATGACTAGTGCTTCAGCAGCATATACACTAAAATTGGAATGATACAGAAAAGATTGACATAAAAGCAAAAAGGTTTTAAGGTGAATTTTATGTATAACCACAATTTTTTTTTTTTTTTTTTTTTTTTTGAGACAGAGTTTCTCTCTTGTTACCCAGGCTGGAGTGCAATGGCGTGATCTCGGCTCACTGCAACCTGCGCCTCCTGGGTTCAGGTAATTCTCCTGCCTCAGCCTCCTGAGTAGCTGGGATTACAAGCACGCGCCACCATGCCCAGCTAATGTTTTGTATTTTTAGTAGAGACGGGGTTTCACCATGTTGGCCAGGATGGTCTCGATCTCTGGACCTCGTGATCCACCCGCCTCGGCCTCCCAAAGTGCTGAGATTACAGGCGTGAGCCACAGCACCCGGCCACCACAATTTTTAAAAATAAAATAAATTTAAAAATGCTTAATCTGAAATGGGGACACTGTGGGTATGTTAGGGTAGAAAGCAAAAGAATATGAAGTCACCTGCCCGGAGTAGGCCTGTGGTTTTTTGTTTGTTTGTTTGTTTGAGACGGAGTTTCGCTCTTGTTACCCAGGCTGGAGTGCAATGGCGCGATCTCGGCTCACTGCAACCTCCGCCTCCTGGGTTTAGGCAATTCTCCTGCCTCAGCCTCCTGAGTAGCTGGGATTACAGGCACATGCCACCATGCCCAGCTAATTTTTTGTATTTTTAGTAGAGATGGGGTTTCACCATGTTGACCAGGATGGTCTCGATCTCTTGACCTCGTGATCCACCTGCCTCAGCCTCCCAAAGTGCTGGGATTACAGGCCTGAGCCACCGCGCCCAGCCTGTCCTGTGTAATTTTTAAGGTAACTCATCAAACTTTTTTAGAGAATATAGAGAAGGGAATATGATACTGAAATGTTAAGTATGTTATTCTTAAAGGATATTTCAGGATCTGAGAAATTGAAAATATCTACAGTGAAACCACCAGTTTAGACCAAATGTAGAAAGGATGATTTAAATCAGTGTAACATTTACATTGATTCTTTTTAAAGCAGGTTTTTCCAAGTATATACTAAATCACAAACTGTACAGGTAACAAAATAATGTTGGCTTATGGAAGGGTCTTTGAGATCTTTTTTAATGAGTATATAAGAATTATTTAATTATTGAGCCCTTAATAGTTGTGCAAATACTTCATGGAATGAAATTTAACAGATGTTTCCAAAGTACTTATAGGGCAGGCACGGTAGCTCACGCCTGTAGTCCCAGCATTTTGGGAGACCGACATGGGCAGATCACATAAGGTCAGGAGTTTGAGACTAGCCTTACCAACATGGTGAAACCCCCGTCTCTACTAAAATTACAAAAATGAGCAGGGCGTGGTGTCAGGCGCCTGTAATCCCAGCTACCAGGGAGTCTGAGGCAAGAGAACTGCTTGAATCCAGGGGTCGGAGGTTGCGGGTGAGCCAAGATTGCACCGTTGCAGTCCAGCCTGGGTGACAAGAGCAAAACTCTGTCTCAGAAAACAAAAATAATGGCCATGCCTGGTGGCTCATATCTGTAATCTCAGCACTTTGGGAGGCCAAGGTGGGCGGATGACGAGGTCAGGAGTTCGAGACCAGCTTGGCCAACATGAAGAAACCCCATCTCTACTAAAAATACAAAAATTAGCTAGATGTGGTAGTATGCGCCTGTAATCCCAGCTACTCAGGAGCTGAGGCAGAAGAATTACTTGAACCCAGGAAGTGGAGGTTGCAGTGAGCCGAGACCATGCCACTGCACTCCAGCCTGGGCAACACAGTGAAAAATAGTAATAATAAAGTGAGACTCTATCCTAAAAATAATAATAGAGTGAGACTCTGTCTCAAAATAATAATGAATAAATAAAATACTTATAGAGAACTTCTATTGCTTTGCAAGTAAATCTGAGTACACTATTTCTGAGCAAACCTTTATTTTTCTAGATCAGAAATAAACAGTTGTAATTTATTTGCAATCTAATGATTTAGTGGTATCTGAATTTGATGAAGTTTTCTCTGTAGTTTTATGCTTTGAATCTTTTTTTTTTTTGAGACGGAGTTTTGCTCTTGTTACCCAGGCTGGAGTGCAATGGCGCGATCTCGGCTCACCGCAACCTCCGCCTCCTGGGTTCAGGCAATTCTCCTGCCTCAGCCTCCTGAGAGGCTGGGATTACAGGCATGCGCCACCATGCCCAGCTAATTTTTTGTATTTTGAGTAGAGACGGGGTTTCACCACGTTGACCAGGATGGTCTCGATCTCTTGACCTCGTGATCCACCTGCCTCGGCCTCCCAAAGTGTTGGGATTACAGGCGTGAGTCACCGCGCCCGGCCTATGCTTTGAATCTTTATGTTTTAATTAACATATCCCAAAAACAAATTATTCCAAGGAAATTTTACTGTTGTGTTTTTTACCAGTTACTGGTATATAGATGAAAAATGCCTGTTGACATCAGGGAATGTATGGATTTTGATTTGTTTTGTTTTGTTTTGTTTTGTTTTTTGAGATGGAGTTTCACTTTTGTTACCCAGGCTAGAGTGCAACAGCGTGATCTCAGCTCACCGCAACCTCTGCTTCCCGGGTTCAGGCAATTCTCCTGTCTCAGCCTCCTGAGTAGCTGGGATTTACAGGCACGCATCACCATGCCTAGCTAATTTTTTTTTTTTTTTTGTATTTTTAGTAGAGACGGGGTTTCACCTTGTTTACCAGGATGTTCTCGATCTCTTGACCTTGTGATCCACCCGCCTCGGCCTCCCAAAGTGCTGGGATTACAGGCTTGAGCCACCGTGCCCGGCATTGATTTGTATTAATTCTATAGGCCAAGTATAGTAATGTTTTGAATGCCTGATATAGATACTAAATACTGTGTTTCAAATATGTGGTCATTAATTGTTGTGCATTTACTGACATTTTATTGTAGTTTCTTAATGGTTTTTACCCTGAGTCAGCTTCTATTCCAAGAAATTACATGTGAAAATAGAGGTTAGCCATCAAATAGAAGTTGAAATGTGAAATTTGGACATTTGTGAATTTTGATGTTCAAGTTTTCTTTTTTCCACATTGGGAAAAATGTTTTTTCTTTTTAATTTTAGCAAAAAATCCCAGAAGTGGGATGAAATGAACATCTTGGCAACGTATCATCCAGCAGACAAAGACTATGGTTTAATGAAAATAGATGAACCAAGCACTCCTTACCATAGGTAATGTTGCATAGGCATCATTCCTCTTGTGACTTACTTCCATTTCGCATTTAATACGAGCTTCTGTGTAACGGCCTATTTGAAATTGCTTTATTCTAGATTTGTTACTAGAGCACTAGTCAATTCAATAACCTAACTGCAGTTTTTTTAGTAATAGTATAAGTGATGTGTAACTATGTAACCCATTTCATATAATTATAGTAGTAAATGTTTATTTGTTGCACCTCAGTGGTTGCTAGTTACTAATGGTGCACATAGACTAGTTTAACTTCCTTGAAATGCCGATGAGATAGGGGCTTGTTTGCTTCCCAAATGGAAATCTGGGGTTTACCCAGTCTCTTTGCAGAGAAGCATAACTGCGTGGATGGTAACTCTTTTGTAACCCACTGAAAGATAGGTGTTTATGTCTTTATTTTTTAACTTAATGTAATATTGTTGTTCAGATAATTATGTGTAATTTTTGGCTATTTCAAATCTCAGAATTTTCCAAATGAATTGTGAAATTACATTATGCAGCAGTAACCAGTATGAAGACAAAAACAATGTAGTAAGCATTATGAGAAGATGAAGATTCTAAATAAGTATAGATATCTAATTAAGATAATACCTTGGGCTGGGTGCTGTGGCTCACGCCTCTAATCCCAGCACTTTGGGAGGCCAAGGCAGGCAGATCACCTGAGGTCAGGAGTTCAAGACCAGCCTGGCCAACATGGTGAAACTAAAAAAAAAGAAAAAAAAAAAATTAGCTGGGCATGGTGGCAGCACCTGTAATCCCAGCTACTCAGGAGACTGAGGTAGGAGAATGTCTTGAACCCAGGAGGCGGAAGTTGTAGTGAGCCAAGATCGCACCATTTTACTCCAGCCTGGGCAACAAGAACAAAACTCTGCCTCAAAAAGAAAAAATAAAAGAACATACCTTGGCTGGGCATGGTGGCGCATGCCTGTAATCTCAGCACTTTGAGGTTACAGAGGCAGAAGTGGGAGAATTGCTGCAGGCCAGGAAATCAAGACCGGCCTAAGCAACATAGCAAAACTCTCTCTCTACCAAAAATAAAATAAAATAAGTTATTCCTTACCTAATTTGCATTGAAAAAATAAAACATTTCCAGGATTAAAATATTTTGTTATTGAAATAAGATAACATAAATTCAGAAGTTACTGTTAAAATAGAGTTAACTGCAGTTTCCATTTGTTCTGTAATGAAAGAATAAAGAGTTAAGAACTATATTTTAAATCAGTGGGTGAAAAATTTAGAAGATAATTTGAAACAATTTGTTACTAACAAAAATAAAGAGTAAAAATAAACATGAAAATATTAAAGATTATGACGAGGGTAACAAAAAAATAATGAAATAGGTACAGATGCTAAAACTCAATACTAATGATATTTGAGTGAAGAAATACACATTTTTTGTGGTATATTTGTATATACCATGGAATAATATATATAAAAAGGAACAAAATAATGGCATTCACAACAACCTGGTTGGAGTTGGAGACCATTATTCTAAGTGAAGTAACCCAGGAATGGAAAACCAGACATCATATTTTTTCACTTATTAGCGGGAGCTAAGCTATGAGGACACAAAGGCATTAGAATGATATGGTGGAGTTTGGGGCTAGGGGTAGGAGGGTGGAGAGGGCTAAAAGACTATACATTGGGTATAGTGTACACTGCTCTGGTGATGGGTGCACCAAAACCTCAGAAATTAGCACTAAAGAGCTTATCCATGTAATCAGACATCACTTGTTCCCCCAAAAAACTATTGAAATAAAAATAAATAAGTCGAGGGGAAGAAAAACAATAAAATTACAATCAGTTAAAATAAATACACATGTTAAAAACAGGTTTATATTCTTATTTTTCTCCTAAATTGCAGGTATATACTTTAAGACATATCTTTTTTTTTTTTTTTTTTTTTTTTTGAGACGGAGTTTCGCTCTTGTTACCCAGGCTGGAGTGCAATGGCGTGATCTCGGCTCACCGCAACCTCCGCCTCCTGGGTTCAGGCAATTCTCCTGCCTCAGCCTCCTGAGTAGCTGGGATTACAGGCACGCACCACCATGCCTAGCTAATTTTTTGTATTTTTAGTAGAGACGGGGTTTCACCATGTTGACCAGGATGGTCTCAATCTCTTGACCTCGTGATCCACCCGCCTCGGCCTCCCAAAGTGCTGGGATTACAGGCTTGAGCCACCGCGCCCGGCCAGAGCTTTTTTTTTTTTTTTTTTTTTTGAGACAGAGTCTCACTGTGTCACCCAGGCTGTAGTACAGAGTAGCATGACCTTGGCTTACTGCAATCTCCACCTCCCAGGCTCAAGAGATTCTTGTGCCTCAGCCTCCTGAGTAGCTGGGATTATAGGCACCCACTACCACGCCTGGCTAAATTTTGTATTTTTAGTAGAGATGGTTTTGCTGCGATAGCCAAGCTGGTCTGGAACTCCTGACCCCAAGTCAACCACCCACCTCAGCCTTCCAATGTGCTGGGATTACAGGCAAGAGCCATCATGCCCATCCCCTAAGAACTCTTGCCTGGGAGTTCAAGACCAGTCTGGACAGCAGAGTGGGACTCCATCTCTACAAAAAAAAATTAAAACAAAAACAAAACTGGCCAGGCACAGTGGCTCATGCCAGTAATCCCAGCGCTTAGAGATGCTGAGGTGGGCTGTTCAACTGAGGTCAGGAGTTCAAGACCAGCCTGGCCAACATGGTGAAACCCCATCTCTACTGAAAATACAAAAATATATTCAGGCATGGTGGTGGGAACCTGTAATCCCAGCTGCTCGAGAGGCTGACGCAGGAGAATCGCTTGAACCTGGTAGGTGGAGGTTGCAGTGAGCCGAGATCACACCATTGCACTCCAGCCTGGGCAACCAGAGTAAAACTCTGTCTCAGAAAAAAAAAATTATCCAGAGGTGGTGGTGTGTACTTGTAGTCCCAGCTCCCTAGGAGCCTGAGGCAGGAGGTTGTTTGAGCCCAGGAAGTTGAAGCTGCAGTTAGCCATGATCACAGCATTGCACTCAAGCCTGGTTGACAGAGGGAGACTTGTCTCTAAAGAAAAAGAAAAAAAAAAGATTTTTCTTTTTCTTTTTTTTTTTTTTTTTTTTTTTTTTGAGACGGAGTTTCGCTCTTGTTACCCAGGCTGGAGTGCAATGGCACGATCTCGGCTCACTGCAACCTCCGCCTCCTGGCAATTCTCCTGCCTCAGCCTCCTCAGTAGCTGGGATTACAGGCACGTGCCACCATGCCCAGCTAATTTTTTTTGTATTTTTTAGTAGAGACGGGGTTTCACCATGTTGACGAGGATGGTCTCGATCTCTCTTTTTTTTTTTTTTTTTTTTTTTTGAGACTGAGTTTCGCCCTTGTTACCCAGGCTGGAGTGCAATGGCGCGATCTTGGCTCACCGCAACCTCCGCCTCCTGGGCTCAGGCAATTCTCCTGCCTCAGCCTCCTGAGTAGCTGGGATTACAGGCACGTGCCACCATGCCCAGCTAATTTTTTGCACTTTTAGTAGAGACGGGGTTTCACCATGTTGACCAGGATGGTCTCGATCTCTTGACCTTGTGATCCACCCGCCTCGGCCTCCCAAAGTGCTGGGATTACAGGCTTGAGCCACCGCGCCCGGCTCTTTTTCTTTTTTTTTGAAATGGAATCTTGCTCTGTTGCCCAGGCTGGAGTGCAGTGGCACAATCTCCACCCTAGGGGTTTACCCTCTGCCCCAGGGGTTCTCCTGCCTCAGCCTCCGAGTAGCTGGGATTACAGGTGCCCACCACCACATCCAGCTAATTTTTGTATTTTTAGTAGAGACAGGATTTCACCATGTTGGTCAGGCTGGTCTCGAACTCCTGACCTTGTGATTTGCCTGCCTGGGCCTCCCAAAGTGCCGGGATTACAGGCATGAGCCACCGTGCCTGGCCAGAAAAAAAGATTTTCAAAATAGCAATAGTCATTATTTTTTGACTTTTTTTTTTTTGAGACGGAGTTTTGCTCTTGTTACCCAGGCCGGAGTGCAATAGCGCGATCTCGGCTCACCGCAACCTCCGCCTCCTGGGTTCAGGCAATTCTCCTGCCTCAGCCTCCTGAGTAGCTGGGATTACAGGCACGTGCCACCATGCCCAGCTAATTTTTTGTATTTTTAGAAGAGACGGGGTTTCACTATGTTGACCAGGATGGTCTCGATCTCTTGACCTCGTGATCCACCCGCCTCGGCCTCCCAAAGTGCTGGGATTACAGGCTTGAGCCACCGCGCCCGGCGTATTTTTTGACTTTTATAAATATAATTTGAATGGTAGATGTTTGCCATTCGAACAACCAGAAAAGTTATTTGGTCCCTAAGTAACTGAGGCTATGTGTATGCAGAGATACATGTGCTCTGCTTTTATCAATTTGGTGCTTGGTTTTATCATTTCCTTCCATGACTTTTTTTTTTCTTTTTCTTTTGGAGAGTTTTATTTGGCCAGGCACAGTGACTCATACTTGTAATCCCAGCACGTTAGGAGGCTGAGGCAGGAGGATTGCTTGAGCTCAGGAATTGGAGACAAGCCTGGGAAACATAAAGAGTCCCCTTCTCTGTGAAAAATAAAAAGAGTTAAGCCAGCAATGGTAACACATGCCTGTATTCCCAGCTACGCAAGAGGCTTAGGTGGGAGTATCACTTGAGTCTGGGAAACTGAGACTGTAGTTAGCCATGATGGTGCCACTGCACTGCTGGGTGACAGAGTAAGACCCTATCTCAAAGAAAAAAAAAGTTTTATTTAGCTGAAGATGCTTTTTATAGAAACACGTCTTATTACCTAAGAATCTCACAGTTAGTATATAAGAAATTATTGTTTTAGATACATGTACATATATAAACATAATTCATCAGTAAATTTTATAACTAGAATTTTCTGTAGAACAGTTCCATAAATTAACAAAAGGTTTATTTTACCCTTCTCTGCTTAATTAAACTCAATAACATAGATCAGTTTATTTCAACTTCCCTTAGAAAAAAGAACATCATCTAAACTGTAGGACTTAATTTATCACCTTAATTAACCAGGAAATGTATAAACTGGCAGTATTTTATAAGTAGCTGAGTTCTGCTTTACATACTTTGGCTAAGAGTTAAGGATGCCCATTTTTGCACAGAAGTGGGGAGCAAATGTTCATTAGAGGGTAGAGTGAGAAAGCTAAATAGCTTTTAAACTTCTGAATTAGGTCCTTAGGATCTAATTTTGTTATTTTACCCAGTCTCGTATCTGCATAGATCATCTGTCTGTATCTTAAGACTGATGTAGAAATGCATGTTCTAAAACCAGACAGAATTTACTTTGCATTACTTGTTCCCTCCCACTGGATGGAATAATTGGAACTTTGAAATTTTCCCCCCAGGTCATTTGTATTTTCAATACAGTTGTTCCTCATTATCCATGGAGGTTTCAGGACCTCCCTCAGATACCAAAATCCTCAGATACTCAAGTCTCTCTGATATAAAATGGCATTATAGATGTATATCATCTATGCACATCCTTCTGTATACTTTAAATCATCTCTACGTTACTTATATTACCTAATAAAATGTAAATACTATGCAAACAGGTATTACACACTGTATTGTTTAGGGAATAATGATAAGAAAAAAGTCCGGCCGGGCGCGGTGGCTCAAGCCTGTAATCCTAGCACTTTGGGAGGCTGAGGCGGGTGGATCACAAGGTCAAGAGATCGAGACCAACTTTGGTCAACAAGGTGAAACCCCGTCTCTACTAAAAATACAAAAAATTAGCTGGGCATGGTGGTGCATGCCTGTAATCCCAGCTACTCAGAAGGCTGAGACAGGAGAATTGCCTGAACCCAGGAGGCGGAGCTTGCTGTGAGCCGAGATCGTGCCATTGCACTCCAGCCTGGGTAACAAGAGCGAAACTCCGTCTCAAAAAAAAAAAAAAAAAAAAGTCTACATGTTTAGTATGGATGAAATTTTTCTTTTCTCCAGCTATTTTATTTTCTTTTTCTTTTTCTTTTTTTTTTTGAGACGAGTTTCGCTCTTGTTACCCAGGCTGGAGTGCAATGGTGAGATCTCGGCTCACCGTAACCCCTGCCTCCTGGGTTCAAGCAATTCTCCTGCCTCAGCCTCCTAAGTAGCTGGGACTACAGGCGTGTGCCACAATGCCCAGCTAATTTTTTGTATTTTTAGTAGAGACAGGGTTTTACCATGTTGACCAGGATGGTCTCGTTCTCTTGACCTCGTGATCCACCCGCCTCAGCCTCCCAAAGTGCTAGGATTATAGGCGTGAGCCACTGTGCCCAGCCCTCTCTGGCTATTTTCAATCCACAATTGGTTGAATTCATGAATGTGGATCCCATGGATATGGCAGGCAGACTGTATGTTTTTCTCTTAATCATTTGGAGTCTTTTCTTGATTGGGTGCTGTCTTTTTTTTTTTTTTTTTTTTTTTTTGAGATGGAGTTTCACTCTTGTTACCCAGGTTGGAGTGCAATGGCGCGATCTCAGCTCACTGTAACCTCTGCCTCCTGGGTTCAGGCAATTCTGCCTCAGCCTCCTGAGTAGCTGGAACTACAGGCACGCGCCACCATGCCCAGCTAATTTTTTGTATTTTTAGTAGAGACGGGGTTTCACCATGTTGACCAGGATGGTCTCGATCTCTTGACCTTGTGATCCACCTGCCTCGGCCTCCCAAAGTGCTGGGATTATAGGCTTGAGCCACTGCACCCCACGTGGGTGCTGTACTTTTAAGTATTTGTATTGAATAGGAATGATTTAAGTTTAAACCTCAAAGATTTAATAACAGAGCTGTAAATATACTGATATGTTAAGTAGGTTGATAGAATTGTTTTTCTACCTTGTTTTTGTGGCTGAAAATTTATGTTTCAGGTATTAATTACAATGTGCTTGTCATACTAGTATGATGGGTGATGATGAAGATGCATGTAGTGATACAGAGACCACTGAAGCCATGGCACCAGATGTCTTAGCCAAGAAGTAAGTGCTAATGACTGTAACACATTTCACTTATGCGTTTTTTAATTGTGCAGAGTTAGAAGCATTTTACATCGCTTTCCCTATGTAAGTGTAAATAAAAGGCTGTTTATCAAAATGTTTTATGCCAACTTCTTTTCCTTTTTTTCCCCTTTTTTCACCCTCTGAGTCTCCAACTTTTTTATACTCTTGTCTCTTAATTAAAATAAAGGTATGTAGGTGGCAAGAACACCAGAGTACATGAACACAGGATTCCCTGTGGGTATTTTTCTTTGTTTTTTGAGACAGAGTCTCATGCTGTCATTCAGGCTGGAGTTCAGTGGTATGATCTTGACTCACTGCAACCTTCACTTCCCAGGCTGAAGCAATTCTCATGCCTCAGCCTCCCCAGTAGTAGCTGGGATTACAGGTGCATGCCACCATGCCTGGCTAATTTTTGTCTTTTTAGTAGAGATGACGTTTTGCCATATTGGCCACGCTGGTCTCGAACTCCTGACCTCAAGAGGTCCGCTGGCCTCAGTTTCCCAAAGTTCTGAGATTACAGGTGTGGACCACTGAGGCTGGCCCCTGCCTTCTGTTTTTAAAGGTAGCAGTGAGAAAGGCAAAAATAAGTTAATTCATAAAAGCTCTCTTCCTTTGCTACTTACTGACTTCTAGCACCCATTCCACTGTTCTTTTTTTTTTTTTTTTTTTTTTTTTTTGAGACGGAGTTTCGCTCTTGTTACCCAGGCTGGAGTACAATGGCGCGATCTCGGCTCACCGCAACCTCCGCCTCTTGGGTTCAGGCAATTCTCCTGCCTCAGCCTCCTGCGTAGCTGGGATTACAGGCACGCGCCACCATGCCCAGCTAATTTTTTGTATTTTTAGTAGAGACGGGGTTTCACTATGTTGACCAGGATGGTCTCGATCTCTTGACCTCGTGATCCACCCGCCTCGGCCTCCCAAAGTGCTGGGATTACAGGCTTGAGCCACTGCGCCTGACCTATTCCACTGTTCTTGTTGCTTACTGGTTTCTATGCCCATTTCTACTTTTTTTGTTGTTGAGATGGTCTTGTTCTGTCACTCAGATTGGAGTGTGGAGGCACAATTACAACCTCAAACTACTGGGCTTAACCAGTCCTCCCACCTCGGCCTTCTGAGTATCTAGGACTACAGGTGTGCACTACCATGCCCAGCCCATTGCTGCTCTCTTGCTTTTGATTTTCCTCATCAGGTTATAGCTAGCACATAAATGATCTTTAAATGTTCAATAATATCAGAACATCACTTAATTTATTTGTACATGATTGTTGCATAGATTAGCTGCTGCTGAAGGCTTGGAGCCTAAGTATCGGATTCAGGAACAAGAAAGCAGTGGAGACGAGGATAGTGACCTCTCACCTGAAGAACAAGGTCCGTTGATTTCCTTTACTGCTTTCAGTGGGATGCTAATAGTTTTTGCTAAGATAAATCTGTTATTTGGAAGATTGGCAAATGGTTTTCATTTTGGGGTCACAGAGGGGAGGAAAATGAAAGCAATCTTTATAATTCAGATACTGCTTGTGTGTTTTGTTGTATAGTAGTTTCTTACCCGATTTCGAGAATGTGGGGAAGTATTACCATCTTTAAAGTAATTATAAGTATTATTTTCTTTGTCCTTTTTAGTGCAGAGTAGATAGTAAATACTTTTTAAATCAGTGCTTTTTAAGTCATTGAGTGTTTGGATGGTCTTAAAGTACGTAGCTGAAAGAGCTAATTTCCCAATTGCTTATACTTTTTCTGTTGTTAGATGGTGGTGCAACATACCAAATGAACCAAGATGATCAGATGCAGAGTGAAGGTCTTTATTAGGTCTTATCAATGAAAAGGAGCAGTAGTGTCCTAGGAAAGAAGATGGAGACAGCCCTCCCCTTAACAGTGATGGAAGAGGGTCTTTTAGGCCATTCAGCACATACACATTTAAGGCATTGCTGCCTACTCTTGTTTTCTGTTTTCACAAGTAAAGGTACTTATTTATGGAGGCTGGAAGAGAAGGAATGTATCTTATCTTGTTGCCTTTTAATACTTTTTGATTCATGTGAATGTAGAATGTAACTTTTTGTTTTTGTTTTTGAGATGGAATCTTGCTGTGTTGTCCAGGCCAGAATGCAGTGGCCCCATCTTGGGTCACTGCAGCCTCTGCCTCCTGGGTTCAAGTGATTCTCCTGCCTTAGCCTCCCAAGTAGCTGGGATTACAGGTGCCCGCTACCGTGCCCAGCTATTTTTTTTGTAGTTTTAGTGGAGGTGGGGTTTCACCATCTTGACCAGGCTGGTCTCGAACTCCTGACCTCGTGCTCCACCCGCCTCCAGCTTCCCAAGTGTTAGGATTACAGGCGTGAGCCAGCACTCCCAGCATGTATAATCTTTTTAAGAATTTAAAAATTGTGTATAGCTTATTTGCAACTATTTTTAAAGGAAAGATATAAGAAAAGCACATATAAAAAAGGAAGAAGGAAAATACAGTAGAAACCTACTTGAAGTTTTGCAGTGTGGGGACTACCTATACTATACCTATACAGTGAAGAAGTTGAGAAACTTTAGAATGAAGGCTCCAGGATCTTTGTCATGTGTAGCTGCTAAGGTATCATTTGCTAGTCTTTCCTATTATTTTCAAAATATAGCCAGTTAACAGAACATTGATGATCTGAGCCTAACACTTATACGAGAGAAATTTTACTTGCAGCATATTCTCAAGTTGTATTGTATTTCTTCTACTTTCAGAGACTTCCAGTTGATTTTTCCAAAATATATTCCAAAAGATCCTTGAAAAGTATTTCAAATAGAAATAGTTTCTGCAGTTTGTTTCCTTGTTACTCAAAAAACATGATCTATTGAGAATAAGGAATTTTTCATTAATATATACTGTCAGTTTTAACTGAGGGATGTTTCTCAAGTTGTAATTCCATGAGTCAACCAGCAGGGGGAGCCATTTGACTAATTATAATTTCATTAATTTCCATTGGTGGGGTTGTTATTGAATTATATAGATATTACATGGCTGGAAATTTGTTGTCTATTGACATTGGACAGCTTAGGGAGAAAAATTGTAACTCACAGCATAGCAATTAAGATTATTGTCTATGGAGACAGGCAAACCTAAGTTTGTGCTCCAGGTATGCCACTTGGCTAATTTGCTTAATTTCTCTGAGACTCAGTTTTCTGATTTCTAAATTGGGAGCCGTAAAAATATTTTGGTGACTATTAAATGAGTTAAAGCATTTAAAGCACTTAGCACTGATCTTGGTATATTGTGAGCACTCACTAAATATTAACTTTTAACAACTTAAGATATTCCCCCATAAAAAGTAAAAGTAGGTATAAAAAGTAATTCACTTGTGTTCACGTAAATAGTCTACCTTAACCTTTTTTTTTTTAAGATGGAGTTTTGCTCTTGTTACCCAGGCTGGAGTGCAATGGCGCGATCTCGGCTCACCGCAACCTCCACCTCCTGGGTTCAAGCAATTCTCCTGCCTCAGCCTCCTGAGTAGCTGGGATTACAGGCACGCACCACCATGCCCAGCTAATTTTTTGTATTTTTAGTAGAGATGGGGTTTCACCATGTTGACCAGGATGGTCTCTATCTCTTGACCTCATGATCCACCCACCTTGGCCTCCCAAAGTGCTGGGATTACAGGCTTGAGCCACCGCACCCGGCCTTACCTTAACCTTTTTGAATGTTAGTTGTAACTTAATAAAGAATCCTGTTGGTTGGATGGTTGGGTGTGGTGGCTGACACCTGTAATCCCAGCACTTTCGGATGCTGATGTGGGAGGATCGCTTGGGATCTCTTGGGGCCAGTAGTTTGAACCACTTAGTAGAGATGGCAAAACCCTGTCTCTACTAAAAATACAAAAATCAACCAGGTGTGGTGGTGCACGCCTGTAATCCCAGCTAGTCAGGAGGTTGGGGCACAAGAATTGTTTGAACCTGGGAGGTGAAGGTTGCAGTGAGCTGGCATCACACCACTGTACTCCAGCCTGGGTGACAGAGGGAGACTTTGTCTCAAAAAAAAAAAAAAAGAAAGTATCATGATGCATAGTTTGAAAAACACCGTCTGATACTGAGAAAATAATAGAACAAATGTGCAATATCTTACATGTCTTAAAAACGTTGAAAGTTGCTGGTGTGCCTTCAGAAAATAAAAACAAACCACAAAGAAATATTGAAAACATAAAGGAGGAAAATCAGAAATTTTTAACCAGGAACAGGAAATTCAGTTATAACTCAATTCCTTGTAACCATTTAAAAATGATATAAATAGGCTGGGCGTGGTGGATCATGCCTGTAATTCAAGCACTTTGGAGGCCAAGGCGGGCGGATCACCTGAGATCGGGAGTTCAAGACCAACCTGACCAACATGGTGAAACCCCGTCTTTAAAAAAAAAAAAAAATGATATAAATAGTTGTGTACATAGCAGAATGTTTCCTGGATGTTCATAGACTTTACTTTTTAAACTGTGTAATTATAATTGTAGTTCTGTCAAACAATAGACATAAACTGAGACTGTTGCCCTGGGTAAAATGGGATATATAATCATCCTAACAACATCTTAAGTGAAAAAAACAGCCTGTACTTCAATGTGTGATTCATTTTTAGGAAATACATTTTTTAGAAAAAGTCTAGAGTTAATCTGGTTTTCAAAATCTAAAATTTGTTTAATTCGCCGGGCGCGGTGGCTCACGCCTGTCATCCCAGCACTTTGGGAGGCTGAGGTGGGCGGATCACCTGAGGTCAGGAGTTTGAGACCAGCCTGACCAATATGGTGAAACCCCATCTTTAAAAAAAAAAAATAAAATGTATTTAATTCAACAGGTATTACACACCCATTTTACGTTAAAATATTGGAATTGTGATTTCCAAATGAGGAAATTGAGTGCTTTTTTTTTTTAAGTTTCTGCTATGAATATGTATTATTTTGTAATGAGGAAAAGTGTTACCTTCTTTGTAAATTTACCTGTGGTAGTCAAGGCAATTAGAATCTGTTTTTTGTTTTTTGTATTTTTTTGAGACAGTTTTGCTCTCGTTTCCCGAGAAACAGCTCATTGCAACCTCCGCCTCCCAGGTTCAAGCGATTCTGCTGCCTCAGCCTCCAAAGTAGTTGGGATTACAGGCACCTGCCACCATGCCCAGCTAATGTTTTATATTTTTAGTAAAGACAGGGTTTCACCATGTCGGCCAGGCTGGTCTCGAACTCTTGACCTCAGGTGATCCACCCGCCTTGGCCTCCCAAAGTGCTGGGATTACAGGGGTGAGCAACTGCACCCAGCCTCATTTTTATTTTTTTTTTATTTTTTATTTTTTATTTTTTATTTTTTGAGACGGAGTTTCGCTCTTGTTACCCAGGCTGGAGTGCAATGGCGCGATCTCGGCTCACCGCAACCTCCGCCTCCTGGGTTCAGGCAATTCTCCTGCCTCAGCCTCCTGAGTAGCTGGGATTACAGGCACGCGCCACCACGCCCAGCTAGTTTTTTTTTTTTTTTTTTTTGTATTTTTAGTAGAGACGGGGTTTCACCATGTTGACCAGGATGGTCTCGATCTCTCGACCTCGTGATCCACCCGCCTCGGCCTCCCAAAGTGCTGGGATTACAGGCTTGAGCCACCGCGCCCGGCTCATTTTTATTTTTTAATATTGCTTTTACATTATCTGAATACTTGAACTGTATCACTGAAAATGAGTCATGATCATGATGGCTGGTTCAAGTATGACAGTGTTTACAACTAATTGATCACAGCTAGTTACAGATTTCTTTGTTCCTTTTCCACTCCCCCTACTTTACTTGACTAGCCTAAAGATATATATATATATATATATTTTTTTTTTTTTTTTTCTTTAGAGACGGGGTTTCACCGTATTGGCCAAGCTGATCTGGAACTCCTGACCTTGTGATCCGCCCGCCTCGGCCTCCCAAAGTGCTGGGATTACAGGCGTGAGCCACCACACCCGGCTAAGATATTTTTTTTAGTTAGTAGAATTTGGTCTTTTTTTTGGTCTCTCTCCCCCTCCCTGCCCACCCCCCCAGTTTTACTTCTCTCTGTAACATGTCATCCCTCAAGAGCAAAACAAATCACAGAAGTTATTTATAAGTAGGAAAGAGAGATGCCTGGCAAGACCCTGGTAATTTGAAAGAAGTGTTTATAGATTAACGAAATGGATGTTAGTTTCACAACTCTCTCTCTCTCAACCTAAGTAGAGGATGTAAAATAATCAATGAGTCATGACACAAACTTTTTTTTTTAAATGTAAGTTTTAAAAATATAAGTACAGCCGGGCGCGGTGGCTCAAGCCTGTAATCCCAGCACTTTGGGAGGCCAAGGCGGGTGGATCACGAGGTCAAGACATCGAGACCATCCTGGTCAACATGGTGAAACCCTGTCTCTACTAAAAATACAAAAAATTAGCTGGGCATGGTGGCACGTGCCTGTAATCCCAGCTACTCAGGAGGCTGAGGCAGTAGAATTGCCTGAACCCAGGAGACGGAGGTTGCGGTGAGCCAAGATTGCACTGTTGCACTCTAGCCTGGGTAACAAGAGTGAAACTCCGTCTCAAAAATATATATATATATATAAGTATAAATGTTGTTTAAAACTTTTATGGAATTAGAGGACATTAAGAAAGTACTGGCCAGGTGCAGTGGCTCACATCTGTAACCCTAGCACTTTGGGAGACCAAGGCAGGCCAACTCCTGACTTGAGGTCAGGAGGTCAAGACCAGCCTGACCAACATGGTGAAACCCCATCTCTACTAAAAAACAAAAAAGAAAGTACTTTGGAGGCCAGGTGTGGTGGCACACACCTGTAGTTCCAGCTACTTGGGAGGCTAAGGCAGGGGGATTGCTTTTTTTTTTTGAGGAGGAGTTTCACTCTTGTTACCCAGGCTGGAGTGCAGTGGCGCGATCTCGGCTCACCACAACCTCCGCCTCCTGGGTTCAGGCAATTCTCCTGCCTCAGCCTCCTGAGTAGCTGGGATTACAGGCACGTGCCACCATGCCCAGCTAATTTTTTGTATTTTTAGTAGCGACGGGGTTTCACCATGTTGACCAGGATGGTCTCTATCTCTTGACCTCGCGATCCACCCGCCTCGGCCTCCCAAAGTGCTGGGATTACAGGCTTGAGCCACTGCACCCGGCCAGGAGGATTGCTTAAGCCCAGAAGTTGGAAGTGAGCCCGGGAAACGGTGAGATCTCATCTCTAAAAATTAAAATTAAAATAAAAGAAGAAAGTCCTTTAAATAGCCTTATGGAGTGATATCTCTGCTTTTTAAAACAATAAATAAATACATTTTTGAGATAGGATCTCGCTGTGTCAACCCGGGCTGGAGTGCAGTGGCAGAATCTTTGCTCACTGCAGCCTCAGTATTCTAAGCTCAGCCAATCCTTCCATCTCAGCCTCCCCAGTAACCAGGACCGCAGTCGCATACCACCATGCCCAGCTAATTTTTAAAATTTTTTGAAGAGATAGGGTCTTGCCATGTTGCCCGGGCTGTTCTTGAACTCCTGAGATTAGAGGCATGAGCCCCAGCATCCAACCTCTGTGCTTTTTTGTCATTGAAATATTTTAATGAAATTTTTAATTAAACAGTGGTGAAGCCAGGCACAGTTGCTTACGCCTGTAATCCCAGCTCTTTTGGAGGCCTCGGTGGGCTGTTCAGCTGAGGTCAGGAGTTCAAGACCAGCCTGGCCAACGTGGTGAAACCCCATCTCTACTAAAAATACAAAAATTAGCTGGGAGTGGTGGCACACGCCTATAATCCCAGCTACTCAGGAGGCTGAGGCAGGAGAATCGCTTGAACCCAGGAGGCTAAGTTTTCAGTGAGCCAAGATTGTGATATTGTACTCCAGTCTGAGCAACAAGAGTAAAACTCCATCTCAAAAAGAAAAAAAAGATATATATATAAAACAATGGTGAATGATTTCAATGCTGTTCATTGATTAAATAGCTGGCAATTTTATATTGATCCCCTCCCCCCCCCATTTTTTTTTTTTTAATTTTCTGGTCTAAGAAAGTTAAAAACCTTCAAATTATTTATTCATAAGTAGTTACTCTTTAAGGAGCAACTACTAATCAAATGTGATCAGTTTTGTTGAGTTGCTGCCAGCCTTAATGTTTCTATGGTAAAGACTAAAATGAAAGAATAATTTGGAGTCACTTCACCATTCCTTTATAATAGTTTTTCTTAAAATTACTGTGAAAATTAGGTTTTGTTTTTAGCCAGCAGTGTCTTAAATCCTGGCAGTTTCTTAACAGATAAGAATTGTTTTAAAGGAATTTTTTCTTAATTATAAAAATAGAAAATAATAAAACTACTTCATCGTTCTTGACTCAGAATTAACCACTGTTAATTGCTGAGTCTTATTTTTCTGTGTGTGTGTGTGTGTATGTGACAGGCATTGTACATAATAAATATAGTATATTTATTATGTTGTAACTCACTTTTTTTTCACCATTCAACTATTTCTGGATAATTTTCCCATATCTTTAAACTTTTTTCACAAATATAATTTCTAATGGCTGCATGTATTTCTGTTCTTCCATCGAGATGACCTTGAGATGAATGCCAAATAGTAAATATTTTAAATTCTACAGGCCCAGTGGTCTCTATTACAAACTACTCAACTCTGCCATTGAACACAGAAGCAGCCTTAAGCATGACAAAAACAAATGAGCATGACTGTTTTAATAAAATTTTATTTATAAAATGGGCATGGGCCAATCCTTGACATAAAACTTCCTAAGCTTATGTTTTGCATCTTATAGAAAAAAAGCGACAATTTGAAATGAAAAGGAAGCTTCACTACAATGAAGGACTTAATATCAAACTAGCTAGACAATTAATTTCAAAAGACCTACATGATGATGATGAAGATGAAGAAATGTTAGAGACTGCAGATGGAGAAAGCATGAATACGGAAGAATCAAATCAAGGTTAGATGTTTTCAAAATGTCACTGAGACTTTTGTAATGCTGTGCCTAGGATCATATACTTTATTTTGCTTTAAACTTGTTAAAAAAAAAAAAAAAGCAGAAAATTTTGCTGAGGTTCACTTTGTAATATCAAATGTTTCTAAAATGTTAACCCCCATGGCCAATTTCAGAATAATAAAGTTGTTACACCCAGAGTTGATTTGATTTTAGACCTTACGTTTTGTTATATGGCTTTTTTTTTATGGTTTACTTGCCTTTAGGTAAGGATGTTTGTCTTCATATTAAGCTATATTTTGTTTTGAATGTTTCAGGTCCTGTTGTATTTGTCATAACGATCTAAAGTTTAAAAAGTTTTAAAGGAAACACATTTTTAGTATGGAAGATTTGTTTTTACATCCCTTTAGTTACAAAATATGTCATATCTTTCCAATGCTGTTTCTTTTGACTGTTGGAATAACAAGTTGTTTGGCTGTTTTTATTTTGTTTTGTTTTAAAGTCTTGGACACCCAGTCCCTGCAGCCTAGCAACTCCTGATCTGTCACAGGAGATAGGTTTTATTTTTTAGGAACTGTTACTCTGGTATCTATTGAAGGTGAATCTTCTGCACCACTAATGAAGATTTTTTTTGTGCCCACTACCTACTCCTTGCACTTACAAACTTCATGCTTTTTAATGGAGGTGTAACTATTTTATTTATGGTGCCTAGAATGGTTAAGTGTTAGGAAAGTATATAATTATTACGATTTTGGTAAGCATAGGATGAAACATGAATAATTCTATGATACAGCTTGATGAATCACTGTCTCATAGTGTCAGGATTACAATACTTTGTTATTCTATAATATGTTTTAGCCTTTTAGTCTATTTCGTATAGCCTTTCATTTCCATTATATATTCTACTGTCTTTTGAACTTATGTTTAACTTGAGCAAACTTCATCTTAAGTAGTAGTGGTTACATGTTTCTCTTCTTTATTTAAAATCTGTTACCTACTTTTATTTTTATTTTTTATTTGTTAAAGAGGCAGAGTGTCACTGTGTTGGCCAGGCTGGTCTTGAACTCCTGGCCTCAAGCATTTCTCCTGCCTCAGTCTCCCAAAGTTCTGATATTACAGCTGTGAGCCACCATGCCCAGCCTGGTTCACCATTTGTAGATTACCTAGCTCCTAATTGCCCTGAGGTCTATGTTTCCCATTTCAGCTATATGTTGATGGTTTCTTTAGTATTGAACTAAATGATTCTTTGATTATAGCTTTTCAGCAACTTTAACTCAAATTTTCAGTATCAGCTCTTTGGAACTAGGAATGCATTTCATTTGCTGCTGGAAATTTGCACCAGTACTGCTATCACTATGCCAGTTTAAAGGTTTTTCGTTGTTGTTGTTTTTTTCTTTTTTTTAAAATAACTAGCATTTTGACCATCTCTGCTTATAAGGTATTACATTTCACACATTTAGTACATAAATATATTTCTTTGTTTAATAGAAAATTAAAATTTTATATTCACTCAGTGCCTGATTTTTCTTCATTGGAGATGAAGTACACCTTTCAAAGGAGTATATCCTGCTTAGCATTATAAAACCCAGAAGAATAGGATAAGACTTAGGGAAATGAGCACCTTATTTATCCCCTACCCTTTTTGGGCCCTTAACATTTTAACAGCTTTTAAAATCTGCAAGTTCTGTAGAACCCATTTGTTTTTGGGCAATCTCAGCCTCTTCCCTTCCCCCTTTTCCCCCCCATTTACACATTTCATTGGAGAAAAATGACATGATGGACTCTGAGGTAATATTTTATAGCTTTGAGGTAATAAATGTAAATCTTTTTATAGCTCTGGATATTTGAGTTGTCATAAACAATTACCTTTCCACTTGTGACTTATAGACATGCTCAGTCTAAAACCTGTTTGTTTTATCAGCAAGTAGACACTTCTGTTCTTTAGAATATTTAGGGGAGTATACAGATTCTTCCATTTCGGTCTAAATCGGCCTACATGAAATATACCTTATTTGTTTTAAATTTTTATATTTGCTTATCATCCATGCTAGTAGAAGAGAACTTCAGCCAGGGTTGACGATATATGACAAATTATGTTGACTTTTCTTTTATCTTTGCAGGGTCTACTGCAGGTGACCAACAGCAAAACAAATCACAAAGTTCATAGAAGAGATCATTCAACACTGCAATTGTTTGTTAGATATAAACCCTGTGACTATAATACATTGCTTCTTGTTCTCCACAATTCATGACCTTAAGTACCAAAATGCATACCAGTTATTATATATTGCCAAGAATTAAATGATAACCCTAGAGACTGATTAGACTGAAAATGCCTAATTGATATATATATTCTTGTGCCTAGTACTTTACCACAAATACAGTGTAATATCGTCAGTCCAAAACTGCATTACTTTTGTAAAAACACTGGTTAATTTGTAAAAGATATTATATAGCTTTTTATGCTTTAGAGGTTAAACAATATCTTTTGGGGGGGAACTAATTTATTTTCATCATTCTTAATGTGGTGGTAGCTCTTAGAAAGTTTGATGATTTGTTGGTTTGGGTTTTTTTTTTTTTTTTTTTTTAATCAAAAGCCAGTTGAACAACAGGATATATAGACTGATAAATATTCAGGCTGAATAATATTTTAACACTTGTCTTCAACTTGATTTGTCTGTTGAAAAGGATTATAAGAGTTACTGTTGCATTTTCTGACCTAATACCTTTAAAATTCCTGTTGCGTTTCTTTGTATTTATAGGGAAAGGACTGAACTTTTTCTCATTGAAACTAGCTTTTTTCCCCCACAAATAAATTATCAGGTTAAACTTGCACTAATGTCTGCTCTGTTTTTTGTTTTTTTTAATGTTTTTGGTACAGTGGGCAGACTTCAGAGCAGTTTTTTTTAAATAAATATTCTAGTAGCTGTCTTAGCATTCCCTTTTTATACCTGTCTTAACCTCCTGTTTTTATTTCCTACTCCCTTCCACGCGTACACACACAATCCTTTACCTGTTAAAGGATCATTAAGGTTGTCAACGCCATTAGGAACCCTTTCTCTTACTCTTCTGTCATTTGCTGCAATGTTGAAATTCTTATTTTGACCATCAATGCCTATTAATTATTTAATACATGAACAAAATAGATTGAGGAGCAGCAGTACTGTAGGTGGGAAATGCAGTTTGATGAATTCCTAACCTCTCTGATTTGCAGCTTGCTAATTAAATTGCTATTTGTTTGGCTTAATTAGACTTAAGAAAACAACTAACTGAGGGGTGTTTTTGTTTTTTGAGGGTTTTTTTTTTTTTTTTTTTTTTTGCATGAGGAGAGAATTATATGTAACCAGTGATATGTTTATTCCTGAATGTACAGACAGAAGTAAGCCTGGACATTTTTAATTAAAAAAACTTCAGTCCCTGCTTTAAGGGAATATGATAATGTATGCTCTGACAAATGTACTTTATTCTTCTAACACAGTAAGAATTACTTGGAATTTTTTTCTGAAACGAAGTTCAGGAAAGCCTGTGTTTCTTGTTTTAGTGATGGTTTCATTTCTAGCCATACAATTCATGGATTGTATACAATTTTTGTTAGTACCAAAATAATCTGTTATATGAACAGACTTCTAAAATAATTTCTGTATATTGTATATATAAGAAGGCTTTTATCGAACAGCTTATCTTCCACTTGCGAGTTTATGGAAATATCAATATGTCAAAATAAATAAAAAGTGGGAGAATTCTTTGCTGTTAGAAGAATGTGCTTATATTTTGATTTTTTAAAATGGGATATAATCAGAGTACTGCTGAACTATAGGTGCAGTATTCTAAACATTTCAGCTAGTATACCACTGATTTAGAAACAAAACTGTTTATCTCTGCTTTCTGAATTTAGAATGTTGGGATTGCCTGTTTAAATCTGTTTTGGGGGATGTAGAGATTGTCTATACATATATGTGCACATGTATTCATACACCCTCTGATTTTGGCTTTCTTGATTTTGAGTTCTTAGAAAGCATCCACATACTCTTTTTTTTTTTTTTTTTTTTTTTTTTTGGTAGAAGTGGCTGTTGTAGAGTGAAGAAAAGGATAAGACTTTAAACAGTTGATTCTTTTTGTGTTTTCTACAAACTATTTTTTGAAATTTAAATCACAAGCAAACTCACTTTGTGGTTTTTAGAAAGTAGATGATAATTTCAGAGGAGTAAGCCATGCCGTTTGCCAAACAGCATGCTCAGTGGGATTTTACGTAGTCAAATGCAGCTGAGAAAAGGAATTTTTAAGTAGTAAGTTGCTAATTGACATGGTATGAACTAGTCAAAATATGAACCATTATGATTCAAGTTAGATATTCTTCTAGAGAGATGGAACTGAATGTTCAGTTCTAGCCAAGGTGGATTTTACTTTCAACTTTTTTGTTTTTATTTTTTGGGGGGGAGGAGGTTTGTTTATTTTGAGATGAAGTTTCACTTTGTCATGCAGGCTGGAGTGCAGTGGTTTGATCTCGGGCTCACTGCAACCTCTGCCGCCCTGGTTCAAGTGATTCTCCTGCCTTAGCTTCCCACATAGCTGGGATTACAGGCTCCTGCCACCATGCCCAGGTAATTTTTGTATTTTTAGTAGAGATGGGGTTTCACCATCTTGGCCAGGCTGGTCTTGAACTCCTGACCTTGTGATCCACCCACCTTGGCCTTCCAAAGTGCTGGGATTCTGAGCCACTGCACCCGGCTTACTTTCAACTTTTTAATCAATATCACTTTCTGTGCTTAACTCTTTGGTGTTAACTTGTCCGTTTTCATTTGTCTAAAATTCTGCAGGGATGACTAAAATTTGACATAATGATATAAATGGATTGTTAAGAGTAACTTTAAGTTGAAGGTTAAAACAAGATCCCGTTTTCCCCATGACTTTCATTTTGTTTACATTTTTCCCTTTAAGTTAGTATACACTACACATACTATAATAAAATGTAATATGACAATTGCCTATGTGTGGATTTTATTTTATTGCTACTCAGCTATCTCAAGACCATAATCCATTGACCAAGTGTTCCGGATACCAGGAGTGGATCTTGGATTACGTTGTGGCAGAGCAATTTGTTTAGTCATAGTAGAAATGATAAGAGCTACCATTTATTGAGGACTTATTACTTGCTGTTGCCCAGCTCTGTGCTCAGTCCCTTACATCTAATCCCCAAAACTGCCTCACAAAGCAAACATTCGTATCTACACTTTATAAGTGAGGAAAATGCTCTTAGCCAACTTACTTATTAATAGTTTTAGTGCCTCACACTTGCTAAATGACAGAATTCAAATCCAAATCTAACAAAATTTCATGGTCTTTATTCATGCTTTTTTAAATGTAGAAAACATTTTAGAAATTGTACCTTGCAAATAAGCTTATATGAATTATTGATACATAACTATGCTTTAGGAATATCATTTTTCAGGTGTTTGAGTTTCTGGGTTTTTTTTTTTTTTAATCTGAAAAATCGGAACTAATTTTGTTTGCCGTTTGTGTGCCTTCTAGGAAAATTGCTCAAAAGCACAAATAGTGGCTGGAGATGAATGCGTGTCATTTGGTTGTGCTCTGCAAGTTTGTTAGCAGGCTGTCAAGCCCAGAAAACTATTTTTTTCATAGAATCCATGTTAGCAAGTCAAGGACCATGCCAGCCTATAAAAACCAACATGAACCTAAACAAGAATTTCCCAGTGTGTTCCATGAAACCCTTATCACTCAAGATGTTCCATGAAAATGATACGATAAATAAGCTTTGCACATACTGTGTACTTTATTCCCCAACCCCCTTGGAGACTTATATACATTATTATCATAATAAAGAGTCTGAGCAGTCCTGCTTATAGGCACCTATTTAAAACTTAGCTTTACCTTTTTCAAACATATTTCACTATAACCACCCCACTTTGTCCCTCAAATAACATCTCAAGTAGGGCAATAGGCTAGGGTCTCTAATATATCAAACTTGGACTTGTTTTTTAAAAAGGAAGAGAATGGTTTATCAGTGAAAGAAGGAAGATGGTAGCAGTAACTGCAGAGTACTGATGGTCTCTATACAGTTTGCCAAACATAAGATTTTAGTTTTTGTAACTTATGCAAGAAACTGCAAAACATATATTTAGGACAGATGAAGGTGTAGTTGTGGTTGGTTACAAGTTGCAGTGGTTTGTACTGATAGAACTATTATTCCAAATACTTGCTGCTCTAAGCCCTTTTCTGGAATGTCTTGTACTCACTATCAACTCTGCATAGCTGGTTGGCAAGAGCACATCCGCTACTCATTAGGAAAATAGAAGAGCAGAAAACACGTGTCTCTGGTCTATGGCTCATACCCACAAACTTGGTTACTCCAGCAAAGTGGTTTTGGGATTTGACTCATCTGGTTTTTTATTTGAGGAATTATTTGGAGGAGGTAATGCTGAGAGTAGGTAAGTGAGGGTGGATTTGGCAAGTGTTTAGTCATGATTTTATCTCAACTGCCCAACCTGAAATTTTCAGTAAAGTCTGCCAAGTGTTTAGCATTTCAGTTCTATTTCCAATGAAAATTGTTGCAATTGGAAGATGACTCCTGTGAATTGTTTCTATCTGTTTAATTGTGTGTGGATTGTGGATTGATGACAGTGTTGACTAGAAATAGAAGAGGAAAGTGCAGGCTGAAACCTTAATATTTGACCTAACTTCTTAAGCAAAGAGGGTTATAAGCAGTTTTTCAGTATGCCTTGTTCTAATAAAATGGTTCAGTCTGAAAAAGTGTTACCGATAGTAGAGCTAGTGAATGTAGGAAGAAAAGTTTAGTTACATTCTTGTTTAGTTAGACTCCTTGGTCTCAGAAGTATCCCTACATGAGCAATTACATGGAGTCAGAATACTATATTTTTATCTCCATATGTAAAAGACACTCCCAATTGAAAAATAAGCAGGCACTTTATTGTAGGGGACTGTGCCAAGCTAAATTGGGAAATATTAACATAAGATTCTTTCCCTGCCTTTAAAGAGTTTCAAGCTTAGGTGTGTAGAGCAGAGAGGGAGAGCGCTGCTTTGCAAGAACAAGGAAGGAATAAGAATACACCCATCCTGGCTGGGCACAGTGGCTAATTCCTGTAATCCCAGCACTTTGGGAGGCCAAAGCCGGTGGATCACGAGGTCAGGAGTTTGAAACCAGCCTGGCCAAGATGGTGAAATCCCGTCTCTACTACAAATACAAAAAAAAAAAAAAAAAAAAATTAGGCACAGTGGCAGGTACCTGTAGTACCAACTACTTGGGAGGGGAGAATCCCTCAAACCCGGGAGGCGGAGTTTGCAGTGAGTCAAGATCACGCCACTGCACTCTAGTCTGGGTGACAGAGCAAGACTCCATCTCAAAAAAAAAAAAAAAAAGAACACACTCATCCTCTGCAGCCATTCTCAGGAGGCCTTTCTGGTAGGTGAGACTGAGAAAAGTAGGTCAGCAAGACATTGCTATTAAGAGTTTTATATGGATTTTTTTAATACCAAATTAAGATCTCTGATATGGTTTGGCTCTGTCCCCACCGAAATCTCACACTGTATTGTAATCCCACGTTGGGGGAGGGACCCAATGGGAGGTGATTGGATCATGGGGGTGGATTTACCCTTGCTGTTGTTGTGATAATGAGTGAGTTCTCAGGAGAGTTGGTTCAAAAGTGTGTAGCACTTAACCCTTTTCTCTCTCTCCAGCCACCATGTGAAGAAGGTGTTTGCTTTCCCTTTGCCTTCCACCATGATTGTAAGTCTCCTGAGGCCGCCCAGTCATGCATGTTAAGCCTGTGGAAATGTGAGTCAATTCAACCTCTTTTCTTCATAAATTGCCCAGTCTCTGATAGTTCTTTATAGCAGTGTGAGAACAGACCAATACAATCTCTATAGTCACCTACCTCAAAATTTTTTCTAAGCAAGATAGAAAGATCTCATGAAAACCAGAAATGTCAGATGATTTTTTTTTAACACCAAAAGATTACTACAAATGTTAGATTTCAGAAGTTAAAGCAGATTTGTGGATTGTTGCCGTCTAAGCTGCTACTGTTTGAATAATCCCTAAATCGATTTACTGGGGGACAAGGGACTGGAGAAGGAAGGGCTGGGTCAAAATCACAATACGGGAGTCCTGCTTTAGCTTGAAACTATCTTAGGAAATGTGCTTTGCTTCACTGATAACATTGAAAAGCAAACTGGTCTGTGCTTCCCCAAATAGGAATGTCTGAGTCTTTGGGTGTATTTTAGAGACAAAGGCTCAGCGTGTTGCCCCAGTTGGACTCAAATCCTGGTTTCAAGTGATCCTCCCACCTCAAGCCTCCCAAGGAGCTGGGACTACAACTACACACAGCTATGCCTAGCTTTTCTTTTTTTTTTTTTTTTTTTTTTTTAGAACAGAGTCTTGCTCTGTTGCCCAGGCTGGAATGCAGTGGTGTGATCTTGGCTCACTGAAACCTCTGCCTCCCACGTTCAAGTGATCCTTCAACCTCAAGCCTCCTGAGTAGCTGGGACTACAGGCACACACAACCACCGTGCCCAGCTAAATTTTTGTATTCTTAGTAGAGATGGAATTTCACCATGTTGGCCAGGCTGGTCTTGAACTCCTGGCCTCAAGTGATCAGCCCACCTCAGCCTCCCAAAGTGCTGGGACTACAGGCATGAACCATTGCACCTGGCCAATGCCCAGCTTTTGAGTGTTAAGTTTCTCGTGGTATATCACAAACTATATAATCCAATTCAGGAACCCAGAATAATATTCTCTATTATTCTAAGCTTCAAGCATTGTTCTGTAGACCTAGAATTTGATATTGTGTAGACTGGATGATTTCTGGATGTATCATAGTTTATCCATTAATCCACTGGAGGACATCTTGTTTGCTTACAAGTTTTGGAATTATGAATAAAGCTGCTATAAACATCTGTGTACAAGTTTTAATGTGTACAGCTTCTTTGGATAAATACCAAGGAGTGCAATTGCTAGATCATATGGTAAGAGTACATTTAGTTTTGTAAGAATCAGCCTGGCGCAGTGGCTCATGCCTATAATCCCAACACTTTTGGAGGCCTAGGTGGGTGGATCGCGAGGTCAAGAGATGGACACCATCCTGGCCAACATGGTTAAACCCCGTCTCTACTAAAAATACAAAAAAACAATTAAGGGGGCGTGCTAGCATGTGGCTGTAGTCCCAGCTACTCGGGAGGCTGAGGTAGGAGAATCTCTTGAACCCAGGAGGCAGAGGTTGCAGTGAGCCAAGATCCCACCACTGCATTCCAGCCTGGAGACAGAATGAGACTCTGTCTCAAAAAAAAGAACCTGGGCCGGGCGCGGTGACTCAAGCCTGTAATCCCAGCACTTTGGGAGGCCGAGGCGGGTGGATCACCTGAGGTCAGGAGTTCAAGACCAGCCTGGCCAACATGGAGAAACCCCGTCTCTACGAAAATACAAAATTAGCCAGGCGTGGTGGTGCGTGCCTGTAATCCCAGCAACTCGGGAGGCTGAGAAAGGAGAATCACTTGAACTCAGGAGGCAGAGGTGGTGGTGAGCTGAGATTGTGCCATTCCACTCCAGCCTGGACAACAAGAGCAAAACTGTCTCAAAAAAAAAAAAAAAGAGTTCTTTGGATAACAGTCCTTTATCACATAAATCTTTTGCAAATATATTCTCCCAGTCTGTGGCTTGTTTTCTTTCTCTTGAATGAATTTTGAGAAACATACTTTGAACACAGCTTTCTTTGTTGCCCAGATACCAGAAAAATAATATTACATATGTTGATGAGATTTTTCTGAAGATTTAAAAATAAGAGAGAAATGTTGATGAGGATGTGGAGAAAAGAAAACCCTTGTAAACTGTTTTTGGGACTATAAATTGGTACAACCATTATGAGAAACCATGTGAAGGTTCTTCAAATAATTAAAAATAGAACTACTATATGATCCAGCAGTTCCATTGCTGGGTATATCCAAAGCAAATGAAACTGGTACGTGGAGGAGATGTAAGTCTCCATCAACAGTCAAATGTATAAAGAAAATGTGGTATATATACACAATTGAATATTATATTCAGCCTTAAAAAGGAAATGCCGTCATTTGCAAGAACATGGGTGAACCTGGAGGACATTATGTTAAGTGAAATAAGTCAGGCACAGAAATACAAATACTCCATGACCTCACTTATGTGTGGAATCTAAAAAAGCCTAACTCAGAAGTAAAGAGTAGAATGGTGGTTACCAGTGGCTGGGGTTTGGGGTTGGAAAGATGTTGATCAAAGGACATAAAATTTCAGTTAGATGAAGGAATAACTTGAGGCAATCCATTGTTAAACATGTTGACTATAGTTAATAATAGTGTTTTGACTGGAGGCAGTGGCTCACCCCTATAATCCCAGTACTCTGGGAGGCTGAGGCAGGAGGATCACTTGAGGCCAGGAGTTCAAGACCAGCCTACGTAACACGGCAAGACCCAGTCTCTAAAACAAAAAATAAAATGAGCTGGGTATGGTGGTTCATGCCTGTAGTTCCAGCTACCCGGGAGGCTGAAGCAGGAGGATTACTTGAGCCTAGGAGGTCAGAGCTGAAGTGGGCTATGATCACGCCACTGCACTGCAGCCTGGGAGACAAAGTGAGACCCTGTCCCTGAAAAAAATAATAATTACTAACAGTGTTTTGTATATTTGAAAATTGCTGAAAAATCAGGTTTTAAATGTTCTTAGGACAAAAAAATAAGTATATGAGGTGATGAATAGTTTGATTTAACTATTCCACAATGTATACACATAAATCAAGAACATGTTATACACCATAAATATATAATTTTTATTTGTTAATTTAAAAAATTAAAATAGAAGGTATACTCTTCTTTTAGATATCTTCTGCATTTTTTATATAAATGCAAGTGAGTAAAAATATAATGACTTTTCTTTCTTTCTTTGTTTTTTTGAGATGGAGTCTTACTCTGTTGCCCAGCATGGAGTGTGGTGGCACAATCTCGGTTCAGTGCAACTTGCACCTCCTGGGTTCAAGTAATTCTCCTGCCTCAGCCTCCCAAGTAGCTGGGATTACAGGCATGCACCACGATGCCTGGCTAATTTTTGTATTTTTAGTAGAGACGGGGTTTCGCCATGTTGATCGAACTCCTGACCTTAAGTGATCCACCCACCTCTGCCTTACAAAGTGTTGGGATTACAGACGTGCGCCACTACACCCAGCTAACTTTTCTTTTTTCTTTTTTTTGAAATGGGCTCACTCTATTACCCAGTCTAGAATGCAGTGGCGCAATCATGGCTCATTGTAGCCTTAATCTCCCAGGCTCAAGTGATCCTCCTGCCTCAATCTCCAGAGTAGCTGGGACCACATGTGCATGCCTAGCTAATTTCTAAAATTTTTTGTAGAGAACTCCTGGCCTCAAGTGATCCTCCTGCCTCAACCTCCCAAAATGCTGATATTATAGGTATGAACTACCATGGTCAACCTACTTCAGTTCTTTTAAATGAAAAGATTCACTTGCTGGATTTACCTATAGTCAGAAGATGTGAATCAACCAATACAAGATATAAGTTTAGAAAATATCTTGAACATTTCAGATACTCTACTAAGTGTATTACATGAATTAGCTCATTTAATCCCCAAAACAATCGGGCTAACATGACAAAGACTTGGTTATATTTAGGGTCCTCTAGATCATTGGTGATCATAGTGAGAGTGTCTTTATTGGCCTTGTGAGGGTGGAAAGCCACATTGCAAGGGCTGAGGAATGAATGGAAGGTGTGGAAAGGGATACTGAATGTATAGGTAGCTTCTTTAAAAAGTTTGGTTGTGAAAGTGAAGACTGAGGCTGGGCACTGTGGCTCATGCCTGTAATCGCAGCACTTTGGAAGGCTGAGGGGGGCAGATCACATGAGGCCAGGAGTTCAAGACTAGCTACTCGGGAAGCTAAGCCGCAAGAATTGCTTGAACCCAGGAGGCGGAGGTTGCAGTGAGCCGACATTGTGCCACTGCACTCCAGCCTGGGTGAAAGAGTGAGACTCTATCACAATTAAAAGTAATAATAATAAATAAAAGGAAAAAATAGAATGAAGACAGAGATAAAATAGACAAGATAGGGCAGGGATTTATATGTTTATAATTGTATTTCAGAAATTCTTTAGTATCAGATATTGGAAGAGAAGGTCCATCTCTTCTATGGAGGACGAGTGCTCCATAGATGATGTTTAAAAATTAATCACCAGTAATGGTTTGAAAAAAGAACCATGAAAGTACCTAACCAATAATCCTGCCTTCTTATTCTTTGAATCAGCTACCTTCTTTTCTGTGCGTTATTCTTTTTCCTATGCTTCTGTAGGCACTAAAGCTCTGCATCTTATACTATGCACATATTAAGTATTTCTTTTTCTTTTTCTTTTTCTTTTTTTTCCAAGATGGAGTCTTGCTCTGTTGCACAGGCTAGAGTGTAGTGGCGTGATCTCAGCTCACTGCAACCTCTGCCTCCCAGGTACAAGCAATTCTCCTGCCTCAGCCTCCCAAGTTGCTGGAATTACAGGTGTGTGCCACCACACCCAGCTAATTTTTGTATTTTTGTAGAGACAGGGTTTCTCCATGTTAGCCAGGCTGGTCTTGAACTCCTGACCTCGTGATCTGTCTGCCTCTGCCTCCCAAAGTGCTGGGATTACAGGTGTGAGCCACCAAGCCTGGCCCTAATGTTAAGTATTTCATAGTGGCATCTTCTCAGCCTGTTTTTTTCCTTAATCCAATGCCTAAAACACATCACTGGTTTATATACTGTAGGTTTAAGAGATCTATATTAATATTTTCCATTATTTTCATGTTATTTGCCTTCAAAAGTTCATCTATTTTTAAACCATTAATTCGTTTCCAAGCAGGTGGCACAACAACTGAAATCTTTTTCAGAGTCAGAGGCTTTGGTATATATTGTTAGAACCGCAAAGTTAATGGTTCTTTGTTCAGACACCTTATTAGCAACAGGCATCGCATCCAAATTTTAGTTATAATACAAATTAAAATAACTACTGATGGCAAAAAAAAAAAAAAAAAGAGCTACTAAAACATTTTAAATCACCACCTCCTATTTTTTGTTAAATGAAATTTTGGACAGTAAAATGGCAGGTCTTGTAGGAAGGTGATATTCCAACGCCCCATTAACAAAACACTTGAGCTCAGAGCTAGACAGCTCAGAGCTAATTTTGGAGCTCAGCAGTCAAAGCAAAAATTTTCAAAGGGATATCTGAGAAAAGGCAAGTCTTAAGTTTATATTATTTTGTTTAAACTCCATGTGTACAAAACTAAACTTAAACTTTTCCCACCTCATTATGCCAGAATTGCAGAGGGGTATCTTTTGTCACCCACACTGTGCACCAAGTCATCTTTGCTGTTCTTCTTGCCCTCATGCCTACCTCTTATAGGCTACTAAGCTCTGTCAATATTACCGTCAAAATGACCCTTGAATCTGTCCTTTGCTAGTCTCTCAGTATCTGCTCTTTCTTTGATCCTTTATTACCTACCCCTCAATTTGTGTTTTTCAGTTCCTTCTCTGTCACCCTTGCTAATCTATATCCAGCCCATTCCTGGATATTATTATCCTTTTAAAGCAAATGTAGGGCCGGGCACAGTGGCTCACGCCTATAATCCCAGCACTTTGGGAGGCTGAGGCGGCTGGATCACGAGGTCAAGAGATCAAGACCATCCTGGTCAACATGGTGAAACCCCGTCTTTACTAAAAATACAAAAAATTAGCTGGGCATGGTGGCGCATGCCTGTAATCCCAGCTACTCAGGAGATTGAGGCAGGAGAATCGCCTGAACCCAGGAGGCGGAGGTTGCGGTGAGCCGAGATCGCGCCATTGCACTCCAGCCTGGGTAACAAGAGTGAAAGTCTGTCTCAAAAAAAAAAAAAAAAAAAAATGTAATCATACACTAAAATATTCCCAGTTTTACCACTTGTGGCTCCTTATAGCTCGCAGGATAAAAATCAAAACTTCATCTACCCTTAGGTCCTTTACGCTGTGGCTCTGGTCCACCTTCCAAGTCATACTCTTTCTGCCCTCTATATGCCCCCTGGGTTTGAGTGAAGCTCAGCTGTTTTTTTTGTCTAATACAGCTCTTGCTTTCTTTCTTTTTCTTTACTCTGAATGCCAACTCTCTAACATTCTGGTACTTTCTGCCTTGCCTTGTAGGTCAAATTCCACCTCCTGCATTATTTTTCACAAGCGATTTTTTCCTTAGAATCACTATTATTTTATGCTTATTCCTCCTGTATCGCATCTGCCACTCTGTGTTGTAATTATGTATACCTGTCCTCTCTTTCCCTGGACTAATCACATCTTGCTCATATATTTTCTAACTCACAGGAAGGTACATGATGAATGTTTAATTATTCTCGGGTCTTGAGATTTAGTAACTAGTGAAGCATTCGTATGTGATTCCAGTCTGTAATGACGGAGCCCTATTGCTCCTCTACCCGGATAATTTTTGTATTTTTGGTAGAGACAGGCTTTGCCGTGTTGCCCAGGCTGGTCTCAAGCTCCTGAGCTCAAGCAATCCACCACCTTGGCCTTCCAAAGTGCTGGAATTACAGGTGTGAGCCACCGCACCCAGCCCCCATTTTTCTACATCTTGTTGACTCTGCCCGCCTGACCCTAAGAGGATTTGTGTTCCTGTCTGATGTAATAATGCCCATTGATTGAGCATCACCTCTGTACCAGAGTCTGTGCATAAGACTTTATTATCTCATGCAATTCTCAACATAACACTGTGAGGTGGGCACTGTTATGCTCCCATTGTACAGATGAGGACACTGAGCCTGGGAGAGGGGAGGACTTGACCAAAACCACAGCCAGTGCTGGGTGCAGTGACTCAAGCCTGTAATACCAGCACTTTGGGAGGCCGAGGCAGGTGGATCACCTGAGGTTAGGAGTTTGAGACCAGCCTGGTCAACATAGTGAAAACCCGTCTCTACTGAAAATACAAAAATTAGCCGGGCATGGTGGTGGGCACCTATAGTTCCAGCTACTTAGGAGGCTGAGGCAGGAGAATCACTTGAACGTGGGAGGTGGAGGTTGCAGTAAGCCAAGATCTCACCACTTTACTCCAGCCTGGGCGAAACAGGAAAACTCTTCAAAAAAAAAAAAGTTACAGCCAGGCAGTGGCAGAGCTGGCCACAGGGACCCATCATTCCCGTAAAATGAGGCTAACCACATTGTTCTCAAGTCAGGGAGTTCATACTTCTATTGTGAAAACTGTTTTATTTATACATTTAATAAATATTTGATCTGTGTACTCTGGGCTCCCTTTAAAGTAGGTTACAAACAAGAACTTGAAATCAAAACCTCAAAAGTTACCTTTCTGAGTTTTGAGGACAGCACAGCTGTGACCATCAAATACTCAGTCCAAGTTCAGGAGATCTGTCGTATAGCATGGTGACCATAATTAATAACAATGTATTGTACACTTGCAAAACAGTAAAAACAAGTGGGTTTTTATACTTGCAAGTATCTAATACATTGCAAATATACAGAAGATCATAAAAAGGATATGTGAGGTGATACATATGTTAATTAGCTTGATTTAGCCATTCCACATACTTCAAAACATGTACACTCTAAGTATACACAATTTTTATTTGTCAATTTTTTTTTTGAGGTGGAGTTTCACTCCTGTTGCCCAGGCTGGAGTGCAATAGTTCAATCTTGGCTCACCGCAATCTCTGCCTCCTGGGTTCAAGCGATTCTCCTGCCTCAGCCTCCAGAGTAGCTGGGATTATAGGCATGCACCACCACACCTATTTTGTATTTGTAGTAGAGATGAGGGTTCTCCATGTTGGTCAGGCTGTTCTTAAACTCCTGACCTCAGGTGATCTGCCCACCTCAGCCTCCCAAAGTACTGGGATTACAGGCATGAGCCACCACACCCGGCCAGCCTGGCCCTTTTATAAACAAATTTATTTTAGAGAGAAAGGGTCTTGCTCTGTCACCCAGGCTGGAGTGCAGTGGCTTGATCATACCTCACTGCAGCCCTGAACTCCTGGGCTCAAGCAGTCCTCCTGCCTCAGCCTCTTGAGTAGCTGGAACTACAGGTATGTACAGGTATGTGCCACCACATCTGGTCATTAAAAAAAAATTGTAAAGCCGGGCGCGGTGGCTCAAGCCTGTAATCCCAGCACTTTGGGAGGCCGAGGCGGGTGGATCACGAGGTCAAGAGATCGAGACCATCCTGGTCAACATGGTGAAACCCCATCTCTACTAAAAATACAAAAATTAGCTGGGCATGGTGGCGCGTGCCTGTAATCCCAGCTACTCAGGAAGCTGAGGCAGGAGAATTGCCTGAACCCAGGAGACGGAGGTTGCGGTGAGCCGAGATCGCGCCATTGCACTCCAGCCTGGGTAACAAGAGCGAAATTCCGTCTCAAAAAAAAAAAAAAAAAATTGTAAAGATTGTGGGGGGAGCGGGGGAGTCTCACTATGTTGCCCAGGCTGGTCTTGAACTCAGCTTCAAGTGACCCTTTGCCTGAGCCTTCCAAAGTGCTAGGATAACAGGTGTGAGCCCCCATGCCTGGCTGCCATTTTGTTTATGATGATCATTTTCCTGCCTTTTTATTGGGTGCAAAAAAAAAATGGTTTTAGTCCCCAGCATCTTACCTGCATCAGGTTCACCAGGGGGCCCCAGCCTGGTGGCTCCCTGCCTCAGGGCAGTGGACTATTCGTCCCTCCCAGATTTCTCTGTAGCACCTGAGAGCACACCCGTATAGTCTGGGATTTCAGAAAAACCATGAGCCCAGGGCTGGGTGTGGTGGCTCATGCCTATAATACCAGCACTTTGGGAGGCTGAGGTGGGTGGATCACGAGATCAAGAGATCAAGATCATCCTGCCAACATGGTAAAACCCCATCTCTACTAAAAATGCAAACATTAGCCAGGCGTGGTGGTGCATGCCTGTAGTCTCAAGATGCTGAGGCAGGAGAATTGCTTGAACCTAGGAGGCAGAGGTTTCAGTGAACCAGTATCATGCCACTGCATCCCAGCCTGGTGACTCCATCTCAAAAAAAAAAAAAAGAACCCAAACAGATTGATCACAGCTTGCAGAGCCCAGGGTCTCCTGCTGTCCTCTGAGAGCAGTGAACTTCCAGAATCTCCCTGCTGGTCCAGGTACTGTGAAGGCTCAGGCCCCACACCCACCCTCTGCCTTCCATCCTGGCAGCTGGGTTGCATAGCAGTACTGCCCAAATGATGCCCCTGCCAGGGCTGATGCTAACGTTCAGACTTCATGGAAGGAAAGGTGTTCTCTTTATTGGTCTGGCTTGGTCTCCTGCACGTCTCTCAGAATACTTCTCTGTGCTTGTGGGCTCAGGGGTTGCATTGGTGGTCACACTGGAGCCTGCCTCTGCTGCCCACCTGGCAGTGGCCTCAGTCAGTCTTCCTGAATCCTGGAAGGCAAAGGCCACAGGATGGGATGAGATTCTGAAAGCAGTCAGGCTTCATCCCCACCATCACCTCAGATGCCCAAGTACCCCTCACAGCTGGCATGATGTAATCATCCCAGAAGCCATGGGTCTCAGTGACCCACAGTCATAGCAGCTACTTTTGTTTTTCTTCGTTACATGGATTAAAGGAGACAGATATTTCCCAGCACAGCCACACAGCCGCTTGGCTTCTCTATTCGGAGGCATAAGGTGTGCACAGAGCTGTCAGTCAAGAAAGACAACATGCTTTCACCCAGCCAAGCCACTCAAGCTGTGTGACTGTGGGCAAGTCACTCCACCTCTCTGAGTAGGCAAGTACAGCCATGGAGAAGATCGCGTTTGGGGAAGTGCCAAGTTCTTTTTTTTTTTTTTTTTTTGAAACGGAGTTTCGCTCTTGTTACCCAGGCTGGAGTGCAATGGCGCGATCTCGGCTCACCGCAACCTCCGCCTCTGGGCTCAGGCAATTCTCCTGCCTCAGCCTACTGAGTAGCTGGGATTACAGGCATGCGCCACCATGCCCAGCTAGTTTTTTGTATTTTTAGTAGAGACGGGGTTTCACCATGTTGACCAGGATGGTCTCGATCTCTCGACCTCGTGATCCACCCGCCTCGGCCTCCCAAAGTGCTGGGATTACAGGCTTGAGCCACCGCGCCCGGCCGGGAAGTGCCAAGTTCTATAAGAGAATGAAGACTAACCAGACCCCTCTTACTTTTCTACTGTTTCACACTTCAGGCCTTTGCATCCATTCCCCACTTGATCTTCACAACACCCTGAAACATCATTGAAAAAAACTGTACCCTTGTGCAGCAGGAAAGTATTACACCCATTTTCCAGAGGGAGGAAACTGAGGCTACACGGCTCATCCAGGGTCACAGAACTAGTAAATTGGCAGAGGTAGGACTAGAACCAGGGTCCTCTGCCTCCAGGCTGTGTTTTTTCCTGTATGCTAAGCCTCTTTCTAAATGAAGACCCTGCTAGGGAGAAAAAGAGTGAACAAAGGAAAACTTTAAAAGTTACCTGTCAGCCTGAACTTCTGGAAGAGAGGGATGAAGCCTTGCAGGACGCTGTGGATACGGTACACTGCTCAGAAGCAAAGAAAAAAGTGAGTTAAGTTTGTGCCCCACAAGGGACACCTGGCCACCACTGGACAAGGGCTAACTCACGAAAACAAAGCTCTCATGGTGGAATTCCAGGCAGCAGCTTAAGCTTAGATAATGGCACTACAGTTATTATTACTAAAAACAACCACCGTGAACAGCAGGAAGAGTGGCAGGAAACTCACTTGCCAAATTCAGTTCCCAACTCCATTAACTAACTCGTTTTCAGTATCTGGCTAGTTCTATTTTACTTGCCACTTTTATATATTTATTTTATAGGCAGAGTCTTACTATGTTGCCCGGGCTGGATGAACTGTGGGCTGAAGCGATCCTCTTGCCCCAATCTCCTGATTAGCTGGAATTACAGATGTGTGCTCTGGGCCCAGCCTGTTTGCCACTGTTACTGTTGCATTGTATGGAGCTGCCCATTTTTCCTACAGGGTTTTGACAGTGACCTCACATTGACCTTGAAAGTGGTCAGGAAGAAAACATAAGCATAAGGAAAAAAAAATTTTTTTTTTTTTTTTTTGAGGCATAGTCTCACTCTGGTTCAGGCTGGAGTGCATGGCACAATCTAGGTTCACTGCAACCTCCGCCTCCCGGGTTCAAGTGATTCTCCTGCCTCAGCCCCAGTAGCTGGGACTACAGGTGCCTGCTACCATGCCCAGCTAATTTATTTTATATTTTTAGTAGAGACGGGGTTTCACCATGTTAGCCAGGATGGTCTTAATCTCCTGACCTTGTGATCCACCCGCCTTGGCCTCCCAAAGTGCCGGGATTACAGGCGTGAGCCACTGCGCCCAGCTGGAAATTTTTTTTTGAAAAGTCTAGATTGTGACTCTCTGGTCCATACTTGATTGAGTATGAAAATGAATATTTCTACCCACCACCTCTCCAAGAGACTCTGTGTGTGTGTGTGTGTGTGTGTGTGTGTGTGTGTGTGTGTGTATGTGTCAGGGGCTCACCTAGTCCGAAGTAGATGCCAACGGTTTCCAGGGAGGCGAAGGTGAGCAGGCCGACCCCAAGAGACATGAACCAGTCTGGAAGGGTAGTGAGGGAGGGAACGGTCAGCCTCCAGGTCATGATGCCTCTGCCCCTCCCCGCCATGTCACCCCCCTGCGTATTCCCCAGGGTGCCTCCCCTCACCTGTGTAAAAGTGATAACACACCAGCAAGGCCCCGATGGCAAAGCACAGGAGGACGAAATGGAAAAACTCATCTGTGAAGGCAGGAGGGGGAATCACTGTCTGCTGCTTTCTCTGTCTTTTTTTTTGGCAGGGCAGACAAGCTCTTGCTCTGTCACCCTGGGTTGGAGTGCAGTTGTGGGATCAGAGCTCATTGCAGCCTTGACGTCCTGAGCTGAAGCAATTCTCCTGCTTCAGCCTCACAAGTAGTGAGGCCTACAGGTGCATGCCATCACACCCAGCTAAGTTTTTAAATTTTTAGTAGAGACAAGGTCTCTCTATGTTGCCCAGGCTGGTCTCAAACTCCTGGCCTCAAGTAATCCTCTCATCTCAGCCTCCCAAAGTATTGGGATTACAGCTGTGAGTCACCATGCCTTGCCCCTCCCCTGCCTTTTTTTTCTATTTTTTAAATACAAAAAGTCTCTGTGTCAAGTACCAGTCTTTCCTTTTGCCACCCCCCCCATCCCCCAACTTCCTCCTGGAAGTCCCCATGGATTCCAGAGCAGGAGGGAGGTCCCTCCTGCTCTCGCTGCTCCTTTCCCAGAAAGGAGCTCAGCTGACCTGTAGCTCCCCATCCTGGCCACAAGGCCTGGAAGCCATTTACCATCTTAGTGACTGTGCATAGGAGAAAGAGCAGAGGACCAGGCCTCAAGCTCAGGCCACGCCACTCAAAAGATGTAAGGGCACTCCCCAAACCTGAACCTCGGTTTTCATATCTGCAAAATGAGAATGATTGTCCCACCCTCTGGAGGTGATGCTGAGCTGAGTAATGTGTAAACTGCAGGGCACACGACAGAGGTGGGCGATGATTACTGCTGTGCTAGGCCACCAGCCACATTTTACCCCCGGAAATCTAGCCAGACAGGAAAAAGCAGCTATGTTTTTGACCAAATTCCTTACCGTCTTTCTTTATATTCAGTCTTCTTAACTGAGAGGCCTCCACTTCTCCTTAGGAACAAGAGAGAGACGAGTGTTTAACTTTGATGCAAGATGGCAGGCGGCATTTCCTCTTCCCTGCCTCACTGAGAATTAATATCCTGGGTATTTCTTCCTGGGTCAGAGGGCACTCACTGCAGGACCTGTCAAGCCAAACTGTGAAGATGGGGATGCTGTCCTTGGAACCCCCACTGACCCCCTCCTCCTTCCTCAGGCCTGAGTCTGCCTTCCATTCCATTTCCCCTGCACTGGAGATCCCCCTTCTGAATCATAGTGACACTGGCTGGTGACAGCATTCCTGCTGGGAATAACCCACCCTCTCAGGCTGTCTGAGGTCCCAACCCATCGTCTGGAATCCAGACCCACTCTGGCTCTCCTATTTGGGCTTGTATATTTACCACTTGGTGGGTCAGAACCTCTCCTTCGGAGTCCTGGAAACAAGAAACTCAACATTAGTGCCCAACCCAGCTTGGGGTACTTAACAGGGGCCTCTACTCTGGGGAAGGCTATAGGTGACCTAAAAATATATCCCCATGGAATTCTGCAGCCCCCAAGGGATCCTTCTCTCTATTGATGACTGGTTGTAATCTCCTTGCGTCTTGCTGGGACACCTTTCCAGGCTCCCCAGGCTCCCTGCTTCATGACGCAGCTTGCCCAGGCTGCTTGACGAGCCTACGCTCAGTGGACCCTGGGCTCCTGCTGCTCACAGCCAGGTACCCCAACAGGAGCTGGCTTTCTTGGGGGAGACTTGATGCCTAGACCAGGCTCAACATGAGCTCCAAAGACCTCGCTCCCCTAACTGGACACTCACCTGATTCCCCAGAGGGTACCACCTCTCCAGGAGCATCTGCGCAGAAAGGAAATCAGTGATCATAAACCCATGATCCTCTGGGGAGGGAGAAGTCACGCTTCAGGGAAGGTGGATTCTGCTCCGAGACTTTCCACTTAATCTAGAGTGGGCCAGGTGGGGAATGGAGCTGGCTGGAAGGTTCCTGTTCCAACTAAAGGGACAACCACGACCCACCAGCCCCAGAAAGCTGCTGTAGGAATGCCTGCCCACTCTGACAAGTCTGTCAATTCCCCATGAAAAGCCAGGTTTTCAGGTAAACTTCCTGAGTATAATGAAGTTTGGCAACTCTTATATTCCATGAATGAAAATGCTATTGCTGTGAGACATGACATTATTTTATGTGCAACTATGTAAGAAAAATCCCTGCCAGGTATAAGTAAGTTGCCAGTGATTTTTTTTAAAAAAATAGAGATAGGGTCTTGCTATGTTGCCCCACCTGGTCTTGAAGTCCTGGGCTCAAGCAATCTGCCCACCTTGACTTCCCAAAGTGCTGGGATTATAGTCACGAACTATGGCGCTTAGCTCTGCCAGTGATTTTTAAGATGCATCTTGGGCTGGGTGCAGTGGCTCACGCCTGTAATCCAGGTGGAGGCCAAGGTGGGCAGATCAGCTGAGGTCAGGAGTTCAAGACCAGCCTGACCAACATGGTGAAACCCCGTCTTTTTAAAATAAATAAATAAAAATAAAAATAAAAGATGCATCTTGATTTCAGAAATATTCAAATGTGAAAAAAAATGTGATATAGAATTGAAGAAATATATTCACATTCATAATTTTATTTTAAAAATTTATTTATTTAGAGACGGGTTCTCTCCCTGTCACCCAGGTTGCAGTCAATGGTGCAATCATGACTCACTGCAGTCTCAAACTCTTGTGCTCAAGTGATCTTCCTGCCTCAGCCACCCAAGTAGCTGGGATTACAGGCGTGAGCCACCATGTCTGACTCTCACAATCATAATTTTATTTATTTACTTATTTATTTATTGGAGACACAGTCTTACTCTGTCACCCAGGCTGGAGTGTAGTGGTGTGATCTCAGCTCACTGTAACCTCCACCTCCCTAGTTCAAGTGATTCTCCTGCCTCAGACTCCTAAGTAGCTGGGATTACAGATGTGTGCCACAACGCCCAGCTAATTTGTATATTTTTAGTAGAGACAGGGTTTTGTCATGTTGGCCAGGCTAGTCTTGAACTCCCAACCTCATGATCTGCCTGTCTTGGCCTTCCAAAGTGCTGGGATTACAGGTGTGAGCCACCGTGCCCAGCCACACAATCATAATTTTAAAAAAGCATTCTGTGTGGGCCAGGTGCAGTGGCTCACACTTGTAATCCCAGCACTTTAGGAGGCCAGGGTGGGTAGATCACTTGAGGCCAGGAGTTTGAGATCAGCCTGAGCAACATGGTAAAACCCTGTCTCTACCAAAAATATAAAAATTAGCTGGGCATGGTGGTACACGCCTGTCGTCCCAGCTTCTCAGGAGGCTAAAGTAGGAGAATCACTTGAGCCCGGGCAGTGGAGGTTGCTGCAAGCTGAGATGGCACCATTTATACTCCAGCCTGAGCAACAGAGGGAGACCTCATCTCAAAACACAAAAAATAAAAAACAAATCTCCCCACTCCGCCAAAAAAAAAAAAAAAATTCTGTGAGCCAGATAGAAAGCATGTGCCCACATGGGCCACCCATTTGCATGTACCTGCTCCAGGCTATCCAGATGCAGGTGATGATACCTGCTGCCTTTTACCCACAGAACTCTGGACTAGACTGGCAACTCCAAGCTCATGCCATCTTGGTGGCTTCCAGACCTACCAGGCTCCGAGCATGTGGTAGCCAAGCTGGCTTGCACACCTTGCTTGATCCATGGCTCCCAGCCTGATTGCTGAGCCACTTGTCTGGGCTGCCGAGGGTGAGTTGAACCCTAAAGACCTGAGCTGCCATCTCTGCATTAATCCAGTCCTGAGTGTCCTTCCCATACCATTCACCATGTGGTTTTTGGTGCCTGTTCTAGTTCCCCGGTGGCCCTCTTATCTTCTTCCCCTCAAGGGCAGACAGGCAATTCCATGATCTTTCTACCATCAGGCCCCAACTTCCGTACGTTTCCTATCCCTCAGGGCAGCCCCAGGACACAAACACCACAAGGGGCACTTAGCATGGGACGATAGGCACTCAGCACACTGAACACCATCTGCAAAGGGACCAGAGGGGCCAATACGGAGATGCAGAGAACACACCAAGGACAACATGAAATGAGACTCAAGCAATGCGATTTACTAAGCACCTCTAATGTCTGGGGGAAAGAAGTCATTCATGAATAAGTGACAGTATCTACATTTCCTACGGTGAATATGAATTAGGTAATAAGAAAAATATTTTATAATATGCATAAATCTCACAGTTTATCTTATTTTATAGCCAGTAGAACCTTTCTTAAATTACTTATGTGATGAACAACTTTTCTAAACCAAGTTATACTTGTTGTTTTTTTTTTAACAAAAAAAGGAAGAAAGGAAAGAAAGAAAGAAAAGGAAGGAAGGAGAAAGAAAGGAAGGACCAGGTGCAGTGACTCACATCTGTAATTCTAGCACTTTGGGAGGCCAGGGTAGGAGGATCACTTGAGCTCAGTAGTTGGAGACCAGCCTGGGCAACATGGCAAAACTTTGTCTCTGTTAAAAACTACAAAAAACTAGCCAGATGTGGTGGCACACACCTATAGTCCCGGCTACTGGGAGATTGAGGTGGCAGGATCACCTGAGCCCAGGAGGCTGAGGCTACAGTGAGTCGTGATCACGCCACTGCACTGTAGCCTGAACAACAGAGAGAGATTCTGTCGCCAAAAAAATAAAAAAATACCCACAATACAGATTACCCAGAGGCAGCCATTGGTTGTATTGGATACACAACAAATGAAGTCTTTTCTTTAGCATATACATAAGGGTTTTCCAGTTTTACTTAGGTTATTACCCGGCATTAGGAGACTATGTAGATTTTGGAAACACTGGATTAAACATAGATATAAAGGCTTTCTTTTTTGGGGGGGGACGAAGTTTTGGTCTTGTTACCCAGGCTGGAGTGCAATGGCGCGATCTCGGCTCACCGCAACCTCCGCCTCCTGGGTTCAGGCAATTCTCCCGCCTCAGCCTCCTGAGTAGCTGGGATTACAGGCATGCGCCACCATGCCCAGCTAATGTTTTTGTATTTTTAGTAGAGACGGGGTTTCACCATGTTGACCAGGATGGTCTCGATCTTTCGACCTCGCGATCCACCCGCCTCAGCCTCCCAAAGTGTTGGGATTGCAGGCGTGAGCCACCGCGCCCGGCCGATATAAAGGCTTTCTTATCTGATAGTGTGCATTTGTCATATTTTTTTTTTTTTTTTTTTTTTTTTGAGACGGAGTTTCGCTCTTGTTACCCAGGCTGGAGTGCAATGGCACGATCTCGGCTCACCGCAGCCTCCGCCTCCTGGGTTCAGGCAATTCTCCTGCCTCAGCCTCCTGAGTAGCTGGGATTATAGGCACGCGCCACCACGCCCCGCTAATTTTTTGTATTTTTAGTAGAGATGGGGTTTCACCTTGTTGACCAGGATGGTCTCGATCTCTTGACCTCGTGATCCACCCGCCTCGGCCTCCCAAAGTGCTGGGATTACAGGCTTGAGCCACCGCGCCCGGCGCATTTGTCATATTCTTTGGCAAAAGAGTTCATTCTACAAGTTCTATTTCACCCTAGTGCCAGGTTGACGCCTCCTCATTGTAGTAATCAGGGCATTGGAAATAATTATACTGTAAAACGGGTATTGTGGAGATCAGATCCTTAATTTTTCATTGTATGTTGAAACAGCTCAGTATTCCAAGAGAGGGGGTACCAAGCATGTCCCATTCTGCTGGTTGAGGAGCTGAGGCCCAGAAAGGTGGGTGACTCTTCATGGTCACCCCGTAAGTCAAGGTTATAGCTCAGAAGGAAATGCAGGATTTCCTCAAGACAGTCTCATGGCGGAAAGTACCCCCACCCCTACCTGCCAATGTTATAACCACCCAACTCGCCACATCCTCTGTATTTGCCTGGGACTTTTCAGCTCATGAAACATCCTCATGACCTGGTTTCTGCCCAGCAAAGCCCTCCTTTCCTTCATCTCTTTTCTCCAAAGCCACTGGGCATCTGATTACCTCCATAGAGTTGAAGCTCATTCTTCAAAATGTCATGCTCCCCATGGCTAGGACCTGGATGGAGACAAACCCCTTAATCAGCACACCCCAAACACAGTGACCCAGGCCTCTTCCATCTCCCATGACTTTGAAGCTTAAGAAGTACCACAGTCCTCGTGCAGGAGGTGAGGTGGGGGGTGGCCTTCAAGAGGCAAGACAGCACAAGTACCTTTCCTTTGCACTCCCTGATGCCCCCAGAACTTCCAGAGGTGACCACATTCAGAAAGCACTCAAGACCTGAGAGGACCCGGACCTTGCTCAAGGTTAATAGAGGGTATCTATTGGGTGCTAGCATGCACCAACACTGTACAAAAAGTGATTTATATTTAATACTTCATTTGCTCCTCACGGACACCCTATGAAGAAGATAGTAGTACCTACTCCACCCATTATACAGATGAGGACACTGAGGCTCAAAAAGATAAATTATTCCTATAATCCAAGCAATTTGGAGGCCAAGGCAGGTGGATCACCTGAGGTCGAGAGTTCAAGACCAGCCTGACCAACATGGTGAAACCCTGTCTTTGTTAAAAAAAAAAAAAAAAAAAAAAAAAAAAAAAAGTTAAATTATTTTCCCAAAGTCACATAGCCAGTAAGTGGCAACACCACCAGGTCTATTGCCTAAGCCTGCATTTCTGATCTCGTTTATGAAATAGAACCCAGAGAAATAGAACCCGGAGCTCAGCTCTAGCCTTATGGGCAGCACTTATTAAACACCTTCTGTGTGCCAGGTTCTATACTAGGCAATTCAGCCCTTTTCCGTGTGTTCTTTCCTTCCTACGAAATTCGTCTTCTTTTGCAAAAATTATTTCCTTCTGGTTGTAAAAATAGAACGTGCTCGGCCGGGCGAGGTGGCTCATGCCTATAATCCCAGCACTTTGGGAGCCTGAGGCAGGTGGATCACCTGAGGTCAAGATCAGCCTGACCAACATGGAGAAACCCCATCTCTACTAAAAATACAAAATTAGCCAGGTGTGGTGGCATATGCCTGTAATCCCAGCTATCGGGAGATTGAGGCAGGAGAATGGCTTGAACCCGGGAGGTAGAGGTTGCGGTGAGCCGAGATTGTGCCGTTGCACTCCAGCCTGGGCAACGAGCAAAACTCTGTCTCAAAAAAATAAAATAAAATAGGCCGGGCGCGGTGGCTCAAGCCTGTAATCCTAGCACTTTGGGAGGCCGAGGCGGGTGGATCACGAGGTCAAGAGATCGAGACCATCCCGGTCAACATGGTGAAACCCCGTCTCTACTAAAAATACAAAAAATTAGCTGGGCATGGTGGCGCGTGCCTGTAATCCCAGCTACTCAGGAGGCTGAGGCAGGAGAATTGCCTGAGCCCAGGAGGCGGAGGTTGCGGTGAGCCGAGATCGCACCATTGCACTCCAACCTGGGTAACAAGAGTGAAACTCCGTCTCAAAAATAAATAAATAAATAAAATAAAATAAAATAAAATAAAATAAAATAAAACATGATCATTGTAAATTATTTGTAGTATTGGACAGTTCAAAAAAGAGAAAATAAAAATCACAATTCTACTACCCTGAGATAACCACTATTAACATTTTGGCATTTTTCCTTTCACTCTTGATTATAACCATATATGTCTGAATTTTTATGAAGCATATATGAGATGGAATTAATTCTATGATTTGGCATCTTTCTTTTTCACTTCAGCGATAGATGAAGAGCAGAGTTGTCACCAGGACAGAGTAAAGCATCATTTATCTAGTCTGCTGCTGTCAGGCTACTTCCTATTTTATCCTGCCGTAAACAATGCTGTGAAGAACATCTTCACACAGGCAGGCTCAGTCCCACTGAGAAACTCAACAGTGAGCAAGTGGGCAAGAGAAAAATGGTAAGGCCAATTGCCTACCGGGTGAGCCGTTCCCGTTGGGGTGTCCAGCCCCCCGTCTCCATCGACGTTTTCCATTTGCTCTGGGGTGCTCATCCTCATCACTGCTGTCTGCAGGGAACAAACACAAGCTGTAGGAGAAGCTCAGCCTGGACTGAGCTGGGAATGCATTTATTCTCATGGCCATTCTCAGAATTTACTTTATGCGAAGAGTGTGGTTTGGTGGGAGGAACTCTGATTTGGGGACTGAGACCCACCACTCACTTTCTTTTTTTTTGTGAGACGGAGTTTCGCCCTTGTTACCCAGGCTGGAGTGCAATGGCGTGATCTCGGCTCACCACAACCTCCACCTCCTGGGCTCAGGCAATTCTCCTGCCTCAGCCTCCTGAGTAGCTGGGATTACAGGCACGTGCCACCATGCCCAGCTAATTTTTGTATTTGTAGTAGAGACGGGGTTTCACCATGTTGACCAGGATGGTCTCGATCTCTTGACCTCGTGATCCACCCGCCTCGGCCTCCCAAAGTGCTGGGATTACAAGCTTGAACCACCATGCCCGGCCTCTCTTTTCTTTATAAATTAAAAAAAAAAAATAGCCATGGCAGAAAGACTCACTGTTCATTGCTATTGTCCCTAGTACCTACCACAAAGACTGGCACATACTTGGTGCTCCGTAAATATTTGTTAAATAAACGTAAGGAATAGATTAATATGTTTTGGGTGGTTATTTCTGGGTAAGAGAGCAAAGGGTGATTTATTTTCCCCTATTTCTTTCCCCTGTATGCTGTGTGTTTTCCACAATGTGCCTATGTATAATCTTTTACAGTTGAAAACAAAACTTCATCTAAAAACAACCGGATTACAACAGGTTACGTGGGAGAGAGGCGCTGGGTGTGACTATGAGCGAGGGTCCTGCATGTGAGGACGGCAGGGCTGCAGTGAGGTGCCCAGGCGTGGGCCCCTGTTGTAACGGGTCACTGTCCAGGCCTGAAAAACAGGCAGTCATGTTCTGGCAGTGTTCCATTTGGCTAATTTCAGCTGGTCCCATGTGTGAGGTAGAGACTCCAGGGCGCCTGGGTGCCAGGGATTATGATCACATGGGAGGCATTTTGGGAGGAGCAGCACTCCTCGAGGGACAACCAGAACCAGAGGACAGAACACTCCTTCCTGCCCAGGGAGGAGAAACAAAGGGACAGGCAGCAGCCCTCTCCCCTGCGCCTGGAAGCCCTTCTTCCAGAGCCAAACCTGGTCTGTGGTGGGCTTTCGTGTTTTCGCATTTTTTTTTTTGTTTGTTTGTTTTTAAATGGGGAGGTAGCTTCCTTTCCAGTGCCACGAGGAGACTCGCTACAAACAGACCCGCGGGGCCATCGACCACTCTCCCGCCTCTGCTGAAATGATCATTGATTCTGTGGCTTTGGGCCTCGGTCTCGGCATTTGCAACATGAGGGCCTAAGACCAGGGCTTTTTTTTTTTTTTTTTTTTTCCTTCCAGCCCAGAGAAACTTTCATCAAATGAAATCTTAAGGCCAAGCCCACGGCATAACATATATCATAGTCCAGGAGCTCTGGCTGAGGAGGGTAGCCTCCCAGATCCCACAAAGACCTGCCATGTTGGCTACTAAGCTCTCATACAGCAGGTCAGTTGGCCTCTGTGCCTCAGTTTTCTTACCTGCAAAATGGGAATGTTATTTGTACCTTCCTTTACGGGTTGCTGTGAGAATTGAGTTATTATAGGCAAATGCTTAGAATAGTTCCCAGCACAGCGTAAGCACTCAATAAATGTGACTGCTTCTACTCCTATAAATTCAGCCTTACATTTTGAATTTAAAAAATACAAATGAAAGAACATTGTACTGTTTCTTGGAGAATAATGTGGTTATTTGTAATCAAGAAGCTATTGGAGGTCAGGTGCAGTGGCTCATGCCTGTAATTCCAGCACTTTGGGAGGCCAAGGCGGGCAGATCACCTGAGGTCAGGAGTTCAAGACCAGCCTGGCCCACATGGAGAAACCCTGTCTCCACTAAAAATACAAAAATCAGTCAGGCACGGTGGCAGGTGCCTATAATCCCAGCTAATTGGGAGGCTGAGGCAGGAGAATCACTTGAGCCCAGGAGGCAGAGGTTGCAGTGAACTGAGATTGCCCCACTGCTGTACTTCAGCCAGTGATAGGGCAAGACTCTGTTAAAAAAAAAAAAAAGGCTTGGCATGGTGGCTCATGCCTGTAATCCCAGCACTTTGGGAGGCTGAGGCAGGCAGATCACGAGGTCAAGAGATTGAGACCATCCTGGCCAACATGGTGAAACCTTGTCTCTACTAAAAAAAAATACAAAAATGAGCTAGGCCTGGTGGCCGGCGCCTGTAGTCCCAGCTACTCAGGAGGCTGAGGCAGGAGAATTGCTTGAACCCAGGGGGCAGAGGTTGCAGTAAGCCAAGACCGTGCCACTGCACTCCAGCCTGGCACCTGGCGACAGAATGAGACTCTGTCTCAAAAAAGAAAAAAGATGATTTTGAAGATGTCATTCCTTTAAACCTACTAAAGTACTTATTTGTAGGGAATCAATACTTAGGACCTGATTTGTACAAAAATCCAAAAGACAAAAGCTTTCGTACAAGGACACTCATGAGCATGATCAAGCTGGGAGGGGAAAGATCGTAACACGACAATTATTTTCAGAGCTTTTAGGCCGGGCACGGTGGCTCACGCCTGTAATCCCAGCACTTTGGGAGGCCGAGGCGGGTGGATCACGAGGTCAAGAGATCGAGACCATCCTGGTCAACATGGTGAAACCCTGTCTCTACTAAAAAAAAATACAAAACATTAGCTGGGCATGGTGGCACGTGCCTGTAATCCCAGCTACTCAGGAGGCTGAGGCAGGAGAATTGCTTGAACCCAGGAGGCGGAGGTTGCGGTGAGCCAAGATCGCGCCATTGCACTCCAGCCTGGGTAACGAGTGAAACTCTGTCTCAAAAAAAAAAAAAAAAAAATTAGCTGGGCATGGTGGCGCGTGCCTGTAATCCCAGCTACTCAGGAGGCTGAGGCAGGAGAATTGCCTGAACCCAGGAGGCAGAGGTTGAGGTGAGCCGAGATCGCGCCATTGCACTCCAGCCTGGGTAACAAGAGCGAAACTCTGTCTCAAAAAAAACAAAAAAACAAAAAAACAGAGCTTTTACTATGGTCTGTGTGCTAAGACTTCACCTGTATAACAAATTCAATCCTAACAAGAATCCCATGAGGTATTAAGTATTGCTATCATCCCCATCTTATAGAAGAGGGTACTGAGGCAGCCAGGGGTCGAGCAGTTGACCCAAGGACATGTAGCTAGTTAGTGGCAAAGACAGGATTTGAACCTGTAACACATGCTTTGACTATGGCACTGGGGTGTGCCTAATAAACCTAAGTTACTTTACAGGAGATGCAGCTACTCGAGGGGCTGTTTGGTAAACATTAAAAATAGCTACAGAGGTATTCCAGGATAACGTGACAGAAAGCTTGGGATAAGATGGAGAAAATTTTAAATGGAGAACAAATTGCCTGTATGATCAATTATAACTGTGTACATGGAAGCACGTGTAGACAGATGGGCTCTAGAAGAGAATGTGAAGGAACAGTATTGGCGTTTCAAGTACTTCAATGATCTGAAGTATGGGGGGTTGTTTCCCCATGTAAATGTTTTTCTTTTTTCTTTTTTTCTTTTTTTTTTTTGAGACAGAGTTTCGCTCTTGTTACCCAGGCTGGAGTGCAGTGGCGCGATCTCGGCTCACCGCAACCTCCGCCTCCTGGGTTCAGGCAATTCTCCTGCCTCAGCCTCCTGAGTAGCTGGGATTACAGGCACGCGCCACCATGCCCAGCTAATTTTTTGTATTTTTAGTAGAGACGGGGTTTCACCATGTTGACCAGGATGGTCTCGATCTCTGGACCTCGTGATCCACCTGCCTCGGCCTCCCAAAGTGCTGGGATTACAGGCTTGAGCCACCGCGCCCGGCCAATGTTTTTCTTGAATAATATACATATATTTAAATATTTGCTATACCTGAAGAAGAGGAGGAGGAAGAGGAAGAGGAAGATGAGGAGGAAGAGGAAGAAGAGGAAGAAGACTTGTCTCTCTCATACTGTTCTTGGGAAAAGAGTCCAGCCTTCCCATCTTGCTTGTGGAAATCTGTCTCTCCATCTGCAAGGCACACAGAGGCCAGGGGATGAGTGTTTCCCATCCTTCCCACCCCAGGGACCACCCAGCCCTCTCCAGGGTTCTACTTGGACTTGGGGAGCCAAGAAGGACTGGATTATCTTCCCAGACATCTAGGGCCAATGCAACAAGGAGACCAAGGCTCTCAGAGATGCTGGGGCTCAAGGAAGGCTCAGTACAGAGATTTATCTGAATATGGATTCCAGAAAAGGGGTTTCTTTTTTTTTTTTTTTTTTTTTTTTTTTGAGACGGAGTTTCGCTCTTGTTACCCAGGCTGGAGTGCAATGGCACAATCTCGGCTCACCGCAACCTCCGCCTCCTGGGCTCAGGCAATTCTCCTGCCTCAGCCTCCTGAGTAGCTGGGATTACAGGCACGTGCCACCATGCCCAGCTAATTTTTTGCACTTTTAGTAGAGACGGGGTTTCACCATGTTGACCAGGATGGTCTCGATCTCTCGACCTCGTGATCCACCCGCCTCGGCCTCCCAAAGCTGGGATTACAGGCTTGAGCCACCGCGCCCGGCCAGAAAAGGGGTTTATAAGCTTCCTACCCTGCCCCAGAGACAGCTAGACTCTGTAGTTGTCAATTTAGGATCCTCTGTAAATTACAGTCAAGATGGTGTGTTATCAAGCCCTAAACCTTCCCATTCCCCATTCTGGGGTCACACAAGACCCTCTCCACCTTCTGGGGGTGCTCCCTAGTGTCAGCCCAAGCCCCAGAGTCTTCTTGAGATTTGGTGAGCAGCTGAGGGTCCCCATCACTAGACAGCACAGGAGGACAGACTGGACCATGCACATGTGTGTGTGGATGTGTGTAAAATGACCACTTCTCCATTTCGACTGTGATTTGAGGCCCTGTGCAACGTGAGCTGAGCAGGGTCTTCTTCTGTCCCTTCTACTTTTGGACTCTACCTCCCATTTGGCTTTGCCCAGAGGATCAGAGAAGGCAAACATACAGTCTAGATCTTCCGTTTCTCCGTGGACTCGACTGTTGTCTTGAGGCTGGGAGGAGGATCCTGAAGTCTCCATGGCTTTCCTTGGAGGAATAACAATAGTCAGTAGTTAATATTACCTTAGTTAGTATCTTAATATATAAAGAGCTTAGCAATTGAATCAGAAAAAGACAAACACTCAACATTCAAAAGAATAAGAAAAATAATTAACAAAAAAATGGTAGTTCTGTTAGCAAACAAGAAGGCCAGGGGCAGTGGAGGGAGGAGAGTCAACGAAGTGGGGAATCAGGGTGGTAGGTATTGACCAGACAACTAGCGGGGGGCAGGGGGCTTCAGGAAGTCAGTTTTTATCTGTGTCTGGAAAGTCAGGTGCAAATCTTTTTCTTTTCTTTTCTTTCTTTCTTTTCTTTTCTTTTTTTTTTTTTTTGTTGTTGTTGTAAAGAGGGTGTCGCTATGTTGCCCAGGCTGGTCTTAAACTCCTGGTCTCAAGCAATTCTCCCACCTTGGCCTCCCAAAGTACCGGGATTACAGGTGTGAGCCACCATGACTAGCCTCGGTACAATTTTGACAGGAATGCATTTGAAGTTGGTGAACCGACTTCAATCACACAAAAAAGGCCAACATCCAGGAATGACCAAGCAAAAAGGCAAGGGAGCCCTGGGCCCCAGCGGGCCTCACACACAGAGAGCCACCTGCCACCTCTGGACAGCTACATGCACAGGAAAGAAGTTTGTTTGTTTGTTTGTTTGTTTTTGAGATGGAGTCTCACTCTGTCACCCAGGCTGGAGTGCAGTGGCACAATCTCGGTTCACAGTAGCCTCCACCTCCTGGTTCAAGTGATTCCCCTGCCTCAGCCTCCCGAGTAGCTGGGACTACAGGCACGCATCACCACACCTGGCTAATTTTTGTATTTTTAGTAGAGATGGGGTTTCACCGTGTTGGCCAGGCTGGTCTCGAACTCCTGACTTCATGACCCGCCCACCTTGGCCTCCCAAAGTGCTAGGATTACAGGTGTGAGCCACTGTGCCTGGCCTACCCTTTTCTAGAAGAAAAATTCCCATTTCTCAAAGCAGAATTCAGCTAGGCATTAGGAAGTCACTAGCCATTAAAATGCATTGATAGCAAGGTGGAATGACTGATAACCAGAAGCCTCCAGGGCAGATTTCTATTTTGAACAGGGCTCTTTGCACACAGCAGGTGACTAGTACATATTCATTGGCTGAGATCATCTCTGATGAAGGCATTTCAGCTAGAGTGGAGGAAGCGTTGTAGACCCATATGGGGGAAAGAGAGCTGCTGGCTGATGTCAGACAGACCGAGGTTCACAAAGTGATGAGCTCTTTTTCCAGTCTCATCTCCATCCTGCTCTGTGTCCTGGCTACACACAGCACTTTTGGCCCGGTCTATTCTTTCCTAATGTCAACATTGCATCTGACCTTCCAGGCACAGGTCAAAACCCACTTCCCTCATGAAGCTCTCTTTCGGTTGCCTAAACAATACCCACCGACTGTATTCCCCACTCCCCTAACCTTCCTCCCTCCACTATCCCTAGGTTTTTTTTTCTTTTTTTGACAAGGTCTCTCTCTATCACCCAGGCTAAAGTGCAGTGGTGTTATCACAGCTCACTGCAGCCTTGAACTCCTGAACTCAAGCAATCCTCCGGCCTCGACCTTGTGAGTAGGTAGGACTACAAGCAGGTACCTCCATCCAGGGTTTGTCTCCTTCACGATATCATGAATGCAGCCCAAGTAGGGACTAAGGCTGATTCATTTCTCTGTCACTCATACCCTGTATAGAGCCAAGAACAAAGGAAAAATGATGATAACAAGCAGCTATAAGTGCCTACTATCTGATAGGCAAGGTTTGAACAGTTAACTTGTGTTAACTAATGTATTCCTCACCACAAACCTAGGAAGGCTCACTAGGCTTGTGCCCATTCTATAGCTCAGAATATTGAGGCACAAAGAACATAAGAATCTTGCCCAGGACCGGCAGGGCATGGTGGCTCATGCCTGTAATGCCAAGACTTTGGGAGGCCGAGGTGGGCAGATCACAAGGTCAGGAGATCGAGACCAGACTGGCCAACATGGCAAAACCCCGTCTCTACTAAAAGTACAAAAAAATAGCTGGGCATGGTGGTGCACCCCTGTAATCCCAGCTACTTGGGAGGCTGAGGCAGGAGAATTGCTTGAACCTGAGAGGCAGAGGTTGCAGTGAGCCGAGATCACGCTACAGCACTCCAGTCTGGTGACAGAGCAAGACTGTCTCAATAGAAAAAGAAAAGGAAACTTGCCCAGGACCACATAGTAAGGGGTTAAGCAAGGGTCGTTGTTGAGCCCATGTTGGGAGACTACAGGAGTAATGCTGGCTGCTCTTCTCAGGACCCCGTCATTGGCACCAGGAAAGACTAACAGTCATCAGAGTGTTATGTAAATATGCTGACTTGGCTTATATTTAGCTACTGCTGGAGCCCTGAGTCATTGTTCTCATAGCCAAGGGAAGTCCCTTGGCTGGTGTTGAGCACAGCGAAGGGGAGGAATGGAACCATCACAGAGGGAGGACCTGACGTGGCTCTGCGTCTCCGTCGAACGTCCTTGTCCATTCCTCCCCCGCCCATTTTTCTTTTTTGCCTTTTTTCTTTCTTCCTTTTCTTTTTCCTTTTTTTTTTTTTTTTTTTTTTTTGACAGGGTCTCACTCTATTACCCAGCTGGAGTGCAGTGGCACGATCACAGCTCTGGGTTCTAGTGATCCTCCCGCCTTAGCCTCCCAAAGAGTTGAGACTATAGGCATTTGCCACCATACCCAGCTAATTTTTTCGTTTTTACATTTTTGTAGAGATGGGTTCTCACTCTGTTGCCCAGGCTGCTCTTGAAATCCTGGGCTCAGATGATCCGCCTCCTTGGCCTTTCAAAGTGCTGAGATGATAGGCATGAGCCACTACACCCGGCCTCCACACAGGTCTTATTTAACACTGGGAGAAACTGAGGCTCAGGTAGAGGAAGAGACTTGTTCAAGGTCTCCCAGCTTATAGATGGACTCAAATCCGACCTCTACCCCAACAGAGAAGCTCATGCCCCAGTTGCCCCCTGGTTAGAGGCCTCTAGCCCCACCTCAAGTGGCCCCCACATCCAAGGCTGATCCTACAAGGAAATGGAATACCTGACTTTCTGGCACTTTTCTCCAAAAAGCCCAGCCCTGCTGAGTCATGGGTGGTGCCAGGGCCTCTGCACCCACCTGTCTTGCTAAACTGGATTTTCCCTTCAGTTGAGCCCAGATTTCCTGAGCTCCTGCTGTCACAGGGCCTGGGCCCAGGGCAGGAAGGCTGTACACTAAGCCATCGCAGCCTCACAGCACTCTTCCCTCCCAGCTCTCCTGACTTTCATACCGCCAGGAGAGAGGCAGGGTGGAGATGACTGTCCTGTTTTACAGACGAGGAAATTGAGGCCCTGAAACGGAGAGGAACTTGCGCGAGGTCAGGAGCCACACAGGAGCAAGGCTGCCTCTTTTACCACATCAGACCAATTCGGTTCAACTTTTATATAACAAATTGTGAGTTGTTTTTCAGTTGCCATGGACCCCCAGATTGACAGTCACCTAACCTGAGCATGCCCAGATGAACCATATATGCAACCACAGGGGGATCCTAAGTGCTCAGACTGAGAAGCAGGGACTGAATTAAGAAGCAGATAGCACATGCCAGGTTCTAGCATCCAATTGGATCAAGCTCTGGCATCACCCCATGGCAGGAGCCAATCAGATCATGTCCCCCACATCATTATGCTTATAAAACCTGCCCAGCTCCCAGCGTGGTGAGACAGATTTGAGTGTTTCCTCCTGTCTCCTTGCTAGCGGACTTGTCATAAAACTTTTCTCAGAAGCCAGTGCCATGGTATTGGCCTCTATGTGCAGTACGTGGTGAGCCCATTGATTGCGTGGTAACAGCTCCAGAACGCTGCCTCTTGGTTCAAGGGTTGCTTGTCTTCCTGGTGTCCCATGTTGGATGAGGGGGCTGAGGCGACTGAAACTGAGTTGGATTTCAACAGGAAGCGAAAGGCATAGTAGGATAAAAGTTTCAGTGGAGAGGATTGGGGGCAGCAGGCAGTTGAAAGGGTAAGAGCTGGAGAGGTTGGAGAAGATCGGCCTGGGCCTTGAATGCCAAGCTAAAGGCGGCCACCTTTTCCTAAGGCATAGACTGTGAGGAACGTGTCTGTGGGCCAGAAAAGCAGGGCAAGCTCAGCTAAACCAGCCCAGTTTGGGAAATGGAGTGGGGGCGCTGGAAGCAGAAACAGCCACTGGAAGGGGAACAGAGTGGACAGAGGGTGGACATTTGCCCAGTTGGCATTAAAGCCCTGTCTTCTGGTGATTAGACAGGATTTTGCTTTAAAGAAATCCAACCCCCACTGGACAATATCTTGGGGGTGGCCCTCAATGTGTCAAGCCCTCCCTGGCTGAGGGGTGGGGACAAGGCCAAGGGCAGAGCCAAGGGGACAATAGTGCTCTCAGTAATCTCCTTCAGCTTCCCAAGCCACCCCAAACAAGCACACGCTCTCATTTCAAACAGACCCTTTCTTGTTTCTGTTTTGTTTTTTGAGACGGGGTGTTGAGATTACAGGCATGAGCCACCGCGCCCAGCCTCAAGCAGATCCTTGTTATGCAATCACAACTCCAAAACAAGTACTCCCCAAAATAATTGCACCCCGTCCCTAAGCCCCTTTGACATGGAATCTGTGGAGTGGTCACTCCCGTCACCCAGGTCAGAACATCAGCCTCTCTTTCCCTGGGAATCTGACTTGTGACATGAGTGACCCAGAGCCCTAATGGCTGGCATGGGTGGTTTGCCCTGAGACAGAGCCCTGAAGAGGCTGATGCTCTCGATCGTGCCCCCTGGTCACAGTCTCTTCCACAATCTGTATTTTTTTTAACCTATTCCCTCTATTCTGTGAGACCCACCCCCACCTCCTTATCTTCCCAGGAAAGTCTTTTTTTGGTAGCCTGAGGTGGCTTTGTGACTTGTAACCAAAGCACTACAGTTGAGACAAACGTCTGGGGAGGGCTCCAGCTTCCTGCAGAGTTCAACAGGGATCATGGCAGAACGGGTCCACAGACTTCACTCCTGCTTCCAGGTTGAGGCTTGGCAGGGTCATTGAGGCCCCCATATGAGGGGCTGGGACTGAACTTCAGGCGGGGTTGGGGACCTCCCGGGTTTCCCCAGCCCCCATCTTTCCCGCATCCTCCGGCACTGTAATCACCCAAAGCAGCAGCTCCCTGATGATCCTGCCCTAGAGACTTGTGCACCTGCTGAGGGTGCGCCTCTTGGACCTGGTTCAGCACCTTACTAGTTTTCTATCACTGTGATAACAAGTACCACCAACTTAGTGGCTTAAACCCACACAAATGATCTCACAGTTCTGCAGGTCAGTGACAGTACAAGACATGGTCTCACGTCCTTAGCCAGGGCGCGATACCGAGAGCTGCCCTGATGAAGCCACCGGAGTCTGGTAGCACCTGCTTCAAGTTAGGCTTTACCACTTCACTTCCCGGCTCCATGAGTTTGGAAAATCCCTTTATCTCTCTAGGCCTCTTATCTCATCTGTAAATTGGGGATAGTGTCTCTGCCTTGCAGGGTTGCTGTGAGGATTGAGATTAAAAGGACTTAGATTCTGAGCTCCCTGGAAGCCAAAACCATGCTTTTCTGGCTTCTGGCTATATTCTAGCCCCTGGCTTGGACAAAATGCTTAATTTTTTTTTTGAGATGGAGTCTCATTCTGCCACCCAGGCTGGAGTGCAGTGGCACAATCTCGACTCACTGTAACCTCCGCCTCCCAGATTCAAGCAATTCTCCCGCCTCAGCCACCAGAGTAGCTGGGACTACAGGCATGCACACCACGCCCAGCTAAGTTTTGTATTTTTAAGAGAGATGGGGTTTGACCATGTTGGCCAGGGTGGTCTCAATCTCTTGACCTCATGATCCACCCGCCTCGGCCTCCCAAAGTGCTGGGATTACAGGTGTGAGCCACCGCACCCGGCCTGACAAAATACTTAATTAAAAGAAGTCACAAAATACTGAACTTCAGAGCTGAAAGGAATAATGTTAGGACCGCGAAGAGCCTTAGTGTCTCCCTGTCACTTTAGAGCATCTTTCACTTTTTTACACCCCTTCTTCTTTCTCACTACTCTCCCCCGGGCCCCCCCCCACCTCCCCACGGATCTTCGGGCTTGGCGGTCTCTCTCCCTCCCCAAGTTGGAAGTCTACAGCGTTGTATCCAGGAGATCAAAACTGAGGCCCAGAAAGGGAAAAGAACTTGCTCAAGACCACGCAGTGAGGAGTGTGGATATGAACTCAGATCTGAGGACAACATCAGAGTGTGAGGGGAACCGTGCAGAGGGAAAGAAAGAAGATGCCCTGGTTTACACCGCCACCGTTTCGTCTAAGTCAGACAGGCGGTTGAACGGTGGGATAACAACTTGCGTTGGCCAGCCAGCTGACTGTATTAGAGGAACTCTCATGAGTCTAGGGGAATCTTATGGCCACTGCATACCCAGGGATGCAGCCAGGACCTGGGGTTGCCCCTGATGAATGTGGAATGGCGCCTAGGCTGAAACAAGCAGGTGAAAAGGGACAAAATCAAGTGTGATACCCAAGTGTCCAAACAGCAGCTGTGCAGGAAGAGGATGGGTGGGCCCTGCTTGATTACATGGAAAGATCTGGGATTTTAAAAGAATAATCTGGAAGGAAAGAAAATAGTACAAGCATCTAGGTTGTTGTCTAGCATATAGTACGTGCACAACCAATGTTTGTTAAAGTGGCAGTATGAACCAACAAGGTGATACAGCTGCAGAGCAAAGCTAGCATAGCCTTAGGTCATATTAACAGAAGCACAGAGTCTACAGTGAAGAAGGTGACCCACATCCCACCATCCCCAATTCTCCATCCCAGGTTTACTCCTGGGTCCTGCACAGAATAAGTTCTGGACAGACCGAGAGAATCTAGAAGATGTAGGATGTCATCAGCACCAGGAAAGAGGACACACTAACAGTCGTCAGAGTGTTATGCAAATATGCTGACTTGGCTTATATTTAGCTACTGCTGGAGCCCTGAGTCATTGTTCTCATAGCCAAGGGAAGTCCCTTGGCTGGTGTTGAGCACAGCGAAGGGGAGGAATGGAACCATCACAGAGGGAGGACCTGACGTGGCTCTGCGTCTCCGTCGAACGTCCTTGTCCATTCCTCCCCCGCCCATTTTTCTTTTTTGCCTTTTTCCTTCCGTCCCTCCCTCCTTCCGTTTTTCCTTCCTTCCTTCCTTCTTTTTGGTTTCTTTCCTTCTTCTTTTCTGGAGACAGGATCGCACTTTGTCAACCAGGCTCAAGTGCCGTGGAGCAAACATGGCTCCCTGGAGCCTTGAAATCTTGGCCTTGGGCAATTCTCCCGCCTCAGCCTCCCAGAGTGTTGGGATTGGCCTTCCAGAGTGTTGTGCTGAGCCAGTGCACCCGGCCTCAACGTATAAAATAACACTCTAAAAGTGACGACAGCGTTGGGGTTGTCCTGAGCACCCTGCCGTCTGAGGTGGCAAGTTGAGGAGCGGCAGGGATTGGTTTAGATGTTCTTAGCTCGGAAACTATTAGTCTCTTAAGCAATTCTCTCCAAAGTGCAGGAGGAAAATACTAGTTTATCTATTTCTGTGTAATTTTTAACTAAAAATAGTTAATAGTATATAGTTTAATCCTGATGTGCATCCTTGGCTCATATGCCAGACACCATGTCATGTCCATTAAGTGGGGCCCCGAGAGGCCAGTGGGGAGCCCCATGAGGCAGACAGGTTGACTGTGGCTATGTCTTCCTGTTCTCTACATTCAGACTATTGCCATACATTGTAGTGTGCAGGTTAATTTGAGGCTCAAGTGATACAGCTTTCACTGAATCAGCCCCCTTATTGTTGACAAATGACTTCAAAGAGTCCCTGCAAAGAAACCACGGATGGAGATAACCCTAATCGTGATAGTACAGACAAGCAACAGGAAGCCTGTGGCCAGACTCATCCCTGCTCTTAGTTTAGCTGGATTAGCGCTTTGGAAAAGGCAGTGGAAAGGAGTCTTACTCATGAAACAATCGTTTCCTGTGTATTCGAGTACCAGAAATAGAAACAAACCCAAACCCAAAATACAAAACAATAACGAGAAACAAATACAAACACAAACACGTTCCTGAAATAATAATGAGATACAATTTGAGAGGTGGCTTTCTATCCACTATCACTGTTGATGAAATTCATTCTGAGACATCAGCTAATGGCCACCACCCTTGTATATACATTTACATATGTATGCGTAGGTATATGCTGGGGGTGCCTGGAGCACTTTTCTTGAGAAGATTATGCAATGAAAAAGTTAGAGAAGCACTGCTCTAGATCCTCAGACCTAGCTAGACACTAGGGGATGCTATTCCTGGTTTGGGGTTTTTGGGGCCTCATCAGAGAATTTGTTTCACTTTTAGGTACAAGGAAAGCTACTAGAGAGGGAGTATGCTCTCCACAAAACTTTTTTGAGGCTCCAGTGACACATTTGAAGATTAATAGGAAGAAACATAAAACTCATAAAAGGCTTTCCCTGGCTCTGATCGGCCTAACTTGGTGTAGTGTCGAGTTAAACACCAAGGCACAGAGGTGGATGCTCAGCTAGACAGAGCCAGCTGGGTCCCTTCTCCCACAGCTGGAATCTCAGTCTCTGTTTCTCTCTCTTTCCCATCTTTCTCCCTCTGTTTCTCCCCACCTCTCTCTCTCTCTGTCTCTCTCTCCCTCTCTCTCTCTCTATCTCTCTCTGTCTCTCTCTCTCTCTCTCACACACACACACACACACAACTGACAATAAGAAACAGAAAGGTGGCATCCAGTACAAGAGCTTGTCAGTTCTCTTGAACATCAGACAGACCTAGATATTCAGTTCCCACCTCTACCCCTCGCTGACTCTGAGACCTGGAGCATGCCACATCCATTCCCAGAGCTTCAGAACCCTTAGTTAGAAAATGGGCATGCCTACAACTCAACAATACGATGACAAATAATCCAGTTTAAAAAGGGACAGAGGATTTGAATAGACATTTCTTGAAAGAAGACACAGAAATAGTCAACAGCACATAGAAAGTTGCTCCCCATCATTAGTCATTAAGGAGGTGTGAATCAAAACCACCATGAGATACCCCTTTCTACCTGCTAGGGGTGCTTACAGTGAGACATACAGACAGTGACAAGTGTTGGTGAGGGCGCAAAGAAACCAGAGCCCTCCGACGTTGCTGGTCAGATTATAAAATGGTGGTCACTTTGGAAAACAGTTTGGCAGCTCCTCAAAAGGTTAAGAAAGATTTGCTACGTGACCCAGCAATTCCAATCCCAAGTATATTCCCAAGAGAATTGAAAACCTCCATCCGTACAAAGACGTGTAATGAATGTTTATAGCAGCATTACACATAACAGCCACAAAGTAGAAACAACCCAGGCCGGGCGCGGTGGCTCACGCCTGTAATCCCAGCACTTTGGGAGGCCGAGGCGGGTGGATCACGAGGTCAAGAGATCGAGACCATCCTGGTCAACATGGTGAAACCCCGTCTCTACTAAAAATACAAAAAAATTAGCTGGGCATGGTGGCGCGTGCCTGTAATCCCAGCTACTCAGGAGGCTGAGGCAGGAGAATTGCCTGAACCCAGGAGGCAGAGGTTGCGGTGAGCCGAGGTCGCGCCATTGCACTCCAGCCTGGGTAACAAGAGCGAAACTCCGTCTCAAAAAAATAAAATAAAAAAATAAAAAAATAAAAAAAGGAAACTAGGTTGACCTGAGGTCTGAAAACCAGGGTGCTCTGAGCAGAGACAGCTGCAGGAGGAGGATGACAGCCTAGGGTTGGGTCATCCCACCTAGGGGGTGGGTGGGGGAGCTCTGAGAGCTCTGCCAAGCCCCCCTCCCCTTGGGCCACACCACCTGCCCCTGAGGCTCTGACTGGCAGCAGGACCCCTCCTCATGGCCCAGCTCTCTCTTTGGCATATCCTCCCCAGGGGCGCCTTTGAGCTGAAGGCAGGGGACAACTAGCTTCTTCCTCCCAAGTCTCCTAGGCCTGGCTGGCAGCCCAGGGCAGCTTCCTCCAGGAGGGGCGGAGAGAGGGGCGGCTGCCTGCAGTCACTGATCGTGGTGCAGAGGCTGAGACATTTGGAGGAACACACCTCTAATCCTAAGCTGTTAGGTTCCGTAATAGCGAGAGTGTGAGGAACCTTCAGAGATCTAGTTGGACCCTTCATTTCACAAGTAGGGAAACTGAGGCTGAGAGAGGTCAAGGATTTTTCTGAAAGTCTTACAGCAAGTTGGTGACAGAATTGGAGCTGGTCACCCACCACAGCCAGGTATAGGCTGGTGGAAGCCTCAAAACCACGCAGGGAGGTGAATATTTGTCATTCATCATCCCCTGAGGTAGAGACAGGTTCTCACCCAGCTAGGAAGATGCGGAGGTGGGATTCAAACCCAGGTCCACCAAGGAATCACACAGTATCAAGCCTATTGAGGACACTCTTTCGATTCCCTTAAAAGCTGACCCTCCACCCCACTGCTCACCCAGCCCCATGTCCCATTACCTGTGGTCCTTCAGCTTGTCTGGGCAGCAAGGGGAGCTCTGTGTAGACTGTGTGGATCCCGGGCTGGTCAGGGGAAGGAGAGGGCACAGGCTGCACCCGTGACAGTGAGGAGGGCGGGATTATCGTGACGTTGCCCCTGGGACCCACTTGCTCACTGGGGTGGCATTCCTTCCTGCTGGTGCTATCAGCCCCAGGCCTTCCTGTCTGACTTGACTCTTCCCTGCAAGGCTGCAGGAGGGGCAGGTGGGGCAGCTACATGCCTGGCCCGCCCCAGGGCCACAGCCATGCCCTCGGACTCCAAGAGGCAGTGAAATGAGGGCAGCTGTGCCACCCTTGGCTGTACCAAGCTCTGGGAAGGAAGGAGGGGGCGTGTCCCAGGTACCCCCTCCACCCACATTGGTGAGCCTGACTCAGGCCCCAGCCATGTGTCCCAACCTGCCCCGTGGGTCCCAGAGGTGAAGGAAGATACTACAATACTCCCAGGAGGCTGAGGTTGGGCAGGGAGCAGGAGAGAAGGCCTGGGGCTCAGGAGGCTGGCAGTGCCTGCTCCTAGGGAAGAAACTATGCTACAGCTAGAGGCGCTTTTGGGGAGCACCCACTTGCCTTTCACAAGTGGGAAAACACAGGCCCCCAGAGAGGCAAGAGGAGCAGTGTCAGACCTCGCACAGCCAAGGGCAGGGCTCCAGCTCAGCCTGCCTCTCACCTCTCATTTATCCAACACCGTGGCAGCAGGACAGGAAACAAGTCCTACCACCGGAGCCCCCAGCCTTGGAGGGAAACAGGCAAGGACCAGGGAGTCGTGGGCTCCCCGGGAGGACTTTCTGGAAGAGGAGTCATCCATACCCTAAGCTCAGGCCCCAAATCTTAGAGGCACTCTTAACACTTTGCTCTCTCACACTCTGTATCTGACCCATCTGGAAAATCCTGTTGGTTCCACCTTCAGGATAGCCTGAATCCAGCCCCTCCTCTCCACTCCTTAACTGTCACCTTGATCCAGCCAGCGTCATCACTGGGTCCCTGCTCCCGCCCTCTCCCCTGAGTATTCCCATCAGCCCGGCAGCCAGGGGGTCCTCTTCAAATCCAGCTCATGTCCCTCCCCACCGAGCACTGCCACGTTCCTACCACACTCAGGGTAAAACCCAAGGTCTTACAAGTTCCCGTGAGATCTGCCCCACACCTCTGGCCCTCTCTGGCCTTGGTTCCTATAACTTCCTCCCTCACTCTGCTCCAGTACCACTGGAACAGCTCCAGTCACCACAGATAGGCTCCCTCCTCAGGGTCTTTGCCTGGGCTGTTCCCTCTGCCTGGAGTCCTCTCCCCCTAGAAAGCCACCTGGCCCCTCCCTCACTTCGGCTCTCTGCTCAAAGCTCACCTTCTGCATGAAGCCTTCTCTGACCACCCTGCTTAAAGTAGTAACTCCGCACCAACCTTCCCTCTCGCTTGCTTCACTGCTCCCCATCTGCTGTACTGTGTATTTTCTTGTTAAGCCTATTCCTCAGTATGTATTGCTTTGCTGCAGGACCTAGGATCATGTCTGACACATAGTAGGTGCTCACTAGAGTCAGGGTCTCTGTTGCCCAGGCTGGAGTGTAGTGGCATGATCATTGCTCCAAACTCCTGGGCTCAAGCCATCCTCCTACCTCTGCCTGCTGAGTAGCTGGGACTACAGGTATACACCACCACACCTGGCTGATTTTTATAATTTTTGTGGAGATAAGGTCTTGCTATATTAGGCTGGTCTTGAACTCCTAGGCTCAAGCGACCCTCCGGTCTCGGTCCCCTAAAGCTCTGGATTACGGGTGTAAGCCCCTGCCTCTGGCCTTCATAAATGTGTTGAATGAATGAGTAACCTGAAAGGTTAGTCCAAGAAGTGTTCCAAAACATTCCATGCAGGGGGAGCCATGTGTATGAGGGCTGAGGGGGGGGAGCACTATCATGTTGAGGAGCTGCAAATAATTCTGCACAGCTAGAGAGTGGGGGCTTTGGGAATGGAGAGGGCAGAAGGGGAAGCAAAAGATGCAGGGCCTCAGCAGCCAGACATCCTGAGAGTGACGGGGAGCCACCTGAGAGGGACGTGACCAAACCTGCGTTTAAGATAACGATTTTGCCTGGGTGCCGTGGCTTATGCCTATAATCCCAGCACTTTGGGAGGCCGAGGCGGGTGAATCACTTGAGTCCAGGAGTTCGAGACCAGCCTGGCCAACGTGGCCAAACTCCATCTCTATTGAATATACAAAAAAATGAGTCTGGTGTGGTGGTGCCTGCCTGTGGTTCCCACTACTTGGGAGGCTGAGGTGTGAGGATCACTTGAGCCTGGGAGATGGAGGTTGCAATAAGCCGAGATCACACCACTGCACTCCAGCCAGGGCAACAGAGTGAGATCTCATCTCAAAAAAAAAAAAAAAAAAAAAAAAAGGTGGAGGGGTGGGGATTTGGCTGCTGCGCTGTGGACTGGTGGGGAAGCTGTGATGATCCAGCATCTGCGTGAGCATGAGCCATGCAGAGGCGATGCGGACTAGGGACAGGGTCATGGGAAGTTTACAGAGCTGCACCATCCAGAACAGTAGCCACCAGCCACATGTGGTTATGGAGCCCTTGACACATGGCTGGTCAGGACTGAGATGTGCTGTGAGTGTAAAATAACACTAAATTTAAAGACTTGGTATGAAAAACGTATGTGTATATATATACACACACTATATATGTATAATAGTTCATTAATAATTTCTGTACTGATTATCTATTAAAATGATATTTGGATATATTATTTTGTAGAGACAGGATCTCGCTCTGTTGCCCAGGCTGGAGTACAGTGGCACAATCATAGCTCCCTGAAACCTTGAACTTGGGTTGAGCGATCCTCCTGCCTCAGCCTCCCATGTAGCTGGGACTACAGGTGTGCACCACCACATCCACTAACTTTTATTTTTTTAAACTTTTTGTAGAGACAGGTTCTGCTGTGTTGTCTAGGCTGGTCTTGAACTCCTGGCTCAAGCAATTCTCCAGCCTCGGGCTCCCAAAGTGCTGGGATTATAGGCATGAGCCACTGCACCTGGTCTGGGTGTATTATTAAAATTAGTTTCACTTGCTTCATTTTACTGTTTTTAACGTAGTTACTGAAACCTTTTTTTGAATTTTAAATTTTCAGTAGCTACAGAATTTCTATATTGAATAATGCCGATTTAAAGGTAGAACTGGCAGGGTTTGGAGCCTGAAGTACTGTGAAGGTGAGGGGGACTCCGGGTCTAATTATTAGTCTCTCTTCTCCAATCGTTCCTTTCCTTTTTTTTTTTTTTTTTTTTTGAGGTGGAGTCTCGCTCTGTCACCAGGTTGGAATGCAGTGGCACAATCTCGGCTCACTGCAACCTCTGCCTTCCAGGTTCAAGCAATTCTCCTACCTCAGCCTCCCAAGTAGCTGGGACTACAGGCGCGTGCCACCACACCCAGCTAATTTTTGTATTTTTAGTAGAGACGGGGTTTTACCAAGTTGGCCAGGATGGTCTCGATCTCTTGACCTCGTGATCTGCCTGCCTCAGCCTCCTAAAGTGCTGAGATTACAGGCATGAACCATCACGACTGGCCATTGCTCCTTTCTAATGAGACCATTGTGGTCCAGAGGGCACAGGGTGAGTGTTCAGCTCAGCATGAGCACACACACTCACACTCATATGTTCAAAGTAAGAACTATCTCGACATAAAATAGGCTGACTGAATAGACAACAAGTTCTCTGTCTCTGAAGGTATGTAAGAAGAAAATTAAGAACCACCATTAAGCAGAGGAAAGGAGGTTGAAATAGATATTTTCAAAATATAGTCCCTGGACCAGCTGCTACAGCATCACCTGGAAATCTTTTAGAAATGCAAATTCTCAGACCCCATCCTAGTCCTGAATCAGAAACTCCAGGAGACGGACCTAGAATCTGTATTTAAACAAGTCCCACTGGACTGGGTAATGTTTCCTGCCACTTAAAGGTATAAATGCCTGGCACAGGCTGGGCATGGTGGCTCACGCCTGTAATCCCAGCACTTTGGAGGCCTGGAAGGCAGGCGGATCACCTGAGGTCAGGAGTTCAAGACCAGTCTGACCTACATGGTGAAACCCTGTCTTAAAAAAAATGCCTGTCACATAGTAGGTGCTCCGAAGAAGCTATTCACTACCTTCTGTTTGCCTCCTATTCTGAAGTTCAGGTACTTCCCTCTATGAGCCTTAGTTTCAAACCTCTCTCAACCTCCTACAGCATCTGGTTGTATGTGAGCTGGTACAGGATGGATGAGCCTCAGGGAGTTTCCGACCTCTTTGCCATAGGCAGATCTCGAGGAAATGACAGAGCTGCTGGAAGCGTAAGGCAGGCCCCAGTTCAGCTACATCCTGAGGTGACCTCATTGTCCTCTGTGTAGGGGGTGATTCATGGGACAACCTCCTACTGTCCTGTGAGCACAGCTGACAGGATGAGGGAGCCAGCTCAGCAGCTGAGCATGGCATCCAGCTTCCCTGCGTTCCAGAACTGCCAGCGGGAGCCTGCCTGACTCAGCAGGCACATGTGCTCTGGAGACAAACAGACAGCTCAGCCTCAGTCTCCCCATCCACAAAAATGGGGAGACACAGCCCCTATCCATGGTGAGAATATTTGCAAAAAGTGGCCAAGGCAGCACCTGGCACACATCAGCCCTTGTTATACCTTGGTGTTCTTGTGATGAGGCCATGGGATCCCTCAGGCTGATCAGAGCTCCCTAGTGACTTCTTGGGTCTGAGAATGATGCCCTGTAGGTGTATGGGGAAAAGAATGTTCACCTACTATGAGCACCCAGGAGCCTGGTTCCTGACATGAGTTTTGTTTGTTTGTTTGTTTGTTTTTTGAGACAAAGTTTCACTGTCGCCCAGGCTGGAGTGCAGTGGCATGATTTCAGCTCACTGTAGCCTCTGTCTCCCGGGTTCAAGTGAATCTCCTGCCTCAGCCTCCCAAGTAGCAAGGATTACAGGTGCCCACCATGCCCAGCTAATTTCTGTGTTTTTAGTAGAGATGGGGGGTCTCACCATGTTAGCCAGGCTGGTCTCAAACTCCTGACTTCAAATGATCCACCCGCCTCAGCCTCCCAAAGTGCTGGAATTACAGGCGTGAGCCACTGCACCCGGCTACATGAGTTTTTATTTAGTCACCAGAAAGATGTCTGTGAGGGCAGCACCTGTCTTAGTCATCTTAAAGCATCTATTAAATGAACTCTAAATCAGAGAGCATTGTGCCCATTTCATGGATGAGAAAAATGAGGTTCAGAAATGTTAAGTGATTTGCTCATGGTCATATGGCTGGGAAGTGGCTGAGTCAGGATTTTCACCCAAGTCTCCCTGACTTGAAACCTGGGAACTTTTTCCATCCCTCCATGGATAAACTCCAAGTTAACTCACAGATTTGGAAGCTCCCACATGTGCCATTTAAATCCATGTTTGAAGTGTTAGCTTCTGGTCCATGTTAGAATCGTTGCAATCTACGGTCTTAGAGAAACAGTGGCTATAGCTGATGCCATTTGAGATGGAGCTTAAAATATTCCTAAATCTAGACTAAGCCTTACTTACTCTGGGTCTCCAGGCCTCAGTTGTTTCACCTGTAAAATGCCCATAATGAAAGCTTGCCAATTAGTCGGGCGTGGCGGCAGGCACCTGTTATCCCAGCTACTTGGGAGGCCGAGGCAGAGAATTGCTTGAACCTGGGAGGCAGAGTTTGCAGTGAGCTAAGATCGTGCCACTGTGCTCCAGCCTAGAGACAGAGAGAGACTCTGTCCAAAAAAAAAAGCAAGCAAGCAAGCTTGCCTTGGCTGAAGGCAGAAAGTTGGATCTGGCGATCCTGAGGGCTCTCCTAACCCTCAGATGCCTGTGTCCCTGCGCCTACTTTGAAAGGCAAGGACTACAGTTAACTTGAAAGGTAAAGTTAATTTAAAGTTAAACTCAGGAGGTGAGTTTACATAGTTTAATATTTATGGGTTTTGTTGTTGTTGTTTTTGAGACGGATTCTCACTGGGTCGCCCAGGCTGGAGTGCAGTGGTGTGACCTCGGTTCACTGCAACCTTAACCTTCCAGTTTCAAGCAATTCTCCTGCCTCAGCTTCTGAGTAGCTGTGATTACAGGCACCTGCCACTATGCCTGACTAATTTTTATATTTTTAGTAGAGACGGGGTATTGCCATGTTGGCCAGTCTGGTCTCAGACTCCTGACCTCAAGTGATCCACCTGCCTTGGCCTCCTAAAGTGCTGGGATTACAGACACGAGCCACTGTACCCGGCCTGAAGTTAAATTTAAAAATAAATATAAAGAGGGAGTGGAGGAAAAGTCAATCCTAGCTTCTTCTGATAAGTGCAAAACTAGTGATTTGTCCTCAACAATCTTCCTATTGCTTTAAGCAGAAAAGTCCTTTTGACAAATATAATTTAAGAAATCTTATCTGGGCTGGGTGTGGTGGCTCACGCCTGTAATCCCAGCATTTTGGGAGGCCGAGGTGGGTGGATCACCAGGTCAGAAGATCGAGACTATCCTGGCCAATATGGTGAAACCCCACCTCTACTAAAAATACAAAAATTACCTGGGCGTGGTGACACATGCCTATAGTCCCAGCTACTCTGGAGGCTGAGACAGAAGAATCGCTTGAACCGAGGAGGCAGCGGTGGGCAGTGAGCTGAGATCAGGACAGTGCACTCCAGCCTGAACAACAAGAGAGAAACTCTGTCCCCACCTCCAAAAAAAAAAAAAAGAGAGACTGCCACACTGTTTTTCTACAGTGTCTGTCCTCTTTTATATTCTCACCAGCAATGTATGAGTGATCTAATTTCTCCACATCCTGTCCAGCGTTTGTCATTGTCACTTTTTATTTTAATCATTCTGATTGGTCTCATTGTGCATTTTGCTAATGGCTAATTATGTTGGCTATCTTTTCATGTTCTTATTCACCATCTATATATATCCTCTTCGATGAAATGTCTGCATATGTCTTTTGCCCATTTTCTAATTGGATTGCTTGTATTTTTGCCAATGAGTGTTGAGTTATTTATGTAAGTCAGATAGTAATCTTTTGTCACTATGTGGTTTGCAAATATTTTCTCCAGTCCGCGGACCACCCTTTGACTATGCTCAACAGTTATTCTCTCGTCTAGTTCACAGGACTCTGAGAGGTCAGCGGAACAGACATTCTTGAGGACAGTTCACAGATGCAGAAACACAGGTCTAGAGGGTAAAAGGACTTTCCCACAGATGCACAAGGAGTTTCGGGGCAGAAGTGGGCTCAGAATCCAGATCTCCTGACCCTTGGCTGAATGATCAGACCACCTTGTGGAAAAAGAGGTCCACCCTTTCCCTCCCTTCTCATCCTAGATACATGCTTACCTCACAGCCACAGCTCTGGTTGAGCTTGCTGAAGCCAGACAAAGGAGAGGAATGTCTGCTCCTGGAAAAGGGCCAGTCTCCAAACAGGACCCTATGTCCAGAAAATAGGCACTTTCCTCCAGGTGAGGGAAGAGCTGACCCTGGAGCAGCTACTACAGAATGAGTTGTGTGGGACACCTTGAAGCCGGGTAGGTTAAGTAACTTGCTTGAGGTCATAGTGATTAAGTAATAAAAGTTGGGGTCAGTTACCAAATATTTGCAATGCCTTCCTGTCAGCCTTGATACTAGCTTCTATATGGGAAGGAAAATAGAGTCATCAGATGTATTCAGTGGGTCCCAGAGGAATAAAAATTTGGCCTCTAGGAAAGCGGGGGGGAAAAGGCTTTCCTTGGAGAAGCAAGTGGGGACAATCATGGTGAGGGAGATGTCCTCTTTCCCTGGGGACTGTGGCATCATTAGAAGAGACAGGAGGAAGTAGCGGGTTGGGAGCTTTGGTCCACTTCTCTATGGTCAAGTATGAGCTCTGAGGTCCTTAGGGTTTGTTTTACCTGCAGATTAGAGTATTGGGGTGAAGAGAGAAATGAAGTAACGTCCCTATCAGATGGGAGTTTATCTGGGCCCTGGGTCTCTACCGGCCTGGCTAGATAGAAATGTTCTCCATTCACAGGGCAAAAGCAGCACAGGCAAGACTCCTCTGAACTCCACTGCTCTGAACAGGGGCCCCAGAAGGTGGTCTCTAAGAGGACGGGAAAACGGGACGAGTAGGGCTGATACCCTGCCCAGCGCTGTTGGTTTTAACAGAGGCGAGGAGGGTCAAAAGCCTGGTCTCATCTTGAGGACCTACTGTGAGCTAGTTTGTGTCCAATATACAGCTGGAACTTTTAGGAAGGAATATGGTGCAGCTCCTGTCTCCATGCCCCTTGTAGCTTGTCCAGGAGGTGTCACAATGACAGACTCAGAGCCAAATGGAACACTAAGGACCATCATTGCCCTTCAGCCAGAGACCACCAGGAGCCACCTATCGTTAAACGAGTTAAAAGAGCTGCACTTTCTGGAGCAGGAGGTGAGAGTGGAGGGATAATAAAATGAGGCTGAGGCTGGGGCAGGGGGCAGGGGCTCACACCTGTAATCCCAACGCTTTGGGAGGCCAAAGCAGAGGAATTAATTCTGGCTAAGAGTTCAAGACCATCCTGGGCAATATAGCGAGACCCTGCCTCTACAAACAATGCAAAAAACAGTAGCATAGAGTGGTGGTGTGTACCTGTAGTCCTAGCTGAGGTGGGAGGCTGAGGCGGGAGGAGTTGGTTATGAAAGGGACTTAGAGGTTACCCCATAGGAGTGGGTGTCCCCAGATCAGCCCCTCTAATTTCTGGTGGTTCATGAGATCATCATACCTGATATTAATAATACTGAATCACCCCTTTCCTGTTGCGAGGCCAGAGCTGCACGAGGCGAGTGTCTCGGACGCCATTTCTGGTTTTCGTCATAAAGACAGACCAGCCCTTCTGCAAAGATGGTCAACGTACCTAAAACCCGAAGAAGCTTCTGTAAGAAGTGTGGCAAGCATCAGCCTCACAAAGTGACACAGTATAAGAAGGGCAAGGATTCCTTGTATGCCCAGGGAAAGAGGCGCTATGATCGGAAGCAGAGTGGCTATGGTGGGCAGACAGAGCCAATTTTCTGGAAGAAGGCTAAGACCACAAAGAAGATTGTGCTCCAGCTGGAATGTGTTGAGCCTAACTGCAGATCCAAGAGGATGCTGGCCATTAAGAGATGCAAGCATTTTGAACTGGGAGGAGATAAGAAGAAAAAGGGCCAAGTGATCCAGTTCTAAACTTTGGGATTTTTTCTTTTAATATTGGAAAGAAAATGTTGAAGCCGTAGAAAAATTACCTGTTAGAAAATAAATACAGTGATATTCTTACAAGAAAAAAATAATAATAATACTGAATCATATAGTCAGAAAGAATTTCCATTTTCTACGTGTCTGGGCCCTTCTGATTAAGAATAACATGGTGTTTATGACTCTAGAGCCAGACAACATTGGTCTGGATCCTGACTCTGTGACTTATCAGCTGTTTGACCTCAGGAAAGTTACTCAGCCTCTCTGAGCTCGAGTTTCCTCATCCATAAAACGGGGATAACAATTGTACCTACCTTATTGGGTTGTTATATTAACTTAGTTCATTTAAACGATATATTGATGACTATTACATCTAAGAGAAGGTCTCCATGTACTGTTAATGTGGTTTTAACATGTCTTGCCCATTTTGAGCCTATACTCAATTTTAATAACGTGAATATGATATCTCAGTGGAGATACATTCTAATTTCCAGCAGACAGTGATATCTGATTAGAATGTAATAATAACTTCTTCCACTTTCCTGGTATTTTGTCTTTTTTTTAATAGTTCAATTTATGGCAGATAATACTGGGTTTCCATCTTGGGTAGTAACAAAGTTTTCTTTAAAAATACATTTTCTGCCGGGCGCGGTGGCTCAAGCCTGTAATCCCAGCACTTTGGGAGGCCAAGGCGGGTGGATCACGAGGTCCAGAGATCGAGACCATCCTGGTCAACATGGTGAAACCCCGTCTCTACTAAAAATACAAAAAATTAGCTGGGCATGGTGGCGTGTGCCTGTAATCCCAGCTACTCAGGAGGCTGAGGCAGGAGAATTGCCTGAACCCAGGAGGCGGAGGTTGCGGTGAGCCGAGATCGCGCCATTTCACTTCAGCCTGGGTAACAAGAGCGAAACTCCGTCTCAAAAAAAAAAAAAAAATACATTTTCTTTAAAAATAAAAAAAATAACAATAATAAAACTAACCACTTTGGAGGCCGAGGTGGGCGGATCACCTGAGGTCGGGAGTTCAAGACCAGCCTGACCAACATGGTGAAACCCCGTCTTAATAAATAAATAAATAAATAAATAAATAAATAATGTTTCCTGTTGGCAGGGGGAGGGAGAGCATCAGGAAGGATAGCTAATGCATGCTGGTCTTCATACCTAGGTGATGGGATTATCTGTGTAGCAAACCACCATGGCACACGTTTACCTACGTAATAGACCTGCACATCCTGCACAGGTACCCCTGAACTGAAAATAAAAGTTGAAGATAAAATAATATTTAAAAAGAAAATAAATTATTTTAAGTAAAGATGTGAATTAAAAATAAAAGTTATAATGTAATATTAAATCTTAAATATTGCTGGGTGTGGTGGCTCACGCCTGTAAATCCCAGCACTTTGGGAGGCTGAGGTAGCAGGATCACCCGAAGTCAGGAGTTTGGGAGACCAGCCTGGCCAACATGGTGAAACCTTATCTCTACTAATAATACAAAATTAGCTGGGCATGGTGGTACGTGCTTGTAATCCCAGCTACTCAGGAGGCTGAAGCAGGAGAATCATTTGAACCTGGCGGGTGGAGGTTGCAGCGAGCCGAGATCACACCACTGCCCTCCAGCCTGGGTGACAGAGCAAGACTGTCTCAAAAACGAAAAACTTAAATATTAAAATATGCAATAAATAATGCAGGTGGTTATAGATGTGGCAAAATTTCTGGAAGTGGTGTAAAATGAAGTTCACGAGCTTCATTGTTGAGAGAAATCCTGTAGAATCCCTGGAGAGGTTTGAGCAGGAACATTCAGACAAGAGCTGCAGTGTAGGAGGCCTGACTTGTGTGGGCCCCAGGCTACTCTAAAACAGACAGGAGGCAGAGAGTCCTCTGTCCTGCCTGGGGCTGAGCAGGGTCAGGGACGGGAGGGAGGGTGAAATTCGGGAAATTTTGTCAATACTCATCTTTCAAACAAATTGCAAATAGACATCTGTGACACAGTCTGAACACTTCGAACATTGAACATTAAGTTATTTAAGGAATTATTTTTAGTTTTGTTAGGTATGACAATGGTCATATGGTGGTATGTGAAAAACAGGTCAGGTGCGGTGGCTCAGGCCTGTAATTCCCACCATCCAGAAATAACCAGTCGATACAGGTGTATATATCTTTCATCTTTTTTCTATCCACAAATACTTACTTTGCTACAAATGTGAGCTTGGTGGTACAGCTGCTTTATGAGGTTCTAGTGCAGGCTTCTCCCAGAAAGATGGGAGGCTGATCCTTCTTGCAGTTTCTCCCTAAGAGAGGAGGGAGCATCTGATGTAGCGGGAGGGTGTAAAGGAACCACACATACTCAGACCATTCACTTAGGTGGGGATTGCTTTCTGCCCTCAGACATCTGGTAGACCAGACATGTCCTCCAATACAGGAGTGCTGAATCAGTAAGACTCGAAGGGCGGGTGTTAAAACCATTTTCTCTAATCACCCTCCTGTCTGCCCTCTGTGTTTCTCAATTGGTTCCACATTGTGGAATGGAAAGGGGCTGTTGTTTATTAACACCCTAAATTGAAATCACCAAATAGTATGAAAAATTTGACATTTTGGCCAGTGTTCTTCTTGACAACTTTTTAAAGGGCTGTATATGTATAAAATTTGTAACATCACCAACATCATCATAAAAAGAAATACTTAAGAATAAGCCTAACAGAATATGTATAAGATCTGTATTTGAAAAACACCCTGAGGAAAGAAATCGAAGATCTAGATGAATGGAAAGATACTGTCTTCATAGGTTGTAAGACTCAATATTGTTAAGATGGCAGTTCTTCCCAATTTGACCTATTGGTTCAACACGATCCCAGTAAAATCCCAGCAATGTATTTTGTAGATTTCCACAAACTGATTCTAAAACTTCCATGGAAAGGCAAAAACCGGAGTGTAGTGGTGTCATCTTGGCTCACTGCAGCCTCTACCTCCCAGGTTCAAGTGATTCTCCTGCCACAGCCTCTCTCGTAGCTGGGATTACAGGCACCTGCCACTGTGCGTGGCCAGTTTTTATATTTTCCGTACAGACAGGGTTTCGCCGTGTCCATGGAAAGGCAAAAGCTAGCACAACACCGAAGAAGAGCAAAGTTAGAGAACTTACACTCGCTGATTACAAGGCTTGCTATAAAGTTATGGTAATCAAGACAGTGTGATATTGACAAAACAAATGACTAGATCAGTGGGACAGAATAGAGAGTCCAGAAACAGATCTATAAAAATATAGTCAAGGCTGGGCATGGTGGCTCACTCCTATAATCCCAACACTTTGGGAGGCCGAGGCAGGAAGATTGCTTGAGGCCAGGAGTTCAAGACCAGCCTTGGCAACAAAATGAGAGCCTCTCATTTCTAAAAGTATTAGAAAAAAAGTATAGTTAACTGATCTTTGACAAAGGAGCAAAGGCAATTCAATGGAGAAATGATAGTCTTTCAACAAATGGTACTAGAAAAATTGTACATTCATATGCAAAAAAAAACAAAAAACAAAAAAACAAAAACCTACGCACAGACCCTATGCCTTCCAAAAAATTAACTCAAAATAAATCGTAGTGCCTGGCATAGTGGCTCACGCCTGTAATGCCAGCATTTTGGGAAGGTGGAAGTGGGTGGATCACTTGAATCTAGGAGTTCAAGACCAGCCTGGCCAATATGGTGAAACCCTGCCTCTACTAAAAACACAAAAATGCCTGAGCCTGTGGTCCCAGCTACTCTGGAAGGTGCAGGTTGCAGTGAGCTGAGGTCATACCACTGCATTCCAGCCCAAGTGACAGAGTGAGAGTCTATCTCAAAAAAAAAAAAAAAAAAAAAAAAAAGAATCATAGACCTAAATGCAAAACGTAAAACTATAAAATGTGTAGAGGAAAATGTAAGAGAAAATCAGTGTGAGCTTGGATTTAGCAATGAGTTTTTAGATATAACATTAAAAGCATGATTCATGAAAGAAAAAAATAAGTTGGACTTTATTAAAAGTAACACGGCCGGGCGCGGTGGCTCAAGCCTGTAATCCCAGCACTTTGGGAGGCGGAGACGGGTGGATCACGAGGTCAAAAGATCGAGACCATCCGGGTCAACATGGTGAAACCCTGTCTCTACTAAAAATACAAAAAATTAGCTGGGCAGGGTGGTGTGTGCCTGTAATCCCAGCTACTCAGGAGGCTGAGGCAGGAGAATTGCCTGAATCCAGGAGGCGGAGGTTGCGGTGAGCTGAGATCGCGCCATTGCACTCCAGCCTGGGTAACGAGAGCGAAACTCCGTCTCAAAAAAAAAAAAAAAAAAAAGTAACACATACTGCTATACCAAGACACTGCTAAGAGAATAGAAAGACAAACCACAGGCTGAGAAGAAATCATTGCAAGTTACATTTCTGGTAAAGGACTTATTTCAAAAAATACATAAATAACTCTTAAAATTCAACAGTAAGAAAACAACCCATTTAATAATGGACAAAGATCTGAACAAATATCTCACCAAAGAAGATATACAGATAGCAAATATGTACATAATAATGTTTAACCTCATTTTTTTTTTTTTTGAGATGGAGTCTCACTATGTCACCCAGGCTAGAGTGCAATGGTGTGATCTCAACTCACTGTAACCTCTGCCAACCTCTGCCTCCTGGGTTTAAGTGATTCTCCTGTCTCAGCTTCAGCTGAGAGTACAGGCACATGCAACCATGCCCATCTAATTTTCATATTTTTATTAGAGGTGGGGTTTCACCATATTGGTCAGGCTGGTCACAAACTCCTGACCTCAGGGGATCCACCTGCCTCAGCCTCCCAAAGTGCTGGGATTACAGGCATGAGCCACCACACCAGGCCAACCTCATTTGTTTTTAGGGAATTGCAAATTAAAACAACAATGAGCAATCACTACACACTTGTTCCAATAGCTAACATCCAAAAGACTGACACCACCAAATGCTGGTAAGGATGTGAAGCAACTGGATTCATTGTTAGTGAGAATGCAAAATGGTACAGTCACTTTGGAATACAGTTTGGCAGTTTCTTATAAGCTTACCATACATATATAAAGCTTACCACACCTTCCAGCCAGCAATCATACTCCTAGGTATTTATGCAACTGATCTGAAACTTACCTCCACCGCAAAAGCCTGCACCTGAATGTTTATAGGAGCTTTATTCAAAATAGCCAAAAACTGGAAGCAACCAAGATGTCTTTGATTGGTGAATGGGTAAACAAACCACAGTACACCCATAAAATGGAATATTCTTCAGCAATAAAAAGAAATGCACTATTGCTGATGATAAACACAGGCAGACATTAGAGCAGTGAAAACAGATTTTATTCAGTAACTACTAACAGCGGGGGGAAAGAGTTAAGCTCCATTCCGATTTGTGCAAAGTTGATTTGGATGTTTAAAGGAGGAATGAGGGAGCCAGGAGAACGGGCCTCTATAGAATCAGAGAAGTGAAAAATTACAAAGGGTTGGTCCGTGCAATTAGGCCAGCTGTGTTTGCTAGCTGGCAGTTACAGAAGTTAGAATTCTATCCTCCCTCAGAGAGTGGGAGACAGAGGCTCTGACATCATGAAATATTCCTGATGATTTTATTTCAAAGGAATGGCTCTCAGGTCCTTGAGAGAAATGCTTCTGAGTTATAAGAGATACATATTCACAATTTTAAGCTGTTTCTAGTAACTACTTTAAGAAAGGGAGGTCAGAGGCTTATCATGAGTTATTGGCGAGAACAGACAGTAAGTTCTTTGGGCAGCTTGAGCTTTCTCAGACAGGCATTTTAATAAGGTCTGGAGTTTTTTCTAGGGAGATATTCTTATGCTTCTAAAAGCCATACTCGAGTTTGGTCAAATCTCTTAGTGCAGGGGTTTGGATGGGCTGTTATATGTCAAGAGTTCTGCGGGTTTGTTTTGTTTTGTTTTTTGAGACAGAGTCTCACTCTGTTGCCCAGGCTGGAGTGCAGTGGCACGATCTCGGCTCACTGCAACCTCTACCTCCCAGGTTCAAGCAATTATCCTGCCTCAGTCTCCCAAGTAACTGGGATTACAGGTGTCCACCACCATGCTTAGCTAATTTTTGTAATTTAGGAGAGATGGGATTTCACCATGTTGGTCAGGCCGGTTTGAACTCTTGACCTCAGGTGATCCACCAGCCTCAGCTTCCCAAAGTGCTAGGATTATAGGTATGAGCCACTGAGCCTGGCCGAGCTCTGCACTTCTCATGGAAAGACATAGATGAATCTTGAATGCATATTACTAAGTAAAAATGTCAGTCTGAAAAGGCTATATACCGTATACTTCTAACTGTATGACATTCTGTAAAAGGCAAAATTGTAGAGACAGCAAAAAGATCAGTTGTTACCAGGGGTTCCAGAAGAAGGCGGGAGAGGTGAATAGATACAGCATAAGGATTTTTTTAGGCTAATGAAGCTATATACAGCAAATATATATGATACTGTAAAAGTGAATTCATAACACTATGCATTTGTCAAAACCCATACAGCATAATGGGTGAATCTTAACGTGCAAAGTTTCTAAAATGTAGGCGGTCAGGGGGTTTCAGGATGGAATGCAGAGTGTGATGAAACAATGCAACTGTATAATAAATGTATGCAACAACCCCACTGAAGGCAGGGTCAGGGAGAAAGATGCCAACCTAAGTAATACAGGCAGACCCCAAAACTGGGGCTCAGCCTAGGAGGGTTCTTGGCTTCATTCAGGAAAGGTTTCAAGAGGAAACCAACAGTGAAAAAAAGCAAGTTTATGAGAGCAACACTGTACAGCAAAATGGTAGCTCCATAGACAGAACAAGGCTGTCTTATAGGCAGAGTGGCCCAGAGTCGTACTCCTGCATTGCTGGCTAGCTCTATTTATACCCACACTCAATTATATGCTGAATAAGGAGTGGGTTATTCACAAAGTTTCTGGAAAAGGGGCAGGGAGTTCCCAGAATCATATAAGGTAACCTCTGGGTCGTTGCCAAGGCAGCATTTGTAAACCATCATGGCACTGGTGGGAGAGCCATGCCAATACAAATAAGCAGTGAGGGTAACTAGAGGCTGCTTTTGTGGCCATCTTGGTCCTAACAAGTTTGGGCTGGCTTCTCTGTAAATCCTATTTAGATAAGCAGGTTTGTGGCAAGAAGTCTTGTTGATCTCCTACCTCAAAAGTAACTTTGGAAATGAATGGAAGCTGCAAAACTAAAGGCACAAGAAGATACACGTAAGCACCATCCGCTAGTCTGTGAAGTTTTTTCTTGTGGGGTACAGGTTAATCATTGTGATATCACTAAGCATATATACCAGAATTGAAGAATAAGTAAATGAATGGCCAGGATTCTCATTGTTGGAGTAGGAGTTATATTGAAACAAGGGAGGAGGCTAGAATCATTCATTGGATAATAGATTCAAGTTGGAGACATCAGTATAAGTTTGTGTTTAGCTTAATAGAGATTCAAATGTTTACATATAGAAATACATATAGAAAAAAAGAAAAAAAAAGAAATACATATAGATATGTGGATATGCATGAATTAGTATACATACATCTATCCCCTTGTCTATCAGCTGAGAGAGTCTACAAGCAATGCCACCCCAGTAGGAACCATTATATCTAACAGCCAGATCTTGATTTCTAATACCATTCTCCAGTGAAAGGAACCAGGCATCCTTGGAGAAATGGCTGATTTTCAGGAAATACGCAAGATGAGCCTGAAGCATCTGGTAATGCCAGCAAATAAGGAAGTGCTCAAACACACACACACGATCAGGGTATGGCAAAGGCACACAGGAACCAACTGAAATGGTTCCTAATGGCCAAAGCTGGAACAATTTGAGAGAAAAAAAAAAGTAAAGGAGTATTGGATCAGAGCTCAAAGTATAAAATATCCATAATTCCATACTTATATAAATATATGATTGAATAAATAAATGGGGGAGAATAGATGAATATCTAGTGCAGAACAATTTCAAGTAATTTATATAGAAAATCTGCTCATAAGGAAGTGGAGCATAACACCCCCCTCCTTAAGTGTGGACTGCACATAGTGACTTTCTTTTGAAAAGTAGACTATGGAAAGCAAGGGAGGGAAAAGGAATAACTTTATAGTGAAGAAACCTGACAAACACTACCCCAGCTAGGTGGGGAAGATTAACACAACAGTGATAATTCATGCTGATAGTATGCATCTCAGTCACGAGATAAGAATGATGCTTTACCTCTGTGGTCTTCCTTGCAGGAGCTCATTATCCTGGTCTAACTATAATAAAAACATCAGACATATCCCAGCTGAAGGTTATTCTATAAAATACCTGAACAGTACTTCTCAAAACGATTAGCATCATCAAGAACAAGAAGGGTCTGAGAAACCGTGATAGGTTTGGTTTTGTGCCCACCTAAATCTCATCTCGAATTGTAATCCCCGTAATCCCCACTTGTCAAGGGCAGGACCAGGTGGAGATAATTGAATCACGGGCGAGGTTTCCACGATGCTGTTCTCGTGATAGTGAGTGAGTTCTCATGAGATCTGATGGTTTTATGAGCGTCCGGCATTTTCCCAGCTTGCACCCACTCTAGCCTGCCATCTTGTGAAGAGGGTGCTTGCTTCTCTTTTGCCCTCCACCACGCTTGTGAGTTTCCTGAGGCCTTCCCAACAACGCAGAACTGTGAGTCAACTAAATCTGCTTCCTTTATAAATTACCCAGTCTCGGGTGTTTCTTCATAGCAGTGTGAGAACAGTCTAATACAAACTCATAACCAAAATGAGCGTAAGGAGACATGACAAGCAAATGTATCCTGGGACCAAAAAAGGATATTAAGTAGCCGGGCACGGTGGTTTATGCCTGTAATCCCAGTATTTTGGGAGGCTGAGGAGGGTGGATCACTTGAGGTCAGGAGTCTGAGACCAGCCTGGCCAACAAGGCAAAACCCCATCTCTACTAAAAAATACAAAAATTAGCCAGGCATGGTGGCACACACCTGTAATCCTAGCTACTTGGGAGACTGAGGCAGGAGAATTGCTTGAACCTAGGAGGCAGAAGTTGCAGTGAGCCAAGATTGTGACGCTGCAGTTCAGCTCGGGTGACAGAGTAAGACTCTGTCTCAAAAACAAACAGAAAAAAGATATGAGGTAAAAACCAAGGCAGCCTGAAAAAAATTTAGTCTTTAGTTAATAATAATGTATCAACAATGGTTCATTAATTGTGACAAATATACCATGTCAACGTAAAATTTTTTTTTTTTTTTTTTTTTAGTAGAGACAGGTGATCCGCCTGCTTTGGACTCCCAAATTCTGGTATTACAGGCATGAGCCACTGCACCTGGCAGAGGAAACTTTTTTTTTTTTTTTTTGAGAAAAAGAATAATAAGAAAAATAAAGAAGAGGAAGAAAGAGAAAGAGGAAGAGGGAGAGAGAATGGGGGTATTGCTTTCCTGCCTGGGCTAGAATGCAGTCTAAATATGGGTATGCCTACAATTGTCCTTAATAATGGAGACACAAAAGAAAATGAGGGAAGAGAGTAACAAACAAGGAGCCAACCAACATTTTCGTTTAAACTTCTAAGTTGATATGATGTGGTACTGATAAGAGTGTATATTTTGTGTAAAGTGGAGAGTTCTATAAATGTCAATTACGTTTACTTGTTCCAGATCTGAGTTCAAGTCCTGGATATCGTTGTTAATTTTCTGTCTCATTGATCTGTCTAATATTAATGTTGAAGTCTCCCACTATTATTGTGTGGGAGTCTAAGTCTCTTTATAAGTCTTGTATGTCTGGGTATTCCTGTATTGGGTGCGTGTATATTTAGGACCTTTAACTCTTCTTGTTGTTGCATTGATTCTTTTATCATTATATAATGTCCTTCTTTGCTTCTTTTGATCTTTGTTGCTTTAAATACTATTTTATCAGAGGCAAAAATTGTAACTTCTGCTTTTTATTTATTTATTTTTGCTCTCTGGTTGGTTGGTAAGTCTCTCTCCATCCTTTGTTTTGAGTCTTTGTGTATCCTTGAATGTGAGATGGGTCTGGATGCAGCATACAGTTTTAGTTTTTTGTCCAAATTGCCTGTCTTTGAATTGAGGAATTTAGTCAATTTAAATTTAGAATTAATAATATATGTGAGTTTAATACTGTCATTTAATATTGGCTGGCTATTTTGCCCATTAGTTGATGTAAATTCTTCATTATATTGATGTTCTTTGCTTTTTGGTATTTTTTAGAAAGGCTGATACTGTTTGTTCCTTTCTATGTGTAGTGGTTCTTTCAGAAGCTCTTGTAAAGCAGGCCTGGTGGTGATGAATTCTCTGAGTGCTTGCTTGTTCACAAAAAACGTTATTTTTCCTTCACTTACGAAGTTTAGTTTGGTTGGATGTGAAATTCTTGGTTGAAAGTTCTTTTCTTTAAGGATGTTGAATATTGGTCCCCACTCTCTTCTGGCTTGTAGGGTTTCTGCTGAGAGATCTGCTGTAAGTCTGATAGGCTTCCCTTTGTGGGTAACCTGACCTTTCTCTCTGGCTGCCCTTAGTATTTTCTCCTTCATTTCAACCCTGGTGAATCTGACGATTATGTGCCTTGGAGTTGCTCTTCTTGAGGAATATCTTTGTGGTGTTCGCTGTATTACCTGGAGCTGAATATTATCCTGCCTTACTAAGTTGGGAAAATTTTCCTGAATAATATCCTGAAGCATATTTTCCAGCTTGGATTCATTCTCTTCGTCACATTCAGGTACACCTATCAAGCGTAGATTAGGTCTTTTCACATAGTCCCATATTTCTTGGAGACTTTGCTCATTCCTTTTTATCCTTTTTTCTCTAATCTTGTCTTCTTGTTTTATTTCATTGAGTTGGTCTTCGACCTCTGATATCCTTTCTTCTGCTTGATCAATTCGGCTGTTAAAACTGGTGCATACTTCACGTAGTTCTTGTATTGTGTTTTTCAGTTCCATCAATTCACTTATATTCCTCTCTAAATTGTGTATTCTTGTTGACATTTCGTCAAACCTTTTTTCAAAGTTCTTAGTTTCTTTAGATTGTGTTAGAACAAGTTCTTTTAATTCACAGAAGTTTCTTATTATCCACATTTTGAAGCCTGCTTCTGTAATTGGAACCCACTCGTTCTCCATCAGGCCTTGTTCCGTTGCTGATGAGGAACTGGGATCCCCCGCTGAGGGAGAGGCGTTCTGATCTTGGGTATTCTCAGCCTTTTTTGACTGTTTTCTTCCCTTCGTTGTAGATTTATCCATCTGTGGCCTTTATAATTACCGTCTTTGTAATTGGGTTTCTGAGTGGACGTCCAACTTATTGATTCTCAGCGCCGAAATCTGAGCAACCCACTGCGCCGACCAAATCAGCGGCGTTAAGATTGATGGTGCTTTTCTGACTCTGTACCAAGAACCGACGCTCTGAGGCGCCGGCAAAGCCGCCTCGCCGGTCACAAGAGTCGCGCTGGTGACCCGTGGGGCTCCTCCGCTGGGAATCTCCTGGTGCGTGAGCAATAAGAATTCATGTGAAGGTATGGCGTCCTCTCGTTCTTTGCGTTTTCAGTGGGAGCTACAATCCCGAGCTGCTAGTGACAGCCATCTTGGATCTCTCTCCGTAAAATTGTTAATATGGGGAACTAGATGTGGAGATACAGGACTCTTTCTACTGTGTTCACAATTTTTCCATAATTCTAAAACTGTTCTAAAATTAAAAGATTATTTTAAGAAATGTGAGGAACAAAGAACTAAAAACTGGATAGAAAAATGGGAGAAGGATGAATAGATCATTCACAAAAAGATAAAAAGGGCCCTCATATATTTGAAAAAAAAAATCAAACTCATAATTAGAGAAATACAAATTAAAACACTGACATACCGTTTCTTACCCATAAGATTGGCAAAGACTAAAATGCATGACAACACATGCATTTGCATAACACACAGGCTGTGGGGAAACACATTTTCCTATATTGCTGGCGAGACTGCAGACTGGTACAGCCCTTCTGGAGGAGAATTTGGCAGTAGCTGAGAGAGCTACAAATGCGTTTACCTTTTGACTTGGCAATCCCTCCCCTTGAAATCTACCTGAAGATAAATAAAAAATATGAGTCCGGGTGTGGTGGCTCACACCTGTAATCCCAGCACTTTGGGAGGCTGAGGTGGGAGGATTGCTTGAGAGGTCAAGTGTGTAGTGAGCTATGATCATGCCACTGCACTCCAGCCTGGGTGACAAAATGAGACCCTGTCTCACAAGAAAAGAAAGAAAATACATATTTATAAGGTTATTCATTGCAGCATTACTTATAACTGCAAAATTTTGGCGAAAACTTAAGTGTCCATAGATAGGAGAGTGGTTGAATAAACTGTGGTATCTCCGACAATGGAGTACCATATGGCTGTAAAAGTGGATGAGATCGAGCCGGGCGCGGTGGCTCAAGCGTGTAATCCCAGCACTTTGGGAGGCCGAGGCGGGTGGATCACGAGGTCGAGAGATCGAGACCATCCTGGTCAACATGGTGAAACCCCGTCTCTACTAAAAATACAAAAAATTAGCTGGGCATGGTGGTGCGTGCCTGTGATCCCAGCTAGGCTAAGGCAGGAGAATTGCCTGAACCCAGGAGGCAGAGGTTGTGGTGAGCCGAGATCGCGCCATTGCACTCCAGCCTGGGTAACAAGAGCGAAACTCCGTCTCAAAAAAAAAAAGAAAAAAAAAGTGGATGAGATCTCTATGAGCTGATACGGGGTGATTTCCATATGCACAGTTAAGGGGAAAGAGGCAAAGTGCCAAAAAGCATCCATGGCATGCTACTGGTCATGTAAGACAGGAGTTATAGGAAAATGCACATTTCTGCTCATTTGTGCAAAAGAAATCTAGGAAAGGTAAATCAGAAATTAAAGAGATTGGCTACCTACAGGGGGTATGTAGGAATGGGGTGACAAGGGAGACATGGGAGCGACATTTCACTGAGTATACCTTTTTGGTTAGCCCTGACTCCAGGAACAATAGTAATGTTTCACATACTCCCCAAATAAATAAACAAACAAACCAAAATACTAGGGAAACCCAAGCGGGTTTATTTGGAATTTTGTTATTTATTTGGAATACAAACACTAGCAAATAAACCTAACTGTATTCCAAATGAATAACAGACCATGCCAAAGGGTCAGAAAAGACAAGGCCTAACTTAACTGGAATACAGAATTTGAACTGGATTCTGTAAGGCAACAGACAGAAAGAACTACATATCAATACTGTACTCTAGTTAGTAAATTTGTTTCTCACTGGAGTATGGGTTAGCAATTCTGCAAGTAGTGTATATTAATACTAGGACTGAACAAAGAAGTAAACATATTGTAGCTAATGAGGACAAGATTTATCACTGTCAAAGAAAGCAGTTACAAATAAGGAAAGATAGAAGGATAGAATGGCCCCTTTGATGTTGGGCCCATTGAAATCAATATAAACTTGTGGTTTTTATAATAGAGATGTATGTGTGTGAGAGTTAGTACACACATGCATGTTTCATAGCTTTGTCTTCTGAGAGGGCCTAGAAGAAATGGTATCTCAGTAGCAGTCAGCATAGCCAGAACCCAGATCTTGGTTTCTAAGTACCACTTTTCAATAAAAGAAACCAGTGTTCCTTAGAAAAGTGGATGGTGATTACAGGGTTGGAAAAGGGCTTATACGATAAGCCTAGAACATCTTTGGTTATAAAAAGAAAAAATGCTCCAAAAAGAATGGGGGCTTATTATTTTTTATTATTATTTATTTATTTATTTATTTTTAGACGGAGTTTCGCTCTTGTTACCCAGGCTGGAGTGCAATGGCGCAATCTTGGCTCACCGCAACCTCCGCTTCCTGGGTTCAGGCAATTCTCCTGCCTCAGCCTCCTGAGTAGCTGGGATTACAGGCACACGCCACCATGCCCAGCTGATTTTTTGTATTTTTAGTAGAGACGGGGTTTCACCATGTCGACCAGGATGGTCTCGATCTCTCGACCTCGTGATCCACCCGCCTCGGCCTCCCAAAGTGCTGGGATTACAGGCTTGAGCCACCGCGCCCGGCTTAATGGGGGCTTATTAAAGGAACACAGGAGCCAAACTGAAGGAGCTCTCAATGGCCAAACCAAGAGCAATCTGAGCAACAAAATAAATAGTAATATTATTGGGTTATAACCCAAAACACAGAATGAATATACATGAAATCACATGTTTACTTATTGATTTTATATTTATTATTTTGAGCTGGAGTCTTGCTCTGTTGCCCAAGCTGGAGTCTTGCTCTGTTGCCCAAGCTGGAGTGCAGTGGAGCAATCTTGGCTCACTGTAACCTCCTCCTTCTGGGTTCAAGCAGTTCTCTTGCCTCAGCCTCCCAAGTAGCTGGGACTAGAGGCACATGCCACCATGCCTGCTAACTTTTTGTATTTTTTTTACTAGAGATGGAGTTTCACCGTGTTGCCTAGGCTGGTTGCGAACTCCTGAGCTTAGGCAATCCACCTACCTTGGCCTCCCAAAGTGCCGGGACTACAGGCGTGAGCAGCTGTGCCTGGTCTATTTATTATTATTATTATTAATTATTATTATTATTATTATTATTATTGGAGATGGAGTTTCGCTCTTGTTACCCAGGCTGGAGTGCAATGGCGCGATCTCGGCTCACCACAACCTCCGCCTGCTGGGTTCAGGCGATTTTCCTGCCTCAGCCTCCTGAGTAGCTGGGACTACAGGCACGCGCCACCATGCCCAGCTAATCTTTTGTATTTTTAGTAGAGATGGGGTTTCACCATATTGACCAGGATGGTCTCAATCTCTTGATCTCATGATCCACCCGCCTCGGCCTCCCAAAGTGCTGGGATTACAAGCTTGAGCCACCGCGCCCGACCCTTATTATTTTTTAATGGAGATGGGGTTTTACCATGTTGCCTAGGCTGGTCTCAAACTCTTGAGCTCAAGTGATCCTCTCGCCTCGACCTCCCAAAGTGCTAGGACTACCGGTATCAGCCACTGTGCCTGGCCAGAGACCACAGATTTAAATAAATAATTGAAAAATAAATAAATGGGGGAGAAATAACCATATCTTCTTTTCAGAAGAATTTCAATTAATAAATGTAGAAGGAAGTTGGGCGCAATGGTGTACTCCTGTAATCCCAGCCATTTGGAAGGCTGAGATGGGAGGATGGCTTAAGCTCAGGAGTTTGAGACCAGCTTGGTCAACACCGCAAAACCCTATCTCTACAAAAAATACAAAAATTAGCTGAGTATGGTGGCACAAGCCTGTAGTCCCAGCTACTTTGGAGTCTGAGGTGGGAGGATCACTTTAAGCCCAGGAGGTTGAGGCTACAGTAAGCGGAGATCTCATTACTGCACTCTAACCTGGCAAAAGCAAGACACCGTCTCAGGAAAAAAAATTTAAAAAGGGAGAGAGAGAAAGAAACAGGGAAATAGAAAAGCACCATTAAGCAGTAATAATCATAAAAGAAAGATACACCAATGGATGCTGAAATTAGTAGGTGGAGTTTTGAGGAGAAATAGAATATTTTGGTCATGTCGAAAGATCTCCAAGATATTTATTTGACACAATTTCTCAGTTTATAAAATGTAAATGCAAATTTACAAAATGTATAAAATTATCAATTACAAAGAGACACATAGCAACTTTATAGTAAACTCAACCAAGACACAGTTTAGCTAAGTGATCAAGATTCATACCAGCAGTAAGAAGACTGAGCGACATCACAAAGCCCTTGCTCTATGCACTGAAGAAAGCATAACACTGTTTATGCCGTGTTCTTGCCAAAAGCTGTAACTTCAATCTAATCACGAGAAAAACCTTAGACAAACCCAGACTGAGGGACATTCTGTAAAACAGCTTTTTAAAAGTGTCAAGGTCATGAAAAACAAGGGAAGGTGGAGGAACAGTCACAGATTGGAAGAGACCTGGAAACTAAATGTAATGAGTAACCCTGGATTGGATCTTTCAACAGAAAAAGGACATGGATGGGAAAATTGAAATCTGAAGAAGGTCCATGGTTTGGTTAATAATAGTGTCATACCGGCCGGGCGCGGTGGCTCAAGCCTGTAATCCCAGCACTTTGGGAGGCCGAGGCGGGTGGATCACGAGGTCCAGAGATCGAGACCATCCTGGTCAACATGGTGAAACCCCGTCTCTACTAAAAAACTACAAAAAATTAGCTGGGCATGGTGGCGCGTGCCTGTAATTCCAGCTACTCAGGAGGCTGAGGCAGGAGAATTGCTTGAACCCAGGAGGTGGAGGTTGCAGTGAGCCGAGATCGCGCCATTGCACTCCAGCCTGGGTAACAAGAGCTAAACTCCGTCTCAAAAAAAAAAAAAATAATAATAATAATAATAGTGTCATACCAATATTAGTGTCCTGGTTTTGATCAGTGTAACGCAGTAATGTAAGGTGTTAACATTAGAAGAAGCAGCTGGGTGAAGGGTATGAGGAAACTCTCTATACTGCTTTGCAACTTTTCAGTAAGTCCAAAAGTATTTCAAAATAAAATGTTTTCTAAAAATCAAGGTATAGGCTGTGTGTGGTGGCTCACACCTGTAATCCCAGCATTTTGGGAGGCCAAGGTGGGTGGATTACTTGAGGCCAGGAGTTCCAGACCAGGCTGGCCAACACGGCAAAACCCTGTCTCTACTAAAAATACAAAAATTAACTAGGTGTGGTGGCACACACCTGTGATCCCAGCTACTCAGGAGGCCGAGGCATGAGAATTGCTTGAACCCGGGAGTGGAGGTTGCAGTGAGCCGAGATCACACCACTGCACTCCAGCCTGGGCGACAGAGTAAGACTCTGTCTTAGAAAAAGAAGAAGAAAAAAAATCAGTGTATGTAGTTTACAGGCAATATACCAAAAACATTAGCATTAAGAAAGACTTAAAAATATGAAGAAAAAAAGCCAGGTAGAGCCTGTTGTGATAGTTTGCACCTGTAATCCCAGCTACCCAGGAGGCTGAGGTGGGAGGATTCCTTGAACCCAGGAGTTTTGAGTCCATCCTGGGGGTAACACAGTGAGACCCCATCCAAAACAAACAAAAAAAAGCCAGTTATATTCTGAACAAGAGAAAGTAGATGTAGCTGTATTTATAATAGAAAAGATAGGCTATCATATTAGATACTGCAGATGTAGAACATTTTCCAAATTGCATAGTGTTCTGTTAGTGCTGGTCTAGAACCCAGGTACCTTCAGAATAACCGGAGTTCAAGCGGCGATGGGGGAGGGGGGCCAATTTAATAAAGATTTCTTTTTTCTTTCTTTCTTTTTTTTTTTTTTTTTTTTGAGGTGGAGTTTCGCTCTTGTTACCCAGGCTGGAGTGCAATGGCGCAATCTCGGCTCACCACAACCTCCGCCTCCTGGGTTCAGGCAATTCTCCTGCCTCAGCCTCCTGAGTAGCTGGGATCACAGGCACGCGCCACCACGCCCAGCTAGTTTTTTGTATTTTTTAGTAGAGACGGGGTTTCACCATGTTGACCAGGATGGTCTCGATCTCTGGACCTCGTGATCCACCCGCCTCGGCCTCCCAAAGTGCTGGGATTACAGGCTTGAGCCACGGTGGCCGGCCTAATAAAGATTTCTTTTATCCTCATCTTATGAGTGAGAAAAGCATAGCACAGAGAGGTTGTTTCATTATCCCAAGGTCACACAGCCAGGAAGCAGCCTAGCAGAGATTTGAAGCCAGGCTTGTCTGGCTCTGAAGCACTGGTTACTCCCTTTCCCATCCAGCAGCCTCCTGGCTGTTTATGGAAGGATTGTTGCCCAGGATATTAAGGGATCTGTGGTCAATCCTGACCCATCCCAGAATCACTGGCTGTGTGACCCTCAGAAAATCCTTTTGCTTCTCAGCCTCAGCTGCATTGCTTAAAAAAAAAAAAAAAAAAAAAAAAAAAAAAAGAAGAAATTGACCCTGATGTCCTGAGGGTTGGGGATGGCAGGCAAGGGGCTTGGTGTGACTGAGTTCATTCCCCAGATCCTGTCTGGCTCAGGGACCGGCAAGCATGGGGGGTGAGGGGTCCTTTGGTTGGGTTGACCAGCTTTGGTTGACAGCTCCTGTTTCTTGAATGCCCATAGATGAGAAAGCCGAGGCTCAGAGAGGTAAAGTAACTTGGCCAAGGCTACACAGCAGAGGAGGCAAAACTGGGATTCGAACCCGAGACTCTGTGGTATCATGTCCCTGTTGCAAAACAGAACCGGCACCTGCAGAAATCTCAAAGAGATGGTGGCCTGGTCGTGAGCTCCCCGTCTCTCGGGGGCGTGCAAGCCGGTGCTGGGCTGTCAGCAGGGCAGGGGCAGGGGCTGGGGCCAGGGCCAAGACCACCGAGCCAGGCCCAGGCCCAGGCCCGCCTGCCTCCCGCGGTAACCAAGTCCAAGGCGTGAGCACGGGGCGGGGCGGGGCGGGAGCTGCTATTTCTGTCTGGTGAGCGCAGTTCGTGCAGCTGGCGAGGGAGGGGGCGCCCGCGCCGCCATATTCCCTCCCGCCGGCCCGCACCGCGGCGCGCAGCCACCATGAGCACCGCCGCCTTCCACATCTCCAGCCTCCTGGAGAAGATGACGTCCAGCGACAAGGACTTCAGGTGCGCCCCGCCGCTGGCCCCCGCCTCTCCTTCCAGTTCTGAAGCCGGGGGTCTTCTTCCCCTCCCGAAGCGCCAGCCCATCCCCCATGACCGTGCAGCCCCTGCCCTCCTCCCCGCATTAAGCTGCGCCGGGGACCGAGCCGGCCCTGCCTGGTGGTCCCCACTGAAGCTCAGGCTGTGCTCTCCTAGTGGCCGTCCCGCCCCTCGGTGACTCCAGTCCCTGCTTTGTCTCCCACCGTCCAGGCTTCAGCCCTGCCTGTCATCCCCCATCAGAGCCCCAGCGCCGCCCCTCTGCACCCTGCCTGGGCTTCTCCCTCGTGGATGTCTGGCCGCCTGTTCCCCGCATCTGATGCCCCAGGCCCCCCTCTTTAGGGAGCCCACAGTGGAGCCCTCCACCTCGCCCTGAGGACCCCAGTGCCTGCCTCTCCTACCCCACATTGAACCCGGGCCCTTCCAGGCAACCACCTGCTGACAACCACCTGCTGACGTTCTCACTAGCACCTGAGTGATGCCCCTTCTCAGCATCACCTGTGCTCCTCCCTCGAGCTCTTCCTCCCCCTCTTGGGATTGTTCAGACCCGGCCTAAAGGAGGGGGCGGGGCCGAGGCTGGCTTTCCAGGCACAGGTTAGGTGATGGTTGAGGTGCGGCCTTCTAGGTTTTGTGTGCCACTCCCCTTCCCCACCCCCTTTTCCTTCTTCCCCCCATCACAGCATCACAGTACCACAGGAACAGGGCTGAAAAGAACGGTGGAAACATCGGGTCCAATGAGTTTCCACCCGCATTCTCGGGGGAAACTGAGGCCCGGGGAGGAAACGGGATTGGCCTGCGGTCTCAGCTGGCCCTTCCAGCCGAAAGAAGACCTTGGAGACTCACTCGCTGAACATTTGTTCACTCAGATAGGGAAACTGAGTCTCAGAGGCATGAAGGGCATAGGTTCAGTCACAAAGCCAGGAAGAGGGAGACAGTCCAAATCCGAGCCAGTTTAATACGGAGGCCCTCTGACTCCAGCCCCCTGACAGGTGAGGAGGCTGAGACCTGCACTGGTAGTCTGACTCCTACTCTCTCCTGCAGTCCGTTCCTCAGAACCCCTCAAGAGCCCCCCACATTAATAGAGCCTGGGATCCAAGGTCTTGGCTTCAGATCCCAGCTGCCATTGCTCACTGGCCGTGTGACCATGGCCAAGTTACTTAACTCCTGTGAGTCTCCCTCTGCTTCTGCTTCTATAACATGGGGATAACAGAACGCACCTCTGAGGATTGGGGTAAGGATGAAATAAGACAGTACATGTGAAATGCTCAGATTTGTGGCAGGCACCAGGTTGGCGTTTAATACATGGACACATGATTCGGTGCACATCCAAAACATGCCACGCCCTGTCCCTTCTCCAGACCTTCACTAGGGGGATTGATTCTTTGCTCTCCCTTGACCTACTCCCTTCATCTGACAGCTCCTAGAACCCTTCGGGATGCCTGTTGACCCCAGGCAGGGTTAGGCAGCTCCCATCATGCCTCCCCTCCACATTGCTGCTAGATCACTTTTCAGCCCTGGGAGACCCTGAGCTCCTGGGCCACTGGGACTATGCACTTCTTAGTGCCCCAGCACCTGTGCTGGGTACACAGTAGGGGCTTAATCAATGTTCCCTGGGTCCCAGGCTCCCCACTACGCACTCCACGTGTAATCTCAGTCCACTCATGGGTGGTCGTGATTGTTCTTCCTGTTTTCTGGAGGCTTGGAGGAGTGCAGTGACTTGCCCAAGGTCACATAGCTGGCTAATGGCCTAGGGGATTGGTGCTGCTGTCTCTCAGGCCTCGGGTCTAGTCTCTAGGAGAGGGAGTCGGCCCTGCCAGCTAGAGCCCGAGAAGCCCTTTCAGCTCATCTCTGCCAGCAGCCGGGAGAACACTTAAAACCACCCCCAAGCATGTGAGAATGGTGTCTATTTTTAAAGTTCAAATACCAGGGTGCTCGGTCCTGCAGACCAGCTGTCCAGGCGTCCATGTGGCCAAGGCTTTCAGCCGAGTTGCCTCTAGGGTTTCTCTGGTATGAAAATGAGACTGTGTCCTCTGGTTCCTGAAAGGGGGGCAGTGACTGCAAATGGGGGTCCCAGGTGAGGTGGAAGAGACCTTTGGATCCTGTTCTTCCTGGGCACTGGCTCTATGGGCAGGAGGCACTCCGTTACCACTGAGGCTCCAATAGTCAAAACGAGTACACTTGTGGGTCTTGCAGGAATTCCCAAGTCATTTCTTAAGAACACAGTAGTAGTCTCAAGAAATGACTTGGCAATAGTTTGCTGTTACCTTCGGCAGTTCGTGCAGCCTCTCTGAGCCGAGTTTTCTCACTACGTCATGCTAAGAGCTGGTTGTCCTATTAAAACCTCCCAAGGATACTATGAGGTAGGGGCAAAGCAAAGTTCCCATTTTATGTATAGAAAATCTGAGGCCCAGGGAGAAGGAGGTAGTTGCCCAGTGTCACCTAGTTGATAAATGGCAACACCAGTATACTCAAAGCCAAACTGGTGCTCAAGCTCTTATCCACCAAATTACATCCTTTTCCTCCTCCCTCCCATCCCTGCACACACACGTGTATAAAACATGGCTTGTTTTCTCTGAGAGCTGGTATCTGCCCACCAGGGGTGTGTAAAATGCTGAGGCGTACTTCAGAGGAGTTGGTTTCTGAGTTTGGGCAGTTTGGTGGTAAGCTCTCTTCAGGGCTAGCTCTCTCCCTACCTCTCCTCCTGCGCTCACCCTCCCTGACAAGGCCCTCCGCAGACCTGTTCTTTGTTGAGCCTGGGGTCCCAGAGATAAACCTGTTGGGCCTCTGCCCTCAGTGAGTGTACAGGCCAATGGAGAAGATGCTCTGGTGGCCGGACTTGCACTGCAGTGTGAGAAGTGCTGTAATGGATGGGTGCAGAGTGCTCTGAAAGGATCCTGTCCCGGGACCATTGTGTTTAGGGTCTGTGGATGTGGGGGTAGGGCAGGGCGGTCCGACATCCCTGAGCTGGGACATTTGAGCTGGGCTCTTGATGGGAATAGGAGCGCAACAGGTGGAGAAGAAAAGTGGGGTAGGAGGTCTATCTTGGGCAACGAGGCACATCGCCTGGGTTGCCAGGCTGAGCTGGACCCCCATGGACTGCAGCAGAAACACAGCTTGGAGACCCTGCATGGCATCTCAGAATGTCCCCTCAGCTGAGCAGACATAGGGGTGCATGAGCCTTGGCCTGGCTCAAATCCAAACCTCCTCCTTTGCTTTACTTCTGCCCAGAGGTGGGCACAGTCAGTCCTGTCATCCTGCCTCTGCTGCCAGCCCAGCCTCCTCCCTCTCCTAGCAGCTTGAGGCTAATCTACCTGTTAAAAATAAACAGGACATCGGCCAGTCCACCCTGGTAACAGGGCACTGTGTGCTGTGGTGACATCCAGCAGTAGGGCTGAGTCCGCACAGATGAGGGCCAGAATCCCAGCTGTGACAGGTTTTGCCACAGGAGGCTGGGAGAAGGGCTCTTGGTTGATTTGCTCAACCATGCTGGAAAGCGGGGCGGGTGTGGGGAGGGGAGTGGTTCAGCAGGCTCAGCAAAAGCTGGAGGCATCTTTCCTCGCCGCTCTGTCCTGTTTTCTCCTGAGTCTCTGCTCTCGAGTGCCTGCAGGAGCCAGTCAGTGGGTGAAGTAGGCCTAGTGGGGACCAGGTAAACTAGGAAGAGGGCAGCCATGACCTGACTCTAGCCAGGTATTGTCACCAGGAATTATAGGTCCTGTCGTATTCAAATATTCTGTTTTCAAGATAATCTGGAAGTCAGTTTTTTCTTCGGGTCTCACTCTGTCACCCAGCCTGGAGTGCAGTGGTGCAATCTTGGCTCGCTGCAACCTCCGCTTCCTGGGTTCAAGCGATTCTCCTGCCTCAGCCTCCTGAAAAGCTGGGACAACAGGTGTGTGCCACCACACCTGGCTAATTTTCATATTTTTAGTAGAGATGGGGTTTCACCATGTTGGCCAGGCTGATCTCGAATTCCTGACCTTAAGTGATCCACCCACCTTGGCCTCCCAAAGTGCTGGGATTACAGGCATGAGCCACTGCACCTGGTCTGGAAGTCAGTTGTGGTTTGTTGTTGTTGTTTTGTTTTTAGATGGAGTCTTGCTCTGTCACCCAGGCTGGATTGCAGTGGCATGATCTTGGCTCACTGCAACCTCTGTCCCTGGGTTCAAGCGATTCTACCTCAGCCTTGCGAGTAGCTAGGATTACAGGTGGCCACCACCATGCCCGGCTAATTTTTGTATTTTTAGTAGAGACAGGGTTTCACCATGTTGGCCAGGCTGGTCTCAAACTCCCAGCCTCAGGTGATCCACCTACCTCTGCCTCCCAAAGTGCTGGGATTACAGTCATGAGCCACTGCACCCGGCCCGGTCTCAATCTTTTGACCTCAGGTGATCCACTCGACTTGGCCTTGTAAAGTTTTGGGATTACAGGCATGAGCCACCATGCCAGGCCAAAGTCAACTCTCCCAATGCTCAAATGTTGACAAGTAATTAAAATTTTTAAAAATACGTTTGCAAGCTGGACACAGCTGAGAGCTACTAGTTTCAGACCTTTGCTCTACCCTGTTAATTCTGGCAGGAATGGTGCCCCGTAATGGCCCCAGCCTCAACTTCCCATGGCTTCCAGCTCAGACTCCCACTGCAATTTGAAATGCCTGGGAGGGTATCAGGCTTTTGGTGTCAGGCCCCATGGATCCCCCACCTCTGGGTGGGTAGCCCTTGCCTCTGTTGCCCACTCCAGGTCAGTGAGCCAGTCCACTATTGGCACTGGTCTCCAAAATATGCCCATGCCCATCCTCATGGTGCAGGGCAGTGGTTTTCAAAGTGTGGTCCCTGAACCTCATCGTCATCCAGGAATGTGTTAGAAATGCGGATTCTTGGACCCCAACCCAGACCTGCGGATTCAGAAACTCTGGGAATGGGGCCTCGTGTTGTTTAACAAGCCCTGCTGGTGATTCAGATGCTGGTTATAGCTGGAGATCCACCGTTCTAGGGCAGGAAACAAGTGGGTTCTCTGAGATGGGAGTGGACAGGGCTCGCCTTCCTCCGTCTGTCTGGTAGACAGGCTTCTAGCTGATCCTGACTCGGATGCAGGGTATCTGTTCAACCTTCTGGCATTCTTTTCTCAGCTGTTGTGAGATGTGGATGATGTCATAGGCCATTATAATAATGGCAGTGCCATTTACTGAGTATGCACCATGTGGACTTAACAACCCTATAAGGCAGATAACTAGTCTCATTCCCATCTTCTGACAGGTAAACTAATGCTTGGAGAGGTGAAATGACTTGCCCAAGATCACACTGCATAAATAGCAGAGGTGGGAGCCACTGACCCTGAAGCATTACGCATTAGCCAGCATGCTGGGCTGTTCCTAGTCTGCCACCCTGTGGCAGCTGGTGTTACACATATGTGGATCTCCTTGTAACCCAACCAAGCCCACTGCCCAAATAATCCATGATCAGGTGGCACTTAACGACAGGGAGACATTCTGAGAAGTGCATCCTTAGGTGATTTCATCCTTGTGTGAACCTGATAGGGTGTGCTTACACAACTTAGTAGTGCCTCCTGCACACCCAGGCTATATGGTGTGGCCTGTTGCTCCTAGGCTACAAACCTGTACTGAGTACTGTAGGCAGTTGTAGCAGAGTGGTATTTGTGTGTCTAAACATAAAAAAGGTACAGTAAGGCCAGGCGCCGTGGCTCAAGCCTGTAATCCCAGCACTTTGGGAAGCCGAGGCGGGTGGATCATGAGGTCAAGAGATTGAGACCATCCTGGTCAACATGGTGAAACCCCGTCTCTACTGAAAAATCCAAAAAAATTAGCTGGGCATGGTGGCGCGTGCCTGTAATCCCAGCTACTCAGGTGGCTGAGGCAGGAGAATTGCCTGAACCCAGGAGGCGGAGGTTGCGGTGAGCCGAGATCGCGCCATTGCACTCCAGCCTGGGTAACAAGAGCGAAACTCCGTCTCAAAAAAAAAAAAAAAAGGTACAGTAGAAATAGGTAGAAAAGGGGTGTGGTGACCCATACCTGGAATCCCAGCACTTTGGGATGCCAAGGCGGGCAAATCACGAGGTCACGAGATGGAGACCATCCGGGCGAACACGGTAAAACTCCGTCTCTACTAAAAATACAAAAAATTAGCCAGGCGTGGTGGCATGTGCCTGTAGTCCCAGCTACTCAGGAGGCTGAGGCAGGAGAATTGCTTGAAACTGGAAGGTGGAGGTTGCAGTAAGAGATGGCACCACTGCACTCCAGCTTGGGTAACAGAGTGAGACTCTGTTTCCAAATAAATTAATTAAATAAATAAAATAAGAACAGACTTAAATGGCATGCCTGTATAGGGCAGCTCCATGATAATCTTATGGGATAGGCCGGGTGTGGTGACCCATTCCTGTAATCCCAGCACTTTGGGAGGCCGAGGCGGGTGGATCACGAGGTCAAGAGATCAAGACCATCCAGGTCAACATGGTGAAACCCCATCTCTACTAAAAATACAAAAAATTAGCTGGGCATGGTGGCGCATGCCTGTAATCCCAGCTATTCGGGAGGCTGAGGCAGCAGAATTGCCTGAACCCAGGAGGCGGAGGTTGCGGTGCACCGAGATCGTGCCATTGCACTCCAGCCTGGGTAACAAGAGCGAAACTCCGTCTCAAAAAAAAAAAAAAAAAAAAAAAAAAAATCTTACGGAATAACCATTGTATATGTTGCCTGACGTTTACCAAAACATCATTATGTGGCACACAACTGCATTTGACCTTGAATCTTTGTATTAAGATCTACTTCTAGGGGAACCCCGAGGTACTGCCCAAATCTACCAGGGCCCAGGAGCTGCTCAACAATCCTCCTCTGCCCTCCCTGCCCAGGTTCATGGCCACCAGCGACCTGATGTCAGAGTTGCAGAAGGACTCCATTCAGCTGGACGAGGACAGTGAGCGCAAGGTGGTGAAGATGCTGCTCCGGCTCTTAGAGGACAAGAACGGTGAGGTGCAGAACCTGGCTGTCAAGTGGTGAGTGTCAGTGTCAGCCTCTGTGGAGCAGGAGAAGGGGCCCTGCCTGGTGTGGGAGCATCCTGGGGACTCCTGCCCCTTTGGGGTACAGCCTTGCAGAGGAGACCTGCTTAGCAGCTCTTGTTGGATGGTCTGGGTTCCCCCAGAAGGAGATGCTGAGACAAGGATTCATATCTTAAGTTTGTTTGGGAAGTGATCCCAGGAAACGTGGTGGAGGAGTGGGGAAGTGAGGCCGGAAAAGGAAGAGGACCAATCAAGGATATGGTGTGAAGCAAGTGACCACAGTGGGCCTGATGAGCTTAACTCCATGGTGACCTCCGGGGCATAGTACAGGATATGCCCCTTGGACTTTTCCCACCCAACGGGTGAGTGAGCTGGGGTATTAATCTACCAGCTCCCTGGTAGTCATTGGTTCAGGGCTGCTTTTAGGGGTAGGACAGAGGGTTGTTCACTTCCTGCCACCGCCAGCCAGAGAAATCCCTCAGACATAGGTAAATACTAGGAAGGTCAGGCTCACACACACCAAGGTGGTAAAGGCTTAAAGGCCAGGCACGCTGGCTCACACCTATAATCCCAGCACGTTGGGAGGCCAAGGTGGGTGGATCACCTGAGGCCAGGAGTTTGAGACCAGCCTGACCAACATGGTGAAACTCTGTCTCTACTATATACACACATAAAAAATTAGCTGGGTGTGGTGGTGCATGCCTGTAATCCCAGCTACTTGGGAGGCTGAGAGGCAGGATAATCACTTGAACCCGGGAGGCGGAGATTGCAGTAAGTCAAGATTGTACCATTGCATTCCAGCTTGGGCAACAAGAATGAAAACTCCATCTTAAAAAAAAAAAAAAAAAGCTTAGGGCGCATGGGATTGGGGGAGGTCCTAAAAGCCCCAGTCTTAGGTCACTGTGAGGCTGTGATCCTGAGACCTTCTTGGCCAGTTACCTCCAGAGTAGAAAAAATAAGACAAGGGTGTGTGCAGAGCGCGTGGAGATGCTTGTGTGGTGGGGTCGTTCTCACACTCATATCTGAGAACCACTCATGTAGGGCAGAGGTTGTCAACCTGACTGCAGGTTAGCATCACCTGGGTAATTTTTAAATAGAATTCCAGGGATCAAGAGTGAGAGAACTGGGCACTGCCTCTCTGTGAGCTGGGTCCCCGCATTCTTCTGGGGCATGTTCATGAATTGCGATGTGATCCCAAGAGCAGAGGAAATTCAGAAAAGGGTTTTATGTGGGAAAGTAACATGGTCAAGTTTATGGGCTGGGAGTGTCTTTCTGGCCTTCTGGCCATGGAGTAGACTTAGGATGGAGTTGTGGTTTCTCACCAGCAGAACCAATACCATTTTTTTTTTTTTTTTTTTTTTTTGAGACAGAGTCTCACACTGTCGCCCAGGCTGTAGTGCAGTGGAGTGATCTTGGCTCATTGTGATCTTCGCCTCCTGGGTTCAAGCAGTTCTCCTGCCTCACCCTCCCAAGCAGCTGGGACTATAGGCATGTGCCACCACGCCCAGCTATTTTTTTTGTATGTTTTAAAGACAGCGTTTCACTATGTTGGCCAGGATGGTCTCGATCTCCTGACCTCGCAATCTGCCTGCCTCGGCCTCCCAAAGTACTGGGATTACAGGCGTGAGCCACCACGCCCAGCCCCCCAATACCTTTTTATAACAAATAGTTTGTAATACCATTTTCCTATTAGGAAAGGAAATTCATACATTATAAAACTTACCTCTACACATAATGCCTGAACCTTAAGGGAAAGTTAGAAGGAATGTAGATTATAGTAAAGTCGTGTGTGTTTCCGTGTATATGTGCTTGGGCACTGTGCTCGTAGAAGTGAAGTCACAAGAAGCCTGTACCTATATGTGAACTCATCGTGAGTACAGATACAAACAGGTGGTGTTGGGGACTCAGGTATCAGAATTGGAGGCATTGCTCTTAACGGCAAGATTTTCTTTTTCTTTTTTTTTTTTTTTTTTTGAGAGAGAGAGTCTCGCTCTGTCACCCAGGCTGGAGTACAGTGGTGCAATCTCGGCTCACTGTGATCTCCTCCTCCCAGGTCCAAGTGATTCTCATGTCTCAACCTCCTGAGAAGCTGGGGCTACAGGCATACACCACCACACCCGGCTAATTTTTGTATTTTTAGTAGAGATTGGGTTTCACCATGTTGGCCAGGCTGGTCTTGAATTCCTGACCTCAAGTGATCTTCCTACCTTGGCCTCCCAAAGTGCTAGGATTACAGGCGTGAGCCTCCTCGCCCTGCCAGCATTTTCTTTTTTTTTTTTTTTTTTTTTTTTTTTTTTTTTTTTTTTTGAGACGGAGTTTCGCTCTTGCTACCCAGGCTGGAGTGCAATGGCGCGATCTCGGCTCACCGCAACCTCCGCCTCCTGGGTTCAGGCAATTCTCCTGCCTCAGCCTCCTGAGTAGCTGGGATTACAGGCACACGCCACCATGCCCAGCTAATTTTTTGTATTTTTAGTAGAGACGGGGTTTCACCATGTTGACCAGGATGGTCTCGATCTCTTGACCTTGTGATCCACCCGCCTCGGCCTCCCAAAGTGCTGGGATTACAGGCTTGAGCCACCGTGCCCGGCCCTGCCAGCATTTTCTAAAGTGAGTGACCGTCTCCCAATACAGTTTCTCAGGAAACAAAGTATAATTTTCCTTCAATTTATCCCAATACAGTTTCCCAGAAAACAAAGTATAATTTTCCTTCAATTTATCCCAATACAGTTTCCCAGAAAACAAAGTATAATTTTCCTTCAATTTATCTGGTAATTGTATGCTTGGAAAATCTAGAATGTGATATATTAAAACAATGCAGAAATTATTTTATGTCTATGTCCAAAATGAAATTTTAGACTCAGATAATTATAGAAAGGCCTTTTGCCTATACAAATGCCCACTGGGATGTTAGAAACCCTCGTAGGGCATGGACAGTGCTTTGTTTTGCATTATTTTTCTGCTGTTCTTGACCTTGCCAGAGTACTAACTCAATAGTTACGATGACTGGCCAGGTGCGGTGGGGCACGCCTGTAATCGCAGCACTTTGGGAGGCTGAGGTGGGCAGACCACAAGGTCAAGAGTTCGAGACCAGCCTGGCCAACATGGTGAAACCCCGTCTCTACTAAAAACACAAAAATTAGCTGGGTGTGGTGGTGCACACCTGTAGTCCCAGCCACTCGGGATGCTGAGGCAGGAGAATTGCTTGAACCTGGCAGGCAGAGGTTGCAGTGAGCTGAGATTGCACTATTGCACTCTAGCCTGGCGACAGAGCAAGACTGTCTCAGAAAAGGTTATGATGACCAAGGACCCCCATAAATTGACAAGGTGGTATTACTCCTACTGGGAACTAGTGCTACAGGAGGTAGGATGGAGGAGCTGCGGAGAAGGAAGTTGAGAGAGCCAAAGTTTGAAAACCACGGTGTGCATGCCTGTAGTCCTAGCTATTCTGGAGGCTGAGGCAAGAGGAACCCTTCAAGCCAGCAGTTTGAAACCAGGCTAGGCAACATAGCAAGACACTAAAAAAGAGAAATTACCCAAGCATGGTGGCTTGAATATGTAATCCCATTTTTGTAGGAGGATCACTTGAGCCCAGGAGTTTGAGGCTGCAGTGGGCTATGATCATGCCACTGTATTCCAGCCTGGGCAACAGAGCGAGATCTCATCTAAAAAAGGGGGGTGAAAAAAAAAAGAAAGAAAAAAGAAAACCATTGTGCACTGCAGTCACCTAAAGCCCTTGTTGAAACTATGTATCCCCTGCCCAGGGATTCAAATCCAGGTGATGGAGCAGGGAGGGGGCTGGGGCAGAGGATGAGAATATAGCACCCTGGAATCTACTGATGCACACCAACGTCTGAGGTTGTTAGCCTTGACTGCATGTTAGAATCACCTGGGGATACTCCAGCTCTCTCCTGAAAAAGAAATTAAAAAAAAAAATCACCTGGGGAATTTTTAAATTCCCCTCCCCCACCCCCCGCCACGCTCCCGCCCTACCCACCATCCAGGCCACACCTGAAACCAATTAACTCAGACTCTCTGAGGGCAGTGCCCAGGTAGGGGTTTTTCAGAGGCCCAGGTGATGGCAGCTAAGGCTGAGAACGGGGTAGTTTAGTGCAGCTGTTTTGAAACTTCCCTGTGCATTGGAATCACCTGGGAACCTCGTGGAGCTACAGATCCTGGCTCAATAGATTTAGGGCAGGGCTTGAGACGCCACATACTGAACAAGCTCCCACGTGCCGCTGCTGATGCTAGCCCACCAGCGAACTTTGAGAAGCAAGGCTCCAAGGCGGAGGTTCTACAAGTGTGCTCCCTGGACCACGGGGTATCAGTCTCAACTGGGAGCTCGCTAGAAATGCACATCCTCGGGCCCCACCTAGATAGCCCTCCTGACTTACAGACTCTGGGGGTGGGGCCCAGCAATCTGTTTTAACAAGCCCTCCCTGGGATTCAGATGCACGCTCAAGTTTGAGAACCCTTGTTCTGGGCCACTATTTGGCTATTTCCTGAGACGGAAAACACAAGAAGAAATGTACGTTTGGGAGGTGCCGGGAACACTGTTGGCACAGCCAGACAGTGCCTCTTTCTGGCCAAACGGGCTCCCCTGTTGATCTGAGGCCTTTGCCTCAGCGGTGTGGCCCCAGGCGCATGAGCAGACATAAGGGGGCAGCCTGACTCAGGCTGAGCCTTGGGCCCTTGGACTCACCTCCCCATTCTCTGCTCAGCCTGGGTCCTCTGGTGGGCAAAGTGAAGGAGTACCAGGTGGAGACCATCGTGGACACCCTGTGTGCCAACATGCGGTCGGACAAGGAGCAGCTACGAGACATCGCCGGCATTGGCCTCAAGACTGTCCTCTCGGAGCTCCCCCCTGCAGCCACAGGTACCCAGGTCCCCAGGGCTAGGTACTGTTAGTATTTGTCCTAGTTTATGGTTAAAAACAAACAAACAAAAAAAAACACTGGGGCTCAGAGAGTTGAAGAGACTTACCTGAGGTCATTCAGCTAGTAAGCAGGGCAGAGAATTCAGACCCAGCTCTGTTTAAGTTCATGGCTCTGTGTCAGGAACGCTTTTAGCTCAAGTGATGAAATCTAACCACTGGCAGTTTAAAGAAATCACGGTGGTTTTTCTCACATGGCAATCCTGTAGCAGTCGATTTACTGGCTCAGTATTGACAGGGTTCAGGTCTCGCCCCATGTCCCCACCCTTTATAGAGAAAGCACACGTGTTCCCAGAAGCCCGCAGAAGACTTCTACTAATATCTCACCGGCAAGAGCTGGACTACCCAGCCACTGCCAGCAGCAAGGGAGTCGGGAAAGGAAGTGTTTGTTAGCTTTCCCTGCCTCCCTAGTGGAAGAGGGAAAGGAAGAAGGGCTTGCGTGTGTGTGTGAGCCACCTCGCAACTTGGCCATCGGCTCTCTGCAGCTCCCGTCTCCTTTACTTTGGCCAGACTCTGGGTCAAACCTGGGACCTCTGGAGACCCGGCTCCTGTGGATCAGCAAGATTCCCAGGGCTGTGGGCTCAGGAACACAGCCAGAGCAGAGGCAGACTAGTGGTGGAGGCTGCCTTTTCCCCAGGCCAGGCCTCACCGTGCCCACCTTGTGCCCTGTGCAGGCTCCGGGCTGGCCACCAACGTGTGCCGGAAGATCACAGGCCAGCTCACCAGTGCCATTGCCCAGCAGGAGGATGTGGCTGTGCAGCTGGAAGCCCTGGACATCCTCTCTGACATGCTGAGCAGGTGTGGGAGGCCACTCTGGGGATTGAGGAAGAGTGGTGGGTAAAGGGTACAGGGAGTCACTCATACCCACGGAGGTAGCATTTACTGCACACCTGTGCTCGGGGCTCCTTAATCATCCCTGCAGCCTCACAAAGGAGAACTCAATTGTCACAAGGTCTGAGGGGTGATGTGGCCTGCCCAAGGTCACGGGGTCACTAAAACCTCTCAATACTTGAACAGCTGCTCTATAGAAAAATATCAGGTGCTGGCCTAGTGTTGGGAATATGGAGTTAGGTCAGTCTTGTTTGTTCCTAGGGAGGAGTTCACAGACATATATAAAGCTGGGACTGTAGCAAGCACAGCAACGGATAGGAGGAGGGTTGATGGGAACCCAGAGGAGCTCCCAGCCCAGCTGGGAGTGAGGAGCCTTCCAAAAGAGGGTGCTGCTAGGGCCAAGCCTTCCAGGAGGGGCAGGACTTAGCTGAGTTTGGGCAGGTATAAGCGGGATGCTGGAGGGGAGACTGCCCCCAGTCCAGAAGGCAGAGACACGGGAAGACGTGGGGTCCCAGAGTCTGCCAGGGGGTTGTGGGGTGGGCTGTAATGTGGAGAGGTGGGTATGGAGAGGTGAGGTGGAGGGCTGGCCAGGAGCCATGGGGTGGGGTTGAGCATTTGTGTGTTCTACTCTGATCTTTCTCTCTGCAGTGGAGAGTAGATGGGAGGGAACGGAACAGGCAGGGGACTGGTTAAGAAGCTGCTATAGGGAAAGCAGTTTGGGTTGTATTCATGAGGTAGACTCCACAGGACTTGGAGTGGGCAAGAGAGGCAGGGACTGGAGGCTGATCCCTAGGTTCTGGCTTTAGTAACTGGGGGGACAGAGGTGCTGTGGTGGGGTGCACTGCAGGAGCCAGGAGCAGGTGTGTGGGGAGGAAGGTGATCGATTCAGGCTGGGGCCTGTGGAACTTGAGGCTCCTGGGAGGCGCCTACACAATCACATATTCCATGAGGGCAGGTCCTGGGGTCAGTCTGTCTTATTCACCCTGGCTGCCAGCACAGTCCCTGTCACCTAGCTGGTGAACAAACAAACCCAGGAGAACGGGGCTGGGTTGGACATAGAAATAAGGGAAGGTGAGGTCAGTGAGTTTGTATAAAGTGAGAAGAGAAAAGGTCTCAGGATGTTTATGGGACACAAAATGCATGGGCCTGGTTGGAAGGTGTGGTTAGAAGCTGCTGAGGCAGGCAGGGGCTGTGCTGTGTGTGCAGAAACCATTCGCGGTGTTGCCTCTTGTCTTGAGCCCAGAGCTCATGATCTCCAAAGGCACTAGGGAGCCATGGAAGGAGTTAAGCAGAGGAGTGACCAGGTGAGAGGTAGATTTTATGCTGCTCTGGTCTCAGCGAGGAGGATGGACAGAGGGGTGATGGTGTTGAGGCAAGTCCTAGACTTCCAAGAAATAGGAACAGCCTTACTTAGATCCCCCACACTTCCCCCTGTCAGGTCCTTCTTCCTAGCCTGGGAGCCTGGCTTTGCACTCCTGGCTAAGTGGCCATGAGAAGTCCCTTTCTCTCTCCACTTTCTCTCATGTAACAATAAAAAGTAATTTAAATAATTCCTCCTCAGTTGCAGGGCACCTGTTTTGCAAGGGCCATTGAGTTGCCATAATCCTGGGAAGGAGGACGGGAGAGAATGGGGAGAGGGGCGGAGCCTGGCCCAGGCTGCCCACGGGGTGCGACCGGCCTGATGCCCTCTCGTGCTCCCCAGGCTGGGCGCCCCTCTGGGCGCCTTCCACGCCAGCCTCCTGCACTGCCTGCTGCCACAGCTGAGCAGCCCGCGCCTGGCGGTGCGCAAGCGGGCGGTCGGGGCGCTGGGCCACCTGGCGGCCGCCTGCAGCACTGAACTCTTCGTCGAGCTCGCTGACCACCTACTGGAACAGCTGCCCGGCCCGCGGGCGCCCACCAGCCCGGCAGCCATTCGCACCCTGATTCAATGTTTGGGCAGCGTCGGCCGCCAGGCCGGCCACCGCCTAGGTAAGGGAGCAGGGCGGGCCTCGGCTGGCATGGTGGGCGGGGCTGAGGGGCAGGCCAATGGCTCAGTAATGGGGTGGGGCTTGGGCCGCCGTGTGGGCAGGGCCTAAGGGTGGGCAGCTTCCTTGGTAGGGGGGATGGGGCGGGGCCTGGGCTAATACGGTGGGTGGGGCCTGGGGCGGGCCGCTTCCTCGGTTAGCTAGCATGGGGCTGAAGCCTCTGGAATGAGGAGGTTGAGGCTGGACTGGGCTTGAGAGGCGCAGGGCGCGCTGGACAAACCAACCCGGCCGAGTGCAGATGCTGCAGAGAAAGGGATTGGATCGCCGGGCGCGGTGGCTCAAGCCTGTAATCCCAGCACTTTGGGAGGCCGAGGCGGGTGGATCACAAGGTCGAGAGATCGAGACCATCCTGGTCAACATGGTGAAACCCCGTCTCTACTAAAAATACAAAAAATCAGCTGGGCATGGTGGCGTGTGCCTGTAATCCCAGCTACTCAGGAGGCTGAGGCAGGAGAATTGCCTGAACCCAGGAGGCGGAGGTTGCGGTGAGCCAAGATTGTGCCATTGCACTCCAGCCTGGGTAACAAGAGTGAAACTCCGTCTCAAAAAAAAAAAAGAAAAGAAAGAAAGGGATTGGATCAATCACTTCTAAGACCTGGAGGCTGGCTGGTAATTATAATTTTTTTTGGTGGGGGCATAGAGTCTTGCTCTGTCACCCAGGCTGGAGTACAGTGGCTCAATCTTGGCTCACTGCAACCTCCACCTCCTGGGTTCAAGTGATTATCCTGCCTCAGCCTCCCGAGTAGCTGGCATTACAGGCATGCACCACCACACCTGGCTGAGTTTTTTTGTATTTTTAGTAGAGATTGGTTTTCACCGTGTTGGTCAAACTGGTCTTGAACTCCTGACCTCGTGATCCAGCCACCTCAGCCTCCCAAAGTGTTTGGATTACAGGCGTGAGCCACTGCACCCGGCCTATATTTATAATTTTAGCAGTCATGCTGCTAAACTGTTAGACTATTCTGTTCTCCCACTTTGACAATGATATCTTAATCACAGCCTGTGAGCCAGGTTTGAATTTTTAATAAACAATTGGGGGAAAATGTGCGTACAATAAACCGCACTATGTAAAGTGTACAATTCAGTGTGTTTTGACCTTTGTGTACACCAGTGAAACTTTTCCATCACCCACATAAGCTTCCTTGTGTCTGTTTACAGTCCAGCACTCTCTCTCTCTGCCTTGTCTGGGCAGCTACCGATCTGCTTTCTGTCACTATATATTTGGTTTTTAGAAATGGAAAGCTGCAATCAGGTTTGAATGTATCTTCAGACACCTTGGAGTTCTGGCTATACCAAAGCAGTTTCGATAGAGATGGCCTATGGTCAGCCCTTCCAAACTCCTGGCTCTCTCACTGCAAAGGGGCCTTGCAGGCACACGTGGAAACAACCCCAGCTGACATGGCCACACCCTGTCCCATCCCTCCTCAATAGCAGCCAGCCCTCAGCCATCCTTGGTTGCATAGACCTGGGAAAGAGGTCTGTGGAGGCTCGGACAAGGACTTGGGGTCCATTGGGTGGAAAACTCTGGGGTTCCCAGGTACCCAGACAGTGGCGTCTAGGAGTGTTGGGGGTCTCCAGGTCAGCATGTCCCTTGTCCCATGGGGAAGGGTGTGGCTGGAGAAGGACATGAGTCGGGTGCTCTAAAGCCTGGACACCAGCCAGGAACCCTGCTTTCCTGGTCTATTAGGGCAGTACCTGCCTCCTGCTTCTCTCATCCAGGGGCTTACAACCAAGTGAAGGAAATAAGGCCCAGGACATGAATAAAGGTTTTGACAACAGTTGCTACTTATTGAGTGCCTGCTCATGCAGAACCTGGACTAAGCTTTTTTGACTTTTTTTTCCTCCTCTTTTTGAGATGGAGTCTCGTGTTTCCTCTGTCGGCTAGGCCAGAGTGCAGTGGCACGATCTGTGCTCACTGCAACCTCCACCTCCCAGGCTCTAGCGATTCTCCTGCCTCAGCCTCCCAGGTAGCTGGGATCAAAGGGGCACACCACCATGCACAGCTAATTTTTGGTTTTTTAGTAGACAGGGGGTTTCACCATGTTGCCCAGGTTGGTCTTGAACTCCTGACCTCAGGTGATCCACCTGCCTCAGCCTCCCAAAGTGCTGGGATTACAGGCATGAGCCACCGCGCCCAGCCCAAGCTGCTTATCTTTATCATATAATTCATCTTCACAAAATCTCTGCCCAGGAGGCATTGTTCTCCTTATTGTGAAGATCAGCCAGCTAAGGTCAGAGAAGTGTTGTGACCTGCCCATGGTCCCATAGCAGTTGGGTGGCAGAGTTAGGGCTAGAACCCACATCTGCTTGACACCGAAGCCTCTGAGTTGAATCTGTAGGGGTCAGAGCTGCAGGTACAGGGACAGGCTGAGTGCTGTGGGCTGCGGGAACTCTGGGAGAGTGTCTGGCTTGACTTCAGTGACTTACCTGGCCCTGCAGGGGCTCACCTGGACCGCCTGGTGCCCCTGGTAGAGGATTTCTGCAACCTGGATGATGATGAGCTCCGAGAGTCCTGCCTCCAGGCCTTTGAGGCCTTCTTGAGGAGGTATGTATGGTGGGGATGCCTGGAGATTCCTTTGGGAACTTGGTGGGGATGCTGGCCTCAAAGCAGTGAAATTTCGGGACTCCCATTGGGCTCTGACCCCCCACTCCCATTCTGCCTGGATCCAGCAAAACCTTCCTCATCCTGCCCTACAGGTGCCCCAAGGAAATGGGCCCTCACGTGCCAAACGTAACCAGCCTCTGCCTCCAGTACGTAAAACACGACCCCAACTACAACTACGACAGTGATGAAGATGAGGAGCAGATGGAGACGGAGGACAGTGAATTCAGTGAGCAAGGTTGGTGGATAGCCCATCATTGGGGTTGTAAGGTGGCGGTGAGCACAGCCTTCCCGAGATCCCCCAGCTAAAAATAGCAGTGACATTTGGTGTCCCCGTCCTGATGCCAGCCAGCTCTTCCTCAAGCTCCAGTCCCACCCGCTGTGACTGCACAGACCACAGTGATGATAGTAGTCATTGCTGTCGTTTATTGAGCATCTACTGGTCATGTTTACCCCCGTATTTCAGACAAGGATACAGACTGAGAAGAGAAGTGGCATAGCTGGGCCTTGGAGCCAGGTCCGTCAGACTCCCCCACCTCTGCACTGCCACTGTGTACCCTTTTATGAATAGCTTTCAGGAGATAGCTTTCGGGGTCTTTAACCCAGCAGAGGAAAGCTCTGATGGTGCAATGGCAGGTACTCACAGAGGAGCAAGATGTCTCAATGGGGGTGGACTCGACAGCTTCCTTCTTCCTGTGCCTGTGGTCCTGTCTGTCACTCAGACAGATTTCCAGGGCAGAGATGGAGACGATGGATTTAGAGCCTGATGGGGTACTTGGAATAAGAGGGGATGGTAGATGAGATTGGACAGGCTTGTGTGGGCCTTGAATGCCATGCCAGGGAGGTGGGACACTTGTCAGTAATAGGGAGCTAAGGATATGTATTCGTGGGTGGCCTCCTGTAGGGGTGACAGTGGTCCATCAGAGGGGATGGCTGCTGAGCTGCCCAGTGGCCGTGGCCCACTGTGGCTGTCCAGACACCGAAGTGGTCCTCAGAGCAGTATGGGCAGGGCTGTGTTGGGCTCTGAGCTTGTGCCTCGGGGCACTGCCAGGCAGGACTGTGCCCCTCTGAGCCTCCTGTGTGTCTCCACAGGTGATAGGGCTGGGCCTCGTGGGCCTGAATCTCAGTGCTGCCGTTCCTGGCTGTGTGGCCTGAGAGTCACCCCCTCTGAGCCTTAGTCTTGTCGTCTGTAAAATGGGGCTTGGCAGTACCTTCACTTCTGAGGTGATAGTAAAGACTGCACAAGCTCTTGACTTTCGGGGAGATTTTGGGGTAGAAAGTCACACAAACCCAGCATTTCCTCTTTATTAGTCCTGCCTGGAAGTCTTTGGAATTAGGACCTTCGAGAGGCGGGGATCAGGGGAGAGAAGAGGCCAAAGGGAGGCTCTGTCCCTTCTCCCTTCTGCAATCCCAGTAAATGAAATATCACATATCCAGACCTGATGCCAAAAGATGAGTTTTGTGCCCCAAATGGATTCTCCAAGTCTACACTGAAGACTTGGAAGTCCGTTTTTTCCCTGGTATGGTCCAGACAATTAAGGGTCTGGAGGCAGAGGAGGACCCTAGTCCAAGTATTTCCTTAACTTGGGGCAAGCCACTTCCTCTCTCTAAACCCGTTTCCTCGTCTCTATAATGGGGGAATAATCCTTGTCTCAAAAGGTGGTCAGAAAGCTAGAATGAGATTATGGGTTTGACGTGCTTAGCCCCATCCCTAGCACACAGTAGATGTCCATTAAAAGGTAGGGAATGGGCCGGGCGCGGTGGCTCACGCCTGTAATCCCAGCACTTTGGGAGGCCGAGGTGGGTGGATCACGAGGTCAAGAGATCGAGACCATCCTGGTCAACATGGCGAAACCCCGTCTCTACTAAAAATACAAAAAATTAGCTGGGCATGGTGGCGCGTGCCTGTAATCCCAGCTACTCAGGAGGCTGAGGCAGGAGAATTGCCTGAACCCAAGAGGCGGAGGTTGCGGTGAGCTGAGATCGCGCCATTGCACTCCAGCCTGGGTAAGAGCAAAACTCCATCTCAAAAAAAAAAAAAAAAAAAAAAAAAAGGTAGGGAATGTACCGCATAGGGTTTATGTAAATGCTGAGTATCAAAGGGTAAAGCACAGTGCCCAGCTCCCTGTCCTCCCCATCCCTTCTCCCCTGAGCCACAGACCTGTCCTGGGAGATGAGGGCTCCGCGTGTGTCTTGTTCCTGCTCCAGAAAGTGAGGACGAGTACAGCGATGACGATGACATGAGCTGGAAGGTGCGCCGGGCAGCGGCCAAGTGCATCACAGCCTTGATCGGCTCGAGGCCTGACCTGCTGCCCGATTTCCACTGCAACCTGGCGCCTGTGCTCATCCGCCGCTTCAAAGAACGCGAGGAGAATGTCAAGGCCGACGTCTTCACTGCTTATATTGTGCTGCTGCGGCAAACACGGCCCCCAAAGGGATGGCTGGAGGCCGTGGAGGAACCCACCCAGACCAGCAGCAACCTCCACATGCTACGTGGACAGGTGGGTGTGCCTTCACCTCCACCCCTACCCCTACGCCTGATTTGCCCACCCAGCCGCTCACGGTTCGTGTCTCTGGACTTGGAAACTCACCTGGGGAGAACGTCCAGCTGTGGAAGGGAAGGGGTCCCCGGGGTGGGGGGCGGGGACAGCCAAGCTTCTGGAGTGTAGTGACAGCCAGTCTGCCTGGGTGACCTTGAGCAAGTTGCTTGGTCTCTATGTACCTGTAAATGGATGCAGGAAATTTGCCTACCCCTCAAGGGTCTGTGTGTGGTCACAAACGCCCATCACAGAGGGAGGAACGAGTGCTTGGGAGATACAGTCTCAGTGCCAACATCCTCCCCGGGGATGTGGCAAAGCCTCCTGGGAGTGGGCAAGTGGGGAGGTTTCCTGGGTGGTCCCTGACCTTGACCACCCCTCCTACCCACAGGTGCCCCTTGTGGTCAAGGCTCTGCAGCGGCAGCTTAAAGATCGGAGCACCAGAGCACGCCAGGGCTGCTTTAGCCTCCTCACCGAGCTGGCGGGCGTCCTCCCCGGCAGCCTGGCCGAGCACATGCCAGTGCTGGTATCAGGTAGGCTGGACCGACCACAACCAGGTATCTCCTGTTCTGGGCCACTTCCAGAACCCAGACCCCACCTCTGAGTTGAGCCCCTAATTCCTGCGAGTCTGGGACCCAGTCCCAGGCTCAGTCCCTGATCAGGAGTCTCCGTTGGCCTCCCACTACCAGCAGTGAGAACAAGGCTGGTTCCGGTGAGTTCCCTGGCCATGTTTCCCTCAGCCCTGGCCACTGGTCGGTGCTGACTTCTTGGCAACTTCTGCAGAAGATTTAGGCGCTTCAGTTCAGCTCAGGCACCTGTAGGTACTCCAGCCTTGCTTCCAGGGAGGGCCATGTTGTATCAGAGTTGGTGGCCTCGTAACCCTTGCACTCACACTGCAGGCATCGTCTTCTCACTGGCCGACCGCTCCAGCTCCTCCACCATCCGGATGGACGGCCTGGCCTTCCTGCAAGGGCTGCTGGGCACCGAGCCAGCTGAGGCCTTCCACTCACACCTGCCCACCCTCCTGCCACCTGTGATAGCCTGCGTGGCCGACCCTTTCTACAAGATTGCAGCTGAGGCCCTGCTGGTGCTACAGGAGCTGGTGCGGGCCCTGTGGCCTCTGGACAGGCCTCGGACACTGGATCCTAAGCCATATATTGGAGAGATGTCTGCGGCCACCCTGGCAAGACTCCGTGCCACTGACCTGGACCAGGAGGTGAAGGAGCGGGCCATCTTCTGCATGGGCCATCTTGTAGGCCACCTGGGTGACTGGCTCGAGGGCGACCTGGAGCCCACGTTACTGCTCCTCCTGGACCGCCTGCGGAATGAGATCACCCGGCTGCCCGCCGTCAAGGCGCTGACGCTGGTGGCCATATCCCCACTGCGGCTTGACCTGAAGCCCATCCTGGCGGAGGCACTGCCCATTCTGGCCTCATTCCTGCGTAAGAACCAGCGGGCTTTGCGGCTGGCCACGCTGGCAGCCCTGGATGCCCTGGCCCAGAGCCAGGGCCTCAGCCTCCCGCCATCTGCCATGCAGGCCGTGCTGGCTGAGCTGCCTGCCCTGGTCAATGAGAGTGACATGCATGTGGCCCAGCTGGCTGTGGACTTCCTTGCCACGGTGACCCAGGCCCAGCCGGCCTCTTTGGTGAAGGTCAGCGGCCCTGTGCTCTCAGAGCTGCTGCGGCTGCTGCGTTCGCCCCTGTTGCCAGCTGGGGTACTGGCAGCCGCTGAAGGTTTCCTGCAGGCCTTGGTGGGGACCCGTCCCCCGTGTGTGGACTATGCCAAACTCATCAGCCTGCTCACTGCACCTGTTTATGACCAGGCTGTGGACGGTGGGCCGGGCCTGCACAAACAGGTATTCCACTCACTCGCCCGGTGTGTGGCAGCCCTCTCAGCTGCCTGTCCCCAAGAGGCGGCAAGCACAGCCAGCCGCCTGGTCTGTGATGCCAGGTCGCCCCACTCCAGCACGGGGGTTAAGGTCCTGGCTTTCCTGTCGCTGGCCGAGGTGGGTCAGGTGGCCGGGCCAGGCCCCCAGCGGGAGCTGAAGGCAGTGCTCCTAGAAGCCTTGGGGTCGCCCAGTGAGGACGTGAGGGCTGCAGCCTCCTATGCACTGGGCCGCGTGGGTGCTGGCAACCTGCCTGACTTCCTGCCCTTCCTGCTGGAGCAGATTGAGGCTGAGCCCCGACGACAGTACCTGCTGCTGCACTCACTCAGAGAGGCCCTGGGGGCCGCCCAACCTGACAGCCTGAAGCCCTACGTCGAGGACATCTGGGCCCTGCTGTTCCAGCGCTGCGAGGGTGCCGAGGAAGGCACCCGGGGGGTGGTAGCCGAGTGCATTGGGAAGCTGGTCCTTGTGAACCCTCCGTTCCTTCTGCCCCGTTTCCGGAAGCAGCTTGCTGCAGGTAGGCACACACATGTGGGCAAGGCGGCCCAGCTGGGAGGTGGGCAGTTTGCCCCTGAGCATCTAAGCAGCTGGGGAAGAGTGAGCTATTTCAAGTCATTGGGTACAATAGTCACAGTATCTATGTGACAGAGGCAAGGAAGCCACAGAGGAACACACAGCGATACCTGAGACTTAACAGCTTTCTCCTGTGGGAACCTGTGGTATAGAAGGGACAGAGTTCTTGATAAGTCCCTACAACAAATACACTTAAAAATGTCATGATATTGGCTGGGCATGGTGGCTTATGTCTGTAATCCCAGCACTTAAGGAGGCTGAAGTGGGTGGATCACTGGAGCCCAGGAGTTTGAGATCAGCCTTGGCAATACGGTGAGATCCTACCTCTACCAAAAAAAAAAAGTCTCATGATCACAACTTTGTAATCATTGATGTGGACAGTAGCTTAGTGCTCCACACAGAGGTCAACAAAAGCAGTCTTCTGAGCAGCCATAGACTGCAGCCTGCAGAGGGTCAGCTCTTTGGGGCTAGCTTGAGCCAAGAGCAGATATCAGTATAGAGTGGGACAGGCTGAAATGCCCCTGGGGCTTGGAGAGGGCTAGGCAAGAACCAGGAGAGGCAGGTGTTCTGGCTTGTCATGTTTTGGCATACCAGGTACCCAGGAGGTAGAAAGCAGGCAGGTGGGGTCGTGGGATTCCTGGGAAAGTGAGAGCCCCCAGAATGAAAGGCCAATGGGCTTTGAGCTGGGCAGATGGCCCCTTATAGGACCAGTAAATGTTCTGGTTGACAGAACACAGGTACAGTGCTTGGTACGCTGTGTGGTACCTACAGTAATTAATATTGAGTAAATCGAGAGCTGCTGTTGTTACTAGGTATATTAGTGATTTCAGTTAAGGCCTTCTTGGGTGCTAGGTTCATAAGAAGCAGTTGTCTGGCCCATGATGGTGGATGGAAAAACTTTTTTTTTTTTTTTTTTTTTTTTGAGACAGAGTTTCGCTCTTGCTACCCAGGCTGGAGTGCAATGGCGCGATCTCGGCTCACCGCAACCTCCGCCTCCTGGGTTCAGGCAATTCTCCTGCCTCAGCCTCCTGAGTAGCTGGGATTACAGGCACGCGCCACCATGCCCAGCTAATTTTTTGTATTTTTAGTAGAGACGGGGTTTCACCATGTTGACCAGGATGGTCTCGATCTCTCGACCTCGTGATCCACCCACCTCGGCCTCCCAAAGTGCTGGGATTACAGGCTTGAGCCACCGCGCCCGGCCTGAGAGACGAGTCTTAAGATACGGGGGAGCCCTGCTTTGCCTAAACACCGATTTGTTTCTGTCCCGCGCACTCTGTTGAATCAGCTACCCGGTCGCGTTTCCTTTTTACCACCAGCTGTTCGGCATCTGAGAGCCAGATGTGTGGCCTGCTTCTAGCAGGTTCCTGAGGCTTCCTCGGTGATGCTCTCTGGGTCCTCCTAGTCTCACCTCCCTGCCTTCAGTGGTCCTTGGCCTTGTTCTTGCTTCCAGTTCACTTAATCTTTTTCTATTGTGTCTTCATCAGCACCCCCCACATCCTCCTGGGAGCCAGTCAGTCTGGCGAGTGAAAGAGGGAAAAAGACTAAAATTCTGAATTCAGTAACCCTGCCCTTCATTCATGCCTTAGCACCCAACTGTAAACTTTCCCTCGAGGCTGAACCTAAGGCCTGTGTGGTGGAAACACCTTAGCCCCTTCAGGCAGTGTGCTGGGGGTTGGGTGGGGGCACCAGGGGTGAGCCACTGAGGAGAGATTCAGAGGCAGGTGGGGGCATCGGCCCATTTGTTTCCTTCATAAAGGGAATGTTACTCCCCTTCTTTATTCTGCTCCTCTACCCAGAAAGGAAACTAGTAAGTGAGCTCTCCATGACCGAGCTCAGAGATGATCTTAGTTCTGTTGGGTCCCCCTGGCTGCCAACTAAAACACAGGCCCAGGAAGAGGGGCCTGGCCAGGAATTCTGGATCTGCTGTGTGGCCTGAGAAATGAAGTTACCCTCTCTGAGACTCTTTCCTCATGTGACAAAGAGATGATTTTTATTGGTGATTTTAATGGCATGTTCTCACTATTTTTATTTATTAATTAATAGGATCAGTATTAGGACTAATTGAGATAACGTGTCTGAAAAATCTCATGCAGTCCCAAGGCCTGAGGGAGGGTCTCTGTTGGAGCAGTTCCTGTCCCGGTTATTGGCTCCGTTTGCAGCCTGCGGTGTGGTTACCTGAGCACTGGCACCCTGACTGTTTGAGCTGCCTCGGGAAGAATTGAGGGGAGATTCAAGGCTGCCAAGGGAAATGGTAGAATCTGCTTTCCCAGCGTTGGGGAGAGGGTACAGTTCTGTCTTCCAGGGAGGCAGGGGGAGGAACCTCAGCGCCTTCTGACGTGTGGGCATCCAGGATTGGACCCCGCCCCTCACCGTGTCACTTCTTCTTGTATTGCAGGTCGGCCCCACACCCGGAGCACCGTCATCACAGCCCTCAAGTTCCTTATTTCGGACCAGCCCCATCCCATTGACCCCCTGCTGAAGAGCTTCATCGGTGAGCACCTCCCTCCTGCCCCTCCGCCTCGTTGAGTTGCCCCCACCCAGTCCTTGAGCTTGGGCTGATGATTCCTACCCAAAAGCCAAGGGCAGTGGGAGACATGCCCAAGATGGACAGTGGGGCCTGGCCTCCAGTGAAAAGGCCTGGGTTCATATCCCTGCCTTTCTACTGCCACTGAATCACAGGTGGGCCTGGCATGCCCCATCGAAGCTCTAAGCCTCACTTTCCTCATCTGCCAAATGGGCATGAGAAACTTTTATTATCTGCATCTTCTAGAGTTGTCCTGGAGGCCCATGGGCTACTGAGCAAGAAGATGCTTCATAAACGCACAGATTCTTGGGAATGGAAAACCACTATCCTCTCACATGCCTTAGCTTTTGTGGGCCCCAAAGTGGGGCAGGGAAGAGCAGCCCCCCCCCCCCCCCCCCCCAGATGGCCTTCCGTCTGAGGAGCCTTCTGGCCTGAGGAGCCTTCACTGGCAGAAGAGGAACTGAGACCTCCCTCTGGGGCTCAGCAGGACTACCGGGTTTTTCCTAGGAAGGCTTAGCCCTCACCCCTTCAGAGCTTGAAGTCTGCAGCCTGGGCCGCACTGGGGTCTAGGCCCACATCTAGGCGGGCAGCCCAGTAGAGCTCACCAGCCCCAGGTTCAAATCCTGGCCCTGCCATTCCCTGGGTATGTGAGTGTGAACACGTCTTCTCATCCTCAGTTATAAAATGAGGGTACTGGTCCAGGTAGGGTGGCTCACGCCTGTAATCCAGCACTTTGGGAGGCCAAGGCAGGTGGATTGCCTTAGGAGTTCAGGACCAGCCTGACCAACATGGTGAAAACCCGTCTTTACTAAAAATATAAAAATTAGCTGGGCATGGTGGCAGGTGCCTATAATCCCAGCTACTCTAGAGGCTTAGCCACGAGAATCACTTGAACCCCAGAGGCAGAGGTTGCAGTGAGCTGCGATTGCATCATTGTACTCTACTCTGGGCGACAAGAGTGAAGCTCCGTCTCAAAAAAAAAATGGGGGTGCTGATCCCCGTCTGCTAGGGGCCTGTTATTTGGGACCAAGGGGTCAGACCACATTCTGCACTGGAGAACATGTCATCAGCAGCAACTTCGTCCCTTGCCCTAATGCAGTGGGCAGTGCCTACCCCCCCGGCCTCATTTCCTCCACTGTGATGGAGCTGCCCTTGGCTGACACCACCGGTGACCTTCACCTAGGGGTTCTGGTTTACGTTAGAACGTTTGAACTGGTTTTTGAGCTCTCGCTGTGTATCAGGCACACTTGGCCCTTTAATAAACCTCCTCACAGTGGATCCTCACAGCCCCCTGAATGGTAGGTAGCACTGGCCCATTTTACAGATGAGGAAACTAACTCTCAGAGTAGGGATGTGAACTTGGGTCTTGCCAGTGCCCCACAGCTGTGTTCTCACAGAGAACATGGAACCTCGGAGCCCATGCAGCACCATCAAAAGGGGCCTAGAGCCGGGCGCGGTGGCTCAAGCCTGTAATCCCAGCACTTTGGGAGGCCGAGGCGGGTGGATCACAAGGTCAAGAGATCAAGACCGTCATGGTCAATATGGTGAAACCCCGTCTCTACTAAAAATACAAAAAAAAAAGTAGCTGGGCATGGTGGCATATGCCTGTAATCCGAGCTACTCAGGAGGCTGAGGCAGGAGAATTGCCTGAACCCAGGAGGCGGAGGTTGCAGTGAACCAAGATCGTGCCATTGCACTCCAGCCTGGGTAACAAGAGCGAAACTCCGTCTCAAAAAAAAAAAAAAAAAAAAAAAAAAAAGGGGCCTAGAAGTCGCACTGGCTCTGAGCTTGCATCCTGCTCTGCTGGGAGCCTTCCTGCCCTTCCCAGTGCATCGCACCAGGGGCACGTGGAGGCAGCTTCTTCCCTGGCTGGCGATGGTGACTTTCATCACTCAGTTCAGGTCGATACTGCCAGGGTTTCTCCCCACTCTAAAGTCACTTTTTTCCTTTGAAACGAATATGAAGTGTTTTTTTTTTTTTTTTTTTTTTTTTTGAGACGGAGTTTCGCTCTTGTTGCCCAGGCTGGAGTGCAATGGCGCGATCTCGGCTCACTGCAACCTCCGCCTCCTGGGTTCAGGCAATTCTCCTGCCTCAGCCTCCTGAGTAGCTGGGATTACAGGCACGTGCCACCATGCCCAGCTAATTTTTTGCACCTTTAGTAGAGACGGGGTTTCACCATGTTGACCAGGATGGTCTCGGATCTCTCAACCTCGTGATCCACCCGCCTCGGCCTCCCAAAGTGCTGGGATTACAGGCTTGAGCCACCGCGCCCGGCCATATGAAGTTTTGAGTACGTAAAATAAGTGTTTTATATAAACATGCTTGTTCTCATCCATTTTTTTGCCCATTAGGTTTAACATCATGGCTGTTTCTTGTCTGAGTCAATGATTACTGTGATATTTGCCAAGTGGCGACTTTCTAGTTCCATTGTTCTTTCCATAGTTATAAGCTTGCTTCTACTGTCGGGAAGAACTTTTTCTTCTCTCCCATTTATTTATTCATCAATTTATTTGTCATTAGAGACTCATGGCTTCTTCCCACTTCATTCCATGGGTTATAACCTATTGCTCTTTAATTTTGATGCTCAAGATTATCTCAGATTTAGCCATTGGGAGCCCTTCAAGCTGGTTTCTATTTTCTAGTGACATGTTTCCATCATTTTTTTTTTTTTTTTTTTTTTTTTTTTTTTTTTTGAGAGACAGTCTCACTCTGTCACCCAGGCTGAAAGGCAGTGGCACAATCATACCTAACTGCAACCCTTGCCTCCCAGGCTCAAGCAATCCTCCCACCTGAGCCTCCCAAGTAGCTGGGACTACAGGTGTGCGCCACCTCACCTGGCTGATTTTTAAAATTGTTTACAGAAACAAGGTTTTGCCGTGTTGCCCAGGCTGGTCTCGAACTCCTGGGCTTAACTGATCCACCCACCTTGGCCTCCCAAAATGCTGGGATTCCAGGCATGCGCCCCCGCACCCAGCCTCCATTATTCTCTGTGTATCTTGCTTTTGGCATAATGAGATGCTCCAGATTCATCCCGAACCTTTCCTGCCCAAGTCCTGGAATCAGCCATTTCTCCAAGGAGTCCTGCTTCCTTTTAGTGGAGAATGGTATTTAGAATCCAAGATCTGGACACAGTAGATGTGCCTGTTGCTATTGGGGCATCATTGCTTCTAGGCCCTCTGAGCAGACAGAACTAGGAAATATATGTCGATACGCAGACACAAATGCCATGTGTACATGTGCTTCCAGATGCACATTCATGTACATCTTTCTCCCGCGCTCCTTCCCCACTGCCTCTTTCTCTTCCCTCTTTTCTCCCTACCTACCCACCTATCTTGAAAACCTTGAGTTCATAGCTGCTTCCTGTTGCTCTCCAGCCCCCTTCCATACCTGTAACTCCCTTCCCTCACAGTGAGAAACCCAGCTCCCATTATCTACAAGACATTTTTTTTTTTTTTTTTGAGACGGAGTTTCGCTCTTGTTACCCAGGCTGGAGTGCAATGGCATGATCTCGGCTCACCGCAACCTCTGCCTCCTGGGTTCAGGCAATTCTCCTGCCTCAGCCTCCTGAGTAGCAGGGATTACAGGCATGTGCCACCATGCCCAGCTAATTTTTTGTATTTTTAGTAGCGACGGGGTTTCACCATGTTGACCAGGATGGTCTCGATCTCTTGACCTTGTGATCCACCCGCCTCGGCCTCCCAAAGTGCTGGGATTACAGGCTTGAGCCACCATGCCTGGCCAAGACATTTATTTTCTTAATCCTGAAATACACAGAAAGTAGTCAGAATTGCTGACTCTTATCTCTGTGAAAATTAACATTCATGTGTGTTTTTTGTCATTCTCTAGAGGGCATCCAGTCAAAATACTCTGGAAGTGGCTGGGGTTGTTTTCTCCTTCATAACCTGGGTGGTTATGTGGATCATTATAGTTTTTGTGTTTTTTTGAGGACAGGCATAGTGGTTCATGCCTGCAATCACAGCACTTTGGGAGGCTGAGGTGGGAGGATCACTTGAGGTCAGGAGTTTGAGACCACCTTGGCAAAACCCCATCTCTACCAAAAAATACAAAAATTAGCTGGGCGTGGTGGCACACACCTGTAATCCCAGCTACCTGGGAGGCTGCATCGCTTAAACCCGGGAGGCGGAGGTTGCAGTGAGCTGAGATTGTGCCACTGCACTCCAGCCTGGGCGACAAAGCGAGACTGTCTCAAAACACAAAACAGATAAATACAGTTTTTTGCGTTTCGGTTTTATTTTCAGGGATTCCCTATCCTTGATTATATTTCTTTATTAAGTTTATAAAACATTAACAATTCTAAAATGTTTAAACTATGATGGCCAGGCATAGTGGCTCATGCCTATAATCCCAGCATTTCGTGAGGCTGAGGCAGGAGGATCACTTGAGTCCAGGAATTTGAGACCAGCCTGGGCAACATAGTGAGACTCCATCTGTTATTTTATTTTATTTTTTTTAAGTTTAAACTCTATATCATAGTCTCTTTTCTGCTACTATAACAGAATACTACAGATTGGGTAATTAATAAAGAGGAGAAATTCATTCCTCACAGTTTTGGAGTCTGGGAGGTCTGAGAACACGGCACCAGCATCTGGTGAGGGGCCACCCCATGGTGGAAGGGCAGAGTGAACATGGGAGACAGAGATGAGATGGGGGCTGAGCTTCTCCTTAACAGGAGCTTCCTCCCCTAATCCCTGACCCACTCCTGCAGTGTCGGCATTAATCCATGCTTTGAGGCTTCACCCTCATGACCTAGTCACCTCTCAATACGATTACCATGGCAACTGAGTTTCAGCATGAGTTTTGGTGGGGACATTCAAATCACAGCACTGTACAAGTCTGGGCACGGTGGCTCACGCCTGTAATCCCAGCATTTTGGGTGGCCAAGGTGGGTGGATCACTTAAAGTCAGGAGTTTGAGACCAGCCTGGCCAACAATGGTGAAACCCCATCTCTATTAAAAATACAAAAATTACCCGGGCATGGTGGCGCACACCTGTAATCCCAGGTACTTGGGAGGAGAATCGCTTGAACCTGAGAGGTAGAAGTTGCAGTGAGCCGAGGTTGTGCCACTGCACTACAGCCTGGGCAACAGAGAGAGACTCCATCTCAAAAACAAACCATAGCACTGTACAAAAAGGAGCATCCTGAGAAGTGCTGGTGACTGTAAGTTTCTCAATCTCTCTGCTCTTCAGGAGCCTCACCGGTAATATCAAGTTAACATTCACGGAGTCCGTGCTCTATGTGCCAGGGACTCTGCTGTGTACTTTTAATACATTATCACGTTAATTTTTTTTTTCAAGATAATGCTGAGGCACCACTTTTTTTTTTTTTTTTTTTTTCTTTTTTTTTTTTTTGAGACAGAGTTTCACTCTCGTTACCCAGGCTGGAGTGCAATGGCGTGATCTCGGCTCACTGCAACCTCCGCCCCCTGGGTTCAGGCAATTCTCCTGCCTCAGCCTCCTGAGTAGCTGGGATTACAGGCACGCACCACCATGCCCAGCTAATTTTTTGTATTTTTAGTAGAGACGGGGTTTCACCATGTTGACCAGGATGGTCTCGATCTCTTGACCTTGTGATCCGCCCGCCCCGGCCTCCCAAAGTGCTGGGATTACAGGCTTGAGCCACCGCGCCCAGCAGCACCACATTTTTAATTCTAAAAGCAGTCCTATAGCACAGGTTCTCTTATGACTACCATTTTACAGATGAGGACATTGAGGCGTTCAGGGTCCCACAATTAGTTGGTAGAGCTGGGATGGAAGCCAGGTCAGCCTCAAACCCACATTCTTATCTGGCCTTTCAAGGGTTGTTTGTACCTGGTATAAAGTAGACGCTCACCACACCCAGCTTACCCCCATTCAGCCAGTTCTGCACATGCATAGTAACCAGATGGCCGGGGTGGTGGGGGAGGTGACTTTGTGCTTTGGCTGTACGTCCCCACACCCCTCATGTCCTCCTGCCAGGAGAGTTCATGGAGAGCCTGCAGGACCCAGACCTGAACGTGCGCCGTGCAACTCTGGCTTTCTTCAACTCGGCCGTGCACAACAAGCCCTCGCTAGTCCGAGACCTGCTGAATGACATCCTGCCCCTCCTCTACCAGGAGACAAAGATCCGCCGGGACCTCATCCGAGAGGTGCGGAGCAGAACCGGGGTCCCTGGGGAAGCGGGGGGTGATGCCACCTCTCATGCCTCACTGGTATGGCAGTATTATCTCATCAGAGCAGGTGCTGGGGCCACATGGCCTGGATCAAGTCTTGTCCCCAGTCCCAGCTGCGTGACCCCAGCCAGGGCAACCTGATCCTCTCGGAGCCTCGGTTTCTCCTCATGAGCACATGAGGGTGCTAATTGTATCTGCTTCGTAGAGTTGCTGCAACGATTCGATGAGTGAGGTCCTGTGAGTGTTCAGAACCACCACAGGCACATAGCCAATGCTCAGTAAATGTTGGCATCCGGCAGGTGCTCATTGAGCAGCTGTGCTGAGCCCAAGTGCCAGGACTCAGAGTTGGACTGGATTTGGTTTCCACCACCACGGAGCTCATCATGGCCCTTAAAGGAGAGAGAGGCCCACTCTACTGATTACAGACAGCCCCTGCCTTATAACGGTTCAACTTTATGATGGTGCAAAAGCAGTAGCGTTCAGCAGGCTCTTCACCTTATGATGGGGTTGCCTCTGGAAACTGACTTACCATATCTTCAATGTGACAATCCCATCATACACCAAGGAGCAGCTGCATTTAACTTGGAGCCCACATAGTAAAGTAAGGATTCAAGGGGCAGAGGTTAAAGGTGATTTAATAAGCTGAGTCATCACACAGTGTACTAGAAAGATCTGAACCATTTGGTAGCACTGAACTGGCAACACTTAAGCAACTCTGTTTACAGGGACTGCAAAGGTTTCCCTACAGAGGGCCCCCACCATTTTTCTTTTTTTTTTTTTTCTTTTGAGACAAGAGTCTCACTGTATCCCCAGGCTGGAGTGTAGTGGCGCACAATCTCGGCTCACTGCAGCCTCTGCCTCCCGGGTTCAAGCAATTCTCATGCCTCAGCCTCCCAAGTAGCTAGGATTATAGGCACCTCCCACCATGCCTGGCTCATTTTTGTATTATTAGTAGACATGGAGTTTCACCATCTTGGCCAGGCTGGTCTTGAACTCCTGACCTCAGGTGATCCACCTGCCTCAGTCTCCCAGAGTGCTGGGACTACAGGTGTGAGCCACCATGCCCAGCCCAGAAGGGCCCTTTAAGCCGGGCTTTGAAGGGTAAAAAGGCATTTACCATTAAAACAGGGATTCATGGTTGAAAGCTTCAGAAAGAGCTGGGTGTTGTTTTGTTTGTTTTTTGAGACAGGGTCTTGCTGTGTCACCCAGGCTGGAGTGCAGTGGCACAATCACAGCTCACTGTAGCCTCAACCTCCTGGGCTCAGCAAACCTCCCACCTCAGCCTCTTTAGTAGCGGGGACTACAGGCGTGTACCACCATGCCCAGCTAATTTTTTGTATTTTTTTTTTTTTGTAGAGGTGGGGTTTCGCCACGTTGCCCAGGCTGGTCTCAAATTCCTGGGTGCAAGCGATCCTCCTGCCTCAGCCTCCCAAATTACCGGGAGTACAGTTTCCATGTCTAACCTACCTGGGTTTTAAATTCCAGTTCAGCCACTTGCAAGCAGTGTATCTTTAGTTAACCTGTCCAACTCAGTTATTAACCTGCCCGACTCAGTTTCCTCACCTATTAAATGAGATCAATAAGATTTACTTTTTTTTTTTTTTTTTTGAGACAGAGTCTTGCTCTGTCACCCAGGCTGGAGTGCAGTGGCGAGATGTCAGCTCACTGCAAGCTCTGCCTCCCGGGTTCAAGTGATTCTTCTGTCTCAGCCTCCTGAGGACCTCCTGGGACTGCAGGCACACGCCACCATGCCTGGCTAATTTTTTGTATTTTTAGTGACAGGGTTTCACTGTGTTAGCCAGGATGGTCTTGATCTCCTGACCTTGTGATCCACCTGCCCAGGCCTCCCAAAGTGCTGAGATTATAGGCATGAGCCACCGTGCCTGGCCAATAACATTTACTTCTGACGGCATTTGTGATGCTTGAATGAAGTGTCATCCATCAAGCACTCAGCACAGTGCCTGCTCAGTAGATGATAACGATAATGACTCTTACTGCCCCTGTGATCACCTGGGGGAAAGGAGACTGCAGGCTGAGCAAAGGCATGGAGACTTGAGAGTCTGAGGCATGATGTGGGCCAGCAGGCAGTATGGAATAGAGATGTGGGGTTTGTAGCAGAAACTGCAAGAGGTGTTGCACCGTGGGGCCATATCTACAACTTTCAGTTGTCCTTCCCTCCTGCAGGTGGAGATGGGGCCCTTTAAACATACAGTGGACGATGGGCTGGATGTGCGGAAGGCAGCCTTTGAGTGCATGTACTCACTGCTTGAGAGCTGCCTGGGCCAGCTGGACATCTGTGAGTTCCTGAACCATGTGGAAGACGGGCTGAAGGATCATTACGACATTCGGGTAGGACCAAGCCCCCTGCCAGATCTCTGTGCCCCTGTACCAAGGGACAGTCAGGCACCACTGGGCCCATGCTCATTTGTCCTTGCTCCCTACTCCAGGCACCCAATGAAAAGAGCTGCATTGTTGTTTTCTGATAAGAAAAGGAAACAGTGCCTCAAACACCTTTGGTGGGAGTCTACACTGGGCAAGCTCTTTGGAGGATGGTTTGGCAGCAATTGGAAAAAAAAAATTGTCCAGGTGCAGTGGCTCATACCTATAATCCCAGCACTTTGGGATGCCAAGGCAGGAGGATGGCTTGAGCCCAGTAGCTTGAGGCTGCAGTGAGCTGAGATTGCACCACTATACTCCAACCTGGGCAACAAAGTGAGACTATCTTAAAAAAAAAAGGAGTCACCCAGTGACTCCATCTCATCCCATTTGACCCATACACAAAACCTCTGAGCTGACTCCTACACATGTTCTGAGTTTTATGTACAAAATCGTTCCTCACAGCCTCTGGGAGTTGGGGAAGCTGGCAGCTGCCGAATTGTCTATCTGTAGATAACCGGCTCCATCAGCTGGGCACCTCCAGCTGTGGAATGCTAGCGACATTGAGGAGCAAGCTGCATCTCTTCATGTTGTGACCTGAAAGAGCTCCAAGCCCCACTATTTTTTTTTTTTTTTTTTTTTTTTTTTTTTTTTTTTTTTTTGAGACGGAGTTTCGTTCTTGTTACCCAGGCTGGAGTGCAATGGCGCGATCTCGGCTCACCACAACCTCCGCTTCCTGGGTTCAGGTGATTCTCCTGCCTCAGCCTCCCGAGTAGCTGGGACTACAGGCACGTGCCACCATGCCCAGCTAAATTTTGTATTTTTAGTAGAGACGGGGTTTCACCTTGTTGACCAGGATGGTCTCGATCTCTTGACCTCGTGATCCACCCATCTCAGCCTCCCAAAGTGCTGGGATTACAGGCTTGAGCCACCGCGCCCGGCCCCAAGCCCCACTATTGAGTGGCAAGAGCTAGTTCCAGAAGTTAGGGCCATTTTCTTACCTGAGGGAGTGAGTCTGGGGCCGGTGGGGCAGTTAGGAGACTTTGGTTTCTTCATTTTATATCTTTCTTTTTTGAAATTTTAAAGTTTATTCACATATACAATAGAAATCATTTCTTTTTAATTGTGGCAAAATAATAACACAAGTTACCATCTTCACTATTTTTTTCTTTTTTTTTGAAACAGGGTCTTGCTCTGTCACACAGGCTGGAGTACAGTGGCATAATCTTGGCTCACTGCAACCTCTAACTCCCAGGTTCAAGGGATTCGCATGCCTCAGCCTCCCTAGTAGCTGGGACTAAAGGCACCCACCACAATGTCTGGCTAATTATTTTTGTATTTTTAGTAGAGATGGGGTTTCACCATGTTGGCCAGGCTTGTCTCGAACTCCTGACCTCAAGTAATCTGCCTGCCTTGGCCTCCCAGTGCTGGGATTACAGGTGTGAGCCACTGCAACAGACCCCATCTTCACTTTTTCTTTGGCACCCAGCCTGGAGTGCAGTGGTGTGATCTTGGCTCACTGCAACCTCCGCCTCCTGGGGTCAAGCAATTTTCCTGCTTCTGCCTCAGCCTTCTGAGTAGCTAGGACTATAGGCACATGCCATGATGCCTGGCTGATTCTTTTGTGTTTTCAGTAGAGACAGCATTTCACCGTGTTAGCCAGGATGGTCTCGATCTCCTGACCTTGTGCTCCACCCACCTCGGCCTCCCAAAGTGCTGGGATTACAGGTGTGAGCCACCGCACTCGTCCTCCATCCTCACTATGCTTAAGTGCACAGCGCAGTGGCATTAAGCACATTCACACTGCTGCGCAGCTGTCACCACTGTCCATCTTAGAACTTTCTCCTTCCCAAATTGAAACTCTGCACCCATTAAACACCATTCTCCATGAATTTGACTACTCTAGGATTCTGCCTTTGTAAGTAGAATCATATGGTATTTGTGCTTTTGTGACACACTTGTTTCACTTAGTGTGATGTCCTCACGGTTCACCCATGTTGCAGCATGTGTCAGAATTTCCCTCTGTTGTATGTACAGACCATAGTTTGTTTACCCATTCATCCATCGGTGGACATTTGGGTGTTCCCAGTCTCTGGCTATTATGAGTAATGCTGCTGTGAACATAGGTATTCCAGTATCCTTTGGAATCTTGCCTTCAGTTCTTTTTGCTTTACCCAGAAGTGAAATTTTGGATCATGTGGTAATTCTGTGTTTAATATCTTAAGGAACTGTCATGCTACAACTTTATTTAAAAATTTTTTTATTTTGAGATGGAGTCTCAAGCCTAGGCTGGCTGGAGTGCATTGGTGCGAACTCGGTTCACTGCAACCTCCGCCTCCTGGGTTCAAGTGATTGTCCTGCCTCAGCATGTTGAGTAGCTGGGATTACAGATGTGCACCACCACGCCTGGCTAATTTTTGTATTTTTGTAGAGATGGGGTTTCACCATGTTGGCCAGGCTGGTCTTGAACTCCTGACCTCAGGTGATCCACCTACCTCGGCCTGCCAAAGTGTTGAGATTAATAGGTGTGAGCCACTGCGCCTGACCCCATACTACAACTTAAAAATATATATATACTGTAAGCCTGAGTCACCTTTTATAATGAAAAACTAATACAAAGTAATCAAAAGCAATATACTCGTTTCCAAAAGCGCCAGGCACGGTGGCTCATGCCTGTAATCCCAGCACTTTGAGAGGCTGAGGCAGGTGGATCACGAGGTCAGGAGTTTAAGACCAGCCTGGCCAACATGGTGAAACCCCATCTGTACTAAAAATAACAAAAGTTATCTGGGTGTGGTAGTGGGTGCCTGTAATCCCACATACTGAGGAGATTGAGGCAGGGAATTCCTTGAACCTGGGAGGCAGAGGTTGCAGTGAGCCAAGATTGTGCTACTGCACTTCAGCTTGGGCAACAGAGCAAGACTCTGTCTTCAACAACAACAACAACAAAAACACCCAAAAGCTTCCCCTACCCAGAGAGGCCTGCTGTAAGACTCAGTGTGTTTCTTGGGATGATGCACATAGACCCTCGTTCGTTAGTCAACCAATGCTGAGTGGTGCCAACACACCATGGTCAGTGCAAGAGGTGGGTTCCTGCTCTCAAAGCTGTGGAGACTAGTGTATGAAATCTCTTTTCTAGAAATGGGATCACATCACACATGCTGTTTTTTCCCCAATCTTTTTTTTTTTGAGAGGGAGTTTCACTCTTGTTACCCAGGCTGGAGTGCAATGGCACAATCTCAGCTCACCGCAACCTCCGCCTCCTGGGTTCAGGCAATTCTCCTGCCTCAGCCTCCTGAGCAGCTGGGATTACAGGCACGCGCCACCATGCCCAGCTAATGTTTTGTATTTTTAGTAGAGACGAGGTTTCACCATATTGACCAGGATGGTCTCGACCCCTTGACCTCGTGATCCACCCGCCTCAGCCTCCCAAAGTGCTGGGATTACAGGCTTGAGCCACCGCGCCCGGCCTTTTCCCCAGTGTTTTAACTTACATTTACTGTATGTAGTTGTTTGCTTTGCTTTTCAATACATATCAGACTTCGCCGTCTTATTTCATAGCTGCAGGAGTTCCCATTTCTGTTGCACTCACCGCTACACATGTAGCTTATTCGCACACTTTCACTATTAGAGACAATGCTGCTGTGAACACCTTGGGGCATCACTGTGACCCATGCTAGGGTGGAGTGCGTGTTCCTGTTAAGGTATCTGATGCGCGTGGTCAGGCTGCGCCTCCTGCAGCGGGCGTGCCTCTGACCACTCCGAACTCCTTCCTGCACTTCCAGTCTGCCTGTCTCTTCCTTGGCTTTATTACTGCTTTAAACCCTTGCTTCCTGCCCACTCCCAAGAAAGAGAAAAGAAACGACGTAAGTTCTACATAACTTTTCCGGGGTTCCAGCCCCAAGGTCTTTGTTGAGAAAGGGGGTTGGGTTTTCCAGTGTAGGCCGTGAGAACTAGTAGGAAATGATGGGGCACACAAAGCTGAACAGGACTTTCCACCACAGGGCTCCCAGGAGGCTCCAGGTCGGAAGGGTATATTCAGCTTCTCTCATTTAGGTGTGCCTGGTATTAGGCATCTTGGGGCGCTAGTGACCCCAGAACACAGACTGAGGAGTTCTGGGCTCGTCCAACACGCCAGCTTGTGGGGATTTTTCCCAGGCTCAAGCAAGTCTCTTCCTTCTGTCCACTCTGGCCATATCCTCGTGCCTGCCCTCCAGGAGCGCAGGACAGGGTCTAGGCACCAGTGCAGCCTTGGAGCCCACTCTGCCGCCACCCTCTGGGGTGAGGAGGGTGGGTGTGGCAGTTCTAGAGCCCATAGCTTTGTGTTATCTTCAGGTGAGCCTTTGGAGAGGGGGTGAACGCCACCCAGTTCAAAGGGGAGACAGGGAGTCTTGTCTGGTTCGAGGACACAGGGTGGTGGAGGAGCCAAGAGTCATAGCTCATGAAGTCTGGCACTGCTGCTTCTCACTGCTGTGGGCTGGGCCTCCTCTTTTGCTGTGGGGTGTAGGAGGGTCAGGGTGTGGGGATGGGTAGGGTGTGGGGATTTCAGATAGCCATTCTTTATACTGTGCAAGGCTTCTTTGTGAAGACTTGACCATTTTCAAGAGATGACAATTTTTCTCCTATAGGCTGAGTCCAGGCCTGCAGCCATGTTTAGTTAGTGTCAAAGTTTTTGTTTGGTTTTGAAATCAGGTGCCAACTTTCAAAAATCCAGATTTTTGTTTTTTACTTGAAAATTGGGGTTTCTTTTGAAAACCATCCAGTGGCCCCAAGCCACATGTCTGCATTCCCACCTGGCCACAGTCGGCCAGAGCCGAGCAGTCCCTGTGGCTGCAGCAAGGGCTCCCTGCTCAGTCCCAGGCCCCAGCGGCCCCCTTCCCTCATCCCCAGCATCTGCCTGACCCGTGGGCATCTGAGCTTGACAACCACTCCCTCCCTGGTGCTTCTTATCTGATCCTCTTCAGGTCAGCCAAGTATAATTGGCAAAGAAAGTGTCACCATTCAAGGAAACAGACCCAGAGAGGGAGACTCTGGCAGGACTTCATGGTGGTCTGGACTTGGTCTTCAGGTTTCGGGTGTGGGGCCTCTGCTCTTTCCCAGGGCTGGCTGCTGCACCATCTCACTAAGAATTCTGTCTCCTTCCTTCTGGGCAGATGCTGACCTTCATTATGCTTGCCCGGCTGGCCACCCTGTGTCCTGCACCTGTCCTACAGAGGGTGGACCGACTAATTGAGCCACTTAGGGCCACCTGCACTGCCAAGGTAAGTCTCTGACCTAGCCCTAGCCCAGGCCCTGGAGCACCCGAGTCCTCAGCCGGTTGTTCATTTACCCCTCACTAAGCACTTGGGCAGTGCAGGTGATGCTGTGAAAGTGCTTCAGTCATTATCATTGCCCTACAAAGTGCTTCTTATCATATCACTGTATACACAGGGGAACAGAAGCTTTGAGAGATTGCGGTTGGCCAAGGCTACACAGCTAGTAAATTGCAGAGCTGGATTCAGATCCACCTGTCTCCTCTTCCGTTCATTAAATACTTCTGGGTGCTGAGCCTCATGGGAGATACTAAAGATGTAACATTGAGCCTGATAGATTCCCTATTGTCAATCTCTCACCTCTTTGTTGGGAAGCTGGGTTAGATGATTCATCTAGAGCAAAGTTGATGCTAGACTAGAGTGCCTGAAGGGTCTGGAGGAGGGATCTGGGGTGGAAGCTCCCATGGAAAGCTGGTGTTGGGAGCAGAGCCTGGTGTACCTAGCTGGTACCTATTAAGTACCTGTTGAATGAGAGAGTACATTTGAGTTTTCTGAGGATGGGAATCATTGTCAAAAGGAGGGCAGTGTTTTAGATTGGCGCTTAAAGAGGAGACATACCCATAGAGTGATTTTCAAAAATGAAATCTGTGGATAAAACATTAAAATTTATAGTTTATTCATAGAAACTTGCCTTGTAAGTTTACATTTTTAACATATGCTCACTGTTGAGTCAATCCAAAAAAAAGCTTCTGCAAGACCAGGGCAGTTTTGACAATCTCTGGCCAAATCCTATCTAGTTTTCTCTGAGCTCTATTGCACCAAGAAAAGCCCCAGTTCTTAAGAGGGGAGGTATACATGGTACTGCTATGAGAACATTCTTGCAGTGGGCCAAGGTGGCAAGAGAAGCTCTGCTCTGAGTTCCCACAAGAGCCACTCACCTGGCCATGCAGAAGATGCTGTCTGTTGGGCACTGGGATGAGCGTGGACACATCCACACCCACAGTCCTTACCCATGACTCTAAAATCTACCAAGCTCTGACAACCAAAAGCTTTTTAGGAACCTGTCAACAGGACTTGAAGTGATATGAGGCTATGATCTTTAATTTTCTTTTGTTAAACAGTCAGCCCTCTGTATCTGCAGGTTCCACACAGATGAGAATCAGAAAATAGGCTGGGCGCGGTGGCTTACGCCTGTAATTCCAGTAAGGCGAATGGATCACAAGGTCAGGAGATTGAGACCATCCCGGCCAATGTGGTGAAACCTTGTCTCTACTTAAAATACAAAAAACTAGCCGGGTATGGTGGCGCACGCCTGTAGTCCCAGCTACTGGGGAGGCTGAGGCAGGGGAATCGCTTGAACCTGGGCGACAGAGGTGGCAGTGAGCTGAGATCACACCACTGCACTCCAGCCTGGTGACAGAGCAAGACTCCATCTAAAAAAAAAAAAAAAAAAAAAAAAAAATACAAATATAGGCCAGGCGTGGTGGCTAACACCTGTTATCCTAACACTTTGGGAGGCAGAGGCAGGTGGATCACCTGAAGTCAAGAGTTCAGGACCAGCCTGGCCAACATGCGTCTCTACTAAAAATACCAAAATTGGCCGGGCGCGGCCGCTCAAGCCTGTAATCCCAGCACTTTGGGAGGCCGAGGCGGGCGGATCACGAGGTCAAGAGATCGAGACCATCCTGGTCAACATGGTGAAACCCCGTCTCTACTAAAAATACAAAAAATTAGCTGGGCATGGTGGCGCGTGCCTGTAATCCCAGCTACTCAGGAGGCTGAGGCAGGAGAATTGCCCGAACCCAGGAGGCGGAGGTTGCGGTGAGCCGAGATCGCGCCATTGCACTCCAGCCTGGGTAACAATGAGCGAAACTCCGTCTCAAAAAAAAAAAAAAAAAAAAAAAAAATACCAAAATTAGCTGGGCGTGGTGGCACGTACCTGTAATCCCAGCTACTTGGGAGGCTGAGGCAAAAGAATCGTTGAACCTGGAGGGGTGGAGGTTGCAGTGAGCCGAGATTATACCACTGCACTCCAGCCTGGGCAAAAGAGCGAAACTGTGTCTCAAAAATAATAATAAAAAATTTTAAAATGTAGGAGCCAGGCACGGTGGCTCACACTTGTAATTCCGGCACTTTGGGAGGCCAAGGTGGGCAGATCTTCTGAGGTCAGAAGTTCAAAACCAGCCGGGCGCGGCGGCTCAAGCCTGTAATCCCAGCACTTTGGGAGGCTGAGGCAGGTGGATCACAAGGTCAAGAGATCGAGACCATCCTGGTCAACACGGTGAAACCCTGTCTCTACTAAAAATATAAAAAATTAGCTGGGCATGGTGGCGCATGCCTGTAATCCCAGCTACTCAGGAGGCTGAGGCAGGAGAATTGCCTGAACCCAGGAGGCGGAGGTTGTGGTGAGCCGAGATTGTGCCATTGCACTCCAGCCTGGGTTACAAGAGCAAAACTGTCTCAAAAAAAAAAAAAGTTCAAGACCAGCCTGGCCAACATGGTGAAACCCTGTCTCTTAATTAAAAATACAAAAATTAGCTGGGTGTGGTGGTGCACACCTGTGATCCATGTACAGAGGCTGAGGCAGGAGAACTGCTTGAAGCTGAGAGGCAGAGGTTGCAGTAAGCCAAGATTACACCACTGCACTCCAGCCTGAGTGACAGAGTGAGACTCCATCTCAAAAAAAAAAAAAAAAAGGGCTGGGCGCGGTGGCTTACACCTGTAATCCCAGTACTTTGAGGCAGTTAGTCACTTGAGGTTGAGACCAGCCTGGCCAACACAGTGAAACCCCATCTCAAAAAAAAAAAAAAAAAAAAATATAGCAGCTGCTTACACAGCATTTATATTGCATTAGGTATCAAAAGGAATCTAGAGATGATTTAGAGTGTATAGGAAGATGCATCTAGGTTCTATGCCAATGTACCACTTTTATATGAGACTTGAGCATCTGAGGATTTTGACATCCCCTGGGATCTTGGAACCAATCTTCCATGGATACTTCGGGATTCCTGTACCCCACAATACTCATACATTTTTCATAAATGTAGTGGCGTATTCATGTATTTGATTACAAGGAATTGTACCAGATCCTCAAGAATGTTATCTACATAGTATTACCTTTCTAAAACCCCTAATGTCCTGGATTCCAAAGCACATCTGGCTCCAGGGATCTCAAAGAAGGGGGTGTAGAGTTGTGTTATTTAATTATCTGGGCAACTCATTTTTTTTCCCCGACAGTCTTGCTGTTGCCAGGCCGTACTGCAGTGGTTCGATCTCGGCTCACTGCAATCTCTGCCTCCCAGGTTCAAGTGATTCTCCTACATCAAGGAGATTCAAGCCTCCCGACAGTAGCTGAGACTACAGGTGCATGCCACCACACCCAGCTAATGTTAGTAGAGATGGAGTTTCACCATGTTGGCCAGGATGGTCTTGATATCTTGACTTCATGATCTGCCCATCTCGGCCTCCCAAAGTGCTGAGATTACAGGCAGCTTTTATTTCTAGATGGGGAAATGAGGCTCAAAGATGTAGCTACCTGGAGTCACAGCTCTTGAGGGCAGAGCCATTTGAACGCAGGACTGTGCAACTCCAATGTCAAGCTGTTTTGGATTCTTTCAGTAGAGCCCAGCATAAGGAGGAATTTGAACTTTAGTCCATAAGCAGTGGAGGAATTACTGAGCTCCTTTGTCTAAGTGGGAGATGGTGGGGAAGTCAACAGAAACTACAGGAGGTAGTCTGAGGTGCTTACTCTCCAGCTGCAGCTATAGAACGGATTTCCAGGCAGGGGCTTGAATAGGGGAAGAGGCTGCTACAAGACCACAGCAGTGATTCATTCATTCAGTTTAATCATAAGGTGCTAAGAGCTGATTTTAAGCACTTTAGGCTGGATCCCTGCAGTCTGTGGGAGGAGGTTAAGTATGGGAACACAGTACTTGCCGCTGTCAATTAAAAAGTGGGCATGTTAGATTGGCTGCTCAGAGACCCCTCAGGCTGTACTCAAGCTGATTTGAATGACAAAGAACCTCTGTGGGAAACAAGTCAGTGTTAAAGCCCAGAGGTGGAGTTAGGAAATTGCCTTAGGAGACCTTGCAGCAGGAATGTACCTTAGGGATTATGGGGCAGAGAGGAGGCCAAAGACCAGTGAGGCAGTGGTGGCAGCCAGGCGCAATAAAGGATGGCTTCTTCTGCTGTTTCCTACTTTAGGTCAAAGCTGGTTCTGTGAAACAGGAGTTTGAAAAGCAAGATGAACTGAAGCGCTCTGCAATGAGGGCAGTGGCGGCCCTGCTGACCATCCCTGAGGTGGGGAAAAGCCCCATCATGGCCGACTTCTCTTCCCAGATCAGATCCAACCCTGAACTTGATGCCCTCTTTGAAAGCATCCAGAAAGATTCCGCTTCAGCCCCCAGCACAGACTCAATGGAGCTCAGCTAGTCTCCCCAGCACACAGGTGGGCCCTCACCCACCTTTCTCTTGAGAGAAAGGAGCCCACCCAACCATGAGGCCTCCCCAATCCACTACCACAAGCCTCTACTTTCACCCTTCCACCACCTCACTGGGGACCCTGCTGCTCCGTCAGGGCTTACAGTGCCTTCTCCAGGGACCCAACTTCAAGGCTCTGAGCCCGAGCTGCAAGGCTGCCAACAGTTGGGCCCCATCCTTAACTCAGGACAGTCATCCAAAGAAATAGGGTAAGTTTTCCAGTGACTTCACACTCTACCCCTCCATAGTCTGCCTGGTTCCTTCAGAGAGTGTCTCTACCTCACAAACTAGTAGTATTTAGAAATAGGCTGTGCTTGTCAGCTGTGAATGGTAAGGAGGCAGCAGACACCTCTCCGGTTTCTTCACTGCACTCAGCAATGCCTCTAAGTCAGTGCTCAGGCTGGGCATCTCAAAAAGAAAACTTGAGTTACGTTTTAAAATTCAAAATGGTTCATTTCTAAGTGGCAGTGATGAATCCGAAATTTGGATGGTACATGTTTCCTTTTCCCAGGAAGAATGAATGCTTTGGGTGGGGAACAGGTTCGGACCTCATGTTTCATTTCTAATTTCACATGCCAACAACACCCAGGCAAACCAGTTGGTGTTTCTGAGGAAGGTTTCAAATGTGTCTAGTGTTACTATTGAGGACAAAGAAATACAAGTGGCAGGCCAAAGTATTTTCTGTGATATCCCAGGTTAATAAAGATTAGATCCTAAGTTGCTTATTTTCTCTACACAAATTGTCTCCAATTGTTAGACCAGTATCTTGAACGTACTTGTCAATGTTAGAAATCCCCCAGATTAGGCTGGGTGAAATGGCTCATGCCTATAATCCCAGCACTTTGGGAGGCTGAGGCAGGCAAGATCACCCAAGGTCAGGAGTTTGAGACCAGCTTGGCCAACATGGCAAACCCCTGACCCTACTAAAAACATAAAAATTAGCCAGGTATGGTGGCACACCTGTAGTCCCAGCTATTAAGGAGACTGGTGGGGGTGTGGGGGGGTGCGCGGGGTCGTCGAGAGAAATCAAATTGCCTGAACTCAGGAGGCGGAATTTGCAGTGAGCTAAGACTATGCCACTGCACTCCAGCCTGGGTGACAGCATGACAATCTCAAAAAATGAAAATAAATCCCCAAAATGACCAATTTACATCATAAATATTTATGACCAAGTTTTTTTTTTTGAGAGTCTTGCTGTCGCCCAGGCTGGAATGCAATAGTGTAATCTTGGTTCACTGCAACGTCCGCCTCCCAGGTTCATCTGATTGTCCTGCCTCAGCCTCCCAAGTAGCTAGGATTACAGGTGCATGCCACTGTGTAGCTAATTTTATATATTTTTAGTAACGACAGGGTTTCACCATGTTAGCCCGCCTGGTCTCCAACTCCCAACCTCAGGTGATCTGTCCGCCTCAGCCTCCCAAAGTGCTGGGATTATAGGTGTGAGCCACTGCGCCCAGCGTTATGACTAGGTTTTGTACAGGAGACAATCTGTAAGATGCCTGTTTACTAGAATGAGACTAGACCTAGAAAAGCTTTTTTTTTTTTTGTGAGACGGAGTTTCACTCTTGTTACCCAGGCTGGAGTGCAATGGCGCGATCTCGGCTCACCGCAACCTCCGCCTCCTGGGTTCAGGCAATTCTCCTGCCTCAGCCTCCTGAGTAGCTGGGATTACAGGCACGTGCCACCACGCCCAGCTAATTTTTTGTATTTTTAGTAGAGACGGGGTTTCACCGTGTTGACCAGGATGGTCTCAATCTTCTGACCTCGTGATCCACCCGCCTCAGCCTCCCAAAGTGCTGGGATTACAGGCTTGAGCCACCGCGCCCAGCAGAAAAGCTTTTTTATAACCAGCACAGCATTTCTGCTAAGATGATCAAGATGGTTACAGAACAGGATCCGGTAAGCATTTCTGTCTCTTACCTAGTGAGTACCACATTCCATATGCCTCATGACCTATATATTACCATGTTTAGATGCCTGTAATCCCAGTATTTTGGGGGGCCAAAGCAGGTTTGCTTGAGCTTAGGAGTTTGAGACAGCCTAGGCAACATGACTACTCTCAATGAAATTTTTTAAAAAAAACTAGCCAGGTGGGGAGGTGCACATCTATAGTCCCAGTCACTTGGGAGGCTGAGGTGGAAGGATCACCTGAGCCCAGGGAGGTCGAGGCTGCAGTGAGTGCACCATTGCATTCCCAGCCTGGATGAGAAAACCCCATCTTTTTTTTTTTTTTTTTTTTTTTTTTTTTGAGACAGAGTTTGACTCGTTACCCAGGCTGGAGTGCAATGGCGTGATCTCGGCTCACCGCAGCCTCCTGCGTTCAAGCAATTCTCCTGCCTCGCTGATATTACAGGCACGTGCCACCATGCCCAGCTAATTTTTTGTATTTTTAGTAGAGACGGGGTTTCACCATGTTGACCAGGATGGTCTCGATCTCTCGACCTCGTGATCCACCCGCCTCGGCCTCCCAAAGTGCTGGCATTACAGGCTTGAGCCACCGCGCCCGGCCGAAAACCCCATCTCTTAAAAAAAAAAAAAATCAGGGCCATGCATCACAAGAGGCCCAACTGTCACCAGTTAGCTCCCTGCTTTGGGAAACTTGTGTAACATTGTACCTGAAGCAGCAGCTGGTAGGGAGGTTATGAGAGACTGAAAGTGCTTTTCCAGTAACCATGGTGGATTACCTGGAAGAGCAATTTGTACATCATCCTATTTTTGGAGAGAAGTTATAGGATGCAATTTAGGTATCCCATAACAATATGTGTAAGAAATTCAGCTGGATTTTTCCATGCAGATTTTCTCAATTCTCACAAGCATCACATGGAGTAACTGTCACCTAAGTTTACAAAGCGAGGCTAAGAATGACTGCTTGTGGCTTGGGAGCTGTAAGCTTCAAGTGTGTCAGAACCGACCTAGTGTCAGAGCCAAGTCGGTGCCCCTCATCCCCAGCCTTAAGTGGAGATGATTAAGGCTAGTCTGTTGGCCGGGCGCGGTGGCTCAAGCCTGTAATCCCAGCACTTTGGGAGGCCGAGGCGGGTGGATCACGAGGTCGAGAGATCGAGACCAACCATGGTCAACATGGTGAAACCCCGTCTCTAATAAAAATACAAAAAATTAGCTGGGCATGGTGGTGCGTGCCTATAATCCCAGCTACTCAGGAGGCTGAGGCAGGAGAATTGCCTGAACCCAGGAGGCGGAGGTTGCGGTGAGCCGAGATCGCACCATTGCACTCCAGCCTGGGTAACAAGAGCGAAACTCCGTCTCAAAAAAAAAAAAAAAAAAAAAAAAAAGGCTAGTCTGTGCACTTGAGACCATGTTCCCCTGTTCAAGGACCAAATGTCCTTTACAAATCCCCTCCAAATGGGAGATTCCAAAGGGCTTAACAAGCAAAAGAACCATCTCTGACAAACTTAGCCAAGAAGCTGAAGACTTAAAACTAAGGAAGATGCCAGTTTTATTTAAACACAGAACGTGCACATAAGCTGTCTACTCATTTTCTTCGCTGCGCAGCCTGGCATTGGGGTTGGTGACTCTGATGGCCAGCTGGGCAGCTCTTTCCACGATGGCTTTGCGGTTCTTGGAGGAAACATTGTGAGCAATCTCAGCACAGTAAGATCTGTAAGAGAATCAAGTGGGTAAGAAGCAAGACAGCCCTGAACACGACTGGAAAATTGTATTGCGGAGGCAATGAGTCCTAGCACCAAGCCAAGGGAAGGCTGCTTGGTAAGTGGCTGTGGAATGACATCTATAGGCCCTCAAATCCTGACTCCCCTGATCCTACAGTTCCCTGGTGGTGACAAGAATGCTTTCATTTATTATCCTCTTTCCTCTAATCTTCATAGTAGCCTTGGAATCCAGGCATTATCTCCATTTAACAGGTAAGGAAACCAAGGCCCACAGCAAACAATGGACAGGGATCTGGGGTGAACCCAGGCCCATACTCCAGGTTCAAAGGTTCTCCCCAGTTGTAGGGTGCTTGACCTTGCCCAGAAGTTTCAGAACTCTCTGCAAAGTGGTCAAGAGCAGAACCCAGAGTCTGAATGGAGCCAAAAGCACCTGGTTTGACTGCTGAGGATACAAAGCAAGCTGAGAAACAGCGATGCTTAAAGTCACCCTGTCATAGTCATACCTAATACCTGAGGACCTGGTGTGCCAGATTTGGTTCTAACTCATTCCTTAAAACTTTTTTTTCTGAGACAGTCTCGCTCTATTGCTCAGGCTAGAGTGCAGTGGTGCCATCTCAGTTCGCTGCAACCTCAGCCTCCCAAGTAGCTGGGATTACAGGTGCCCACCACCATGCCTGGCTAATTTTTGAATTTTTAGTAGAGACGGGGTTTCACTATCTTGGCCAGGCCAATCCTGAACTCCTGACGTCGTGATCCACCTGCCTCAGTCTCCCAAAATGCTGGGGTTACAGGCATGAGCCACCACACCTGGCCGCCTCACAAACTTTTTAAAAGGCAGCTACGCTGTGCCCTATTTAATAACCAATTGGCCTAATGAGCACATTTCAGTAAGGAGGTGATTTATGAAGCCACCCATAGTGGATTTAAGTACAGACATTCCACCCCTGAAGCATTTTCAGCAAAGAAAGCAGCAGGACTTAAAAATGAGGCAATGGACACACAGCTCTTTTCAAGAAGCGCACCTGAACAGCAAGACAGCAAATATAGGAGTCCACTCAAATTCAAAGCAACTGTATGTTAAAATGTTTCTAAGTTTTCAAGACTCAGGTTATATTACAGTTCTCATTTGTCTTTACTGTTCAAAAACCCCTCCTGTCCTTGTCCCCCACATACTTGATAATCACAATCAGAGTGCACCCACCATTTGAAATGCGTCCCCCTGGCTTTGGCACTTTCCAGACTGTAACACTCCAGTCATCTGGAATGGACGCACAACATTCCATCCAGCACTTTCCAAGTCACTAATGACATGTTCAGTTGTTGGCAGTGGACTGTTGCGACAGTGACTAGTTTGTTTCCCCACTTTTCCATTCCTTAAGGACAAATGCCCAGAAATGGAACTTAGAGATTAAAGGTCAGAGATAAAGTACTTCTACCGCTCTTAGACTGCCAAGCTGTGCTTAGAGAATGGCAAGCAGCTACCATGTGCGCTGCAACTGAGTAATCATGTTCGCTATACAACAGCTATTGCCTGTTACAGCTCAACTACAGCCAACTGTGGTTTCCATGTCCACTGTTAAGTCCTACACCCATCTTTTCAAACAGAAGTTTTCAGCATTTCAAAGCCTGCACTTCCAACCTTGGAAGGTAATCACATCAGAATACTGCTCTTGTTCATTTTTATTACTTGTATCTACAACCACTGTCGATAAAAGATCTTTGCAAACAAATACAAACATCCTAGTTAGTCACACTCCACGTTCTTTCTAGTTTAGGAAAACTCAGCTTTTTGGCTTCCATTTACCAATAAGTGAAGACAAACTGTCACTTCCCATGAGAATTTTTCATTCCACTGCCCTAGTTTTTTGGTCTAAGCAGATCACTGAATCTGTTATACACAGAGCTCACCAAGTGTCTAACTTACTTAAAACACCTAGAACTAGCTGGGTGTGGTACAGCGTGCCAGTGGTCCTAGCTACCAGGAAGGCTGAGATGGGAAGATGGCTTGAGCCCACCTTGAGTTTGGAGCTGAAGTGTGCTGTGATCACAGCTGTGAATAGCCACTACACTGCAGTCAGGGCAACATAGAGCCTGTCCATCCCTAAAATCAAACCAGGCCAGGTGCAGTAGCTCATGCCTGTAATCCTGGCACTGGGAAGCTGAGGTGGGCGGATTGCTTGAGATCAAGAGTTCAAAACCAGTCTGGCCAACATGGTGAAACTCCATCTCTACTAAAACCACAAAAATGAGCCAGGCGTGGTGGTGGTACATGACTGTAATCCCAGCTACTTGGGAGGCTGAGGCAGGTGAACACTTGAAACTGGGTGGCAGAGGTTGCAGTGAGCTGAATCAAGACACTGTACTCCAGCCCAGGAAAGAGAGCTAGACTCCATCTTAAAAAAACAAAACTGGCCAGGCGCGGTGGCTCACGCCTATAATCCCAGCACTTTGGGAGACCAAGGCGGGTGGATCAGGAGGTCAAGAGATCAAGACCATCCCGGTCAACATGGTGAAACCCCATCTCTACTAAAAATACAAAAAATTAGCTGGGCATGGTGGCGCGTGCCTGTAATCCCAGCTACTCAGGAGGCTGAGGCAGGAGAATTGCCTGAACCCAGGAGGCAGAGGTTGCGGTAAGCCGAGATTGCGCCATTGCACTCCAGCCTGGGTAACAAGAGCGAAACTCCTTCTCAAAAAAAAAAACAGGCCGGGCGCGGTGGCTCAAGCCTGTAATCTCAGCACTTTGGGAGGCCGAGGCGGGTGGATCACGAGGTCGAGAGATCGAGACCAACCTGGTCAACATGGTGAAACCCCGTCTCTACTAAAAATACAAAAAATTAGCTGGGCATGGTGGTGCGTGCCTATAATCCCAGCTACTCAGGAGGCTGAGGCAGGAGAATTGACTGAACCCAGGAGGCGGAGGTTGCGGTGAGCTGAGATCGTGCCATTGCACTCCAGGATAACAAGTGCGAAACTCTGTCTCAAAAATGAAAAAAAAAAAAAAAAAAAAAAAACCAAAAAACCAATAAACTCACCGGAACCAATGCCCTGTAAACCCTCCATGCTCTCTTTCACCTCTACACTTTTGTGTAAGCACTCTCTGCCAAGTTTTCTTCCTGTTCTCCACCTAATCCAAACTTGGTTCTAAAGCCCTCCCACCCCTGAAGAGATCCCTTACCATAGAGCAAAGACTTAAGGGCCCCTTAATGTCTGAGGTCCATGTTTGATCTTCTCTCTACCCTCCTTGTAAACCAAAAATAAAATTCAGAGCCCCCAGCAACCATCTGAATACACTCCCCACTTGAACAGGGCACTCTTGGTTTCCATAACCTCTATCATGGCCAAGATATTCCCTTCTAGTGATAACTAATTCCGAATCAGAAACAAAATCTATTCAAAACCTCGAAGTGCCACCTTTCTGGACCAAACCAACAGACGCCTTAAATTTATTTGATCTCTCATGTCTCCCTAAAACATGTAAACCCAAGTGGTTCCCAATCCACCTTGGGCACACGTTCTTAGGGTCGCTCAAGGGCTGTGTCACGGGCCATGGCCAACTCACATTTGGGTCAGAATTATCTCTTCAAATATTTCAGAGTTCAACTCTTGGTTGACACCCTCATAAAGAAAGCAATGTTCTGGAAACAGCCAAAGGATAGTGCAGTAGTGGAAAGTGGTTGTTACTGCAGTGTTTACTGCAGTGTTCATAAAGCAGTCTCTTCCTGGACTTGGGTCACTACACTTAGCGGACCAAGTCTCCTCCCTCTCCAGCAAAGGAAACACTGAACTCCCCAACAAGCATTCTCTAAAAATCCTGCAGGGAACAACTTCAGATTCCCTCAGAATGTACAACTCCCCAGAATGCATCCCAAGAGTTTCTAGAGTTCCTGCCAGAAGTGCTCACACAGATACAAACTTCTGATTCCTGAAAACAAGAGGTGGGACCCAACTCACTTGTTGCACATCAGCAGCACTTCCAGCTCCTTAACGTTGTGGACCAGGAACTTCCGGAAGCCACTGGGCAGCATGTGCTTTGTTTTCTTGTTGCTCCCATAACCAATGTTAGGCATCAAGATCTGGCCCTTGAACCTTCTACGAACCCTGTTGTCAATACCTCTGGGTTTCCGCCAGTTACGCTGAAGGAAGTAACACACAGGTGGGTTAGTGTCTGTGCAGAGTGCCAATTCTTCCCTTTGGGGAGGGAAAAAAAGGACCAAATGAAAAGGAAGTATGCCACGCAGTAACTGCCTTTGGTAACAGGACTTCATTATTTCCTTATATACTTTTTTTGGTGGGTGGCTTTAGCAACTAGGAATGCAGGCACCCCCACCATTCCCACTCCCAAGCAATGGAAGAGACACCAACAGGATGTCAAGGGACTGTGTAGATACCGAGATGATGAGCACAGGTGTAGACACGACTCTCAGCACCTGAGTTTTCTTGTCTATATAAAATAGGGATCCTGCTGTCATAAGGCAACCCGAAATACATGACACAAATGCAAAGCCTTCTAAAACACATCCAAACTGACTGTCCCTTTTCATTTAAATGTCACTTAACACATCAAGAGACTCAAGTACCAGCACTAAGGCACACTGGGGGAGACCGACCTTTTCTGGAAGAAAGCTCTTCCACAAACCAGTTCATGGGCCAAAGGTGAGCCTGACTAGGTGCTGTCAGAAACTGACAGCCTGTCATTAACTTTCTTCACCCACACCCATTTCCATCCCAGGACCACATACCTTAATTTTGACGTATCGGTCCGACTGGTGCCGGATGAACTTCTTGGTTCTCTTTTTGACGATCTTGGGTTTCACAAGGGGTCTAAGGGCGGCCATGATGCCTTTTGGGAAAGAAGCAGCCCCAGGTGAAGAAGAATTCTGGAAGGAGGCTTTCCCGCCCTGGGACTGAACACTGTTGCAGAGTATCTTCCAATCGCCAGCTACGGAGCAAGCTGGGAATGGAATGGGTGCCTCTGCCACGCTTGCTTTCCCTCCCTTTCCGAAGCTGGCAGAATACTAGGCACTCTCCAGACGCGATCCCAGGAGGTCAGGAGTCACCCCACCCTCTGAGCCCAAATAATGCCAACAGTTGAGCAAACCAAAACTGACCCCAAGACACACTCAACTTGCAAGGGGCGGCAGATCCCACCCCACCAGCGTCCGAACCCCCAGATGGTCCTTCCGGTAGTACTAGCCTTGATTATCTACGTGAACAGGAGCATCAGTTTCCTCACCTGTAAAATGGAGATGACACTGCTCGCTGAATGCCTGCAGTGCCCGTCACGGAGTAAACGTTCAATGAAGAGAACCTTCTAATTGCCTAAGGGAGCTGCTGCACTACCACACCCACGACACACACAAAACCGTCACGGCCTTCCCCTCTAAGCCGCCTCGACTACGGAGATCTTCCAGTATCAACGCACACCTTCCTCAGTGTGGTCTTCCGAGTCATGATTTCCTACAACACCCTTTCTGTTCTATTCGCAGCCATCAACTGGCACAGAGTGGGTACTCGATGAACCACGTCTGCAAAACGACTTTGCCTTCCAGCCCATGATATTCTCGAAGACAAAGTGGGGGCAGCTGCATCTTCATCTTCCCAGAGATACTACAGAATTTGGGCCAGCAACGGAACCAGCTGACCTACACCTGGTTTCTCCCTGGCGGTCCCGCCGCAGCAGCCCGAGGGCGAGACTGCCGGGGAAGAAGCCGATCATGGCAACGAACGAATACACGTGAGCGCTGGGATCCACGGGACTCAGCTGAAGACTGTTAAGCTGGGCCTGTTCGTCCCGCGGCCCCCAGGAGACCCCGCAGTCTGGCCTCAACTAGCACCCTCCACTGCCAAGGAACAAACAAGCAGCCCGCAGCTGTGACTACAGGCTGAGGGCAGGAGGCCCTGGGGACGCAAAGCCCCATCACCCAGAGCTCCTTCACTCTGTGCCTGTACACGCCCCAGTAAGCCGACAATAACAATAGCCACAGACAATACCGAGCCGAAGGGGAGACCTCCGCACCACTGGGCGAGGGGGCCAGATGAACGCAGCAGGAATGCGGATGGCCACGGATTTTAAGACTCACCGAGGAATTCGCTGCTACCTCCGTAGGCAGCGCCGAGGAAGAGAGAAGGGACGTTGGCGCGCAAGGGCTGATGGGACGTAACCCCCTAGGTCCTGGCAGGGGAAAGGCGAGCACTTCCGGATCCGGCTCTTTCAACGAAAAAGACACGTCGAAAAATGTGCCGCAAAAAATTCTGAGTATAACTGTTTTAATAGACATTAATATCTATGACTGTAACTGAAAACGTATCCTACTTGTCCTTGGGACTACGTAGAAATTTGGAATTATTTCTGAGCTAAGACCTGGTGGAGGGAGGAATTTACTTCCGCCAGAAGTTGAAGCCTCTCCGCTTTGGGGCTATTTCCGCCCGCATTTCTTCTATTCCGAAGTGCGCCTCTTAGTGGTCAGGAGAGAACAAGACAGACTTCCTAATAATTTCCTCACCGAATTTACACAGTAAAAAATAATGAGACTGTAACAGCTAACATGCGATGGGGTTCACTAAGCCTACCACAATTCTATAATGTACCCCTATTATTGTCTCAATTTTGCATATGTGGAAGGTGAATTTTGGAGAGTTGACTCCAAACTCTATGCTTCTAACCATTAAACTAAACTGCTTAGTTTTTGTTTGTTCATTTTTCAGAGATGGGGTCTCACTGTGTTGCTCAGGCTGGTCTCGAACTTCTGGGCGCAAACTATCCTCCTGCCTCAGCCTCCTGAGTAGCTGGGATTGCAGACACGAGCTCCTGGGCCCAGTAGCTACTGCCTAGTTTTTGTTTGTTTGTTTGTTTTTTGTATGTTTTTGAGACACGGTCTCCCTCTGTCGCCTAGGCTGGAATGCAAAGGCACCATCTCACAGCTCACTGCAGCCCCTACCTCCCAGACTGCCTAGTTTTTAAAGTTGGTCTTGATTTACTTTACTTAGCTTTTGTATTTAAGATTATTGTGAAAATTGGCTGAGCACTATGGTTCACACCTATAATTCCAACACTTTGAGAGTCCGTGGTGGAAAGATTTGCTTGAGCCCAGGAGTTCAAGACCAGCCTAGGCAACATAGTAAGACCCTGTCTCTACAAAAACTAAAATAATTAGCTGGGCCTGGTGGTGCATGCCTGTAGCCCCAGTTACTCGAGAGGCTGAGCTGGAACGATCACGTGAGCCCAGGAGTTCAAGACTGCAGTGAGCCATCATGATGCCTCTGCACTCCAGCCTGGGTGACAGAACAAGACTCTGTCACAACAACAACAACAAACCTATAAAAACCACCCCACTGAAAAATGGGTAAAGAAGCCAAACACATTTCTCTGTGGCCAGTAAGCACATGAAATGATGATCCACATTATTAGCCATGAAGAAAATGCAAACTGGCACTGCAGTGAGATGCCACTTTACACTAAGCAGGACGGAGAAATGGGACTCCTCGTACAGCGCTAGTGCAGATATGAAATGGTGCAGTCACTTTGGAAAAGAGGAGCAGTTCCTCAAAATGTTAAACATAGAGATACTATATGACCCAGCAATTCCACTTTTAGGTATATGCTCAAGAGAAATGAAAACATATGTCCACACAAAAACTTGTACATGAATAATCACAGCAGCTTTACTCATCATAGCCAAAAAGTAGAGGCAACCCAAATGGCCATCAACTAATCAACAGATAAATAAAATGTCAGCTCTCATTCAATGAAGTATTATTCAGTGAAAAACAATGAACCAGTACATGCTACAGCATGGATGAACCAGACACAAGAGGTCACATATCGTATGACTCCATTTATATCAATTGTCCAGAATAGGCAAATCCAGAGAGTCAGAAAGTATGTTAGCTGTTGCCAGGGCTGAAGAGAGGGAGGAATTGAGATAGTCTACTAATGGGGTTTACTTTGGGGTGATGGAAATGTTCTAGAATTAGATGGTAATGTTGATTGCACAACTCAATGACTATATGTTGAAAGCCACTTAATTGTACACTTTTTTTTTTTTTGAGGTGGAATTTTGCTTTTGTCACCCAGGCTGCATTGCAATGTTGTGATCTCAGCTCACTGCAAACTCCGCCTCCTGGGTTCAAGCGATACTCCTGCCTCAGTCTCCCGAGTAGCTGGGATTACAGGTGCCCATCACCACACCCAGCTAATTTTTGTATTTTTAGTAGAGAAGAGATTTCACCATGTTGCCCAGGCTGGTCTCAAACTCCTGACCTCAAGTGGTCCACCCACCTCAGCCTCCCACAGTGGCGTGAGCCACTGCGCCCAGCAACTGTACATTTTAAACGGATGAATTGTACAGGATATGAACTACATCTCAAAAAGTTGTAATAAAGAGCAATAATATAGGCATAGTTGCCGGAAAAAAGGACAATCTTTCAACTGAATAAATTCAGCTTTGCAAAATACTTTAAAAAAAAAAAAAGAAAAGGAAAAAAGAAGCCAAGGGGACCCATTGAACCACAGCAAGAACTATACGTGCAGCCGGGCGCGGTGGCTCAAGCCTGTAATCCCAGCACTTTGGGAGGCCGAGGCGGGTGGATCACGAGGTCGAGAGATCGAGACCATCCTGGTCAACAAGGTGAAACCCCGTCTCTACTAAAAATACAAAAAGTTAGCTGGGCATGGTGGCACGTGCCTGTAATCCCAGCTACTTAGGAGGCTGAGGCAGGAGAATTGCCTGAGCCCAGGAGGCGGAGGTTGCGGTGAGCCGAGATCGCGCCATTGCACTCCAGCCTGGGTAACGAGAGCGAAACTCCGTCTCAAAAAAAAAAAAAAAAAAAAAAAAAAGAACTATACGTGCAGAGGAGGGGGGCCTTTGGGAGCAAAACCACCCGCAGCCTCCAGCTTGGCTGAGGAGCCCCTCACACTCCTGCACTCCTGGAGCACTTGGGACTGGGGGAGGTGCCACTGACGCTAGGAGCTGAGGATTGGGCTGTGTGGAGGGGGAGGAGGGAGAAGCCGAGGTAGAGAGGCCCGTGTTCACCATATCTTTTTGAAGATTCTGGCCTGAGACTCCATCTCAGGTTCTAGATGGAAACACAGCTCAGGAACACACCTGGGCTTTTCCTCATGTGCAGAAAGGGGTCAGATGTTTTCCGCCATCTCTCTAGTTTTCATACACTAGGCCAGGAAAGGACACAACGAATCAAGTCCATGAATCCCGCCATGAGGGTACGTGGGAAGTGCCCATACTGCCGTCAGAATCGGAGACCTTGCCATCTCTCCTACCTTGGCTGGCGGATGCTAAGGAAAGCGGCATTGTGTAATACATGGCCAGTGATTACACCAATAATAAAAGTCGCCATTTACGGAGTGTCTCTGATGTGCCAGGGTACTAGCCAGGTCCTTCCCATAGGTAATAGCTAATAAGAGTGACAGCCAGAGGCCGGGCGCGGTGGCTCAAGCCTGTAATCCCAGCACTTTGGGAGGCCGAGGTGAGTGGATCACAAGGTCAAGAGATCGAGACCATCCTGGTCAACATGGTGAAACCCCGTCTCTACTAAAAATACAAAAAACTAGCTGGGCGTGGTGGCGCGTGCCTGTAATCCCAGCTACTCAGGAGGCTGAGGCAGGAGAATTGCCTGAACCCAGGAGGCGGAGGTTGCGGTGAGCCGAGATCGCGCCATTGCACTCCAGCCTGGGTAACAAGAGCGAAACTCCGTCTCAAACAAACAAACAAACAAACAAAAAAAAAAAAAAAAAGAGTGACAGCCAGAATCTATGAGCTGCTGCTCCTGAGTCAGGCTTTACAGGCATTTTCCCATTCGATCCTCACGGCTTCGTCCAGCTGTGCAACAACTGAGTTACAGATGCCTGCAGAGCAGCCTCTAACCAGAAGCCTCCTGCAGGCTGAAAGGTTGAAGTCACACTGTTGTCATCTTCGAGGCAGCCAGGGGCCAGGGGCTCGCTTGTCTCCTCAGGTCTTTTTAGGAGGGAGGATGCCGTACAGCCGAGCAGAGCTGCAAGTGGCCAGGGCTCCAGAGCTGCCACTTCCTCTAGGTGCAGGTCAGCCATTTCAACTGGGACGATCCATGTGGGCACTGTTCTAGATCCTCACGCCAACTTAATGAGGCAGGTACATTGCTCTCCCTATTCCATGCAGGAGGAAACTAAGGCTCAGCGAGGCTATGCCACGTTTCCATGAGTCCACAGCCAAAAGCTCGGTGGAGTTCAAGCCGAGTCTGTTTCCTAAGCTCATGCTCTTTTGGCCATGTACCCTTCCCACCTGCATGCTGTAAGGAACATCTGTATGTTCTGGGGTTTACCTACTTGCATGGTAAAGGGCTTATTCAGAGCTATTGGCCGACGCACCGTGCTGCTGATTCTCACTTGTACATCAGCTGGCCTGGATCTATGGGTCTTCACTCGAAGGCAAGGACCATACTTTTCCTCTCCACAAAAGTAACTGGTTGCTGTGGGGTCCCACTATTGTCATTTGTCACGTCCTACTGAGGTCAAAATGTCTGCCCCTCCTCATGTGCTATGAGCTGGGAAGTGGGTTAAACTCCTGAGTGTCTCCTGAAAAAAAGTAAAGTGCCTTCGAGTGCGCTCCATGTTGACTGCCTGCGGCCTTGGCTGCACACATCTGGGTGCTCGGCACAATTCCAGAGAACTGTGGAGCCTCGGGAGGTGACTTTGGATAGGGGAGATGTTCCTGTCCTGCTGACGGGGGACAGAACCTGCCCATGGTGACAGGCACCTGCTGAGTGCCACAGATGGTTTTCACTGGTCATAGTGATATCCTGGGGCCTAGAACAGATGTGGACGGAATTTCATGTCTGGTAAATTCTTTCTGGAAGTTTATAGTGATAGAGTTTTGTTATATTGACCAGACTGGTCTGGAACTCCTGGGCTCCAGCGATCCTCCTGCCTTGGCTTCCCAAAGTGCAGGATTTACAGATGTGAGCACCTATGCCCAGCCAAAACCATTTTTTTTTTCAGCCCAGTGCAAGATTTTAATTCATTTCCAACTACTCGGAGTTAGTTTGTCTGGTGAGCCTAAGCTATGTGCAGGATTTTTAAAAGATGATTTCTGTCTGTTGTGAAGCATGTCAAAATGCCCTGAGAACCCCATCTGCAATAGGGTCACCCCCATTTCCACCATCACTTTTCCTGGTTTCCTTCCTAGCTCCTATCCCTATTGGGAGTTTTCTGCACTGATAGACTAGTCTCTCTTGCTCAGTTAGTGCCCTCTCCCCACCCTGAGGGTCAGCCCCGGGAAGGCCAGGCCATTGTGCCTTGGGGCACCTGTTGCATGTGCCCTTGATGGGTGGCCCACAGGGGACACAGCCACACTCGGGAAGCTGTGGTCCTGGGGCAGCTATGTCCAGGTAGGCAGCACTTAGGAAGGTCAAGCTCCAAAACCCAGGGCTCCAAAACACCCATGGGAAGGTTGGGGGGCTCAGGGGAGTGACCCTATGCCGGGTCCAGTGCTTTGAGGCCACTGGGGACACAGTGGAGAGGACCCCCTGAGGTATCTCGAGGTGCTGAATGCCACTGGGAGCCACAGAACCTGCTGAGGGCGTCCAACAGTGTGGGGGCAGAATTGCCTGGAGGAAGGTGGTCACAGCAGCCCGCAGGGGTCAAGCTGAGCCTAGGGAGACCAAGCTGGCCAGGGCCTTCGCCCGTGGGAGTCCTGTTTCAGACCCACCCCTGGCACCTGGCCCGGCCCCAGTCTCTGCCCTGTCTGTGTCTGTAGCCAGGGAGCCCCAGCTCGTGCTGCCAGGAGACACCACAAGCCTGTCCATATGCTCACTTTTCTGCTTCTTCCCTGTGGAGTGGGCAATAGGTCAGGGATGCCTCTGTTATAACCAGAAAAGGGAAGGGCCTCCAGGCCCACCATGTTTGGCAGCCAAGGGATTATCAGCAACAGTTAGCGACCTTAGCCTAGTTAGCCGCAGTGGCTGCGCAGCATGCATAGTTTGCAGAGCTAGGACTTGTAAGCAGCAAGTTAGGAGGTACCATGGAGCAGGGATCAGCCTCCACCTCACTTGACAAAGAAATACAAAACTGTAAGATCACAGACACCATCCACCAGGGATCTGGCCCGGCATAGGCTAACTGAGACCCAGATTGTCCTCCAGCTCATCTCTAAAAAGGCTGGCCTTGCTCTCCAGACAGGCAGATGAGTATCATAAAGATTCTCCATCAGCCAAATATCATTCAGCTCTACCAGGTGATTCACAAGGCAGAAACCATCTACGTGGTGAGGAAGTATGCTGCAGGAGGAGAGCTGCACCAGCTGATCCACTCCCCCCACCCCCCCACCCCCCCAACCCCCACCCCCACCCCCACCCCCACCACCACCACCACCACCACCACCACCACCACCACCCCCACCACCACCCCCACCACCACCACGTGGAGGAGGGGAGGAGGCCTGGATCACGCTCAGGCCGGTTCTGTCAGCCCTGCAGTCCTGCCACCTAAAGAAACATCACACATCCAGACCGAAAGCCGTGAAACATCCTACTCAATGAGGAAGGCAATATAAAAATCATGACTGGCTTTCCCACACTATTCAGGGAGAAACAGATGCTGAAAACCTTTTGTGGCATGTACCCCTCGTGGCCACAAAACTCTTCCTGGGCCCGGGGAACCACTGACTTGCCATGGACCCACAGCGCCTCAGCCCTATTCTCTGTTACACGGTGCCAGGTTCCTGCCTTTCTACTCAAGGAACCCTGCAGACCTCAAGGAGAGATTATTGCTGCGGTATAACATTCACCACAGTGTTTTTCCCTACGAATGGAAAGACTTACTGAAAAGTGACGAACACTACACCCCACAGAATGACCCTGACTGGAAACACTGACGGAAAATCCGCAAGTGAAATGTGTCCAAAAGATGCGACTAACAACATATGAAGAGCCACCCCTGGACCACCCAAATCCCTAACAATCCAGCTCATGCTGCCATGGGATTCCAGGCCAGAACATCTCAGTGTCAACACTGGAAAAAAACCATCTATCCCATGGCAAATATCTCATTTGAGAACACAAGAAATAAGAGAAGAGGAAGCGCTCCATCATCCAAGCACCGTCCCCGCTTCCTCCTGGGGTTCCCACCTGTCCTTCCCCATCTGCAGAAATCTCTCCCTTCCCAGCAAAACCAATGGGGGCTCAAAGCAAGCCAGTATTTCCTCCTTGTCATTATTAGAGGCACAAAGCAGACCCAAAAGACAGAGAAAGTCAGGTAAGATTCCCTTCGCCCCAAAAGGGAATGACCAGGAAGCAAGAAGCAGACTCGGGAAAGGGTCAAAGTGTGTGGGCCCCCTTGTCTACTCAGGGTGCTGATGTCCTTAAAATCCACTTTGGGGGTGAGGGTCTACCAGGTTTCAATAGTGAATCACCCTCCACCCAATGCCAGTTTGCAACCCCAAAGTAAGGATCCCCATGGGCCTGCTTGAGCTCCCGAATTGCCCTTCAAAGTCTGTCTTCTCCACATTGCTCTAATCCACCCTCTCTAGAAGTGCCGTCCCAGGCCTGGCGTTCACTGGCACCAGTAAGGGCCAGAATTGTTTCTGGACCGTGACTTGTGGTAGAACCTGACATCTCTTCTCTAGAAGCCGGGCTTCAGGCTCAGCCAGCTGGTGCAGGGTCGAAAGACCATAGAAAAGGGGCTTCAGGCACCAAAACAAAATCCACGAACAAGGAAAGCCCCTCCAGGGTCAACCCCCTCAGGCCTCCGCAGCTGTGTGGCTCTAGGTGCAGGCCAGGCCACTTTGGTTTGTTCATCCCCCTTTGTGGCAGCGTAGTTAGGAGGTACCATAAAGCAGGGATCAGCCTCCACGTCACTTCACAAAAAAATACCAAATGATCACATCATAGACACCATTCACCAGGGAACTGGCCCAGCACAGGTTAACTGGGACCCAGACTGTCCTCCATATCATCTCTAAGAAGACTGGCCTTGCTCTCCAGAGAGACAGAGGAGTTTCATGAAGACTCTCAATCACCCAAATATTATTCAGCGTTACCAGGTAATTGACGCGGCGGAAACAACTTATATGATGCTGAGACCCAAGAACAACATCAACCCAGCTGCACCACCAGATAGGCCACCACGGCCACATGGAGGAAGCGGGAAGGCCCCGACCAACTTCAGGCAGACTCTGTCAGCCCTGCAGTGCTGCTACTTAAAGGAACATCACACATCCAGACCTAAAGCCACCAAACATCCTAGTCAATGAGGAAGGCAATACAAAAATCATGGACCTTGCCTTTAGGACGATATTCAGGGAGACGTAGACGCTGAAAACCTTTTGTGGCCGGTACCCATACATGGCCACAGAACTCTTCCTGGGCCGGCAGTACCAGTGACTTGCCATGGACATACAGCGCCTCGGCACTATTCCCTATTCCATGATGGTCGGGTCCCTGCCTTTCTGCTCAGGGAACCCTACAGACCTCAAGAAAAACTTAGTGCAGAATACCATTCCCCACAATTTTTTTTCCCCTATGAACGAAAAGACTTACTACAAAGTGACTAACGCTGGAGCCCAGAAAAGTGTCCTTCACTAGAACAAGCGATAGAAAATCCCTAAGTGAAAAGTGTCCAGAAGATGCCACTATCAACGTACGAAGAGCCACTCGTGGACCACTCAAACTCGAAACAAACCAGCTCACAGTGCCATAAAATCCCAGGTCAAGAACATCTCCGTGTCAACACTGGAAAAGAATTCAGCTGTTTTATGGCGCATACCTCATTTGAGAATAGAAGAAATAACAGAATAGGAAGTGCTCCACCGCCAGAGCACCATCCCTTCCTCCTGGGGTTCCCACGTATCCCTCCCCATCTGCCAAAGTTTCTACCTTCCCAGCAAAACCAAAGAAGGCTCAAAGCAAGCCAGGGTTTCCTGCTTGTCATTTTCAGCTGCCCAAGCAGGGCCAGAAGTCAGAGAAAGTCAGATAAGACTTCCCCTTTACCTGAACAGAGAAAAACGAGGAAGCAAGAAGCCGGCTGGGGAGAGGGTCAAAGCGTTGCACGCCCCCTTGTCTACCCAGGGTGCTGCTGTCCTTAAAATCCACACTGAGCATGAGGGTCCACCAGGTGCCAATACTGAATCTCCATCTACCCAATGCCAGTTTGCAACCCCAGAGAGAGGGTACCACTTGAGCTCCCAAAGGACCCCTGAGAGTCCGTCCTCCCCCCCTGGCTTCCATCCATCCCCTCTGGAAGTGCCAGCCTTCTGAGAAGAGGTGCCTTCCTCAGGCCTGGCATCCACTGGCACCAGACAAGGCCAGAATTGTTTCTGGCCTGTGATCTGCGGTAGAGCTTGACATCTCTGCTCTAGAAGTCAAGGCTCCAGGCTCAGCCAGCGGGGCTGGGTTAAGAGACCATAGGAAAAATGCTTCAGGCAGCAGAACAAAACCCATGAACAGAGTGCGTCCTCCAGCATCGACCCAGGCCAGGCCTCAAAAGCTGTGTGGCCGTGGGTGCAAGCCGGGCAGTTTTGGCTTCTTCATCCCCCTCTGTGGCAGCGTAGTCAGGAGGAAACCATAAAGCAGGAATTGGTCTCCACCTCACTTCACCAGGAAATACAAAATCATCAGATCATAAGACACCATTCACCAGGGAACTGGCCCAGCACAGGTTAACTGGGACCCAGCTTGTCCTCCATATCATCTCTAAGAAGACCGGCCTTGCTCTCCAGAGAGACAGAGGAGTATCATGAAGACTCTCCACCACCCAAACATAATTCAGCCTTGCTGGGGGATTGACAAGGGGGAAACCATCTGTGGTGATGCAGAAAGCCAGTGGAGGAGAGCTGCACCGTGGATACGCCACCATGGCTATGAGGAGGAGGAGGAGGGGACCCGGATGATGTTCAGGCAGATTATGTCAGCACTGCAGCATGCCACTTAAAAAGCATCACACAGGCCCGGTGCGGTGGCTCAAGCCTGTAATCCCAGCACTTTGGGAGGCCGAGGCGGGTGGATCACAAGGTCCAGAGATCGAGACCATCCTGATCAACATGGGGAAACCCCGTCTCTACTAAAAATACAAAAAATTAGCTGGGCATGGTGGCGCGTGCCTGTAATCCCAGCTACTCAGGAGGCTGAGGCAGGAGAATTGCCTGAGCCCAGGAGGCGGAGGTTGTGGTGAGCTGAGATCGCGCCATTGCACTCCAGCCTGGGTAACAAGAGTGAAACTCCGTCTCAAAAAAAAAAAAAAAAAAGCATCATACAGGCAGACCTAAGTTTACAAACATCCTACTCACTGAGGAACGCGATAGAAAAATCATGGAATTGGGATTTGGCATGACATTCGGGGAGAAGCAGATTCTGAAAACCTTCTCGTGGCATGTCCCCCTACATGGCCACGGAACACCCACCGTGGACATACAGTGCCTTAGCATTATTCTCTGTTCCACAGTGGCCAGGTCTCTGCTCTTTAACTCTATGGAACTCAAGAACAAAATAGAACAGAAAAGTGACTACTTGCCACCATTATTTTTCATTTCCAATTAAAAGAATAAAAATTTCTGCCGGGCGCAGTGGCTCGAGCCTGTAATCCCAGCACTTTGGGAGGCCGAGGCGGGTGGATCACGAGGTCGAGAGATCGAGACCAACCTGGTCAACATGGTGAAACCCCGTCTCTACTAAAAATATAAAAAATTAGCTGGGCATGGTGGCGCGTGCCTGTAATCCCAGCTACTCAGGAGGCTGAGGCAGGAGAATTGCCTGAGCCCAGGAGGCGGAGGTTGTGGTGAGCTGAGATCGCGCCATTGCACTCCAGCCTGGGTAACAAGAGCGAAACTCCGTCTCAAAAAAAAAAAAAAAAAAAAAAAAATTCTAACGCTAGACCCCGTGAAGCAACTCCCATTGGACAAGTTGATTTGGGATCCGTGGGTAAACAGTGCCAAGAAGATGTCATACCACACTAAAAGCCACTCCTGGACCACCTGGACCCTAAACGGCCCAGTTCATGGTGCCATGGGATGCAGGCTGAGAACATCTCAGTGTCAACATTGGAAAAGAAACCGCCTATCCCATGGCACATACCTCATTTGGGCACACAAGAAATAACAGAAGAGGAAGCGCTCCACCATCAGAGCACTGTCTTTTTCCAGGGGTTCCCACCTGTCCTTCCGCATCTGGTAAAGTTTCTACCTTCCCAGCAAAACCAAGAAGTCTCAAAGCAAGCCAGGATTTCCTACTTGTCTTTTTCAGCTGCCCAAGCAGGGTCAGAAGTCAGAGAAAATCAGTTAAGATTCTCTTCCCCCTCAAGATAGCAGGACCAGAAAATAAGAACTGAGCTGGGGACAGGGTGGGAGTGTTGGGGGATCCGTCTCTTCAGTTTTTGCCATTTTAAAAATCCACTTTGGGGACGAGTTTCCCTTAGGCGTCAATACTGAACCTCCCTCCACTTAATGCCATTTTGTAACCCCAGAGAAAGGGTCCCTGTGTGCCCGCGTGTGCTCCTTCAGAGTCTGCTTTCCCCACCTTGCTGCCCTCCATCCTCTGGAAGTGCCAGCCCTGTGAGTGGAGATGCCTTCCCCAGGCCTGGCAGCCACTGGCCTTGGAGGTGGTCAGAATTGTTTCTGGCTCATATTCTTTTTTTTTTTTTTTTTGAGACGGAGTTTCGCTCTTGTTACCCAGGCTGGAGTGCAATGGCGCGATCTCGGCTCACCGCAATCTCCGCCTCCTGGGTTCAGGCAATTCTCCTGCCTCAGCCTCCTGAGTAGCTGGGATTACAGGCACGCGCCACCACGCCCAGCTGATTTTTTGTATTTTTAGTAGAGATGGGGTTTCACCATGTTGACCAGGATGGTCTCGATCTCTCGACCTCGTGATCCACCCGCCTCGGCCTCCCAAAGTGCTGGGATTACAGGCGTGAGCCACCGCGCCCGGCCTCTGGCTCATATTCTGCAGTAGAGCTTGACATCTCTAATCTAGAAACCAGGGCTCCAAGGCTCAGCGAGCTGGGCTGGGTCAATACACCGCAGGGAAGGGGCTCCAGACACCAGGGCAAAACCCACAGACAGAGAAAGCTCCTTCCAGGGTCCACCCAGGCTGGGCCCCAGGAGCCATGTGGCCCCAGGTGCAGCTGGCAAGCCTCGGCTTGTTCATCTCCCTTTGCAGCCTCCCGCCTCCTTTTGGGAGAATATTCTTCTTCGCAGGGACTGACAGCCATGGAGGGGTGGGAGCAGGCCTGAGCAGGGCAGGCTTTTTAGTGGCAGCCCAGAGAGGAGGAACAGGCAGTGGAAGCTCAAACTCCACCATCCGGGTGACTGAGGCTGAAGAGAGATTGAGTAGCATTCCCTATGATATCTGGACAGGAACAAATTGCAAAGATTTGCTGTTTACCCCGTCCCAGGCTGCCCCGCACCCACCCAGCCGCTTCCCAGTACTCTGCTTTGTCCCCATTCTCAGGTTCTCAAGTCATCCTGCTTTACACCTGTCACCTCGACTGGAGCAGGGACCTTGCCTCCCCGACAGCCACAGAGGCCTTACACCCAGTAGGCCACAAATCAGTATTTGTGCAATCAGTGAGATGGGATTCCAGCCTGAGGTGTGTCTGCAGAGCATTGGAAGTAGAGCCCTGGGTGCGAGAGGCCTCCCAGCAGAGCAGGCCTGGGGACCCGCAGGGGCAGTGCATCCCTACTGTCACTCTCAGGAAGGCTGGTGGGACTGAAACTCACTAAGCTTATTTGCTCGCCCAATCTTGGGAATCCTGAGCTCCCTATACTGGGCAAGTCTGGTGGGTTCAGAGCTACCTCTGAGGGTTTCCTCGGCAACCTCAAATCAGACTCTGCTCCTTAGCTGCCAGCACTATGAGTAAAGAAGTGGGGGCAGGCCGGGCACGGTGGCTCAAGCCTGTAATCCCAGCACTTTGGGAGGCCGAGGCGGGTGGATCATGAGGTCAAGAGATCGAGACCATCCTGGTCAACATGGTGAAACCCCATCTCTACTAAAAATACAAAAATTAGCTGGGCATGGTGGCACGTGCCTGTAATCTCAGCTACTCAGGAGGCTGAGGCAGGAGAATCGCCTGAACCCAGGAGGCGGAGGTTGCGGTGAGCCGAGATCGCGCCATTGTACTCCAGCCTGGGTAACAAGAGCGAAACTCCGTCTCAAAAAAAAAAAAAAAAAAAAAAAGAGAGAGAAGCGGGGCAGAATAAATGGGGGCATCATAGCGACAGGGGTAAGGAGAAGGCAAAAAGTGTCCCACTTCTGGAGATGGTAGCGGTGCTGGCCACGTGGCCCAGGGCGCCACCTCTTCCTCCTGTCTGTCACCTGCTTCCTCGGCCCTGCTCCCTGCCCCTTCCTCCCCACCCAGGTCACTGCAGTTCCCTCTCTACCTTGCCAACATACACGCAGCTTCCTGCTCTCCTGAGGCCACCATTAAGCCTGTGGCCTCTGGTCCCCACTGACCTCTGGGACTTTATTTCCCTGGTCACCTCCCCTACCTCCTTTCTGTTTGTCCCAGCCTCACGCCCAGCTCCCTCTCCCCGAGCTGCTCTGCCTTTCCTGATCCCCTCACCCTCACCCCTCTTCTAGGTTCCTCTGGCTAAATTGTCCTTCGTGCACTGCTAACATCTGCCCCCCTTCCCCTAGGCCTCCTCCTGTGCAACACAGAATGATAAAAATCTGGACACGGGAATTTCATCCCTGGCCCTAGCCAGGACTCAGGTTTTGTGAAGGGGTGTGGGGTGGGAGCAGAAGCAATTGGTTTTTGAATCTAGAGCCTGAGCTAAGGGCCACTCAAAACCCATTTCCTCCCTTTGCTTTCCTATAACCTGAGAATTCTTCCTGAAAAAAGGTGAGAACCGCCTAAAAGCATCACAGGGGGGAAGGGCGAGGGTCCTGAGAGCTGGTCTTGCTCTCAGGTAGAGAGAGGACTGCAGTGAGCTTGCCGCCAGCCCCTTGTCCCAGTTTTCCCGAAGAAGCCAAGCTCCAGATGAGGAAGGAGACCCAGGCATCTAGGATCACCTCCCTCTTGACCTCCACAACCGCCCTTCAGTAGAAGAAAAGGCTGGCCAGCTGGCGCCTCCTAAATCACCTTCCTGTAAATAGCAGGCATGGTGTGGGGGAATCTCTCCAGAAGACATTGTTTTTACTTAAACAAGATCAAACCCCCACCCCACTCCTCCATTGACCAAGACCCTTTCATATGTGATTTCTAAAACTGGAAACCCAAGACCCTTTCACTTGTAATTTCTATGGCTGTGAACCTAAGATTCTTTCATGTGTAACATCCAGAGTGCGAGCCTACATAAAGGCAGAGCTTCTCTTTGTTAGGCGAGCTTGACCGTTTAGACAAAGTGTTGCCTGGCTCCCGGCAATAATAATAATAATAATAATAATAATAATAAAAAACAACTCTTCCTCCCCAGTTTGGTGTTTGAGGGGTCTGTTTCTTGCGGCCACTCCTGCTTCATTTGGTTCCCTGACTGGGAAACGAGTTTTGGTTGGCAGACAGCCGGAAAAGCCTCTTGGGTGGTTTGTCTAGCCCTTCAGAGCATCCCTGCGGGGGGCTCCCACCCGCTAGGGTGATGCAGTTCTTGAGAGTGCTCCCAGGCAGGTATCTGCCCAGTGGAAAACCGCGCCAGAGCGGAGCAGGAAAGTCCCCGCAGTGTGGATCCACCCAGTGGCTGAACACCGAGAAGGAACGGGTACTTGGAACATCCTGATAACAGAAACACGGTAGGATTTGTCCTGGGAAACTTGCCCACCTCCTTTAGGTGGAAGCGTGGCCTGATCACCACGTGTGCCAGAGTTGGCACTTTTAAACTTGGCTCTCTCGCTCTCCTTTTGTAACTAACCTTGGAAGCTTTTTTTTTTTTTTTTTTTTTTTTTTGAGACGGAGTTTCGCTCTTGTTACCCAGGCTGGAGTGCAATGGCGCGATCTCGGCTCACCGCAACCTCCGCCTCCTGGGTTCAGGCAATTCTCCTGCCTCAGCCTCCTGAGTAGCTGAGATTACAGGCACGCGCCACCATGCCCAGCTAGTTTTTTGTATTTTTAGTAGAGGCGGGGTTTCACCATGTTGACCAGGATGGTCTCGATCTCTTGACCTCGTGATCCACCCGCCTCGGCCTCCCAAAGTGCTGGGATTACAGGCTTGAGCCACCGCGCCCGGCCGGAAGCTTTTCTTATGGTTTCGATTTGGGTGGAGGAAGGAGAGCGAGTGTGTGTTTGTGTGTGTGTGTGTGTGTGTATGTGTGTGTGTGTGTAGGGGTCCAACTGGACTCATCAGCCATGAAAGGTAGGAGTATCAGGGCCATTAGAGGGGGACTCATACTCTGAGCAATTTGTAGGGCTGGTTGGAATTAGAGACAGCCACATAAGGCTAAGTGGAGGAGCCTTTGCCATCTAGGCTTTGAAAAGGATTGAAGCAAATGTGAATTGGAGAGTGTGTATTACGTCTTGCTGGGCGGGAACTGCTGTGGGTGGAGTAACACTATTAACTGTGAGAATTGTTTTTTTGAAGCGTAAGCATGGGTCACACTCATAGCAAGCCCACTGCTTTAGAGACCATGCTGAAAAACTTCAAGAAGGGATTTAGTGGAAATTATAGATAGCTATGACACCAGAGAAATTAAGGACTTTATGTGAGGTAGACTGACCAGCATTTGGGGTAGGTTGGCCCTCAGAGGGAACTCTCAACAGGTCTTGTCTCAAAAGTAAGGCATGAGGTTATATGCGGTGAACTAGAACACCTTGATCAGTTTCCGTACATAGACTCATGGTTGCAGTTAGTTTTGAACCCTCCGAAGTGGTTAAGAGGACAGGCAGTGACTGTTTTAGTGGCCGAGGGACAGACTGCTAGAGACCACCACCCCCCTCGCCGCCAAGAGACATGGACTCCCAAGGTCTGGGCAGATTCAGAGGCAGAGACGTGGACTCCCAAAGTTCTGGCAGATCTGGCGGCAGAAGAGTTTTTGATACCGAGAAGCCACAGGCTCTCATTGACCTACTCCAAACTGTTATTCAGACTCATAACCCCACTCAGGCTGACTGTCACCAGCTGCATATGCATATTTTTAACACAGATGAAAGGCTGTGTGAAGTGTTTTGCACATATACTCCTTTTGATCCTGAAAGCCCCCAAAACCAATGCATGATAAATACATTAGTCAGTCAGTGTGCAGAAGACATTAAACGAAAATTGCAGAAATAGGCAGGATTTGCGGGCATGAATACTTCACAGTTATTGGAAATAGCTAACCAGGTGTTTGTAAACCAAGAAGCGGTGAGGTATAGAAAGAGTCATAGAGAAACTGAGTGCCAGGCTCGACAAAATGCTGACTTGGAAGCTGCCACTATTAAAGGAGCACCCTCAAGAGGGTGGGAGAAGGGGGGTTCGGCCGGGCACAGTGGCTCAAGCCTGTAATCCCAGCACTTTGGGAGGCTGAGGCGGGTGGATCACGAGGTCGAGAGATCGAGACCATCCTGGTCAACATGGTGAAACCCTGTCTCTTCTAAAAATACAAAAATTAGCTGGGCATGGTGGCGCGTGCCTGTAATCCCAGCTACTCAGGAGGCCGAGGCAGGAGAATTGCCTGAACCCAGGAGGCGGAGGTTGCCGTGAGCCGAGATCGCGCCATTGCACTCCAGCCTGGGTAACAAGAGCGAAACTCCGTCTCAAAAAAAAAAAAAAAAAAAGAGGAAAATTGGGGTTCTTGGAAAACCTCCCAGTCTGCCTGCCCACACCTGCAATGTGATCAGTGCACTTACAGTAGAGAAGCGGGACACTGGAGGGCAGGTGTCCCCAGCTGACAGGAAAACAGGGAGACCCTGAGCACGAGGCTTCAAACGAAAGTGGAGGAGCTCTGTTCAGTCTAATGGGAGGGCCACTGGACTAAAGTTGTGGGGTGTGGGCTCATACACCCCCAAGGAGCCCATGGTCCGGACAACAGCCCTGTAACTCCCCCCTTTAGAAGGAAACAAAACCAATATTGCTAAAGCTACTGAGATGTTAGGAAAACAGACTTTCTTGAACTTGCTGGACTGTCCTTACCCCACTTCTCCAGCAAAACTTGTTATGCAAATCAAGCGCTATAAGGATCCTATTCAATAATGAGGACTCCCTGCAGCTAAGACTGCCTCAGGCAGGGGTTCTCAAAGCTCTCACCAGCCCTCAGGAAGGAGGGTGGAGACCTTCCCTAACCAGGGGCTGAAGACTGGTATTTCCGCCCAGGCCAGGGCAGGGCTTGCGTTTGGTTAATCAGACTACAGTGACTTTGCATCCATTTGCCCCCTGACTTGTGCATGCGGATGGGATTATTGCCAGTGGAGGATAGTTGGTTCACTTGATTGGACTTAAAAAATACTTCTTTAGCATTGGACTGGCCTCGGAGGGTCAAAAATTATTTGCGTTTCAATGGGAAAAATCCAGAAACAGGTGTGACCACCCCATACATCTGGACCCGGCTTCCCAGGGGCTCAGAAACTCTCTCACCATCCTTGGGGAGGCACTAGCCCATGAGCCCACCCCTCTAGACGTTTCTTGCTAAGGACTTAGGCTGCATGCTGCCCCTATATGTTGGTGACCTTTTATAGGGACACCCCACGGCAGTCAGGTACACTAAAGAAACGAGATGCCTTACTTGGCGCCTGGAGGACTGTGGGTATAAAGTACCTAAAAGGAAAGCCCAGATTTGCCAAGAGCAAGTGTGATATCTGGAGCACACCATCCGGCAGGGGGAGTGCAGCCTAGCAGCAAAACAAAAAACAACAACAACAAAAAAAAAAAAACAGGTCTTTTGCAACTTGCCAGAGCCAGAAACTAAGAGGCAGGCAAGAGAGAGTTCCTGGGAGCTGTGGGTTTTTATACATTGTGGATTTCAAACTTTGCAGTACTGGCCAAACCCTTACACAAAGTGACAAAGTCGGGGTCGGGGGGTGGGGTGGGGGGGTGGAGAGGCAAGAAACCCTTTGAATGGGGTAGAAATGAAAAAGCAAAACTTTTGTCAGCCCTGGCTTTGGGGCTATCGATTAACAAAGCCTCCTGTGCTGTGTGTGTCAGAAAGAGGAAAAAAGAATGGTAATTAAAGCTCTAGTATCAACTCTGGGAAGAATTTAAATATCAAAGCACCCCACACAGTAGTGACTCTAATGAACACCAAAGGACATCATTGGTTAACAAATGCTAGGCCTACCAAATACCTGAGCCTGCTAAAGTGAAAATCTCCGCATCACCACTGGGGTCTGTGCAACACCTTAACCTCTGCCACGCTGCCCCTGGTGCCAGGAGGCCCATGAAATAACCCGTGTGCTGCTTTTCGATCTCATCCCTAGGTTTGGCCTGCCACTGCACATTGGATCAGACAACAGACCAGCATTTGTGGTGAATTGGGCCCAGAAGACAGCAACGACCTTGGGGTATTACTTTGGAAACTGCAAGCCTATTGACCACCGAGTTTGGGAAAAGTGGAAAGAATGAACCAGACCATCAAAATAGCTTAGGGAAAGTGTGTCAGGAAACAGGATTAAAGTGGGTGCAGGCACTTCCCTTGGTGTTATTCAAAATTAGATGCACTCCCTAAGAGGACAGGACATTCCCCCCATGAAGTCTTATAGGCCCCCTAGGGAGTGGGGAGAGGCTGACTTAGGACACCAGTTACAAGCTCTAGGGAAAATCGCTCAGGATATTTCAACGTAGGTAAATGAAAGATGTCCTGTGGCCGGGCGCGGTGGCTCAAGCCTGTAATCCCAGCACTTTGGGAGGCCGAGGCGGGTGGATCACGAGGTCAAGAGATCGAGACCATCCGGGTCAACATGGTGAAACCCCGTCTCTACTAAAAATACAAAAAAACTAGCTGGGCGTGGTGGCACGTGCCTGTAATCCCAGCTACTCAGGAGGCTGAGGCAGGAGAATTGCCTGAACCCAGGAGGCGGAGGTTGTGGTGAGCTGAGATCGCGCCATTGCACTGCAGCCTGGGTAACAAGAGCGAAACTCCGTCTCAAAAAAAAAAAAAAAAAAAAAAAGAAAGATGTCCTGTAAGCTTATTCTGCCCAGTTCACCTTTTCTCACCAGGTGACCACGTGCGGATAAAGGACTGGAGTGCAGCCCCTCTGAAGCCATGGTGGAAAGGCCCCCAGACGGTGATCCTGACCACCCCCACAGCTGTAAAGGTAGAGGGAATCCCAGCCTGGATCCACCATAGCCGTTTGAAACTGGCAGCAGCTGAAACTTCGGAAGTTACGCCAAACCCAATGACTACAGAATCACCTTAAAAAGGACAACAAGCCCTGTTCCAGCCACATCCCAGAGGCTGACTTGGTCCACAGCCAAAGCATGAGGAAATTCATCGTGGGACTTGTTTTTCTGTTGTTTTTTTTTAGATGGAGTTTCGCTCTTATTACCCAGGCTGGAGTGCAATGGCGCGATCTTGGCTCACCGCAACCTCCACCTCCTGGGTTCAGGCAATTCTCCTGCCTCAGCCTCCTGAGTAGCTGGGATTACAGGCATACGCCACCATGCCCAGCTAATTTTTTGTATTTTTAGTAGAGACGGGGTTTCACCATGTTGACCAGGATGGTCTCGATTTCTTGACCTCGTGATCCACCCGCCTCGGCCTCCTAAGGTGCTGGGATTACAGGCTTGAGCCACCGCGCCCGGCCGGGACTTGTTCTTCTTAATGTTTGGACTTGTACAGTAGGGACATTCACTAATTTTGAAGAATGCTCTCCGTGTGTACACCAGGTTACTGAGGTAGGACATAAAGTTACTGCCATTCTTTTGTTCTACAGTTACTATGAATGTACAGGGACACAGAAGGGAACCAGTTTATATAATGGTACTCAGTACAGAGTGTGTAATCCGGGGTATGGACAGCCCGATGTCTGCTATGATCCATCAGAGCTCCCACACATATGACTTTTAAAATTAAACTTCTAACAGGGCAAGAGGACAGCCCTACCAAGCTAACAGTAAAACAGAAGAGAACGGAAGCCCAAAACAGGTTACACTGAGGTTTGACGCCTGCGCAGCCATCAATGCCTATCATGCCAGTAGCGGGGCTGTGGTCCCCTCGGATGGGAACAAAGTTATGCAAAAGAGCATAAGTATACCTGCCAGAGAACCTGCTGGTGCAGTAATTGTATTTTTGGGTCATGTGTCATCTGGGCCACTTGGAAAAACAGTACAAATTATCCTGTTCATCTTGTATTTTTTTTTTTTTTTTTTTTTTTTTTTTTTTGAGACGGAGTTTCGCTCTTGTTACCCAGGCTGGAGTGCAATGGCGCGATCTCGGCTCTCCGCAACCTCCGCCTCCTGGGTTCAGGCAATTCTCCTGCCTCAGCCTCCTGAGTAGCTGGGATTACAGGCACGTGCCACCATGCCCAGCTAATTTTTTGTATTTTTAGTAGAGACGGGGTTTCACCATGTTGACCAGGTTGGTCTCGATCTCTCGACCTTGTGATCCACCCGCCTCGGCCTCCCAAAGTGCTGGGATTACAGGCTTGAGCCACCGCGCCCGGCTCTTGTTCATCTTGTAAAAGGGAGAAACACCATTCCAGGGAGCAATGTCCCTTGTGTCTCAGGACATTGTGACCCAGTAGAATTAATAATCACAACCCCCCAAGACCCTAAATGGGAAAAGAAGGAAAGTGTAATAATGCTAGGAATTGATGGGAAAGGGCTTGACCCCAGAGTCAGTATCCAGTTTCAGGGAAAAATCCAAAAACGCTCAGCCCGGCCAGCGTACCAGCACTTTATGGTATATTTAAATAAGCCAGTGCTGGAACTTCTGAAACAAAGAACTTGTTCCTTCAATTTGCTGAAAATGTGGCCCCTTCCCTCAATGTTACTTCTTGCTATGTATGCGGAAGGATGACTGTGGGTGGCAGGTGGCCATGGGAAGCCCGTGAGTTATTACCCTCTGACCCTGTCCCTGACCTGACCTCAGTTCAAAGGATTCAAACCAACAGTTTCTGGGTTTTAAAGTCTTCAATTATTGGACAATATTGTTTGGCTAGAGAAGGAACAGACTTCACTGTTCCAGTTGGAAAGCTTAGCTGCCTAGGAACAGTGGGCACTGTAACCTGTGCAGAAAAAAAGTATACAGAAAATAACCCCCTCCTAAAATTTCCAAAATTACAAGATGCTTGGAATCACCCTGGGTCCGGGAGAGACTGGACAGCCCCTCCTGGGTTGTACTGGATATGCAGACCTAGGGCATACGTACAGCTGCCTGAAAGATAGACAGGTAGCTGTGTCATGGGCATCATTAAGCCTTCTTTTTTTCCTATTATCTGTTAAGACAGGTGAACTGTTGCCGGGCGCGGTGGCTCAAGCCTGTAATCCCAGCACTTTGGGAGGTCGAGGCGGGTGGATCACGAGGTCGAGAGTTCGAGACCATCCTGGTCGACATGGTGAAACCCCGTCTCTACTAAAAATACAAAAAATCAGCTGGGCATGGTGGCGTGTGCCTGTAATCCCAGCTACTCAGGAGGCTGAGGCAGGAGAATTTGCCTGAACCCAGGAGGCGGAGGTTGCGGTGAGCCGAGATCGCGCCAATGCACTCCAGCCTGGGTAACAAGAGTGAAACTCCGTCTCAAAAAAAAAAAAAAAAAAAAAAAAGTGGGTGTTTACTACTGTTTTCTCCTTTTGTTCCTCTAAATGGCTAAGAAATTCTTTACTGCTGTAATAGACCAGAAGAACCGCATCACAAATGTTTTATACCCATCATTATCAATCAGTTTCTTCAGAGGATCTGGAAAATGAGAATGGGTGAGACCTCTCACTAATATTACAGAGTGGTGCGGGTCTCAAAGTGGAGGGTAAGGAAGGAGACCCAGGCATCTAGGATCACCTCCCTCTTGACCTCCACACTGCATTTCAACAGAAGAAAAGGCTGGCCAGCTGGCGCCTCCTAAATCACCTTCCTGTAAATAGCAGGCATGGTGTGGGGGAATCTCTTCAAAAGACATTGTTTTTACTTAAACAAGATCAAACCCCCACCCCACTCCTCCATTGACAAGACCCTTTCATATGTGATTTCTAAAACTGGAAACCCAAGACGCTTTCACATGTGATTTCTAAAGTTGTAAACTCAGACCCTTTCACTTGTAATTTCTAAGGCTGTGAACCTAAGATTCTCTCATGTGTAACATCTAGAGCGTAAGCCTACATAAAGGCAGAGTTTCTCTTTGTTAGGCGAGCTTGGCCGTTTAGACAAATTGTCGCCTGCCTCCCGGCTGTAGTAATAATAATAATAATAATAATAATAATAATAATAATAATAAACACCTCTTCCTCCCCAGTTCAGTGTTCGAGAGATCTGTTTCTTGCAGCCACTCCTGCTTCACAGAAAAGAGGTGGGGTCCCTAAGGCATTTGGATTACACTCCAGTCTAATTCCCAGTCCAGCAATCCTGCCCTCAGAGGCTCCCTTCATCAGTCCACTTGGCCAAGGAAGGGGTGGGCTAGCTCATGCTCCCTGCCTGACTGCAGACGACAACTATCAGAAGGCTTCCATGTAGCTGGGGCCCCAAGATCATGTCTGCATGGAAAGGGCCCAAGGAGCTGGAGCCCTTTAGCCTCAAGAAGAGCTTGAAGGACCCAGCACCCTTCTGAAACCTAAGCCACATTCTGGTCTGAGCCGTTTGCACTGTCTGTGCTCTAGAAAGTTGTGAAGGCCTCTAAGTGGGTCTTCCTGCTTCCCCATCTTCTGAGGCCCAGGGCTTCCTAGGAGACTCCGTGGGTCCCACCCTTGCACCCATCACAGGGCATCTGGGTCTTGCCTGCCTGGCTCACACCTCCACCCCCACCTGCTGCCCTATTTCCATCCCTGCAACAGTCCACTGGGCACTGCTCTTCCCTCTCTTAGAAGACTTTCACAGGCCCTTCCTGTCCCTTTGTCAATCTATCGAATGTCACCTCCTCAGAGAAGCCCTCCCTGAGCACCCCATCTGCAGTAGGGTCACCCCATCTTCCACCCTCACTTTTCCTGGTGTTTCCTTCTTAACCCCTGTCCCTATGGGGAGTTTTCTGCACTGACAGTCTCCCTTTGCCCACCCAGGGGGGCCAGCGTGTCTGTCTTCTCTGTACCTGTACACGGGAGATGCTCAATGTTCACTTGTTGGCATCAATGAAACGGGAAGGCCCCTGAGGTCTAGGATCCTTCCCAGGTGAGGAAGAAGCCTTGAGGAAGGGGAGAGGACCCGAGTTAGTGCCTTCTCCCTACCGCGACCATCAGCCCTGGACAGGGTGGGCCACTGCGCCTTGGGGCTCCTGTCGCCTGTGCCCTTGATGGGTGGCCCGCAGGGGACACAGCCACACTGGGTCAGCTGTGGTCCTAGGACAGCCATGTCCAGGCAGCACTTAGGAAATACTCCAAAACCTACGGGCTCCAAAGGATCCATGAGAAGGTCAGATGGCTCAAGGAAGTGATGCCACCGCTGGGCCAGCGCTTTGAAGGCCCTGAGGACCCAGCAAAGAGGGCCTGGGTGAGCCATCTGGAGGCGCTGAGCGGGGCCAGGAGCCAGGACCGCAGAGGGTCCATGTCTGTGTGGGGGCAACAGTGCCTGGAGGGAGGTGGCCCTGGCTGCCAGCAAAAATCAAGCTCCACCTGGGGTCTGTGGCTCCGCCTCCCAGGCCGGCTTGGTCTCTTTGCCCAGGCTGGGCGAGGCCATTGGCCGTTGGAAACCCTGCCCCAACTCCCCACCGCTCAGCCCCCACTTTTGTCTCCATAGAGACCCTACACCGCAGGACCACCGGTCAGCAGCTGCTTCCGAGCCTGGGGCCTGCCCCATGCGCCCTGTCTGCCCCTCACGGGAAAGGGAACTGCCCCCAGGCCCAGAGAGTTTGGAGCCTGGGGTACTGTCACTAACAGCCCAGGACCCGCAGCTGGGCCTTGTCTTCCAGTGTTCCTGCAGCGGGGCTCTCCTCCTGAGGGGCTGAGCCTGAGCCCAGAGGTTTACCCCTGGGGCATGGATCCCCCGGGGCACTCGCTCTCCACAAGAGAGCTGCAGTGAAGGAGGCTGTGAGGGGAAGATGCCCGGCTCCTCCCCTGCAAGGATACGAGTCCCTGGGAAGGCATTCCTGCTCTGGAGACTGCCCCCCTCCCCGACATCAGAGCCAGCCATCACAGAAGCTTGGCCAAGCTGACCACTCTGCCTGTGATCTTTGCGAGGGAGGCCCAAAGAATATCCAGCACCCACTGTGTTCTCTTCCTGCCTCAGGCGAGGCCGTATCTAGGCCTATCAGGGAACTGGGTCTCTTCAGGAGAACCCCTGCGCAGATGTCTAGATGTCCAGAGTCCCAACAGAACAACGAAGGATTAAAAACCATCTCTATCCTGAAGCCAGCCAAGCTGAAGGCTGACTTCTAGGGTACCCTAGAATGGGGGAAGCGGCACACACCTGACACCCTCTAGCAGAGCTGACTTCCTGAGGAATCTTTCCATGGGTCCCCACTGACCACAGGATGCAGGCGCCATTCCTGATGTGCCTTCAAGGCCTGTGCCGTGGGCACCTGCTGGCCTCCCCATCGCTGGAATCCATTTGCAGCCCCCGTGGTGAGCCATTTTCCTTCTACTTCTAAAGACTTGACCTCAAAGTGCTTCCCTTTGGGCCGGGCTCGGTGGCTCAAGCCTGTAATCCCAGCACTTTGGGAGGCCGAGGCGGGTGGATCACAAGGTCGAGAGATCGAGACCATCCTGGTCAACATGGTGAAACCCCGTCTCTACTAAAAATACAAAAAAAAAAAATTAGCTGGGCATGGTGGCGCGTGCCTGTAATCCCAGCTACTCAGGAGGCTGAGGCAGGAGAACTGCCTGAACCCAGGAGGCGGAGGTTGCGGAGAGCCGAGATCGCGCCATTGCACTCCAGCCTGGGTAACAAGAGCGAAACTCCGTCTCAAAAAAAAAAAAAAAAAAAAAAGTGCTTCCCTTTGAAGGAGGTACCACAGGAAGGGGGGCTATTAGCTTTGTGAATGCCCCCTTGACCGGATCTGAAGTCTGAAGTTTCAAGAAAGAAAGTTTGTGAAGTAGCAGAACAAATTGGCCAGTTTCTAGACCCCCAGTTATATATATAGGCTGAGTTAATGTCCATTCTGAGTGTCCTCTTTTCAGGGGAGGAAAGGAGCATGATCCGGAGAGCCGCTATGGTGGCTAGGAGCGTGAACATCCCCCAGGCCAAAATGTCCCCGTGGCGGATCTTAAATTCCTGCCTCGGGATCCACTGTAGGATAACAATAATACAGTCCGCCAAGGTAACACGGGGGATTCAAGATAAATGCTAATTACAGGAATTCAGGAGTCTGCACGCCGACCTCAAAATCTTTCTAAGGCTTTTAATATACAGCAAGAAAAAGATGAAGGACCCATGAAGTTTTTAGACAGACTGGAAGAACAGATGAGGAAATATGCAGACTTAGACCCAAAGAACCTCCAAGACAAAGCATGTTAAAGCTGCATTTTGTCACTAACAGCTGGTCAGACATTGCAAGAGAGTTGCAAAAATTAGAAAATCGGAAAATTGATCTACAGAGGAGCTCCTAGGAGAGGCCCAAAAAGTGTATGTAAGGAGAGATGAAAAAAAAAAAAACAACAACAACAAAGAACTTGAGAATCCTTTAGCAGAGCTCACCTGGGCACACGATACCAAGGGCTAAATTTAGATCATTGTCTAGAGGAGCTGATAGAAGGAGGGCAAAGAACTCAAGAACGCAGAAAGACGGCAAGGTCTGTACATTCGAGAGTCAAAGTAAGCGTTATCAAGACTCTGAATTTAAGAGAAAGGAAGAAAAACAAAGACGAAAAAGCCATAGGGTAAGGAGAGAAGGCAGGCAAGATACGAGCTACAGATGTAGAAAGCCGAGCTATTTCAAGAGACAGTGTCCCGAATTAAAGAAAGCGGAGGAACGCCTTCCACCCATGCTTACCTTTGAAGAAGAACAGGGAGGTCAGAGGCTCTGTCTTTTCTATTTCGAGTCCCGCCAGGTGCCCCTGATAAATTTAGAAGATCCAACGTGAATGAATCAGGTTTTTTTTTTTTTTTGAGACGGAGTTTCACTCTTGTTACCCAGCCTGGAGTGCAATGGCGCGATCTCGGCTCACCGCAACCTCTGCCTCCTGGGTTCAGGCAATTCTCCTGCCTCAGCCTCCTGAGTAGCTGGGATTACAGGCACGAGCCACCACGCCCAGCTAATTTTTTGTATTTTTAGTAGAGACGGGGTTTCACCATGTTGACCAGGATGGTCTCGATCTCTCGACCTTGTGATCCACCCGCCTTGGCCTCCCAAAGTGCTGGGATTACAGGCTTGAGCCACCACGCCCGACCATGAATCAGGTTTTTAATGGACTCAGGAGCTGCTCGTTAGTCTGTCTGCTCTCCTCCAGCTGATTCAACTTGTTCCCCATAAAAACTGCTAGTATCTAGAGTAAAAGGGGAGGGATTTCAAGCCAAAGTTCTAGAAAGTACAGAAGTGAAATATAAAGATCAGTCAACTTGCATCTAATATTTATTAATTCCTGAGGCAGGAACTAATTTGCTAAGGAGAGACGGGATGTTAAACCTGAGTATCAGTTTACGAGTTGGCCGGACAGGTTTTCTAACCTGTCTAAATTTGCTAACCACAGTAGATGAAAAGTTCATTCTGATGTCTAGTGAAAAGAAGGAAATGGAAGAATACTACAGATTTCCCCAATATACATTAAATTGAAGACTCCGAAGAAAATACTGATAAAGAAGCAATACCCTATCTCTTTAGAGAGAAAAATAAGGTTAAAACCTGTAATAGAAAGTCTCGCTAAAGATAAGCTTCTTGAACCCTGTTTGTCACCATATAACACTCCAATTTTGCCCGTCAAGAAGTCAGACAGGTTATACCGACTAGTACAAGACCTTAGAGCTATTAATCATACAGTTCAGACCACTCATCCTGTTGTGCCTAACCCTTATACTATTCTTAGTAAAATTCCCTATAATCACTGGTGGTTTACAGTAACAGACTTAGAAGATGCTTTCTAAGCATGCCCCCCTGGCTGTGGATAACCAAAATGTATTTGCTTTCTAATAAGAAGATCCCCATTCAGGACAAAAGCAACAATATAGACAGTTTTACCACAAAGATTTACAGACTCACCTAACCTACTTAGCCAAACTTCAGAGTGAATTACAGAGAAAGTTGCTCATCCAAAGCAGCTGTGTTTACTTCAACATGTAGATGATATTCTTATATCTGGTGAAGACGTAGAAAAAGTGGTTGAGTTTTCCAGATACATTCTTTTTTTTGTTTTTGAGACAGTCTTGTTCTGTCACCAGGCTGGAGTGCAGTGGCACGATCTCGGTTCACTGCAACCTCCGCCTCCCAGGTTCAAACAATTTTCTTGCCTCAGCCTCCTGAGTAGCTGGGACTACAAACGCGTGCCACCACGCCCAGCTAATTTTTTTGTATTTTTAGTAGAGATGGGGTTTCACTATGTTTGCCAGGATGGTCTCGATCTCTTGACCTCGTGATCCGCCCACCTCAGCCTCCCAAAGTGCAGGGATTACAGGTGCGAGCCATCGCACCTGGCCTCCAGATACATTCTTAATCATTTGCAATCTGAAAGGTTACAACTCTCAAAAAAGAAACTTCAACATGTAGAACCTGAAGTTAAATACTTAGGCCATTTAATAAGTGCAGGCAAGAGATGAATTAAGGCCTGAACAGGTTAAAAGAATTGTGTCGTCACCTGTGCCTCAAACTAAGCAAGAACTTAGAAAATTTCTAAAGTTAGTTGAGTACTGTCGCTTGTAGATTGAGTCCTATGCATTAAGAAGCAAACTTCTGTATGAAAAGCTAACTGACCAAGGACCCGATCCACTTATCTAGTCCTCTGAGGAAACTAATCAAGTAGAAGAGTGAAAACACTCATAACTGCTCCTGTCCTAGCATTACCCTCCCTAGAGAAACTATTTCATCTTTCTGTTAACGTAAATAATAAAGTAGCCTGAGGTCGGAAGTTCAAGATCAGCCTGACCAACATAAAGAAACCCCATCTCTATTAAAAATACAAAATTAGCCGGGTATGGTGGCACATACCTGTAATCCCAGCTACTCAGGAGACTGAGGTAGGAGAATCGCTTGAAACTGGGAAGTGGAGGTTGCAGTGAGCCGAGATTGTGCCATTGCACTCCAGCCTGGGCAAAAAGAGTGAAACTCCATCTCAAAAAAAAAAAAAAAAGTACTTACTCAAGAACATGGAGGTCTCCAGTAGCCAGTGCTTTCCTATCAAAAGTCTTAGACGCTGTCAACCGCGGGTGGCCACAATGCATTCAATGTGTGGCGGCCACAGCAACACCAGTCGAGGAAGGTAGAAAGCTAACTTTTAGAACAGGCGTCCCCAGACTTTTTACACAGGGGGCCAGTTCACTGTCCCTCAGACCGTTGGAGGGCCGCCACATACTGTGCTCCTCTCACTGACCACCAATGAAAGAGGTGCCCCTTCCTGAAGTGCGGCGGGGGGCCGGATAAATGGCCTCAGGGGGCCGCATGCGACCCATGGGCCATAGTTTGGGGATGCCTGTTTTAGAAGATACCTGACAGTGAGTACACCTCATCAAATTAGAGTCATCTTAAATCAAAAAGCTAGAAGATGGCTCCCTAATTCTGAGATCTTAAAATATGAAGCTGTCTTACTAGAAACAGATGACCTGAGTATAACCACAGATAATTCACTTAATCCAGCTGGCTTCTTATCAAGGAACCCACTACTTAAAAGGGAACACCTGTGTTTAGATTTAACTGACTATCACATAAAAGTTAGTCTGGATTTAGTAGGAACCCCCTTCAAGACAGGGCAACATTTATTTATAGATGGCTCTTTCAAGGTGATTGAAAGGACATGACATAGTAGGTACCAATAACTGATAGAGAAACTCTTAAAGAGATAGAATTAGGGACTACCTAATAATTGGTCTGCTCAAGCTTGTGAATTATTTGCACTAAGTCAGGCTTTAAAATATCTAAAGAACCAGATAGGAACTATTTATACTGACTCGCAGTCTGCCTTTGAGGCAGCTCATACATTGTGTATGTGATGAAGCTGGGCCACCCACGGGACTTCTCCTTTGGGAACCCGAATTTCACTTAAGAGAAACATCAGAGCTGGGTGCGCACATTCTGCGGAGTGGAGGGATCACTGAGTGGAGCCCCAGGTGGGAGGGACCTCCAGGCAGGAGGGCTGCTCTGCATGGCCCATCTCTGGAAGCACCCCTGCTTCAGCCTGACATGCTCGGCTTCCATCTTGGGGCCAAAAGGGTACAGGTGGGGACCGCTACCCAGGTCACACCTCGAGGGCAGGTAATGATACCTGGGCACTGCTCATGGACGGCGTGTACTCAGCAGAATCGAGTCAAGAAGCCCTGTCCATACTCAGGTTGTTTTCTGAAAGAAGGACAAATCAATATGAATGTCACCAGAATCAAATTCAAGCCCATTCAATTCTAATCAAGTGCTGCGTAAAAAAATGCTAAACCAACATGAAGTATCACCAAGCACCAGCTGTCCAAGGCAGTAGCCGAGCTCTGCTCACGGCTGGTCTCTAGCAGCCTCCAGTGGGCCGGCCCTCCTCCCTCATCAGCGGTGCTGGGCATTCCCTGCTTCTACGGAGGACGGGCGGCCACGCTGGCTGCAGCAAGGCAGGAGGAGGGGCAGGCGGAAAAGCGGAGGAGCTCCTGGGTTCCCTCACCCCAGAACGCTTGCCAGCCTGCCAGGCTCCGGGCCTGAGGGAGCATTCGCCCCTCTACTTAGTCACGGGGAAAGTGAGGCCTGGAGAGAGGGGACTTGCCCAGCAGGGATTAGGGCTTTCCTCCCTGCTCCGTGGCGGATGCTCCTGCACTGAACTCTTCCACGCCACGCACCACACGCTCACTGGCACCTTCTCTATGTTCTCAGTGCTGCCCCCACAAGCTTAACTTGTAGCTAGCTGGGGAAGACCAGCACAGGTGAGAACAATTAATACAATCACATGGCCGGAGAGACGGCAATAGTGCCATGGAAAAAGAAAAGAGTATTTTTGATTTAAAAATTCTAATTGTAAGGTTTAATTTTTTTTTTTTTGAGACGGAGTTTCACTCTTGTTACCCCAGGCTGGAGTGCAATGGCACGATCTCGGCTCACCGCAACCTCCACCTCCTGAGTTCAGGCAATTCTCCTGCCTCAGCCTCCTGAGTAGCTGGGATTACAGGCACGCGCCACCATGCCCAGCTATTTTTTTGTATTTTTAGTAGAGACGGGGTTTCACCATGTTGACCAGGATGGTCTCGATCTCTTGACCTTGTGATCCACCCGCCTCGGCCTCCCAAAGTGCTGGGATTACAGGCTTGAGCCACCGCGCCCAGCCTGTAAGGTTTAATTTTAAAGAGACCTGGCCCAGGACACCCACGCCACATTCCCTCTTCCTCCAGTCCCTCCTGACGCCCCCAACTCCAGCCTGGCCTGATGCGGATGCCACTCACCTCCAAGTTCTCCAGAACCTCCGGGGCACCAAAGACTCTGACCTCGGAGCTGGTGTAGTAGTTGCTCAAAAGGATTTCAGCCTGGTCTAATTTTTGCTTTTTTTTTTTTTTTTTTTGAGACAGGATTTCACTCTGTTGCCGAGGCTGCCATGCAGTGGCACGATCTCGGCTCACTGCATCCTCCACCCCCAGGGTTCTAGCAATTCTCCTGCAGCTGAGATCACAGGTGTGCGCCATCACATTCGGCTAATTTTTGTACTTTTAGTAGAAACGGGGTTTTCCCATGTTGGCCCGGCTGTTCTCGAACTCCTGGCCTCAAGTAATCTGCCCTGCTCCCTGGACATCCCTTAGCCTAGTCAAGCTGACTGCTAAAATGACCCATCACAAGGGCTGCCTTGCTAACGGCGCCTTCTGCTATTGCCCACAGTGCCTGCTTTTCCTAACTGGCCTTGTGCTATTACTGAGCACTGTCAGCCGCAATAAAATCACCAGCCTCTCACCTGCTAACAGTGCAGCAGCTGACTCTGCCTTTTCCTTTCTCTTCCAGTTTTTAAACATGCGGGTGGTTTTCTGCGTTTGGTGGTGCAATCACGCCCTCTTTCGCTGCTAAGGTGAATTGCAGTTCCCATAATTTGACGGCGTCTCTGTGATCGAGGCCCCTCTTTGCTGCTTCCTTCTTGCCCTTCATCACCAAGGCTCCCACACACCCTTCCGAGGTGCCTCTGGCCCCACAGCCTGTCCTGGGCATTTCCTGTAGCTCTTGCTTAGCAGATCATCTTTCTCCTCTCAGGGCGGCTACCTCCTCCTGCTCCATGCAATTCACCTCCATAGCAGCCCCCCTGCCTGCCCCTGGCACCCTCCCAGGATCTCCACAGGGACCCCACACCCCCTATGGCTGTGTAACCCCCACTCCTGCACCCCACCCAGGACCTCCACAGGGACTCCCCACCCCCTCCCACTGTGCACCCTCCCACCCATGCCCTCTACCAAGGACCTCCACAGGGACCCCCCAAACCCCTTCAGCTGTACACCCCCCTCCCCTGCCCTTTACCCAGGACCTCCACTGGGACCCCCAACCCCCTCCAGCTTTGCACACCCCACCCCTGCACCCTACCCAGGACCTCCATGGGGATCCCCTCATCCCCTCCCGCTGTGCATCACCCCTGGCCCTGTACTCCACCCTGGCAAGTGATTCGACATCAACTCTGCTGCTCTAAGATGTTTATTTACCCACTGCCCTTTAAGTGAATTTCGTAGTTTTTGCTTTCTCCCAAACACAGTGTAGGTCTGATAGCTATAGGTGACTCTGTTTCTCTGTTTTGGAGACATGGTCTTGCTCTGTGGCCCGGGCTGGAATGCAGTGGGGTGATGATGGCTCATGTAGCCTTGAATTCACTGGCTAAAGCGATCCTCCTACCTCAGCCTCCAGAGTAGCTGGAAACACAGGCATGCACCACCATGCCGGGTTAATGTTTTGATGTTGTAGAGATGGGGCTCTCACTATATTGCCTGGGCTGAGATTACAGGCATGAGTCACTGCACCTGGCCCATACTTGTCCTTTGAAAAGTTCTCAGAGGATGTGAGAAGAGATTCCAATTCAGGCATTATCCTCTGGTATTTTTTAGACTGTGTTCTTTCCTATTAACTACATGTAGAATGATCAAGTGCTTTAGGTCCTACCTTTCAGATTTTTTTTTTTTTTTTTTTTTTTTTTTTTGAGACAGAGTTTCGCTCTTGTTACCCAGCTTGGAGTGCAAAGGCACGATCTCGGCTCACCGCAACCTCCGCCTCCTGGGTTCGGGCAATTCTCCTGCCTCAGCCTCCTGAGTAGCTGTGATTATAGGCACGCACCACCATGCCCAGCTAATTTTTTGTATTTTTAATAGAGACGGGGTTTCACCATGTTGACCAGGTTGGTCTCGATCTCTCGACCTCGTGATCCACCCGCCTCGGCCTCCCAAAGTGCTGGGATTACAGGCTTGAGCCACTGCGCCCGGCCCCTACCTTTCAGATTTAATGGGAACACCTGAATGTGGAGGAGGGGCTGTGGGTGTGGTAGGAATAATAGACAAGGAAGAAAGCTTTCCCTGAGGGCCTTGAAAGTTCTGAAGCTCCATGTTAGAAATGAGGGTGGGTGGCCTTTGCCCCATGCCTGCCATCAGCAGCCCCCAGGTCTTATCACAGGCCTGCTCTGGGCTGAGAGGTAAGATGGGGTGTCTTGAAAAGTGGGCACAGAACTGAATGCACTGAGTGAGCTAAGAGGCATCTCAGGGGACACCTGGCCTCCAGCAGCAGCAAAACGGGGTCCATGGTCATCCCGAGAACTTAGCACTGAGGTCAAACCATGGTGTCCCCCTCTCCAGCCCCCAGCCCTCGCTGGAATCACCAACTCTGTCAGAAACTTGATTATTTCTTTCTGTTTGATCCTTGTTTATCAACACACTATCTGCATGGCTGAACACGTTATGGGGCATCCGTTAAGGTGGAATGTTATGCGACATTATACATTGTTGAGTCTTCCACTGCCTCACAGTAGATTAAGGGAAAAAGAATAGCATTTACACACACACTGTTACTGAACTGTATTCTGTAGAATGCACAGGATATCATTCAGAGGTTCATTCGTATACACACACCATCTCTTCCAAAGGCTCTAAAAGGCCCAGCAGAAAGAAATGCATTGAACTGCATGCAATGCATCATTTTCTAGAGGTGTGTGACCGATGACACTTTCCGCATGGGGCACCAAGCAACACTGACACTACCCTTTGGAAGCCCTTCAGAGATGTAAACTAGGTGACTGAGAAATACGTGTGGAGGGACGACGAACAGTCAGCCACATACTCCATTACATGTGATTTGAGGTAGTGAGATTATGGGGACATTTTTTTCCTGTTTTTCATCAATCTATAATCACTAGATTTACTATGTGTTAAAAGACACTCGACGTAAGTTAAAACAATGCCTCCGACCACTGCCCCAATTTTTACTTATTTAAGAAGGAGTGCCACTGGGCCCCAAGGCCCTGCCAGCACAGGCTCCACCCCCGTTCCTGGGCCCCGATCTCACGTTGCCACCGCGTTGCGTCATGTGTTGTAGCATATTTCCTGCTGTGCTCCCGCAGCATCCACTTCAGAAATCTACTTGGTGTTCCAGGTTGAGATTACAGCATGTTCAAAGACAGACACTGCCTTGACTTTTTGACCTTTACTGTCAAAGGACATGCATGAACAGTAACAAAACAATCAAGGCTGGTATGGCTGGAATGTGGGGGAATTTGACTGTTGGGGGCAGGCAGGGGCCATGTGAGGGATGAGATTTCATCCCTCCTTAAGGGCAACAGGAAATCACCGATAGGGCTTTAAGCAGGAGCACCTTAAAAAAATGACTCCATGTCCAAGCAGCTAGGCATAGTGGCTCACGGCTGTTATCTCAGCACTTTGGGAGGCCAAGGTGAGAGGATTGCTTGGGTCCAGGAGTTTGAGAGCAGCTTGGGCAACATAGTGAGACCCCCATCTTTACAAACACAAAAAACTCTCATCATGTACGGTGGTGCACCCCAGTAGTCACAACTACTCAAGAGGCTGAGGTGGGAGGATCACAGGAGGTCAAGGCTGCACCACCACACTCCAGCTTCAGCAACAGAGCAAGACCCTGTCTTAAAAAAAAAAAAAAAAAAAAGGCGCTGATGCCGTCTAAGAAATAGACAGCCCCCCCGCCCCACGAAGGCCAGTGCCAAGGCAGGGAGCTCTAGTCCAGGAGAGAGACATGAGGGTCTGCAGTGGGGTGAGGTGTGGAGAGACTCGGATGGATTCCAGAAGCAGGAGGCACACATCAAGAGGGTTTGGGGACAGACGGATGAAACACGAGGGAGAGGGTCACAAGCAACCCTAGGTTCCGGTTTGAACAAGTCAATGGTGATGTCATTCACCAAGACGGGGAAGAGGAGAGGAGCCGGTTTCTGCTGCATGGGGCTATACGATGGAGAACCTGGCCATGGAGGGCTTGCAGGGCAGTCCAAAACACCAAGGTACGTGGGTGCTCAGAGTAGGTCAGGGCTGGAGATGACATGTGGAAGCCAGGGGCATGCAGAAGGTGGACTGAGACTGGAGGCTTGTGTGAGGTGCCTCAGGAGAGGGGACAGGGAGGCAGAGGGCTTGGGCTTGGGCTTGACCTAAGCCACACACGAGCTCCGTGGAGCAGGACAGTCCTGCACAGGAGACTGTGAAGGAGTTGCTAGAGAGCAGGAAGGGCACATGGCTCAGAGGTACCTGGGAACCAGCGTTTTAAGAAGGCGGGCACCATCAAAGTCACAGCTGCTGAGTGGTCAGGTGAAGCAGGGGCTAAACATGTTTCTGGGATTCAGTGGCAGAGAAGTCATGTGCAGCCAGGGAGGAGGAAACACATTCTCAAGGTCTGAGTCAGGTGTTTCCCAGCCACACTTCTCAGTGTCAAGGGAAGTGGGCGGGGGGATGAGCAAACCGGTTTCCATACATTTTTTTTTTTTTTTTTTTTTGAGACGGAGTTTCGTTCTTGTTACCCAGGCTGGAGTGCAATGGCGCGATCTCGGCTCACCGCAACCTCCGCCTCCTGGGTTCAGGCAATTTTCCTGCCTCAGCCTCCTGAGTAGCTGGGATTACAGGCACACGCCACCATGCCCAGATAATTTTTTGTATTTTTAGTAGAGACGGGGTTTCACCATGTTGACCCGGATGGTCTCGATCTCTTGACCTCGTGATCCACCCGCCTCAGCCTCCCAAAGTGCTGGGATTACAGGCTTGAGCCACCACGCCTGGCCCCATACATTTTTTAATAGTAACAATGATCTGTACCCTCCAAGACCAGCTGCTCGTGGTGGTGTGACCTGAGCCCCTGCTTCTTCCAACCATCCATTCATTTTCAGATGCATGCTGATAAGCCCAGTCCTGGGCAGTCACTGGACACACACAGGCGGATCATGGAGCTCACAATCTCCAGGCAGGAGAGACACACACAGTCCCCAGATCACAGCCTCGGAGCCCTGGCCTAGCTCACCCACCTCCAGCAGTTCGTGGGCTGCGGATCTGTGTCATAAAAATCAAACCCTGAGGCAGAACTGGGTATTTCAGGGGATTTTTGTAACCAGCTTCTCTTGAAGAGCCCTTGAATGGTCTGTAAAAGGGATGGACTCCCAGTTGCAGAGACAGGAATCGTGCAAGGCAGCAGTCACCCAAATGGCTGGTTTCCTGGTTTCAGTCCAGATAAGCCAGCAGGGGCTATGAATGAGACTGGAAGAGGTGGCCCACGTGAGGACATCTTCCAATCAGAATGCACTTCTGTATGGAGGGAGGGCCAGAGCTCATTTTGGTCACTAGAATTGACTTTTTTGTTTTGCACTAGTGAGATGTGCCAGTTCATCTTATGCCATGCACTGAAATTTAAAGTGGTGTTCTCAGCAACTACCTTTGGCCAAGACAATCGCATCCTCACAGAATAACTTTATCCTCCAGAATAACTTTACCATCTAGGTCAGGCGTCCCCAAACTTTTTCCACAGGGTGCCAGTTCACTGTCCCTCAGACCACATACTGTGCTCCTCTCACTGACCACCAATGAAAGAGGTGCCCCTTCCTGAAGTGCGGTGGGGGACCGCATGCGGCCTGTGGGCCATAGTTTGGGGACACCTGATCTAGGCTTTTGCAAATGCCATCAGCCAATATGGAACAGCAGACTGCTCTGACCTCATGTCATCGTCCACCTTTACTGGGGACTAGGCCACTGGATATTTTGTTTTTTCCTAAGTCATTCCCAGTGTACCTCAACGCTTAATAGAATTCAACCCCTCTAACTCCATGAAAGGACCATCATTCGTTGAAAGTTGCTAGAAATCATAAACACCTTTGAAATCTTCTATTGGTCAAGATGTGTCCCTTTATTTTAAATTGTGTCCGTGTCCTCAAAGTCAAGTCAGTCCAATGTCTTTAAGGGAAGTGAGTGCCCAGAGTCACGAAAAGGAACGGGTAAACTCATCAGCTGGAGATCTGGGCCTGGCCAACGGCAAATTCTGGATTTTTCAGAAAAAGTGAGAATCAGAGTTTCAAAGGATTTATTTGAATTCCCCACATGATCACAGCCATGGTTTTACATCGATAGAGTCTGTTACCACTGACAAACAGAATGCAGATGAAAACAAACGCACTCCTTTCCTTCCAAAGGTACACAGTGGGTGCCAGGCTTCTTGTGAGGTGTCCCTTGAAGTCTCTGAACAGTCTGGGGATTCAGGACCTGATTCTAATTGCTTTAAACAACTCGGGAGGCAAAAGACATCTCCCAAGAGGAGATGCACGCTGTACGCAGTCTCAACGTGACTGCACACAGAAGGGCGACGCGGACGCGCCTTAGGGGAGGGCAGGCCGCCTCCTGCTCGTCCTGTGCTCAGCACCCCCACTGCACCCTGCTCAGTTGTGCAACCTTGACTACTGTTGTTATATAAAATACAAATGCACTCGTTTCTCAGGCAGGAAGGGTGATGATATTTTACAAGGAGAACTGTAAGACGTGCGTGCTTACCTGAGGGCACAGAGCTTCCCGTGGGGCTGAGTCAACACCCAGCCTCAGCTGTGAACATCTGCTGTCTTTTCAGCTCATTGTTAAGCAAAACAAGAGGCTCCTGCCGCATGCAGTGTGTGAGGGAAAGATCACTCTACACTGGGTGCTGAAGACATTTTTAAGCAAGATGTGCACATCATATTAGGATGAACTTTATTTTTACATTGTTGTACAATTCATTGGTAAACTTAAAAAAAAATACAAATACATGATTTGATTGTTGTCCCAGAAAAGACTTTTGTCACACTGCCAGCTGCTCCCCTCAGGGTCTCCTACTCCTGTCAGCAATTCTGTATGTAACTGTCACAGTTTGTGTGACTTGAGAAAGGTGTGCCAAGGGCATCCTCACAGTGAGAAGGGACCAGGCAGACATCCTGGGGTCCTTGACCTCCCCTACCTCCCCTCCTGGGGGATGTGATGCCAGGACCCCGAAGCTATAGCTGTGACAGGTGGGAATCTAGAGGGGACATTCCTATGAAAGACACATGGAAACACCAGTTCACTGAATGCTTTTGATTCCCGAATAAGATGTGGGCAGCATGCCTCCAGCCTCTGGAAGCCAACAACAATGTATCTTCCACAAACTTTTCATAAGCTTGCAAATAAAGCAGGATGAAACCTCACTGGCCTGAAGGAACACACTGAGTGCAGCTCAAAACCCCTCAAGGGGCTCAGTGGGTTCTAGCAGCTCCTTAGGCGAGGCCCAGGCCTGCTGCCCGACATGGCTCCGGTACACACCCAGGACAGGGCCAGAGGCTGGCAGCCTGAGGCCATGGGGCTTGCAGGATGGCGAGGGAGAGGGAAAGCCCCTCCTGGGGTTTACTGTCTGTTCCTATTCGTTAGCAATGCCCTTCAGAAAGAGCAATTCTGCGCCAAACGGCCTCAATCTTTTCTGGAACAACCTAAAGGTTACAGTGAGACTCTCCCCTCGGCACAGAAGAGGGTGAGAAAAGCTGACATACTCAATATGTGATCACTGTACTTCAACGACATGTCTACAGTCACACCAATACATTTTGCAAATGTACAATACGTAGAGCGCAGCCTCACAGCTGCCGCTGATGACATGCAGCAGTTTAACGCTTCCAGGTCACAACAACCTCCTTGAAACCGAAAGGCAAAGAGTGCTTTGGGGAGCCTGGCTTTTAAGGAAGACCCAAGAATTGAGGAGTCGGGGACACCAGGGTGCTTCCCCCACAGCCCAGCCTGGACCCAATCACATGCTCCCATGCTGTTTCTTTCTGAGCAGACACCAAAGAAAGAAATGCCACATCGATGTGAGGGCACAGGAGTTAAAGTCACACTTAATTTTATAAAGGCTAAACTAGATTGCTGTATTTGCTCTCTGTGGAGATGAACAAAGTGCTTGGTTTGCAGATTTGCTGGTACGGTGATCTCAATGATATGACCGAGGGGAGGGATATGAGGAGGGAAATCGGCAAAACCCTGGCCAGCCAGCCAGCCAAGGTGACACACAGCCAGAGAGGGCTCTCCCCTCTCCTCCTGCCGTCTGGCCACGGCTCACCACGCCGTCCACCGAGCACGCGGCCCCGCGGCCCGCAGAGTCAGGCGTGAGCTTCACCCTTTCTGAAAGGGCCTCCGCCTGGGCAGGCGCCGGGGGGCAGTCCTCGGGTCCCATGGTTTAGGAGCACAGCACTGACGGCTGCAGTGGCTCGAAACGCTGAAACTACAAAGTATGGCCCGTGGGTAACTCGGGCACAGACCCGCTGCGTGCAGCGTCTGGCCCCAGGGAGCGCATGGTGTCACCACAACACAGAAGCGACAAGAGCACAGCTGAGTCATGTGATGCCCTGGCAGCTCACTGTACCATGGGAAGGCAGCAGGGGCTCCGCCGGGCACTCGTCGGCTGGGGTCACACGGGCCACGGTGATGACACAGGGGTTCTGCTAGCACATGGCTACATGGAATTACGATGATCACTGCTACCACTCAGAAAACAAAACAGGAAACACACACACCACCCTGGGTTGCTAAACGCTAAAGTCAACCTTCAGGTTCGAGAGTGGTCTCTGGTGGAGACACTCTCTGAGGGCTTCGGCCTGGTGTGGGTTGGAGGCGGGATGAGGAAGTTATGGTGTTGGGGAGACGAGGATGAGAGCTGGTCACTTTCATGTTGGAGATGAACACTTCTGCCGTGTATGGGTGCCCCTCTCGGAGGACTCTGAATGAGTGTGCATTAAATCATATGCGCGTAAAGGAAACATGGATCATGGAGATTCACAGTTATCGCAGCCATTAAAGTGTCTAAGAATCTGTGTAACCAATGTCCTAAGACAACCAGCTTGTCACCAGCTGTCCTGAGTTGCTACTGTAGAGTGTACTGCAGTTTAGCTAGTTGCTTACCTGAAATAACAGAGCATTATAATACTGACTATTTATGATAGTATTCTGTTAATAAAATAAGGATTTATACAAAGCAATACTGGACTTTTTAAACAGTTAGATGCTATGTTACTTGGCACAGTTAGTAATGATTGTGTAAAGATTTTAGCCAGTCCTAGAGGGACTTCTTTCTCTGTATGAAAATATGAAGTATCTGAATTTGTTCCTACCATTTAGGGTTTGGTCTACTGTCTCACACACCCAACTAAGGGACTGTCTTCCTATTAGGTACGTGGAGTTCCTTGTAAGGTGGGTATTGCTAATGTTGTGGACTGAAATGCCTGCCTTTCACACACAAGTACTACCTATACAGTATATATATATATATATTTATATATTTATATATTTATATTATATAAAGTTTACTTACGTATTTTCATCAACCATATCAGGTCTACTTAATTTTTGCCCATTGTCAATAAAAGAGCAATAATGCAGCAAGTTTTGGGGTTTGTTTTGTCTCTGTTTTGTATCTCATGTCTTCGTTTTCTAGGTTGGGTTTTCATATGCATGTAAATTAGGGCGCAGGGAGCTGAGAGCTGGAGTAGGGGAGGCAGTTCAACATCTACTTGGCTGGTGGCACCGTTTCAAGGCTGATGGTGGCTGAGTCCCACCCATCCCTCAGACTGAGGTGAGTGGGGACCAGGGTGCCAACGCTAAATGAAATCTGGACCTCTGTTCCACACAACACCAGCCCTGTGGGCTCCTGGGGCTCCGGCTGAGCCGTGAGGGGCAGAGGGGAGAGATGGCAACAGAAGTGCCCCGGGTTTGGTGTGCGGCTGGCGGCCCCCCGGCGTGCCCTGTGTGGTGTGCAGCTGTTTCAGGGAGCCTGGGACCCCCGCCCAGGCTGTCTACACAATTGTGCTGATGCCGCTGGGTTTGGCCTTGCTGCTGGTGGGGGGCGGCGGGGCAGGGGGCTGCCCGTGGTGGTGCGATGCGTGCCCCATGTGGGCCGAGGGCAGCGGTGGATGGCCGTGGGCATGGGCTCCATAGGCTGGGTGCCCCCCGTGGGGGCCGTGGTGGTACTGGTGTGCATGCTGGATGTGCTGGGGTGGGTGGTGGTGGTGGTGGTGGTGGTAGGGGGGTGGGTTCTGCTGCATGTGGCAGTACTGGGTGTGATGCCCATGCACGGGGGCCTGCGGCAGCCCCTCAGGGGGCCCCGGGTGGTGGCCAGCCATGGAGTGCTGCAGGTGGGGCAGGACCACCGGTGGGTGGGGGGGTGGCGGGGCTGGGGCTGAGGGCAGGTGGGCCTGGGGAGGGGGCTTCCCTCTCTTGCTCCCGAATAAGGAGCCCAGGAGGGAAGATGAGTTGGGCATAGTCTGGTGTGGGCGAGATGGACACTCTCGTGTTGATGTAGCTCTCCGGCGCATGTGAGGACTGCTAATGATGGACCCCTAAAAAGGAAATTCATAGAAATCAAAATTAAAAGATCTTCAAGCACTTAGGTCAGAATGATTTTTTTTTTTTTTTTTTTAAATGTAAAAATTCACCCACTGATTACTAAGCCTTAGTTCAACTCACTGGCCAGAAGGCAGGGCTGAGTGAGGCTGGACTGGGCCCCACCTCCTTTCACTACAGTGCAGGGCAGCTGGGGGTGACTGGCCTTGACCAAAGTCGGGGGTGAGGGCAGGGGAGGGGCCTGCCTCTCTGACCACCGCAGCACAATGAGGACTTCCGTTCTGGTTCTGACAAGCACTTTGGCCCTGGCAGCAGCCTGAGGTTTCAGATAGGAACCCCTGGGTTGGGGTGTCTGTGCGCTGTGTGTGGCGAGTGTAGAGGGGCTGGTGTGCCTGGAAGAGGAGCCCTGCTCCTGCTGAAACAGGCCCTCAGCTCTCCTGGGGCCGCTCAAGTGGGCTCAGGGCATGTGCTCTGCCCATGTGGGTCCTCAGGCCTCTGGGGAGGTGGTGACAGGGACAGAGGGGCTCAGAAACCTTGTCCTCTGGGGCATGGGCTGCCTAGGCAATTTCACTGCAGCTGCCTACTGCAAACCAAACAAGGAAAAAGAAGGAAACAGAAAAAGATCTGCAAGCTGAGGTAGAGATGTGAACAGTAATACAGAGATGGCCGGAGGATGAGTGAAATATCATGAAATCCACAATGAATTTCTCTTTCTCTCAAGACACACCACCTCCCACAAGCTAAGCAATTCCATGGTGTCCTGCCGCAGACACACAGCAATCAAACTCCAAGAAGAAAGCGATGGGGATGGGCGGGCGTGGAAGTCAAGGGTTCAGCAAGAACATCCAACAGTGAGTGTGGAGGGGGAGTGGGAGCGGGGTGGCCTGGGCGGGGGCACTGGAAGCTGGGGATGGTCAACCATGCTTAGGAACCACAGGTGACGGGGTTAAGCAGAAACCAAAACACAAAATCCAGAACCACCCCCACTGTTCAGTCCAAAACAAGCGGTGAGAGGCATGGGTGTTTCTAGGCACGGAGGAAAAGCTGACATGCACAGGGTCCCAGGCAGGCAGGGGCGGGGAAGGGGTGTCTGCATCTCTGTGCAGTAGGGGAAGGAAGAGCAAAAAAAAAAAAAAACCAAACCAAAACAAAACAAAAAAAACAAGACAACAGATATGAACCGAGGACTGGGGAAGGCGACACAGGACAGCCAGCTGGACGGAGGCGCTTCCTACTTACTTCCACATTGCTCTCTAGCGATCCCGCACTGCTGCGACGCCCTCGCTTCCCTGCCCAGAACATGCAATACCAGAAGTTAGACGGGACACGAGGCCGGGGGCACTGCCTGCCTGGCACCACGCTGTTGCCATGGAGCCCGCACCCTTGCCAGGAGCAGGCACAGGTGCCGGGCCCATCTGCCCGCAGGAGCCAGGTGTGAGGGGTCAGAGGAGGGGCTCAGTGGGGCAGCCAGCAGCAGTGCAGGAATGAATTTAAAAAATGAAGTTTTCAAAAAGCAAAAAAAAAAAATAACATTTTTTTTTTTTTAAACTAGCCCCAGTTTTAGACACCTTCTCCTGGACCAGCAGTCTGTTGAGAGGGGCTCTGAGGATGAGGCATGTGTATAGGTGGGCCCGATACCCTCAATTTGTGTTCACCCTGACTCTGGTGAACGGGGAGGGGTGCGGGCAGCTTCCGCAGAGCCGAAAACAGCATGGCAGGTCCTGCACGCTCACCTTCAGTGGCTGCCGTATATATGTGTATATCCTCACACACACATATATACCCCCACCTCCGTGGCAGGACGAGCACTGAGGGTGAAGAGAAAACAGCTTCACATCCCTGCTTCCTCCTGGCTGCCTGCAGGAACTCAGTTTTGGTATGTGCAGTGCCCTGGCCACGGGCAGGAGACAGGGTTGGGGGCTACTGGGTGAAATGCATTCCAGTTTGGGATTCCTCTGCTTGGCACCACCCCCCCGGGGGCCACAAAGCCTTCCCTAAGCCAGGAGGTCTCTGCCAGCATCTTCGTCATGCCCCAGCACAGGGCACACAGTAGGCACTTGGCATGCGGGCTCCGTCAGAGCAAGGCTGGGTCTTCCTCTTGGCTCTGGGTGCCCAGGGCCCAGCCCGGCTCAGCCTCCACAGTCCCTCCTGAGAACTTCTCTGTGGATTTTTGAGGAACATCAAGCCTGGAGCATCACAGGGGCCCAGCCTTAGGGGCCTGGGCTCTGGCCAGCTCTCTGGGAGTGGGGATGGGATGAGGGAGGAACAGCCTTCCCTGCTTGACGATCTAGAAGCTTCCACCTGGGCAGCATTGCCATGTGTTGAGCACCGTGTTGGACACGTCAACCCTATAGGCGATGCTGTGTCCATGTCAGAGAGGGAGACACTGAGGCCCAATTCTTACAGGCAGCAGGGTTCACATCCAGAACTGTCCATCTGGCCACCTCTAAGGCTCGACAGCTTGGCCATGCTGCCTTCAGAGCTAGACCCCACGCCAGGGTGGGCCCAGAAGCCCGGAATAAGGAAGCAACTGCTGGGCCTCCCCATTGTGCCCCATCCCCAGTCTCTGAGGAAAGCTGCTGCACCTCCCAGCCAGCCCAGGGCCATAGCCAGCGATGGGTGGAGGGAGTGCTGTGGGCTTCGAGCTGCTCCACGCCATCTGAGTGTGCCGGGCTGTGCCTTGGCATCGCCGCAGACTCAGGGGAGTCCAGTTCCTCTGCTTTGCCTGCCGACCCCAAAGCAGAGGTCCAGGTGGGAGCTGGGGTCAGCAGAGGGCCTTGGGTAGCTCTGGCTTGTGTGACGTGGCCCTCAGAGACCACTGTCGGGACAGGGCCGCACCGCACACTGGGGCAAGAGGGCTCGACACCAGTTGCTGAGCACCAAGGACAGCCAGGCGGGACCCTGCCCCTACTTCCTAGCCAGAAGAAAGGAGGCTCACATTTCCTCATTTTTCAGCCAGTGTGGGAAGAGGGGCGGACCTTTCTCACTTCCTGCCCAACCACAGTGGTCCAAAGACACGGAGCAGAGTTAGAATCCAGCCTTCCAGGACACGGCCTCCCTCCTCCATCCCTCTCTTGGGTGGCCACGGCCATCAGACGCTCAGGACACTGTGGCACCATGTGGAAATGTGGAGGGACAGAGCACTGCTGTCTCTAGGTTTTTAAAATCAGCTCTCTATCCCCACTAAGGCCTGGGACTCCTCTGGCTGACTGAAAACCAGGGGCAGAGGGAAGATGGCCTCCCCTGCCTGTATCCAGCAACTCCTGGCCGGCCTACTGCTTCTGACAGGACTGGGGCCAGGCCTGAAGGCTGGGGTTGAGGGTCCACACAGTGTGCCCACCTGGAGTTGAACATGGCGGCCCTCCTTACCCTGCACAACTTGGGCCAACACTTAGGAGTCCTTTACTGGCTGTTTTGGAGTGACACTGAGTGTCTTACAATCCACTTTCTCAATATCTCAGGTCAGCAAGAGATGTGGGGTGACCCCAGGGCTCCCTCTGCACTGAGGCCCAGGGCCCCATTCTCACGGGCACACCCCCAACCACAACTGCCCACCGCAAGCCGTGCAGACATCCTGTGTATACGCAGCCTCCCACACCTGCCCAGGTGCACGGGCTGGCGAAGCCAGGCAGGCCAGAAGAGTGGCTCATGCCACACAAGTGTGGATGGCCAAGCCAGCCTGGGCAGAGCCTGGAGGGACTTGGAACCATTTTTCTTCCTTTTTTGAGACCAAGTTTCACTCTTGTCGTCCAGGTTGGAGTGCAATGGTGTGATCTGGGTTGAAGCGATTCTTTTGCCTCAGCCTCCCAAACGGTGATTCTCCTTCTTTGGCCTCCTGAGTAGCTGGGATTACAGGCAAGAGCCACCATGCCTGGCTAATTTTGTAGTTTTAGTAGAGATGAGGTTTCTCCATGTCTGGTCAGGCTGGTCTCAAACTCAGCCTCAGGTGATCCGCCTGCCTCGGCCTCCCAAAGTGCTGGGATTATAGGGGTGAGCCACTGCACCTGGCCTAGATCCATTTGTCTAGAAGGCTCCTAGGATGGTTCTTCACAACTTTTGCGGCTTCCTCAGAGTCAGGGTGGGGTGGCAAGTGGCAGTGCTCTCCTCCCCACCCAGGATCCTCGTCCTGTGACCCTCAATAATACTGTGGCTGGGCTGGTGGCCTTGCTCAGTGTCAGTGACCGAAACAGAAATGATAGCCACACACTTGGCTGGCGCTGCCTGAGCCAGGCATGCCCTGAAGGCTTTCCATGCATTGACTCCCTTGCAGCAGTTAGGGAAATAGGCCTATAGGGTCTGACAGCTAGAGAAAGCAGGTGGAGGTGGGGGATGAGCTTGGGCTGGCTGACTCTGGCATCTGCATGCTGTGCCCTATTCTCTGCTGGGCCAGACATGGTGGGGAGGGATGTGGCCAGGGTGACAGGAAACACCACCCTCTCTGGGCCCCAACCGCTTCACACATGGCAGGGGTGCTGCTCTGTCCACCCACCACTGGTGTCTGTCACTGCTCTCGTGGTACAGGACATGGTGAATGCTCCAGGCAGGTCCTCTCTGTAAGGACTCAGAGCTGGGCAGCTTGGCCAGGGAGGGACAGGAGGGCCACTGGTCAGTGTCCCCCACCATCTGGCTGATCCCCGTTTCCACAGTCCTTGTTGGGTCCTTGGTCTTGGGTCAGCAGGGCTCTTGTGCTGCTGGGTGAGCACCGGGTGGGGAGTCTTGGCCCAAGGAAGCTCGGGGCTGAGACACCAGGCAATGCACTGCAGTGGGGTCAGTGCCAGCCCCCTTCCCTCTAACTCTTGGCATGAGAGAGGCTTCTGGAAGCTCCTGAGGATGGGTTCCTCTGGGCACCATCCACGGCCACCTCATCAGTCCCGCAGCTTCATGTCTGTGGTATGTCCTCCCCAGATGGACGTCGAGTGCAGACCTGGGGCAGCTGCTCTCAGGGTCTCCTGCTCCAGGAGCGGTGACGTGCCAACCATGGAGGGAACACTGTTCCGAGGGCTTGCCTCTTCCACAAGCTCACTGTGGTGTTACAGTCCTGGGCTCGGCGCTGTGAGGGCCGTGGTGGGTGAGGGGGGGCCACACTGCCGCTGGGGAGTTGGAGCCCCTACCTGGTCCGGAGCACGATACCTGACCTCTCCCGGTGCTGGCCCTGCCCCTCCCAAGGAAGGCTGCCAGCACCTGCCAGTCTCCTTGGGAGATCACAGGTGGCCTCTCCCTAGCCTGGGGCCTTGGCAGCTGCCTGGACTCAAATCCCATCTCACTTCACCCCCAAACCCTCCTGGGTACAGGTGGGTCTCAGATTTGTTCCTGCTTTCGTTTCAATGGCAGGTCTAGGGAGGGGTCTCAATCCCTACTGTCCTTCTGAGCTCAGAATTCCCAAATGACAACAGCAATCATCATATTACATGAAAGCAGCTGGGCCTGGGCCCACCCCTTACATGAATGTGGCCCCGGCATGTGGCTGTCCAACCCTGAGGCTCTGGCAGAGAGTGGACAGCAAGGTCCTGACCGCTGGACCCTGGGGTGGATGGGGCTCAAGGGCCTTGGTTCTGGCAGAACGGCTGCTGCCTGGGAGGGGCTGGACAGCTTCGTGAGGGGAGGGAGAGGGCAGGGCCCACCACACTGCACAAACTGAAACAGAGGCCCCAGCCCACAGCCTGCAGAGGCCCAAAGCAGTCCAGCGGCGTTCAGCTGTGTTTCACAAGGCCACTGGGAAAACCAGTGGTTCTCAACCAGGGGTGATTCTGCCCCCCAGGGGACACCTGGTAATTTCTGGAGATATCAGTGACTGTCACGACAGGGAGATATTACTGGCAACCAGTAGTAGAGGCCAGGAATGTGGGTAAACATCCTGCCAAGGCTGGGACAGCCCCCCAGCAAGGAGTCACTGGGCCCAAAATGTCAATAGCCGAGGTTGAGAAGCCCTGGGTTCAACCCTCATGCTGGCGACTGGCAATGAATTTCTGATATTTTTTTACCATGGCAAATAATAATAATGACAAAAGGAAAACAAAGGAAAAAAATCCAACTTAAAAAAAGGGCAGACTCCAAAGGGCCTGAGAGGGACTAAGCTGAGGGGAGACAGGGCTGCTGGCAGGCAGGCACGGGAGGGGGTCCCGAGGCAGGGCAGGCAACCCCAGGAGAGGGTCTTCCCGAAAGAGAAACACCGGGCCCCTGGGGCAGACCTGCTGCAGGATAAGCCAGGCCACTGCTGCCCAAGGAGCCCCCAGGGCCCTCCTGAAGCTCACTGACTGGTGGACAGACTGGTGGAGGGTGGCTAGGACACCCTCCCCCACACTTCTTGGGCAGCGACAGTCTGCCGTGGCACCAGCAGGCACCCACCGGCTGGCCCGTGCCTCCTGTCTCTATTGCCCCACAAGGGAGAGGCTGGGCCAAGGCTGCTGGCAAAAGCCCCTGAGCCTTGCTGCTCACGGGGCCCCATCCCCAAGAACGTGGGTGGTTTCAGGGGTGCTGCTTGCTTGGGGGTTAAACAGCTGGCAGCAAATTAAACACACACAGAAACAAAGAAACAACCACAACATCGCACTTCCCACCAGGGCTTTCCCGGACCTGGAGCCAGCGCTGGCCGCTGCTCAATGGCCTCTGTGCTGGACGAGGCCCGGGTTTCCCAGGAAAGGAGGCCCGGCAGGAAAAGCAAGACCGGGGACAGCGGGCAAGGGGGCGCCAGACAGCTTAGAGGGCTCCGTGAGAGTTCATTCATCAGCATGAAGCACAGGGACGCGGCTGCACAGACAGCGGGCACGGGACACAGCCGCGGCTCGCTCCGGGCTAGGGCGACTTCCCAAACCAATAAACGACTAAATAAAACCCCTAGAAGAAGAAAGGGAAAATGGGGGTGACTTCCCCGGCTAATTGGCATACAGTGCCTTTCTTTTCGACAACAATTTGGTCCTGTTTTCCTCTGTCTCTTTGGGATGCCCTTTCTGTGCTGTCAGACGCTGCTCTGCTTTGAGGGAGGTCACGGGAAAACGCCACACTGGCCTCGCCACAGACCCCGCCCTACGCGATGCACGCCCTGAATGCAGATGCCTGCCTCGGTCCTGCACGCGCTGGGCTAGGAAGGTGGTTCTAGGCCAAGCTCTTACCGGCTTCCGAGAGGTCCCGCAGGGAGCTGCTGAGGGCGCTGCGCTTGAGGCCCTCACCGCTGGCGTAGCTGTCGTCCAGGCAGGCCCGGCTCAGTGTTCCATTGCCCGACTCCTTTTTGAGGCTGGAGCACTGGGACATGCTGGGCCGCACGACGCCTTTCTGCTTCTCGAGTTCCGCTGGAACAGAGAGGGTGAGGGGCCCGGTGAGAGGAGCACAGCCTAGAGTGGGCAGGAGACGGGGCCTTCTGCTTGGGGCTGGCACTGTCCCGAGCCACCATCTGCCTGGAGTGGGGAAGGGTTGTTTCGGGGAAAGGGTGTGATGGCCACTCTGGACAAAAGAGCAGAGAGGAGATCCCAGGAGGGAGGTTAGAGAGGCGAGAGGGTCTTGTGACCTGCAAGAAGGACAGTCACCTTCCAGGCTCAGGGGTGAACAGGGAAGCACAGACTTGCCTAGGTCTGGGAGATGAGCAAGGGTTAGCCAGGGCCTTCCACAGAGGGGGCAGTGGCAGGGAGTCCCATGTGCTGCCAGGGAGTAGACCTGGAGCCAGGGATGGCCTTGGCTGTGACCCCTTAGTCAGTTGAGTCTGATGCAGAAGACGATGAGGTGCAGAGAGGCCATCTGGGAACACTTCAGGCTCTCACGCATGGGGTACCAGGGAGACGGGGGTCCTTTTCTGGGCATATGACAGGCAACAGGTAGGTCGGGTCCCGGATCAGACCCCCTTCTGTGCCTCCTGAAGCCTGGGCACACAGACTGCCCCATCACGTGGCTGCAGGGAAGGGCAGAATAGACTGGGGGACATCTCGTCTCTGTGGCCTCAGAAGTCACTGCCCTGAGACGGGGAGGCAAGCACTAGGGTCCGGCAGTCTCGATCTCCTGCCCTCGAGGCCAGGTACTCACACTCTATCCTGTGCTTCTCCATCTCCTGGACTTCCGCAATAGACTCCCGCAGGTCATCGGTGAATTTCTTCCGGTCTTGGGGGTTGGGAGCATTGAAGTTTATTAACACTTTGATGTCTGCTCCGGGAACAGATGAGGTGAGCCGGATGCCATTGGGATAGTCTGCAAAGGAGAAGGAGACGGGAGGAGGCCCACAGGTCTCAATGTGTTCTCTGCAATCTCCTCTCTGGTCAGGAAACAATAGTAGCGCTGAGTTATGCGTGAGCCTGGGATTAAGTGCCTGGAGTCCAGCCTCCACAGTGGCAGGCTGCAGGGACACAGAGCAACCTCATCTCCTGACTTGGGAAAGATGGTCTGTGTCGCTCCACATGTGACTCAGGGACAGAAGTGGCCGAGCTCAGGGAAGGCTGCTGGGGCTGCCATTCTTCCCCGACCTGAAGGTCGTGGAGACTAGGCCCCTGACTTCCAGGTCTTTGGGTACTCTGCCAGGTGCCGAGTCCTGAGGAGGGTGGGGGTCTTCTCTAGTCATCTCAGACAGTTCTGGATAGCAGTGAGTGCCATATTATCCTGAATGGCCTGTGGCCCACAGCTCCCATGGGGTGAACTGTGGGCACCCCACAAGCAAGGAACCCTGTTCCCAGACCTGCCTGATGCCACCTCTGGGCTCTCTAGGCCCCTGGGGCTTTGGTCTCCTGGCAGTGCAGCTCCTGAAGCGGGAGTCACCCGGCTGACCATCAGCCACGGGATGTTTGAAGGTTCTTGGACTGAGCATCAAGCCCGCTTTGGCTCAGACTAGGTGGGCCAGGTGGGCCTGTGGGTGCACTCCGAGCTGCAGAGTGCTCCTGTGTATGTGCATACGTGTGCACACGTGTATACATGCAGCCCATTACTGCCACGTGGGAATATGTGCCTAGTGACACCAAGTTCTGACTGATTTCAGAGAGGCCCAAAATATCTACACTTTGATGTAGAGACTGGCTCAGCATATTTTTAAAAAATATGCAAACCATACAAAAGATAATGGAGCTGGGCCTGCCTCCCAGGCTGCCAGTTTGAGACTCCTGGCATGACGGCATCTCCTACAGAGGCTGCAGGCTTGGATCTTGCCAGCACCCAGTGTCCAGGATCTAAGGCCAAGCCCTGGGACCCTAGACATGATCCAGGTACAGCCTCTGCCCTGACGGTCCACAGTGGTCCTGGCCCCTGCTAGGAGCTCTGCTGCTGGGATCTCACTAAGTTCTCACTCCAGCCCTGGGAGGTAGGGGTCAACGCCACCCTCTCAGAGAGTGGGTTACTGCTGGTCAAGACAATGTGGGGGTGGCACTGGCTTCCCCTGGGACCAGGGCAAGGCATGTGAGACATCAGGCAAGGCATGACTCGCAGCCCGCGGTGGGACAGGGATGCCAGGAGGCGGGGAGGCAGCTGGGGCAGGGACGCCGTGCTCCTCACTGGGCACATGGGGAGTGCAGGGGATCTTGCTGGACTGTCCCTGGTCCCACTGAAGACAGAAAGGGACAGAGAGCTCCATATCCAGGCACAAGGCCTGTGGTTTTGGATGGTCTGGCTGTGGGTTCCTGACACTGTTTTAACCTGCAGAGGGAAGGCTGATTGGACACTTAGTGACATCTAGTTCTGAGAGGATGAGGGACCCCTACTGCTCAAGCAGGGACACTCAGCTTCTTTCCCCAGGACACTCCAGGTAGCCCCCTGCTCCCCAGCCCATGAGGACTGGCTCAGCTTCTGACAGGGAAGGGACAAAGGAGAGGGAAGAGAAAGAGTGGAGAGTGGGAGGAGCAAGGTAAAATGGAAGCCAGTGGGGTGCTGCAGGTGTGAGCCTCCCAAATCCCCAGGCTCCCAGGCCTCACCTAGGGCCTTCCAGCAGGGCATCAAAACTCACCCTTGCAAAACACTGCATTGCAGCAGCTATGACGGTGGCCCTGTGGCAGGCACTACTTTACGACCCTGGAAACAGAGGCCAGAGGGTTGCAGAGCCAGGCCACACAGCAGCAGAGCCAGAGCTGGGATCTGCCCCAGGCGGATGGGCTGAGCTCCTTACTTCCGCGGACACTCGGGGGTTGCTGTTGCCTGTGTTCTGGGCCATGTTTGCGTATCATCTATATGACTTAATGTTTTTCTATCAACATTTTATTTAAATAAATGTATTTCTGCCATAAATTTAAAAATCTTATCACCTGCAAGAAGCAAAGGACTAGTAAAAACAGTCTGTCCACTGTTCTCACATCAGGCTCAACTGGCTGATGGGTCTGCTAAGGGTCTGTGCCTACTGCTCACCGGAGCTCCTAGCTGCAGTGTGCGCTCTGGGGATGAAACAGGGGTGAGTGTTGAAGCCCCCTGGGGTTCTGTCCTCAAAGCAGCCCGGAAAAAGTGCGTAAGCTGGGACATGCACTCTTCCAGGCAGGCCCTGGGGCCAACTTACACTGGTTCTCGAAGAGCAGGACCTGCATGCCGTACAGAGAGAAGGACTGTCGGAAGCTGTACGTCACTGAGTTCTTCTTTTTCTGGAAGATCTTGGTGACCTGGAGGCAGCCAGAGACGGAGCTGAGCTGCAGTGTCTCGGGGGGTAGTGACTACATGCAACCTCTGGCCAGAGGACCCTCCTGGAGCTCAGAGTCAGGAGGTGGGGGCTGGGGCCAAGCCAATGTGGGTGGAGGGCATGGCCTTCCACTCTAAGACTTGGACAATGGTTCCTGTCCCTGCAACTCCAATGCCACCCTGGCTGGCACCAAAGCCCCACAACCCGGCACAGAGGTGGCAGGCCCTTCACATCACGGAGCTCACTCAGTGCCTTCCCACAGCCAGGTGAGGTGAACACAGGGGCTTGCCACCTTGAGTGGCAGGGGTGGCGCTCAGCAGCGCTGATCTTGAGAAGAAGCCATGGCTTCCTCCCTTGGGAACAAACAGAGTATGAAGCTATGCCTGGTGACGGCCCGCAGGGAGACTGGCCCTGGGCTAGCGATGTGATCCCTGAACTTCTGCTGGCCCGCTACGGTCCTTGGCCGCTATCCTGGTCTGCAGTAAGGAGAGAAACTTTCCAGTGTGGCAGCCAAAGGCTAGGCTGGGGAGAGAAGAAGGGAGCTTGCATCTCCCCGGTCCTCAGGGCATGCCAGGCACCATGTAAGGCTCTTATGTCCAGGACCTCACTGGACCCCTGCCACCCTCTAAGAGATTAATCTTACAGAGGAGAAAACTGAGGCTCAGAGATATGAAGGGATTCACTCAAGGTCAGGAGTTCTTCATAAGGGATTTGAACCTACATGTCCGATTTCAACATCAGTGGTCAGAGAGGAGTGGCCAGTCCTCACACCCAATCAAGAACATGGGCATCTTTGGCAAGAAAGCCCGTGGCATGCAGGAGGTACAGAAATTCAAAGGACAAGCTCTCCCCTCTCTACAGTGGGTACTTCTGCCCCCGTCTGGCTACCATTGGTGCCACCGTTCTTCTGGCAAGAGCTCCTCAATACCCTTTGGGGGAACCGCCCCAGCCCTTGTTTCCTTCAATCCATAGGTCTTGAAGGGACCAGCTCCAGGAGGTGGGGCTTGGGACTCAGGCCTAGCCAATCAGAAAGCACTGCACCTGCCCAGCCCGGAGAGGCTTAGGGAGGGATGTGCAGTGACAGGGACTGACTCTGCAACCTCTGTTCAGTCTAGGAAGAGGATTCTACAGTTGCCCAGCAGACAGGATCAGGTCTGGAGCTGCCAGGGCCTCCTTCTTCTTCCTGGACAGAGCCTGCCTGAAGAAGGGGCCTGCCCGAGGAAGCGCCGCACAGGGTAGAGGTGCAGACAGCACACGGGAGTGCTGGTGACGTTGACAGAGGCTCTGGAAACAGGTTGCACTAAAGCCAAAGATTCCCCTCTGGACCTGTACGTGAGCTAGTGAGGTCTGTCTCCACGTGCATCAGTGTGAGTGAGATACCAGGCAGAACCCCCTTTCTGCACCCACACGTGTGTGCACATCTCCCCCATTCAGACAGCCAGACGCGGACCCTGGGCTCAGGCTTGAGGTCCCTCCCACCACCACGCCTTGTGGGTGAGCCACGTACCACTAGGAGGTCGTTGAACAGGAAGATTTCTCGCTGGTGTAGTCCGAGTTTCTGGGGCTTGTTTGGGTCTGGAACCTCGAAGAGCCGGCAGTAGCAGACCAACCGACGGTGGGGCAGAGAGAGCACCTGTGTAGGGAGAGGCTGTCCTGCCACGGCTGCCCAGCTCTCCTCCAGGAGCCCTGGGGGCCACAGTGGACAAGTCTAGCCTACATGCTAGCAACCCGGTGCGTGGGCCTTGGGTTAAAAAATGCCTTCCCCCACAGATGAAGAGCAGATGTGTCTTTTGGCTCATGACAGTTACCCATACTCTGTCCTCAGGAGCTACTATTTAAAATCCATTATCACGGGTCTCCTGAAGGACTAGGGATGGGCCCCTGCTTCTGCGGAGACCTCCTTTCCATTCTTCTGGGCAGGTACCAGGCTTCTTAAACTATCATGTTCACCTGGGAGTCTCTGGCCAGACAGCAAGTCACGTTTTGAGTCCCCGCAACGTGCCGGTCATAGACATGAGCCCACTCAGCCCAAAAGTCTTTACAGAGAGAATCTACTCTAGATGAGGAAACTGAGGCACAGAGGGTAAGTAGAGACAAAACCAGGGAGTGGGCAGAGCCAGGATCTGATTCCAGGCCCCAGGATTTTCGCCACCCTACCAAGTCTCCCCCTAAAATATTCCTATAGCTTTGATGCCCCAAAGACTCCAAAATCCTGAGCCAGCAGCTGACATTCTGTGGCACCTGTCCAGGCCCCATCCTCCACTCCACATACCTGCCCTGAACATGCCCCTGACGGCTCATGCAAGCCCCCAACATGGCCATAGCTCCAGCTGCCCTTGAAACCCAATGCCTCTGGGAGTGCTCAGGTTCATGCAGGACAGGGGAGAGGGTCAAAGGGGTGGATCCCTAGGATCATTGCCCTGAGGCCAGGGGCTTGACTCTGCCAGGGGCGCTCTGGGCCAGGGCTGCCTGAGTTTGGCTCATGGGGGCATTAAGGTGAGGGGAAAAATGTGGCCCAGCCTGGGGTGCTCAGGTTGCAAAGGCGTGAAGGAGAGAAGATAGGAGGGTCAGGGAGCAAGGGCTGGAAGTAGGAAGAGCCTGGTCTCTTGCAGGGGAAGCTGGTAAAGGGGAGCTACTTTCAGGACTGAGGGACAAGGCCAATCCATGAGGAGTGTCATGGCGAGTGGCCACGTCACCCTGTGTGCATGTGCTCTGGGGCGTGTGGGCACACCACAAAGCTATGGCAGAGGATGGGTCTTGGGGGTGAGGAGGCGGGCACTGGGAGAGCCCAAGGCATGGAATGTGGGGGACGGAGCGCAGAGCAGGGTGGGGAAGCAGACAGGGCAGGGCCTCAGAGGACAGGCCGGGGTCTGTTCAGGCGCAGGGTCCGGGGTCTGGGCCCCAGAAAGGAACTTAAACCACAGCATTCGGTCTCTGGGAGCCTGGGGAGCTGGTGGAGTGACTGAGGATGCTAGGCTTTCCCATGGCAGTGGGCTACCCATGATGGTAAAAGCAGAGAAAAATACTCACACAGCCGAGCCCGGGATGCAGGGATCCAATCTGCGGGAGAACGCAAAACCAACAAAAGGGTGTTCATGTTTCAAGGCCATGCCCAGGCCCATGCTGCAAGTGCCCTCCCTACACCTCCCCTTGGGCTCCACTCAGCCAGTATGTGGGGGACCCGCTCTTGCTGGCAGAGTTCTCCGAGAGTTCCCAGGGGACTCCTGGGCCACCCAGGAAAGGCCACTAGCGTCAGAGGCCCAGAACCGAGCCACTGCACAACCCCAGCCCGATTATTAGGAGCCTTGGCTCTCTTCGGATGTAATGCAGAGTCAATAGCCGTTGTGTGCAAATAGGACAGGAGCTGCTCGGAAAACCCCCAAGCCCTGGCAGAATTCACCAGCCCTGCTGGAAGGGACCACATGGAGTGGGTGGGTGGGCGTGAGAAGGCCTGGCAGGCAGCCCCGCCCAGGTGGTACCCGGGCCCACCACGTACCGGCTTCTTCCCCACAATGAGCTTCTCCACCTTCTGCACCTGGGACACGTGGTCCTCATTGGTCTTCAGCTCTCGCTTACGGATCCGTTCATAGATCCCGATCAGCATCTCCCGGGGAATGTCCTCGCCATCGTCCACACCTGGGCAGGGGATGCAGCTGGATATCAGGGTGGGCCCCAGGCTCACTCAATTTACCAGTTTCTAAAGCAAATCAGAGGAGCGAACCTTCCAGCAGACTCGACAGAACCAAAGACCTCCCAGGCAGGCCCATGGCAACAGGACATTTTCAGTCAACACAAATTTCCTGAGTCCTCTTACCAGGAACAGTCCCAGCACATCTGACCCGGACTAGTAGGTGATGCGTGTCAGGGGCTGAGACACCTCTAAGCCATGTTCAGAGGGCTTTATAAATGCTACCTTGCTCCATGCTAACCACAGTCCTGCTAAGTGTGCATCTCCATTCCACAGATGGGAAGACTGAGGCTGAGGTGTGGGGAGGCTGGAGTGTAAGGAGGCTGGGGTGTGTGAGTGTTGGCTCCGATGGACCTGGAGCCACGTTCTACTTTCACCCTTACTAGCTGCGTGACTATGGAGGAGTGACTGTGTCACCCATGCTTGGTGTCCTCCTCTAAAATAGGTCACCTACAGCACAGGCTCGTTGTGAGGAAACGAGGGGCACCTGGGGCGTGCCCGGCTCTGCATCTGAGTGGTCAGAGTGCTGCAGTGGTTGCTGCTGCTGGCCCACATCACGCCGGCAGAGGCTGGGGGCTGGGAGCTGGGCTCTGACCTGGGGCTGCCCTAACCACAAGCACACACCGCTTTCTTCCTCCCCACTCTGAAAACTGCCGTGAGCAGAGAAACACCCTGTACATGTGGGAAACGCAAACTCACTTTGCAGTGAGCTCCACCCTCACCCCTCCACCAGGCTGCAGTCCGAAGGGCTGCAGGGCTTGGGGAAGAGGGGTCTCCCACAGATGGCTGGCAGGACAGGAGATGCTCCAACCGAGGGAAGGCAACCTGACAATGCCTGTCTGATAATGCCTGTCTAAATGACAAGTTCTAGCACCCTCTGGTCCACTGACTGCATTTGGCGGGAACTTATCCCATGGGAAATGAGATGCATGCAAGTTACTGCAGCACTGTTTCTAAATGGCAAAATGCTGGAAGTAACCTGTGTACCCATTAATATACCAGCATGACAGGCTACTTACTACCCACCTGCCAAGGACAGTGAGGAAGGCCACAGTAAAGCACATGGGCCATTTCTTAGATTTACTAAGTGGGAAAAGCAAAGTGCCAAGTAGCAGACGGTAAAGTCATTCCTGCACATGTGCATTGCATGAGCACAGCACAGCTAGGGGGCACGGCCAGGAGAAGCCGAAACCGAGGACGTTCAGGGGCAGAGGCTATGCCCCGAGCAGGCAGGGCAGGCTGGGAGGGAAACTCTGCTAGGCACCTTCCAGTATTTTCCTTTTTCCTAAATAGACTTTGTTTTTAGAGCAGTCTGAGGTTCTCAGCACAACTGAGCAGAAGGCAGAGGGATTTCCCATGTATGCCCTGACCCCCAACACTCACAGCCTCCCCTGCTGCTGCCATTCTCACCACAGTGCTCCACTGGCACAATGATGAGCTTACATTGAGGCATCAGTATCATGCGAGGTCTGTGTTTTAGATTAGGGTCCACTCTGGGTGTTGTGATTCAGTGGGTTTGGGCAAATGTAGAACGACCCTCATCCACCATTACAGCATCCCACCGAACAGTGTCTCCGCCCTAAAAGTCCTCTGAGCTCCGCCTACCCGTTCTCCTCCCTCAGCCCCCGGCAGCCACTCATCCTTTTCCTGTCTTCATAGTTTTGTCTTTTTCAGAATGTCATAGAGTTGGAATCACAGAGCATGCAGCCTGTTCAGACTGGCTTCTTTCACTCAGAGCTACGCACTTAAGGTCGCTCCACGTCTCTTCATGGTCGATAGCTCACTTCTCTCTTATGCTGAGCACTATTCCACTGTCTGAAGGAACACAGTTGATTTATCCCTTCACCTGCTCAAGGACATCTGGTGGTTGCCAAGTTTTGACAGTTTTGAATAGAGCTGCTATAAGCATCAGTGTGCAGGTTTTTCCATGGGCCTAACTTTCCATTTCATTTGGGTAAATATCAAGGAGCACAATTGTTGGATCATATTTTCTGGTTTTTCAACTATGTGAATAAAAATATAAAAAAATTTTAAAGCAAACTTTAACAAAAAGGAAACACTCTTAGACTGGCGTCTGTGGTGAGCTACTCCTCCTTCACAGTCCTCCAGCCCCCAGGACTTTCCTGCTGCAGGACCCGCTGGACACACTGGGGTGACCCACTCCAGAGAGGATATGTGTTGGGGTGGGGGCAAGGATTTCCCTACAAAAAGGACAAGCTGTCTGTGGACTCGGCACTGAGCACCAGGCTGGCTCCGGGAGACCAGGGACCTGCCCGGCCTCTGCCATTTCCTGGCTGACGTGACCCTGGGGTGCACAAGGATGATGAGAAAAAACGTCCCTGAGCTCCAGGCTGAAAAGGGGTGATTCGGTGGGGACAGCCCAGGCTTGGGAGACAGAACCTGCAGCTCCCTCATTGAGACTGGGGTGCTCAGCCCCTTCTATGGGAAGCAGGGAGGTTCCTGCCACCCTGTTGCCCAGACAGCTGGCAGGACTGGGTGCAACCATGGACAGGAACCACAGAGCCGCTGCCACAGGGGTGTGGGCTGGCCACCACCTGACTCAGCAGCCCTGCCCGCCAAGCCTCTGCTCTGGGCCAGTCATTTCTGACTGGTTCCTCCTGTTATTTCTCATTCAGGTGCGTCCCAGATGACATGCAAGAGGTTCTAAAGTAAGAAAAAAAAAATCAGGCCAGACATGGTGGCTTAAGCCTGTAATCCCAGCACTTTGGGAGGCCAAGGTTGGAGGATCATTTGAGGCCAAGGAGTTTGAAACCAGCCTGAGCAACACAGTGAGACCCTACCTCTAGAAAAAAGTAAAATTAAAAATTAGCTGGGCATGGCGGTTTGTGCCTGTGGTCCCAGCTACCTGGGAGGCTGAGGCGGGAGGATCTCTTGAGCCTGGGAGGTCAAGGGTAAAGTGAGATGTGATTGCATCACTGAGCTCCAGCCTGGGTGACAAAGTAAGACTGTGTCTCGATAAATAAACAAATAAATTTAAACAAATCAGAGACCCTCAAACTGCCCTTGGGCTGCCAGAGGGAGACCCTGTCTCTAAATATGAATAAATAAATAAAATAAAACAAATTAATTAAAAGAAATCAGAGGCCCTCAAACTCCCCCTAGGTTGCCAATAGCATGCAGCACACAGCTGGCTTTCCTGGAGGTGATGAGTGGCCAGCCTCCATCAGGGATCATGTGGGAGGCTGTAAATCCCAGAAACAGGTTCAGCCCCATGGGGCGGCTCAGGGTAAGGGAGGCCCTGGGTGGATGCAGAGGAGGGCCCAACCCCGTGGCTGCTGCTTGGACACCTGGGCCTGGAAGTACATCTGTTGCACCATCAAAGTGTCCACTGATGGCCCTTGGGAGCGCCCAAGATGCCTTGGTTCCCAGGAACTACAGACTCGATAGACTTAGGGCCTGCCATGCCCCTCCGACGTAGTAGAAGGCCATATGCAGTGACTGCTGGGTGCAGGGAATGGCTGTCTGTGAGCTCTAAGCCATCCTGCAGTCCGCTCAGCACCCCTTCCTGCCTCCCAAGGGAGGTGGCAGAACCACTCTGGTCTTGGAGCCTAGCTCGGGTGCCATCTCCCCGTAACCTCTGCTGCCTGGGGTTCCTGCCACAGTGGCATCCACCACCAGGGGAAGGTGAGAGCACCTGAGACCCCCAAGTGGAGCTGGAGCTGCTCCCTGGAGAGAGACCCTGTCCAAGGAGAGGGGATGGCAGAACCACCACTGAACAAACAGAATGAACAGCTTTGTCAGCTCCACACAGTCTTAAAGCCGGGCTGGATTCACACCGGCTCTTCTTTGCTTTGACAAACAGTGACACCCTTTCCAAGGAACTCTCAGTCCCTGTCCTTACAACTCACCCTCAGCTCTTGCAGCTAGGGTTCCCACAGGGGCAGAGGGACACAGTGCCTTCTCCCTTCCAGGGACTCTGGGGCACACAAGGGACACACTGGGCTGGCATGGAGCTACCTAGGAGAAGGTCACGGCCTTTTAGCTCCTTTCCTGTCTCTGATCACGAAAGGAGGACTCGCTTCCCACAGACCCCACACCCACACCTCCCGGCACTTGCCCACCTCCCCGAGGGCAGGGAGCCAGGTCTGCACCCCAGTGCCAGCAGCCGGAAGCTGCACTGGCTAGAATTCAGCAGCACTGCTTTCTTTTCATTGCATTTGTTTTTATAATTACTTTCTACACAAGGCAAATGCTACTGGTTTTCCATTTACAGTAGCAATGTCAAGTCCCCTTTTAAAATACATGCTTTTAGGTAAAAAGACAAAGAAAAATGCCAGTTTCATCCTTCAAGGACAAGCTAACAGTGTCACCTTCCCCGTGAGGAAGGTTTCCCAGCACGCTGAGGCCCTGGCCTGTGTCGCACGGGGGCTCCTCTCAGGCAGTGCTCTTTTCAGTCATCTGTGCTGTGCTCTCCGAAGGCCTCTCCATGCCAGGCCCTGGCGTGCTAGAGCCCAGCTCCCCAGCTCAAGGCTGCCTCACGCCCCTGTCTGCCCTCACACCTGGGGAGGGCTGGCCGGGGCAGGTGCGGGAGCAAGCCTGCAGATGGCCAACCGCCCGAGACAGCTCACCTCGGAGGTTCTTGATGAAGTCCTCCAGTTTCATCTTGCGCTCGGGCTTGACATTGGGGCTGTACATGTCGGTGTTCAGCAGGATGATGGCAAAGGCCAGGATGAAAATGGTATCTGGGTTCCGGAACTGCCGCACCACTCCGGGGTTGCAGATGCAGTAGCGCTGGCTGTGGGACGGGAGGGAGGGGGTCAGAGCCACGGTGCAGCAAGAAACACAGCCCCTCTGTCACCAGCAGAGGCTGTCACGCGCCACTGAGCCTCAGCTCCTGCCTCTGGTGAGTGACGATCATGCCTGCCTGTCAGAGCTGGCCCTGACTACCCACTCGCCCCCCTCACTCTACTGCAGTCCCTCCTGCCCTGCAAGGCTGGGCCCCTCTCCCTGCTGCCTGCAATGGGAATGTCACAGTGTGTCAAGTCTGCCCTCGAGGGCAGGTGAAAGGAGCCCAGGCCTTCTCCACACCAGCTCAGAGGGAGAGGCACCCCGCCTGTCTCAGCCATGGCTACCGAAGGGCCTCAGGTTCAACAGCCGTGGACCAACAGCTGCAAGAACATCCCCCGTCTTAGTGTCAGCCTGCTTGCCACTACCGCTGCCACCCTAGGAGCCCCTCCATTGGTGACTTCGTGGAGGGGCAGGTGACAAGAGGCAGGGACAGAGCAGAGGAGCCAGGCAAAGTACCAGGACTGAGGCTCATAAGCCCAGCTTAGTGCCCTCCCCTCCAGGAAGCCGTCCTGGAAGGAAGTGGGTGCATGCTGCCTCCCGCCAGGGCCCTGGGGTTGTCCTCCCTCTGTATCCTCAATCCTCCTGACCCACCACTGGTGCTGAGCCCAGAGGGCTGGGTTAGCAGCTGACTTGTGCCACTCATACCCAGCACTGAACACACAGACTCCTCCACAGCCAGTCTGCATGCGATCCCAGAATGGAGGACTGCAAAGTGACACAGGCTCACTGTTGGGTCAGGAGCTAGCCTATGTGTGCCCATGTGTCCTGTGTCATTTTGTCCTTGCACCCCTCTCTAGGGTATGTGTTATTGTTATTCCACTTCACAGGTGAAGAAATGAAGCACAGAGAAGTTAAGTAACCAGCACAGGGCCACACAGCCGGTAAGTGGTGGAGTCGGTGACTGAACCAGGCAACTGGCTGTCTGGCTTGTGCTCTGAGTCACTGTGCCGCTCCTTGTGAATGAGCAAATGAATGACTAGACGGATGGATCGTGGATGAACGCAGAGCTGTGGGGAACTTGGAGGAAGAGCATTCAGAATCCCGATTTGAACACCCAGAATCCTAGCAGTCGCGATCATAACCTCTTTCAACTTCGGTTTCCTTATCTTCACACAATTAGAATAATCAGTACAGTCTCCTCCACCCACACCACCTCACAATGGCTGAAAGGAGTCCGACACAGTGCCTGGAATGCAGGAGGGACCACTACCATCACCCCAAAAGCACTACTCAGGAAGACAAGGCCCTGTCTAGGGATGGCAGGGATGCAGCCTTTGGTCCATCCTCGGGCTCTGAAGCTGGGGACACCGTCCTCCCCCGATGCAGCACCCTCAGCCAGCCCGGGCCCCACCTGAAGGCCTCGATGAGCCGCTCCACTTTCTGAGCCTCCCCTTGGACACGAATGTGCGCCTGGAATTTCCTGAGGGCCTCGTCCAGCTCCATCGCAGAGAAGTCCATCTCGTCCACCACACAGCTGGAACAGAGACAGATGGTCCCACATAAACACCCCTTGTGGGTGCGACACACCCAGCCCACGCCCAGGTGGTGGTGCCTGGAGTCTCAGGAATGGGCTGCCTACTGGCAGGGAGGGCCCCTGCCTGACTCCATTCTATCAGCCAAGAGCCCTCAGAATGCAGCAAAAAGACCTCCAGTTTCTGGGGAGCCCGTGAAGCCCCTGGATCTAGGGAAGCATGTGTGCCTGTATTTACATGGACAGTTTTCTCAGAGGGGCAGAGCATATGGTTATTTGGATCAAAGCCCTTCTCAAGAGACAAACATTTTTAAGCACAGCCCTCACCAGGCACACAGTGGACGTTACTGTGAGTCTCCTCTCCTTCTGCATTGGGTTGGGGAGTTGGCTGCCATTTTCACAGTGAGGAAAGGGGTGCCGAGGGTGTTAACTTTCCGAATGAGCCTGTCCTCTTGTGAGGAGAGTATCAGGGTGGTGGGCTGGGTTTTGCAGGTGCTTTTCCAGGGACTTGAATGGGCCATGCACTCTCATCTGTGGCGCAGAGCCTGGAGGGGTGGCTGATGAATGTCTCTACATTCTTCCCATGGCCCTGCCCCCAGCACACCCTTCCAGTCCTTCCTATGGTGACCCCTGCACCAGGAACTCTGGGGCAGGCTCCACCTTCTGGCCCAGCTCCCTAATGATGTTTCGGTCACTCCCATGGGGCAGAGGCCTGGCTAGGCAGGCCTGATCCCTCTCCCAGGGCCATCCCTGCACGGGGGTGATGCAGCTGCTTCCACCCTCCTCCGAGCGCTCAAGGCCTCCTGGGGCAACAGACTTGAAGGTGGCTGTGGAGCAGTGGGGAGAGGGCAGCAGGGAGCAGGCAGGATTTGCTGAGCAGCAGGAGCAGTGGCCCTACAGATGCCTGGGGTGGTGGCCTGGGGGAGTCTGCCACTTCCTGAGGCCACTGCTATTTTCTGACATGAGGAGAACAATGTGCGGATTTCCTAAGGATCAGGGACCGGCTTGGAGTGGGGAGTTGGGGCAGTGTAGGAATGGCTGCAGGGGATGGGCGGGAGCTGGGCATTCACCAAGGAGCTCCTGGGCTTTCCCATGGACATTTCCTCAGGTCTGCTTCAAAGAGGGGAGGGGCGGTAGCACCCTATCCATACAGTAGGCTTCTCCAGGTGCTGAGCAGGGAGAAAGGCGCCCAGCCTCTGCATGCTTGGCCAACCACGGGCACAGACGTTCTGCTGGTGCCTGTCATGTGCTGTCCACATGTAGCCTCCTGGGTGTGGGGCTGGGACTACATGAGTACCTGCGCGAGTGAGTCCGTGTGTGGGAGGGTGTGTGCCCAGGCCAGCCCCTCCCACTCTGAGCCTCAGTTTCCCCACCTATGAGACCAAAAGGGCGACAGCACCCGCTGCCTCCTAGGGAAGCAGCAGAGACGGCAGGTGCACTTGCCAGCCCCAGGGAACATGAGGCCGCGTGCTCCAGGGACTGCTGCTCCTGGGCCCCTGCTCCCAGGCCCTCGCTGGTCCCCTCGGCTGCACGTGGGCAGGTCTGCACGGCTGGAAGGGACTGCCTCTGCTATGGGACAGCCAGCATGTTACTCTGCTCTGATTGCTATTCCTGGCCCACTGTTCCGGCTCAGAGAGTTGGGAACCCATTTTTCTGCAGGGCTTCAAGTAGCCGAGAGTGCTATGCTCGCCAGCTCTCTGAGCTGGGGGGAACTGTGGGATCAGGAGGTAGGGATAGACACACAGCCCAAATCTCCCAGCTGGGAGAATGAGCCAGGGGCAGAGCTTGGCACAGCTGCCCACAGGGAGGCAGCTCGCTTGGTCTGGCTCCCTATTGCTCTCCCCAGGGGTGAGCCAGGAGCAGGTAGGGCCTGTAGTCCATGCAGGAGGAGGGCAGCCAGGCCAGGGGAAGGGGCTCTGACCTCCAGTTGCTGGCTCCTGCCAGCCCTGCTGTGCGAGGTTGCAGGAACGTGGGTCACTGAGGGCTGTGATGCTCAGCACTGGGCTGGATCAGTTGTGCTTAGGGATGGAGGGAAGGGAGGGGCTAGGGTGCATGCCAGAGGGCAAGTGGACTGGCAATGCGATCCGTGTGTCGGACAGCAGGTGCCCACCTGCGTGCTGGGCAGATGTGGGGCATCTGCATGTGTGTGTCTAGAAGTTAAGAAGAGAGAAGTAGGGCCCCAGTCCATGTCCCAGCAAGCAGGGTAGGCCCGGCCCTGTGTATGCCCAGGGTGCATGAGGGCACGTGTGGAATTGGGTCCCACCCTGCAGAACTCACTCGAGCACGTCGCGGTTGAACTGCTTCTGCCGGTTGCCCAGGAACTCGCCGATCATCTGCCGGCTGAGGCCCTTGCGCTGCAGCAGGAAGTGGGCCACCCCCACGGGCGTGTCTGGCACGAAGCCACGCTCGATGAGGTACTGGACTCCCTTCTCAGGCTTCCTGGGGTGGGATGAGAAGCATACTCAGCCCCAGCTGCCCGGCCACTTGCCAGGCAGCTGGGGGGTGGATCTCCGCTCAGTGGATAGTTGACATTCTCCCTCCCTGCCCAACTGCACCAGCCCTCATCCCTGTAGGCATTTGGGAGTCTCTAGTTCCATCTCCTGCCTGAGTGGGGACTTAAAGAGCCCAGGCTGGCACTGGAAGACCCTGGGCTCCAGGCATCCTGCTCTGTCCCAAACCCCAGATGTGGGTGGCCTGGTACAAAAGTCTTCAACTAGACTCATCCAGACCTTGTACAAAGAATGGGCTGAGCTGGCTGCAGGGGTGCTTCCGTGGGTGCTGGAGCCAGGCCGTCACTCTCCTGCCCTGCCTGCAGTACCTTCTCGGCTACCCAGCACTGGCCCCAAAACTCCACACATACATTCAGAATTAGGATCCCTGTCCGGCCCAACTCCCTTTTCCCCTCAGTGTGAAAGCCACTGCCCCAGACTGCACTTCTGAGCAGACTGGAACCCTCCACCTGTCAACAGGCAATAAAACAGCAACCACAGCACCAGCAGGAGGCACTCACTTTACGCCGCCTGCAAGGCACCCTGTGCAAACTCACTTACCGGATTCCCACTCAGGGAGGTCAGCACTCTGGTTACCTGAGGTGCTCAGGAGCCCAGACTTGGGAGCCCAACAGTCATACGGCCTTCCAGGGGCCCTGGCTTCCCTGTTGTAAACACTGAGGAAGTAGTCAGATGCCTGCAACGACGCACTCAGTAAGTACCATGAGAGATTTCTATGCCAAGTCCCAATTCATGGGAGCGTGACGGAAGTGCAGAGTGGTAGTGTTTCTAGCTGGAGGCCACAGCACCGGCAGCAGGGCTGGCCCTGCAGTGCTGAGTGTGTCCAGTGGAGACCAGGCCCCTAGAGCATGGGTCATTCCGCTGGCTCAAGCCTCTCAGTGCCCAAGATGTGTGCAGAGCCAGGCCTGGGTAGGAAGGGGCACATGTTGTGGGCTGATGGGGCCTAGTGCCAGGCAGGCTGCGGGGCCATGGCATTGACCCTGCTGCTCATACTAGCCCTGGGAGCAGGCCCTGCCTCCGTTGTGGCACTCGGGCCATGTGAGCCCTGGCAGGCCTCTTCTCCCTTCCGGCCTCAGACGTCCTGCCCATCTTGTGGTCTGTCTGTCTCCTGCTTGGCTGACCTGGCAGGGTGGTCCTGGTGGTCAAAGGAGAAAGACTGGGCCGGGTGTGGTGGCTCACACCTGTAATTCCAGTACTTTGGAAGGCCAAGGCGGGTGGATGACCTGAGGTCAGGAGTTCCAGACCAGCCTGGCAACATGGTGAGACTCCATCTCTACTAAAAATCCCGAATTACTCAGGTGTAGTGGCTCACGCCTGTAATCCCAGCTACTCAGGAGGCTGAGGCAGGAGAATCGTTGAACTCAGGAGGCATGGATGCAGTGAGCTGAGACTGTACCACTGCACTCCAGCATGGACAAGAGAGCACGACTCTGTCTCAAAAACAAAGGACAGACTGGTGTGAGAGGAGGGGTTTGAAGATGGCCACACATGTGACCCTGGAGAATGGGTGTCATTCTCTGCGGAGTTTGCCAGGCCACTCAGGGAGCTGTGTGGAGCCATCAGGCCAGACCGGCTCCATGTCCCCCTGCCCTGAGTCCTCAGAGTCACCGAGGGCTGTCAAGCAGTTGGGACACCCTCCAGGGACATGTGCTTCCTCAAGAGTCCACGAGGGGCCCAGTGTGGCTTGTGCTCTCTTGCCTCATGGCACACTCAGTACCCGTGCTACGGTGTAATCGGCCGGGTCATCCACTAACTGGGGGGCTGGGCCTGACCCCTTAACCCAGTGGGTAGAGGTCAGCATTCTTCAGTCCCCGGAGTGGGGAATGGAGATGAAAGCCGGTGTCCACCTGCTGCATAACCTGCACAGCTCCTGGTTGATAGCAGTGCCCTGCCACCACTGCATTTCCACGTGCAAGTGAAAGCAAGCCTCCCGGCTGCAAGGTGACCCTGCTATTTTTACCCCAGGATGGCCACACCCCTAAGCTTGTCCCCAGGAGTGTGGCAGGGAGCAGCTACCAGCCCGCTTTGTCCTGGCACAGAAGTGGTAATGGAGTGGCACTGGTCCCTACCTGCCCCAGGGCCCCAGGACGGAAGGACCAGGGTTTCACTGTTCACAAGATCACATGCCTATGATTCGGGGTCTCCAACCAAGAACTGCTCCAATGCCCCAGGCCTCTACGGCCACAGCCAGAGCAGATCCTGGGTCCTCACCACCCTGCTCCATGCCAGCCCTAGCCCATACCCTCTTCTCCCTCCCTCAGCTTCCAGGGGAGGGGTCACCATGGCTCACCTACAGTTGGGTTTTCTTTGGCTCACACACCGTTAACAAAAAGAATTCTAGTTAGTTGCTAGTATTTAAAAACTGGAAGAGTGTACAAAAAATCTGGATTTCTGGCTTCTGAAAAATCAGACCTTCTGGCATCCCTGGCCGGTGCTCCCTGGTCCCTATGGCAGTGACTGGGGGAGCTGGGCTGGGCTGCTCCCACTCCCTGCTGCCTGCTCCCTTTCCCACACAGGTGCGTGCTCTGCCCCACACCCAGGCTGCCTGGTCCCTCCAGGCCACTGCTGCAGTGCCCAGGTCCAGGCCCAGACGGGTCCCGCCTTCTGTCGCTTCCCCGGCCAGTGGCTGCTCTCTCTTTTTGCCCCCATTCACCCGCTGGTGTTAATGTGCCACGTCCAGGGACTTCCAGGACAAGGCTCCTTGGCCCTGGAGGCACTCAGAGCACAGGGGGAAGGGGAGAAGCGGGGAGGGTGCTGCGGGAGGTGGACATGTGGGCTCTTCGGGATCGGGGAGCACCATGTGTCTGCTGTGCCAGGCTTCACTTGGTGAACATGGGTTGGGAGTAGGCTGTGGGCCCCTGTGGGTACAGCCGAGAGGCCTAGTCTGGACAGGCAACAGGGGACACAGACTCAGGGATCAGGCAGTTTTCTGAGGAGAGGCGACAGTGAGGACAAAGGCCCTGAGGTGAATGGGGAGACCTGAGAGGCTGCTCCAAAGCTGAACAAAGGGACCCCGGGGGGAGGCAAAGAGGGCAGTAGGCCGCCAGGCAGATGGCACTGTGCTGCAGGCCACAGGGAGGGGTCTGGCTTTCTCCCAGGTGGGCTGAGAAGGCCCAGAGTGCTGTGAAGAGAGCAGTGATGGGGGTTCTAAGTCCACATGGGTGATGCTGTGCTGGAGAGATCACAGGCCAGGGCCCAGCTGGCAGCTGAGTGAGGGGCTTCTGCGGACACCCAGGCGTGCTGCAGAAGAGGTGGGAGGGGGCCAGGTCGAGGACACAGTCTGAGGGCACAGGTGTCAATATTAGATGAGGGAATCTGTGGTGTGAGGTGGCTGAGGTGGGGCAGTGGAGGTAGGAGCAGGAAAGACAAGGAGCAGTGAGTCCAGGATGGCGTCAGCTTTCAGCTTTAACCTAGTACGGGGGATGGATTCCACCTGGCAGACTTCAAGGGCAATGCTGCAGAAGCGAGGATGCCCAGTGATGGGGCCTGGGCGGGTGACAAGGAGCTTGCCACTGACCCGAGGGGAGCTGGGGAGAGCTGTGACTGGACAGCTGGCTGGGGCTGGCTCCAGGGCAGGGCTGGGAGTCTCCACAAGGCTTCCTGAAGGAGTGACAGGTCCTCAAAACCCCCCCTGACAGCAGACAGCTGGCCAGAGAGCTGTCATTTACTGGTGGGAATCCCCTGCCATTGGGCCCTTGCTACCTCCCCCACTCCTAGCTCATATAGTGATGCCCTTCCTTCCCCAATCTGTTGGTAGTGGCCCTGCTGGGCGGTGAGTTCTCCATCCACCCGCGCCCCCTTCACGGAGCTCCAGAGGTCTACCAAGCATCACACAGGCTGGAGGTTGGCCTTTGGTGTGGCCCTGGGCCCCCACTGCCTCCTCTCGCAGTAGGACTTCACTTTTCTGGCCACTCTAGGGAGGGGGCTGTAGGACGTGCTTCAGCCACTCAACTGTGAGCCGAGGGGGTCTGTGTCACTTCAAGCGGGAAGCTGAACCGTCCCCTATGGACACCCACCTCCATTCATTCCACAAACATTTATCGAGCACCTACGCTGGCCAGGTGTTATGCTGGCACAGTGATGGTCCCCAACCTCAACAAACGCCTTCTAGTTGGAGAGGGAGACAGGAGGAGGTAAAGTCCGAGGATATAGAAACATGCTACAGTACAAGCATCAGGGCCATGGCTGGGAGAGCCAGAAGCCTGCACTTCTGTCTCAGCTCCACTTCTGGCTGGGAGACCCAGGTTGAGTTACTTACCCTCTCTGTGTCTCTGTATAATGGGGATAACGACAGCTCATACAACAGAGTTACTGTGAATAACCCATAAGTTCGTACTCAGCCAACACAAAATCCTTGACAGATAACAAAATGGGGGCACAGAAGGGTCAAAAAACTGGCTCCAGGCTGCCCAGCAAGATGAAGAGTGCTGGGACTTATAATCCACACTTCTGCCCCAGAAGTCCCTAAATATTCCCTCTACCCTCTGGACGCCCTTCCTGTTGCTGAAAATCTACTCTGTACAACTCTGCAGTCATCCTATCCCCATCGTCCCTCTGTGTACACCCGCTACTCTTTCTTCAGCTCTTCTTGCCTCCACCCTGTAAGGACCCAGCATCAACAGGTGCTGGCTGCAACCTTCTCACCATCTACACCTGACCTACCTCTGCACTCCGGGCCCTGCTGCCCGTTAAAATGCCCCATCAGGCAGTATAGTTGGAGCCCCCCAACTCCATCCCTGCAGTGTGCTCTCAGGTCTGGCCTTAGTTGCCTCTCTAAGCCTGGCTGAGCCAGCTTTTCCTGACATCAGATGCTGATTGAGATTCAAGTGTGACAGGTGAGCACAGACTGCACACCAGTCACTTCCTGCACACGCACCTCTCATGGTCATTCGGCTGCAAGCTGAGCTGCTGGTGGGAAGAGTGAGCTATGTGAGGCTCTGAGGAAGAGCCACTGCAAGGCTGTGGACTGCATGTGGGCAACACCTACCTGCTGGAGTCAAGCCCTGAGTGCTTACCCTGATATTTTCCCAGCAGGGGTGTGCAGGATGCAGAAGAGAGTTCTCTCGCTCTCTCTTTTAGACATGAGTCTTGCTGTGTTGCCCAGACTGGCCTCCAACTCTTGGGTTCAAGTGATCCTCCTACCTCAGCCTCCCAAGTAGGTGGGACCACAGGCATGTACCACTGTGCTTGGCTCCAGTCCTTTTTAACTGTTCAGGATGATTAAGAGATGTGGAAGAGGATGGATGCCCAGGCACCTAGCTTTGGCCTTCAGGTGTCCCAGCCCACGGACTCGAGCTCAGGCCGTAAGACCTGGTGGGCAGATTCTACTCTTTACTCCAGGCCAGTCAGAGCCCTGCATCCTGCTTGCCCAAGGAAGTGGTTCAGGGAGAGGCACGAGAGCCATGAGGAGCCGATGAGGGTAGAGAATCTCTCTTCTGTCTACTGGGGTTGCCTTGAGGTTGGGCTACAGGCTTGGGGTCTTCTAATGGCCCTCCTGTCCTGGGTTAAGAAGGATCTGGCAGGGGGACAGGGCCTACCCTGAGGCAGATGGAGCTAAGAAATACCCAGGACTTTTCAGGTCCATGAACCAGTAAAGCCTCTTTGTTCAACCCAGTTTGACTGAGTTCCTGTCATATGCAACAGAGAAGGCCATGATTAACTAAGAGACCAACACTGGGTTTGGATTGCCCAAGGATCCTCCTGGCCAGAGGTCTGAGCCCACCTGCAACCCAGACTCGAGTCCCCCCGAGGTCTTGCAGAGAGGTGCCACTTCCAGCCTTTCCCATACTGTCAGGGCCAGCAAGCTCGCCACCTCCTGAGGCTGCCTGCTCCATCAAGCTCTGACTTTTACACTGTACTTTCTGGTAGCGTGAACCCAAGTGGCTTCCCCAGTATCGATCCCAGAGAGAAGGCAGGAGAATTACCCTCTGAAGTGTGGCAAGCACCCCCGCAGGGCCTCCCTTGGTGCTGTCTTCCTCTCCGAGGCGCAGCACCAGCCACCTCAGATCCAGGGTAGGGCTAGGGATCCTGGGCTACAGGTGGCATCAAGGGCCACAGCTCACAGTGGCCCTTGTCTAGGGGAGCAGGGTCCCAACCTCCAAAGACCAAGCGCAAAGTGCTCCTAATAGAGCCCGTCCTTTAGACCGTCAGCACCGCAGGCTATGGGAGCAGCACCACACGTGCTCTGGGGCCAGCACTTCTGGTACGTGGCCTTAAGCTTGGGCCTGGGCTCTCGGCCTGGCTGCCAGCACATATGTTTCCCAGGATTGCTGTGAAGATTCAGTGAGACAATGGGCGGAAGGTGTTCGGCATGGGGCCGGCACTTGGTACAGGCTCTGCTTGCTGCTATCTTTATCAATGAGAGCAGACACATTAAACACGAGGAGTACAGAGCTGGAATGCACAGATCAGGGGCACCCTCTGAGCCCTGTTCCCACAGGTGGAGGGGAATGGCCGCCAGGGGCGCTAGAAGGGTGAAACAGCCATGTTCCCTGCAGGCTCCCAGTGACAGTGTCCCCTGCCTCCGTCCTATGGTAGCTCCAACAGGTGGATGGTCCCTGAGGCTGATGGGTGGGCCCCAGGGACTGTGTGCCGAGTGCAGTGGAGGCCAGGTCCACAGAAAGGGGCTGCCTCCAGGTGCAGGGCCCTGTGCTGGAGGTCCTCAGGGGCCCCAGTGAAAAGCTCCTAGCAAGCAGTCCAACCACACTGTCACGCCAGGTGGCCACCCAGGCAGCCACCCAGGCACTGCAAACATGTTCCTCAGACAAGCATCTCACTTCCTTTTGAGAGTGCCTGTGTCATCATGAAGCAGCTCTGAGGCCAAGGACACTCTTGCAGAGGTGGCAGAGGTCTGGTGTGGCCCACCTCTGACAAGATCACCTGGGCCCATGCCAGGGAGGAATGTGACAGAAAGGAAGTGGACACAGCCAGGCATGTACCCCTGCGGGCGTGTACCAGGTACAGGAGCAGAAGACGCTGGGGTGGGGTTCCAATCCGGAGGCGACAGACTCAGTGAGGTCCCTGCTGGGCACCTGCCCCAGCTCCACGTGCTGCAGTGGCCCCAGGACCCGTGCTTCAGGGCTGTGTGGCCTCCCACAAGTGGTGTGGCTCTGCCTCCTGGACCCAGTGTACAGATTTGTCACCCAGTAAGGAGATGGGAGCCCAGGGCTATAATTGTAGTGGCACTCCGTAGACCATGGATATTAAGAGGATGCGTTCAGGAGCCAAGTGGCCAGGGTGTGATGTCCCTAGTCACCTACCAACTGTGTGAGCCTCAGCTCACCCACTGCCCAGGGGAGCGTGCTTTAGTGCATGACAGGCCCTGGGAACCGTGCCTGGCACACTGTCAGCACATGGAAGAATTCGCCATTTTTGATATTTCTGACCGCTCGGCCCATCACAACACCTGTTGGGTCTTCCCAAAGCCCAGCGCTGGAAGCTCCCTTCCTGTGGCACTCACTCCGGGCACAGAAGCCCTAGCTGACCACAACAGCTGCTATCCACTGCACATTTTCCAGGTGCAGGCAGTGAGGCTCAGAGTTCAGGGAGTTGCCCCAGGTCCCGCAGCTGATAGGTAGCAGAGCCAGGGCTGAAACCCTCCTGCCTCTGGCTCCCCCACTTCCACCCTCCCGCAGGACTGCCAGCTGGGTGGGAGTGAGCAGCAGATGCCCGGAGGAACATCTGGACGCCTGGTAGACCTCAGCAGTCCCCTCGGCAGCCCTCGGGATGCCCTCCCCGCCAACTCGCACCAGTTTCTCAGGCTTCATTTCTGTTCTTCCTCCCCGCTCACTGCTGGCTCTCTCACTTTAATATGTGATTCCCTTAAAGGGGGTGTCCCTCCAGACAAGAGGCCTGCACCAGGAACGTCTACTGCTTCATTGCTGGGAACTGAGAGCTGTGCTGGAGGCTGGGCAAAGGCTGGGACACACCACCCGCAGGGAGAGAAGTGGAGGTGGCACACAGGTGCAGGGCCAGAGAAAGGGAAGGAAAAGAGCGGTTCCTACTTCAACTAAAAATGTGCCCAGCTAAGACCCGGCAACTCCACTTCCAGCCATCTCATCTATGGGCCTGCCGGGCGTGTGTGTGAGGATCATAGTTATTGTCACACCAGTGCTAGTTGTGAAAAGCTAGAAGCAACTGGCCTAGCCACGGCGGGGACTACCACACAGCAGCAAACAGGAGCAAGGCAGCCTGTGTGCAGAGCTCACGACACCCCCATAAGACAGCATCACAGTGCCGGGCCCCAAATGATGCCAGCAAAGATCCAACAGTAGTCTCTAAAACATAGCGAGGCCCTATCCTGCACCACGTCCTGCTCTCAGCATTTCACACAGACCAATGCTTCACCCTCACTGCCCTGGCAGGGGGGATGCTCCCGGCATCAGCCCATTTCACAGATGTGGCCACTGTGGGACGGGGGTTATGCTGGCCAAGGACATAGAGATAGGACAAGGGACAGCTACGATTTAAAGCCAGGCAGCCAGGCCCCAAAGCTGTGTTCTCAACCAAGGTTGTCTGGAGTTCCCCGGAGTGCACACAAATGCACAGGAAAAAAAATCTGGAAGGAGAGACTGCAACGCAACATGCTGAGTCCAAGAGGATGTTATCCTGAGCTGCAAGGCTTGCATCTTCCGCAAAGAATGCATTCACCTGCTACACAGAGCACTAAAAGTTAACTGAATAAGAATCTACACAGACCAAAGCTGGCTGGTTGAGGGAGGTGGATTTTTCCTGGCCTTTCTCCCCGCTGCTGGCCTCCACCTGTCTACTCTGCAGGGACCCCAGCCTCCCCTCTAGGGGAAATGGGCCTGGGTCGAGAGACGATCCTAGGGCTGGGCTATGCCCAGGAGCAGTGGGGACTGCTCAGGGCACAGACTTCAGGGACCATGTCAGGTGAGCCAGCAGGACGCGACCCTCCCCCATCTAGCATATTGCTCCAGCTGTGGCCGGTGCAGCAGTGAGAGCAGTTGTACTCTATGGCAAGCCACAGGCAGACTGGCAGCTCAGGAGAGAGCATCCTCGTAGATGTGAGATGTCCAAGACTCTTAGTTCTTAGCTGAGTAAACCAGTAAGCCACAGCCCCTGGCTGGCCCCAAGTGAATGCACCGTTCTCCAGAGGCTCTTCCTGAGACAGGCCTCTCTGACACCCCAAGATAGTGCTTCCATGTGTCCCAGGAATGGCGCAAAAGCACCATCTCCCCCAGTCTAGGAGAAGAGAGGACAGGGGGCAGACAGAACAGACAGCTCAGGCGCTGGCTTTAAGGTGGCCAGGCCCCACCGCACTGCACCAGTCACCACCCTAGTTTGACCTTCTGGGAAAACTGTCGTCTGCACCTGGCTCCCAAGATGTGTGTCAGGAACCACCAGCCCAGGGGAGTTGGTACCAGGCCAGCATCTGATGAGGCCAAATCCCAGTGGCCCAGGCAGTGGAAACAACAAAAAATCCCAGGTTGGACAGGAGCCTGCACATCCCCCAGGCCAAGTGCTCGGCCCTCCTTCCCTTCCTTTTGCTATTTTTGGCTGTGCTAAGAATAGTCTGCTTTAAATACCCATCGCTCCTTGGCTCTGCTCTCACGATGGCACCTTTCCAGGACCCCCTCGGGGAGCAGTGACTCCACGAACCCAACTCATGCAGCTCCCCAAGACCCCCAGACACAGCCCGGGGTCTGGCCTGCGTCTGTCTGAGTTCCCTCCCTACAGGACACGGTTCTGGGTCCGGCCAGCAACTGCCCCTGAGCACTCCTACCCCCACACATGGCCAAGGACTGGCCTGTGTCTATCCCTGTGCTCCCCACAAGACTCGGCCCTGGGTCTGGCCTGTCCTCCCCTGCCCCCAACGACACAACTGGTCACACCCCTGCTCAAAGGCCTCTGTGTCCCACATCACCCCTAGGCCTGACATCCACAGCTGGGCAGGGCATGGCCCAACAGACCCCACTCGCTGTGGGGGACTCAGGGGTGACGGGGCAGAAAGGCCTGGGACTCAAGTTGCTTCAGCACAGAAAGCCCTCATTCGGCCCCTGCTCAGCCTGTGTGTGCTGCCGTCCCCAACGGCAGCCCCAGGAAGGGCTGGGCCTCAGCACACACGCTGGCACCCTCCTAGCCACTGACCTTGCGTGGCAGCTTCCTACCCTCACGGGCCCACGTTGGACCTCAAGCTCCGCACCTGAAAGGATCCAGCAAGCCCACCTGCCAAGGCCCAGCAAGCCAGTGCCGCCCACCCTGCGGGGACGCCGCGGCACTCACTTGTTGAAGAGGTTCAGGCCGATGCGGTAGTGCCTCTTGCGGATGACGTCGTTGCTGAAGGCGGGCGAGTCCCAGCTGTTGCGGGCCTCCTTGTGGTAGGTCTGCTTGCTGAGTGTCTGCTCCCGCAGGCTGTCTCGGGACGACGACTCGGAGCTGCAGTTGATGGTGTCGTTGGAGTTGGATGTGCTGTTGATGCTGTCGTTGTCGCCGTCTGAGTAGTCCGACTCAGACTTGCTCTGCCGGTTGGCTGAGCCGTTGATGGCCAAGTGGCTATCCAGGGGCCTGGGGGGCCGGGGCCGCAACTCAGGCTCCTCTCGGGGGAGGCTCTTGGGGGGGCCGCTGTGGGGACCATGCTTGGGGCTGCCCTGCTGCCCGCCGAGGCTGCGCTCGTAGGCACTCTGCCTCTTGAGCGAGCCCCGCTCTGAGCGGTCACTGAGGTCCACGGAGCTGTCGCTGGGTGGCTCGATGGTGAGCAGCGGAAGATGCTCCACCCGCAGCCGCTGCTCTTGCCGCTCCAGTGACGGCGTGCTCCGGCAGCTCGTGTCTGTGTCGGCCTTGTCCTCCTTGTGGGCCAGGGCCCAGTAGTCCGGGGCGGTGCCCCCAGCCCGAAGCCGCAGGTCCGACTCAGTGCTGGACGGCCGGTCCCCCGCCTGCGAGAGGGGCAGAGGGGGCGACAGCTCCTCCTCGTCGATGTACAGGGTGACGTCGCTGTACGAGGCCGTCATCTCGTCCAGTTTGCGGTGGTCCATGCTGTGAAGGGCCGTCTGGGGCTCGGCGTCTCGGGCCCGCGCCGCATCCAGGGCCGGCGTGTCCTCAGTGTGCAGGCTGCGGCAGTTGAGGGCATCGTCAATGGACTCGGCCAGCGATTTCACCTGCCGGGAGAAGGCGTCCTCCAGCTCGGTGATGGCGTCCGCGAAGTCGCTGGAGGGGGCCGGAGACTTGAGGGTGGTCGGTTCGCTGAGGTCACCACACTCAGGGGGCACCAGGGCTCCCAGTTGGGAGCCATCGTTAGTCACTGAGACCTGCTTCCCCTCAAAGTAGGAGCTGTGCACCTTCTCAGGCCCCTCAAAGGAGAACTGCATCCTCATGTTGGACAGCACGATCCGGCGCGACATGCGGTTCTCTGACATGGAGCTGCGCAGACGCTCAAAGTTCTTGTTCATCTGGTACTGGCGGAACGCCGTCTGAATGGTGCGGGCCGCATGGCGGGTTACCAGGCGCCCCCCATACTTTCGTTCTAGCATCTCCACCTGGGGGTGGAAGAGGAGAATGAGGACAGCCCTGCATGTGGGTGCAGTGCCATATCTACCAAAGTCCTTCCCACTTCCCAGCCACGTGACTGTGCGACCTGGGAAAGTCCCAAAGTTGGTCAAAGTGACTGCTGAGGGATGCTTGAGGGCTTATGCAAAATATGAGTCCCGAGGTCAAACTGGATAGAGAAACACCAAGTTAAAATGAACGCAAGCATGTTTTTCCTCTCTCAGAACCTCCTGTTTTCACGGGAGACAGAGTCTCGCTCTGTTATCTAGGCTGAAGTGCAGTGGTACAGTCTCAGCTCACTGAAACCTCTGCCTCCCGGGTTCAGATGATCCTCCTGCCTCAACCTTTCAAGTAGCTGGGATTACAGGCTCCCGCCACCACGCCCAGCTAATTTCTGTGTTTTTAGTGGAGATGGGGTTTCACCATGTTGGCCAGGCTGGTCCTGAACTCCCGACCTCAGGTGATCTACCCGCCTTGGCCTCGCAAAGTGCTGAGATTACAGGCGTGAGTCACCATGCAGGGCCTTAGAAACTGTAAAAGGCACCGAGATACACTATGCTGAGTGTCCCCAGTGTCTTGAGCCACAGAAGTTCCTGGCCCTGGTACATCTTGAGGTATGCCATCTAACGAAACCCCTTTGGAGACCCTGGAAGAAGTATGCGCAGGTCAAGAGACAGGCTAAAGATCCCAGCAAGGTCTGGGGTGCCCAGGATGGGCCACGGGCTTCTGGACTCATTTCCTTTCAACAGTATCAACCAGGCAGCTCTTGTGGCCCAAGGGGTCACTGAGCTTAAAGGAGATCTGTGGGGTTTGCTGCACTGAGGAGCAGGCTTCGAGGCCAGATGTGTGAGTTCTAATCCGGGCTATGCCCCTTGGTAGCTGGGTGACCCAGAGTAAGCCCTGAGCCTGTGCAGTTCCTTGGTTTCCTTTTCTATTAAATGGGGTGGCACTGGGGCCTGACTCCTCTGACTGTGGTGAGTTCTGGAGACAGAGGCCAAGAGCTGGAGCAAGCCAAGCACAGGGGCAGCTGGGCTGGAGGACCCCCAGCTGCATTCTGGGAAGAGATTGACAGTTTTTAAAGCCCCCAGGCTCCCTTGCTCTACAGATAGGCAAATTCTGGCCCACAGAAGAGACTCAACACATACTCAAGATGCCTCCAGTCTCCGGAGCTGGCTCTCCCCTTTGAGCACCGCCATTCCTGATAGCTCATCTGGGCTGCATGGCTCGTTCCTGCCAGGGCTGGGCTACACGCAGGGAAGGGGCAGGGTGAGCCCCAGGCACCCGTGAGGCATGCAGACCTCCTGAATTCCTGAGGCACCCGTGACCAAGGGTGGCCCTGAGGGCCGCTCCCTGGGCCTTTTTCCTGAGTGGACAATGAACTCACCCCTGCGGCCAAGATAAGGAATTGGCTTCTCCACCAAGCCAGGCCTCTTGGGGTGCTGGGGTGGAGTGGGCATGTGATGTGGGGCTGCGAGCAGGCAAAGCGCTGCACCCCGCCTGTCTGGTCCCAGATGCCCACCACATCCTGGGTCACACCCGGGGGTGGAAAGGGAGGCACGAAGGTCCCTGCTTTGGAGGTGTGAGGGGTCTGCGAAGAAGAGCAGCAGCCACAGGCTCAGGACTGAAACAATGCCTAACAGACGGCCAGCAAATCGAAGGCTATGGCCTGCACCGGGAAGACTGGCTCAGGGCCACCGTGGGGCCTTGCACACCCACATGCGCCGCCTAGCCCTGGGTGGTCCCAGCAGGCTGGGTGAAAGAGAAGAGCTGGGGGGGCTTGAGGGGAGCAAATCAAAATGACTTTTCCAAGCCCAGCCAGGCCAGAGTCTGTTTTCCCTCTTGCCCTTTTACTGAACTCCATCCAAGAAATGACCTCACTTCCACATCTGTAAGCAGAAAGTTTCTATTTTTTGGGTTGTGAGTGGAGCTCAGAAAGCCCCTGGGGCCGATAAGAAACCCAGGGCTGAGATCTGGGAAGTCTTTCTTCCCTCCCTCTACTTTGTGGGCGGCACAAGAACCGGGAGCCCCAGCTCTGGCCTAGAGCTCCCCGCAGGGCCTTCTCGCGTGCTGGCTCCAGACCTCGCAGACCGGCCAGCCACCCTGTTTTCCTGAGACCTCCTGCCCAAACCTGTGTGTGTCGGGGGTGAAGGGACTTCAGAGCCCCTAGCAGTCTCTCCCCCAAGGGGACACACAGGGATCTAGGGCTGCTCTTTCTTGTCCCCAAACTCACTGTGGGCCATTCCTCTTCCTGGGCTGGAATTATTGCCAGGCCTGGTTGAAAAGTTTCCTGGGACCCAGTGGAGGAGATTCCGCTAACATGTACCCATCTACGGACTGTGCTGCTCAGGGGAGGGAAGCCGCTGACCCAAGACACGTGGTTCCTGGATAGAAGAATTGACCCCATGGCTGGGGCTCCCCAAGCCGGCCCTCACTTGTCCCTTCAAGGGAAACTTCTGAGCAGTACAGAAGAGAAATCAGGAAGAATGTCCTTCAGCAAAGCAAAACTGTCACTTCTTGACAACACAGGGACAGTACCTGACACCCACTCAAGTCTCCTGCTTCAGAGACAGAAAGCCACTGGAGGGCACAGTGGGCCCGGGGCCAGAAGAACACAGGAGACTTGTCCTTGGGCTCCTTTCACCTAAAACGGACTCTGCGTTACCCAGACTTAAAACTCCTCATGGAATCAGGCACCCTACTTTTTCATCTGGTGATTCTCATGCAACGTGTCCCATTCCCACTTCTGCTGAGCTTGCCAGGAAGCTCAGTGGGGCATCGAATCCTTAGTGGCCCTTGATGTCGCCTCCTCCCTCTCACCTCTTTGGTACCTCTTCCGGGCTTTACTTTCCATCTCACACACTCAGCAGGCTTTGCACCAGCTGTTGCCTCTTCCTCGAACAGCCAGCTCTAATGCCACCTTAGACAGGGCTTCCCAGCCAGCCTTACCCAGTGCTGTCACCTCACACAGCCGCCCTATTTCTTTCCCCAGTCTTTAGAATCCCCAGAGTTTGCATCACTTTCTGGAAGTCAACTGCCTCTGCACAGCTTACTTGATCTTGTCCAGCTCTGGTGCCACAGTGGCGCACAAGAGCAGGGGCCTCGTCTCACTCATGGGCACCCCGCGGTGTCTGGTGCATGGTGGGCGTTCAGATAACATGCATGAAATGAAAATGAACAGCTGCAGTCCTATGAGGCCCACAGTAAGCATATAATTCTCTTCACAGGCCTCTATTAAGTCCCAACCTTTCTCGTTTCTGTTTAAATGGCTCTGCTGCTGACATCTCTTAGTATAAACTGGTCCACTTTGGATCTGGGCATCATGGATAAAGGGAACAGAGGCTGCTCTGCCCTGGGTTAGCCTGGCCTACGTTGCAAGGCAGCACTGACAGCCAGGTAAGGAGGGGGCGGATGGGGGATTCCCTGTCAGGAGAGTGGATGACCGCCCCCCCACCCCCAGGCAGTATCTGCACCACTCCCTTGGGAAGCTGGGGCCACACTAGGCCCAGAACGCTACTCCTTAAAGGACAAACAGGGAGGACATATTCAGGACAACTTCAGTCTATACTCCCAGCAAACACAAACAAAAAAGAAACCCAAAAATTGATTTTAAAGAAAAAGGATAACTGGGAAGATCTGGGAGCAAGCAGAGGGCAGGCGGGGCCGCAGGATGGGTGTGGTGGGAGTGAAGGCCAGGAGGCTTCTGCGGCACAGACTCTGGGGAAGATGGGAAAGGGCCCTGGGGCCAGCAGGGGCAGAGGCGGCCACCTGGGTGTATAAAGAAGCTGTCCAGAGCGCATGCCCAGGAGCTGGAGGGAGTCCGGCAGCCCTCCCCAGCCTGCCCCTGCAAGCTTGCAGAGCCGCTGCCTGGGAGCCCAGGCTCCCCTGAAGCCAGAAACTGCTAAGGGTCTTGTCCATGCACTGGCTTACTGACTCCCTCACTCACCCATCTGTTCATTCACTCAGATCCTTATTAAAACGCCTACTGTGTGCATGTACTCAGAGGGACTTGGAAGTGAGAGCTCTTGGCCTCCCCAGGGACCACTCAGGTCCTCGCTCTTCCCCCTGCAGCCTATGATTCTCCTCTCCTGGCTCAACCCCAGCGGCTGCTTCTCAGCCTCCCTCAAGCCCAGCCCACCAGGAGCACCGTGGGTCTGGCCACCTCTAAGAGCCAAGACCCCTGGGGGACGAGTGTAGTTTTCAGTGGGGGGATTTCTCACAGGAGCAGGGAGGTGTGAGCCAGGAGGGGAAGGACAAGCAGCCTCACCTGGCTGGCTGTAGATGGTGTTCTGTCCAGAGTTTGTGCTACTTATGCTGTAAACGGACCTCCCTCCCTCAGCCCTCTCCTGCGTCCTTAGAACCTCAGTGGTCGGCCACATACCCAGTGTGTCCTGATGACATTGGGCCTGATGCCCAGAAACCTATCATGGCCTCCCAGATGTGGACCACGCAGGACGTGGAACCCGGGCCATGGCAAAGGCTCTCATGTGAGGACGACTCTCTGGAAGTCCCCAGAAGGAATGCTGGACAATCCAGGTCCTTCACACATGCCAGCCGGAGCCAGTTAGGGCAAGAGACTCCTGAGAGGAGCCACAGGCGGAGCTGGAACTGGGGCAGAGTCCTCAGCCTTAGCCCACATGCACTCCAACTCGAGTCCGTGGGAGACAGCTGCCACCATGCCTGGTGGGGGCACACCTGGTGGGCAGAGCTGCCCTGCGCTTGCATGTGTATGGCCTGAGGGGCTGTGCTTGCCTACCTGCTTGTCCTGCAGGTCTGAGGAGAGCTCATAGCTCTCGGAGAGTGAGCGTGAGCGCTTGATGGCCTCCTCCTCGGCCTGCTTGCGCAGGATGGAGGTCGAGTGCTGCAGCTTGGGCCTCCGCGTGCGCTGCTGCCCCGGCGGCCCCGAGTACAGCCCATAGGCTCCCACCGATGTGTGCTCGTAGTGATCCGGACTCAGGCTGGAACCAGGCACCAAGGGGCCCTGGGGGTAGGCCGAGGGGCTGTCCAGGGACGTGCCAGTCTCGCTGCTGGGTGCCTCACCTTCGACACTGTAGAGGACAGAGAGGCGAGAAGCTTCTGGTGAGCAGGAAACCTCAACATGATGCTAGGCCGAGGGACATGACCCCACCATGCTCCTAAAGGAGCCCCCACGCCCCTTCTTCTCATGCCCCACGGTTGAGTCCATGCATGCAGCCAGCAGGACCCTGCAAAGCCCTGCCACCCCACCCACTCGGGTTCCATTTCTCTGTGAAGCGCACCACCCTCTGACATCCCATACACTGATTTTGCTCACCGTCCATCACCCACAGGCAAATGAATGCCAGCTCCCTGAGGATGGCAGTTTTGGTCACTGGGTCACTGATCATCCCCAGAGCCCAGGGCAGTGTCTGGCACACAGCAAGTGCTCAGCAATTACTGACTCAGCAAATCCCGTCACCTTCTCTCCTACCACCTGCATTAAACACACCACTGATTTTAAACTTAAAAAAAAAAAAAAAAATTAACAAAAGCAATTCTGTACCGTAGGCCTATGTGGGGCCAGTCCTTGTGCTGGTGTTTTATGTGGGTGAACTGTGCCCCCCACACTCGTGTGTTGAAGCCCTGGCCCCCAGCACCTCAGCACAGGACTGTTTGGAAACAGGGTCTTTGTGGAGGTGATTACGTTAAAATAGAGTCACTGGGGTGGCCTGATCCAGCCAGACTGGTGTCTTTGCAGGCAGAAGAGATATGGCCATGGGTACGCACAGAAGGAGCAGCACTCGAGGACCCGGGAAGCAGACGACAGCCTACAGGCCAAGGAGAGGGGCTGCAGGGGACCCCACCCTGCTGATGCCCTGATCCTCAACTTCCAGGCTCCAGAACTGTGTGACAATAAATGTCTGTTGAAGACCCCTCTGTGTGGTGTTTGCCATGGGGAGTTTGGAAACTCAAACAATGCTGTATATACATTTTCTCTAAATCTTAAAAGCAGCCTACAAAGAGGAACCATCAACTCCCCTTTGCCAGGTGAGGAGACTGAGGCCTACAAGAGGTGCCAGGGTGACCCAGGTAGGAAGTAGGTGTCAGGGTTCAAGCCCAAGTGGTGGGACCCTGAGACCCGGTGTTCCCCTCTGCCTCACCACCTTCTGTCCCCGCAACATGTACACTATCCCTCTGACATCTCCAATCACCATGGGGGGCAGGGCCCCTGGTGGGGTCGTGTGGGGAGGGCTGATGAGCTCATCCCGACTCAGAACTCAAAGCCCTTTTTGCTGTTTGCAGACACTGGTTTCCACTGCAGGTGGCTTCTCAGGGTGGGACCAGCAGGGAAGGGAGAGAGTTATGTCACAGTTTCCAACACAATGTCCAGTTACCCTGCCAGGTGCCCTGTCCCCATCAGACCACTCAATCTTGGGCTGGAAGGACCTTGAAAGACCCTCTGCTTCCAGGGGCTGGGGTGGAGCTCCCACTAGATGGGCAGAGCAGAGAGACGGGCACACAGACCCCACCCACACAGCTGTGGTCCCCCCTCCCGGTGCCTTCTTCAGACCAATGGGAAGGCCCTGCACACAGCAGCCTAGGGCAGCGGGTCGAGCCCTGCTCTGCTCTGCTTCTGTCCCTGCTGCTCTTCAGGAGGTCTGCAGGACACCAGCACCCAGTGCACGTGACTGTCACTGACTCCAGGGAAGCCCGGAGCGGGAGCGCCAGGGAGGTGGCTTGGAGCAGAGGGCACGGCCAGTGGCTCAGGCAATAGGGAGTGGAGGCCCTTTGCTGCCAATTCTGCCCTGAGCCAGGACTGGGCAGCAGATCTCAGCACCTGCTTTCCAGCCTACAGATTAGGATAAGACTTCTGGCTCTGGCCTCCGGAGTCAGGCAGGGGATGCCCACCCCACCACCCAGGAGCTGGGCCATGACACAGGCCTCTGCCTGAGAGCGAGCCTGAATGAAGAAAGGGACCCAGGGCTCTCTGCCTGGCTCTGCCCTCATCCAACTGAAAATCAGGGCAGGCTGCCCCGCCCTTCAATGCCTCAGTTTCCCTATCAGTAACATGGTGGATTGGACTTGATGCCTTCAAGCCGTCTGAGAACCACCACCCTTCAAGAGTCTCCATATCACTAGAGTCACCCAACTCCCTCCCCACAGCCCCCGCCCACAGCAGCTTCCTTTGGGCCTGGTGTGTGTACCTTGGTGAGAGGGAGAACAGGGAGATCTGAAAATCCTCCCGCTCTATTGCTAAAGCTTTGAGCAGCGCCTTGAAATAAATACTTGCCACCCTAATCAACTGTACAAAGCAGCGAATGAGTTCCCATCTCAGACTTCAGGCCCCAGAGCCTCAGGTCGCAGGGGAGTGACAGCCTCCTGGAAGCCCATTCCACACTGTCTGACCCCAGAGCCCACGCCTCTGCTTTGGGCCTGCACACCTGCACACCTCCCTCCCTCTGTCTCGCCTCGTCTTTACAGCATGGGAGCACGTCTCACACACATGCCTTGGACTGGATCTGTGCTTCCAGGCAGCAGACTGACAGGAAACGACAGCTCGTCCTTAGAGAGATGCACCCGGGCCTCCACTCCTGCAAGGAGGGCTCAAAACAGCCTCGTCACCCTAGGTTCGCAGAAGCACAGAGAGGGACAAGTGGTTTCCCTGCAGGTCCCTGGAGGTGGAGCGGGAAGCCCCTTGGTAGCCCACAGGCTGCTGCTGAGCTGTTGGGAGGCTCTGCCAGGGAGGGGCGTGCAGGACCCTCACTGTGCTGCCCCTGACCCTGGATGAAGAAGCAATGTTCACCGCAAGTCTGAAGGAATTCCACCAAGCTTTCTGACCTGGCCTGAAAACAGCTGTAAGCAGGCAGAGTAGGGCATCCTCCCCTGATGGTGGGGGGTAAGCAAGGGCCCAGGCCTGCCCAAGAACTTGAGAGGGGCCCTTGTTCCCAGTTGGTGGTGGTTTGAGGCAGAGCAGGTGGCAGAAGGAGATCAGGCGGTGGCCACTGAACTCAGAATGGGCAGATGAGAGTGCCCATCACCAACAGTGCAGGGTGTCTTTGGGCCCCAGGGCAGGGTATCTTTGGGATACAACTGCGATAGTGGTAGCCTGAGGCAGGCTTTCTGGGCCTGTGCCAGCCCAGGATTCCGCTCTGGGAACTCCCGTGTTCGTGGCTGCCCTGGATCATTAGGTCTGGAACATGCTTGGGAGAAGCCAGGCCTCCCTCACAGGCATCCTCTCCAGGAAGGGAAGGTCTGACAGTCACCCACGGCCTTCCCTTCCATCTCAGGGCTAGGGTCTCTCCCCCACCCAAATGGCCCCATTAATCTGTCACCAGGTCCTGTCGAGTCTATGAACAGCATCCTCTTGTGCAATGTGGCGGCCCTTCCACACTCCAAAAAATCAAACCCAACTTCAAACCATCCCAGAAGAAAGAAACGGCTGGGCCATCCTACTGCAACCAGTGTGGCGCCACAGGGTTCTTCAGCCAGCGCGGACGAAAGCGAGCACAGCGTGGAATTTTCCATGTAGCTATGAACCCGCTTTGAGCCAGAGGACATCACCTCTTGATGGCCCCAATCAGCAGCTACACAGTGCAGTATTAGACCCTGAAAAAGAGGTTTTTCTGCATTTATCTGAACTGATAAACAAAAAGATAATTTAAGTGAAAATGCCCAGATTGACAAATACATGCAGCCATGGGCACTCTTAGACTCTGCTGGTAGGAGTATAAGTCAGTATAGGAAGTTATCAAGCTTCCATCTCGGGGCTAGGGTCTCTCCCAGAATGTGGGCGCTTGACTATTTCCTGGCTGAATGCGTAAAGATGTTTTGCTCTACAGCAACACCCGGAAGTTCTGGGCTCTCAGCCCCACCCTCCTGATTAGGACTCAGCTTGATCCATTTTCTTCCTGGGGCAGGAAGAACTATCCTATGTCAACCTCTCCCTCTCTAGGGCAGAAACACAGATGCCCTAGTGACAGTGCTTGGCCATAAAGTGAGAGTCACACTTTACCAGCATACATGAGTCTCTAGGTGGGACTTTTGGGTCAGGGAACAGCCAGACTGGCTCCTATATCCCTGCCCTGACCTCCTGAGCTCAGCTACCTGACATCTCACCACCCACTTTAGCTGCCTTGGGGATGCTGCTCCCACAAACCCAGGCCAATGGACAGGACTGGTGAACACATCAGGGTGAGTCCTTAACTGCACCTCTGAATTTATGATCTCTCTCAGACACCTACGCCATGTGCAGGCCGAGGAACGGGCCAAGGCACCTGTTCCAAGTCCCCGAACATTCCTGGAAGTTGAGAGTCTCTGGAACATTCTATGAGAGTTAGGTGGCTGCCGCCCAGCCCTTTTCCAAAGATTTGTGCAAAGGAAATAAGACCAATGTGTGCAGCGGTATATACAAGAACTACCACAGCAGCATTTTTTTTCTGATTATGAACATCTGGAAATAACCTAAATGCACATCGACAAGGGGATGATTGAAATTAATTCTGGGTCCACACAGTGGAAATAACGTCAAGACGGCAGAAAGATCTCGTTTGATGGCTGTTCTAATGAAAAAGCCTTGGGGATTTTTTTGTGGACTATAAGATGAATGTGAGCTGATGTCGTCATGTGGCTGAGAAGTCAGTCACTAACACGAATAAAAAGCCAGGAGTAAAAATAGCCCTGCTGTCCGCCACAGTTCTCAGATACAGCAGAAGACAGTGTCTGAGGGCGGCACAGACGGTCCAGAGCCAGAGGGCGGGGACAGCAGACCTGGGACACCTGCATTCTCCACCCGTTCCTCCCTGGCACACATTGCTAACTGATCACTGACTCCCTCCTGAAGAGCTGGGATGAGCCTCCGCCTCCTTCTAACAGAGCACTCCATACAACTGATCCCAGCTAGCATGTGAGGTGGACTCTACTTGCCAACGCCAGATAACAGTAGTCCAGGAAGCAGTGTAATAGTATGCCCCTATCAAGGGCTGGGGCTGTGCAGCCAGGAGGAAAGCAGCCCCGGGGAGATGCTATGATCCCTGTCATCACGCCTCTGATGACGTGATGACAGGCTGACAAGCCAAGGCTGGAGATTTCTCCTGCAGGCAGAACTATGATTGCCAATACCCAACTTGATGAAGGACACTCTCACGTGGTTAGGGCTGCTTAGGAGGTGGTGAGCTCTCTGTCACTGGAGGTGTGCAGGCTGCGGGAGGTCAGATAGCCATCAGAGAAGTGGTACAAGGGACTCCAACGCTGGCTGGAAGCCTCTATCCCAGCGCCATATAACCTGTCTGAGTCTCCTGTCTTTACACCCAGGCCTCAGCTTAACCCCACTACCTCCACAAGGCTACCCTCACCCCACACACTCTTCCCCACCCCAGGGATCACCTGATCCCGTGTGCAGTCCATCTGCCCCACAGGGGAGTCTTGCTCTGTGATGGCAGGAGACAACCGCTCAAGCATCCCCCGAAGCCTTCGTCTCCAGCAAAAACAGCAATGTCAGGGGCAGGAGGCCTGCTCCTTCCCATAAGACGAGTTCTCTATGTCCGGGATGGGCCTCCAGTGGTGGGACGGGCCGAGGATAGGGCCAGCGAGCATGTAAGGGCCTGGAGCTGCATGTGGATGCATCCACACTCTGCCCCAAGAGCCCACTGCAGGCTCAGGCACAGCCAGCCCTCCTGTCCCAGCCTGGGGACTCCAAGCTCTGATCACTGAAAGGTTGCCCCAAGCTCTTTCCCCGCTCCAGTTTTCCAAACACGCTTTCCTGTGATGGACGTGGTATGTTTTATGTGGGGACATGGCTGAGTGAGGCACTAGATTCCTACAGGACAGTGCTGCAGCGGACACCTCACAGGAATACGGAACACGACTTGGCCTTTTCGCCAAGTGAGGAGTCAAGAGGCTCCCGGGTAAAATTCTGGCTCTACTGTTCACCAGCTGTGTGAACACACTGGGGATTACTGCTGTGCCTCAGGTTTTGTCCCTCGAAACTGGGGTAATTAGTGTTATCTGCCTCACAGGACTGTGGAAACTTAGTGCAGCTGATACGGTAAGGTCCCTAAGAAAGTGCTTGCCTCCTAAAAAGCCCTTTGCAATGGCTATCCCTGGTTATTCTTTGACCTACAAGTCCTGGCAGCTGGAGGCGGGAAGGGCAGACAAGCCTAGTGCCTAAGCCAGGGTCACCTGCCCTGCACCCTGCCTGCTCCTGGGACCCTCTGCGAGATACCCACCTCCAGGCTGGAGAGCCTGACCCCAGGGTGGAGGGATACCTGGACCCAGACACCCTCCCAGACATCCTCCATTGGCCCATTCCCTGCGACTGGGGAGCTCACGGGGATGGGTGAGAGCCGGACAGTCCAACCCTAGCCCCTCAGCCAGACTCGCTGGATGCCACGTCCCGACTAGCCAGGGAGTGAGTCAGGGCAGGGGAGCTGTAGCCTCTCAGCCACAGATGTCTCTAATTATGGCCTATGAAGTCATGAATGATTTTTCTCAAGAAAAATGTTAGCCAGGGGAGGTTCTGGGCACCAGTGAGGGGGCAAGATGAAACCAATGACCCACTGTTCACCTCCAATATTGACGATGACAATGGTAATAACAGCGAATGTCTTCATGGCTAGCAATGTTCTAAGTTGTACATGGAACCCATTCAGTGCTCTCAACACCCTGCAGGCACAGAGAGGTGGCGCCCATCCCCAAGGGCCTATGGGGAGCCTGGCCCTGGAGCCCAAACAGGTACCCATTGTGCTTATGCAACTTCTTACAGAGGAGGCATACACACATGTATATACGCACGTATACGTGTGCGCTCACACACACACACACACACACACACACACACACACACGGATACACATGGGTCTGAATTACATAGCAGCAACTTCTCCATAAACCTGCAGGTATAAGATGCCGTGTCGGGCATGTTTAAAACACATGACCTGTAACCCAGCCACCATCACTGGGAGGGGACTAGGACTGCTTCCTTCTGCAGATGACAAACTCAGAGCTGGGGGAATTGAGTCACTGAGCCAAGATGGCACGTGTAAGACAGTCGTGTGGAACCTGACCCCACACCATGCCTCTGCTGTCTGGCTGCTCGCGGGAAAAGCACGCTGCTGGCAGCTGGGACAGAGCTGGGTCCAGAGCGTAGAGGTCCTGGGGTTGTGCACGGTTATGAGATAAATAAGAGTAAAAAGCCTAGCCACGTGTGGCCACCGACCCCATCACACAGCAAAGCCACCCTCTTCAGAGTGGGCCGGGCCCCGTGCTGGAGGAAGCAGGCAATCTTGAAAGCCTGTCTGTGGTTAAATGTTCATGCCAGCAGCCTCAGGCCAGACTCCCGGCAGTCTGCACAGGCCAGAGCAAAACAGCCTCCTCAAGTATGCATGCCCATCACGCCTCCAGGCCTCGTGGCTTCCCCTACACTCTGTTTTCAGAGTTTCTGATTTCCAGAAAGAGTGTCTAGACTGGGCAGGCACAATTCATTCCCAGCCCTCACAATCTCCCTGCTGGGGGTTTCTGCAGATTTTCACTGCCTAGGCCACATTAATCAAGGTTGGTCATCCAGAGAAAGGAAGGGGATGGTCTTGCTCTGCAGCGGGGTAGCTTCACCTCTATGCCCCAGTCTCGGGGAAGGATGGAACACAGTCAGGCAGGGTCTGTGGTGGTGGGTGGGGGTGGGGCCCACATCCTCTGAGCAAGAGCAGGGACAGCACCTGCCACCCCTGCCAGGTCTCCACAGGGTGGTCCCGGTGCAGAGGGAGCAGGTGGGTGTGTGAGACCAGGGATGGGAGCTTCAGAGAGCTGGCAGTTTTGAACAGTTCAGCAATTTAAGAAGGGGCTGCTTTAAGGGGTAATGCAGGTGTTTAAGCAGGTTCTAGAAAATCAGCCTTTTTGGGCTGATGTGGCTGGGGGTGGGTCACCCCCACATAAACTCACCCACTATGCCACTATGTCACGGGAAAGCCCAGCACAAGTTAACTACACAGATTTCACCCCTACAATGAGCCCATCAAGAGGGTGCTGCTCTTCCTATTCTCCAGATGAGAAAATGGAGGCTCAGGAAGGACCCACGATTGCAGAGCACAGAGCAGAGCCAAAATTCAAATCCATCCCATCTGTCCACTTCTTCCCACTCTGGAATGTTCTCGGGCTTAGAGGTAGTGCCCAAGAGCTAGCCTGGCCTCAAGGAGAAGGATGCAAGTATACGAATAAATGGACCTCAAAGGAAAACGGGGTGTGTAAAGAAGGGACATACAGCTGGCCAGCTGTGGTGGCTCACGCCTGCAATCCCAACACTTTGGAGGCTGAGGTGGGACACTGCTTGAGGCCAGAAGTTTGAGATCAGTCTGAGAAACATAGCAAGGACCTGTCTCCACAAAACACTTTTTAAAAATATTAGCTGGGCATGATGGCAAGTGTCTGCAGTCCCAGTGCTTTGGGAGGCCATGGCAGGAGGATTGCTTGAGGCCAGGAGTTAAAGACCAGCCTGGGTAACATAATGAGACCCCATCTCTACCAAAAATTTTTTTTAATAGCTGGGAGCTGGAAGGGCGCAGCGGCTATGCCTGTAATCCCAGCACTTTGGGAGGCCGAGGTGGGCAGATCACCGAGGTCAGGAGTTCAAGACCAGCCTGGCCAACATGGTAAAACCATCTCTACTAAGAATATAAAAGTTAGCCTGGCATGATAGTACATGCCTGTAATCCCAGCTACTTGGAAGGCTGAGGCAGGAGAATCGTTTGAACCCAGGAGGCAGAGGTTGCAGTGAGCCAAGATCATGCTATTGCACTCCAGCCAGGGCAACAAGAGCAAAACTCTATCTAAAAAAAAAAAAAAAAAAATGCTGGGAGCAGTGTCTCGTGCCTGCAGTCCTGGCTACTCAGGAGGCTGGGACAGTAGGATCCCTTGAGCACAGGATCAAGACTGCAGTTAGCTATGATTACGCCACTGTATTCCAGCCTGGGCCACAGAGCAAGATCCTGCCTCTAAAAAACTTCTTAAAAATGGCCCAGCTGCCGGGCGCGGTGGCTCAAGCCTGTAATCCCAGCACTTTGGGAGGCCGAGGCGGGTGGATCACGAGGTCAAGACATCGAGACCATCCTGGTCAACATGGTGAAACCCCGTCTCTACTAAAAATACAAAAAATTAGCTGGGCATGGTGGTGCGTGCCTGTAATCTGAGCTACTCAGAAGGCTGAGGCAGGAGAATTGCCTGAACCCAGGAGGCGGAGGTTGCGGTGAGCCGAGATCGCGCCATTGCACTCCAGCCTGGGTAACAAGAGCGAAACTCCGTCTCAAAAAAAAAAAAAAAAAAAAAAATGGCCCAGCATGGTGGCTCGCGCCTGTAATCCCAGCACTTCGGGAGGCTGAGGCGGGCGGATCACTTGAGCTCAGGCGTTTGAGACCAGCCTGGCCAACATGGTGAAACTCCATCTTTACTAAAAATATAAAAATGAGCTGGGTGTGGTGGTGCAAGCCTGTAATCCTAGCTATTCAGGAGACTAAGGGATGAGAATCACTTAAACCTGGGAGGCAGAGGTTGTAGAGAGCTGAGACTGTGCCACCCAGCAACAGAGTGAAACTCAGAGTGTACTCCAGCTGGGCAACAGGGTGAAATTCCATCTCAAAAAATTTAAAAAATTATAATAAAAGAGACACAAAGCTGGTGTAGCCAGAAAGACAGGAACAGCGAGGGCTTTCCCAGGGGAGGCCACTTCTGTGCAGGTCAGTCATACCCCCTTCTCTGGTCTTGAGGGGAGGCAGCATCCCCACGGATGCCTAAAGTCTTATAGCCTGGCAAGCAGTTCTGAGAGAATGATGCCTGGCTGCTCACCAAAAGAACTTATGGACCCCTGAGCTCTTTCCTAGAGAGCAGTAGGGTGAGGACCTCCTAGATGAGGCCCAGCAATGCTGGTTGCCTACCCTGGCAGGCAGGGTTGGGATGAACATGACCTAGTAGTGAGTAGGAGGGGTGTGGTTACAGCACCCCTGGTGGAAACCTACAGAGGGTGGAGAGATAGCAAACCAGTGAGCCCTGGAGGAGCACAAGTGATGGGCACAGATGTTGAGTCCCATGCTCAGAGTCTCCAGACATCGCCAGGGGCTGGACGGAGGGGCTGGTGGGGCTGGAGCCCTCAAATCGAAAGACTTAGAGTAAGAGTTTACATGAAGCACTGACATGAAGTGACACCCACCTAAATATCCCATGTGACTTCGCTGGCTAACAGGAGCACCATATCTAAAACAGGACAATCCAGAAGTCACCCTTACAGGGCATGGCGGGGGCAGGTGGGACCAGGAGGGTTTCTGGGTTTAGCCAAGTTTGGAGAAATGAGGATATCCAGGAATTGCAGAGGATCCCAAGACGGGACATTCCACTGGCCAGGCACTGCCCCTTTGAGCCCCAGTAGACAGCCCAACCTCAAGCTCCAAACTGAGGTCCCCACACCAGGCCAGCTCCCCATAGCCTTCCCATCTCAGTGGGGTGCGGCTGAGGTCCTCGGAGCTGCTCCCTGAGCATCACTCTTGCTGACTCTTTCTCACACCCTCCTCCCCACCTGTCAGCACAGGCTGCTCCACCTTCAGCACAGAGCCTGCATCTGCCTGCCTGGCCAGCTTGTGTGGCCCTCATCTTTTCCCTGTGTGACTGCCATGGCCTCTCCAGGCTCTTCTAGCCTCACATGCCACCCCCACCCCCCACCCCTCTCCATCCAGCAGCTGGGGTCCTGTTAAAAGACAACCCTGACCACCTCTCCTGTTACTTGGTGGGATTTAGAGCCCAAGTCCTCACACTAACCCAGAAGACTGCAGGACCCAGCCATTACTCCTGCCACCCTCCTCTGCACCCCTGGCCACTCCAGCCCAGCCCTCTGGCCTCCTGGCCGTTCCTCTCTGCTCTGCCACGCTCCCACCCCAGGACCTGTTCAGATGCTGTTCCCGCTGCTCAGCGTAGCCTTCCCCCAGTCCGCCTGGCTCCCACCCTCGCTCCATTCAGGTCTCTGAAGATAACTGGAGAGGTGTAGCTGAGAAGGAAGAGGAGGAGATGGGGAGGTGGCTGAAGAGAGATGGGGACGGCAGGAAGGCATGTGGTTTAAGTTGGGAAGAGACATGAGCATATCTGAATGGTGACAGGCAGCAACCCCGAGTGGAGGAAGAGGTCGGGCTGGTGGGTAGGCGCGTGGCAAGGCGGGAACCCTCCTCTGTGGCCTCACTGTTCTCTGAGGGGCAGGGAGGGAGGCCATTCAGCTGCTGAGGGGGCCTGATCCTTCATCCCCCCTAGCAAGCTGGGGCTCTGCCAGGGCCAATTTCAGGAAGACAGGTCTGAATTGAGCAAGCCAGGGGGCAACAGAGAATGCCTCCGACCGTGTCTGGCTGCAGGGAGCACACCCACAGCACCGTCTCCATGCCTCTTGGCCTCCGTGCACCCAAGACAGACTTGTCTAATGTCCCCTCAGAGCCTGGAACTGCGGGGGCAGCCTGGCCCCACTGGCAAGAGGATACTGAGGCTGACTGTCCTGTTGCCTCCAGGGAAGAGGGCCCTGGGCGGAGACCAGCCTCACTGACATCCGCCTGGCCTCAGGCCTGCCCTGCCGAGGCTCAGATGAGGTTTGGCCCCAGCTCCGCCTCAGGCTGCAGCGTTATCTTTAACGACTGGCACCAAGGCATCCAGAAGTGGCTTTTATATATGTAGAAAAATATAGGACTCAAACACAAACTTTTCAAAGTGGGGGCTGTTTTTAGAGCTTTGCTTACTGATCCAACATCCAGCATCTCCCCATGTGTCAGCAGCTGCTAGTGAGACGGGCAGGCGGCATGAGGATTTCGGCAGCAGTCAGGGTGCAGGGGGCTTCTCAGGCTGCCCACCATACCAAGGAAGACGCAGTTTTTCACACTGTCCCTGCCCTCTGGTCCCAAGCACTCTGTACAGCTCTGTCAGGCACTGACCACCCTGATGTCATGACAGGAACGACAGCAACATTCTGGGCTAGAGTCCAACACTTGAGTTGGAACCCCAACTTCTTTGATCCTTGGTTTCCCACCTGCACAGTGGGGCAAGGCCGCCCTTCATTGCATCACAGTGGAGCCAGTGAGTCAGTGTCCCAGGAAGCCCCACCAATGGCTAATGCCATGCCTAATTAGAGGGTAATTATTTCAGGAGAGACCTCCGGTCCTTAGACAGGGCTTGTTCTCATCAGCACATAGCCAGAGGGGAGAAAGAAAGGTCTCCGTGTCCTGTGAACCCAGGGCCACACGGCCAAGGCAGCCCTTATCCTGTCAACATGTTTTCAAGGCAGTCTTTCCGGCCCCAGGGAGGGGGTGGCTCCAACCTCCGCAGCCCAGGCCTCCCAAACATAAAGAGCACCGTCAGCCTACAGGAGCCAGGCCACCCTGCACGGCTGCCGTGAGGCCCTCTCACTCAAAGAGCTCAGGGACCCGAAGTAGTTTTGGAGATGAGAAAGCCAGTTCCAGGAGACAGGCTGGGAATGAGAGGCCAGCCCCCAGATCCTAGAATCAGATCTGCCCTGCCCCTCACAGCTTCAGGGGCTCCCATGGGAAAGAGCCTGAGGGCCTCGGCTACGGATCAGTGGCAGCGTGTGCACAGGGCCAGGAGAGGCCGCAGGACACACAGACAGCGGCGCAGGCTGTCTGATGGGGGCTGCATGGCAAACGTGGGGGAGAGGGGTCCCCCTCAGCAGGAAGGAAGGAAAAGAGGGATCTGCAGGGGCCATCTCCCCAGACCTCTACTGTCTATCACATCAAGCCCTTAGGTTTCCTCACAGCATGGGTCCGTATCTGACTCCATCTTTTCTCTTGCTTTCTTATTTCTAAGTCTGTCTCTCCCCATGAGGAGATCAGCTCCGGAAGGGCAGTGTCTGTCTGTTTTCCTCACCAAAGTATCCACAGAGCCTAAATGGGCAGTGGGGCAAGGCCGCCCCTTCACGGCATCACAGTGGAGTCAGTGAGACAGTGAGACAGGGCACACCGCACATGCTCAGTCTCAATCGGTTGAATGAATGAACGATGCTGCTGGTGACCAGGCGACCTGCACAGCCCTGGGAAGTAGATGCCAGCACTCCCAACACACAGGTGTTAGGACAGGATGCCCTGCGGTCAGGATGGAGAGCCACAGAGCAGGGCAGCATGGGTTCCCCGTGCCAAAGCATGGCTGGCTGTCTTCTCCCTCTCCTGCAACTCCACAGGTGGGAGCACCGAAGCCTGGAGAGAACAGAGACTCAACAGTCATGCAGCTGACGCGCAGCCTGGCCTGGCAGAGCCCCTGACTCTGGACCTGTGTCCACACTTCCCCTTTGCCCTGCAGCTGGGTAGTGGAAACACTAAAGAACTACAGAAACTGTGAGTTTCTCCACCGTACAGACACACGCTCACTGCACTGAAAACACCGTCCCGCAGGACTCAAGTCACCCATACCAAAATCAGCCCCACCCCTCGAGGACGCCCTAGGCTCAGCTGTCTGTGTGTTGCTTCTGTCCTGTGCCCACCCCACACTCCCACAGTCCTGGGAGGCCCACCGGGATGGGCCGGGCACTGGCGGGGCCTCAGAAAGGAAGCAGGGGCAGACTGGCTCCACAGGCTGGCAACCTGTACTTTCACTTGGGCCGAGAGCCAGCTGGCAGGGTGGCTGTGAGGCTCTGGATGGGGGACCGATGCAAACACCCTGCAATCAATCCCAGCCAGGGCCTCTGCCTGGTGAGGCGTCACTACAACAGGCATCACTATCAGTGCCACAGAGGGGCCCCAACCTCCCTGAGGATCTCACCCCACATATTGGGGACCAGAGCACCAAACCACGGTAACAGGCCAAAAACAGGAAAAGTCAGCCCCTAATGCCAATCCTGTAGCCAACCCCAGGACAGGCAGCCTTTAAAGAGAGGGGCTAGGCAAAGCCCTTTATTCTCCTGAGTACCACCTGGGCCAGGGCCAAGGTGAGGATGAGGCCCGTCTCTCAGGGGTCCTCAGCCTCACCCTGGGAGAGCTGGTTAGGAGACCTGGAACCCCCACACCTGCACCCCATAAGGAGACCTCAGACCGCACAGAGCTGTCTGGAAGACAGACTCTGTGTGGGGCGCTCACAAGGTCTCCAACGCAGACTGGCAGCCCCTAGTCCAACTTGGTCCACAAAACATGCTCTTTGTGGCCCAAACAGTGTTTCAAAAACTAGAATGAATCATTAACATTTCAGCATCTTAAGATTTCATATGAAAATCTAAGTTTCTGACTTAACTTGGCGACCTGGCCACCCTGGGGCCATATTCCCACTTGATGACAGTCAGACGAAGCTAGGTGGCAGCCACATCCATCTGGCAGCACATGCTCCACCACCACCACAGTCCCCACCGCTCCCTATTGCCCACCCAAACCGGGGCCGCCCTTCTCTTCCTGCCTGTTGACGGCATCCGTGTTTGACTATGATGCTTACGCAGGACCAAAATTCAAGGCCTAACACAAAGAACACAACTAGGATCTACAGCTTGGGATCAGTTGTTCCCAAGAAACCTAATTTAGAACACCAATTCCCGAGAGGCAGGGTTCAAGAATTCCCATAGCTCTGCATGGCTGGTGGGAACACCAAGGCCTTCTGCTCCACTGGGTCCTCTGAGTGTGTGGTTTTTACAAGGCTCAACCAAATTAATATCATCACAGTGACCACAATCCACAATCCCATGGTCATCATAACCACCAAGCCTTAATTCACCAGACGCCCTCGTTCCTAAGTTTCAGAGGGTTAGGATGTAATTTTCAGAGGTTAGGATGTAAAGCCATCTGATACCTGGTGTTTATTCCAAAACTGGACTCTAGGAGGATGTCCTGGGGTTCGAACTCAAGCTGTCCCCACCCTCACAGCCCTCTCTGTCCACCTGTGAGAATGCCAACCTGAGTTTGGAAGGATGCCCAATGACTCCAGAAGCATCCCTAGGGAGTGTAGGGAGAGCTCTGGGTGCAATCGGGAGACTAGGTCTCTCTACAGCTCCCCAACTTCCAGGCTGAGAGGCCCCAGATGAGTGCCCTCCACTCTGGGCTTCTGTTGTCTCATCTTCACAATGGGTGTCACTCCTGCCCCGCTTGCCCAACAGGAGCGTGGGAATCGAGGGAAGACACACTTTGCCAACTGTAAATCCCATGTGGAGCTGTTTCTGCTCTGTGCCGTCAGCCAGAGAGGAAGAGCTCAACCCCCTCAGCTCCTCAAGTCTTTGCGGGGCTTGTCCGGGTCAGAAAGAGGGACATCAGGAGAAGTGTTCCCCAGCTCAGAGCCAAATTAAGCCCCACGAGATGAGGAAACCAGATACCTCTATCTCTGTGCCTGCATAGAGAGCTTTATGCTTCCAAATGCCTCCTTCCTTCTACTCTGCCACAGCTTACCTGGTCTCAAGACAAAGTTTTTAAGACTGCTTGTGTTGCCATGATCTCATCTGCATGGCCTCATCCTCTCTCCTTTCTTCCTGTATTTTCTTTGTTAACCATTCCTATAGCCTGCCCTCTGCCAGATGCTTGCCCCTGGCTAAGGAGGGTGGTTCTTTTTGGTTCTGAGTGCACAGGGATGACCAGAAGCTTCCAAGCCCTGAGCTCGCTCGGAAAGATTTTTCAGAATATACACACACACAGAGCCAAAAATCTTTTCGGCTGAGCCAAATTAAATACAGAGGCCTCTAGTTATTTCCATACGCACCAAATGGACTTAAATAAAGCCATTCTCTGTGGTAGACTCCAGCACACGGAGCTGGGTTGGGCCCCAGGGACGCCCCGGGAGAGCCAGGCTGGAGGCACAGGCTGGGGAGGCTGGCTCCGGACAGAGTGTGAGCAGAGAGGAAGAGACAGATGCCCATCGTGCAGAAGGCCTTCCTCATGGCCCGCCCTGCCAGCCAGGGCCTGTGGTGCGGCCATCTTGGCCCAGACAATCTTGGTCTTTTTAGCTGCATGGCAAAACAAAGGAACGAAGGGCATTCCCATGTACCCCCTGCCCCATCACAGGCACAGCCACTATCAACATCCCCACTAGAGTGGCACATTCTTACAGTCCATGAACCTATGGTGACACATCATCACCACCAGGGTCCACGATCTACATTCGCCTTCACTCTTGGTGTTGTAAACAGCAACCTTTTGAAGAAGGTGCTATATCGTCTTCCCATTTTGTGGATGAAGAGACTAAGGCACAGAGAGGTGATGTAACTTACCCGAGGCCATGTGACTCACACAGAAAGTAAGGAGGGATGAGGTTAGCTGAGGCCCTGGGCCACTTGTCCATGGCCTGAGTTGCTTCACACCTCCCTGCCTGTCATGTTCTTCCCTCTGCGCGGCCAGCCTACCACCCTGCCAGCCCATCAAATTCCCCCTGCCCTTGCAGACCTGGTGCAAGTGCTGCCCAGACTGCCGCACAGCACCTGCCAGGCCCCATGGCAAGTTAGTGATCTGCTCACAGCACCCAGCACAGGGGCACACAAAGGGTCTTGGGGACAAATGAAGGCTGAGGGTAGGACACACTATTCCCTTCAACCTCCCCCACCTACAACAGTGGCACACAGAGCTCTTCCCTGGCAACTGTCTGGTATCCAGCAGGCAGGAGCTGTGTGGCCCTGAACAGATGACTTGGCCTCTCTGTGCCTGGTTCTCAGCCATAAAATGGGGGTATTACCTACCACGCAGGGCTGCTGCGAGGGCCATATGGTAACATGCACACAAATCCTCCGCCTGGGGCTCATTACGCAAGAAATGCAGAGTAGCTGCTGCCACTGTCACGATTTAGGACTGTCATCGCTTCGCTGTACTGCATGGTCCCATAGGGGCTAGAGGGAGATGAACAGGCCAGAGAGGAAGAGGCCTGAAGGAGCACAGACCATCTGACTCCACACCAGCACCCACGCCTGGGGAGCACAAGGGGTGCCTGGCCAGGATATGGCCATGCCAAGGGTGTGACTTTGGCTTGTTTTGGCTTGTTTTTAACTACGCTGGGTTTTGGGGGCACTCTATGTACCAAGCACTGTGCTAGGAGCTAGGGTAGCAACCACACATTCAACATGAGGACAGTGGCTGAAATGTGTCAGCATTTGCTACATGCCAGGCTCTGAGCCCAGTGCAGCACTGGGTGATGACGGCCAAGGCGAGTAAAGGTGATGGGAGGGTCTAGGATGACTGTGGCATTCTCAGTGAAGCCCAAGAGGATCAGATGAAGACATGGAAGAGAAGCAGATTTGGGAAGAGGGAGATAATACGTGTCCTTTGGAATGTGCAGATACAGGTGCCCATGAGACCCCTAGAGAGGGTTGCTGGGTCGGGGACAGGATGTCAGGGCTTGGGCTAGAGCCAGATCGGAAACCCCAGGAAGGAAGAGACTCCATGAAGTGAAAAAGCAAACAGGGCTGGGCAGAGGCCCAGGGACCCCCAGTGCTGAATGGCCACCCAGGGGACCAGCAAGATGAGGGGCTGACATGTCTGGGAAGGTGGCAGGGGCCGCAGCCTGGCTCTACCACCTGGCAAGGGGAAAGCCAAGGAAACAGGCAGGGCCCTGAGGAGCTTGAAGCTGAGAGCCACAATACCACCCCGGGGACCCCCAATCCGATGGGAGAGGCTGAGAGTCCATTCCACACCCCACCCACCAGGGGTCCTAGGGAGATAGAAGAGAAGTGAGTTCTCCTACCCTAGCCCAGAAAGGCCCTGTCTGATGGAGAAGCCCCAGGCCTAGCCTCTCCCAGTCACTTCCAGGCACAGGGCATCCCAGATGGTCACCAGGCTGGGAAACTGGCCCAAGCTCAGAGTTCTGGAGTTGGGCCGGCACAGCTAAGGGCTATTCAAGGGACACTGTGGTCTGCCCCAGGCGCCCGCTCCAGTGACATGACTTTTCCAAGGCTAGAAATGAGGCCAACCATGAGACAGGCCCTTGATATAAAATCAACAAAATGTCTGGGATTAAACCTAATCCCGGGCAATGAAATAAAACTGCACATAGGGATCATTGCACCATTCTACTTTTGTATGTTGAAAATTTTACATAACCAAAAGCTAAAAATAACGCTAAGACTCTGCTATCACATCAAGGCCCATTATCTTCTTGGGCCATTTTGCCATTTTTACTAAGCACAAACAAAAAAACTCCAACCCTGCTCATTTAAATGATGGCTCTGAGAACAGTCAATGACCCAGAAGGAACAGAGAATTCACGTTCCTGCAACCGCACCTCCCCCTCCCCCAGCAGCAGAGGAAAGAGCTGCTTCCCCAAACACTTCCTCTCTACCGCACCCTCACCCCACAGGAATAGCAGCACTGCAATGGCAATGACGACGGCTGGAGAGAACGGCAGTGCAGTGGGCAGGGGGCATCACAGCAGCTGGCACTTACTGAACACCTACTACGTGCCTGGCGCTACTTCAAGCCGCTCTCTCCAACATCTGGGGTGGACAGTTGTCCTGATCCCATCAGGGAATCTGATGATGGTTCTTAGCCCAGATGACTTCCTGGGGCTGGTGAACATGTTTTTGAGGTTGGAGGCACTGGGTAGAGCTTCCGAGGCTTCTCCTTCCACTCTGCTGACCATAGTGCACCTCTATAACCATCCACGGTGGCTGTTCAGGGAACCCAATGCTGCCCCTGGGGTGTGCACAGCTGGGGCCTCCGGGTTTTGTCTCTCCTGCTCCTCCCTGGTCCCCTGCCTCTCCGTGCCTCCGCCTCAGGCTCCATTCTCACAAGCTGCTCCCCAGCAACGTCAGGGAGGGGAATGAGGGCCCATATATTAACCAGAGGACCAAGTCTATGTTTCACAGAGCTTGAATATGTTATTTTCATTTTCTAGGCTCCGTTTCCTCATCTGTTAAATGAGAATAATGCCAGTGATGTCACAAGGTTCTTGGTTCCAATCAGATAGGTATGTGTGAAGTTCAAAGGCCATCCAAATGCCAGTACCACCGTTTTCATTCTGTAGCCTGTTCCAGCCCCAGTCTCAATCCTGTGCCAACTTCAGACCCACTAAAAACAGGTGAGGCTTTACCCAAACCCAACTGACTCCCCTTCCCCTTCCTGCTGGCGTGCATGGGCACCTGTTGTGTGCGTGCTACCCAACATTGCCTCTCCCTCCATTATCTCCATTTGACAGACACGGAGGCAGTAGCTTGCAGTGGCGACCACCTTGCCCTGGCCACACATCCAGGAAGGGGCAGAAATGGGGTTCACATTTCTCCAGCTCCAGATGCCACCTCTGCCCACTGCAGCAAGCTGCCTCCCCTCCCAGGCAGACAGACCAGCTGGAAAGGACAGAACAGCAGAACCAGGGACTAGAGTTCACCACCCCTGAGGCCAGGCTCTGGAGCTTTGCACCTTATTAGGTGCCAGAAGCAACTCCAGGTACCACCAGGAAGCCAGAGTTGCCCAAAGCCTCAGAAGCTCAGCACAGGCCACCACCTGAGGGTTCCAGAGGCACCACAGCTCTGCTCCAACTTACACAGGGCTGGGGGCCTCTACCTTGATGTCCCCAGGCCTCAGGGTGTCTCTCACACATGGTGCAGGACATTGACCCATCCTGTCTAAAGAAATCTTCATCTTAGCCCAACTGCAAGCCACCTTACTTTGCAATCTCCCCAATCCACAGGCAAAGCGATTTTCTTAATACCTTTAACCATCCACTTCTTTGTGGGCTGTCTGGACAGCACACTACAAGCACACACTAAAGTCCATGCGCTAACTCACTTCTTACTGCATCTGCCATCTGTCACACTCACTTCTTATCAAGTGAGTACGTCTGCAGCCCTTTAACTTCTTCCCCTCACCACCACTGTCTCTTTGTACCCCTCTCTTTTAACCCTGGTCTTGTCTATGGCCAAAAAGATAAACAATCCACTCCCATCTAGGAACGTATCTCCTCAAACAAGTAATACAGTCCAGTTCCACACAGTCAAACTTCTTGGGCCTAAAATAGCAGCTAAAGGATGCCATTTATCTGGTGTTGACTATGCACTGCTTAAGCACTTACGTGGATTCATTCATTTAATCCTCACAACAACTCCATGGCCTCCTCCTATCATCCATATTTTACCAGTGGGGGAAACTGAGGCACAGAAAGGCTAAGGAAGGTACCCAAGATCACAGGGACAATGAGGAGCAGAGCTGGTGTTAGAGCTGGCGTTAGAGTTATAGGTAGTCTGACTACAGAATCTGCCTCCCTAACCACTGGGCTAAACATCCTGCATCTGCAAATAAGGATCATGAGGCTCATTCTTCTTCTCACGTGTGTTCAAACTGAAGCTCAGAAAGGGATGGGATGAGATGGGTGACTGACACCAGGGCTCTAGGAAGGGGGATGACCAAAGGCCAATCAGGGCCAGTTCTAGACAGCCCTTTCTGAAAGGCTTTCTCTCTCAGGACGGGAGACCTTCTAGCTTAGGGACAGCCAGAATAAAGACAACAATGACTATAGCTAACACCCACCAGGCCCTTGCTGTGTTACCGCGAGACACTGTTTACATGCTTTACATGTATTCATGCATTTCATGATTATACCACCTACCCTCCCAGCCAGAAATAGAAAAGCAAACACCACTGACTTCTGTAAATGGCATCAGGGGAAAAGTATTCATGCTGGCAGACAGACTCTGACCCTGCCTGGGCAGTAGGGGATTTTGGGAGAAACCTTCCAGTTTGTGTGAATTAACAGGCCTCCTCCCAGGTGCAGACGCGTTCCAAATTTTCCAGATTATTATTATTTTCTTTTCCGGAGACAGAGTCTCACTCTGTCGCCAGGCTGGAGTACAGTGGCATAATCTCAGCTCACTGCAACCTCCACCTCCTGGGTACAAGTGATTCTCCTGCCTCGGCCTCCCAAATAGCTGAGATTACAGGCATCCGCCACCAAGCCCAGCTAATTTTTTTCATTTTCAGTAGAGACAGGGTTTCATCATGTTGGCCAGGATGGTCTCAATCTCCTGACCTTGTGATCCACCCGCCTCGGACTCCCAAAGTGCTGCGATTACAGGTGTGAGCCACCACACCCAGCCAATTTTCCAGCTTATTAATGATCCCTTTCCCCTCCCATGGGATCAAGTTCAGTAACCACATGTGTGTGTGTCTTCTAATGATGTCAAAAGCCCTAGCCTTGGGTTTCCTCATCATGCAGAAGCCTGTCAAGTTCGCATGGGTCCCTCAGTCAGTCAGGGGACAGTCAGTTTTTGTCCTCAGGACCCTGCTCCAAGCAGTCTGGGCCTGTGGCTGTGCACAGCACACAAGCATGATACCCCGAAAAGCCTGCAAGTGCAAAGAACCCTGTCCCAGAATCCTGCTGGAGAGCCTGAGGATGCAGCTCTTGGGTTTTGTGGGGAAAGAGACAAGATGCCAGGAAAGCCTGGGGAGTGGTCATCAACCAGCTTGTGGGCTGGGACATCTGGGAGTATGCTGGGAATCCAGACACCAGGGGATACCAGACACCTGTTCTGGCAGCATAGGGAAGATGCAAAAGGCTCCATTCATGGTGGTGACATATTTTGCCAAAGATCATTTAATCCCAGAGGAAGCAGAGCCCGGCCATGAAGTAAATACACAGACCCTGAAGTCAGGCAGGCCGAGTTCAAACCCCAACTCTAGCACTCTAGCAACCTTAGCACTAAATGGCAACTGTTGCCATTTAGTTAATAATATTAATATTATTATTACTGTGCTTTGAACAAAGAGGGAAAAAATGCAGTCACAGCTTCTCATCTTTACAAACAGGGAGGGGACTCTTGCTGTGGTTCTCCAACGGGATCTTAAGTTCAAATCAAACTGTCACTATGTCGGGAAACGAGGAGATAAAATGGAAAGAATGGGCCTTTCCACCACAGAGCAGCGAAGCTGCAGGCACAGATCCACAAGGCAAAGCAGCTGGGATGCAAGAAGATTTCACAAAAAGCCACACAGGCTCCAGAAATCAGTCTTCAACCTCACAAATCATCAAAAAAGAAAACTCTGAGGAACCATTTTAACTCAGTGATAATTTCACTAAAGGGAAAAGGTGCTAATAATGGTGATGGTGATGACAGCCACCATTTGTTGGGCACCTATCTGTAAGCATCAGTCACCAGGCAAAGCTGCACATCCCCCATACCCCCGGGGTGTCTTTTGGATCCGTTTCACGGATGAGAAAAATCAAGACTTAGACAGGAGGCAGCATATCTGAGGCCACACAGCCAGGAAGAGGTGGAGTCAGGGTTTTGGGTGATCCCCAAGTCCTGTGCTCTGTGCTGTACCATTTCACACTACCAACCTCAGTGCTTCGACATCTAGCCCCGTCCTGGTACAAAGTAGGTGCTCAGTAAATGTCTGTTATGGCACATAAAGGAACACAGGAAAGTGAAACGCTGGGTTTCCTCTGGGTCACACATACCTCTCCAGAGAACAACACATTTCTCCAAGCCCAAGAGAGCATGTGTGCACTTGTTGACAACTACATTTAAGGATGCTTTCATTCACTGACAACTGGCTATGTCTACCACGTGGCCAGGCGCTGTGCTAGGCAGGCATCGGGGTTCCAGCCGCAGGGCCAGGGCTTGGAGGGGCACTTGCCCAACTCAGGGTACAACAGTGGCAGCCAGGATAGTGGCAGGTCCAGGTGGCACCATGCCACACTTCCACCATAATTGCCATCAACTTTCTGTCTGCAGCAGCTCACGCAGTCGGAGCAGCCAAATTCTCTAAGGCCATGCCAATTAATTCTTCAAGAGCCTTAATGGCCTCTAAACTCATTACAATTTGCTTTTGAGGACCAAAGATAAATCACACTCAAGAGCATACCTCCCCTACACACACACACACACACACACACACACACACACACACGCTTGCACAGGAGCCCTCTCCCTAGGCCTCCGGTGGTGTTCAAGCCCATCTGGGTTGTGCATCACCTTGCCCCTGTGCTTACTGGCGGATATTCCACGTCATCATAATTCAAAGGAAATTTACAAAACAGGAAGAAAGAAAATCCAGTGGGTCATGGGCGCTTGGGAAGAGCAGAGTGCTGACTTGGACAAACACGGCATCTGACTGGAGTCCCTAGGCTGCAGTGCAATGGCCTTCAGACATCCACATTCTCAGAGCACTCCTTGAAGCAGTGTTATCATTCCCTTTCACAGAAGGGGAAACAGGCTTGGAGGGATGTGGTAACTTGCATACACTCACAAAACTGAGCTGGGATTTGAAACAAAATCTGTTTGCCTCCTCAAGCCCTTCTTTCCTGATGTCTCAAGCTGCCCAGGATTCCAGATTCTCCTGGCAAACCAAGATTCCACAGTCTGCAGAGTCCAGACAGATAAAACCGTATGCGCATACAAGCACACACATACACCAAGCTCCTGCAGTCCTGGGTGCCCTGTCCAATCCTGTCAAGAAATATCTATTTGCCCAGTTGTCACGACACTGTTTGACTATGCAGCTGTCAGTCTTGTCCATGTTTTTGAACTGAAGCTGTGTAAATATTAGTGCAACCGGTTCATAGTCCGACTTCCTTAAATGAAGGCCTGAAAATCCTGGCAGGGCTAGTCAGGGCCTCCAGAGGTCTCCATCACAATGTTGGGGTTCTCCTGTAGGCTCCCCATGTGATATTCTGGCCAAGGCACTGTGTCCTCTTAGTGTGTATATGCTTTTCAAAAACAAGGGTGAGCAGAGTCCTGTGTTGCCACAAGGCTCAAACAGCAAAGCATCGAAGTGCCACACATGCTCTTGGAAAGAAGCCTGTATTTATAGGGTGGTGTACGGTGGCATGGCTGGACCCAGGAGCAGTTATCTTGGGCCTGTTATAGACTGGGGCGGGAGGAGGGGGGTCCCCTGAGGTTTCTGGACCATGATGCATCCCATCTGGGTTTAGAGAAGGGGAGATGGCCAGCTGGAAGGACTCTGGCCCATGGGAGGTTCCTCAGCCCAAGGAGCATCTAGCTTTGCCTCCACAGGCCAGGGACTGGGCTGATTTCCTCTAGCCCTCCCCCAAGCTTCCCACAGAACCACATACCAGATGCTTCAGAGCAAATAAATGGTACCCACCTGTTCTGAGGCTGATGGGCAAACTGTGGGCTACACCTGAGTGAGGCTTCTCAACCTCTAAGACAGGCGTCCCCAAACTTTTTACACAGGGGGCCAGTTCACTGTCCCTCAGACCATTGGAGGGCCGCCACGTACTGTGCTCCTCTCACTGACCACCAATGAAAGAGGTGCCCCTTCCTGAATGCGGCGGGGGACCGGATAAACGGCCTCAGGGGGCCGCATGCGGCCCATGGGCCGTAGTTTAGGGACGCCTGCTCTAAGACCTCAGGCTCATGCTCTGAGACTAGGGGAGCAGCTGTTCATCACCAACCCAGACCACAGAAGGATCCAAGCAGTCTTCCCTGCAGCTGGAAGACTGAGATAAGATACCCAGAGGGACTTCTAATGAGAAGGGACATGGGGCTAAGAAGTATGCAAAAGAGGTGGCCCGGACATGCCAACTAGAATGGTGATACTGAAAAGGTCCTAATGGAGGGACAGAAAAACCCAACACTCCTTTCAGCTCAGAGGGAAGAGGGAGGTGCAGCCAGAAGAGCACGCTAATGGTTTCTTATGGATACCATGTTCTCCAACTAGACTGCTGGTTTCATGAGGACAAAAACTCCGAGTTTGTTCACTGATATGTCACTGGTGTCTAGAGCAGGGACTGGTACACAGCAGGCACTTAATAAACCTCGGAGCCTTAGTACTGACGAGACTGAGCGCTCAGCCTCAATTTGCTCTCCGGCAGTATGAGGATGCTGGTACCACAAGAATAAGGAGCAATTGCAATACTGGGTGGGACAGCTGACGGACTCTGACGGCTGCGGGTGTGTGGGGGATATGAATAACACGACCCCCATGCCCAGACTGCTGCCGCTGATTCCAGACAGATGGTCCTGCAGCTGCAGCGTGCCTGGCCTCCACCCCAGACGCAAGGAGCAAGAGGTCCTTGGGAAGCCCCCCACAACCCCATTTGGTGCCTCAGGCCCAGAAATCCAGGCCCCTGGGGTGAGAAGGAGGCAGAGGGGGACATATGCACGTTCTCAGCGCACCTGCTGGACATGCGCGGCACAATTTTTGAACTGAAAGATCAAACAGCTCCAGGTGGGCTTCCTCCAGAGGGGGCCTGACATAAGCCAATTCAGCTTGTCAACAAATCCTCTTAGCCCCACCCCCCTGCTCCTCAGAGGGGCCTGCAGATAGCTCAGGGGGCAGCTGTGCTGGTCACTGGAGAAAGGAAATCAATATTCCCAGCACATACACACTCTCTTTCTCCCTTTCTCTCCATAAACACGGGCCCTTGGACGCTCAGACAGCCGCCCACAGGCCCGGAAGCAGAAAAGGGTTGGCCCCTCTGACACACCAGACTCCATCCCTGACCACACCAGGTACACACTCATCACCACCCATAAACAAAGCCCCTCACCTCCGCACCCTGCCACAAACAGCAGCCACACTCCTAAGTGCACTCCCAAGAGGCCCTGCCAGGCACACAGTACCCGACTAAAGCTGTTGGCACACCTGGGACGCCTGTTTGCTCAAGTCGTCCACCCTCGTACACACTCAGAGGCTCGTAGACAGGACAGACACATCAATCCAGACACAGGCCCAACGTCTGGAATAGACAGGCCTGCAAGAGGCCTCCCTGGCAGCCCCTGCCCTGCCTGCAGTTGGAAACAGGCACAGACCCGCTGGGCACCCTCCCACCAACTCTCCTCCACTCTCCCTTCTGCCCTTCACCTCGCACCCACTCCGAGTCCCACTGTTTCCCCCTCACTCCCACAAACACAAACTCACCCCCACAATTTGCACCTCAACAGGCCCTCGGTCGCAAACACACTTTCATCCGGAGACCCTCCCGGGGGACACACAGCGCTCCTATCCCAAGGGCGCGTCTCTCCCACGCACAAACTCTGGTCCTGCTTGCTCGTCTCCTACCCAAACCTACAGTCTCGCGGATGCACCCTGCCCCGCACGCAGGGCGCCCAGTCCCGACAGTCACCCGCACTCCGCACACGCGTCTCCGCAGCCTCCGCCAGCCCACCGCTCAGCTCCCGGGAAGGCCGGTCGCCCCGCGCCGCGCCCTCACCCGCTGTCAAGCTCCAGCTCCAGCAGGGACTGGGTCCTCTCGGAGTTGCAGTGCAGGCACCACATGGCGGCCGTAGCGGGAGCGGGCCGGGCCGGGACCCGGGACCCAGGCCCAGCCAAGGCAGCCGACTCCCGCCAGCGGCCGCCAGATGCCGGGGCGGACACCCGGCCACCCGGAGACACGAACACCCGCCACACGACCACGTCGGGTCTCCTGGCCCAGTGGCCGCCGGCTCCTGCGGCCCCGGCCCGGAGTCCGTGCCCTAGGCCAGCCGAGCCCGCCCCTCCACCGCCGCCCGCTAGGCGCAGCGCGAGGCCGGGCCGGAGGAATGTGGTCCTAGAGGGGGCGAGGCCGTGAGGGGGCGGGGCCGGAGGGCGAGCTGGGGGCGGGGCTGCGCGCGGGGGCGGGGCTGCGCGCGGGGGCGGGGCTGCGCGCGGGGGCGGGGCTGCGCGCGGGGGCGGGGCTGCGCGCGGGGGCGGGGCTGCGCGGAGCGTGTAGGGAAGGGACTGCAGGAGGGGTGGCCACGCGGAGCCGCGGAAGCAGCACAGGGGGCGGGGCTACGCGCAGGGGCCCGGCCGAGCCGAGGCGCTGAATGGCGAGCGCAAGGGCGGAGTCCCAGACACTGCATCCAGGTCCCAGCGCGCGAGGCCTCTGTTCTAGTAGGAGGGCTCTGCTACCCTACTAGGAGCCAGTTCTCCCTCCCCAGCGTGTAACCACAACAGACACAAAGCGCCAACCCCCCCAACCAGAGCCTACTCCGCTGATGGCACCAACCTCTGCCTATCCTGATTTTGCCTTCCGTTTATAAAACCTGGCCTTTGCTCGCCTGTAGAGAACCGTGTGGTTCTGGGACTCATGCGCCCCAGAGAAGGGAATGGTCCCTATCCTGAGGTTTGTGCCACCCTTTTGGCAGCTTTTTGGGGAGGATCTAATAGAAAGTTGCTTCTTTCTTCTTAAGCCCACCTCCCCCTTCCTTTTCTCAACCCAGAGACACCCTTCGAGCACCTATGGCAAGCTTAAAGTAATAGAAATTAGCACTTTATTGCTCTATCGTGATAGCTGGCCTTCAAGGCAACATCGTGAAGTAGGTAGAGTTACCCCTGGCCCCATTTTGCCAATGAGTAAACTGAGGCTCAGCTTAACTGGGCCAACTCAGAGAGGGTTTCCCTTACCCTTTCCTCCTCTCCCAGGCTCTTCCTGCTATGAGCGCTTATGGCTTGCAGTCCTCCATTTGTATGTTTACTTGTTTACTATCTGTTGTTGGGCCTCATGAAGGCAGGTACAGTGCCCAGCGCCCACACTTGTGGAATCTAGATGTGGTTGGAAGACAGCAAGCAGATATGGAACAATCAAAACCCCACCTATCCTGGGCCACCCACGTACAAGTCCATCTCCTGGAGGGCTGGACAGCTGGCAGATCTTCAGGAGTCAGGAAGCTGCCAGAAGCCATCAATGCAGGGGCATTGTCTTGTGCCCTTCTGCATCTCTGATTTGGAGAAGGACAATGAAGGAAGGAGGCTGAGTTGACCCAGCTTGCAGCAGGGGAGGGCAGCCCCTAAAGCCAGTTTAGAGCACCTGGATTCGCAGGCAAGAGGCTGAGCAGGAGCCAAGTGACCCTTCACTGCCCATCTCCACATTCCTCTCCTCAGCTTCCCATGTTTTCTTTGCTCTATTAAAAATAAATAAGCCGGGCGCGGTGGCTCAAGCCTGTAATCCCAGCACTTTGGGAGGTCGAGGCGGGTGGATCACGAGGTCGAGAGATCAAGACCATCCTGGTTAACATGGTGAAACCCCGTCTCTACTAAAAATACAAAAAAAACTAGCTGGGCGTGGTGGCGCGTGCCTGTAATCCCAGCTACTCAGGAGGCTGAGGCAGGAGAATTGCCTGAACCCACGAGGCGGAGGTTGCGGTGAGCCGAGATCGTGCCATTGCACTCCAGCCTGGGTAACAAGAGCGAAACTCCGTCTCAAAAAAAAATAAAAATAAAAAAATAAATAAAGACACAGAATGGGGGGAAACATGTGCAAACCATGTATCTAGTAAGGGTCTAGTGTCCACAGTGTATAAAGAACTCTTATAATTCAACAATAACAAGGCAAATAACCCAATTTAAAAACAGGCAAGGTATCTAAGTAAATATTTCTCCGAAGACAATCTACAAGTGGCCAATAAGCACAGAAAAAGATGCTCTCAACTTCACTAATCTTTAGGGAACTAAATCAAGACCACAATACCACCTTGCACTCACAAGGAAGACTATAATCAAAAAGATGGACAAAAGCTACACATAGAGGGTTCTGGAAGGAGAAGAACACTGGGCTGCACTGCTCAAAGACGACAGCCACATCTGGCATCTGTCTTGGTTGGGGTGAGGATAGAGAGCTGGGAGAGGATAGGGTAGAAATGACCCAGTTGAGGGCAGAGGCAGCAGAAAACTCCCACCCCAGTCTGAAGTGCTTTCTAAAAATAGGCTGCAATAAATGGAGCCAAAAGAATTCCCCCAGCCCAGCTGCTGGAGTGCTCTGGACATGGGCTTTGACAGCCTCACCATCCGGATTGTCCAAGAATTCCAGGCACTTCTCCAGGCCCAGGGCCCTGCCGCCCAGCAGGATGGTCTTGGCGACGTCGTCTCAGCTGGATTTAGAAGGGGGTTGAATTTCCCTGTTAGCATTTGGAATACCAGATGATGATGGACTCTCTGGAAACCAAATACATCTTAACTCTGGTTTTATCTTCCTGCAAAGTGTGCCTCTTGCTCCTGCTCCACTAACTGCCTTGCAGACTAATAATTTAGGGAATTGTGAGCAGAAGCAAGAAAAGTTTCAGCCTAGAGAGGCAGAGAAGGCCAATTTTTCTGCGGAAATGACCAGACTGGTCAGAATCCTTGCATGTACCATTTGGGCAAACTGCTGAGCCTTCTGAGTCTCAGTTTCTGCAACTGTAAAGAGTGGCTCAGCAGCCACCTCTACCCCAGTTAATTCACCTTGCTGTTTAATTTAATATAGCAAGCATTAATTAGTACTTACTCGGAGGCCTCAGTGGGGAAACACTGCTGTGACAAGTATTCCCCAGTATGGTGTCATGACAGTGGAGGAAAGAGCCTGTCATTCTGCCCCCGGAGAGGCTCTAATGATGAGGGGACATGTTGGGTTGGACTTTGAGGGATAAGCAGTACCCCATGTTTGGGGGTCACAGGATGCAAAAATGTCATGGAAACGTTTAGTTCAACTGTGTCATCCCAGGTTTTAGTCCCGAGCTGCTTGCCTTGGCCCATTACACATGCTACAACCCGACTTGATCCCTATCCCCTCGGTTTCTGATGGCCTCCTGGCTGTCCATAGGCTCCCAGCTTTCCTTCAGCCAGATGTGTAGCACTCTCCTAAAGCCCAGCCTTTGCAGCCCCTCTCTCCAAGCCGTCAAGATGAAGTCCAGCCTCTCTGCACAGCCAGCCTCATGGCCTGTGTGGCCTGGTTCATCGCTCCAGCCCTTACCTCCCCTGCTGCCGGCTCTATGCCTACCAGACCTCCACAATACTAAGTGTAGTTGCCCACACTCCCCACTGTGCCTGACTCACAGTTAGGACCTTGGTTTTCAGCTTCTGATGTCACTGCTCCCAGAAAGACATCCATGACCAGCCCCCAGTCCAAGTCCAAAGCTCCTCTTCCATGTCATCGGGTTACTCCGCACCTGCTTGCTTATACCAGTGAGCTGTATTCCAACTGCCAGGGTTGGTTTCATGTCCTTCCCTGCAGCAGTCCCCATGGCAACAATGGAGCCTGGTGCACAGAAGGTCTTCAGCCAAATATGCCAAAGGTTGGTAAACTACGGTCTGAGAGTCAAGTCCAGCCTGTTGCCTGTTTTTTTTTTGTTTTTTTGTTTTTTTTGGAGACGGAGTTTCACTCTTGTTACCCAGGCTGGAGTGCAATGGCGCGATCTCGGCTCACCGCAACCTCCGCCTCCCGGGTTCAGGCAATTCTCCTGCCTCAGCCTCCTGAGTAGCTGGGATTACAGGCACGTGCCACCACGCCCAGCTAATTCTTTGTATTTTTAGTAGAGACGGGGTTTCACCATGTTGACCAGGATGGTCTCGATCTCTCGACCTTGTGATCCACCCGCCTCAGCCTCCCAAAGTGCTGGGATTACAGGCTTGAGCCACCGCGCCCGGCTTTTTTTTTTTTTTTTTTTTTTAAGGTTTACTGGAACAGAACAACGCTCATCCACTTGTGTATTGTCAATGGTTTCTTCTGTGCCATGATGATGAAGTTAAGCAGTGAAAACAGAGACGTACAACCCGCAAAACCTACAATATTAATGCGTCCATGCGGCCCTTCTCTGAAATAAACGAAGCCCTCCTAAGAGAGTCCCACATCGGCTCCAGCTACCCTGGCAAACCCCCTGACTGTTCAGCCAGACACCCCTGTGCGAGAGTAGAATTCAAACATCATGGGGGAAGACAGTGACTGAAAGGATAGGGCTGGACCAGATGATTCTGAGATGAGATGGCCACAAGATGGGACAATGCACTGTTGGGAATGAATCCTACAGCGCCCTCTGCCTGTGTGCACGTAGACGTGTGCCCAAGGATATTAATTATTTGAAATAGCAGAACTCCGGGGAGGAAACGTGTAATGCCTCTCAATGCGGACTGGTGAAGTAAATTGTATTATACCCATCAATGGAGTGCCATGTTAAAAAAGATGGCAGCAGCAACCTACATACTTATAGGAAAAGATCTGAGACACACATTGTGATAGAAAGTCCAAAAAAAGGAAAAGCGTATTTATAACAGAATCTATAGAACACTAGCGTGCTTATTATGTAAGATTGTATAATCATAGATTATTTCTTAAAAGAGACCCAAGAAACAGGTACCAGTGCTTGCCTCTGGGAAGGGAAACTCAGAGGTTCCAGAAATTCCTGGAGAAGGCCTCTGCTTGCTAGGCTTCAGATCTAGGTGGGCCAGGGGTGGGGAGGACAATGGAGAACTTTTCACACTATGAACAGTTAGATGAGTTTTCAAAATGTTAGGCTGGGCATGGTGGCTCGTGTCTGTAATCCCAGCACTTTGGGAGGCTGAGGCTGGTGGATCACCTGAGGTCAGGAGTTCAAAACCAGCCTGAACAACATGGTGAAACCCTGTCTCTACAAAAATATAAAAATTAGCTAGGCATAATGGTGGGTGCCTATAATCCCAGCTACTTGAGAGGCTGAGGCAGGAGAATTGCTCTGGGAGGTGGAGGTTGCATTGAGCCAAGATCACCATTGTACTCCAGCCTAGGAGATAGTGAGACTCCATTTAAAAAAAAAAACAACAAAAAACTTTTTTTTAAAGAAGTGTTAATTGCTTTTAAAAAAAGCCAGTTATGGGGCAGGGTGTGGTGGCTCATGCCTGTAATCCCAGTACTTTGGAAGGCTGAGGCAGTGGATCACCTGAGGTGCAACACCAGCTTGGTCAACATGATGAAACCCCATCTCTACTAAAAATACAAAAATTAGCCAGGCATGGTACTGGGTTCCTATAATCCCAACTACTCGGGAGGTTGAGGCAGGAGAATCACTTGAACCCGAGGGGCAGTGAGCTGAGATCATGCCACTGCACTCCAGCCTTGGCAACAGAGTGAGACTCTGTCTCCAAAAAAAAAATAAATTAAAAAAAAATGCCAGTTTTGGATTAGACTGGACCCAACACAATTTTTTTTTTTAAGCCGGTGAAGCCCGGGCAATGTGTCAAAATCCTATCTCTACAAAAAAATGGAAAAATTAGCTAGTCATGGTGGCATGTGCCTGTGGTCCCAGCTACTCAGGAGGCCGAGTTGTCGAGAGGATCACCTGAGCATAGGAAGGTCAAGGCTGTGTTAAGTCATAACTGTGCCACTGCACTCCTGCCTGGGTGACAGAGATCCTGTCACACATACACACAAACACATATACACAAAGCGCCAGTGAAATGAAGAAATCAAGGGACTGAAGGTCCTCTGATGTCTTCTAGGAGGCTCTGAAGCCTACCAGAGCTAGTCCACAAAGACCCCAAATGCTTAATGGCACTTAAGCCACCTCTTGAGCCAGGTTCCTCATCTTTCGAGCAGGTTGTGTCTACCGACAACCAAAACAAATCAGTGAGTTGTGCTGCAGCACATTTTGAGCTTCCACTCAGTGTCTGTTAACTGCTAGCATGTTACCATTCATCTTACGAAATGAGCATTCCCCTATTACAGCCAGAATGCTGGGTCTGCAAAGGAGCTCTGTGGCCGCCACTCAGCCCCAAATCCTCATTTTACAGACAGGGAAACTGAGATTCAGAGAGGTGGAGGGATGTGTCCCAGGTCATGTGGCCAGGAACTAAACACTGACACTGACCCAAGGCTTCATGCCACACTGGCCACCTACTGTACCATACTGTTGAGAACTTGAACACCACAGCACCCAGCCTGGGCAGGTGAGTTTTAAGACCACCATTCTCACCCAAATATGGAATGTTCCTGTGGCTGTTAGATGCAGTAAAAAGCCAGAGACAGCTGCATGAAACATAGCACTGACGCCTCAGCAAGCCAGTCCATCCCCCAGAACAGAAATGTTTCCAGATAAATAAAGCTGTTCTTATCAACTGCCAAATTATCTTTAAAAATTCCAACCATTTTCCAAAGAAACCACTTGTGAATTTGGGATGTGCCATATCTTACGAAACAAAGTAAACAGAATGAACTAGGGATTGCCGGAGGTGGCGCTGGGTTGTCCACCCTGACCTTGGCGTCTGACCCGGGTTTCCTACGTGACACTGAACTGCTCAGGCACCACCTGTATTGTAATCCAGCTCCTACCTGTCTTTCCAGCCGCATTCCCAGCTATGATCCCTACAATGCAGCCACTCCCAGAATGCGCCCTGCACTTCCCGGTCCCAGTGCCTTTGCTTATCCTGTTCCCACTTCCTGAGTTGTCCATTTCAACCTCCAAAGCCCAGCTCCTATGGCGTCACTCCTGAGCTCTGCCCCCCTGTGTCCACTCTCTGTGCCCCAGATGGAGGAGGCAGGCCTGTGGGCAGCAGACATCCCGGCTCCGCCATGTGACCTCACACAGTTACACTAACTTCCCAGACCCTGAGCATTTTCAGCCTCCAAGCGGGGATGGTGCCACCTTTCTTGCAGGCTCAGTGTGAGGCTTGGCAAAGACATCCGTGACTGCCTAGCCAGGGCCAGGCGCACAGCAACCCTTCAGAGCCTGCAAGTTCCTCTCCTTGCTTCACTGTGGCCCTGGCGCCTTGCACGGGGGCTAAGATTTGAGAGGAGCCAAGAAGTGAGTAGGGATTAAGTGTCCTTCCCAGCAGGAGGCTGCGTCCCATAGTGGGGACGCTCATGGCTTATGGAGGCTCCACATACTGGAGCATGATCTTGAATCTCAGGCAAGTGGTTTGGTCTTTCTGAGCCTCCTTTCCCCACTCTCTGCCTCTTCTCACTTCTTCCTGCAGCCTCCTCTCACAGGGCACACAATCTGGGCCAGGCACTTGGCAGAAGTGCCCACATTTCATCCTCAACAACCTTTCATTTTATAGACACATGGAGACTCAGAGAGGTTGAGTAACTTATGTAAGGCCACACAGCTAGTGCCTGTGTGCATGAAGTTTCACCAGTCCCTCTTCCCCTATATCCAAGGTGCTTATTGGATGCAGGTTCTGTGCTAAATGCAGGACACGTTGTCTCATTTAAGCTTCACAATGGCCCTCTATGCTAGGGACTATTCTATCTTCCCAAAGAGTAAAAGCAATCAAGGCTCAAAAAGGCTAAGGAATTTGTTTAAGGGCAAACAGCTAGTGAGGGATGAGAACCCTGGGCTCTCTGAGTCGCAGGTTCATTCTTACAACACTATTCCATTTGAACTTCAAGGCCCAGGAAGAAGACCTATGCGAGGAGAAAGTCTCTGCCTTGGCTGATGTATGAGTAACCAAAGCAATCTTGGCATCTGACCCCCAAGGGCTGCAGAGGCAGACTCCTGGCTCAGCTCCCTTCTTGGCTTGGGCATCACTGCTCTGAGCCTCAGTTTCCTCTTCTGTGAAATGGAACTGAGTAATAATCCATGTCTCTGAGGGTGCTGCAAAGAATTCAGAGAGCCATCCTGTGCTGGGCCTCAGCGGTGCTCTGCCTACACCCAGCCTTCTCCTTAAACCCCATTCCCAGACACCCACTCCCTTTCCTGTCCTCTCCGCATGGGGTCTGCCCCTGGCCCTCTGGAAGGGAGTGCCGCTAGGGAAAAGCAGGAGTCGGGCAGCAGTGACAGCTCCAGGAGGGACTCTGCCAGCCCTGCTGAGCATACCCCACAAGTCCAGGCAGAGTCACAGCAAGGGAGCGGTCCTTGCCTTCCCCCCCCACCCCCCCACCCCCGCCCCGCTCTTCCCTGGCTGCCTGCACTTCACCATTCCTCACTCAAGGAAGCATATCCTCAGGTGGAGCCAACACTCGCAGGACCCCTTGCAGAGCCCCCTGGGAGCCTGGGAGCCAGGGCGGAATTGGGTTCTGCAACTTCCAAGCCCCGCCCTCAGGCCTAGAGTCTGAGAGAGACAGACCTCATACACGAAGAGCTCTAAGACAATACACATATGTTCTGTCACTTCTTCCTCGGGCCCTTCCCGAACGCTCATCCACATTCTCTGTCTCATCGATTCCCTTTAAAGCCCATCTCACAGTCCATCTTTACCTGATTTAGTCACTTGCGTACTCACTGTCAGCTCCACCAGAATGGTAGCTCTGCGACTTCGTTCATTTGCCACTGGATCCCCTATCTCCATATGGTGGTTGGTCTATAGCAGGTGCTCGGTAAATGTCTGCTAGACAGGTGAATTGTGTTGATCAGATTCACTCTCTCAGGGACCACCCACAGGGCTAAGGCAGGTCTCCTTCCCCCTCCCCCTGCTGTTCCTTGTCTCAGTCTCAGCAATGCCCACCCCTCTTCATACCATAGAGAGATTCTGGAAGGGCTGGAAAATGAGTTTTCAAAATCACTGATTCTCATCTCTAGTGTGCTAGGGGAGCCCAGTATTTAAAGGAACCCATCAGCTAAAGATGTTATTTTAAAAGGAGACATCAGGCTGGGCGCGGCAGCTCATGCCTATAATCCCAGCACTTTGGGAGGCTGAGGCAGGTAGATTGCTTGAGCCCAGGAGTTAAGAGACCAGCCTGGGTACATGGTGAGACCTCGTCTCAACTAAAAATATACAAAATTAGCCGGGCATGGTGGCGCATGCCTGTGATCCCAGCTACTAGGGAGGTTGAGGTGGGAGGATCACCTGAGCCCAGCAGTTCAAGGCTGCATTAAGCCACGATTGCACCACTGCACTCCAGCCTGGGCAACAGTGTGAGATCCCGTCTCAAGGTTGGGGTTAGAGCCATTGCTTTGGCAAAATGAATGGCCAGTCTTGATATTCTTGGTTTCTTTCCTGGTAGCTTTGCCAAAACTGGGGCTCATCTGCATATGAAAATGGGTGGAGAAACTGAGGGAATCTAGAAAAATACAGATAGAAAGCTGCAAGGGCTTGCTCTCCTTCAGAACATCCCACCTGGACGTCACTAGCTAAGACGCTGTGGCAGGGCTGGGGCTGCATTCCTGGTAGCTGTTGGGGAAGCAGCCTGCTGCCTTTTATGCAGTGAGTTCATACCAAAGGCTCCCTTTCACGTAGTGAGTTCACACCAAAGAATAGCTACCAAGGGAGTGCAGGGCCTCTGCTATAATGAATAGATACGTTCATTTATAAGTGCTGGGGTCACCTGTTCTGTAAATGGATGCCATTAAGTGCTCCTAAATCAACAGCGTCTCCTGAGTTAAACATCCCCCGTTGCAGTCGTCTTTATGTTATTGATTTAAACAACCCCTTCTTTTGTCCCAGTGGAAGGAAGACCTGACCTAACTCCACTGATTCAGAATTAATGGAGGCAGGACGTGTGTGATGTGTGATTCACAGTCTGAAGAAATCTGTCATTGAGAATGTGTGCATTCTTGAATGTGCTTGACAGCTTCCCTGCATACCTCCCCACCCGGCAGGTGTTAGGCACTAAGCATCTCACAGGCGGCAGATGTGGGCCCTGACCTCAGGAAACTCAGCTGGGTAAGGGAAGTGGCGGTAACTCACAATTGGCATCAGCCTGCACCAGTTCCTGACAGCAATTCTACAAGGTGGGGATTGTTTTGTGGTTTATCACAGAGGCCTTGAAGCCTAGAGAAGGTAAATAATTTGCCCTAAGACACACAGCCCATATGTGATGAAGCCAGGATTAGAGCCCAAGTAGCTGACACTCAGCCTGTGTTCCTCATACTCCAACAGTGGTCCTCAAAGTGGGGGGGGGGGTCCCAGGAACAGCAGCCTCAGCTGGGAATCATTTGAAATGCAAATTCTCACCCTCCAATGATTGAAATACCTGCTGTAGTTTCAGAAGCTTTGCACTGCAGCAAGCCACTAAAGCCACTAAATGCAATAATAGGAGCAACCTGGTAGAGAGGCAGGAATGACTGCTAGCTAGTGGAGTCGTCATTCAGGGAAGGCTTCCTGGAGGAGGTGATGCCTGTCTTGGGATTTGTGGCATGAATGGGAAATCACTGGGTGGCCCAGCAGGAGAAGGGCATTTCCGGTACAGGAAATGGCAAGGGCAAAGGCTTGGTGAACTTGGGAAAATATTCCTGTAGTTCTGCATCTACATGGGGCATGAAGTGTGGGGACAGGTGCGCTATAAGGCATGAGGCGAGCGACCCAGTAGGAGCTTCATCCTGTGAAGGTGTAAGGAGGAGTGTGAGTAACCTGGGTTTAGTTTTCCCAACAACCACATAGCACCTGTATACCAATTACTTAACACTCTTCATTCTAGCAAAGAAACTGTGTATCTGTTCCGTAAGAGAAAAGCCAGCCTCACTGAGCATAAATTGAATCTTCCCATGAAAATTAATCGACAAAAACAAAACGCTCTTATAAACTCCTGCTCTGATGCTGTTATCAGCCCCATCCCTGAGGCCTGCTGGGTCTTGTTTAGAACAGAGATTAGCAAGTACAGAGAATCCACATGACAGGAAGCCACCAATAAAAACAGAAGTATGCTTTTTATATTCGAATAGGGACTAAGTCACAGCACTACACTATGTAAGCTGAAGAGTGCTGGATTTGAGTTACAAACGGGATGGACATGTGCACACACACTCCAAGATGTCCCTGGACAGTGGTTGTCTCTGGAGACGGGGAACGGAACGTGGAAGGGCATGACTCATGGCTCACTGTGTACCCTTCTGTATGTTTAACTGTTGAACAATGGGACCGTATTACTCCCTATATAATCAATATATTGCATTCAGCCTTTGTGGGTGATAATGGGACGTTAAAGAGCCCTCCTGTTCTGTCAGCACACCTGCCCTCCTATCTGATGTCATCAGAAGGGTGGAAAGAGCACTGGAAGGAGAAGAACTCTCTCCCAGGTTCCAGGGGGTGTGCTCCGTGTCACCAAGAGCTGAGCCTGTGCCTCACCTGGAATCGTCTCATGGCCTGGATCTCACACTTCCTGAAACCCTGCTTGGTGGGTAGCAAGGATCTAAGAATCCATTCCGTGCAACAAGAAACAGCATACTCAAGTGAGAAATTATTTCCCAGCTACCTGCGGCGGGGGAGGGCTGCCTGCTGCCAGGGGCATGCAGGGGGGGCCTCCACATCCTGTTCCATTCTTCCTGGGTATAGACTTGGCTGCTGCCCCACTGTGTGCCTACTGAGCTGTGCAGAGAGAAGGAAAGGCGCTTGGGCCCAGGAGCACCTTCTGCACAGGGCAGGGGTAAGGGGCTGCACCTGTGTTTTCTCCTGTAACGCCCCCACCACACCTTCAAGTGGGCCCCCTCAGTCCATAGGAAACGGAGGCACAGAGTGGTTAAACGACTGGCCTCCAGGCCACTCAGTTGGTGGTGGCAGAGCTGGGAATCCAACCTGTGTGCTCATGCACTGGTGACAAAGACTAGGAGCCCCTGAGCCAAGGTTCGTGCGAGAACCTGACCCCACGAACCAAAAGTGTTCACCCTTGAGAGCCAGACAGACCAGTCCAGGCTCCTGGAGTTGACCACAATGAGCATCCCTCATGCAGCACAATCCACAGACAATCGTTTCTCTAGCAATTTCCATAAATGACTGTAACTTATGTGTTAATAGCCAAGATATCAAGGTTTGGAACCCCCTGGAGTGTTAGGAACACAACTTGTAATTACAAACACACAATTTGTTCAACATGCCAGCTACATCTTTAGTAATGACTAGCCTGGTTAAGGGTAATTCCCATTCAATGCCCTGCGGTGCACAGGAAGGAAGGTCAGGAGGGAGGGGCTGGGAGGGAACCCTGGCTGTGCGCCTCCCTTCCTCAAGGCACTTCCCTCTTCCTAAGAGCCCTACTGTTCTCTCCTTTACCAGGCCTCATCGGGTCCTCAGGCATTTGGACCTGGTGAGCCTCTCAGTCCAGCCCTGCCTGCAGGAACCCAAGTAGGGCCGCAGGGACGCTCCTTCCTGGGAGGGGCACTGTGAGCAGTGTGACAGCCAAAGCTGTCCTAGCCAATCCTGCCTCCTGCTCTCAGGAGGGACCCCGTTCCAGGCCTGCTTCCCATCCGAGACAACAAGGGTTTGCCTTCTAGTAAACCCCCTCTTGCTTTAGCAGCCGGCTTGCAACTGAGGGGCCCTAGTCTCTGCCTTTGGCTTCTGTTAGTGACCACCTGTACCCCATGGACAGAGACGGTCAGCTGAACTAGCAGTAGAAGCCGCTGCCATTTCCGGAGCGCCAATTCTGTGCCGGGTGCTCCCCTGCGCTTACATAGAGTATGTGCAAGCCTCTCAACCACGGAGAGGGCACTGTTCACATCTCACCGAAGACAAGAGGTCCAGAAAGACCAAACCACTCACCCAAGATCCCAAATAGCACACCAGGTTATGAGGGAGCTGAGATTTTACAGCAACAGAGTCCCCAGCACGGGATGCAGCCTCTGGCTGAAAAGGGCATTTACTCAACACACCTTGGCTCCTCTTGTGCTTTGGCCCCCGTGCAAGATGCCAGGGCCACAGAGGAGCAAGGAAAGGAACTTCCAGGCTGTGAGGGGCTGCCGTGTGCCCAGCCTTGGCCAGAAAGTCAAGGGTGTCATTACCAACCCTCACACGGAGCCGGGAAGGAAGCTGAAGATGGGGAGGCCCTGGGAAGCGGAGTAGCTGTGTGAGGTCACACGGCAGGACCAGGATGTCTGCTGGGCCTGCTGTCCACAAGCCTGCCTCTTCCATCCCGGCCAGAGAACTGGGGGCAGTCCGGGCTCTAACTGGGGCACAGAGAGTAGACATAGCGGGCAGAGCTCAGGGGCACCACCTGCAAGGGCCTGGAACCCTGTTCTAGGAGCTGTGCCCCAGGGAGGGCTGAGCCCACGTGGCTAAGTTCTGCAGGTCACACTCGTCCCTCCCTGTGGAATTTATGGCTTCCTTGTACCATCCACCAAGGACTGTCCCTGCAGTGTGTCCAACTATGACTAAGAATCCTAAGAGCTAAAATGTCTGGGTGTTTACCATGCATTATCTCAAGTCATCCTCACCACAGCCCTGCGAGGTAGATGCTAAGATCCTCATTTAACAGATGAGGCAGTGGAGGTGCAGAGAGGTTAATTCTCTTGCCCAAGGCCCCACAGCTGGTCAGAGGCAAAGCAGAACAGGGAACCCGGGCGGTCTGGCTCCAGAGGGAAAGCTGGGTCCATGAATACCAGGGAGCTCCCTGGGCTGTGGTTCTTTCTGGCCTCATGGACAAAGCTGCTTTGGGAGAATGATGAGAACACGTCTGGAAAAACAGAGACAAGAGATGGGGACAGAGAGACCAAGTCCTGGTGGGTGGTCAAATTCCTGGCGCCCCATTATACTCCTCCCGTCTGCACTTTGCTGAGAGGAGCCAATCAATCCTCCCTTCCTCTAAGCGGTGTTCATTCGGGTAAGTTTCTGTCAACTGCAACCCAAGTGACCTGAGAGATCAATGCAGGATGGAAGCTTGCCTCATCTGATGGATCAACAAGGCCGCACAGCAGCCACTCCAAGGGCAGCGGAGGGGTGAGGCTTGGTGAGGTCGTGCTTAGAGGGAGCAGGAACCAGCCAGACCTCAGTTTGAATCCCGATTCTGCCACTTCCTGGCTGTGTTGCTTTGGCCAAATCACAGAAACTCTGAACTTCAAATTCCTTCCCTGTAGAAGAGGGCAATAATATCTACCTCACAGCACTGAGTCACTGATAAAGTTAGCTACACAAGGTGTCAGATGGCGTGTATGGTACTGCCACATCTGTGTTTAAAAACGGGGGGAATAACGTAGATTTCTATGCATTTGCTTATGTGTATGTGAAACTGTCTGGAATCGGACACAAAAAACTAACAACACGAGGGGTCTCCAGGGAGGAGAACTGGCGGCTGGGGGACTAGTGCTGTTTTTGTCACAATTCCCCCATGCCTTTTCACTCCCCAAGCAGAAACAACAGAGGGACCTTTTCACCATATACCCTTAGGCACCTTTTGAATTGTAAACCATGTAAATAAACATGTTGGAAATACACACAAAGCTAGAATTAAAAATTACCATTCAATTACTCTTTATCATAAAGAATTGTGAACTATGACTACTGAATTAGCTGTGAAATCGCTCTCATATATACATGCTAACATGAGCCTGACAAAGACACAGAAAAGCCAGCTGCAGCGGACCTGCCTCCCACTGCCTGTCCCCTCTGCAGCAGCTTGGCCAGCCTCGAGCCTGCCATAGGGTTAGGAGCCGGGTGGGACCAGCCTGTATCCTCTTCCCCATCTGTACCTTGAGCACTTGCCTCCTGGCAGCCCACGGAGGGACCACTGCTGCCTGTTCCACAGATGGGGCCACTGAGGCCCCAGGTCACAGGCTGCAACTAGAGGTCCCCAGCTCTGGGCCCTAGATGGGTTCCGTGTGCCTGAGATGGATTTGGGGCTTCTCGTGAAAGCTGGATGTGCTGCCACATGGGGCCCACATGGGTTCCTGCCTGGCCACCTGGGACTGGTACTGAGTCACCTTGGTGCCCTGTTCGCGGGTTAAGCACTGTTCTGCCACAATCCCCCCCATTCTCTCTTGCCCCCCCGTATTGGAACCCAAGTTGTCCTTTAGCATTTTACCGCTTATTTGTTAACACGCTTAAAAAAATACAGGCCAGTGGTTCTCAGCCGGGCGCGGTGGCTCATGCCTGTAATCCCAGCACTTTGGTAGTCCAAGGTGGGCAGATCACGAGGTCAACAGATCGAAATCATCCTGGCCAACATGGTGAAACCCCCATCTCTAATTAAAAAAATACAAAAATTAGCCAGGCATGGTGTTGTGCACCAGTAGTCCCAGCTACTTGGGAGGCTGAGGCAGGAGAATTGCTTGAACTGGGAGGTGGAGGTTGCAGTGAGCAGAGATCCCACCACTGCACTCCAGCCTGGCGACAGGTGTCTCAAAAAAAAAAAAAAAAAAAAAGCCAATGGTTCTCAAGCTTTTTGGTGTTAGGCTCCCTGCACACTCTCTACTGAGAATCCCCAAATTGTTTATGGATGTGATATCTATCACCATTTACCATATTAAAAAATTAAAATGAAGATATCACCAACCTTGAGACATCTTTATAGCAAAAGCCTCAGTCTATCCGCCAACATGTCAGACAGACTCTAGAAAATTCCACAGCACACTTGTACAAGAATGATGGTGAGAAGGCAAACAGCGGCTTGTCGTTGTTGTTATTTAAATGGTTTGAACTCCCTGGACCACACTTTGAGAAACATCGCCATTAAGGAAAAAGATATTCTTAGCCACAACCAATGCCAACAATCATAGCATTTGCCTGGCCCCTATGGGCGTTGAAGTCTAAGCCCTGTTCTAGAAAGAGAGAGAGGACCATGCTCGGGGTCCTATAGGCAGAACTGGCTGGGGGTCCCCTTTCTAGTCCTGGTGGCTGAGGCTGCATGTCCCTGCTCAGCACCACAGCCTGCAGCCCCTAGTACTGACAGGAAGGAGCTGCCTGCCTGTGGCAGGGCTGTCGTTGGTCACTTCAAGGGACCTGAACAAAACAGCGTCAGCCCCTGTCTGCTGTGTGCTTGCCATGTGCTAGGCACTGGAGGAAACTGAGGCTTTTTGAGAAATCACTAGTCCAAACGTTCCCAGCTTGCAAGAGATGGTGGCAAGGTGCTGGCCCAGGCACCCTTGTCCTGAGGCTGCAGATGGAGGTGCTGGCCGTGGTAACCAACCTTCAGCAAGGTGCAGCTGTCTGCCCTCTCGGAGTGCTTGTGTGTGGGATGGAAGGCGAGGAGAGCTAAGGCTCGCTGGGGGTTCCTGGGGGGCTTCCTCACTGTAACTCACTTGCACCCGCCCCTCCTATGAGACAGGGACTTTATGGCCAGCATTCCGCCAGCCCCAGCTCATAACCCAGATCTGAACCCGGGTGCTCCCCCACCTAAGCCCCATCCTCTGCAAAGGGGGGTTTCACCCAACCTTCCCCAGGTTGGGCATGGTGGCAAATTTAGATCAGATTAAAAAGACAGCTCAGGGCCCAGCTGGTGGAGTGCCTCAAAGGGAATGAAAGGTGGCATGGTGGCAACTGCAATCTGGGTGCCAATTGGCGGTGGGTGAGGAGCAGGGGGAAGCATGGCTCCCTCCTGACCTGACCAAAGTGGTCCCCACCCCACCTCTCACTGGATTGGTCCCGGTAGGTCCAGCCCACCCACCACCTGTCACCCTGCTAGGGAACTGCAGCCTGGCCTTCCCAGCCCTGAGACAGAGTGGCCAGGATGAAGTGACGTCCCAGCCTTGGGCAGGGTGCCCAGAGGAGGTGCCAAGCCAACCCCTGGAGCCCACTCAGCCACGATTCTACCTTCATGGCTCAGCTCCTTCAGGGACACCTGGGCTGACTTCACAGGCCCCACTGGGCAATTCCTCCCAGCACCTGGGTGACACTGTTCAGAGGAGCATTTCCCTTTCCCACTCCCTCTCTGGAGAGCTCCGTGACAATAAGAATAAGGGTGTCCGACATACCCCAGTCATGACCAGCCACAGCATGGTGCCTGGTACAACTAGCTGCTGGAGAAATATTAGTGGATGAAATGAATTATGCCCAGCTTATGTGTGTCCCTGTCCCCAAATCCACATGCCTTTACAAATAAAGCACCCGCCTTCCAGGGGTCAGGCCAGAGTAAAGGCCTTTCATACTGGGTTCTGGGGGAAAGTAAGATGGTAAAACAGATGGTCTGCACAGAGCTGCCCTGACTCAAGGTACAGAGAGCCAGAAAAAGCTGAAACTGAGATGTGGACCCAGGCCTTCTCTAATCCTGCAGCCCCCAAGGCCAAGCAAATGGTCCAGTTCTCTCTGAAATTCACTAGGCTGGGTCTAACTCAAGCCATTCCCATGGATCGGGGAAGGTGTTTGGAGTGTCCTTTCCCCTGGGGTTACCAGCAGAGTCCCTGGAGGGATATTCTAGACAACTGGGCACAGGAGGACCACGGGAAGATGGGGAGGAGACGCCATGCCCAGGCACCTCTCCTTTGCTAGTGAGCATACTCTAGTTTCACCATCCACGTGTAGGGCCCTCATGTAAATTTGTAAAGGGCGCCCTCTTCTGGTGGATACAGCCCCACAGGCCCGTGGCTTAGCAAGAGTGCCATTGTTCCTCTGCCAACTGCAGTGCACAACCTAACATCTGTACACTTGGGAGTGCCTGGAGTTCTGCCCCGCGGGCTGACAGTAACTCTGGGTACCCGCCACCCTCCTGAGGCCAACAGTGAATGCTGCTCCTCCTTTCAGGGGCCTGGGAGGCCTAAGGGCCATGCATGCAAGACCTGTAGCCACACAGAACCACCTGCTGCCTTCCTGGGGAAAGATAGAGCTCCACCCCTCAGTCCCCTAGGAGATTTACAGAGACAAAGGTAAGTCGCTTACAGGTCCAGAAGTCACAAGACCAAGAGAGAACATGTTAGCCAGACTTAGCACTGCCTCTAGCTGCCTCCCAGTGCACCATTAACAATTTTAAAGCGATTACATTTTTAAGTAGTTAAAGTTTTAAGGCAATCAACACCCCATCCCTACATCACAGGCTTTAGCCCAGGTGGGCTGGGTGAGGTATGGCTTGCTTGGGTCTTCAAAGGGGCATACCCTCGGCCCTCTCCCTGAGGCTACCACACACCCTAGGCTACCACACACCCTAGGCTCCCACACTGAGTCAGGAGCCCAGAGGCCAGGGCTGGCTCAAGGTCACCCAATGGCTAGCTGGCAGCCTGTCTGGCCCCGAGCCAGGTCCCCAGGCCCCGCCCTTTCGCTAGAGCCAGATCTGCTGGAGTGTGGGGGTGGGAGAGCTGGTTTCCAACTTGGGCCTTCACTGGGCACAGAGGGACCGTTCTTTACTGCTTAACAATCCCCCCCATTTGCCCTGTGCCAGGCTGCAGCCTTCCTTAAGTCCTGCTGACGAGGAAAATCTGGTGCCAGCGCCCACAAATATGTGTGACTTCTGGAGGGAGGCAGCGCCTGGGTTCCCCAGCCCAGAGTGGGCAGATTTAAAGGACAGGATCGAGGCGTGGTCACTGGATAGGGGAGGACCAAAATGCCCAAATATCTCTGCGGTAGAGGGTGATAAACATATATATGTTTCTGACCAGATACCTGAAAAATGCTTTCCATGTTTGTTCTAGGGAGGGGGAGGGGCACATAGGCAATCTTCACTGCATATTCTTTTATAATGTTTAATATTTTCACCATGGGCACGTATTTCCTAAGCAAACATTAAATTCATAGATGTATACCCATGCATAAATGGCCCAGGCAGAAAAGAAAGAGACAGGAGCTCAGAATTTCCGAAGATGAAGGGACCTCCAGATACTGATTTTCTCTGTAAAAACAAAAGCTAGGGTTGACTGAATGCCCATGGGCTGCCTGCTGGCCCTTCTTTACCATCTCATTTTAGCCTGAGCAACCTGATGAGGGAGATGCTATTACTGACACCTTCCATGGTACAAATGAGGAAATGAAGCAAGGTCGCCACGGGCTAGACCCCTGAGCCCAAGTCACACCCACCAGCCGAGGCTACAGGGAGGGCAGCCACACAGGCTGGGCTGGGACCTGAGGCTCTGGCTCCTGCTCTTTGGCCTGACTTTTCCCCCAGAGGCCTACAGTTCCCCGGAGCCCCAGGCAGCGCTAGCCCTGTGCCAGAGGGAATGTGCCTCGTCAGACAACTGGGAGTGCCCCAGGGGCCGGGAGCAGAGCCTGCAGCTTTCCAGGGTCACGCAGGCAGACCACTGAGACGTGGGTGGCCATCCTCAGCCCCTCTGTGAGCCTCAGTTTCCTCATCTATGAAATGAGTGAATCTTTCCCACCTTGGAAGGCAGGAGAATGGCCCAAGATAAGGTATCTGACACACAGAGGTGCTCAGCACACACTCCTTCCCTTCCCCTCTCCCTCCCTGGTGAACCCGAGAGTGGGAGCTCCATCCTCAGCTGGCTGCATCCTGCCAGGCCAGGCATGGGGTACTGCCCGGGGAAAGGCCCCAGGGTCTGGGGGGCAGGCTAACGGCTGGCAGTTTCCCTCCCACCCAGGGGCACACCCTAGGCACTGAAGAGGACGAGGAGCTGAGTGGGCAGGGTGCCTGTGTGCATGTGTGAGCTCACGTGTGCACCCACAGGGGACCGAGACCCAGCAGGGGCTTCCTGTGGCATCTCCTAGCTCTCAGCTGCCCTAACAGACCAAGAGAGAAGGAGCTTGGAAGGGGACATTTTATTTTCCAGTTACAGATAAGAAGAGCAGGGCCGGCCCATCCTGCCCTTCCCTTACCTTGGTCCAGTGCTGTGGGTGGGGGCCTCTTGCCACAAACAGCCGCAGCCTGGCCGGCCTCTCGGGCCTCCTGTGCTGCCCACGCAGATCAGCTCCCTCAGCCTTCCCCCAGCCAGTGCAGCGGCCAGTGCGGGTCACAAACCCTGAGCCCCTGCTTAATCCGCCAGCTCCCGAGTCAGCACCAATCAAACACGTGACCGCAGCCTCACAGACCTGTTTGGCAGGAGCAGCAGCTGGTCCCGATGGGGGTGGGGAGGGCTGTCTGCCTCGCCTGCCCTCGGGCGGTCCCTGACCACCCTCCCAGCCCACAGCCTGCAGCTGGGCCCCTGCCTGCCTTGCAGGGAGAGGTACGGTACGTGCTGGGGGCAGTGCAGGTAGGGAAAAGAACACGCTTCTCGCCAAATGGTGCCGGGCCACCTGGCAATGGGTGTGTACGTGCACATGAAGCTGTGCATGTGCACACAGGTGCATGTGGCCGTGAGAGATCTGAGATGAAAATCTATTCTGGGTGGATTAAAGACCAAATGTGAAAGGTGAATCAGGAGAATCTTCATGACTACAGGGCAGGAATGAGTTTCTCAAAACACGCAAAATGTTACTAATAAAGTGAGAAAGTTGACTACTTGAATTAAGAACTCTGAAATTGAGAAGTTTATCTCAAGACCCCGAAGAGTGAAAAAGGCGGGCTGGAGGGAGGGAAAAGAGATCTACAACGTGTGTAACTGACGAAGGATTAGAATCTGGAGCACCCAAAGAACGTTCCAAATCATAAAGAAGTAAAAAGACAGCTCAAGATGGGTGAAAGGCGTGAACAGGCATTCCACACCAATGATGAGATCCAAATGGCCAGTGGACAAACAAAAGATCCCCAACCTCACTGGGGAAATACCAGTGCAAACCACAGCACGAAACTATTACCCACCCAGCAGGTGAGTGAAAATGACGAAGACTGACAATGCCCGGTGTGGGGTCGGGGTGAGGCTGTGTGCTTGCTTTACAGCCAGTATGTGCCCCAGAGAAAGCTCATGCTATGTGTTCTGGGACAGGTTCAAGAGCAACAGCCCCAAACTGAAAACAACTTGTGGTCCATCATGGTAGACTGCATAGATAAGCTGTGGCCTATCGATACAATTAAATGCTATTTATTTAAAAGGACAGCCAGGTGCAGTGGCTCATGCCTGTAATCCCAGCACTTTGGGAGGCCAAGGCAGGCGGATCACTTGAGGTCAGGAGTTTGAGACTAGCCTGGCCAACATGGTGAAACCCCATCTCTACCAAAAATACAAAAAATTAGCCAAGTGTGGTGGTGGTCACCTGTAATCCCAGCTACCGGGGGGAGGCTGAGGCAGGAGAATTGCCTGGACCCGGGAAGTGGAGGTTGCTCTGAGCTGAGATTGCGCCACTGCACTCAAGCCAGGGCAACAGAATGAGACGCTAGCTCAAAAAAATAAATAAATAAATAAAAATAAAAATAAAGAATAAAAGAATGAACAGCACCTCATAGCATACATGAATCTCACAGATGCTACTTTTAGCAAAAGGAGCCACACCTGAACAAATATCCATAGCCTATTTATATTCAGCTCAAAAATAATAAAAACAAAATTATATTGTAAAAAGTTGTTCCATAGGTGGTAGGACAGGAAGGGCAAGTGGGATGTTATTAGCACAAAGTCTCTGAGGAGTAGGCTAGGGAGGGGCACATGGGGGCTCTGGGCACGGCTCACTCTCCTGACCCAGGCAGTGGTCATACGAATGTTCTTATGTTTCTTTAAGCTGTTTGTGCATGTTTGTCCTTGCACCTTTCTCTGTGGCAGGTGATCACATTTAAAACAGAAAGGTACATGTGCTAGGGGGTCAGGAAAGGCATGGACCCCAAGCTGTACCTGCAGAGCCACCAGGCAGTGGCATCTGAGCTGGAAGGGCTCATCTTGCTCTCTTATTTCACAGACAGGAACTGAGGATCAGAGACAGGAAGGAACTTGCCCTATGTTGCAAAGCAAGTTAGAAGCCAGCAGGGCCAAGACGAGAATCTAGTTTTGGCAAAGCCCAAACCAAGGCTCTCCTCTCTGGTCTCTTTGGAAGAGTTTTTCCATTGCAAATCACATTTAACACCAGCTGGAGCAGATGGGTTGATTTTAGCAGTTAGCATTCCAAAATTATTTTGTTTGCTTATTTATTGTAGGTCTCTTGCCACTAGAATAAAAGCTCCTGGAGAGCATGGCTTTTGGTCTCTTTTACTCTGGTAGTAACCCCAGCACCAAACCCAAAACCTGGCAGCACATAGTAGGTGCTCCATAAATATTTGCTGAATGAGTAAATGAATGGAGCTGATGCTTCTATTTGCACTTTGAGATCCCAGAAATCCCTGGTGGCTTCTGTGATATCCCTAAAGAAGAAAACAAAATACAACTGTATGATATTGACATACTTTTACAGAATTATCTTCATAACTGCCTTAGGAGGTCGGTATCATCATCACCCCATTTTAATGAGGGGAAAACTGAGGCTCAGGGAGGCCTAGTGACTTGTCCAAGGTCATGCACAAAACTAGGAAGTTGACAGCTGGGATTTGAACCCAGCCCAGCTGCCGCCAAGCAACCCTAGGGTCACTGAACTCGAAGCACAGAAAGGCTGAACCCCGTCCATGACTCTGAAGCCCCCAAAAGGCAGGCTGGCCCTGGGCCACTCCACACACCTGAGCTTACCAGGATCTGTCAGCTTCAGCCCCTCTTGTCCTCACCTACCCTCAACCCTCCTGAGTGCTGCTTATGACTTCTAAAGTGTTTTCTGGGTCTCTTCCAAACTCTCAGCCCCCAGTAAGGAAGCCTGGGTAGGAATTAGGTCCCCCATGACAAAGACGGGGAAGCTTTGGCTCAGGTAGGGGAAGGGACATGTCAAAAGTAAAGAAGTGTCCCGCTCTCTGTCCTAAAGGCCTCCTAAATTAGAGTGACAGACCCCAGCTGCTGGTCAAGGATTATCATAAGACACTCAATGTTCTTCCTGCTTCCCTTTATACCAAACCTTCAGGCCACTTGGCTAACCCAGTCCTGGTTCAGTATCTGGCTGAGCTGAATAATGAAATGTTCCCATAATACCCTTTGGCACTTGGCTTTATTAAAACACGTTGGCACATTTAGCATTGTTACAAACCTGTATTACTATCCTGACAGCTTTCCACCAAGTCCTTGGATTATTTAAAAAATAAAAAATAAATCACTGGCTCTGGGAGTCTTAGAGCTAAAATGGTCCTGCGGGGCACCTCAGCTAATTGAAATTCAAGAATCCTCCACCTGGCCTCACTGCGCACACCTTCGGTTAGAGGAACCCACTGCCTTCTAAGGCAGCCTGTTGCTCGTTTGGATTCAGCTCAGTCTCAGCCAGGCGCAACGAGAACTTTTATCAGCCCCTGGCACTAGGGATGAAGTAGTGCCTCAGGCCCCACTCTGGCCTCAGGGAGCTCACAGTCTGGATGAAGAAATTTCGTAAGCACAACAGGATAAGGCATGACGCAGGCTGGGGTTACCTTCTAAAGAGACAGCAGATAAAGCCCAAGCTGTGTACAGAGGTCAGCAGCTCCCACAGCTGGCTTTCTGTGCTGTCACACACAGCACGAGGGGATTTATTTGGGTCAGCTTGGACTCTGCACTTGAGTCTGAAGCCCTTCCCAGGGCAATGCCACCTTGAGGGTGTCTGGGTACACTGCTGGGGCTCTGGGGCAACAAAGCAAAGCTGAAAGGACAAATAGGCTGCAGTATCCTACATCATTCTGGCTGGCCTGTGGGACTGACACTGTTTTAATATTATGCTTTGAGAACTGTTGTACAAGGGCATGATGGGTTTGTGGTTTTGCAGATGTAATGGGAAATACACGTGAAAGCCCTAGTGATCAGGTCTGGCACGGAGTAGATGCTTAGAAAAAAATGCTTGCTGGGTTTGCATTGCAATCCTGTTGGATTAGAAAGCCACATACACAGTTCTCTGAGTCACTGATAACTTAGGGGCCTGCTTCCTGCTTTGCCAAGCTGAAGCTTCCTACGGTGGCCCCACTGAATAGCCCTGAGGCAGGGGGTGAGGGGGAGTCTGGAAGACTGCTGTATGACCAGGGGTCTAAAGTCAGTCCCTGTGTGCACCCCACTTCATACCGCCCTCTGTTCAGTGATAATGGTATCCCCGTGGGGGAGATTCAGGGATGCAGGGCAGGCTTTGCCAAAGAGGTATCATGGATGAGGGCGATGAAGGATGAATGGAGTTTGCCAGATGGCAGGGGTGGGGTGTTCATTCCTGCAGGAGCCAAGGCGGGGTGAGATGGGGCCCAGTGGAAAGGCAGAGGGGCTTCAGAGAATGCCACTCGCACAAGCAGGTTTGCATCTCACTGCATGGTAGCAATGAATGCTGGTCTTACCTGCAGCAGTGCCTGGGACCCCAGTCCACATGGACCTCACCAACAGAATGGGCCTTTGCCAGCCTCTTGCATGCGAGAAACACCTCCTGATAGGAATGAGCAGCCCCTGACATCCCCTAATTCTGAGGGGCAGTGGAGTGATGGGGCCTCTGGTCAGCTCTCCTACCACAGGCCAGATTCAGACTCCCTGCCCAGCACAAAGGCAGCTCCAGCTTGCACAGCCCAGTGACGGGCAGCTTCCTACAAGAACAATGGCTGTGTTCTTGGCTGGGGACACTCAGGTGCTTAGGTGCACCCCCTATACCAATGCCTGAAACTGTGTGCAGGAAAGCTGGGGACACAAATGGTTCCAGTTCTTCTGGTGTGACCTCGGCACTCCCCTCTGGACAATGGGGAAGGCAGTGTAAATAAAACCAAGGGTGGTGGTGTGGGGACAGCAGGCATGGGACGGGCAGGGCAGGGCAGGTTGGTCAGACTAGTGGCTGGAAGGGCGGGCAGCCACGGGCCCTTTAAGCAGCCTTGGGAGAGAGTGGCAACTCCAGTCATGAGACTCAAGATTACCTAATGTTTGCAAATCATGCAGGAGACAGTCCAGTCCCCTACAGAGGTGAGCACAGCCCCCCTCCCTTGTCCCTCCACTGCAGATACCTCTGAGGGGACGCTGAGTCCTCCGAGCATTCCCCAGGCAGCAGCTCTCTCAGGATGACTGGGTTGCTGGAGAGCTGGGGACAGGACCCCTCTACTCTGAATACGCTGTGTGACCTTGGACATGTCCCTGCCTCTCTCTGGTCTCAGTTCTCCGTCTTTAACACAGTGGGGTGGCTATGGGCTGCTTCCTCTGACACTGATGCTGAGTGGCTGGGTTGTGGGTACTGTGGCCACCTTAAGTCACCTCTGTTTATCTTTTCCTGTGGGAGGTGAGGGGTGGAAGGAGGTGGCACGGCTAAGGCAGTTTCTCTTCTTTCCTCTTAAACCTGGCTTCTGGGCTCTCACTACACATGAGTTCAGCAGCCTGGCCACCTTGCCAACTGGAGTGAGGAGCTGGGCATCATGCTGGGGGCAGGGGAGGGTGACCAGAAAGCCATTCCGGTGTCACCTCAATTCAGAGTTGCTCAAAGGGGCTGTGCAGGCCAGTGTGTCCACTGTCTGGTGGAGCCTGACCACAAAATGGAACAGTAGCCCATCAAAGTGCACAACCAGACCCCTGCTTCCAGTGCAGGGCCGGTCCCTCACCACCACAGATCGTTGAGCATGCTCAGAGCAACATGCACAAAGCTGACCAGGCAGAGCCGACTGCTTGTCCTTGTCGGCCTCATCTCCTGGACAGGGCCAGGGGGAGGGGACACCCACTGTCACCTTTCTGCTCCCTTTGCTCCACGAACAGATCAGCTGTGACAGTTGAGAGCTTGGCAATTTAAAGAGACAACTGCCTGGCAGAAACATGGGAGGGGAAGTTCCCCAGGACTGTTCAGGGTGGGGGGAAGCCTGACTCACCTCTGCCAACCCACCCTGCCAGCTTAGAGCCCAAGGGCAGGTGGTTTTGTAGCAGAAGGTTGCGGGGAGTGGGGTACACTCCTGGTCCAGGAGAGGCCCATCCTCAGGCTGGCAGGTGGGACAGGTTTGCAGCAGCAGCCCCCAGCACACCTCATGCCCCTGCTGCCTCCTGCCCCCTAGGGGTCAGGGTCCAGAGTTCGCCAAGGCTGTTCTGGCCCCCAAGACTGCTGCCTAAGCCAGCTCTCCAGAGGGGTCTGACAGGGAGCGCTCCCTCCACCCAAAGGCTAAGAACCAGTCACTTCCCCACACGGTAGTGGCAGAAGGGGCTGCCCAAGGTCACACCGGGTTAGGAGACACGGACAGGGCCAGATTCGGACCCAGCCCTCCAGCCCCACCAAAGCTTCTCCCTCCCTCCCAGAGCCCGTCCGCCAGGCTTCCAGCGAATTCCTGAGATGCCTCAACCTCCCGCCTGCAGGCTCGGGACCTTCGACGCGGTGGCGGGATTTCTCCGCCGGGAGGCAGCAGCGGTGGTGGGGGCGGGGTGGGGGTGGGGAAGTCGGGGATGGGGTGGTGCTTTGCGCGGCGACCCCTGGGGCCTAGACTCACGCCCGCCCGTCATCAACCCCCCCTCCCCCTGCCGCTTCGGAGAGGCAACCAACTGCATTAATGGAACACCCTGCCTCCCCCCGTTCCCCAAGATCGCGCCTTCAGTGTTCCCAAGGCTTAGGGATAAGCCATCCGCATAGCGGCGGAGGCCGGGGCTTCTGCGTCCTGACCGCTCCAGTCCCAGAGAGCGACACCGCAGAGCCCAGCTCAGAAAGACCGGCGCTGGCGCGCCCCGGCCCCCATTCCCGCGATCCTGGCGGCCGCTAATCCCCAACCCCACAATCCTGCCGCCGGTGTGGGCTCCGCAGCTGCGGCCTCGCAACCTCCTCCTGAGCCCTGCTCCGCGAAGCCCGCCACGATCCCCGCAAGCCCCAGGTTTCCGAGAACCACCCGCCGGTCGGTGCAACCGCTGCCCTGGGGGCGGAGCTGCCGCCCAGGCCTCCCTGCGGAGGGCACTCCCGGCTGCAGCCCCAGCGACCCCCGCCCGGGGTCCCGCACCGCACCCGCTGCCGCGCGCGTCCCCCGCCGGCCCGCCTCCTACCTCGCGGGTCCGCCCGCAGCCGCCGAGCGCGCGCCGTCCCCGCGGCGGGCGCGGCCCCAGCGTGTCGGGTGGCCGGGCGCAGGGCGGGGGTGCGGGCGCTCCGGAGCCAGAGCAGAAGCTGGAGCCCGATCCCAGCGTCGCCGGCGGGGCGGCCTCGCGGCGCGCCGCTCTCCTGCCCGCTCCGCCGCCCGTGCGCCGTGACCTTGGCTGGTGGCCTCGCCGTTAGCGGCCTCAGTTTCCCCCCCTCCGAAGGTGTGTGTGTGCGTGCGCGTCTATGCTGGGGGGCGGGGAGGACGGTGCCGCCCCGGCCGCCGACGTCACCCAAGCCTGGGCGAGTGGAGGGCGCTCAGGTCCGTGCGGCCGCTGCAGCGGATGAGCCCCGGGAGCCGGGTACGCGGAGTCCGAGCGCGGAGCCGGGGGCAGTGCGACCCCCGGCATTTCCCTCAGACTACCCCAGAACCCCAATAAACTGCGAGCAAACGCACCTCAGGCCAAGTTGCCTGGTTCCTCCCAAGGAGAGCTGCAGCCCGGGCCGACGACGCTCCTCCCCCGCCGCCCTCCCCAGTTCGCAGATGGGAACACTGAGGCCCAGAGCCGGGAAGTCACTGGTCCAGAGGCGCACAGCCGCACCATGCCCCTCCGCATCCCCTCCAAGACACACGCTCCTGGCTGTTTGGGGATGGGGTGGGGACCTGGGCCTGCTGGGACAAGTCCCGGTGGCCTGGCGACTGTCACCGAGAATGGGGTGCGCACAATCGACTGGGAGCCCGAAGACCGGGTAGAAGTGGCGCAGATAGCCGAGGCCGGGCCTGGAAGGGGCAGGGGCAGGAGCGCGCCGGCAGCGGTGCACCGAAGGAGAAAGCGAGGACGCATGCACTGGCAGGTAGCAGAGAGGTGCTCCGGGAGCCCCGAGCGCCGGGCCGGGAGCGGCGGCCTCTACCGGGCAACGGGACCTCCGCGGCGCTGGAGCCGGGGCGTCAGGTGGCGGGCTGCGATTGGGACGAGGCGCCCCCTGGTGCCCGGAGACGGCGAGACCAGAGACCGGAGGAACGCGGCCGCCGGCCCCGGCCCCAGCACGAGAAGCTGAGCGAGTGATGTCATGAGTCAGAAGACCCGGTTCTGCGGGCCCTGCTACGAGGGGCTGTGTGACCTTGGGCAAGACGTTTCCTCCTCTGGACTTCTGGGAGGGAAAGGCAGAAGGAGAAACCCCGATTTTTACCTCTGACATCTTATGACCCTGGACATCCGGGCCAGGTGAGAGTGGTCAAATGGATCCAGAAAGGCACAGAGGGATCAGAAGTGAGAGGCAGGCACTGTTCAGCACTGGAGGAGGAGTATTCAGAAACTAGTATCCCACGGTGTCCCACACAAGGACACCGAGGCAGAGAGATAAAGTCACCTGCCCACATCCACACAGCTGCTAAAGGATGAGATGGGATTTGAACACCAGCCTGCAAAGCTGCAGAGTCTAAGCAGTGTGCCTGACAGCCTCACTGCCCACTCTTGGAGAATTTATTGAGCACCTAAGTTGTCCCTAGAATACCCAAGGCACTGGTGACAGACACGAATAAGGAACAGCCCAGCTCCTGGTGGGTCTTCCTGCCTCGTGGCAAGAGTGAGCCCATGGTTGCTTATCGGTGCTCATGGCCAACTGGACAGTGGATACCCTGGGGATGGGCTTGTGGGGCAAAATGTGAGTCCCATCCCCACTGCATATTCTACCCTTCCGTATTACTGGAGGTTTAAAAAATATTTTTAAGGACTGGGTGTGGTGGCTCATGCCTGTAATTCCAGTGCTTTGGGAGGCTGAGGTGGAAGGATCGCTTGAAGCCAAAAGTTTGAGGCCAACCTGGGCAACATGGTGAGACCCCATTTAAAAAAAAAAAATTAACCAGGCATGTTTGTGCACACCTGCGGTCCCAGACACTCGGGAGGCTGAGGCAAGAGGATTGCTTAAGCCTAGAAGTTCAAGGTTATTGTGAGCTATGATTGCACCACTGCACTCCAGCCTGGGTGACAGAGCAAGACTTTGTCTCTTAAAAAAAACTTTTTTTTTTTTTTAAGAGCAGTTAAGGGAGGATAAGTTGCTTGTAGTTTTAATACATTAAAAATGCAGTCCCTGAGAAGCCATATTCTTTTGCTATCAGTGCCAGGAGGAGGTCACCTGGCTGGTTGGAAGAGTGAGGAAGTGAGAATGGCCAAAGGTTTAGAATTTGTTTGACCTGGGCAAGTCCCAGGACTTTTCTGAGACTCATTTGAACTCATCCTTGAAATGGAACTGACGCTAAAAATTCCCACCCTGCCTCGCTTCAAAGGCTGCTGTGAGAATTAACTATGATAATGTGTGGAAAGCCTTTATAAAATGCACCGTGTAAATATTTTCATTCCCAGGAACCGTGAAGAAAGATGTCGTACATTTAACTGCATAAAAATTAAAACTATGTAAATGGAATCAAAATACCATGAACAAAGTAAAAAAGACAAATGGTAAACTGAAAAAGAATGTCTGCAGCACATATGACAGAAGTTAATTGAGGAAAATGAGAGGAAAGTCAATTTCCCTAATACATAAACAGCCCTTTCAAATCGATAGGAAAAAGATGACTAACCCATTAGAAAAAAGAGCAAAGGATATGAACAAGCAGTTCATGGAAAGATATTCAATCTCACTTGTAATTAAATGTGTATTAAAGAAGTACATAACAAAACACAACACAGTTGCCATTTTTTATCTACCAAGTTGGCAAAACGAACAAGTTTGCTAATACTTCTGCTCCTGAAGGGAAGAAGAAATGAGGGCTCTCAAAAATACTATAGAGTGAGCTGCCAGATGGTGCAACCTATCGGGAAGGGTGTGGCAAAGCCGCTACGGCACACTAATATAAAAATCCGAGGACAGACAACACAGCACTGTGTGCACAAGGAAACTACGAAAGAAAAGAGGTGCCTTCAGTGTCCAGCAGTAGGCGAGGGAGTAACTTCATTAAGATACTCATTGCTGGGACTTCGCCTTAGGATGGACAGATCTCCAGATCATATTTCTAGTGAAAATTTCGAGGAACAGAAGACTGTATTATCATGACCTCTTTTGTGAACAACTTAAAAGGCTCTATGTAGATGTGTGTGGGGATTTCCATTCTCAAAGGACACAAATATGCTGAAAGAAACTTTTTTTTTTTCTTTTCTTTTTTTTTGAGACGGATCTCACTCTGTCACCAGGCTGGAGTGCAGTGGCACAATCTCGACTCACTGCAACCTCTGCCTCCCAGGTTTCAGTGATTCTCCTGCCTCAGCCTCCCTAGCAGCTGGGACTACAGGCGCACACCATCACGCCCAGCTAATTTTTGTATTTTTAGAAGAGATGGAGTTTCACTATGTTGGCCAGAATGGTCTCGATCTTGACCTTGTGATCCTCCAGCCTTGGCCTCCCAAAGTGCCTGGATTACAGGCATGAGCCACCCCACCTGGCCAACAAAGAAACTCTTATTGATGGATACTTTTTGGGAGGACTGAGGGGTGTGTGGAATGGATATGTGAGGTGCCTTTACTTTTCATTTTATACTTTTTTGTATTAGTTGATTTTTAAAAGATCAACAGGGGTTATTCTGGGCACAAGCTAATGGGCCAATGGAAGTTTCTTCTTGACATGTCTTTGTATTTAAACAATCAGGTTTGTAGCACTTAATGATAGGAATACATTCTGAGAACTGTGTCCTTAGGTGATTTCATCATTGTGAAACCTCATAGAGTCCCCCTACACACCCTAGATGGCACAGCCTACTACACGCCGAGGCTGTATGGTACGGCCTCTTCCTCCTAGGCTACAAACCCGTGCAGCATGTGACTGTACTGACCACTGCAGACAAGTCATCACAACTATTCCCTTGGTTCCTCCACATATAGTTATTCCAAATCAATAAGAAAAAAACATGGACAACTCAAAATAAAAATGTCCAATTAATTTGACCAGGGAGAAGATATTTCTGTATATAAACATAGCTAAACATAGAAAAGGTATGGTAAAAATATGGTATTATCATCTTATGGGACCACCAACGTGTATGTGGTTTGTCATTGACCAAAATGTCATAATGCACATCACCATAAATGTTTTTAAAGTGAATACAAATTATTGAAGTATTCTTATTCCCTAAAGCCTACCACACCAGTGAGGGACTTGTTAAACAGATCATAATTAAGACACATCCATATGATGGAAGCCTATGCAGCCATCAAAAAAGAATGTGGCAACTCTAGGGCTGGACACAGTGGCTCTTGCTTGTAATTCCAGCACTTTGGGAGGCCAAGGCAGGTGGATCATTTGAGGCCAGGAGGCAACATGGTGAAACCCCACCTGTACTAAAAATACAAAAATTAGCTGGGTGTGGTAGCATGTGCCTGTAATCCTAGCTACTTAGGAGGCTGAGGTGGGAGGATCACCTGAGCTGGGAGAGGGTGAAGCTACACTAGGCCGTGATCGCTCCACTGCACTCCAGCCTGGGTGACAGAGTGAGACCTTGTCTCAAAAAACAAAACAACAAAACAAGACAAAAACAGCAACAAAAAAGTGGCATCTCTACATGGACTGATAAGGAACGATGCTCAAGATATCTTGCTAGGTGCAATACAGAGTGTGCAGTGTGGTTTTTTTTTGTTTTTGTTTTTGTTTTTTTTGAGACAGAGTCTCACTCTGTAGCCCAGGCTGGAATGCAGTGGCACGATCTCAGCTCACTGCAACCTCTGCTCCCCGGGTTCAAGTGATTCTCCTGCCTCAGCCTCCCGAGTAGCTGGGATTACAGGCGCCTGCCACTGCACCCAGGTAATTTTTGTATTTTTAATAGAGACAGGGTTTCACCATGTTGACCAGGCTGGTCTTGAACTCCTGACCTCGTGATCCGCCAGCCTCGGCCTTCCTAAGTGATAGGATTACAGACAAGAGCCACCATGTCCAGTGGGCATGTTACTTTTTCTGTAAGAAAGAGGGAATAAGCCAGGTGTGGTGACCCTTGCCTGTACTTCCAGCTGCTTGGGACGATGAAGTGGGAGGATCACTTGAGGCCAAGAGTTCAAGAGCAGCCTGGGTTAATGCAGCAAGACTCCCTCTTCAAAAAAAATTTTTTTTTAATAAAAATAAAAATCTGGAATTAAGAAAAAAGAGAGGATATAGAATATCTGCTGGTACCTGTATATGTTGTCTCTGACAAGGATGCTCAAGAAACTGGTACAGCCATGCCCTGGGGAAGGTTCTGGGTGATGACCGAGGGTGAACTGTAGAGACAGTGGGGATAGAGAGCTGCCGGCTACACTTCCTGCATTGCGGGCAGCTATAAAGTGGGGTTGGGGGAGGGCGGGATCAAGGCCAAGGCTGATCTCTGGGTTGAGTGGTTTTGTTTCCCAACACGATGCTTTGTCCCCCCAGACGTCTCCGTGCCCTGGGGGATGGAATGGGAAAGAGACTAGCTTTTCACTGAAATCTTTCATTTAAGTATTTTTTGCGTGTATTACTGTTCGTAAAAGTTTATGTTTAAAAGTAACTTCTGATCGGGGAGGTGAGAGGCCTGATTTCTAGGGCCTGCTGTGGCACTCAGGATGACTCCCTGTGTGATTTCAGGAAGGCAGATATCCCTTCTGAGCCTCAAGGTCCCCTCTATCAAGAAGCATTAAAAGGAGTGCTAAGATTCCTTACAGCTCCAGAACCTTCTCCTTGGAAGAGCCAGCTAGATATGGAATGGCTGCTGGGGAGGTGGGGACCCCCTGTCCTTGGGCTCACAGGAGCAGGATTGAGGGTAAGCTGCCTTGCATGACTTCTAAAATCCCTCCCGGCTCGCCAGTGTTCTGTTCCTTCTTCCTTCCCCCATTCCCAGTGCCCTGCCTGGAAACTCTTAGTTCATATTTCCTCTCTAGGCTCCCCCGGCAATGGTCTCATCTGTCTGAGTGGGAGGTCAGTGCTGTGGTGTGGGGACAGATGACAGAGCACTGGGCACCCACGTGGGGCGGAGACGTCTAGGGGAGCAAAGCATCATGTTGGGAAACAAAACCGCTCACCCCACCCAGAGATTAGCCTTGGCCTCAATCCTGCTCCCCACTTTATAGCTGCCCCCAAAGCAGGAAGTGTAGCAGGCAACTCTCAATCCCCACTGTCTGCAGTTCACCCTCGGTCATCATGCAGAAACTTCCGTGACTCCCTACTGCCCACCACGCCAGGTAGACATTCCAGGGGATATTCAAGCTCCTGTACTTTCTGGCCTCAATTTGTCCCTTCTAGTTCTTCTCTCTGTCCATTACTGTCCCTTATTAAAGCAATTTTCAATAATACATATTCACTCACATCCTTTCCCTGCTCTAAACTATTCTGTAGCTCCCATGACCTACATAATAAAGTCCAAGCTCCTTAGGAACTAGAATTTGCCTCCCTGCTCAGCTCTATCTTCAGCTATGTCTCTTAAAATCAGGCTAAGCTTAATGCTTTTCAAGCACACTGTACCATTTCATACCACTGTGTGTTAGCACATAGTAGTCCTTTGGTTTCCTCCACATATAAAGAGTTATTCCAAATCAATAAGAAAAAAAATGAACAATTCAAAATAAAAATGTCCAATTAATTTGATCAAGTAGTTCAGTGAAAAAAATACAAATGGCCTGTAAATATACAAAAAGATGTACAACCTTACTTATACAGAAACACAAATCGTAATGATGAGATGCCATTTTTATCCATCAAATGGGCAAAAATTCCTAGAACGCTCATGTCTCTTTGTATATTAGCTGAAGTCTAAATCCGTCCTTTAAATCCAGCTCTAAAAATGTCACCTCCTCTAGTCATCATCTTCTTGGCTGCCACAGTGTCCTGTACATCTTGAGACAGTGGAGCCAGGCACAGAGCAGAAATTCTATAAATGTTAGCTATTAATAATAAAATAACAGCTACCATGCTGTTCTATCAGCTAACGTTTCTGTCTACCTGCCCAGAAGGGCCCTGAAAGCAGGAATGGAGTTTTCTTCATCATTGCTTTTCTAGGACCAGCACAGGGCCTGCAACAGAACAGGTGATGGGGACAGGTGAGGTACATGCAGCAGAGGGAAGGCTGGAGCCAGGTCTGCTCTGCTGGGGAGAGTAGGCACTGCAGAAGGCAGGGCTGGAAGGAGGGCCAGGTAGTGTGTACAGCCCCAGTCTTGCAATGAACACAGCTTCCATGAACTGGTACCCACTTCATGTCAGACAACACTGTGCTAGATACCTTATCCAAACTATCTCTATTACTGCAGATTCTCTGAGATGGGTGGTGTGCCTTCCATTTTACAGGTGAGAAAGCAGAGGCTCAGGAAGGGGGAGTGACTTACCCAAGTGGGTCTTTTGTTTGAGACAGAGGCGTGTGCTGTTGCCCAGGCTGGAGTATGGTGGCTCGACTGTGGCTCACTGCAACCTCTGCCTCCTAGGTTGAAGCAATTCTCCTGCCTCAGCCTCCCAAGTAGTTGAGATTACAGGCACTTGCCACAGTGCCCAGCGAATTGTTTTTTTGTATTTTTAGTAGAGATGGGGTTTCACCATGTTGGCCAGGCTGGTCTCGAACTCCTGGCCTCAAGTGATCCACCCACCTTGGCCTCCCAAAGTGGGATTATAGGCATGAGCCATCACACCCAACCCTAAGTGAGTTCTTATCATTACTCCACACTGCCAATGCTGGCTTGTGGGCACCTGCAGATAGATGCATGAGGTTGGACATTTCATGTTACCTACCTGGAAGTCTACCCTCCCATCTAAGAAATGGCTCTATGTTAGTGGTTTCTCAAACTTAAGAACTGATGGACCTCTAAGAATATAGTTCCTGAGCTTTATCAGACACTACTTTAAGAAACACTGCATCCAACGGTAAAACATTGCGACACTGGAAGGTTCTATGATGACCACATATTCATAAAGAAAAGGCAGCCATGGACATTAGGCAGCAGATCTCAGTTGGTAGAGGGTCATCCAGATGACCTGGAGCATGCTTTTGTCAAAATGGGGGCAAGAATTTTTGCCTTCACAAAAATGATGCTTAAAAATGTATTGTCTTGTCCTTAGCCAGAGTGGTCAGTAATAATAATTAATAAATAATAAAAATTTACTGTCAAATGATTTTTGACAAGGTGCCAAGAGAATTCATTGGAAACAATCATTTCTTTAACTAGTAGTGCTGGCCAAATGTGGTGGCTCATGCCTGTAATTCCAGCACTTTGGGAGGCCGAGGCGGGCGGATCACAAGGTCAAGAGTTCGAGACCAGTCTGGCCAATATGGTAAAAACCCCATCTCTACTAAAAAAAAACAAAAATTAGCTGGGCATGGTGGTGGGCACCTATAATCCCAGCTACTCAGGAGGCTGAGGCAGGAGAATTGCTTGATCCCAGGAGGCAGAGGTTGCAGTGAGCTGAGATCATACCACTGGACTCCAGCCTGGGTGACAGGGTGACGTCTTAAAAAGAAAAAAAAAAAAAAAAAAAGGATATATTTGGGCCCATGCTTCCTGTCATACACAAAGATTAACTCAAACTGATCAAAGACTTAAATGAAAGAGTTAAAACTAAAAAACTCTTAGATAAATACATAAATCTTTATGACCTTGGGTTAGACAATGATTTCTTAGATGCAACACTAAAAGCACAAGCAACAGAATTAAAAGTGAAAAGATACGGCCCTGCAGAGGCTCATGCCCATAATCCCAACACTTGGAGAGGCAGAGGCAAAAGGGTTGCCTGAGCTCAGGAATTGGAGGCCATAGTGAGCCATGATCATACCACTGTACTCCAGCCTGGGTGAGTGAGTGAGACCCCATCTCAAAAAAAGGAAAAGGAAGGAAAGAAAGATAATATCAACCGCAACTAAGGAAACTATATAACTGATCCTGCAACCTGTATTTAGAATACTCAAAGAACTCATGACTCAATAACAAGGAGACAATGCAATTTTTAAATGGGTAAAAGGCTTGAATAGACATTTCATCAAAGGCGATACATGAATGGTCAATAAGCACATGAAAAGATGTTCCACATCAAACAAATGCAAATCAAAACCACAATGAGATATGACTTCTCACCCACTAGGACAGCTAGAAGCAAAAAGCCAGACAATAACAAATGTGGGACAGGATGTGGAGAAATGGAAATGCTTATTTACCACTGGTGGGAACGTCAAAAGATGCGGCGACTTTGGAAAACAGTTTGGCCATTTCCTAAAAGGTTAAACAGAGTTCCTTCATGACCCAGCAATTCCACTTCTAGGTATCTACTAAAGAGAAATGAAAGCCTATGTCCATATCAAATCTTGTATGCAAATATCCATAGTAGTAGTATTTACAATAGTCAAAACGTGGAAATGACCCACATGTCCATCAGTCAGGAATGGATAAACTAAAAACAACGTATCCATACAATGGAATGTTATTATTCAGCAGTGAAAAGGAATGAAAGACCAGACGTGGTGGCTCATGCCCAACACTTCAGGAGGCTGAGGCGAGAGTGTTGCTTGAGGCCAGGAGTTCAAGACCAACCTGGGCAACAAAATGAGACCCTGTCTCCACCAAAAAAAACACAAAAAACAAAAAAGGAATGAAATACTGATACATTCTACAACATGGATAAACCTTGAAAAACCTCATGTTAAGTGAACAAAGCCAAACACAAAAGGACATGTGTTGTATGATTCCAAAAGGATATTAAATGCTCAGAAAGGCATATCTGAGCATTTATGCCTGGTGGAAGGGGGCCCTGCATAGATGCCCTGTCCCTACTCTGGGCCTCTCGAGGCCTGTGGGCCCCAGTGGTCAAAAGCTCTTTGCTGTGTGGAGACAAAATCCGACTTCGTTATAATCCAAGGAGAGGGAGGAGGGAGGCGGGGAAGTACACAGAGGTGATTCAGACACAAATCCCTGCCCTCCAAGGCTCCAGATCTGGTGGGAGGTTGAGGCCTGGGTGTAGCTGAGGGGTTTCCACATTGGCTTCCCCCTCCTGTGGAGCATTCCCGCGACTCCCAGCTGCATCTCAATACCTGAGGGCAGGGATTTGACTGTGTCTCCTTCACAGCGGATTTCCCTTGCACATGGTGGCACCCGGGAAAGATTTGTTGGGTAAATGACTGAATGAATGCAAGCTATGGCATATACAGACACGTGTTCTCACCCTGTCCTCTGGCCCTGGCTGTGTCTTCTCTTTGGGGTGCCACAGACCTGATGAGCAGGGGCACCCTCTCTGGGAACTCTGTTCACAACTAGCTCAGGGCTTTTCCTCCATTCAGGGCCCACGGATTTATTCAAGGTCAAAACAATAATGTTTTTAATGTGTGGATTCTTTAAGAGTTGTAAGTTGCCAGGTACGGTGGCTCAAGCCTGTAATCCCAGTACTTTGGGAGGCCGAGGCGGGTGGATCACGAGGTCAAGAGATCGAGACCATCCTGGTCAACATGGTGAAACCCCGTCTCTACTAAAAATACAAAAAAATTAGCTGGGCATGGTGGCACGTGCCTGTAATCCCCAGCTACTCAGGAGGCTGAGGCAGGAGAATTGCCTGAACCCAGAAGGCGGAGGTTGCGGTGAGCCGAGATCGCGCCATTGCACTCCAGCCTGGGTAACAAGAGCGAAACTCCGTCTCAAAAAAAAAAAAAAAAAAAAAAAAGAGCTGTAAGTTAATTTTGAAGTGATTTCAACCTTAAAGAAGAGTTGCAACAATAATATAGAACAAAACTCTCCCATGTACCTTTCACCCAAACTCATCACTAACCACATTCCACCAAATTTTGCTCTCTTAAAAACCATTTTTTCCCTTAGAAACATTTGAGAGGTCACTGCAAACATGCTGCATGTAACTTTCACCCCCAAATAATACTCCAGCACATAATTCCTAAGAGCAAGGACATTCTCTTACATAACCATGCTCCAATATAGTCAAATTCAGCAAGTTTAACATGGACATGATACTAGGATCTAATATACAACTAACTGAAAGTCACATTTTGCCAGTTGTTGCCAAGTTTGCCTCCCAGTCTAGGATCTTGTGCTGCATTTAGTCATCACGTGTTTTCTTAAAGCTTTATTGAGGGATACTTTATGTGCCATGAAATTCACTCATTATAAGTATATAATTCAGTTATTATTATTATATTTACAGAGTTCTGTAACCCTCACCACAATTTTATTTTAAACCATTTCCATCACCCTGAAAATAAACCACATACCCTTCCACCAGCAAAGCTCAGAAGGGAATCAGCAAAAGTGAGTGGGAGGCAGGGTAGCTGGGGACTGTGCAGGTGCCGGGTTGCAGGGATGGAGGGAAGCGATATCAAGCAGGGAGGCTAATTCACCTCCTACCAAAAACCCAGCATCGGGCCAGCCACAGTGCTGGCCATGCAAATATCCACCTCCATCACTAAGCCCTTGATTCCTGGGGGCTGCCCAGGGACTCTAGCTCCTGGAGGTTACAGGGATTCCCAAGCTGGGAACCCCTGAATTATTTTAGGGGATTTTGCATCCCTATGTACAGCCAACACTGCTAGTAGACCAAACAAATACTATGTTTCACACACGCACATCTGTCAGACCAAAATAGACTCCAAAGTCATCTAAAAATTGGTTTTGTAGCAGCTTCCTGTCATCCTGTCATTTTTCAATCTTGGATAATAACCCGTGTGTCTGTGGGGTGTGCATGGCCTGGGGGCAGGGGGTGTCTCATAATTTCTGACGTTAAACAGGTCTCTTCCCTTGACTGGAAAAGCCAGGGAGTGCAAATGGCGTCGCCATACTTCACGGTGTTGGGGAAGGGTTAGAGGATGAAGCCCGCACTGCTAGGCCTTGGGTGACCGTAGCCCAGGGCTCCCTGCTCAGCAAGGCTCTGGAAGATGAAGGGACCTGGGGACCCAGAGCCAGTCACCCAGTGTTACTGGCCAGCCTGCCCCTAGCAGACCAGTAGTCCCCCAGGGCAGCAGCTGGGCCGAAGCTGAGTCTCTCTGAAGTCCAGAGCAGCCAGCACGAAGCTGGGAGATCTTGGAGGCAGGCGGGCGGGAGGGGCCTGGACCAGGGGCTGACACACACAGCAGGCTGGGCTGGCTGAGGGCTTTGGGCCTGGCTCTGCACCTGCTAGCCGTGCGGCCGCTGAGCACTCAGGATATGGCTAGGGCAATGGAGACTGAGTTTTTCATTTTGTGAATTTTAATCAGCTAACATTTCAATAGCCACCTATAGCTAGTGGCTACTGTTCTGGGCTGCCTGGCTCTAGAGGTTTCCTAGTGACAGAGGGTGGCAATGGCCCTGAAGGTGAGCCAGCCAGCTTAGCGCCCCCTCCCTTCCCAGCAGGGATTTGAGAGTCCCTCTTGTAGGGTGAAGGCTGCAGTGACTGGACAAGCCTCACTGCCCTCCCTGGTCCAGCCCAGCCATTTGCACACGTCACAGCACACACAGTTCTGCTGCCCACGGAAGTGCACACAAAACCAGGTACTGTGTCCAATATGAGCAACTTAAGGGCTCTCTCTTCAAAGGGAATTTTATGACAGGAACTTTTGACTTGATATAATAACCTTAAAGCTTACTCCCCTACCCCAACCTGTGTGAAATAACAGCCCAGCAAAATCCTAGCAATACATATCCTGTGATTGTCAAATATGACCACAAATTCCTCCCATCCTGGTACTCGGGCCTCTGGGAGGTGTGATGTGTCCCCTCCTCCCACCTGAGCCGGGGGCTGCTTCCCCTCCCCTTGGACACGTGACTTTCCGTGGCAGAAGGTGGCAGAGGCGATGGCTGTGCCTAAGAGGCCTTACGGCTTCTGCTTCACTCTGGGAGCACAGCCTCAGACACCACATGTGGCACCTGTGATTGGGGCACGTGGAGGGAACTGAAGGGACTCCCGTGTGACAGGCTGGTCTGCTACTGCAGGGGTCACGTGGAGGGAACTAAGAGGACCCCATGTGAGGATGCTGGTCTACCATTGCGGTGGGGACACGTGGAGGGGCCCGAGCTGCCTGGCTGACAGCCAGCAGCCACTGGCCGACATGGGAGTGGGGCCTTCTTGGAACTTCCAGCCCAGCCAAGCCTCCAGCTGAGCACAGCCAAGAGCAACCAGCACAACCGACGGATCTTCCAACCACACAGTCACGCAAAATCAGGTCACTGCTGCTGTTTTAAGACATTGTGTTCCGTGTAGTTTGTTAGACAGCAAAATCTAACTGAAACACACGTGCACACAGCCCCCACTGTAGAGATTACCAGCTGCTGTTGCAGCTCAGGGCCCACCCACGGCCCCAGGAGGCAGCAGCACGCCCTGATGCACTTCCTGGGTCCAGGGGCAGGCTCCATGGGCCACTGAGGAACTCTACCTTTTAAACAGAGCAGAGACCCAAATGGAGCCCAGAGAAAGGCCGTATTTGGGAGATGCCTGGGGTCTGCGCTTTGGGCCACTCTGACTGGTAGAGCCCCTGCAGCCTGGCCTCTCCTGACACATTCGCAGTCAAATATATCGCAAGGCCCTGCAACCAGCGGGTATCTCCCTACTCATTTTACAGATGAGGAAACAGATTCAGGAGCAGGAGACACTTGTCCAAAGCCATTTTTGCTGGGAGTGAGGGTGGGGGGACAGAGTCTCTAGGAAGAGGGTCAGGAGAGCTGTCAGCAAGGACTCTGTCTCCAGCTGGTATGCAGGATCCAGACAGAGCAGGTGGGGCCGACTCCATAACTGGCTTGCCGGCCATTCTAATCATCCAGAGGACTGAGTAGCGGGGACGCCAGCTCTGCACTCAGCTGCCCCTGGGAGGAGGGCAAAGGCCAGCCTGGCTCTCTACCTGCCCCACCCACTGTGCCGGTCCACCCTCCATGTCTCTAAGGAGAGCTCGGTTCTAGGTCTCAATTCTGATGCGGCCACTTTCTGGCTGGCAAGGAACCTTCGCAAGTCACTTGGCTTGCCTCAGTTTCCCCTTCTGCAAGACAGGGCAGATATTCCTGTTGGACAGGATCTGTTGTGAGAATGGAATGAAATCACAGTTAAGACTGTCCTCATACACACATTAGAGCTTGCCACACATTCTGAATTTGAAAAACATCCCATATTTTCTTTGCTGCTGCTTGAAATCCTCCACAGGCCGCCTACCCCTCCTTTCTGGGTCTGCCTATCTCTGCGGTTCCTGCGCTTGCAGATGAAATGTAATTCTTGGCTGTTTGAAGTTTGGGGCTGAGCCCAGCCATCCATCCCTGTCTCTGGGGCCCCACCTTACCCCGCCCCAGAGTCCGGAGGCCCCAGCACATCCAGCTTGCCACTGGAGTCTACCCTTCCCCAGACCAAGTTCACAGAATCCCCTGTCCTGGAAGGAGAGCCTAGTGATTTGTCAAAGTCCCTGTAGCTCTCACTTTTTCAGCCTGCATGCCACTAGGAAGCCAGGTGAGAGGGGCATTACCCTTCCGTAAGCCCACCCCAGGAGCCCCAGAGAGGGGCCAGGTGCCTGGCCTTCTGAGTGTCTGTACCTGAAGATGAAACGGGTTTACTTAGGTACTTCTCAGCATTTCTGAAGTTTGGGGCTGAACTTCTCTGCCTCTCTTGGCTATGCCCGTCCACCACCATCACCACCCGGTCACTCTCAGTCTGGGGCCTGAGGCTAAGCTGGATACCTTTCCCTCCCGTGTCAAAGCTCAGTGGTGAGCCTCAGCTGGCTCTTCCTCCAGCAAATGTTTAGGGAATGAGGTGAGCATTCTCCACCAGCAGCCCTCAGGCTGTCTACTGTCTCCGCCTACCCAGATGTCCTCTCTCAGGGGGCTGCCATTAGCCTCTAAACCCTCTGTCCTTTGAGCCTGAATCCCTGCAGGGGAGCTGTCCATACTGCTCTTCCCTCTGCCACCAGGCCGGCCCCCATCTTTGCTGGCCACTTCCTTCTTGCCCTCAGGTCCCCTCCTCAGAGAGGCCCTAGCTGGCCACCAGGCCGTTCCCCACCGCAGCCTCCTGCTTCGTTTTCCTGACTATGGTGTTGGAAATCCTCTTGTTTGTTTGTTTACTTGTCACCTGTCTGTCTCCCCCAACCCCCAAATGCCAGCTCGGTGAGGGAGAGGGTCTTGCTCTGGTGTCGTTGCTGCTCTGAGCGGTGCTGGGCACACAGGGGATATTAGTTGGATGAATTAACGGTAAAACAACGCTCTTGATCCGGCTCCAGGGCAGGAAGGGGAGTTCACAGAGGAGGGGACGTCCAGCTAACCCTGTGGGAACCAGACACACCAGCAAGCCCCATCCCAGGGCTGGGCTTTCAGTTAACCTGCTCATTCCTGCATGAGGGGGTGGTTATTAAGCCATTTTCCAGTTAAGGAAATGGAGGCCCAGAGAAGTGAAGTAACTTGCTCAAGGCCACATGGCCTGTCCACTGCAGAGCTGGGTCTTGGCCTGGCTTTCTGAGGTTGACAGCCCTTCTCCCTTCCAGGGTTCCAAGGCTGTGATTCTGAGAAATCACCCACAGAAAAAGAATCCTGACAGCCTGTGAAGTGCCCAGCACTGGGTCAGGTTCTTTGCAAAGGCTTGTTCATGTGCCTGCTCTGTCTTCATAGGTTTCTTTTACAGATGTCCAACTGAGGCCCAGAGAGGCCTGGTGACTTGCCCTAGGTCACACAGTGCGGTGACAGCCAATCCAGGACGGGTGTCCAGGCTGCCACACCTCTCCATGTAGTGGCAGTGAGGCTAAAATGGCCTGCTGCCTTGATTTCCCCTTTGTGCCTGGAGGGTGTAGGTAGGCTGACCTCTGACATGGTGTAATGTCATCAGGGAGGCGGGACCTTGCCTCGGAAGCCCTAGGGCTGAAAAGGGAAGTGCAGAGTAGCTATTTCCCCATCAGCCCTGGCCCTGAGCCAGGTGGGCGGCCAACTCCCTTTGACCACTTCCCCAGGAAACTCCCCCGGAAATGCCCCAGATGCCCGAAGCTCAAGCATAACTCCAGCTTCCAGGCTCAGGACACTTGTCCCTCACATCCTCCTGCCAAGATCACCCCCAGCAGAAACCAGTAGGAATAATAATTAATATGTCTATATACACACATATGTGTGTGTGTGTCTATATACATACTTGGCCGATTAGGTATTTTACCAGATATCTTAGCTACGTAAGGAAACAACAAAAGTGAAGCTGGCAGTGCTTGAGAGCCGGGCTGTAGCACACCATAGTTCCAGGGTGGCACCTGCCTCCTCCCTCCATCCTCTGCCTCCCCTCTCTCCTCTGCCAGCCTGTCCTCCATCCAAGCTCCCTAGGCATCCTCTTCAAACTCTTCTCTGATTGCTGTAAGGCAGTGGAGCACATGGTTAAGAGCCTGGGCTTCAGGTCAAGCTGATGTGAGATTTGAGGACATTTACTGACAGTCTGACCTTTAGCAAGTGACTGTGTCTCCCTAATCCTCAGTTTTCTCATCTGCAAAATAAGACATCATAACAAACTCTACCTTACAGGGCTGACCGGAAGGGATGATGCGTGGCGGAACACACAGCTCCGCTGGCCAGCCAGCAGGACTTAGCAGGTCGTAGCGGTGGATCGACCAGCCTGCAAGTCTCAGCAGGTTGCAGCCGTGGATTGGCCAGTGGGCCAGTCTCAGCAGGTTGTAGCGGTGGATACAGGATGTTTCTGTCGGACCAGCCTCCATTCTCACTTCTGTTAAGACACCCCAGTTTTCTTTGGGGAACCCCCTCCTCCATTCCCAGTCCATCGAATTTGGGTCAGCTATCTCCAGGGCTCAATGCAGTACCAAGCTTGGTCTATCAGAGAGAGTAGTTCATCCCCCTTGCTCAAGTGACGGGTCCAGGGATGGGTACGTGATCTAAGCTAACCAGGGAGAGTCGATTCTGTCAGAACAGTTTCTGCCAGGATTATTCGCTGTAAGACAATTGTCAACCTGGAGCTGCTGAAGCCATCTGGGCAGAAAGGCTGTCTGGGAATGAAGTCAGAGATGGAAGAAGAGAAAGAGGCTGGCATCTGGAGTCATGGTTTTAGGCCCTGAATCCAACTGTACCTGAAGCCCTGGCTGTTTCAGAAATAGAAAGCAATAAATTCAACCTTTGCCTTAAGCCAGTCAAGCCAGTCTGGGGTGCCTTTTTAATTTTTTTTTTTTTTTTCTTAAATGGAGTCTCGCTCTGCTGCCCAGGCTGGAGTGCAATGGTATGATCTCGGCTCACTGCAGCCTCCGCCTCCTGGGTTCAAGCGACTCCCCTGTCTCAGCCTCCCGAGTAGCTGGCATCGACCACCACACCTGGCTAATTTTTGCGTTTCTAGTAGAGACAGGGTTTGACCATGTTGACCAGGCAGGTCTCAAACTCCTGACCTTGGGTGATCTGCCCACCTCGGCCTCCCAAAGTGCTGGGATTACAGGTGTGAGCCACCATGCCTGCCCTCACCCCCTGCTTTTTTAATCAACCAAATGAATACTGGTTAATAAAACTCCCTGCTCAAAAACCCCTGATGGCTCCTCCGTGCCAGCAGGGAGAGGCCAGCACCCTGGGCTCTGGGCCCTACTTGCCTTCGTTTTTGTCCTGAACTCTGGCCCTCATCCCTCCCAGACACCTATCACCCAAGTCTGCTGTTCCCCAAATACACCATGGGGACTTGACCTACAGTTTCTACCCAAACTCTCCTCTACTCCCCAGGCCAGTGCCTGCTCACAAGAGCTTGCCTCCTCCTGGAAGCCTCCCTACACTTCCTCTACCACTCTGAGTGTCAGCGCCATCTGCTTCCAGCTTCCCATCACTCTGCTTATTTCCCCAGAGTGAAATTCACTTTTTAAAAAGTGTTTCCTCTTCAAAAAACTTTGTCTCACTATATAATTTAAGAAATGAACATCCTGGACTTGGGATCTGACAAATACAAACTTGGTTTTAACACACCAGGTGCGTTTTCTGAGCCTCAGGCGTACCAGCAGACACAGGGCTGAAAGACCCAGTGCCTACCCTCTGGGGCTTAGAGGCTGAACCAAACCATTTCCCATTTGGCTCAAGTCCATGGTTGCAAAAATGACCATTTAAGAAATTTTAAATTCATATTTATTTTCCTTGGGGATAATCATCACTGACACTCACTGTGCCATTGCTGGGTCATCACCTCTAGGCACGTCCATGCATAATGTTATTTAATCTTCACTCTGGGAGATGTTATCCTCACCAACAGAGGAGGCCACCAAAGCTCAGAGAAGTAAAGGTAGCTGCGCAGGGGGTCACAGCAACTGTGGGGAGCTGACCCTAGAGTCTACTCCTTGTTATTCTCCCTGGCTTTTCTCAACCGTGTGTGAATACACGGGGGCCAGCTTAGAAGTGGATTTAACATTCACTGCGTAAACTCAGCACCGAGCTGGCTTCCCCTGGTTGCTCACAGGCAGGTGGCCCGTCCACACCCACTTCTGCACGGGGGCCTGTGGCTTCACGCTTCACACCCCTGTTCTGTAGGCATCGGGTTTCACATGTGCTGTATTTGCTTCCGCTGCCACTACCGGTAGATCACAGGCTGGGAGGTGTTTCAACACATGATTGTTTTGAACACGGTGACTTCCCCATCTGTCCCTGTCACGGGTAGCATCCCAGCAGCCTCTTGACAGCAGAACAGAGGCCATTGAGCCTGGTCAATGAGTGAATCACAAATTCTAAGCTCCTGGGGGAAATGGTTTCATGGACTCAGACGGGTGGTTTGTTCCAACATCGGATCAGAACCTCTGGCTCATTCTCTGCAAAGTGGGCATGCGGCACCTCCAGAGGCTGTTGAGTGGCCAGAATGAGGCAACATAGGGAGGGGGTGTGGTACACAGTAGGTGTTCACTAAGTGCTCATTCTCTCTTTTCAGCCTTGCAGCTGGGGCTACCTTTCACCCACATGTAGGCTTACTCGCCTTCATTCCCGGCTTGGCCCAAGAACCAATTCTCTGAGTTCAGCCAGGACTTCCAAGAACCTAGCATAGCCAGCTCAGCCCCACTGTGGGAGAGTCCTGAACCTCACCTTAGGCCTCCTGCTCCCTCATTTGCCATTCCCCAGCCCATCTCCCCCAATGCTCCTAAAATCTGGCTCATCCGCCACCTCTTCCAGGAAGCCTTTGGGGAATGCCTCCAGGTAAAAACTCCAGTGTTCCTCCTCTGGGCTCCCACAGGCCTCAGAGCTCACCTCCTTCTCAGCCCTGAGTGCCCTGTGCAGTCATTTCCTCTTTTCTTGTCCCTTCTCCCCCAGGGCACTGTGAACATCCCCAAGATAGAAACACCACAGCCTGGCCCCTGCAACTGGCCTGTCACAGGGCTGGTGATGACCAAATGAAAGGAAATGGCTAATGTTTTCTGAGCACTTGCTACATGCCGGGCACAGAGCCAGGGATGCCCACAGAGAGGGCCCGCCTCACAGTGAAGCCAGTAGGAAGGAAAGCAGGGGTAAGAGTTGAAAAGTCCAAATCCATAAATGAATGCTGCAATTCAGCCATTCCTGAAGCTAGTTATCCTCTAGACTTTTCAGTTCCAGGAGGCAATGAAACCCTATTTCTGCTTATGCCTGTTAGGTTTGGATTTTCTGTCACTTGCAACTTAAAGAGTCCTCACTGACCAACTGAAGCTCAGAGACGTGACCGGACACACCCAAGTTCACATAGCTACGAAAGCAGCAGAACAGAGACTCCACCAAAGTCTGGGCTCTTTGTATTTTGCGACAGTCTTGCTCTGTCACCCAGGCTGGAGTGCAGTGGCTCACTGCAACCTCCATTTCCTGGACTCAAGTGATTCTCCTGCCTCAGCCTCCGGAGTAGCTGGGATTGCAGGCATGTGCCACCAGGCCTGGCTAATTTTTTTTTTTTTTTTTTTTTTTTGAGACAGAGTTTCGCTCTTGTTACCCAGGCTGGAGTGCAATGGCGCGATCTCGGCTCACCGCAACCTCCGCCTCCTGGGTTCAGGCAATTCTCCTGCCTCAGCCTCCTGAGTAGCTGGGATTACAGGCACGTGCCACCATGCCCAGCTAATTTTTTGTATTTTTAGTAGAGACGGGGTTTCACCATGTTGACCAGGATGGTCTCGATCTCTCGACCTCGTGATCCACCCGCCTCGGCCTCCCAAAGTGCTGGGATTACAGGCTTGAGCCACCACGCCTGGCAATTTTTGTATTTTTAGTAGAGATGGGGTTTTGCCATTTTGGCCAGGCTGATCTCGATCTCCTGACCTCAAGTGATCTGCCCACCTTGACCTCCCAAGGTCTGGGCTCCTAACCACAGCCTGACCACACTCCAAGCCCAGCTGACAGACACCTCCATGCTCCCACACACTGGGTATAGTCCAGATACCCACTCTGCCGGCACAGTCCCCTCACTGGTTGGGATTTCTGGACGCTGGTTTGCAAGTCCATCAGATGGGGCTACTGAGCTCACCTTTGCATGCAGGTCAACGGACAGCTCACATCGGCCTGGACCCTCCAACCTGCCCTCAGCTGCCTGATGACCCGCAGGTGTTTTCTAATAGGTGACATGTGTCCATGAAAATAAAATACGACCAACCACTTACCCCTCCTTTGTGCCTGTCTCCTTCCTCTGCCCTACTCGCCTTCACCGAACACGTCACACCCCTAACCTATCATGCATGCATTGCATTAGTCATATACTGCTTGACTCCCCAACACCAAGAAGGGCAGGGATGGTTTATCTGGCTTATCACCTTTGTACTCTCACCGACAAGACGGTGCTTGGCACACAGTAGGTACCCAATAAATGTTTGTTGAATGACTGAATGAATGAATGAACGATGTGCATGAAACTCCGCATGGAGTCATGGAGTACTTAAAGGCTCCTGGCTGCACCTGGCCATTTCACAGGTGAGGACATGAGGCCTCAGGGCGGGTTCCCCTGAGGTCCCCAGACAGGCAGCAGGGGCCCTGCTCTGCCCTGTGCCTCTGCTGGACTGGACTGAGATGGGCCTTGAACACAGGTGCGGGCAGCCACCTGGCCAGGCTCCCCAGGTTGGACCCTGGAGCCCGGCAAAGGCAGGTCACTGCTGGAGGGGGCTGAGCTGGAGGCCAGAGCCCTGGGCTCTGAGCTGTAACCCCAGATTCTGACCTCTTGGAGTCCTTAGGCCAACAGCCCCCGGCTTACTGGGGTTATCAAGGCTCCCTGAACCCATCCTGAGAGGCACTGTGCCCTAGTAAATCTCTCAGTGAGATGGGAACCCAGAGTCACCTACGCCCACAGGGAGATTCCCCCCTGGGGCCTGCTTCCCCATCTAAGCCTCAGAGCGACCCTGGAAGGGAGGACTTTCCCTGTGGGTTATATGGAAACCCAGGCCCAGAGATCTTGGGGCATCTGTCCCATGTCACATGGCTGGGGCACACTGGGGAGCTGGGCTTTGAACACAGAGAGACTGACCCCTCAGGGCACTGAGCAGCCTTCCGTCTACAGCGTGGGGACAGGGGTGATGGTACCCATGGCTTCCCTACCACTGGGCCTCAGTTTTCCCACCTGCCATGGGTTGGGCTCCAGTCCTAAGGAAAGGGCTGTCTGTCTTGCCCAGCCCCAAGAGCCAGGGCTGGGGCAGGGGAGGCTTGGCTAACAGGAGTCAGAGCTCCCAGGCTGCTCACTGAGGCTGGGTCCGCAAAAGCTTCCTCTGACCCATCCGTAGAACTCCCTGATAACCCCAGTGAGCCAGGGGCTGTTGGCCCAAGGACCTGAGGAGGTCAGGTTCAGGGGTTACAGCTCAGAACCCAGGGCCCATACCCCAATACCCTCCCAGCCCTGAGGATCTACAGATCCTCAAGGTTCCACACCGGATCATTTCAGAAAGGAACTGAACTTGTCAGTGGGTTAAAGGGCTCCTGGGGGACACACACTGGGCCACTGCCAGATGGGAAATGGCCCCAGGGAGCCGGCGGCAGGGAAGACATGCAAGCCAGTGTCTCCTCCGCACAGCTTGGGGAAGCCTTGCGTTCCCTCGGCCGTAAACCTCCATGTGCTCCAAGTTTATGTGCCAGAGGGATGAAGAGCGTAGCAGTGTGGGAAGGAAACGCACCAACTATGCTGCAGGCGCCCCGGCACCTGTGTGATTTCTGAGGGCCTCAGTTTACTCAGCTGGAAACTGGGCATTGTCAGGAGTCTGTCTTTCTCAGGGTGGTTGTGAGGGTCCCAGGCAGAGACCCAACACTCCCAGCCTTCCAGGTGGGCTTCGGGGCCTGGTTCTCAACCCTCATAGGGCCTGGGGCTGGCCGAATGCAGGGGAGCCAGAGAACTTCCCCTCAAGCCTAGGGGGGAACACATGGTGCTCCCGGGCCCAGGGTGGGCCCGTGTGCTTTCCAGGCAGTGAGAAACAGGACACAGAATACAGCTCCCAGAAACAGTGAAAACTGATGACAGCCCCCGAGACCCTCACCACAGCAGGCTGCCCTGACCATCGCCAGGCCTGACAGGTTTCTCAGGGCTGCCACGGTCCCCTCCCCAGGCCAGGTGGGTGGTACTCACAGTCTCAAAGGGGAGGGGGTGGAGGTCTCCCTGGAGCCCAGCGCCTGGCCGGCCTCTGTGGCCCCTGGGGATGAGCGGTAGGTCCTGACGTCTGACTTCCTCCCTGCTCAGTCGGCATCCAGGAAACCACGCCCAGGGGAGAGGGTGTCAGGCTCCCTGGGGCCCCCGCCCGCCTGCCCTCCAAAAGGCCCCCAGACACTGCTGAGGGGGCTCCTTCCAGGTCTGGCAAGACCAAATGGCTTCACTGGGCAGGCCCCAGTCAATAAATAATACAACCACCTCCCTGGCCAGTCTCTGGTGGCTGATCGTGTTTCAGGCCACTTAAGTTCCTGGGCGGCTGCTTTGTTCAGAGTGCTGGGCCCCTGCTGGGTCTCTGGCCACATGGGCACTGTACTCTCACAGAGGGCCTGCAGGAGCCGGCAGGACAAAGGCAGTGCGACAGGGGTCCCTGGAGAGAGGGTGCCCTACTTACTTAGCAGCTTGGGCCCAAAGGGGACCTGGGGTGGCAGGGCCAGGGTAAGGTGGTCAGCCGTGTCTTCCCATGGCCACATCCCCCACAGGGGTGCCATCTGGAGAGCCTCCACCAGCCCATCCTGACATTCCCAGGGTCCGCGCCCAGGCCCCTCTACAGGAAGCCTCCTCCCCACCAGGAGTGTTCTGTCCCTGTCTGAATTCCCACTGTGACCGCTGGCCAGTCTGCCTGTCTCCTTCTTTGGGTCTCAATTGTCAACCTCCCATCTAAACAGTGGCCAGCAGCCACATTTCAACTGGTCTCCCCTGCCCCCACGCCCCACCACACCCTCTCCATAGTCTCATTTCCTCACAGCAGCCCGGGTGACAGTTTTAAAACAGAAAGCACAGTGACGTTACGCAGCTGTGGCTCTCCCGCCCCAGTCATCTTTCAAGCCCTCTCCAGGATCTTGTCCTTCCGCCTCAGGGACTGCTCCTCCCTCCCTCCCGACCCCTGCCGGCCTCCTCCTCCGTCTTCCTCCTGCAGGTGCACACCCACCTCCGGGTCCTTACACCAGCTGCTCTCTCCACCTGCTCTTCCCGAGATTCTCAAAAACTCACGCCACCCTGTCACTCTCAACTCAAGGCCACCACCGCAGACGGCCCTTTCTTTTCTTTTCAAACAGTCTTACTAAGATATAATTCACACACCATACAACTTGCCCATTTAAAATGCATAGTTCGATGATTTTATTAAGAGTATATTCCCAGAGGGGTGCAACCGTCACCACTATCTATGTTTAGAACATTTTCATCACTCAAAAAGAACCCCTCCCCATCACCACAAACCTACTTCCTGTCTCTACAGATTTGCCTGTTCTGGACGTTTCCTAGAAACGGGATCCTACGCTCTGTGGTCTTTTGTGCCTGGCTTCTTTCACTTAGCACGATGTCCTCAAGGTTCACCTGTGCTGCAACACGTGTCAGAACTTCATTCCTTTTTTATGGCTGAATAATATTCCGCACTATGGACAGACCACATCATGTTTATCCATTGTCCACGGATGGACATTGGGAGAGGCCTTTCTTGACCTCCTCAGGCCATGTGGCTCCCTCCACTCTGATCACTCCATCATCCCTCCCAGTTTTATCTTCTTGGCACTGATCCTTGTCTGAAGGCGTCTTCACTTGCTTGTTTTCTGTTTATCATTTCTCTCTCACCTGAACATCTATCCGTTCCAGGAGGGCCCAGGTGTCCACCTCACTCACTGCCATATCCCCAGGGTCCAGCCCGGGCCAGCACCCAATAGGTGCTCAGCAAACTGCTTAGTGACTGACGGAAGAAAGCTTCTTCCCGTGTGCCAGGGTGGCTGTTGCCCATGCCGCCTGGCTGCTGGGCTCTGAGCGCTCGGCCACAAGTGCCACCCTGTGGTGCTCGCCAAAAAAGCCTTACCCACAACTCCAGTGAGGAAACCAGTAAGGCAAAGCCTCGGACTCAGGTCCTCCTCTGTGCTGTGGGACAGTGCCCCTCATAGGGTGGGCATTAGCTGGCTGGATGTGGGAACGGATAGTTAGTGCCTGGCACAGTGCCAGGCACAGAGTAGGTCTCCACCCCCTGCACGAAGACTTGATGCAGGGAGAGGGCACGACAGTCTCCAGCACAGATGCAAACTGAGGAGAGGGAGGCCAGGCTGGCAGGGCAGAGGCAACGGTGAGACCCACGGGTGAAAGGAGAGAGCAGCCATGAGGGAATTTGTGGGTGCTCCAGGCAGTGCCCAGAGCCAGAGAAGTGGCAGCTCTGCTCTGCTCTGCCCAGGACCTCCTGCCCAGCCGAAACTCAGTTCTGGGCTCTTCTCGGAGATGGACAGCATAGGCCGGGGTGTGTCTAGGAGGGGTGGGTGGGGAGGAGGCTGGTGGCCCCTTCCTCATCCTCAGGGAGTCCTGGTCTCTGTGGGCTGTCCCAGAGCTGGGGAGCTGTGAGGCTCAGAGTGCAGGGCCAGGCCACTTCAGTGTGTGGGTGGGTGGCAGCAGGGACCGCAGGAAGGAAGGTGCCAGTTCCAAGTGAGAACAAATGTCCCTGCATCAGAGCTGCCTAGGCATGGCCCACCTGGGAAGCACTCTGTCCCAAGAGGAATGCCCACTGGCCCTCCTTCAGAGGAGCATCAGATGGCTAATTGTCCAGGAAGCTCCCTGGAAGCTCTCACAGGCTGGCTGCCAGCTGAGCTGCCCACAGCCCTCCTGCCCAGACTGAGCCGTGGTGGAAAGGCAGAGGGGGGCAGGGCCAGGGCAGCCAAGGCCACCCCACTCCTCACCAGCCAGCACCCGGGGCCCCATGTGGTCCAAGTGGGCTGCCCCAGCCCCTCAAGCAGCTCAAATGCCCTATTGGCTCTCAAGGCACAAAACAATCTTTCTTTTCCAAAATAATGCCAGATGCAAAAGTGATCTTCCTTCCTGACCCGAGAGGGGTTGTGGACTTATCAGGGCACTGCCCTGTACCCAGGGCAAGGCCTTTGTCTGCCAGGCAGAGGTGAGTGCCCAGAGAAAGGCCAGCCAGGGCAGAGACAGGGAGGGGAGGAGCAGGGAGCTGGCTGAAGGGTCTCATCCGCCCTCCAGAACTACTGTGTCCCCACATGCATCTCACAGGCAGGGAAACAGGCTCAGGGAGGCTGCCTGTTATACAAACAGCCAATGCCTCAGAGGTACCTACTGCTTCCAGGCATTGCCTCATGGAAGCTTCAGAACAGAACTCAGGTGGGCCTGAATTCCAAGCCTGTGCGCTTCCTACTTCATCACAGGGCCCCCCCAACCCCCATGTGGAGACTCAGAGGACAAGGAGGGGGTGCCACAACCATGCATCCTGCTGGATGCCAAGCCAACAGAACCTAGTGATGGCCTTGCCAAGAAGCCCGCCCAACTGGCACGGCTCCCCCAACTCTACAGGCAAGGAAACGAGCCTAGAGATATTTAGCAACTTGCCCGAGGGCTATACATCTCACAGCCTACCGCTGTGGGCTCTGCACCCTGGGGTGCCCAGCTCCCAAGCTGTTCTGTCCAGGAGACGGCCTGCAGCCAGAATGGTCGCTCCCAGAGTCCTGGGGCCAAAGTTCCAGAGACCCTTTCCCGGCTCCTTGACTGCAGTCGCCAAAGCCCTGAGCAGAAAGCCAGGGCTGGCAGGCTCACAGCTGTTCCATACACACCTCTCGCTTTTCCAGATGTGAGTGGGTCCCGGCCAGGGGCAACAGGCTCACTCGGAGGGGAATCTGAAGACGCAAGTGGAAAACTATGCGCTGTCCGATCGCAACCCTCCAATTTGTCCCTGTGGCCGCCGCCAGCCCCGCCTCGGGCTGCAGACCTGCTGACTCAGGGCTTCCCTGGCAGCCGAGGGGGCTGGGATCCGCAGAGGGCCTGCTCTGGCTGGCTGGCTGGCTGGGGTGTGGCCTTACTCCTTTGGGGGGCTCTCAACAGAAGGGGGTAGGAGCCCAGAGGGCAGAGTGCTTCTCCTGGAGCCTAAGGCCCATCCTCCCAGCTAACCACAGAGGCACCTGGTACTTATGGGTGCTAAGAGTGGGTTTGGGGCAAACCCGGTACCAATTATGGTGCCACCCCTGCCACTCTCCTCTCATTGGTGTTGAGGAGGCCACCCGCCAGTGCTCGTGACAACCCTGTGAAGCCACCTGCCCATCACCACTTGACAACTACCAGTGACCACAAACCCTCCCGTAAGGCCCCACTCCATAGCCCTGTCAGGTGGCTGTGTCATTATCCCCACTTCGTGGATGAGGAGACTGAGGCACAGACAGGCCAGTCTGCCAGGCTCTCTGAGGCGGTGCCGCTTCTACAGACCATCTGGGCCAATGGCAGCCAAGAGGGAGCGAGCGGCTTACCCTTGGGCAGGGCATGGCGGGCCTCCCAGCGCTGGGCCCTCTGCATCCTGTCAACAAGCCCTGAGGTTTCCAAAGGGCCAATCCCTGGAAACCTTGGGACTGAATGAGACTCAGGAAAATCCAGCTGTGGTCACAAGGAAAAGGGGCGCTCACCTCGCTGCCTGGCCCAGCTTCCCAGTCACCCACCCAGGAGGTCTGTCCCAGGGTCTGCGGCAGGGGCAGGCAGCCACTGACTCACTCCAGGGCTGAGCTCCGCCTCTCTCCTTTCCCACAGCCAGCCAGCATCCTTGTCCCAAGAGAACGCTGCAGCCCTCACTGTCTGCCCAGCTCCCTCAAACCTTCCCAGGCCCAAGGTCCACCACTGAGGCTCAGGCCCCGGCCCCCAGACACTCTTACCTAGCAGCAGAGACAACTATGGCCACTGTAATTATGGTTTCTTATTACAGTGAGAGCGAACTGCGTGGCTGGGTTTCCCCTTTCCTTTCGGCTGCCAGGAAAGTTGGCAATTTTTACCCCAACAGAAGAACCTCCGGACCCTGTATATCTGTTTTGTTCCATTTTTCTACCCTAGCTCATGACGTCCTAGTCTAAATTGTGGTTCTTCTACCCCTGATTTATTTTTTATTTTTTTTTATTTTCAGAGATGGGGTCTTACTGTGTTGCTCAGGCTGGGGGGCAGCGGCTACTCACAGGCATGATCATCGTACACTACCCTTAGTGTGGGCCCCAGCAATCCTCCTGCCTCAGCCCCCCCCCAGTAGCTGGGACTAGAGACACACGCCACCATGCCCGGCTTCTGATTTTTTAAAATTAATTATTTTATTGTAGGTATTTTCTGTAAGCTGTCACAACTATTTTGGGAAGGAAGGAAGAAAGGAAAGAAAGAAACAAGGGAAGGAGAAATAGAAGGCAGGCAGGAAAGTTTATAAAGTTTATATACCAGGTAGTGAGGGTAGAAACAGGAACAATCTTTCAATCCCTTACCTGTTGCAAATCCATCCGTTTCAATAAAAAAAGTACACCCTTAAGTGGTATCCAAGTACAAACACATCTTCCTAATAGGTGGCTGCCTCTAAGCCCTCCCATAAACAAATTCTGGCTCCATGCAGTTCCCCTTTACAGATGAGGAGACTCCAGCCTTGCCTGAGATCACACGGAACCCGGCTTCCTGCTTCCTAGTCTCCCTCCTTCTGGTGGCTGCAGAGGCTGGAGCGACACGGGTGGTGTCCCCTCCCCAGGGGGCTAAGGAGCTTTGCTCCACCCTTCCATTCCCACTGCACTGCCGCCATTCCAGATACCGGCACTGCCCCCACAGCTGTCCAGCTAGGGAGAAGGCTCAACGGCGAGGATCAACATATCTGACACTGACTGAATGCTGGCACTGTGCCAGGCCCTGATCTTAGTGTGTATTACCTCACTAAATCCTCACGACAATCCTAAAAGGATGTGCAGATGGGAAACTTTGGCTAGAGAGGTGAAGCCACTTCACACCACTAATAACGCCAAAGCCAGCATTAAACCTGGGCAGGCTGGTGCCTCAGTCCCGGCTGAGCCCTCGGCCACTCAGTCACTGACATTTACAGACACACGAAGGAATCACTACACCAAGCGCTTAAGGGATGAATGTGAGCCCCATTTCGCTGGTGGGTATCAGGCTCAGAGAGGCTGTGGGGCAGGGCCAGGGTCACACAGCAGCGCCCCATGCAGCATGTTATGTAACGCATGCTGTACCTGCCCTTGGTGTTTCTTTCCTGAAGGGGTGCTCTGGGTCCCAGCCAAATGCCACACAGCCCTTGGCCACTGTTCCACTCTCCTCCTCCTGCTCCACCAGAGTCTGAAAGTTGCTTTGTCTCCCTCCATCCCAGCTCCTTCCTGGACCCTGTACCGCCATGCAGACCATCCAGCCCACCAGTCGACCACCAGACAGAGCAGCCACGCACGCGTCCCGGTACCTGAGTGTCCTCACAGAGATGCAGTACTTCCACATGAGGCTCCACACGGCACCGCCATCCCCCTTCATGCCTGGCTCAGCGGAGGAGTGAGTGGCCGAGGGACCTGCCACCACTGTCCCACCACTTAGCGTCTCCTCCTGGCCAGGAACCGGCTCTCTTCACGGATTCTCAGGTCCCTTCCTTTTTCATGGTGGGAAGAAGAACGAAAAGCCCCCAAAGCCAGGGGAAAGAGCAGGTACCAGCTGCCACAGGCCACTGAAGGGCTGAGCCACCAGCCCCGCTGTCCACTGGCCAGCCTCTGTGCCCTGGTCCCGTCCAGCTGCTCCAGACCCTCCTGGCCGAGCAGCCCTCACACACTAGACCCTGTGGCTTCTGCACAACCTTGAGCCTGCCTCCTGCCAGGAGACAGCGGTGGCTGCGGGCCAGGGGAGCAGTGAGTCACTCAGGGCGGGACGGGTGAGGGGCGTCCGCCGGTGAGGAAAAGCTCAGCTGCGGAGCCGAGGGGCTGGCCCTGTGTCCAGAGGCTGGCCTGGGATGGGCGAGGCGAGCTCAGCTCACAGAGAGGGAGGTGGGCGGGGAGGCGAGGGCGGGCCCACATCCTCCCCATCTCCCCAGAGGCCCAAAGGCGCTCGAAGCCTGCAGCCCAGCCCACCAACCAGCTGGCCAAGACCAGGGTGGAGGAAGGGGCTGCTCTGCCACCTCACTCCCAGAGAAAGCCTTTGCTAAGTGGATGCAAAGCCAAATAAAGACAAAATCAGGGCTGCTCCCCTGGACAGTGGCTGACCCGGAGGGGCTCCAGCTGGTGGGTGAGAAGGCTTCTAGCTGGTAAGTAAGACGGTTTCCAGCCCGGGCTGGGCCACTTCTCTGCTATTTGATGCTGAGTGTGGTCGGCCCCCTCTGGCCTTAGATTCACCTCAGGCCACTGTGGGCTTGTGGAGCCCTGGGAACTGGCCTAAGCCTTCCTTAAGCCCAGAACTAACGCATCCAGTTCTCCCAATGCCCTTACAAAGTGGATTTTATGATTAGTGCTGGTTTACATGTGAGGAAACTGAGGCACAGACAGGGAAGTCACTTACCCCAGGTCACAGACCTAGGAAGTGGAGGCGGGATCTGAACCCTGCCAGTCTGGCTGTAAGAGCCCATGCTGGAGTCAGGGTACGAGCTGGTTCCTCTCTGTAGGGATGGGGTGGGGTGGGATGAAGGGCTGGAGTCTCTCTGAGCAGTTGAGGGCCTTGGTTGGGGTCTGGGCCCAGGCTGAGTCTGGGGCATTTCCAGACTGAGGCCCCAGCTTGAGCCCCCACCTTGGCCCCCGCCAGCTGCTCCCAGGCCCAGCCCAGGCCAGGCAGCTGGGGCTTCCCAGGCAGGGCCCCCAGGGATAATGACTCACAGACCAAGGTCAACACTCACGATATACTTCTCCCCACTTACAGCCCCCAGGAGGTCCCCCAAAAGGGCAGGTGCATCCAGCACCTGGCACCCTGCAGGGCCCTGGGCATCATGTACAGTGGGCAGCAGGGCCTCTATTTTCCCAGGGGGAAACTGAGGCACAGAGAGGGTCATCACTTATCTGCAGAAACAGGGAGAGTGGGGCCAGGCCTCCAAAGCCTTGCTCTGTCCCCAGGTCCCCGGCCCTGGCCTGTGCAGAATGGGAAATCTGTCTCGGATTCCAGCCTGATTCCCACATAGCAGCTGCACGCTTCTCTGTCCCCCAAGCCAGGAAAAATCTTTTAATCCAAAAGCAAGATGGGTTTCTACAAAGGCTGTGGCCTCCCTGGGGGACCCGAGAACCCAAATTCTTCTTCGTCCGTGTCATCACAGGGGCTCCTCCACAGCATGGAGCGGGAGTGGCTGCCCAGCCTCTGCTTGAACACTCTCAGTGATGTGAAGCTCACTACCTTTCAAGGCTCCCCATTCTTGTTTTTTTCTTTAAGGCTCCACATTCCATCATAGAACCCCACTGACCTGAGGAAACTCTCCCTTGGACATTGCTTCCCTGTCACTTTTCATACAGGTCTCACTTCCTGGTGCCACACAGACCAAGGGCTCCATTCAAATGTTTATCTGGCCTGTCCTCCTAGGAGGGGAAGTTTTCTCAATGTCTGTTGTGGGTGGAAGCAGCCTCTGCTTACCCACTTTTTCTCTACCCACTCATTCATATATTCACACATCCATATACCTTCCTCTCCAATGAATCATCCATAGATTCATTCATCTATTCACATATCCATCCATCATCTTCCTTCCTATCATCCATTCATTTATCCCCTCATCCACCCATCCATCCATCAGTTTGCTCACCTGCGCATCCACCCATCTATCACTCCATTCGTCCATCCATCCATCCACCCATCCACTCACCCATCCATTTGTCCATCTATTCATCCATCTATCCATCCACCCACCCATCTGTCCATCCATTCACCCATCCACATATCGTATGTTGCCTACATATTATTGTAAACTTGAATTTATTACAAATGAGCCTTAATTCACCCATCCACCCATCCACCCATCCATCCATCCATCCATCCACCCATCCAGTCCATCCATCCACCCATCCATCCATCTTCCATCCACCCATCCATCCATCCATCTACCCATCCACCCATCCATCCGGCATCCATCCACTCCTCCATCCATCCATCCATCCACCCATCCACCCATCCATCCGGCATCCATCCAATCCTCCATCCATTCATCCACCCATCCATCCATCCAGTCCATCCATCCACCCATCCATCCATCTTTCATCCACCCATCCATCCATCCATCTACCCATCTATCCATCCATCTATCCCATCTGTCCATCCATCCACCGATCCACCCATCTGTCTATCCATTCACCCATCTACCCATCCATCCACTCATTGGGGACATGTCACACTCTGTCTTTGCCATCCTCAGGGGGCTCATCCTTGAGAACAGAGCACTCCTTACTCTTCTTTGACTACTTTGTCCCTACACAAGCTACTTCCTCTTGCAGAGACTCAGTGTGTCCCTTTGCAAAATAGGAATAAAAATCTCTGCCCTCTTGGCTGTGATGAGGAATAAGTGATACCACAGAACTGTGTCACCCTGGGTATAAGACTTAACCTCTCAACATCATTGCATGCAGGACAGCATGGGCAGTTCATAATGGTTTCTAAAACAGAGAGTGCACTCAGTATACACCAGATGTCACCTAAAAAGCCCCTGGCACTGCTAGGCATGTGCTGGGTAATCTGGGCCAGTTGCCCTGTAGGGCACAGGGAGCCCTAGCAAGAGCGGAGGAAGCAAGGGCAGGTCTGCATGGAGCCTTCACCCCCTCAGCCATTCTATCTCCCCAGCCACAGGGCCAAAGCTGGGCTCTGCAGAGAACTGGCTGACCCTCCACCCTCAGTCTAGTGACTCACACAGCCTGCTAGGGATGAAGTCACTGCCACCCAGGCAAAGGATAGAACACATTTGTTCCCTGGGAGATGCTGAGGCCATTGTGAACTTGGCCTTTGAGGGCGGGACAGAGCTCAGGGGCTGTGCGCACTTGAGGAAGGCAGCTGGCACAGTGGGAGGGCAGAGTCAAAGGGGACCCAGCTTGGGAGGATGAGGACTGGAGGAGGTGCTCCCTATTCTAGAAGCTGAGTGAGGGTGGATGAGTCCCTGTCGGGCCTCCAGGCCTCGCTGGATGTGTGCCCTCTCCTCACATGTGGAGATGTGTCTGCCTGTGGTCTTAGGGTCTTGAGACTCTCCAACTTCTGCCTCTGGCTTAAGCGGCAAGCCACTGTTCCACATCCGTCTCACCCACAAAATGGGTACCCTATACCTAACTCAGCCTGGAGAACTACAGGTGACAGTATGAGATCCCTCGTTGCCCACTGGGGGTCTGTGCAGCCTCTCCTGTTCTACTCACTCTCCCACACTGACCGTCACCCACAGGAGACCAGGGTGAAGTGGGCAAGGCCCTTTGCCATCTTCCCTCTGCACTGAGCCTCCTGACACCCCCAAGTGGCCCCCACTCCATCACAACACACCTGAGTCCTCCCAGATCTCCAGGCCTGTCCACCCTCGGCCAGGAATTCTACACACATTGGCCAGTTATTCTCCACATGCCCTAGTCTGCTCTGGGCCCAGGACCACAGCTCCCAGACTCCCACTGCCTCCTATCCTGACGGGGTGGCCAGCAGGGGCCCTGGCAGGAGATCAGGAGGTGGAGGAGAGAACAGTAGGTCAAGGTACTCATTCCTACACCTCTCTCCTTGCTTCCTGTGCCTCTTGGCAGCCACGACTTCCCGGACATCCTGATGGGTGGCCTTTGTACCCAGGTCTCTCTCTTTCTGGTTCATAAAACTGTCCTCTCCCACAACCCTCTGGCCCAGGGCTGATTAGGGCTCCCCCCGGCTGCCAGCCCAGGTGCCCAGCTCCCTGAACCCCATCCCACCCTGCACACAGACCCATCACGTGCCACACTGCAAGGGAGCTTGTGTAGTGACCCATGTTTCCTGCCAGGACCCAATGCTCAAGGCTCAACTCAAAGGACACCTCCTCTAGGAAGCCAGTTTTCCATTGGCTTGTTCCTCCATCCAGTCAACATTCATTGATTGCCTTACTTTGTGCCAGATATCAATTGAGGACTTGATGAACAAAACTGTGGAGCCTGGTGGGGCTGGCCTTCCTTCCGTACCAAGGGAGCAAAAGAAAACGATTTCCCACAGTGGGCTGTGCCATGAAGAAGGCATATAAACTAGGTCACTCCTCTGGGCAATACGCTTCCCCTGGCCAGCAGTCCATGGTTTTCTGCCCCGCATCCTTTCTGTTCCCGGAGCCTGGCCTGCAGCCCTTGCTTCCCTGTGCTTGGATGACGTGTCTCTGCACCCCTCCTTCATGCTCTGAGAGCTCACATGAGCAGGGGAGGGCGAAGAGATCTATGCTGCTTAGTTCTTTGCACAATCACCCTATAAAGCAGCAGTTATGATCTCCCCACCTTTTTTTCCCACAAATTAATAAACTGAGGTTCAGATGCCGAGGTTAGATACTCAGGATGATATATAAACCCAACTCTGCCTATCTGACTCCAAAGCTGAAGCTCTGGAGGCTGCAAACAAAATAAATCACTTGTCATCTATATCTGCAGTCTTCCAATGGTGCCCAGAGCCAGGCAAGGCACAGGAAGGCACACACACTGAGTTGGCTGAACTTCAAAACCCTGAATCCCTTTGAGGATGGGGTTCTGGGGTGGCCCGATTTTCCAAATGGAAAAATGCAAGTCCAGGGTGCTAAGAGTGTTGCGTCTTGGAGGACAATGGTAGGCTCTCAGCCTCCCGGGGAGCTGGAATCCAGAGTTCCCCCATCTTGTCTTGGGCCTGGGATGGCCACTAACGTCCCAGTGCACAGGCAGGGGCTGGGCACTGACTTCAGGGCAGGAGCTGGGAAAGACGGCAGAGAAGAGTTTCCCCACGTCCACCTTAGGGAACACAAAGGGTTGGCGTCCAAGCTGCCAGACTTGGCCTGCAGGGCCTCACTTTACCTGCTGTGCAGAGAAGAGAGCATAAGGGGGCGATCGCCCAGGCAGGGGCCAGGGAGGACCTGTTGCTTGGACTGGGGTGGTGGACGGGAAGGTGGGGACAAATGGCTTCTAGAGACATTCTCAAAGTAGGACCGGGAGAAACATCTGATCCATAAGATGAGGGGCGAGAGAGAAAAGAGGAGGGGAAGATGATGCCTGCGTTTCTGGCATGAGCAACTAGAAAAATGGAGGTTCCCTCCATGGTGACGGGGACCCAGGGATGGCGGGTGGGAGCAGGTTCGGAGGGATGATGAGGCAGGGCAGAATGCGGGGACTCTGGTCAAACAGAACAACGGCAGCTCGGCTCTGGCTGACGGCTGCTCTGCAGGAAAAAGGGCCCTGATTTTTCAGATGTCAGAAATCCAGGTTCTTACATAAAAGCTCTTGATTTTTATGTTTGCAGCAAATTCAAATTTACAATGATATGTAAGCTAATCCAATGCAAGCCAAATAAAATACATCTGTGAGTGTCTGGCCAACAGGCTACCTCTTGTATCCTCTGCTCCTCCCACTTCAAGGTCCGCTTAGCTGCCTCCTCCCCCAGGAAACCGCCCATGATTGCTTCAGCTCCAAAGATGCTTGTCGCCCCTCACAGCCCTACAAGGCTGAAAATGACAGACTGGAAGTGACAGGAGGGCAGATAAGGGGTTTGCTTATCCATTTCTCATGCCTCGAGCATAGGGTTTGGCCCAGGGGTGAAGTGAATGAATGAATACCTGCTGAATGAATGAATGAATGAACAACTAGCTCACTTGACCCCTCTGCCCTCATTTTCCAAATAAAACTGAGTCCCAGATAAGGGACATGACTTGCCAGGGTGGGATCTGGGGCCAGGGCCTGCTCACTGTCTGGCCTCTGTTTGTCAGCTGTCCCCTGAGGCTGGGCCAGGCTGGGCCAGCAGGAAGTATAAAGACAATTGCACGATCTTACTGAGTTATGCCACGGGAGGGTAGAAACAGGATCTTGAGCATCTGGGTGGAGGTTGTTTGGGGGATGTCTTTCCAAGACCTTGCTAAGGTGACCCCAACTAGGGTCAGGGCAGAGCCAGACCCTAAAATTGGGTACCCATGGGACAGATGGCACTCCAGATGGCAGGACTGACATTAGCAGTCAGTCAAAGTGACAGCCAGTCCCCATGGGTTGTCCCTTCTGAGGGTTCTGATAGGTTTCCTTTCAGCCATGGGGAAGGCAGGCAGTACTGGGTTTGATCATCAGGGTTTGTGCTCAGATATTCTAGGCGGGAAATTAGACCACACAGGCACCAGAGGCTCCAGCTTCATTCCTCAGTGTTGGAGATGAAGAATGGAGTCTCAGAGGTGGGAGGTGACTTGCCCTGGGGTCACACAGCATGGAAGCCACAGATCTGGGACTCCGGATCAGGAGTCCTGACTCTGAGACCTGAACTGGTCAAGGGGTCCTCACAAGCCATTCCTCACACCTGCTGGCCTCCCTCAGGGCCTTCATCCACATCACGGGGAGAAAAATGGACCTATCTCCAGGGGTCGTGAAGATGAAACAAATGGAAGGAGCCAATGCTGTGTGACTGCACTGTGTAAAGCTATACAGAAGATCACAAATACAAAGCAACTGCCCTTCTTAGCCTCTAGTCTCAAAAGTTTCTGGCTGTGGCCATCTTTAAAATTCCCAAGGTGACACAGCTCCCCATAAACACAAGAACGGTAATACCTAAGGGCTACTGAATGGTTCTTGTAGCCACCGCTCCACGTGTGACTAATTCATTTAATGCTTAGGAAGGCAGAGAGAGGTCCAGACATGCCCAGGGCTATATGTTCTAACATGACAGGGCTGGGAATTAACCGAAGCAGCTTTGCTCTGAGACACACTTCATAACCACAATGTAACACAGCTCTCCTTGGCTGGCTTGGAAGTCCTTCTCAATGTCTAACCTAAATCCCTTTTGTTGCAGGCTGTGCCTATTCATTAGCCCCTTCCTTAGACAAAGAAGAAAAGCTGCTCCCTTCAATCCCCACTCTGTGGTGCTGAGAGGCCTCAATTCTTTTTTTTTTTTTTTTTTTCAGATGGAGTCTCGCTCTTTTGCCCAGATTGGAGTGCAGTGGTGCGATCTTGGCTCACTGCAACCTCTGCTTCCCGGGTTTAAGCAATTCTCTTGCCTCAGCCTCCTGAGTAGCTGGGACTACCGGCACATGGCACCATACCTGGCTAATTTTTTGTATTTTAGTAGAGATGGGGTTTCCCCACGTTGCCCAGGCTGGTTTAGAACTTCTGAGCTCAGGTAATCCTCCCACCTTGGCCTCCCAAGGTGCTGGGATTACAGGTGTGAGCCACCTTGCCTGGGAGAAGCCTCAATCCTTTGGCCTGGAATCTCAACTCCCTGGGTCTTGCCATGCAGGTCAAGGGGGGCCAAATGGGAACCCTTCCCCTTGTGCACGAGCATGAGTATGTTTGTGTGTGCACACGTGGTGTGTGAGATGTGTGTGCCTGTGGTGCACATGTCCACACAAACCCCCAAGAAGAGGACTGGTGAGGACTGCAGCACCCTGGTAAGGCTGAGGCCTCGCCTCCTCACTGGCCACCCTGCCTCTTTTCTTTGTCATCTGCTGCCTCTGGGCTGTTTCCCGATACCCGAACGTGTAGAGGTAAGTCTGCTGCCCGAACCTTCTCCATTTCTCTCCTCTGTTCCCAGTCTATTCCCAACTCCACCCTCGTCCTACCTATCTTCCTACCTTCCTTCTTTCCTTCCTTCCTCCCTCCCTCGCTCTTTCTTTAAACCATTCTCAACTCCACCCTTGCTCCACCTTTCCTTTTTTTCCTCTCTCTCTTTCTTTCTTTTGAGATGGAGTCTCGCTATGTTAACCAGACTGGTCTTAAACTCCTGGCCTCATGCAATCTTCCCTTCTCAGCCTCCCAAAGTGTTAGGATTACAGGCATGAGCCACCATGCCCTGTCTAAAATCTTTTTTTTTTTTTTTTTTAACAGTCTCACTCTGTCACCCAAGTTGGAGTGCAGTGGTGCAATCTCTGCTCACTGCAACCTTCTCCTGCCAGGTTCACGTGATTTCCATGCCTCAGCCTCCTGAGTAGCTGGGATTATGGGCATACACCACCACACACAGCTATTTTTGTATTTTTAATAGAGATGGAGTTTCGCCATGTTGGCCAGGCTGGTCTTGAACTCCTCCTGGTCTCAAGTGATCCATTTCCCTTGGTCTCCCAAAGTGCTTGGATTATAGGTGTGAGCCACCATGCCCCGCCCTGCCCCACCTTTATGCTGCACTCTATCGACCATTCTAGTATTTATTAAATATCTTTGTTTTAAAATTAACTGGCTTAAAAAATTGGACCTGAGTCTAATCAAGCTTCCTAATCTAACTCCCAGTTAACAGGAACTACGGGTGACAGAGGAACACCTTAAATGACACTATGAGGGAGACAATCAGCCTAATCCTGAATGTAGTACATGCCACGGGCAAATGGCCCTGTTTCTTTAACAAATACTGGAAGGATGGAAAAGGAAGGGGAGCCTCTAGTTAAAAGGATACTTACGAGACATGTGCATTGTGTGGGTCTTGTTAGGGTCCTGATTTGAACAAACCAGCTGTAAAAATACATTTCTGGAGGCTCTTTGGAACAACTGAACATGAAAAACAGCATGGAGTGGGCGCAAGAAACTCAAGCATGAGGCGCAAAGCTGTGCCATGCAGGCGTGGGATTCGCTTACAACTCCGAGGTTCACCTTCACCAAGCAGCCAGCTCCCCTTCCAAGCAGGTTTCACACTTTCAACAATAAAAAGCCAAAAGCAACGCACAAAATAATACATTGGTTGGATTTCACTCCTGAATACATTTATTTCAAAAGGAAACCTTATATCACTCCTTTAAATGGAAAACTAGGATCATCTGCTGTAAGTAGAAGGTTACCATGAAAACAAGACAATGTTATTGAGTTTCACACAGATACTGTTTCCTGCCAAAGATGCTGGGCTTAAAACCTGCCCCGTTTTTGTTACAAAGAAGCCCAGGGAGAGAAGTGAACTCACTCTTACCTGGACCCATCTTTTTGGGAGCACTGGCCGACAGGTAAGAGCCATGCAGCACATTGTCTCTGTCGCTTCTCCTCTATCAGGGAGGGTGGTGACATACCTGGGGGTTGGGACAGGTCTGCCCCAGCTGGTTGACAAGGGTCTCTGCCCGTTCCCGCCTGCAGCAGAAAGGGGTCAGCTGGGGAACTCAGCCTCTGCAGAACCTTGAACTTTCTTTCTGCAACATGCAATCCAAAAGCTATAGGGCTGGGTACAGATGAGGAAACTGAGGACCACAGGGGGTGGGACACTGCCCGAGGTCGCCCAGCAAGTCCATGGGGGATAACCAGAAGGGACAAGACTCCAGGTTCTCTGATCTTTAGAACTGTGATCATCTAACCTATCCCTGGTTCACAGATGTTGCTTGAGAACCCACTGTGTGCCAAACACGGGGGCCAGAGGGGCAGGAGTGACCAAGACAGACAGTCTTATGGAGCCGGCATTTGCAAACACTGAGCAAATGAATGAGATAATTTCCCTGGATGGTGAAGGTAACAAAGAAACGAAAACAGAGTGATGCAAAAGGAGAGGGGAGCGGTGCGACCCTAGACAAGGTGACGGGGAGGGCCTTCGTGAGGAGGAGACGCTGGGGCTGGCACCTGAACGACTAAGAAGGCGGTGGAGGAGGTCTGGGGTGGAACTGCATGAGCACCTGCAGCCAGCCCTCAGCAACCTCTAGCTCTGTTTCTAAAACCTCAGCAACTGAATGAATTGCAGACTTACAGAAAAGTTGCAGGAAGAGTACAACAACCTCCTGTGTGGCCATCACCCAGATTCCCCATTTGGTAACTCTGTATCCCATTTGCTTTCTCATATTCTCCTTTCTCTACACACACACACACGCACATACACACACACACACACACGCACACACGCACATACACACACGCGCGCACACACACGCACACACACACGCACACACACACACACCTGTGCATATATACACATTTTTCCTGAGAGCAAGGTGCCCACCTCAAGCCCTCTACTCCTTCAAAGTGTCTTTCCTAAAGACAAGGACATTATCTGGCATAATCCCGCTTCGGTTTTCAAAATGAGGGCATTGACATTGACTTGGTACTACTCTCCAATCCTCGAAGCTCATCCAGAGCTGCCAACCGACCTCATGCTATTCTCTATGGAGAACGACCCCTGGTTCGTAAGCCTCTCACACACACATTTGCGGGGGAATGTACCTGGCTGGCCCTTTGAAAGTGGACCTCGCAGGGTGGCATGCGGAGGCTGCGCCACAGTGACTTCTGTAGGCTGAGCCTGTGGGATGCGGATGGGTCAGCCCAGGGCCAGCCACCGTACCGCATGGAGTCAGGTTAGAACCTGAGGCAGAAGGGCAAATGCGCACCCCCAAAACACCTAAGTAGCCCCCCATATTTTGAACAAGTAGAAAAAACTGATGAAGCTTTAAAAATATTTTGCAAAACGTCATACATTGCTCGATCTGTTCCCACGTCCTTGTCAGCCCTCATGAACCAGCTCTGCAGGGCACACGAGGGCCCCGGGGCCTGGACACTGCAGCGCCTTCGGAAATGACCGCTTTCGCTTTGCAATACCAATGGTGTCGCAAGACAAACAACAGCCTGCCTTTCTTTGACAATTCGATATTTTCTTTACTTGATGACTGAGTTTTTTGGCACTCCTTGAATTCTGTGCCCGAAGTGAACACCTCACTGTCTTATCTCACCCTAATCCCAGCCCTGACCACCAAACACCAGACGCATGAGCTCTGCTGAGGGCACAGGACACGTGCCCACATGGCGTCTCCTGACGAGCCCAAGGACAGGCCCTCGTATCCACTTCACAGATGAAGACAGCGAGGCCCGGTATTGATTCGCGGGGGCTTCCGTAACAAAGCACCACAGACCATGGGGCTTAAACAACAGAAATGAATTTCCTCTCAGTGCTGGAGGCCGGAGGTCAGAGCAAGGCACTTTCTCCTGAGGCCTCTCTCCTTGGTTTGCATGTGACAGTGTCCTCCCTGTGTCTTCACATGGCCTATTAGTCAGGGGTCTCCAGAGAAACGGAGCCAATAGCAGATACATATATATGTATATCTATGCATGTATATAACTTTTTTTTTTAGATGGAGTCTCATGCTATTGCCCAGGCTGGAGTGTAGTGGCACGATCTTGGCTCACCGCAGCCTCCACCTCCCAGGTTCCAGTGATTCTCATGTCTTGGCCTCCTGAGCAGCTGGGATTACAGGTGCCTGCCACTACATTCGGCTAATTTTTATATTTTTAGTACAGACAGGGTTTCACCATGTTGTCCAGGATGGTCTCGATCTCTTGACCTCGTGATCCGCCCGGCTCAGCCTCCCAAAGTGTTGGGATTACAGGTGTGAGCCGCCGCACCCGGCCATTTTTTTTTTTAAGATAAGGAATTGGATTATATGATTACAAAGAATGACAAGTCTCAAGATCTACAGTCAGCAAGAGACCCAGGAGAGCCAATAACTTAGTTTCAGTCTAAATGCCGGCAGGCTTGAGACCCAACAAGAGCTCAGGTTTCAGTTTGAGTCTGAAGGCAGGAAAATACCGATGTCCCAGCCTGCGGGCACCAGACAGGAGTCCTTCTTACTCAGCCTTCTGTTCAGTGCAGGCCTTTAACTGGAAGAGGTCCACCCAGGATGGGGAGCGCAGTCAGTTTCACTCAGCCCAATCCAAATGTTCATTTCATCCAGAAACACCCCACAGACACACCCATAGTAATATGTGACCAGACATCCAGTCAGTCACCTTATGGCCTAGGCAAGTGGACACATGAGATTCACATGGTGTTCCTTCTGTAGGTGGCCCAATTTCCTTTTCTTGTAAGGGTGCCTGTCAGATTGCATTGGGGTCCACCCTAATGCCCACATTTCTTCTTCATTCCTCTTTAAAGGCCTTATTTCCAAATAAGGTCCCATTCGGAGGTACTGGGGTTACAACGTCAGCGGATGAATTTAGGGAGATGCTTTTCAGTCCGTGACAGGCCCCACCAGGGGAAGGGTTCAGCTCACAACACCCAGGTCCAGATGCCCCTGCCAGAGTCAATGGGCATGTGGAGCTCCTCAGGTTGGGGTGGCCCGCCCCCCAGGCAGGATGGCCTGTCTAACCAGGTGGCTGCCAAGAAATCGCTGAGGCACAAACAGTCACTCGGATGGACTCATCTTACGTGCTAAATCCAGCAGTTACCAAGAGCAAGAAGTGTTTGTCGGTGAGAAGCTAGTAAGGTCTTGACGCAGCAAGAACGTTTCCCCGAATCAAATCTCCATGAACCTAACACCCGTTTCCCGACTCTTGCCACCAGTGGAATCTTGCTAACACGGAAGACAGCCAGGGAGGAGGAAAGGGCATAGTGAAAGACTGAGCCAGTGTAGAACCTGCTGGCACCTGCAACGCTGGCTTTAAATGCCCTCTGGATGGACCCAGTGAGGACCTGCTGACTGAGGCCAGGCAGCCCGTGACCTGCACTAGGATATCAGCTGTTCTCTCTAAACCAGCCAGGTTCAGCTCTGGATGCTTGATCTCATTTCTTCACTGCACCTATTCTGCTGAGGACAAGTTTCTCAAGGGCCTGCCAGTCTGGTGACCCTGACCCTCTGGGGTGTTTCTCGCCTACGCCGGCTCCTGAGTCTTCCCACTCCGGTGGAGTGCCTGAGCTAACGCTCGCAGCTACAGGGAATCCAGGCCCACGTGCAGGTCCTGCCCAGCACGCAGGCTCCCCTGACGGCATTCTCACACCCCCGGGGACTGGCCTCTCCCCGACAGGACACAGTGCTGGTGGGGTGGGAATTCAGAAGCTTGTGCCCCATGGAAGTCCAAGGGTCCCTGGAGGCTCCATTCTACTTTCTCCTCCTCCACAGATGTCCCAGCACTGCCAGGGGGCAGGACAGGGCCTGAGCTCGGCCAATGAAACTCTCCTGAGACTTGACAGCTTGAGTGGTGGCACAGGGCTGTGGGCTCCTGGACAGGCTTGTTTACAGCTGTAAGCCTGCCCCTGGGGGTACAGAGTAGGCACCCCAGCTGCCCCGGCTCCTAATCCACTTCTCTAGCTTCCTGCTGGTCCCCTGAACTCCCAAGAGTGGCTCAGTAAACTCTCCTTTCGCTGTAGTTGGCCTGGGCGATTTCTGTTGCCCTCCACCAAAGGCTCCATCAGACACGAGGCACCATCTGCACGTCCTTCCCAGGACTCTTCTGCTGAGGACACTGTCTTCCCTCCATGGACCTGCACATGCCTCTTCATCCCTCAAGACTCATCTCAGCTCTACAACTCTAAGAATCCTCTCCTGCTCCCCCAGCTGAAATGACTGCCCCCTTTCTTGAATAATCACCACACTTTATTTCAACTTACTCCATTAAGAAAAAGAAAACCGCCGGGCGCGGTGGCTCAAGCCTGTAATCCCAGCACTTTGGGAGGCTGAGGCGGGTGGATCACGAGGTTCCGAGAGATCGAGACCATCCTGGTCAACATGGTGAAACCCCGTCTCTACTAAAAATACAAAAAAATTAGCTGGGCATGGTGGTGCGTGCCTGTCATCCCAGCTACTCGGGAGGCTGAGGCAGGAGAATTGCCTGAACCCAGGAGGCGGAGGTTGCGGTGAGCCGAGATTGAGCCATTGCACTCCAGCCTGGGTAACAAGAGTGAAACTCCGTCTCAAAAAAAAAAAAAAAAAAAGAAAACCCACCATCGATTGAATGCCACTGGGTCCGAAGGGCCCCCACACCTGTTAGGTTCTCTTCCCAACCCCAGGATGCTAAGAGTCAGAGTGGAGAAGTGATTTGCTATTGTGGCAGTCTACTTCCAAACATGGCCACAACCTCATCTCCTGTCCCACACACTCTCCCAGAACTTTGCCACCCCTGATCGGTGGTAGAATTTAAGTCCCCCACCATGGGCCTGGGCAGCACTTTTTTTGACTGCCCTGGTGAAGATAATGCCACAGAAGTGATGCTGTGTGTCTTCTGAGGCCTCGTCATAAATACTGACCATTTCATAGCCGGGCGCGGTGGCTCAAGCCTGTAATCCCAGCACTTTGGGAGGCCGAGGCGGGTAGATCACGAGGTCAAGAGATCAAGACCATCCTGGTCAATATAGTGAAACCCCGTCTCTACTAAAAATACAAAAAAAATTAGCTGGGCATGGTGGTGCGTGCCTGTAATCCCAGCTACTCAGGAGGCTGAGGCAGGAGAATTGCCTGAACCCAGGAGGCGGAGGTTGCGGTGAGCCAAGATCGCGCCATTGCACTCTAGCCTGGGTAACGAGAGCGAAACTCCGTCTCAAAAAAATAAATAAATAAATAAATAAATACTGACCATTTCAACTTGGCTCTCTTTCCCTTGGATTGCTTGCCCTTGGACCCAGCCACCATGTTGTGAGGAAGCCCAGGCCACATGGGGAGTCCCTTGCAGGTGTTTCGTCTGCCAGCCCTGGTAAGGTCTCAGCTGTCAGCCAATAGCATCTGCAAGGTGAGGAAGGGGGTGAGTGGATGGGTGGGTGTGTGGGCAGGTGAGGCTTCCTAGGAATCCAGCCCCAAGTCTTCAAACCCCATCTGACATTGAGTAGAGCAGGCTCTTCCCAAGTTTGCAGTTCTATGGGGTTTTAAACCACTAAATTTTGGAATGATGTGTTACACCGTTGTAACAACTGTGACAGTCACATGGAGTCAGAAAGTATTCATTAGTGTGGAGAAGACACGAGATAGTGTACCTCAGTGGAACTGATCACCTGGGTTGATAAACTACACTTCATTTCTGTGACCTTAGGCTGGTCATTTAACCTCTCTGCCTTCAGTTTTTCCTTCTCTGAAATATGGAAAACATAATAGTATCCATTTCACAAGGCTGCTGTGAGGATTAACAGAGATACCACGTGTAAAGCTACGTAGCACATACGAACACTCCAAGAAAGCGAGTAGTAATAATAAATAAATAAAAATAATTTTTTTTAAAAAAGCAAATTATAAAAGAAGCCAGCCAGATTGGATCCCCACTTCACATGACTTCAGAACCTGCGCTGTCCCCTCAAGCCACAAAGCCACCCAGAGTGCCCCCTGTAGAGCTACTCCTCCCTGGACTGAACTTCCCCGGCCAACAGAGGAGGCCTGGGGCATCGGCTGTGTAGGAGGTGCTCTGCAACCTTGGAAGAGCCCAGGAAGCTCGGCCAGCTTCCCAGGCTGTGTGCCTGGAAGCCCGTCCACCGAGCTCCCTTGCTGAGCCAGCAGTGTGGGGAGCTCGTCCCGAAGTGAGTTTCTTGATGCTGTGCTTTAGAGATTCCCAGCCTCTGTTCTTTCGAATAGAAGCAGTCTGTGAAACTTGCACATTGGGAGATCGGTTGGCACCTTGTGTGATCAGAACTGGTCCCACATCCCAAGCCAGACAACGGCATCCACAGCGTGCTGAAGGTGAGGTTGCAAAGTCGGTGTGCAGGCAGAGTTCCTACCACCCTTGGAAGCCTCTTACTACGGAGGACCTGGAACTACACAGACCAGGGGAACAGCACATGCGTGCCTCACCGTTCACTCTAGGATGCCTGGGACTATGTCAGGCTACGGGTATGCCTCCATACCGTTTACACGCTCTCCTCTCTTCATCTCTCTTTCTCTCCCCTTTACATTAAAAAACCATCTGGCTTTTAATATGGGGTGTAGAAAGAATGTGGAGACATGGGACTCTCACTCATGCTTGTAAGGCCGCACACTGCCGGGGTTGCTTTGGAAAGCAGGCTCACTAAGCCGAGCAAAGTTGAAGATACTCATGTGCCATCCTGGTACAAAACCTCCATAAATGCCTGCAGCCAAGCAAAAGGAGGTAGGGTGCTCACTGCATCCCTGTCTGTAATGTCAAAAAAATGGGACATCACCAAAATACACAAGAACAGAACAGATACTTACACCAGGGCATGACTGTTCCATGGAATACTATACACCAGTGAAAATGAATCAATGAGATCTATACATTGCACCATGGATAAATGTTACCAGTAAAAATTGCTGACTGAAGAAACAAGGTACACCTTGAAGAGATCTCTGCACATCCATGTTCACAGCAGCACCACACACAACAGCAAACAGGTGGGAACAGTACCAGTGTCCATTCATGGATGAAACCATACTTACAGTGGAATACGATTCGGCCTTAAAAGGGAGGACATTCTGACCCATGCTACAGCATGGATGAACCTTGAGGCCACTTTGCCAAGTGAAATCATCCAGTCATGACAAAACAAATGCTGAATTGATTTTATTTGTATGTGGTCCCCAGGGCAGTGAAATTCATGGAAAAAGAAAGCAGAATGGTGCCTGTCCGGGTGAGGGGATGGAGGCATTACTGTTTAATGGGTACGGAGTTTAAGAGGATAAAAAAGTTCTGGAGATGGAGGGTGAGAATGATTGTACAATAATATGAATGTACTTAATGCCACTGAATCGTACAATGGTTAAGATGATGGATTTTAATTCTATGTGTATTTTTAAATGATTGAAACTTTTTAAAAAGCAACTTTCAGTGTATGATACTATGATCTAAAGTTTAAAGACATATAAACAATCTTTTGTGTTAGCAACGTCGTAAAAAATGTGGATGGATGGATGAATGGATAAAGAAACCTTAGTGTATTGATGTATATACATTTATAGAAGTACTACTCAGCCGTAAAAAATGAGATCCAGCCATTTGCAACAACATGGATGGAACTGGAGGTCATTCAGTGGAATAAGCAAGGCGCAGAAAACCAAAAGTCACATGTTCTGACTTATTTGTGGGATCTAAAAGCAAAATGATTGAACTTATGGACATAGAGGGCAGGACAGTTATCAGAGGCTGGGAAGGGTAGTGGGGGGACAGAGAGGCAGGTTGGGACGGTTAATGAGTACAGAAAATAGAAGGAATGAGTAAGTGAGTAAGACCTGCTATTTGATAGCACAATAGGGTGACTGCAGTCAATAACTGAATTGCACAATTTTAAAATAAGTGAAAGAGTAGAATTGGATTATTTGTAACTTGAAGGATAAATGCCTGAGGGGATAGATACCCCATGCTTCATGATGTGTATATTTCACATTGTGTGCCTGTATCGAAACATCTCATATACTTCATAAATATATACACTTAACTATGTGCCTATAACAATTAAAAATTTTGCATGGGAAATCTACACATCAAACCAGAGGGACTGTTTAGGCTGAGCTCTGGGGAGGCAGGGAGGGGATCAGATTTGTGGAGTGGTCCACAGGGGTGGTGGACCACATCACTAACAACTTATTTCCGAAGCTGGGCGATGGGTTTACTATTCTCCACATTTCCTTCCCACCTGAACTCTTTCACTAACCAAAGTACCCTGAGGTCTGCTGAGCTCTGGGAACCTGGGAGAGGGCTCGCCGCCTCCCACAATAGCCTTGGGGCCAGAGCTAAAGAGGCTATAGAGGCACCTCCCCCAAACCAAGGCAGACTGCAGAGGAGCCCGGTGAAGATTGTTCCGTTTACTAGTTGAAATAAGCGGCTCTGCTCCTCCTCCTGCCCCAGCCTCTGGCAGAGCTCCAGGATTATTTTACATTAATTTAAGATCACTAATGAAGAATAATTAACAGCTTTGAGGGAGCCTGGCACACCCTGTGTTTAGAAGTGGTTAATTATGCATTGTCTGCAAAACACCCCTTTCATACGCTTAAGTTTGGGATCACTGTTTTAAAAGGATCGCTATTTTAAACAACAGAATATGGTATCAGGCAAAAAGCCAAGTGGCTCCATTTGCAGAGCCTTGCTGGAGAAGGATCTGTTTGGGTGAGGACAGCCACTTGCAAAGCCCCTACTAAGTGCCGTGTATTCAGTGCTTTCCCAGCATTTATCCTAGAAATCCCCACACGAGGGCCACGAGAGGTGAGCTGAACATCCCCCGTCCCCCATGTTACACAGGTGTGGAAGAAAAGTGACCACCAAGTCTGAGCTCTTGCCCACCTGGCTGGAAAGATGACTGCCCCCAACCCTCAGCATGTCATTTGCCAGAGTGGACAGTCCAAGCTGCTCAGCTGGCAGCATGCAGCCTCCACAGCTGGACCCCCTAGTTAAATCCCAGAGGCACCATGGACCAGATATGAGCCTTTAGACAAGGTACTTCTTATGCCTTGGTTTCTTCACCTGGAAAATGGAAGAATCATGACTGCACTTCATGTGGTTAGCACACAGAGTTGGCGCTTAGAATGAGGAGCAGATACTGAGCTTCAGTGCCCCACCTTTCTTTCTAGTTCTTCCCCTGACACACACCTGGGCTTCAGCCTCACTTTTGATCATTTATGCACTATGCCAGCCTTGGTCCCACCCCCATACGTTTGTTCATGCTTTGTTTTCCACCCACAGTACCCTTCCCTGTCTGGAAAATTCCAGCTCCCATATCTAGGCCCAGATCACATGCCACCTCCTGCAGGAAGCCTTCCTTGATTTCTCCAGTAAGACCTCCCTCAGGCTGCTGGTACTTTGTGCACCCTCTGTTTATCCCCCATTCTTAATACTCATGAGTTGTTCATAGGTTTTTTCTCTTTGTAGGTTAGGAGCTCCTCAAGGACTAGTCTCATTTGTCTTTGGGGTACAGTCAGAGGTTGAGAACAAGAGCACAGGCTCTCAGCAAGAACCTCCACAGGTCAGGGGATGGGTTCCTCCTGGAGCCTGAGACGGGACTCTCACACTTGGACCACGTGGCCCCCAGAGTGTGACTCTTAGCTTGCCACTCACTTGCTAAGATCCTTCACGGGCTCCCCACCGTATGCAGGACAAAGCCCAGGCCCTGGTCCTGAGCTCCAGCCCCTGGTGCCCCTTCCTAGCTCCATGGCCTCTTGACACGAACCGAAGACACCCTTCCGTTTTAAAGCCTCTGGGTTTTTCCCCCGTGCTTTTCCCTCTGCCTGGAACACCTGTACTTCCCATCTCAGCCCAGCAAACTCCTCTAGACACTTCACTGCCTGGCTCGGCTGTCACCTCCTCCATGAAGCCCCTGCACTCAGCCCTCCTCCTCTGTCAAGGGTCTGACCACAACTCATGCCTGGCCAGCTGAGCCATGTGGAGCAGAATCTGTCTCTCATTTGTCCCTGCCCGGCCGAGGCCTCTGGCATCTGCATGGCCTGAGGCTGTAGACATTCAGGAGAGACTGCATGTGAGGGAGGAGAGACCGCATGTGAGATGGGAGAGACCGAGTTTAGCTCCCAGGGCTACTCTCCTGCAATCGCCTGCCCTCTGGTTTTATTCTGCTCACCTGCGCACAGCGACGTCAACGCTTCTTTTGCAGAAGGGAAGGGGAATGAACAACTAAGTATCTAAAGTGCCCCACCGCGGTAGACACTGAATCACTGACAGCTGGGCGTGCCTTCCTGGGGCCACACGGACAAGCCTGGGGACCGGGGTGGCGTGAAAGGCTGCATCACGGAGCTCAGGGCCCACTGGGTGTCGGGCTCCTCTCAGATGTGGCTTGCACTAATCAGACGCAGGACAGGCCACTCTCGTTGGCACCCTCCCAAGAGCAGGGACTTCCTTTCTACAGCTGCCGTGAGACCCTCCATTCCCGCCCCCTTTGGAGAAGGCCCACTGGAAGGAGAAAAGCTCCCACACTTTCCCAGAATTGCTTGCATGCTAATGGCCGCAGACTTCACAGAGTGTGAAATCAGGAAAAACTAATTCCCTCAGAATAGACGGGACAATTCCCTCCTCCAGGTCTTTAACCACACGCTGTTCAAGGCGACCACGGTGACGGCTCCATGATGCTCTCCTCCTAGCCCAGGTGCGGGTCTTTCTTGACCAATGTGCACCCTGGACAGACCACATATGCTGGGAAGAAGCTGCCAGGGGTATGAACATTCGGGCTTGCGGTGTCTGCAGCCCCTGTCACCTCAGGGAGCAGTCCCCAAATCCATGCCATCAAGTCTGAACCCTTACAGAGGGGAAACAGGCTCAAAGAGGGAAAGTGACTCTCCCAAGGTTGCACAGCCAGGAAAGGGAATCGAACTTTGGTCTCTTGATCTCCTGGGCAGGGGATCCCCAACTCTGCCTCCCCAAACCTGTGCTTAGGGCGGAGGCAGGCCAAGCCATGAGTCATCCAGCCCACGAGGCTGGAGAGAGTGTGCCGGGAAAGAGCAGCCTGGGGCCCCCGGAACCTGTGTGGCTTCCCTGCCTAGGGCTCACCCCGGCAGCAAGAAACAATGAAACACAGTGCCTGGCTACAGAGCAGTCCAGGGTGACCCGTTCTCTGCAGAAACTCTACCAGTTTCAGGCCGGAGGGAGAGGAAAGAATGGTTAAGCCGAGTTGCAAAGTGACCCATGACAAATGCCACCACTGGTCTTGCCCAGTGGCAGGGACCCTCTGCCGAGACGAGGAAGCCCTGCAGTCAGGCAGGCCCGGGGTGAACGTTCCCTCCAGGCCCTGTTGCCTTAGTGGCCAAAGTTCTCCTCAGAAGGTCGACTTACCTTTTGTAGGCTCCATGCAGGGGCTGCAGGCACAGGAACTGCCAGTAATCCAGGCAAAAGGCCTTGAACTTGAGCATTTTCACCTTTTGGTCTCCAGCTGGACCACGGCAGTGTCTCCGTGGAGACACCGAGAGGGGCTGGTGGGAGGTGGAGAACTGGCCGCTTCGGCCCGCCCTGGTCCCTGCCACGGCGGCCCCCACTCACATGGCCCAGCCCGCCCGGCGCGGCTTGTACAGTGCACGCCTCCAATACAAAGAGCAGCCAGCACAAAAGCCTAGCAACTCATTCATGCAGCTCGCCCGGCCTGGCTCATGCTGCTGCTGTCTCTGGTAGCTGGTGCATCTGAGGGCTTCCCTGGGGGTCCCTGGGACACACCGAGGCAGCTCTGGCTGTATCGAGTTGTGGGGGCCCCCAGCCCATCATCCTGGGGGGCTGGGATGCTAGGGCTCCTGACCGTGGCTCTGCACATCTGTTCTTCCAACCAGGCCCTGGGGCTCCGGGTGGCGGGGCCGGCACTGGCTGGGCAGTCGTGCACTCGCCGGCCTGGTCCCGAGTGGCTGAGGCCAGGAAGACCCAGAGGGAGCAGGTAGGGAGGGGGCCAGATGACAGGCAAACACTAGCCTCTTTTGCCAGATAAATTACGTTTGGCGGAATCCCCGTTCGGCCTGCGCGAGGGAAAACTCACCATGTAGCCACATGGTGCTTGGGGTGGGGGCAGCTGGGCTCTGAAAGGCAGGCGGAGGAAGACTGACAGGGCCGCCCAGCGCCTGCCGTTGCCTGGGCGACAGGGACACATTGATAAAATCTAAAATGGAACCGCTATGACAGCCGCTCATTGGCTGCCGGCACGGGAATCCTGTCGCTAACCAGGGAGGGGAGCGGCTGGGCTTCGGGGCCACAGATAGCCAGGCGCATTGTTGGGCAGAGGGACCCCAGGCAGAATGGGAAGTCCCAAGGGCCAGGAGGCCTGGCAGTCACAGATGACAGGAGAGGAGTCCCTGGTCCAGCCTCACCTCTCCCCTCATATCTCTCAGGATCTGGCTGGTCCTAGAGTCTGCTCCAACCGTCCCATGGCCCACTCCCCACCTGCTGGCCACCCGAAAATCTGAGTTTCTGACTCCCAGACACACTGGCCACCGTCAGCCCCTCGAGTCCAGCACGCCCTGGGGTTCCAGGCAGTCTGCTCTCCTGCGCTCCTCCTGCAGCTCAGCTCCTCCTAGTCAGGCAGGTCCCACTCCAGGGCCCCTCACTGTCTAAGCTACAGAGGCCCAGCCTCCTTCACCCACCGCCCTGATTCTCTCCGCAGGACAGCCCATCCTTCAAAAGGATCCTGCCTTTGCATATTCACTTGTTTACTGTCTTTCTCCTCCAACTACAAGCAACTACTCCAGGGCAGGGGCCACATCTCTTTTAAGGCCCCACTCACTGCAGGGGCTCGACAATCATTTGTGGGAAGGAAGGAAGGAAGAAGAGAGGGACGGAGAGAGGGACGGAGGGAGGGAGGGAGGGGGGAAGGATTGATCTTGAATAGTGTGTGAAAGGCTCTCAAGCACAGCACATTCATCCCCTCTGGCCACTTTGGGGCCCACATTTGCACAACCGGATGTCATTTGCAAAGCAAAGGTCACAATCTATCCAGATGAGGAGGTCTGGCTATCCCCCACTCTCCCTCAGATGAGGAAATAGAGGCACAGAGAAGACCCCCATCCCCAGAGGTGTGCACACAGAGCCCAGGAGCTGCTGGCCAGGAGGAATGACATCCAGGCAGTCGGACGGGAGACGGTGCCACGAAAGATAAGGCTCTGTGTGCCCCAAGCAAAGCTGCTCAGCTTCCGAGGGCCGGATTAGGAACCAGGGGCCTGATCCTACCCTGCGCAAAGCCAAAAAACAAAGTCTCCCACCTCAGGTGGCATTTTCTCAATGTCATTAGCAAAAATGCTGCTTCGATAGCAATGGTTCTCAACCAGAGGCATCTTGGTCATTCCCTCGCCCCCGGGACACCTGGTAATGTCTGGAGAAATTTGGTGTCACAACTGGGAAGAGGGTGCCGGCATCTAGTGGCATTTAGGTGTCACTAAACATTTTACCATGCACAGGACAACCCCACGAGAGAACAGTCCTGCCCAAAATGTCAGTCATGCCGAGGTTGGGAGGCCCTATCTGCAGTCACTTTCCCTTAGAAGTACCCGCCCTGGATGGCCGGAGAAGGAAAGCTTTCCAAACGGCTGGGTCCGAGCCTCCTACGGTACAGTTGGGAGTGTGAGGCCAGAGGTACAGGGGGACGCCCAGTGTCACTGGAATGACCAGGCTGGACGCAGAAGACCCCATCTGGGCTGGTAACTGGGGGCGGGCAGGCGAGACTCGGTCTGCCGAGAGTGACGCGCCAGTTTGCCAAGGTAGCACAGGCGGGGCCAGTAGTCCTGAAATGCTGCCCACTGCCCCCCCACTCCCCACCAAGGACATTAGCTTCCCTCTCACGCCTGTGGCAGAGGAAGCCGGCTGTGCCTTTGAAAGGCGGCAATTACTGGCTGGGACCTTTGTTTCTGAATTCCTAGGCTGTGCACAACAGGCCTCCAGAACCTCCGAGGGCCGGGATTCTCAGAAGCTTGCCCCCAGCAGCAGAGCTGGTGCCTCCACTGCAAAAAAAAAAAAAAAAAAAAAAAAAAAAAAAAGGCTCAGAGTCTTGGTAGCAGTGAACGCCCCGGGCCCTAGTCCTGGACCTGGCGCCAACGCTCCTCTGGCCTCTAGATCTTAGGTATCCTCACCTGCGAAAGGGGAACATTGATCCTGACCCTGTCTGCGTCCGAGGCTGCTGTGGGGGTTGGAAGTCAGGAAGCATGCCAAGGCAAGTGGGCCCCACTTAGCACCTGCCTCCTGGCTGCCTCTCCAGGCATGCTCCACCCCGGGGCCTCTGCACCGCTGTTCCCGCCAGGCGGCTGGGATGCTCCTCACCCCTCCTGTGCTTCCAGACCAGAGGCCTTTCCTGACCACCCTCCTGTCTCTGTCTATTCCCTTCACCTGGATTTATTTTCTCCACAGCTCTTGTCACCACTTGACACGTGATGTTAAAAACCAATTTCTTTGTCCACTTGCTGCCTGTGCTCCCGCCTGCCACAGACGCTCTGTGGAGGCAGCAGGACTGCTCAACGAGGGATCCTGAGTGCCCAGCACCAGCAGGTGCTCAGGAAATAATGGCTGAAGGCAGGAGGGGAAACGGCGGAGCCAAGGGGCTCCTACAGCCTCTGCTCTGACCCCTGCTCTGTCCTCCGGAGGAGAGTGAGGCACTGGGGTGTTGGCTCTGAGGTCAAGTGTGGCCCCATCCGAGGGAGGGCTGTGCAGTGAGACCGGAGGGGGCAGAGGCACAGAACCTGCTCGGCCCCCACACACCCGGAACAAAGAGCCCCATCCATCCTCCCTGCATGCCAGAACGTTCCTGGGTTGGCCCCGAGCAGGGCGCCTGACTGGCCGGCGGGCGGAGTGGACAATGCAGACCGAGCTGCAGCGGTGCCCGCGGCAGGGATGGGTGGCGCAGAGGCCAGGCTCAGCCCTACAGGAGCCTCCTCAGCCTCCCTCCCTGAGGCCACCCTGACACAGGCACCCACAGGCCTGCTGACACCCCCAGCCAACCCATGAGGGGTGAGAGTGTGTGTACCAGTATAAGCCCACAAGCATGTATGTGCCCAAACAGGGCTGTGTGTGTGCCCATGTGCATAAATGACAGTGACAGCGTTTGACTACAGAAAGTACGGGGTGTGGGGAAGTTCTGGAGTCTGCGTGTGTGTATATGTGTGTTTGTGTGGGATTGCGCACTGGGCGTATGAGGAGCTGCGAGTATGAGGGCAGGGGGTGTGCTACGGTGTTGGGCAGTATTCACACCAGGATACCCAAATGTTCAGATCCCAGCTCTGCCCCCGCAGTCTCGAATCCTGAGCAGGTGACGTCTGTGGAGTGGGCTAACAATAGCCCTGACTCACCGGGTGGCCATAAGGACTGTCAGCTTTCCTAAGCAAAGGAAGTGCTGTTATGATGATATGTGGGTGTGACTGTGGAGTGTCCGTGCAGAGGATCAGGTGAGTGCGTGCACGTGTGCTCACGTGTATACGCATGTGTGCCACCCGGCTCTGTGTCCTCCAGGAGCGCACAAGGCGGGGCTGCCAGCCCCCAGCTGGCTAAAGGAAGCAGGGCCCAGATGGCTACCCCGTCGCTCCTCGCAGCCACAGGGTTTCAGAGTCGGTTGCTCCGACATCTCCTTCCTGTATAGCATCTGCTGCAACCCCGACACGTGCGTGGGGCCCAGCCATTGGTTGGTGCCTCCAGGGAAAGGGCCTACTATTTTGTGAGTCTCCTTTTGGGCTTGTTCAAAAACCCCCTCGCACAGAAGCCAAGCTCCTTAGCAAGATGAAGCTCCCTCCCAAACCTCCCCAATTCCCCTCCTCCCTCTCCCTGCGCTGGCCATATCCACCCTGTATAGGTCCTCACACGGAGTGCCCCCTCCAGGACCACTCATCTCCCGCACTCCAAACAGGCAACCAGTCAACTTCTAGTCCCCTCTACAATACAGCACAGATAGATGTCCCCTCCTCCCCAGTTCACATCGATGCACCCAACACAGGCCTCCAAGCCACCCCACTGCCAGGACAGGCTGCCTGTCACTTGTCTTTCTTGCCCACGAGACTGGAGCAGGGATCTGCTGACTTCCAATCCAGGGAGCTTTCCCTCTAGGCACAGCCGCCAGTCTGTGGGGTGTGTGTGTGAAAACTGAAAATGCTCTTTTTGGAAGCCGTCAAGATACAAAGCACATGGAAGCAGAGACCCTCAGACACCCCAGCTCCCACCAAGCACAGCTACATACCAATAGAAACCATGAGGCTTCCCACTCCCCCCATCCCCCCACCCCCTTTCCCTGGCTGCAGCCTTGGTCGTCATGGGAACTGCCAGCTGCAGGCTGGTCCCCAGGGGACCCGCCAGCCTTGGATCTTGGAGGAACTATCAGCTGCAGCTTGATCCTTCAAGGGGCCTTCAGCTGAGCTCTGGTCTTTAGGGAGGGGACTTGTGAGTATAGTCCTGGTCTTTGGGGGGACCTTGATTTGAGGGGAAACCACTCCACGCTGTAGCTGTTCTCAGGGGATATTTCAGCAGTACCTCTGGTCCTTGGGGGAATTTCAGGGCCAAACGGTGGAGCTAATTTCCCCTGATGGCCTCTTGGAGGCCCGCCCTGGGTGCAGATGGGCAGTGGAGACCTAAGGAGATCCTGGGCAGGCTGGGGTGGACGGCAAGACAGTACCTGTATCGGTCAGTGGAGAGGCTGCTTCCGGTGTCCAGGGAGCTCCTGAGGTGGCAAAAGCAAGACAGGGTTACTGACGGATTCACGCACAGCCAACCCCTTGGGGGCCATGTCCGCTCAGGCCCTAGCAGGTGGTCCCAGGACAGGGAGCAGCCCTGGGAAGAGCGTCTGTCCCACATGCAAGAAACCATGTGCTTCTTTCCCCTGCTGAGTCAACTCTACTCCATGGCAATGTCAAATCCCACTGCCCCCTGTTCAGATGGAAAAACTGAGACTCAAGGAGAGGAAGCAAAGTGGGCAGGGTTAAAGATCTTCTCTGGCTGGCCCCAGACTTAACCTCGGGTGTGTTTGACCTGAGCCACCATGATCCTTCCCCAAAGAGCCCCGCACCAGGAATCTCTGCAGACCCACAGGTTTGAGCCCACCCAGCCTCCAACCTGGGAGCCCAGGGGCCCTGGAGCCCAGATTGCTGCCCAGAGACTTAGCGTCCAGCTCTGGATCTGGGCCCAGGAGCCTGGGTCCTGCCTCTTGCCTTTGACCAAGTTCGGTCTGTGCTATGGGGCGTGCGCCTGGAGCCAGCCCAAGTCAGATCACTTCCCACCTCCACCCATGACTAGCCATGGACTTGGTGCCTGTCCCTTTGCCTCTCTGTGCCTCAGTTTCTGCATGTATAAAATGGTAGTGGTAAAAGCAGATCTCTCACAGGGCAAAGCATGCATCTGAAAGGACTGTCTCTGCTCTACCTGACAGCACACCCCATGTTCTATGTCTTCAGGGCCTGGGGTGATGCCTTCCTTGAGGCTGAGGGGTTCTACCCAAGCAACACTGCCTGTCCCTGCCCAGATGGGGACCATCAGCTATGACACAGGACTCATCCCTAGAGACCGTGCCCTTGAAATACCCACTCCTCCAATGGCACCTGCCTTCCTGAATGGGGCACCCACACCCCACATCACTGCTCCACACGCTTCTCCCCACCTGAGGCCTCAGATGTCCAGGGCACAGCCAAGCCTAAGCCAAGCCCACTGTTTGGCCACAGTGGGCTTTGACATTCTGAGCCCATGCTGGCTGCCTGCCATGGGCCATCCCAGCTTTGGCCTCCCTTTCCCTACTTGCTCTCATACAAGAGCCCTGATAGACGCACTCCTACAAGGAGGCTGACCTTCCCTTCCCAGTCCCATGCTGGCCTGTGATTCCTCTATTTCCTGTCTAACTACCAGCACGGCCACTGGCAGACTCCGTGCTCAGCAGATTCGAATCCCCAGTGCCAGTCCCTGCTCCACACCATCCTTCAGGGACTCCTGTCCGTAGTACAATGCTTCCTTCTTCCCCAGCCCTGGCCGAAGAGGCCACAGATGGCACTCCTCTCCCCTCAAGCCAGAACCCACCCAGGGCCACACACCGTGGGCTCAGCAGCTCTACCTGTGTGCCAGCCATGCCCTGCCAAAGCTCATGAAGAAAAGAAGCTGTGAGGGGTGGTGTCAGGACGTCCTGAGCTCACTTCCTGGTCTGGTCACAGTCCTGTGCCCAAACTGGGGTGGGCAACAGGTTTTCTAGGAGGGAGAGTTAGCAAGGTGGCAAGCGGGCCCTCCCTCCCTCCCAGTGTCAGGACCCACCCTGGGCATGGTGAGGAATTTCGGCTTTCAGGAAGTCCTGGATCTGGGTAAGAGGACCCAGTCCTCCAACTCCCAGCCTGGCCGCTCAGCGGCACATGAGCCACATGAGATGATACCAACATGATGCGAAGAAGATACCGCAAAATGGTGCCAGGTTCCCGGGTCCCACAGGCAGAGCCCACGGTATTCAGGCCCAGAGTCGTCCTGCCACAAGCATAGTGATTCGGCTCCCAGCTCTGTCCCACTCTGGCCACATCAGGACAAACAATGACAAACACAGCGATATCTTCACCTACTGCAGGGAGCCCACCTTGAGCTGTGTGTTCTTCACAAACACTTCCTCACCCCACCCTTGCATTCCCCTTATGAGGAGCATGGAATCATGTCCCCATGTCACGGACGCTGAAGCACCCTGCTCAAACGTCCACCCCTCTCTCTGGCTGCCTACCTTGCACCCTCCTCACCGGACTCTTTCTTCCTCCTTCCTTCTTCCTTTCCTCTCCCTCCTTCCCTAGCTTGCTTCTCCTCTCTCTCACTTCCCTAAAAATAGCATTTTTTTTTTTTTGAGAAGTTTCGAAGTGGCAGGAGTTAGTGTTAACATTCACAGGTACGACCTCATTGAGCCCCGCAACGGAGGGACAGTCACACCCTACATGCTCTGACACACGGGTCCGAGGAACTGAGCTGTGTGCAATGCCCTCTGTCCAGCCAGAGAGTATGGTCACCGAAGTCGGCACGCAAAGCCGGGGACTGTCTGCAGGATGCAGCGTGCTCTTGCGGGCCCGCCGTGGCCCAGCGCCGAACCCCACAGCAGGCAGTGGCCCTGCCTGCCTTCTCCACTTCTCCCCACCTGTGTCCCTGTCCCCCAACGGGGACCCCTCTGTGGCCTGAAACACTCAGCATTTCCTCCCACTAGCTGCCTCGGTGTGCCCCCACCCCCACCCCCAGACAGTTAGCTAGGACTGGCTCTGTATGGAGACCCTCCCTCTGTCACCTGCCCTGTTGGGTCCAAGTTGTCTGAAGCCTTGTCTAGCCAAGACTGAAGCCTTGTTCTCCCTGCCACCCTTCTTCATCGCTCAGCACAGCAGTGCACAGGCCAGGAACAGGCCCCAGCAAGAAAGGCCCAGAGTGCGGGTGCACGGGGTCCCCAGTGAGACTCCCAGCCCAGCAGACCTGAATTTGGAATCAGCCCAAACTGGCTTTGCAAACCAGAAAGCGTCATTGCATGCATATTTGAGATACTCACATCGTTATTTATTATTACATAGACTAGTGTATATTGAGACACAAGAGCTCAAAGGTTAACATGTGAGTTCTAGAGCCAAGAGAACCAGGGTTCAAATCCTAGCTGTGCCACTTTTTAGCTGAGTGCCCTTGAGCAAGTTAACTACCCTCTCTGTGCTCCAGTTTAGTTTTTCATCTGTAATGTTTTTGGAAGATTAAACATGTTAATACATTTAAAAGGTGTAAAACAGTGCCAAGAACAGAGTCAGCATTCCATAAAAGCTAGCTCTGATTAGGACAGGACCCAAAAGATTTGTATGATATTCAATATACCTTATATTGTATTATACTACATATATTAATGTGACACCAACAACATACAAATAAAATATAAATTATATTAGTTCTATGAACATGCACACATATTTTATTAACACATTAACTCTATGTTAACAGATACTTGTTACATATACAAATATATGAGTCTCATTTAATACATGGGGGGCACTGGGGGTCAGAGGGGTACATCAATGACCTCGGCGGCACCCAGTCTCCCTGAAGCCTTGCCAGCCCCATGTCCAGAGCTCTGTCCACCTGCTGGAGCTGTGTTGCTTCCCCTGCTCCGGGTCCTCCCAGCATCTTCAGGGGACCCCGGTTCAAGCTCATGGACACAGAGCTGCCGATCAGCTGGGCAGGGCTCCAGCCCCTCCTCCATCCCTCACTTCTGGCTCAGAGACAAGCAGCCCATTCTAGCCGTGCTGAGTGAGGCCCCTCCTCCACCCCCAGCCCACTTCATGGCCTCCTGGGGAGGCTGCTTCCTTTCCTTTTCAGAACCAACTGGTTGCCCCAGGCCTACACCCTGGCACCGATTCTAAACAGCACCCGAGCATTGATGCGAAGTTCCAGAGCAGGAAAAAGTGCTGGCTCTGTGCTGCACAGTCAGGAGAGGGCCCCCAGGGAGTGGGCTGCCACTGGCAGCGGCACCATGGGGATGTTGGGGTGTGGTCTGTTCTGAGGTTGGGTGCTGGTTACATGAGTGGGTTCAGTTTGTGGCAATTCTACAGGCCATACGCTGATGAAGTGTGCACTTTCTGTACATACACAATAATTCAATAACAATGTACACGAAGACAAAAAACAGTCTGACTCACGTTCCGTCTCCAGCACCGGCCTGGAGTAGCAGAAGCCCAGGCCTCAGGCTGGGCTGGAACTGGGGGTCATCCCCTTTTCTTCCACAGCACATGCATGACCTTGGAAACGCCCCTCCCTGCCTCAGTTTCCCTCTGCTAAATGACGAAGTGGTCAGTGTTTCTATCCTAGCTGTATGGTAAACAGCTGGGGTGCTTTTAAGAAATATCGATGCTTGGGTCCTAATGCAGACCAAGTTCCTGCACCTTGGCCTTTTAAAACACATTGTTTAACCATAGATACGTAAAAAGTTCCAACGAAAAGTACAGGATCCGATGTGCCGCTTCCCTAGCCTTTCCCAGAGATAACATCTTGCACAAGTGCAGTACACCATCAAGGCTAGGAGAGCAGCAGCCCGCTGGGCCCATCGGGACTTCAGCAGTTACACACACCTGTGTGTGTTCACGTGATTCCCCCTCACCCAGCCCTGTGTGGCCACCATGATGATCCAGCACAGTGCTGTCTCCTCACCAGGCTCCCTGGGAACCCCCTGTAGCCCCCTCACCCCTTCCCACCAGCCCTCATCCCTGGCAACTGCCCATCTCTTCTCCATCCCCATCATTTTTTCGTCCCTCAAGGGCTGTACAAATGGAATCGTCCCGCGTGCCACTTTGTAGGACTGGCTTTCTGCCCTCAGCCCCATGCCCACTGCATTCAGCCATGCTTGGGCATGGAATGGAGGGTCAGCTCTGCCTCTCTGCTGAGCAGCGTTCCCTGGCATGGCCGGGCCAGTGTATTTAGCCATTCGCCTGCTGAGGGCATCTCGGCAGTTTTCGGTTTGGGGGCTGTTATGGCTCGGACAGCCGCAAGTGTTCTTGGAGCGGTGCGTGTGTAGACACAAGTCTTCACTTCTCTGGAACAAATGCCCAAGAGCCCAGCTGGTGGGTCGTATGGCGTGTGTGTGACGTGTTTTAAAAGAAACTGCCAAGCTGTTTTCCAGCACGGCTGTACCATCTCACACTCCCACCGGCAACGGGTGAGTGATCCAGTTTCCCCGCCGCCCTCCTGGCATTTCACGTTGTCCGTTTCTATGTTAGCCATTAGGACAGATGTCCACGGCGCCACGTCTAGCGGTGGCTCTAACCTCGTCTCCCCGTCGGGGACGCTGCACCCATCCTTCCACGAGCTTCTCTGCCTCCGGCATGTCACCCTTGCTGAGCGTCTATATGCACCTTCTGCTTCAGAAGCTCCCAGACCCAATGTGGAACTAGTGAATCCCCTCGGGCCTCCCAGGTTTGGACAGTTCTGTCCGTTTTTCAAAGAACCCATTAGCTGCTGTAAGAATTCTTCCAGAACACCCTGTGCTTTCTGAAAGGAACACTTGGATCCAGGCCCCAGTGTGGGGTCCAGGTGGCCAAAGGCATCGCTGAGCTGTCTCAGCCGGACGATGACCTTGTGTGGTCCTGAGAGGGAATGGGAGGAACAGGGAAGGAAGGCCGGGACCACGGGCAGAAGGGAGACGCTGGGAGTCAGCTCACAGCCCCGGCAGCTGCCATGGCTGGGCTTGCTGGCAGCAGCCGGTGAGTGGGCTGGGTCTGTGGTTTGGGGGGAGGGCACGACCTGGGAGGGGCCTGAGGCAGGGATGCTTCAGACTGCCACAGGCCCGGGAGGGTCTGTGTGACTAATCTGCCTCAATTTCCAAAGGGGTGGGGAGGCCGCAGACCTCCCTGTTCCACCGTCCCCCTCCCTCTTATTAAATAAGTCACACATATTCACTGTACCGACTTTAGAAAATAACAGTGAAACACAACAAGGAAAATAAAATCCTCCACCATTCCAACTCCCTGGGGATCCCCCGGTGTTAATATGTGAGGAGATTTTCTGGCTGTGCCTGTGCCTGGGTGTAGATGTGTTTTACTTACACAAAACTACGCTCCACTCTGTGAAACACTTCCCTGCACTTCGCACCGTCTCTCCAGTGTGTTTCTGGGTTTGGAAGCATTCCTCCCCTCGCCCCATGGAAAGCTGGTGGAGCCTGGCAGGCGCTCCCCCTGCCCACGGCGGGTGTTGAGCTTGGCTCTGTCTCTCTCGTTGGCCCTGGTAAACAAGGCAGTGGCTTCAATAGGGGTTCTGTGCACAGCCACAGTCTCTCCTTTAGGACCAATTCCTGGCATGGCTGAGACACAGGCGGGATGTTTTTCGGGCTCTGGGTACACCCGGATGCCCACCCAGAGGTGGGACCAACATGCTCCTACCGGCAGTGGACTGTGAGTATTGGACCATTTTTAGGACTCTGGAAGTTCCTCTGTTTGGGGCAGAAAGGAGGGCAAGGGAGGAAGCGGTGGGCACTCTTCTACTCTGTCCTCCGCAGGCCAGGTCCTAGCCCTGTGGCTTATGTGTCAGCCATTGGTGTCCACAGCCGAGCTATGGGCTGTGTCACAGATGAGGCGAACAAGAGCATGCTGGGTCTGCATTCCTGCCCCCCGTCACCCCCACCCCGACGTTGTCAGAGAGAAGGGAGCCAACAGTGATGCCAGGTCCCCCAGGCTCACTGTGCCCCTTGGACTCGGGGATGGGATGCAGTCAGCCTTCCTCTCTGGGGCTTCTGAGGCTGAGGTGCAGAGAAGTGAAGAGGGAGCCTCTGGACTCGGGCCCAGGAGACCCGTTGTGTCACCTTGTGGTCTCGTTCCATTATCCCCAGGGGGAAGGCTATTTGCCAATGGCACACAGCGGGACCCCAGGAGCCACCGCAGGGCACTCAGTTCAGGTGGACCCTGCTGGGCTTTCCAGTGCAGGCCTCACAAGCCACATGACCCTTCCTGAGCCTCTGTGTCCTCATTTGTAAAATGGGGCTGATCAGAGGTTACAGCAAGGCTTCCAGGAGCTGACGGCCGGAGGCGCTTCATAAAGTGGCCTGAAGGGCTGCCGCAGTGACTCACATCTGCCTGTCCTGCCCAGGCCTCCCAAGCCCTGAGAAGGCCACAGAAGGCTCCTGTCCACCCGCCACCGGCCTTCCTGTCCTGGCTCTGGACCACAGACCGCCCTGCCTGTGGGCCTGGGGGCCCCACCACTGGGCACAGTGAGGCGATTGTCCCAGGGTTGGCCTCCACAGCCCTCCATCCTGCCAAACTGCCCTGCCCAGGAGCTCAGCCCGCCTGCGTCTGGAAAACTCCCTGCTGCAGGGGCAGATGGCAGTCTCAGTGAGGGCTTCCTGGACAGAGAGCCCGGGGTGGTGAGGCAGAAGCCCTGGGGTGAGACCTGTCTGGGCCTCAGTTTCCCCATCAGTGTCATGAGGAGTTTGTCTAGAGAAATGGTTATTAACTTTGGCAGGAAGAGTCTCAGGCCACATTGAAACGATGCTTCATTCCACCTAGTCTCCAGCCAGCCCCCACTTCACACCAGGTGTAAGAGCACAGCACTGATTCATTTCACACTCACAACCACCCTGTGACATGAGATATTCTCATCCCCACTTTACAGGTGTGAAAACAGAGGCAGCTAGACATGATCAGAAGCATCACCATCCACGTGGGGCAGGGGCACAGGCGAAATACACAAACAAGGAAACCTCAAGTGATCCAGAAAGTAACACCAGGAGACCATGGACGGGCAGGGTGGCAGGGCAGGGAGCTGGCCCCACTAACCCGGTCCAGAGGTGCCTTGAGGAGGAGGCGACCACTGAACCAAAGTCACAGAGGGAGGCTGTGGCGTGCAAGGGGCCAGCAAGGATAAAGGTTTGCAAAGTGTCCTCAGAATATCCCAGGGAGGGGCCTTGGGGTGCAGGATCCAGGTCTGGGGTGGAGCTAGGCCAGGCATCTACTGCAGGAACGAACACCTAGCTTGCAGAGAGGCCAACCTGGCCCACCACACCTGCCAAGTAGCAACACCAAGATGTCACCCCACCATCCCAGCTTCTTCTGTGACCCCCAAAGGCTCCACCAGGGACTCTCTTCTTAGGGCAGCAGCACTAGTTGTGAGTGTCTCGGGGTCAGGGCATGTCCAGCTTCTCCTGGGCTTGTCTGGGTGGGATCAAGGCCTCACCATGTGGCTCAGAGCCTGACCAAGCCTGGGCATCAGTGTCCTTTGGTCCCAAGCCCAGGACTGCTGCTGAGTCCTAGGCCCAATTCACTGACGAGCAAGAAGCAGACAGAAGCCTTAGTCTAGTACCTGGTTGAGGGAGGGGGCACCTGCAATCCTTGGGGTTCAGCCCTCCCAACCTCAACTCCTTGCCCTGCAAGAACCATCTGGCACCACCCCATCTACAGGGCAAATAGAGCTTCCAATAAGCCCTCTGGGGTCTGCCTGGCCTTTCTGGGGGGTCCCTCCCGGGTTTTCAGCCTCTCCTCCCCCAGGTGTCAGACCCTTCAGGTGCTGACAGGATCTCATTTAATTTAAAAGCTTGAGTTTCTTATTTCCGTTTTACAGATGAGGAAACTGAGGCTCAGAAAGGCAGAGACCTCCCCAAGCCTCCTCAGCAGATAAGTGGCTCCACTCGGCTCCGGACCTGAGCCTGTGGGGCTCTGTCCCCTGCTCCCTCCTCTAGGGTTCCAGACCACCCAGTCAGCTCAGGAGGCTGATCTCCAGCCAGAACACCCTGGGCTCCTCAACCTCAGGATGGACGCTTGGCTGAGGCGAGGGTCTCTGAGGGTGTCCTTCCACTGGAGGTCCTTTGGATATTGAGAAAGCAACCCAATCCACCACAGAACCAGCAACTTACACATTCTTAACATTTCATTTTAATCGCTAATGCGTACTCATGGTTCGAAACTAAAATACAAAAGTTGTCAAGCGGAAGGTCTCCCTTCTAAATGATCCCCCTCCACCAGGCTGCCAGGCACACAATGCATAATACTTGTTCCCCTGGTGTGTTGTTCCTTACACGGAGCCCCATCTCTTGGGCCCCCTTATAGGATTTCCTTATGTGAACATAAGCAGACACACATGCGCACAGAGACGGGCGGTATCTATGTGCCTGCAATGCATCCATGTTCCCCAGGTCTCTTGTTCCTTACACAGACGCCTTATCCTGGAGGTAATGTGCTCCTGCCTTCCCCCAGTGACAGACTTTCGAAGTTGCTCTCTGGCCGCTGAGTCTCTGGCACAGCTGCCCATGTGGACTGAAGACACGGCCAGGGGATAGAGGCGGCCTCTGCTTCACAGCCCCCCTCCCGGACCTGAGCCCCTGACCTAAAACAGTGATGGGGGACACAGTGTTCACCTGCTGGTGCAGTGGAGGCCCCAGGCCAATCTTGGCCCCGTAGACTTTTCCATGCCCAGTGGAGGGTCTACAGGACAGCCCCCCAACCCACAGCACACCCTCAGAGCCATGCTGCCCTCACATGGCCAGACAAGCACACACATAAGACATACTCTTAGCACCACACACACACAGACACTCCATGAACACGGGCTCTTCCAGTGAGTGGCAGGGAACACCCCACTGTCCCCAGGCCTGGTCTTAGGTGGCCGAGCACAGACAGGAGATGCGCCTGGCACAGGGTCACACAATGAGCAAGGGTTAGGCTAGGATGGGACCCCAGACATCCTGCCTGCCAGCCTGAGGGCCCTACTACTGGCACAGTGAAATGATTGTCCCAGGGTTGGCCTCCAATGCCCCTCCATCCTGCCAAACTGCCCTGCCCAGGAGCTCAGCCACCTGACTGAGGAAAACTCCCTGCTGTTTAGGGCTCTCCTTACCCACTCCCACACCCCATGCCTGCATTCAGCAACCACATGAAAGGAAGATCTGCCCCCGGGCTCCCTGCAACTGAGGGCCGGAAGCCCAGACAGCAGGTGACAAAACAGCTCAGGCTTAACTCACACATCTTTCTCATTAAGAAAAAACATTTTCAGGCCTGGCACAGTGGCTCACACCTGTAATTCCCGTACTTCGGGAGGCTGAGGCAGGCGGATCACTTGAGGTCAGGAGTTCGAGATCAGCCTGGCCAACATGGTGAAATCTTGTCTCTACTAAAAATACAAATATTAGCCAGGTGTGGTGGTGTGCACCTGTAGTCCCAGCTACGCAGGAGGCTGAGGCATGAGAATTGCTTGAAACCTGGTGGGCGGAGGTTGCAGTGAGCTGAGATGGCGCCACTGCACTCCAGCCTGGCTGACAGAGGGAGACTCTGTCTCAAAAAAAGAAAAAAAACATTTTCAAATCCACTGTGGGCCAGACACTGTGCTCAGGCTGGGCTGGGCACTTCCACACAAACCCCATAGAGATGTGAAGGTTAGGAGACGCCAAGAAAGGGTAGGGACACGATATGCTGAGTGCCCTTGTGTGCCTGGTATATGACCTCTGTCCTTCCAAACATCCTTGGGGGCAGCACTGTTATCTCTCCCACCTTGAGGAGGAGCAAGCTGGGGTTCAAAGAGGTAACGGAGCTGTCTGAAGTCACACAGCAGGCGATGGCCCTCTTTGTGGCCGGTCAGCGTTGTCCAGAGCAGGACCTGGAGGACAGCTGCAGGGAACCTGAAGCTTAATGGGACGGGGGAAGCAGAACCCACTCCCAGCCTGTGGGCTCAAGGGTGTGTTGGTTTCTGGATAAACGGAGAGCCCAACCTGCCTCCCATCCCCTACCACACACGAGAAGGAGGAGCTGGAAAACGCCGTCTGAGTGCTGGGGTTTCTGTTTTAGGGGCGCAAGATGCTGTCACGGCATGCTCTGTTCCCCACGCATCTGTCTCTGCTTGGGACACAGAGCATTCTCCTGGCACAGAGCTGCAGCAGGGCCTCTAGGCCTTGGGTGCCCTCAGCCCAGAAGGTGGCTGACGGCTTCGGGCAGCAGCGGAGAGCACTGTCCTCAGCCAGGTGGGTGGGCTGAGCCCGGAGGCGCAGGAGGTGGATGGAAGGGTAGTGCCCTCACAAGGGTATGAGAGTGGGGATGGTGCCAGCCTCTGACACAGCCTCTCCTGGGGTAGCCATATCTTCCTGGGCTCCCTCTACCCTTTGGTGCCACCAAGGTCACTGTCCTGAGTCTGACCTCCTTCAACCCCGACTTCCAGAAACAAGGAGCTCAGTGCTCCCGGGGTCCTCCCTGGGTGTCCTGTAGGGCTCTCCTTACACCAGCAGGCCCCAGCCCAGGGGCCCATCTTGGCAGTGGTGCTGCCATCCATCAGACCCTCAGGCCAGACACCATGGTCTACCATGCCTTTGATGCCCTGTTCTCCCCTGCTCCCTCCTAGCCTTGGGCTGAATCTCTGCGGGCACCCTGGGCACCTGTGCTCCAGCAGCTGCGCTGGCCTCCCCCTCAGACTATCTCCAGCTTTTCCTATCACCTCCTGCCCACTCAGCACAGGCCTGGCACAGGGGCACCCTCTGGGTGATGTGAGAGAGGTGGTATGTGGGCTCACGCCTGGAATCCCAGCGCTTCAGGAGGCTGAGGCAGTAGGAACCCCAGGGGTTCGAGACCAGCCTGGACAACATGGCAAAACCCAGTCTCTACAAAAAAAAATATATAAAAAATTAGCCAGTGTTGTGTAGGTGCCTGTAGTCCCAGCTACCTGGGAGGCTGAGGTGGGAGGATCAGCTGAGCCCAGGAATTCAAGGCTGCAGTGAGCCGAGATTGGGCCACTATACTCCAGCCTGGGTAACAGAGCAAGACCCTCTCTAAAAAATTGAAAGAAGGAAGGAAGGGAGGGAAGCAGGGAAGGAGGGAGGGAGGGAGGAAAAAGACAGACAGCATGGCTGGGTGTGGTAATCCCAGCACTTTGGGAGGCCGAGGCGGGCAGATCACGAGGTCAAGAGATCGAGACCATCCTGGCCAACATGGTGAAACCCCGTCTCTACTAAAAATACAAAAATTAGCTGGGCGTGGTGGTGAGTGCCTGTAGTCCCAGCTACTCAGGAGGCTGAGGCAGGAGAATTGCTTGAACCTGGGAGGTGGAGGTTGCAGTGAGCCAAGATTGTGCCACTGCACTCCAGCCTGGGCAACAAGAGTGAGACACTGTCAAAAAAAAAAAAAAAAAGCGACAACGAGACAACATACACTTCAGGCTAAAGGAGATGATGTGGGTCTCTGGTCACTCTGTTGGTCTAGGAATAATTCTGTAGCAGCAGTGAACGGTTCACAGCAGTGAGGTGGCCCTCAGGGGTCACAGTCTGATGGGAGGACTGGGTACACTCAGGGTTGCTGTGGGTGCTACATGCTGGGTTGGTGATATGCTCTGCACTGGCCTCAGAAGGGAAGAGGCACCAGCTTGGGGATGGCATCCAGGCAGTGGAAATGTCTGTGCTGAGGAGTGCCAGTGTGTGCCCAGGACATGACCTCTGTCCTTCCAGACATCCTTGGGGGCAGGGGTTGTTATCTCTCCCACTTTGCAGAGGAGCAAGCTGGGGTTCAGAGAGGTAATGGAGGGGTCTGCAGTCACACAACAGGTAAGCGCCATCTTTGTGGCCAGTCAGCACCACGGGAGAGTAAGGTGGGGAGGTGGAAATGGTCTGTGAATGTTGGCCTGCAAAGAGGAGGCAGGTGTGGCTGAAAGGAAGGGAGTGAGGGTGGGAGTAGGGGGGCTGAAGAGGGCCGGGAAAGGCCAAGCCCTGTAGTGAACAGGCTCCTGCAGGCAGGCCCAGGACCTTACACCTGGGTCCAGGTTTGATGGCAGTGAAGGCAGATGCAGTTGTAGGAAGAGGGGTGACCAGCTCCTGCAGTCTCAGAGCCTTACTCCATGCCCTGGCTTTCACTGACGGGTAGGGTAGCCCGGGGAATAGTCCCCTCCCCCTCTGGGCTCATGCTCCCTCTGGATCTGGGCTTCCTGCAAGGGGGCCACCTGCCCAAGGCTGGATGATGGGCTGAGGGCATGTCTAAGGAACAAGGATAGGACAGAGGCAAAGCCACAGCTGGGGCAGGGTGGGAGCCGGTGTGTCTGGTCAGTGGTGTCAGCCCTGCCCCCCGGGGCCTCCAGGACCAGGAGACTCATCAGCCAGAAGCTCCAGGAGGAGCCTGCCGCCATGAAGACAGGCACCCTTGGTCCTGAGAGGGGTACCCGGAGAACCAAGACTCAGCAGAGGGAACACGGGGCTGTGCCCAGGCCCCAGGCCCAACAGCCGGAGTCTGAATCCCACCTGAGCCCAGAGGGGGACTTGAGAGGAGCTACGTCCCTCATGGACCCCAGTCTCCTCTGCACATGGGCTCCCGAGCCCTGTATTGCCTCCAGGGTAGGTCCCAGAGTCTCTCCTCATTACCTCCTACGAGAGTGTTCTATAAACTGGGACATACACATGCAAAGGTGACATTAATTCCAGCCACAGCATCCCAGGCCACACGTGGCCTGGCCCTCCCTGAGAAGTTGCTTTTGCTCAGGAACACCCTGTGCACTTCCTACACCATGGATCGTCATCGCCCTGGCCCACGAGGCCGGGAATGGCCCATATTACAGATGGGGACTCGGGGACAGAGCCAGCAGCACGGGCGTGACTGCCTCTCCTCCACACTGTTCCTCCCCAGGGAGGCTCAGCACAGCCGGGAAGGATCTCCCCTCCCTGAGGGGCTGGTAAAAGGATTTCAGGTGGATCTGGCACAAATGATGAGTTTTCTCATGTAACATACAATGCCCTAGGCAGTTTTAAAAAATATCTATCACTAGCAAAAGAGGAAAGATGAAATGGTAAGAAAAATTGCTCGTTTTTAGGTCCTAGTTGGCAAAGTAAGAGGGGGATGTGCCAGCCCAGGGGTACAGTTGAATCCTGAACATCCGGGGTCCTAGGACTTACCCAACACACGCAGTCCCCTGCTCCCACCAAGGTCCACAGGGCCCCTGACACACAGACCCCACAATCCCCACCCTGTGCTGATGCCAGGGGCCAGCCACCTGGCGGGGGATGCTGGGCTCGCCTTCCTGGTGCCTGTTCAGTCTAGACTTGCCCTAAACTGCCAGGCTCTTCTCTAACACCAAGCACAGCGCATGGCCTCTTCCTAGACTTGGTTTACCCCCACCCCAACAAACACACACGTTTGAATTCCCCTCCTAATTCCCAGCCCCGTGAGTGGCTCAGCGGGGCCGACCCCAGGCTCCAGCTCCAAGTGTGCCCAAGTGAACGAGGCTGGCCAATCAGCACGTGGCTCCTCCTGGGGATGGAGATGGTTTCAGGAATGGCCATGAGCCCCAGGTAGAGCAGGGGGACTGAGGCTGCTGAGGGGTCTGGAGCCTCCACACAGGAACGCGTCCTGGGGAAAGGTGAACAGGACACGGCCACGGGAGTGTGGGAGCCCCTGGAGCCAGCCACACTGAAGCCAGATCATGGGACACTCACTGACGGTAACCACAGAAATCCCCCTTGCTTGAGTTTCTGCCGTTTGCCACCCAAAGGCTCCTGATGGATATGCTGTTACGGCCCCACCTCCCTTCCCTTCCCAGATGTTCACATTTCTTAAGTCCTAGCACACCTGAAGGCCAGCCCTGCGTCATGAGAATACAGGGGAGGAAGGGGACAGGAAGAATCTCTATAGGTCCCAGATACACCACAGGCTTTATGACCTCATTCTGTCCTGATGGCCACCCTGCAAGGCTGGAATTATTAGCCTCATTTTACAGAAAAGGAATTCGGTTCAGGGAGGTTAAGTAGTCTGCCCCAAGTCACACAGCCACTGGGCAGCAGAGAAGGGGTTCCGTGAAGAGTGGTGGATCCTGTCAGGGGAGGTACAGAAAAAGGTCGTGATTATCCCCCAGATCTTGGACCCCACATCTACTGGGCCCACCTGGTCTTGGGGAGCACCTCTGAGGCAGCCCGACCTCTCTGCAGCCCAGAGACAGTCCGGGGACAGAAGCCTGAATAAGGAAGAGGGCTGGAAAGACTTGGGGGCATTTCTCTCTTATTTGATAATGGAGGGAAAATGGGAGGAAAATGCTGTTATTGTGGGGCCACCAAGAGACCTGAGAGACAGGCAGCGAATTTCAGCCAGGGCCTGGTGACTTAAGATGCATCACTTCCCTTAGTAATCATTCCAAGCAAATGCTAGGGATGTCTTGACGAGGAATGGAGCCCTTGGAGCCAATGAAACATTTTTCTTTAGCCATGCTCATGTCAGCCCCCTGCTGAGCCACAGGGGTTGCTCTGACAGGACCCTCATCCCTCGGCGGTCAGGCCAGTGCGGCAAGGTCACACCATGGGAGACAAAGGGGGAAGGGACATCTCTGGTGCAGCGTGAGCTCCTCGGAGCCCTGTGTCCCGAGCTCACGCTCAGGAAATGGGATGCACAGGAGAGGGAAAAGCCGGGGCTCCTGGGCTGGGCAGTCTAGTGGGCAAATCCTGGCCCCTCAGAGAGTCAACACCACACCTGGCCTGGCTTCCCCACTGCCCTGTTCACTGCCTCAGTCCTGCCCACATCCTCACCAGCCATGCCCCGACTTTCAACCAGTGACAAGTCAACTCACTGACAGCCAATTCATAGAACAGTCAATTTGTAGAAAGACAAAGTCATCAAAAGTACTTGCTTCCTTCCCTTAACCTTTTAGCTTTAGTTGACTGGTCCATTTTTGTCTTCAAAATGGCATTTGATGGAATGTTATTTGTCTCTGTCCCAGCTGCCTACTGCAGTGGCGGGAGGCAGAGACAAGTATGGTGACTGTGTCATTAGGAACGCTGCCGGCAGGGCAGAGGAGGGCAGGAGTGGCCATCAGCAGGGCTGTCCTGCAAGCCCAGGGGAGCAGGAAGGCCCACCTGAGAAGAGGCCTGGGCTGGGGCTGGGGCCCTTGTTCTGGGAGGCATCTGAGGACAATGGATAAGACCCTCGCTCCATCAGCTAACTGACATCCACCACCTGCTGGCAGAGCAGGGTCTTAAACTCAGAACCCCTGGGGGCCAGCCAGGCCCCAGCTGGCAGCAAAAGGGGCTTGTGCTGCCTTTCTGGGGTGAGGGGCTGACCCCACTGCCCCTGGCCGGATTCAGCCTTGGACAGAAGGGGCCAAGGTGTCTCAGGTGTCAGGGAGGGGAGGGCAGTACAGTACAGGTTGGTGACCATGTGTACCACCAAGGAACTGAGATTAGGAGGTCACTGGCTGTCTGCTGTCCTCTAGTCACCAGAGATCTCGGCCTGTCAGACCTGATACCTACCCTTACCTTTTTAAAATTAAACTTTCTTTTGAGATAATTGTATATTTATTTACAGTTATTTAAAAAATACAGAGAGATCTTATACACACCGTTTCCCCCAACAGTAACATCTTACAAGACTGTAGGACTCCATCACCACCAGGATACTGACGCCGCACTGTCCCCACATCTTAGGCAGATTTCCTGTTTTGCTCATACTGTGGAGCCTACACACATGATAAGCCTGCATAGAACTAAACACACACATACAGGCACAGACAAGTACCACCACAGTCAAAATACACGGTAGCTCCATTATCACAACGATCCTTTGTCCAGCACCCTCCTCCTTAAAACCAGAGCTTTGCACTATGCTCTTCTCTCTTCTCAAGTGAAGTTGACATGTCATGTCATCTATCTACACACATGTTTAAAACAGAACCAAGAGAATGCCCGGATGGTAACATTACAAAAAAAGAGGAAAATAATTTAGAATAAAATAAAGGATAAATTGTCACATTAATGGTGGGTGGGCCTATCCTTTAGTCACCTGCCTGGTCATGTGACAGCGGCCACAAACCCAGATGGATGCTGGAGTTCTCTGGGGTTTCTGGCACCATGAGAGATGCCATCCTTGGTGACGTAGTGCTCTGAATGGTGGCAGCTCTTGGCTGAGCTCCGAACATATCAGAGTCTGATCTTTCCTCAACTTCGAGAGCAGTTGCATTCCTGGAAAACTCAATGCATATTCAAATCATACAAAATGCATTTTGTGGTTTAGTCAAGAGGAGTGAGGACTGGACTCAGACAGCTGCTGGCAGATTTTCACACCCATAAACACCTGTGCGGATTCTTGGTGGGGGGCCTGCCCTGCACCACCTAGGCTGTCAGGTTCCCTGGCCCCGCTCCCACACGCCCTCTGGCAGCTCTGCCTGCATCTGGGGCCCACTGGCAAACAGATGCTGACAACCGTGCCCAGGACTGACCTGAACGGAGAGCCAACCAAGGTGACAATGATGAGAGGCTCAACGCATAGGCTTCCTGGAGGTGTGTGTGTACGGGGGAGGGGGGGAGTTCATCTTGGAATGCTCAGGCCCAGTCCTGCCAGCCTCCCTTCTTCCTGGGGGAGACACACAGGGCATGGCCTCCTTTCATGGAGGTCCCACTGCAGGCAGCGGCCAGGGCTTCTCTCGGAGAGAGACCACCGCCTCCTGCAGGGGCCGGCTGGCCACGCGTCCCCCAAGTTGAGCATTTCACTGGCTCGAATCCAGAACCACGAAGCAGGGATGGGAAAACTAAACTGCTCTGTGTTACCAGCTTGCTGAGGGACCACTTCCATGATGAAGCACTCATCTACATGCACAGAAATTCACCGAGGACCCAGAGGAACTGGACATAGCCGTGGCCTCTGGGCAGAAGAACGAGAAGCGAGGGTACCAAACGGAAAGTGTGCAGCCTTTTTCTGTACCCTGTGGGTGAATAATCTCTCTGTTACATGAATGCATTTTAAAAAACAACAAAGCATCCCTTTTGTAAGCTAAACTTCATCACTCACACTCTTATTCAAGAAGGGGACATTTAACACAAGATACCACTTTACTCCATTAGGATGGCTATTATTAAAGACAAACAGGAAATAACAAGTGACGGCAAAGATGTGGAGAACCCGGGACCCCTGCGCGCTGCTGGAGGGAGGTAAAGCAGTGCAGCGGCTGCGGGCGGCAGGACGGCGCCCAGCCAGCACCTGACCTGGCCGTCCCACCTCTGAGTACACACCCAAAAGAAACGGAACCAGGGACTTGGAGAGGTATTTCCACCCCCCACCCCCACCCCCCCCGTTCACAGCAGCACTAGTCACAACAGCCAAAAGGCGGAAACAACCAAATACCCATAGAACTGCACAGTGGAACAGTGTTCAGCTTTAAAAAGGAAGGAGGCTCTGACCACTGCTGCAGCATGGATGAACCTTGAGGACGTGATGCTTAGTGAAGTAAGCCAGCCAGGAAAGGACAAATGCTGTCCCATTCCACTCACATGATGTCCCCAGGGCAGTCACATTCACAGGAGAATAGAATGCGTACTGCGGAGCCTACACACGTGATAAGACTGCATACAGCTAAACACGCACAGACAGGCACATACAAGTCCCACCACAGTCAACGGTGGCATTTGTGTGTGCCTGCGCCACATTCTACTCTACTCCGTCAATGGTGAGCAGAGTAGAATGGTGGAGAGCAGATGGTGGGCGCCAGGGGCTGGGGATGCCAGATGGGGGTCTGCGCTTACAGAGCAGAGCCCTGTTTGGGAAGGTGAAGAAGTTCTGGAGATGGATGGTGTGGTGGCTGCACTACACTGGGAACGTACTTACAGCCGCTGAAGTGTGTAATTAAAAAGGGCTAAAATGTGGCCGATCTGCACAATGGAACAGTGTTCCACTTTAAAAAGGAAGTTTTCTGTCTACCTACCACAATTTTAAAAGTGGTGATTTGTGCCTTGTCAGGCCAGGCCCTGCAGCGATGCCAGAAAGCAAAGGTGGGACTTCCGGGCAGCTGGTGACAACAGAGGGGCTGGCACGGGGTCTGTCGCAGGGAGGACTCGCCATGCGGGAGCTCCAGGAGGGGACCAATTTGCCTGGGGGAGTCAGGAAAGAGGCACAGGTCGGACTGTGAAGTCTGAGGCGAAGGGGAGGAAGGGCACTCCCGGCAGAGGAGCCAGCATGGGCAAGAGTGTGGCGGGGTGAGCCCTCCAGGCAGGGCTGGGCAGGAGGTGGAGCGTTGTAGGATCAGGGGAGGCCAGGAAGGCTGAGAGAGAGGGCCTAAGAAGAGAGGGGCATGTCTAGGAAGGGGTGCCCACTGCCCCACCCTGTTCTCTTCCCAGCTCTATCCAGGAGCAGCTCTGGCGGGTGCCATCAACGTCTTATTTACTGTTCCTCTCTGGACGGTCGGCTCCATGCAGTCAGGGCTGGCCTGGCCCGTTTACAAGCATAGCCCACAGGCCTGGCGTGTGTCAGGATGTGGACTAGGTGTCCAGTGACCACGGTGGGCTGAGTGAATGAACGGGTGAGTGATCGGCAGAATGGGGCCATGGGAACGAGCCAGCATGCCTAGAGCTGCTGTGCCTGGCAGACACCGCTCCTCCCACTCCCGGCCCGCTGTGTGTCGCAGCATAACTAGGAAGCTTCCAGATGAGGTCATAGGCCCAGAGAGGGCAAGCAGCCTGCCCAGGGTCACACAGTGAGGCAGGAACAGAGCCAGAATGGAGCCTCCCTGTCCTGCTGTGTAAAGCCCCAGGTGGGCCAGGGCCTCAGAGACAAAGGGGCAGCGTAGTTTCACCCACTCTACCTGCAGGGAGCCTCCTTGGGTAAGAGTGAGAAATAAGAGAACAGGAGCTATCCAACAGGCAGGAAGGAGCGGGAAGGGCAGACAGGCTGTGTCATCAGTAGGCTTTTGGGGCAAAGCAGTGCGCTCTAAGGTGAGCCTGGGAGCAGCTTATTCAGCACCCAGGAGCAACGCCTCCTAAGCCCCCACTGATGGTGACAAAATTGGTCTGGTTCACAGGTACTGGGTGCTGGGCTCCCAGCCACTGTGGGACAAATACTCTTGGTATCCGGGACAAGCGGGCTGGGGGCAGCTGTGCCGCAGGGACAGTGGCCAACATTCCACACAGTGCTTGCGGTGGGGCAAGGGGTGGGGAGGGTCAGAGCCTCAAGGCTGGGGGATCTGGAACCTGCTTGGGGTAAGGCACCAGGCCCCCCAACAGCTGGACCCCCTGACGGCCCTTCTCCCCTTCCTCATCCCATCTCTGTGCACTGGGTGGCCACTGGCCCCACCCACAAGGGCGCACAGACCTGGCCAGGGAGGAGCAGGGTCTGGAGTCAGGCAGACTCACTGGCTGTGACCCAGAGCAAGGCCCTTCCCTGGAAAATAGGATGACATACAACCACCCTGCCAGTGTTGTGGGATTCAACAAGATAAGGCCCTTCTGTTGATATTCTTGGAGACCAAGTGAGCGAGTCAGCGCAAGGAGGCAGGCCAGGGCCCTGAGGAGAGGGTGCCAAGTCCTTTAGGGGTGCAGGGACCTTGCGGGGCTTCAGCAAAGGGCCACCAGAAAGGGACAAGGATGACTCGACACTTGCTGAGCTTGGGGCCAAGCCTGCCCACTGACATGCAGGTAAGCCCCAGAAGGGGAGTATCAGCCCTGCTACACAGAGCAGGAAGTCAGGCCCAGTGCCTGTGCTTGGGAACTTGGAAAAAGATGCTGACCACGGGCTGACCGAGGCCCAGCAGGGTCCTGCCCCGGGGCTGGCACCAGTCCAGGCCTTACCCTTCCTCTGAGGCCCAGGGAGGTCCTGGATGCCAGACCTGTCCTTCACGGATCCTTTGGTGGAAAATGGTGGCAGGTGGGTAGATCAGAGGTGAGTGCGTGCCTAAGCCGATGCTCCTTATTGCCTGCCTGTCCAGCAACTACCAGAAAAGTCTGTTCCTCTCGGTCTCTAAAATTCACCCCAGACAGGGTCTCTAAGTCCCAACATTGTGCCAGGCCCGTGCCAGCTTTGGGTATACAATGGGGAGCAGACCTGGGCCCTGGCCTTCCAAAGGAGCAGAGGCAGTGGCCAGGCCTCTGAAATTTCAGGCCCCAGGCTCATGACACCCCCGCATGGCTGGGAGGTCCCAGTGCAGTTCCCCAGCCTCCTTAACCCTCAGTCTTTTCTTCATATCTTTGGCCTCCAGAATAATGAGTCTCTTTGGGCTTCCATGAGCAACCCCAGCCCCTTACCTCTCTTCCTGGCCTAGTCTGCTCCAGCCACACCATCCTCCCTCTGTGGCACAATCCTGCCAAGCATGCCCTCACCGGACCTTGCACTTGCTGTCCCCTGCACCCAGGGCCCTCACACTTCTCCTGGATGGTTCCTCCTAATCATTTAGATTTCTGTTCAAAGGCCACCTCCTCCAGGAAGCCCTCCTTACTTCCTGACTAGCCACGTAGTTCACTGGATCCATTACCACTGGGCACTCTACCATCTTCATTTCTCTGTGTGCTTCTCCCCACAGTATCCCCTGAGAGTGGTACCCTCTCAGCGGTTCCCAGCACTGAGCTGGGCACACAGCAGGTGCACTATGAACATTAGCTGAACACAGGGAGGTAGAGACCCAGGCCTGGCTGTGTGACCTTGGCTGCATCCCCCAGCCTTTCAGAGTCATAACCAGGACCTTCCCAATTGCCTCCTGGGCTGTAAAGGGCAGACAGATGCTACAGCATTCTTGGAAAATAGCCCAGTGCTGTGTGGGTCATTCACAGTGACCATTTTTAACAGTGATCACTGCATCTGCATGGCAGGAAGGGCTACTCGTCATCACGTGTGCTTGAGAGTGAAGACTGGGCCTCAGGTTCCCCACCTGCATCTCCCTCTGTGGGCTGAGGCTGCTATTCCTTGGCATCCAGCCCAGGCCCACTGTCCAGAAGATGCTGATAACTGTGCCTGCAGAACTGAGCCAGCCCACGTGACAATGGTGACGCCTCAATGCACAGGTTTCCTGGAGGTGTGGACTATTCCAGGCCCAGTCCCACCAGTGTCCCTTCTCCTGCCTGGGGGAGACCCCTTCCTTCATGGAGGCCCCACTGCAAGCTGCAGGCCAGGGCTTCCCATGGGAGGGAGACCACTGCCTCCTGCAGGGGCTGGCTGGTCACCATGTCGCCCAAACAGAAGGAAGAGAGGGGCCGGGACAGTTCCAGAAAGTGAATGAATGAATGAGCAGGCATGGGTGGCAGAGTGTCCCACTCCGACCTGGCCGAGCAGCCCGCACCTCACACACCACACACTCTGCACAGCCTCACTTCCTGCGTTCAAGTGACAGGATGTGACGTGCCCAAGAGGATAGAGGGTCCCCATGCAGAGAGGATGAAAAGGACGCTGTAGTTACAGAAGTGGGGGCCAACCGTCATTCAGACACCATTCATGAAGCTGTCAGTATAGCAATAACCTTGAGTGTTAGCAAGTTTGATTCAGGATCTGATTCTTGGAAGCCTCCTGATGTTCCCCCATTGGGTTAAGAAATCTTCTGCTTTTGTTGTCACCCTTCATCCCGTCCAGTGTGCCACCTTCACAATGGACTGAGCCCTTTATGGGCCAGAGTTTCGATTCCATAAAGCTCTGTTGAGTGCACACCAGGGGCCCAGAGAGTGGAAGGAACGAAAACGGAGCATGGGGAGCAGGGACGGTGGGGTGGCGAGGGCCTGCCGGAGGGGCTCCTCCGGGCTGAGGGTAGCCTGGCCATGCTATGCGCAGGGCCACTGCGGTAAGTCTGGCCAGATCTGACATGCGGCACGTTGGGGAAGGGACGCCACTGCCAAATGTGCGGCAGGAAACAGCTGTGTGACCCAGGTCAACTTCCTTCCCCACTCTGAGCCTCGGTTTTCACCTCTGTAAAATGGGATCAACAGTATCACATTTTGCAGTAGTTGGTGAGCCCCAATGAGGCAAGGAAGCATGAGAACGCTTTGCAATCAAATTGGGCAGCTCTGTAGTGGCTACAGTGCCACTGTCCGGAAAGTGAACCATCTAGAGATGCTCCATGCCCCATCTCCTTCCCACACCGAAAGGTGGGTGACAATAAAGTCTGAGCAGCAGCAGGTGCTGGGAGAGCCGGGGCCTGGGATTGGGTCTGTCCTGAGTTCTGGGTGGGGAGTCATGGTGGGGAAACACAGGCTTATCAAGTGCTGCAGATGACTTCAGGCAAGACCTGCTCTTGGTTGCAAAATCCTTCCGTACAAACAGAGCCACCCCCTCCAAATCTCTTCGGTATTTCCAGTGCCAGTAAGTTTGGCGGCAGAGCGGGGATGGCCTGGAAGCCACAATGCCCAGACTGTGGGAGCCTGGGAGCTGGAGAACAGTGGAAAGACCCACAGGAAAGGGAGGCCATGAGCGCTGAGCCCCCGTGGGCCAGATCCTTGCTCAGGCAGGCAGGCAAGACGGGCTTAGTACAGGAATCAGCAAACCCACCAGGGCCATGTGTTCAAATGCAGGTGGCTGGGCCCCCAGGCGATTGAAGCAGACTCTCCAGGGAAGAGCATTGAAATCCATATAGGAATATGGTCCCTACAAAATTGCAATCAGTTAGGCTTGGGCAATGCAGCTACAGTGAATAGCTGCAGCCCGGAAACATCAACCACACCAGAACATCAAAATCATCTGGAAAATGAAAAAGATCCTGAGCCCTCCCCGAGACCTAGAAACCAGAATGTCTGGGGGTGGGACCCACACAGCTTGTTTTTTTTCTTTTTACTGCTCCTCAAGTGATTCCAGTATAGAGCCTGGGCTACAACCCCCACCCCAGGCTAGTATACCAGGGTTCCAGTAGAACTGTGCTGAGCCTCAGTTTCCCTATCTCTAAAATGGGGGTCTTAGTGCCTGCCTGGACAAGGCCTTTGTGAGGATGACACTTTTGAGCACTGGAGGCAAGCAGGCACTGGGCCAAGTCATCTGAATACGAATTGTCACATTTCATCCTCACGACATCTCCCCTCCCCAAGGGTATAACAGCCCCCGAGAGTTTAGACTTTCCCTAGCATCAGGCTTCTGGGCCCAGGCAAAGGTGTGGCAGGGAGGGGACAGCTGTCTCAGGAGGACCCATTCCCCGCCCCTGTGGTGGAAGTTCCACGCTGGGAAAGGATTTACTCTTTGTTTCTAAAAATATTGCCAGGACCTTGCCACAGGGAGTGAGAACTTTGGTGTGTTCTGCTCACATCGACAACCCAACCTGTGAGCTTCTCCACTAGAAAAGCAAGTGAGCATCACAGCGAACCGGAGGCCACCGCCATCCCCTGCGGGCTCCCGCCTGGGGCTGCTGACGCAGCGGAGGCAGAGGTGTGTTTACTTTCCTTCGAGGGGGAGCTGTCACTCTAGCAGGGGCTCCACCGGCCCTTGCCATGGTAAGGGGCCTCCATCAAGTAGGGAGGTCTTGGGGTAGCCCCCAGAAGGCTCCCCACATATTGCTCCAGGCCTCCTTTTCCTAGCTTTGCAAGTGAGCCCAGCTCAGGGGGACTCAGCCCTGTTCTCTAACCTCCTAAGGTCTGAGGACGCTGCAGAGCCCCAGATGAATGGGCCCTGGGCAAGTAGACTAGGGCAGGTAGAGACCTGAGGCTGGGCCTCAACCTCTGCAGCCTAGGGTCCCAGAGGAGGACAAAAGTTGCTCCTCCTAGAATAGCACAGTGCAGAGCCCCAGAGAGCTGCGAGGGAAGCTGGCATTCGAACCCTACTGCCCCCTGGGAAGCCTGGCTTAACGAAGCACAGGCTTTGGTTTCCATAAATACCCGGGCCTGTGATGTCACCGCCCCGTGCAGACTTTCACAGCCTCTGCTGCTGGCGTGAGGCCCAGCACACAGACACTCTGCTGCCAGCCCACAGAACACCTGGGCGCACAGCTGGACACTGATGCCACCGTGCTAGGGACGGTGGGCTGGACCTTCACCTGTCCCTGGAGGACGTGGCATCCTGCCCACTGCCTCAGTCTGCCTGTGACCTTCTATCAGGCATGGCTGAAGGGCTGGCCATGGGCGTGCAGGGCAGAGAGGCTTTTCCCAAACACACAGGCTCCAGGCTAAACCAAAGCCAAAACAGTAGCAGCCGGTCTGGGCACCCTGAATGCGGATCCGGGAGCGGGGATACCTGCTCTCAGAGTTGGGAATTTCACAGCCTGCTGAAGACCTGCTGACTAATAGCCTTTTTCTCATCGTCATCACCAACAAACACCTCCGCTGCAGGGGCCGAACGCTGGCATCCCTCCGGGTAGTCAGCTCCCTCTGCAAGTCACCTGCACCGCCATCTGCCCCTCCCCCACACGAAGCCCCTCATTCCAGCTCCCAGCTCAGCTGGACCCCTCTGGCCTCTGGCTTCAGGGATGGCTTCAGGCAGAAACCTGCCACGTATACTCACAAATAGCGTCTTCTGCAAGCCATCCTGTGTGAATCCGTTCTTCCCTGCTCTGGCTCCCTCTCCAGCAGGAAAGCTCAACGTGTGTGCAGGAGGAGCAGGAGGCTCAGGCAAGAAGTGGAGGGGAATAAAATTAAATCGCGGGGCGAGTCACATTCCCGGGGGCGGCGGGCTCCTTCAGGGAGGCTGGAGCGGGAGGGGGCGCGGGGGCGGCGCCAGCAGCGGGCTGTGGAAGGCCCTGGCACGTAGCGCGCGCTTACACCGTGCCCAGGAGCGAGCGAGGACGTCGAGTAACCATGGTCGCCAGGCTGGGCGAGGGCATCCACCTCGCTGCTACTTGCACCCACCTTGGGATTTTTCCCCCCCCGTACGTCCGGGGTGCGGGGCGCGGGGAAGCGGGGGGGGAGGAGGGCCGAGAGAAGGCTGCCCCCCGGTTTGCTCTCGCAGCATCCGGAGGAGGGGCGGGCGCACCAGAGCCTCCCGCCCCCTCGCGCCCCCCCACCCCCCCCCCGCGCCCAAGGAGCAACGTAGTGCGGCCGTGCCGGACCAATCGCCGAGGCGCTGGTCGCCATGGCAACAGCAGCATCAGGCGCAGCCGCCCAGCGGCGCCCTCACTGCAAAGTCACACAACCTGGTGGGGCGTGGGGCGTCGGCCCCCTCCTGGCCCGCGCTGGAAACCTGGAAGTCTGTTGCTAAAATGCACGCTCCGCCGCGCGGAGCCTATGATGACGCTGCTTTCCAAGGCGGCTTCTCTCCCTTTGGCACTGAGACACGCGAGCCACGGAGCTCTCGGGGCTCTCTCTGGTCCTGGAGTGAGGCCCGCGACTCCAAGGCTGGCTCTGCCACTGAAGGGCGATGAGACCTTGGCAAGCCGCGTCTCTCTTGGGAGTCTTGATTATGCTACTCTGAAAGGGATCATAACAGCTATGCCACAGGGTTCCAGGAGGGCGCACCACGCCGGTAGCTGCACCCCGGATGGCAGAGCAGTCCTCATTTGTGCCAGTCCTGTCCCAAAGGGGGCTGCACGGGACTAGGGAGAATTTGTGGTCTACCTGTGGTGCCTGTTCGTCTCCCGAGAGCACCTTCCATGTGCCGGGCGAGTATCTGCCCTCATGATGTTTACAGTCTAAGGGGGAGACAGGAAGTGAGCAGATACATGATTGCACGCGGTGATAAGGACCAAGATGAAAAGAGAGCAGGAAGAGGGGAGGCAGGGAGCCTGAGGGAGGCGGGAAGGAGGCTTCTGCCCTCAGACAGGGTGTTCGGGTGCTCGGGGAAGGCCCTCCATGAGGCACGTGTGGCTGAGACCTGAATGACAGAAGAAGCAGGGAAGGAGCTGGCGTCAAGGCAGCTTGCTGGGGCAGAAGGCAGCCGGTGTATCTGAGTAACCACAGGAGGCCAGCGTGGTGCAGTGGTGGGACAGGGAGGTGGAGGAGAAGCGCACATCCCTCCTCGGCTCCCACACCCACCTTTACCACACAGATCTCTCTCTTCCTGATGTTCATCTGATCCTCTCTGCTTCCTCATCTGTAAACCGGGAATCCCAGACCTACCTCAGAGGCATTTAGATAATATTCTTCCGTGCACGGTAATCCTCAAGACAACCCCAATGAGGCCTAATATTATCATCCTACTTCACAGAGGAGGTCACTAAACTCAGAGGTTCAGCACCTGGCCCAAGCCACACAGCTGGCAGGCAGTGTAGCCAGGGCAGTCTGGCTCCAGAGTCTTGGCTCTTGCTTGCTTGAAAGCTGCCTCACTGGGAGGAATACATGAGAGAGGGAGTGGATGAGACTGGGAATCGGCTGGCCACGGCTGGCAGCCCGCAGGCTGCCATTCCTTCCTCTTCCATTCTCTCTGGACTCACACACACTGAATTTAGGAGCGATGCTGCATCCTTGAGTTCCCTCCTTTACGGTGGAGGAAATGAACCTTGTGGGGGGTGAGTGATTTGCCTAAAGTGGGACTAGGACCCCGCTATTCCGGCTCAGTGCCCTGGTAGGAAGCAGGGGTTGGAGCTGTGGCCTCAGGTGGCTGAGGTGAAGGCATCGATCAGAACTGCATGATGCTTCCGGATCTGCCCTCTCCCGGTGAATCCATATGCATGACCAGTCTTCCTGCAGCCCAGACCTCCCTCCCCGAGGCATGTGAGGAATTCACATTTCTGTGGGTTAACATGCTACAGAGCCCGCCCCACTCCTCTCCTCACTGGAGTTTCCGAAGATTTTAATAACAACATCAAAATGCAGCCGTCGCATCAGGAGGGCTCACTCTGTGTCAGGTCAGATTGTTTCACCGTCTCAGTGAATTCTCAGAAGCGCCCTATGAAGTGAACATCATTCCACTCTTGCTTAGATGGGCTGCACCACATATGGGGGTCTCCCATCAAGGCAGCAGCAGAGCCCAGACTCTAACCCAGAGCCCGCCTTGGGCTAGAGCAATGGCCCTCTCGGCTGCCTTGCTCAAGTGGCGATTCTTCTCACTTCCATGTTCCAGAGGAGAAAAGAGGCTCAGAGTGGCGACCTGGATGCCTTGAGTGTGGAGCACCCCACATCCCTTTCCTGGGCTTCCTCTTTGCTCCCTGCGAGGCCCAAGACATGCATCTGCCCATCTGTTGCTTCTTCGGCACTTCCTCTTAGAAATGTACACTCCTCTTCCTTCCATGTTATGCTGTTATTTCAAAGTAGGGAAAATGGCAAGGACCCTGGTATTCAGACACAAAGGCCAAGATTGTAGGCTTTTTACAAAATGTCGTTTACAGGACACTCGGGCAGTGCCTACAACCCACCTGTGCTGTTCTGACTTCTGACATTCAGTATCCGGCACAGGACCGGGCACAAAGGAGGCTCCAAAGAGCATGGAGCCGGGATTCCAACTCTGACCTCTGACTCTGGAACCCGCAGGTTCATCCTTTCAGGCAGCAAGAGGTCAGAGAGACTCAGCAAAGGGGCGTGCCCACCTGTGCAGGCTGGGCTTCACCTACCTCACAACCCCAAGCCCTCGTCATCCAATCTCAGGGCCGATTCGTCAGCCCCACCTCCCAGATGTGAAGACTGGTCGTGAGAGGGTCCTGATCACACAGAAAGTGGCACTACAGGACTTTGGATGAAATTGTCCACTTTCCTGAATTTTTCAGCTGTAACCAGATGTCTGGAGTGGGAAACGGGGGCAGCCAGCCTTGGGGTTGCTGCCCTGTGACTCGGGTTTTATCAAAGAATCACCCACCCTTACCCGCCTCTGCGGGCTGGGGACTAGTGCACAGTGGGAACCCAGATTCGGACAGTGTTTTTGTCCTCTGGGGTTTCTGTAAGTGCCCAAGTTCACCCCTGCTCCTGCCTCATCATTGTGGATTGCAGGAAACCACCTGGATCAGAAGGAGAAAGCAGCTGCTCACATCCATCTCCCCTCCCTCAACTGGAAAATTCCACCCTGCAGGCTGGCAGAACATTCCTGCAGATCGGCTCACTCCTGCAACCTGCGGCCATCTGTCCCCAAGGTGGGAGGAGCACCACAGCATTTGGGAGGAGGGAGGACGGAGAAGGTTGCAGCATGCAGTCCACCGATCTGACAGAGCTCTTCAAGGCAGGGAGCCCCGAATCCCAGGGATTCAGGGTCTTCATCCACAGCAGGGCAGAAGGGAATCCCCCCAACCCCGCTGCTCTGTTCCAACCGGGGAACTGCAAAGCCGTCAACACTCCGACTTTTCAAACCTCAGAACCACACAGCCTTCAAGTCTGGGGACTTTATTTTCTTTTGGCTGAAGCTTTACACTTTAAAGGAATGATGTCCTAACTGCACAAATGATAAGAAAATTTATTCTCCTTAAAAAAAATGACACCCCCTTTACCTTCCAGCCCCGTAAGTCTTATTCCCCTTTTCCATCTCTGCAGAGGCCACTGCTGTCATCTGTCTGGAGCGGATCTTTCCAGAACTTTTTCTATGCATTTATCTACATATATATATATATATATATATATATATATATATGCCTATAGAAAATAGGAAGTATTACATAGACCCTTAAAATGGCATCACTTAAATAATTTATTTTCTTTTTTCTTTTTTAAAAAATGAGGTCCTGTTATGCTGTCCAGGCTGGAGTGCAGTGGCTTTCACAGGAGCACCCATGGCTCAGTGATCTTCCTGCCTTAGCCTGGGACTACAGGCATGTACCACCACACGTAGCATATTATGACATCTTTTATAAAAGACTTAAAATATGCCAAAAGGCCGGGCGCGGTGGCTCAAGCCTGTAATCCCAGCACTTTGGGAGGCCGAGGCGGGTGGATCACGAGGTCGAGAGATCGAGACCATCCTGGTCAACAAGGTGAAACCCCGTCTCTACTAAAAATACAAAAAATTAGCTGGGCATGGTGGCGTGTGCCTGTAATCCCAGCTACTCAGGAGGCTGAGGCAGGAGAATTGCCTGAACCCAGGAGGCGGAGGTTGCGGTGAGCCGAGATCGCGCCATTGCACTCCAGCCTGGGTAACAAGAGTGAAACTCCGTCTCAAAAAAAAAAAAAAAAAAAAAAAATGCCAAAAGGCATAAAGGCGAATACCATGAACTTTAATATACCCCCACCCCACTATAAGAAACAGAACATGGCGAGTGTGGTGGAAGCCTTCCGTTACGTCCCCTAGCCAGCCCTGCCCTGCTCCCATCCCCATGGTGAATTCACCCCGTAGTGAATCTCCTGCATAGTGAGGTGTCCACAAACCATATAAACACTTGTGCACGTTTTTAAACTTTACATAAGTAGGATCACACTGCATATCTTTTTCTGCAACTCTTTCCCCCGTCGGCGTTATGTCTGGAAGACTGAATCACGGACTCTAAACCACAGACTCTTCCATGCTGAGTTTCCAAATCACAGGCTTTTCTAATCATAGACATGGCCTTGGGCTCTGGCGCTGGGGGGATCTTGCTGGCAGGCTTTTGCAGGGCCCTCCTAACATCTCTGCCCAGCCCCACCCCTCATGTGCAGGTGGCTGACGAAGGGAAGAAGCAGCCGGAAGCAATTATCTCTGGAAATGTGTGTGGGCTTCTGGAAGCTTGGCAAATACCTCCCTCTGCAGCAAACCAAATATCAATGAGGTGCCCTGTCTCCTGTCTTGGGGGAGAAGATCAGACTCTGGCCCCATAACGGCTGGGCAGCAGTCCCTGGTATGCCCCTGAAATGGAGCATGTCCACTGCTTTTTGATGCTATTTTGGAGTTCCGGCTGATGGAGATCGGAAAGCCACGAGGGCTGGCATTGGGCCCCCCTTGCCGCCTTGCCAGGTTTGCTGCTGAGTGTGCCAAGGACGGCCCTGGCCCATGGAGCCTGCTAGGGCCGGGGATGAGTGAGGGAGCTGTGGCCCTGCAGACACTCCCTGAAGGAGCTCACGCTGGCTGGAGGGAGGGGGCGTGGGAGACAGATACTGCTTGATGCGTTGGCTGCTGCAGGACTCTTGAGTCCTGCTCCCCTGAGGAGAGATCCAGTGAACATGAGCACAGGGCACCTAGAGCAGCCCCTCTGCTTCTGAGCCTCCACACAGGAGCCTGAGAGGCCCCTGCAGGATGCAGGGGGGTGTAACATGAGCGAGAGAAGGCATCACTAAAACGTGGTGGTCAATGGCAGGACAGGATGGAGCAGCCACAGACACTAAATGTGTGTGGGCTTCTGGGAGCTTGGCAGACAAACCCAGAGATGCTGGGTCCCCATGTGCAGAGAGAGAGCACCAGGACATCCCAAAGGCCGCCATACCTCTCCCTTCTCCCCTCAAAGCCTGCACCTCTCAGCAGGCCGTGCAGCCTGGGGTGGAAGGCCAGGAGCCTCCTCTGCCACCAGCTGTGGGACTTTGGAAGGGGACCCCACCGCAGCCCCTTATCTAGACGCTGGGATGAGCAGGGCGTCTGTGCCCACCTGCAGGTAAGAGCTGTGTGGGTGTGCGCAGGTGGAGCGGACAGACCAGGGCCATCCAGCTGTGCGCTCTGCCGGTGTTTGCTTTGCCGTTGCTGTTTCAGAGCCGCGCTGGGTGGCTGGGAGTTCACAGGAGGGACGTTCATGGGGTGCTGGATCCCGGAGGCTTGGGCGGGGCAGGGCTGGTGCCTACTTCTCCCAGCTGTCCCAGGGGTTCCTTCAAGCCTGGTGTATCTGTGTTCATATTGGCCTAATATATTTATCTCAATTTAAAATAATTTTCACTAGAGCAGAACTTTTCTATCAGCATTGTAAATTGTGCGCCCCATGTTACAGTCACTTTCCCCCACCAATAAACGTGCAAGACTGTGCTGACCCAGCCTCCACGGGCCGGCCCTGCTCTGCACCTGCCCTGTCTGGCACCCCAACATCAGTGCAGGGTTTCCCACGTTGGGACACCCAGGGCCGTGTGAGGGCCTCGGGGGAGCCGTGTTTCTCTCTAATCGTACTACTTTGAATGTGTAGGGCGGGGGTCCCACTGGCTGCCTGGTCCCACCCCTGGGGCCCTGAGCCTTCCCAAACCACAAAGCAGTCCTGACGCTCCATCTGCCCCATCCTGCATCCGTAAGTGCTGACCAATGCTTGCTTTGGGTCAGGCCCAGGTCAGGCATGAGAAACGAGGAGCCAAGGCCCCATCTCCTGCCTGGAGGAAGGGAGCAGCATGCCTTGAGTCCGTGGTGGACACCCAGCCCATTTCCTGCCCAGCCCCTCGCCTCCTTCTGGTTAACGCCTCTTTAATCTCTGGGACTCTGGGGGAGCCAGGACCAGGGCGGGACTCAAGCGGGGCTGTGAGAGGCAGGCCCAGATGTTTGCCAGTGTTGTGAAGAGACAGAACATCCCACCTGGGATCTGAGCTTACCCCTGAGAGATAGAAGTCCCTGCTTTCCTGGGGCACCCACGGGGAGGAGCCTGCATGAGAAGCCGCAGGTTTTCGTCACCAGAGCCCAAAGCCAGCCACGCCTGAAACCTGGAAGTCATGCTGCCCATATGCCCCATTTCACACGAGCCAGTCTGAAGTGGGCTCAATGTCACATAGAACCGAATGTTCTAACGCAAGTACCTTGTAATAGTTACAATACTGAGTGAACCTGATCACAATTACAGTATGGTGAAATTGACTGCTTCAATGGAAATATAGACCAATTAATACTATGTAAAATGAGGGAAGGAGGGGCAAGGTTTCTGAGAAAAAGAGATACAGCAAGGAAAAACAGAAGTGTCCTGGAGGACAGGCTGTTGAAGCAGAGTCGAAGGACGGGTGGAAGCCTGTTGGGCAGACAGTGCATGGAAAGGTGTTGCTTGCAGATGAACATGCGCAGAGGTTCAGAGGTGAAAAGCAGCAGAAAGTCATGAGACTTAACCTGCCAGGTGTTTGCGCTTCATGACGAGGGTAATGGGGTCCCAGGAGGTTTCTGAGCAGACGAGGGATGTGGTGAGGTTTGTGATGAAATAGATCCCCTCAAAGATTAACGGGGAGAGATTAGAGGCTGGAGTACCAGAAGAGAGCTTGGGACGGTGACTCTGGAGGGAGGAGGAGGAGGTCTGCACTCAGGCCTGAGAGTGGGGATACAGAGAAAAGATGTTCTGGGGAGAAGTGTGGGGGGGAGAGGAAAGATGGGGTGCGGACAAGGCATGACCAGGTTCCTGCTCGTCCACTGGGTGGGTGGTGGCACCCTTTGTACAGGGACAAAGGGTGTAGGATGGAGGGAGAGATGACCCCTGCCCTCTTCGGATGTTAGGAAGACCCCTGGGGAATAGTCCGGGAGGCTGTGAGGGTCTGACTGGAGGCTCAGCCCCGCAGGAAGAGAGGAGAGCGTGTGAGGGGTGAAGAGGGGAGGTCAGAGCCCTGAGGACATGGACATTTAGGGAACAGCAAAAGCCACTGCAGGGGTGGGAAGAACCCCAGCCGGCATCCTCATGCACAGCTGCCAGCCTACCCTCCCACGGCCACTTCCCTGGGCAAGTGTGCTCCCTCCCTGCCTCAGCCTCAGCCTCGGCCTGGGAACTGGGCTGTGCTCCCCTGCCCCCGCCCTGCCACTGTTCCAGGGGATCTGCCATCTGTCCTGACCTGCCACAGAGACTCAGGCCCTGCCCTCCTCCCCGGGGATCTGAGCTAATACAAGAACAACATTCTTAGCAAAACAGAATCCAAAATAAGGGCTAAGCTTTATGCTCAGAGATGTTCTTCACAGCAATATTTATAACAACAATAAACATGCTAAAACCTCAAACAAATGTTAGGGTAAATGTCCAATATTGGGAGCTGCCTAAAAATGCAACGTTTCTGCATAGAGTGGGACATTATGCAGCCTTTAAAAGAGATGCTTACAATGTTTGGCAATAACCTTGATGACTGCATTAAAAGCAGCTTATAGCGGTGCATAATCAGTACACACGTAACAGTGTGTCCATGCCACACAACTAGAAAGACATCTGGAAGGACACACAGACATGCCACCAATAAGAGTTGGCATCTGAGTGGCAGAATTACCAGTCAACTTTATTTAGATTTACTTTTGTTTTAGAGACAGGGTCTTGCTCCGTTGCCCAGGCTGGAGTACGGTGGCACAATCATAGCTCACAGAAGCCTCACGCTCCTAGACTCAAGCAATCATCCCAAAGTTCTGGGACTTCAGGATCATGCTACTACATCTGGCTAATTTTTCATTTTTTAAAAAAGAGATAGGGTCTCCCTTTGGTGTCTGGGCTGGTCTCAAGCTCCTGGCATCAGGGAGTCCTCCCACCTCAGCCTCCCAAAGTGTTGGCATTACGGGCTCATGCCACCAAGCCTGGCCTCAGTTTTCTTTATTTTTGAAAGTTTCTACAACAGGCTTAACGATAAATAAAAAAGTAAAATATATTACTGCAAAAATTTTTCAGTCCTCTAATGCACTAATTCTAAAAGGAAGAGGAGGCTGGGATTCTGCAGGGGCCAGTGCACAGGTTGGGAGCCGGATGTGGGTTTGAATCTGGCTCCACTACCCCCTGGCTCAGTGACCTTGGGCGGGTCCTCGCTCCTCTGAGCCTGCTTTTCCTCTCTAAGAATCTATTCTAGTCCTCCCGTTCACAGAGAGTTGACGTGAATACCAAATGAGTGAATGCACTCAGTGTGCTAAAAAAGTGGGTGGCCCATGACAGGTGCTCCATAAAGGAGACCAAAGACCGCAGGGGTCGGTAGAGAGGCGAACGAGAGCAGGGCCGCCGGGCAGGGCGGGGGCTGCGGGCTCTGCACTGCCCACCTCCATGGGTGCAGTCCCTTATCCTGGAGTGGAAGCAGTGCCCCGCGTAGTGCAGGGCAGCAGCTGTGGTTCAGCACGTGGTCTCTGGAGTGCTGCATCCTAGCTCTGTCACCTACTAGCTGTGTGACCTTGGGCAGCTCTCCAAAACTGAGGATAACAAGGGATCGACGCATCGGTCGGCTGTGACAGTTGATGATCTAATGTGTGCAGGTGCTAATCACACCAAGTGGCTGCCGAGTGCTTATCGTCACCCTGCACACTGCTGGGCACACACAGTCTCACCACCTCTGACTCTCCTTTTATCCCTGGTGAAGGCCAGTTAAGCTTCCTCCGCAGTTCCCTTGGGTCAGGGCTGGGAGTAAGGTGTAGGCCTGGACCCCTACAGTGGCTGGGGTGCTGAGGTCAGAGTGAGACCAGCCTCTCAGCTGGCTTAGCACCCAGCAGGCCTTCTCTATGGGCTTTCACGCTGAGCACTGCATGGCCATGGGGCCCAGGTGCCCACCTGTCCAGCCTGCAGGTCAGAGAGAGGAACCCTCCACCCTGCCAGTCACTGGGCTCTCAGCATCTCCTTGCAAGGCTGCCTGCCATGCTGGGCCCCTCCCTGCCTCCCCTCTTGCTGTTCTAAACCACCCCCAGCCCCGCACTCAGAAGGATCTGCTTAACCTGAAACCTGACCATGTTGCAGCTCTGGTTCCAACCTCGTGCTGGTCACTCTTGGCCCTCAGGGACCCATGCAGACGCCTCCCCCTGCCCCTGCTGACCTTCACCTTTCTCTCCGGCCATGCCCCCACTCATGCCACTCCTGCCAAGGGACCCCTGTCAGCCCCTCACTCCCAAGCTGCCACCCTCACTGGGAATGCTCTTCCACACTCACACCTGGCTCCTTCACATGGTTCCAGGCACGGCAGAGTGTCTATTCCTGCCCCGCCAGCTCCCTCACAGCCGTTGGCGTGGGAAGGGACTCTGTATTATTACACAGTGGTTTATTATCATGTGGCCATCTCCTCAACTGGGATGTGAGCCTGATGGGGGCAAGGACCACGTCCGTCAGTCACTTGTCTATCCCCTGTGCCCGATAACCTGCAGGTGCTCAGTTAATGCCCGTGGACTGAACGAATCGGTAGCGGAGTGACACCAGTGTTCAAGGAGAGGACCCGCATGCCTACCCTGTCTCCCGTTAACGCAGAGGGGGGCCGAGAGAAGGTGGCAGTTCCCACGTTCTCCCAGGGTCTGAGTCCCTGCCTCAGAAACTCACTGGTCCGTCTCTCACTGAAAGGCAGTGTGGCAGCAGATAACAAGTGTGGAGTCAAGAAGAGAAGAGTTCAAATTCTGGCTCTGCCACTCACTTGCTGTGTGACCCTGGGCAAACGACTCAGCCTCTCTGGGCCTCCTCCTGTTCCTACTCTGTACAATGGGGTAGCACACCCAGCTTGCTAGGTAAGTGTACTTGGGAGCGTACTGTGATTGGGTGTGCACTTCCCACTGCACACGTGCCCATCCCAGACTGGCTGAAAGCAGAGGACCCGGGGCCCGAGCTGCAGTCAGAAGCCTGGCGTGTGGGTGCAGGGTCTCTAGGCAGCCTTCTTAGCTGCTTCACCTGGAGAACAGGCATGAAACGGTGCCTCCTTCAAGGGCTGTGGTGAAGAAATGAGTGGACACATGTCCTGTGCTCAGCTGGAACAGCACCTGGCACACACCCCGCCGGAGAGTCAGTGCCCGGAGAACGGGACCTCGCTCCGCTTTTTCCTTGTTCCCCGGGGACCTTGTGTGGAGACTGGCATAGTGCCGGAGCTCAGCGACTGTTGAGTGAGTATCTCTCTGTGCCCACTCGGTGCCAGGGTCCTGCCCTGGAGGAGTACACAGTTTTCCAATGAGAGAGCCTTCCCCCAGCCCCTAGCCTTCCCCAGGGAGGTGGGGGTTTTGCAGGGTGGGCTGAGGCGAGGGCAGAAGTTCATATATAGCAGGGGCTCCAAGCGCATGGCTGAGTTCATGACTCCTGCAGGGTCTCTGTTCCTCTTCTGGTGGTTTCTGGGGTAGGGCAGGGGGTAGACCATTGAAGAGAACGCAGCTGGTCCCAGCTGTAGTGGGAATTATGGGTTTTTCCACCTCAGGAGGGGTTTTCAGAGGGCAGCCACACCTGACCACCTGGGGCCTGGCTAAATAAGGCGTGGGGCACATGGCAGGTCACCCAGCACAGGGTACGAGCTCCACAACAGCTGTTGTGGAGCCTGGGGCCCCCAAAACTTCCACACCCCATATCCCCCTGACATACTCATCTCAAAGCCTGTGTCCAGATGCTCTTTCTGGTCTGGCAGCATCCCAGGGGGCAGCCTGTTCATTCATTCATCCAAAATTTACTGAGCACCTACTGTATGCCAGGCACTGTTTTAGGCACCAGGGCTTAGCAGTGAATAAGACAGATACAAAAATCTGCCTCGTGGAGCTGACCGTCCAGTGGGGGAGATGGACGTCAGACGATGACGGTGCTGTGATGGCCCTGGGCATTCTGATGGTAGAAACAGTGTCAGCAGCGTCTGCCAGTCCCATTTTCCTGCCTGCCATTCCAGGTGCCTAAGCCTAGAACTCTGGGGTGTGCAGAACTCAGGACAGGTGAGATGGGCCCAGCTTCAGGCTCTGAACTGACTCAGCTCACCAGAAGTCACTGGTACAAAGAGGTTTCCCAGGATCATTGGCTGCAGTAACCAAGATCTATGCCCAGAACTGGGGAGGTGATAGTCTTCCCAGTTCTGCTCAGACCCCATCTGGGTCCCAAGCTGAGCTCTGCTTTCTGTCCTGAGAAAGTGATGGGGCAACCTGGGATATGATCAGAGGGGGTCAGTGGGATGCAAAAGGGCCTGAAGATGTCACCAATAAGAAACAGCCTTGGGGGCCGTCCGATTCTAGCCCCCAAGTCATTATGTAGGGCTGTCCGGGGGTAGAAAAACAGGTTGTTGGGCCCAGAGGCCATCGATAGCACCCTTGGAGGCGGAGCAGCTGGGGAGAGTGCTAGCATTTACTGAACCCCCGCTTATTACTACATCTCCTCGGATGCCCCAGCCAGCCATAGGAAGAAAGCTATTATTGAATCCATTTAACAGATGAGGAAACCGATGCTCAGAGACACAGAGACCTACTTTGTGTCACTTGGCCAGCACAGAACTGAGCTGACCAGAGCAGCCCCGGCAGCAGCAAGGGTGATGTCAGAAGGACACTGACTTCAGCTCCGGTCTGGGCAAACCCCCTCCTCAGAGCTGCCTGGTGAGAGAGTGAGATCCTTGCCATGGGAAGCGTGCAAGCAGAGGGGCTGCCTGGAGGGTGGGGCTTCATGGCAGCGAGGAATCCAGCAAGGTGTAGGGTCGCCTTCAATGCTCATTCAATCCTGTGATTCTGACATAAGGATGGTGCGTTGAAAACTAGGCCTCCGTGACAGTGACCGTGCCGGCAGAGCCTGCGGCAGACAGGGTGTCCAGCTGCAGCCAGGTGGGCCTCGCTGGAGTGAGCGCCCGTGGTCGACAACAGCCCTGCCTTCATAACCCCTTCCAGTTTTACGGCCTAGTGGTTGTGACGGAACAGCCGTTACCAAAGTGAACCCCCTTGAAGCCTTCAGGCCATGTGCTATTTCCCCATTTCACAGGAGGCCCAAGGCCATGTCCTGGACTTCTGTCTGAGATTGGTCACTGGCCTGAGGGGCATGTGGGTATTGCCAATCTCTCTAAGCTGCCCAGGCCCTTCCTGCAGGGAACACAGGCAGAGTGTCTTCTCGAATCCTCACCTGCAGTTGGCTGTCGCCTGCTCTCCTTACCCACGGAGGGAATTTGGAAGGTGGCTCCTCTACCCCCCAGTCTGGCTGGTGACTTGGGCCACTGCAGTGCTGGCGCCAGATGGCCGAGGTCACTGGTCACTCAGCCCAGAAAGACGTGGCCCCATCCAGTCTGATGAGGACTGTTTTGGGGCAGACTGGGGTGGGCAGGCTGGGGACACAGCAGGCAAGGACGCTGCCCTCAGACCTCAGCTCAGATCCTGATCACCACATGCCTGCTGTGTGACCCTGGGCAAGGGGCTGCCGTCTCTGAGTCTTAGTTCCTATAAGGAAAATAGGAAAGGCAGAACCCTTACCCAGAATGGACAAACCTGAGGAGGGTGACAGGAGATGATGCCAGTTTGTGCTCACTGTGGTGGGGGTGACACAGCACATGCTCAGTGAGGTTTGATTCTCACCATCATCACGACAGCGCTGTCGGCCTTGGGAAGCCTACCTCAGTCTCTGTGCTGGTTCAGCCCTGGGAGAGGGGTCTGGAAGAAACTGCCACAGAGTTACCTGCAGGGTTGGAACCAGGGGGCATCTTTTTCCTGGGAGGGTCAGGGCCTTTATTCACCCTGGATGGAGTCACTGCCTATTTCGGTAACGCGTTGTATCGTGATAAATGCAAATCAGACTCATCCCGCTGGCTTCCCACTGCACTCAGAACCGAAAACCTGTTTCTGTCTCACAGCTCTGCCACCCCCACGCACTGCCACCCCCACGCACTCTGTTCCACGAAAGCCTCATTCCTGCCTCAGGGCCTTTGCACCTGCTGTTCCCTCCCCCAGCTCTCTGCACAGCTCTCTCTTCAGGTCTCAGCTTAGCAATCACCTGCTAGGGAAGCCTTTCTGAACACCCTCGAAGAAGTGGCCCCAGGCTCTGTCTCCCCACCCAGTTTACTTCCTCTGGAGCATTTAAAGTCATCTCGTTTAATTTTTCTTTCTCAACATCTGTCTTCTCTCAAGAGAATGTCCTGTCCACAAGGCAGGGTCACCACCTGTCTTGGTTATTGTGGCATCGCCTAGTGTACCGAATGGGGCCTGGCAAGCAGTAGGCACTAATAAATCCATTCAAATGAATGAATGACCTCAAGCCACACTCCCTCGTTCACCCACGGCTGGCTCGGTGGGAACGTGGGTACCACCCTGTAGCTTCTAACTATTTCACATGCCTCACCCTTTGAAGGTTTGGTGGAAATCCCACCCAAGACAACATTCTTCCTACAGCCTAAATCTGCACTGGGTAATTACTTTCGAATCCATACTAATAATAGGTTTTGTGATTATAGTTTATTTGTCACGACTTTAGTTAATGGGCTGGATGGAATATTTGCATCTGGAACGTTCCCCTGATATTTTAAAGAGTTCCCAAATTCATCCACCAAAAGGAAGACAAATAGCAAGCCTAACTCAGAACTGCGTTGTTGCCTCTTGGTGCAGGAAGAGCCCAAGAGTGTGCGCAGGAGGCCTGCAGGCAAGCCTCTTCACTTCTCTCAGCCTCAGTCTCTTCACCTGTAAAATGGGTTGGTAAACCCGGCCTCCCAGGGAAGGAGACCGCGAATCGATCCCAAACCTTGACAGCCGTGATGACTTTGCAATATGCTAAGACCCTCTGCACCGCTATCCCAGTCATGTTTTTCTTTTAACTATTTTTAATTCAATGCATTTGAAGGGGAGATTTTCTTTCACTACCCCAAATGGAAAACCAGACTCACTTGCTGTCTTCGTCTGTTTCTTGCTGCTATAACAGAACATCTGAGACTAGGTAGTTATAAATGTAGAATAAAATTCACAGAGATTTATTGCTCAGTTCTGGAGGCTGGGAAGTCTGAGGTTTAGGGGCCCCCACCTCACAAGGGCCGCCTTGCTGCGGCCTCCCGTGGCAGAAGGTGGAAGAGCCAGAGAGCACATGCACTGGGGAGGGATGGGGGCCAAATGTATCCCGTTCACCGGGACCCGCCCCCAGGATAACTACTCCGCTTCTGAGATAACGTGAAGCCCTCCTGGAATAAGCCCCTCTTCAAGGCCCCGACCTTCAGCACTGCTGCTACTTGAGAGGCTGAGGCGGGAGGATCCCTTGAGCCCAGGAGGTCAAGGCTTCAGTGAGCTGTGTTTGTGCCACTGCACTCCAGCCTGGGTGAGAGAGTGAGACCCTGTCTCAAAAAAGAATTGTTTTTAAAGAAATGAAGTACTGACATCTACGACAACATGGATAAACCCTGAAAACATGATGCTAAGTAAAAGAAACCAGGCAAAAAAGGAGACATCTTCTGTGATTCCAATGGTATGCAGTGTCCAGAGCGGGCAAATCCATGGAGATAGAAAGCAGGTGAGTGGCCACGTGGGCCGGGGAGGACGGCTAGGGAGCGTGAGGATGGCTGCAAACGGGTATGGAGTTTCTGCTTGGAGTGATGAAAACGTTGTACAACGTATGTGGGGATGGCTGTGCAACTCAGTGAATTCACTAGAAAGCATGGGATTGTACACTTTTAAAAACACTGTGTGTGTGTGTGTGTGTGTGTGTGTGTGTGTGTATGGTTTTTTTTTTTAGATGGAGTCTCGCTCTGTCACCGAGGTTGGAATGCAGTGGCATGATCTCAGCTCACTGCAACCTCCGCCTCCCACGTTCAAGTAATTCTCCTGCCTCAGCCTCCCAAGAAGTTGGGACTACAGGTGCCTGCCACCACACCCAGCCAATTTGGTATTTTTAGTAGAGACAGGGTTTCACCATGTTAGCCAGGATGGTCTCGCTCTCCTGACCTCGTGATCTGCCCACCTCGGCCTCCCCCAAAAAACACTGTGTATTTTTAATTTCTATATTCTATATTTTGGTTTGTCTCCCTACCATTAACACGTTAGCTTTATGAAGGTAAGGATTTTGTCTGTTTGATTCACTATACTCTAGTGCCTGGAATACCGTTGGTATTCAATAAAATGTGGAATGAGCGACTGAATGACCAAGTGAATGTATGAATGAATGATTGCAATCTGAGCTCAAGGTGCTGCTCCCCGGTGAGTCCCCGCACTCAGGCACACCCCATCCCGTGTTGTACCTCTCTGCATCTATGCTGGCTGCAAATCCCCTGCAGGACATGGTCATGGAGTCTATAGGGTGAATGGCGACAGGCCTGGTGCAGGGTCAGGTCCTGGCAGAGGTGGGCCCCACGCTGAGCTGAGAGGCTCCACAGCCCACCACAGCCCCCCACCTCCTGAGAACTCCTTCTCCCTCCCCACAGCCTGGTGTTGCCTTAAAGGGACTTTGCTGGGCTCCTGCCTTGTGCCAGGTGCTCTTCTGGGCCTGAGGAGACGCACTAAGGGGACCTGGCACCCTGTGACTGCTATGAGCTCAGTAGAGATTTTAGACTTGGATCCTCAAGCCCAGGAGGACCTCAGCCAAGGATACTCAGGCACAGATGGGCTGAGAGTGGAACCCGGCTATCCAAAGTTCCCTTGACCAAGAGCCCTGTGCTGAACTTGAAGCCCAGCCGCAGGAGCAGCGCTGGAAGACTGCACGGAGCCACCTGACGAGACAGGAAGAAGATTAATCTGGACTCGGCTGACCTAGCCTCTTCCTCACCGCCCACACTCCTCCACCAGGAGACCCGTTCTGTGCTCAGCTCCTACGGCCTGCCCCCCGAGTGGCTGTTAAAGACTTCTCATCACTCAGGTCTTGGCTCAGTGGACACCCTCTCAGGGAGGGCTCCCGCCCGCCTCTGTCCTGCACTCCCTACGCCGCCACGCACTCGGATGCATGCCGCCACCCCTCACCACTCTCCCAGGGCAGCAGCATTGGTCTCTCCGCCCATCTGTTGCTTGCTGTCCTCCTTCCTCATTGGCATGCAGACTCCAGGAGGCCAGGGGAGTCTGTTTTATTCATGGAAGCAGGCTCAAGCCGCAGACTGTGCCTGGCACATGGCAGGTACTCAAAAAATATTTGCCGAATGAATGAGGGAATTTGTTTATAGGAGGGATGTTGGAATGAGACCCAGGACAAAGTTGCCAGGCCTCTGACTTGGGCTTGGTCCTACTGAAGCCCACCCACCTTTTCTCCCGTCTCTTCCCCTGGCCTCCTGGTCTCCCTGCCCTCCCTGAGCACGGCCCTCCTTTGTGACTACTGTAGGACCCGGAGGCCCAGGTGGGACGGGCCCGCAATGCTCCCGGGAAGCCTGGCTTGGCTGTGCTGCCGCCTTGTCCACACCAACCTCTCTGTTCACCCTGCCTGTTCCTATGACCAGGCCCTTGTCAACCCTCCCTCCACATTCAGGGAAACTGAAAGGTACCTGAAGCTCCAACATGAAAACAAAGAAACGGGCAGGCAGGGGACACATGTGGCACATTTGGGGAGTCTGCAGGGGTTTTTCTGGGACAGCTGCACACTCTGTGGGAGCTTCCTGTCTGGGAGGGCAGCTTGGGTGCGGTCGGGGTCAGCAGGGCCTGGAGGCGCTGAAGCAGGGCAGTCATGAGGGAGGTGGTCAGTGTCCCCAGGCCACCCAGGCGGTCCTGAGGGCCAGTGCAGGGCTGAGGCCAGGAGGAACACAAACACGGCTCTTTCTGGAGTCGAGCTGCCCTACACTGCGCAGGGTCAGAACTGACTGTGTCAAAATGGGCTAGTAAGATGCCTGTGCCTAGGGCTAAGTAAGCCAGCAGGGACCTACCGGGCAGGAGAAGAAGACCTTGTGAGCCTCTGCCAGCTCTGAGGACACTATATCCCAGGGGCGTTTCCGTAAAGTGCTCAGGAAGCTCTGGGGTTAGTACAGCCCAAAGGCGCTGGGTGTAATGCTCAGATGTTCCAGCAGAGGGCAGCGCTTGGCTGGTGCAAAGCCCTGCAAAGAGGTACCTGCAAAACCTGCCCCGGGTGTCCACAGACGTCCCAGAACCCCGTTGACCTGGCTCCTTCCCAGGCCTGCCCAGGCCTCATTCTCTGGCCACACGTCCTCTCCCCAACTGGGTTAGGCTAAAACAATCCCAGGCATTGGGACGCTGCCAAGAAGACAGAACACAGAGACAGGACCCTGAGGACAGGGGGCACGTGTGCCTGGGTGCCGGGGGCCTCTGTGAGACGGCGACATTTAAGCCAAGAGATAAATAATGGGAGGAACCCCTTTTTAGCTCCTAACCTGAATTATTCCTGTTCCCTCATGTACCAGAACAATCTCAGTGGTGTCTCCTCAATCGACCGCTCTGATGGTGGCCCCTTTGCGTAAAACACACTCCACCAACACTGAGGCCCTGCGCACTCTGGCTGCACCCACCTTGCAGGGCTGGGCCAGCCCCTCCTCGCTCTGCTCCAGGCACACCGGCCGACTTTCCATCCGCAAGGGTGAACTTCTTCAAGCCTAAGGCCTTTGCCCTCGCTGTTCCCTCTGCTGGGAGCACCCTTCCCCCTCCCGCAGCTGGCTCCTCCCATTATTTAGCTCTTGGCTTCAATGTCGCCATCTGAGAGGCGCCCCCCCCCCCCCCCCGGCACCCAGGCACGCGCAGCTCCCGGTCCTCAGGGTCCTGTCTCTGTGTCGTGTCTTCTTGGCGGTGTCTCAGTACCTGGGATTATTTTGGCCTAACCCAGGTAACAAGTGACTAAATCACATCTCAGCGGCCCCACGCAGGTCCTGCCCCTGCCCAGGGCACACTCTGTGGTTTCACCAACTCCAGCTGGGGAGGCGAGAGGACACGGAGAGGCATTAGGAGCAAATAAACAGACTCACGTATAAAGGAGACACAGTCCCTCAGCCAGAGGCTCAGCCCCATACCTCACGAGACTAGCCAGGCTCAGGGACGGAAGGAGATCTGGGGCCTCCATCCCAGCCCTGCCTGCTGCAGGATGCGTGCCCTTCCAGCATCCCAGGTGGTGCCATCTGGGCCCTGGCACTTTCAGTGATGCGGAGCTCACGCCCTCACCGGGCCCCAGGCGAGACCATTAGGAAGCTTCCTCCGCAGGAGCTGGGCTCCACCTCCTGCTGCGCAGACGAGGGGCTTCCTCCAGGTAACTGGTCCCTGTAGCTCAGGGCAGAGGTTAGAAGGCAGGGCTGCTTCCTCCCAGGCTGTGGGAGTTCTGGGATGGAAAGGCCTTTACGGTAGGGAGATCGTGGAAGAGGCAGGGAGCGTACCAGGCCTTGAAGGATGAGCAAGTTAACACGGGAAGATGAGTGATCAGGCATTGTGGATGGAAGGTGAGGGCAAGAGCTTGCAGGGGCTGACCTTGAAAAGAAGGATTTCACTTCCACCCCTCTCCCAGAGCCACCTCGATGTCCCATCCCTGCTCCAGACTCCCTCCCCCAACCATATACAAAGCACACACCAAAGAGCCTAGCGAGATGCAGAGTGATGGGGCTGCGGGCGGGGCGGGCGGTGTCTGAGCCCCTTAGCTTTGTTCCCTTCTGAGTATGTGCTTTCTGAGAGGAAGATCTGTGTCCACTCAGCTCCTCTCTCCTCCTGACACCCCACCTGGTGCCAGACCCCGAACGAAGTGCTGTTCATAGATCAGCCTGTGAGGCTGCTTCCACCATTCTCTCCATAATACAGATGTGGAGACTGAGGTCAGATAAATCAGGGATATGGCCTGTCCCTGGCCATACTGATGGACAGAGGGCTGCAGGGCTTGAACTCAGGACGATAGGCTCCAGCAGCCACAAGCTCTGGGGCCTTCTCCCACTGAGCACTCTGTGCCCAGCCGAGAGCACCTGACCCTTCTGGGCCTCCGCTGGGAATTCAGGGAAGAATAATAGTTGAGTTCAATTGTTACCTCCCCAGGCAAAGGATGCATTTCGATGGACCTGGGACACAGACTGCACCGGCTGCCGCCCACAGGCTGAGAGGAGCCCGGCAAGTGCTCCTGGGCTTGTGGCTGTGGCTGTGGTTTTGTACGGTGGCAATCAAGACCATTCATTGGGGCCACACCTGGGCAAACGCCCTCCTCCTCTCCACCTTGCTCCTGGTTTATTGCAGTTTAATAACAATGCTCCAGAAGTCAACCAGCACGAGAAGCTGCCTCCAGCTCTGCCTGTGGGAGGATGCCAGGCTGTGATGTGTAGTCTGGTCCATGGTGAACACTGCCTTTCCCACAGGTGAGCCTGGCATGGTCCCTGTCATTCCTGAAGGCCCCGGGGAGTTGGAAAGATGTGGTCAGTCCCCTGCCCCCACCTCCCAGGCCATGTCTAAGGAACCTGTGAAAAACGCACATTCTCAGATCCACCCAGACCTCCCAATCGGAAACCCTGGGGTCCAGCCATCTGGGATTTAACCAGCCCTGGTGATGCTGGTGTGGGCTCCCTTAGGGTAGCGCTGGCTTGGTGGAAACAGCAGCACGGGGGAGCTGATGGACAGAGCTAAGGACATTTTAGACATGTGTTTCCTACTTAATGCACACCCAGCGCCTCCTCAGAGGCCCAGCCGCTTCCTGCTCAGTGATAATCATTGCCACTCCCCACTCCTTCCCCAGCCATCTGGGGCCTTTTCCACCACTCCATGGCACTGGGTAGCTCAGTGGGGACGCTGAGGACGCAATCACCAGCCTTTTAGGAACTAGCGATTGTGAAAGAGGTGGGGACGTCCTTCCTCGGAGGATGCTGAGCATGCCTGTCGGGACAGGCAATTTGGAGAGGGCTCCAGATGCGGCAGGACAATGGAGGCTGATTGGCAGGGAGCGGGCAGGGCAGCTTTCATTCCACAGCCCCACGCAGAAGCGCTGAGCCAGCTGCAGAGGAGAAAGGCCTGGGAAGGATGAGGCTGAGGGAGGGGCGGCAAGATTCACGGGAGACCTCACGCATTCACTGATGTATTCACACATGCCTGCATTCCTGGATTTGGAAGGCATCTTGGTGGGGTGGGAAGAACCCTCTGAGTCTTCCAAGCTCCGTGGCTTCAATCCTGGCTCCTGCACATCCTTAGCTCCCCCTGCCTCAGTATCCGCATCTGTGATCTGGGCTGCTAGGAGGCAGAGAAAGGACTCCATGGGCAAAAATACCCAGTGCCCTCCCTGGCTCTTCGTAGGTCCCCAGTGTGGACTCAGCTTTCCTATCCCCTCTTTTTCTTCTCATTCATTCAGACATGTATGGAGCACCTCATGTGTACCCAGACCTGCCCTGGGCAGTGGGAGGCAGAGGTAGACCTCCATGCCAGGCCTGGACTCTCGGGGAGCTCACAGTCTTGAAGGTGGGGCGAGTGGAGACAGGCTTCTAAGTGAGCTCGGGGCACGGTCAGTGTCGTGAGAACCATCCATTCCTTTATTCCTTCCTTTGCTTATTCACGCAACAAAAGTTACTCTGTCACCATATACTGGGCCACGTAGGGCACGCACCCTTCCCAGGAGGGATTTGAAGTCAGGCAAGAATCAAGTGTTTGAAGAGCATAGAGGGCAAGAAGCTGACTTCCCATTGGGAAGACCCCACAGAGGAGGTGTCACGTGAGGTGAGTTCTGAAGGATGTATATGAGTTCGCTGGGGCCTGGGGTGTATGTGGAGGAAACACACCCCATTGAGGAAGGAACACAAGCAAAGGCATGGCAACCTCCCAGTGCTTCCAAAGACCGTGCTGGCAAACGGCAGCGCTGTCCCAGCCACTTGGCTCCATACCCAGAATAGCACTGTCATGTTTGAAGGAGGCACAGAAGCTGCCCAGGCTGCCCTCCCACCAGTGCAGGGCCTTCCAAAGACAACCAGCATTTAATGAGCACCTGCTGTGTGCCTAAGGCCCTCTCCTAGGCCTTTCTTTACAAGGCTTTCCTTCACCTCTGCAAACCTTCCAGAGGGAAGCCGTCACCCCTGGTTCACAGAGGCAGACGGCAAGGCTCAGAGAGGGAAGGCACCTTGCCTCCCACGTGATTGGAAGAAGAGCTGGGATTCGAATCCAATCTGACGCCAGAACAATGCCTTTCCCCTCCCTGCTTCCAGACATAGCTCTAGTCCCCTCCAATCACTGAGTCTCCAGCTTGGCAGCTATACTCTGCCTGGCTGTCCACCATAAGTCCTCTAGGCCCTGCGCCCAAGGCTTCCAGACCCTGGCCGTGCTCCTGTGCTGGCATCAACTTTCTGGATTTCACCTGATCTCCCATCTCGAGCCTCAGTCTTTCCATCTGCGAACCGGGACCAGGACCCCCAGCTCCGTGGCTGCCAGCCCCTGCCTCCCAACTCCCACACTCGTGCTGTGAACGCCTGATAAACCATCTCTGGGCCTTTAAGGGCCTTTTATTTCTCCAGCCACGCTTTTCTCTACATTTTAATAAGCTGCTTGCAAAATTGGTGATTGATGAGTAAGAATGAGGAGGATGCAGGGCTGAACATTTTTTTTTCCTGGAATCGCTTCTGGCTGCGCATTCAACTTTAAATTGATTAATAACGTGCAGACCCAACATTAATTATCAGCCATTTGTCACTGGGGAAGGCTGGAGCCTGCGCCTGTGTGCAGCCCCTTTCTTCATCGCCAGCTCAGTGGCATAGGAGATGCCTATCTGCCCCACAGGGCTGCATGGAAGGCCCTGGACACCTAAAGCCCTGGCAGCCTCAGCCCGCTGTGCCCTGGCCATCTGGGGGCTTCTAAAGGCCAAGCCCAAGCATCTCAGAGCCAACCCCAGATGTCTGGGGCAGTGGTGCCCTCAATGTCCATCCTGCCCTGTGCTGGCTCATGTCCTTCCCTGACCCTAGGTCAGGTCTTCAGGTCCCCAGAAGACCCCAGCATTTCTTCATTCATTCAACATTTATTGAGCAACTATGATGCGAAGCCTTCTTTCTGGAGGCTGAGGGCGCAGCAGAGATCAAAACAAGGTCCCTGGCCTTTTGGGAGGCAGGCTGGCAATCAATGGAACCAATGAGGAAGTACATAAATTATAATCTAGCAAGAATCAGGAATTTTTGGAGCACAGAAGGCAAAAGCTAACTTAGCATTGGGAAGGTACCACAGAGGACGTGCCATCTTAAGTGGGTTTTGAAGGATGTATAGGAGTTCTCTGGGGGTTGGTGGGGATAAGTAAAGAAAGCACAACTCCAGAAAGGGAACAGTCTATGAAGAAAAGCAAAGCCAGTAAAAATCAGGAGGGTCAGGAGGAAGGTGAGGGTTTCCACTTAAATGGGAGGGTGGAGAGGGCCTCACTGAGAAGGGGGTGAGGGAGGGAGCCAACGAGATATCTGGAGAAGAGCGTTTGAGGCAGAGGACACAGCAATGCAAAGGCTCTGAGCTAGGGGGAAATGGATGGCTAAAAATAACACTATGCAATGTGAAAGAAGCCAGTCACACAAGACCAGTGTACATGGTTCCATCTGTATGGAAAGTCCAGAATGGGCAATTCAGTAGAAAAAAGAAAGTAAATTCAAGGTTACCAGGGACTTGGGGGAAGAGGAAATGCGAAATGACTGCTAATGGGTATAGGGTTTCTTTCTGGATAATGAAAACGTTCTAAAACCGATTGTGAAATGGATTCACAACTCTTCGAATATACTAAAATCATGGAATGATACACTTTAAATGAATGAACTTTACAGTATGTAAATTTCAATAAAGCTGTTACAAAATAACTTTGTCATATGTCAGTGGCAGAAAGGAAAAGATATTGGGATAAGAGGACATTAGGGGGGCAGGGGAACAGGCAGGGTGTCCCCAAAGAGGTGATATTTGAGCAGAGACCTGGGCTGAGCTACGGGTCCAGGAATAGGGTAGTGGCTAGACTAGTCTGTCCGGAACCTACCACCTGTGGCACCACCGAGTGTAGCCTTGGGGGCCATGGCCCCTGGGGAGGGATAGGGAGGGGCACTCGAGACCTACAGGGAAGTGAGGCCAGAGTGAGAGGCACAAGGGATATATCAGGGTCCACTAGGGGCACCAGAATATAGCTGGTGGGGCATGGGCAGATGAGGTTTCGGGTGTACAGGATTGCATTTTATGAGAATTTGACATATTTAAATCAGCAAGAGTTGCACCATCTCAGAGCGGGTAGGAAAATGGTTTTTAGGCTCAGGCTGCTTTGGAAAGAGTGAAGGCAGCGCTGCACAGGGCTTACAGGCAATGGTGGGCCCTCCCCTGAGCTGGGAGTGCCCGAGTGCCTCTGTGGCCCTCAGAAGCACCCACCTCACTCATGCCAACAGAGCGAGATGGCCACGGAAGCACAAGCCAACGTGTGTGAGAATCGACCAGGCAGAAGTAAAAGGACCCTACCCATTACCAGGGCTGGGGCTTCATCTCTGGGAGGCCTCCTTGGCTCCGGGTTTTAGGAAAACAGTCATCACCATTTCCTAAAAGGTGCCCCCCAACCCAGGACAACTTCAGATGCCAGGAGAATCCCTTCTACCTCAAAGCGGTCCCTATTCAAGCCCCCACCCCCAGCCCCTCTCTCGGGGGAAGCCCAGACATCAGTGAAGGGGGCGGTTGTACCCCAGCACCCCTGGCAGAGGGCACAGCGTATGCAAAGGCACCAAGGAGGCAGTGTCCCTGGTGTGATCTAGGGACAGCAAGGAATTGGGGTGGCTGGAACAGAGGGAGGGATGGAGAGAGCTGGAGGAAAGGAGAGGAGGTGACAGGGACAGTAGGGCAGGCCTTGGAAGGACTCAGCCTTCACTCTGGCGCAGAAGCCTTGGGAGGGTTCTGAGTAGGAGGATGGGAGGAGCCGGCTGGATTTGTGCTGAGAACAGTAGCGTGGCAAGGGCCGCAGGAGCCGTGAGAGCAGGGAGGAGGTGGGGTGACCAGGCTCGGGAGAGACGCCATGTTCCTAACCCCTAGGCTGTGCACAGGGAGTTAGGAGGTGTCGGGGAGTAAATAAAGCAGGTGTGACCATGGTCCTCCCTCCAAAACAGAAGACTTGGCTGGCTCCTTCCTCTCCTTCCTCTCTTTTTACCATGCTCTTCCTACATCTAGGCCTTTGCACGCACCGTTCCCTCTGCCCAGAGCACCCTTCCCTCTCTCCTTATCTGTCTGGTCAATGTTCATCCTCAAGTGCCTAGCCCCTTGGATGGAGAAGTCACTCCCTCTGCCAGGACAAGCACCCCAGAGTGGGGGTTCCCGCCCACTCACCAGGAGGGTCTTGGCTTTCAGCGTGGACCAGTTTCCAGAACAACTCCTTGAGCTCCACCTGCTGTAGCTGAACAGAGGCGGGCACCCAGGCAACTACAAGGTAACTGATCTTCAGGTCAGCAGTTGCGAGTGGGTGAGTGGGGGAAATAGGCACAACGCCACCAAGTGCTGGTAAATCCAGCAAAGCCCAGAATTCTGGGCCACATCAGGTTGCGTCTCCAGCTGAATTCCTGACGAGCCTCACATTTTGTTCATTGATTAATTCTACAAATGTTTATTGAACTCTGGTCTGGGCCACGGGGACTGAGCAGTAAGGAGGAAGGAGAGTTTCTGCTGCCACAGGGCTGGGGGGACAGACAGGAAACTCACAAACAAGTGCACACAAAGGATGCTTCCAAAGGTCACTCAGGCAGTGCTGTGAAGATAAGCAGGGGTGGTCAGGGAGGGCCTCCCTGGGGAGGCATTCTCTGATTTGAGACCTGAACAAGGCCAGCCGTGGAAGAGCCAGGAGCAAGGGTGCTCCAGACAGAGAAAAGAGCCCATGTGTGCTGAGGGCTGCAGGGAGAGCCGACAGTCTGGAAGAGACTGAGCTGGGAAGAGGAGACGGAAGAGGGAGGCTGTTGAGGGGAGTGTGGATTTTCTGCTAAGTGCAGCGAGGAGCCATGGAGGGCTCCAAGCCTGCCAGTGACACAATGGGATTTCTATTTTTAAAAGCATCCTGCTAGGCTGGGCGCAGTGGCTCACACCTATAATCCCAGCACTTTGGGAGGCCGAGGTGGGCAGATCACAAGGTCAGGAGTTCAAGACCAGCCTGGCCAACATAGGAAAACCCCGTCTCTACCAACAATACAAAAATTAGCCAGGCGTGGTGGCATACGCCTCCAGTGAGCCAAGATCGAGCCACTGCACTCCAGCCTGGGTGACAGCGGGAGACGCCATCTCAAAAAATAAAAGAATAAAAATAAAAGCACACTTCTGCTGAGAGGGCAGAAAGGAAACAAGGAGGCCTGGGAAGGCCCTGGGAAGGTGGGCAATGGTGGTGCCTGGCTAGGTGGTGCCCAGGCAGGGAGGGCTATTCAGGCCCGAGTCTACCTGGAGGGAACTCCTGGCTTCCACGAGGGATTGGAGTGGGTAGGAGAGGAAGGGCAGGCAGGCTGGGCTACAGGCGGAGGGCCTGGGAGGAGCCTCGGAGTCCTGTTTTGGCTGTGTCCAGTTTGATACCTGCAGAGCCTCCAGGTAGAAACACGGAGGAGGCGGCCGGACGGGTAGCAGCGGAGCGGTGAGTGGTACAGGCTGGAGATACACATTTGGGGCCATCTTTCAATTTTATTGTTTCACAGATAAACGCTGACCAAGTCCAGGAATCAATAAACAGAGACTAACACTGGCCTCCTTCTCCATCCAAACCCTGGGAGAGGATTTCATGAGTAAGTGCTTTCAGAATGACTCTGGCCTTGCAGGGGTGGGAGGGAGGGTGTGCAATGAGCCAAGGGCCCAGTCATGAGCCAGTGATTAATAACTCAGCACTTTGGGAGGCTGAGGTGTAACCCCAGCACTTTGGGAGGCTGAGGTGAGTGGATCGCTTGAGTCCAAGAGTTTGAGACCAGCCTGGGCAACGTGGCAAGACCCCATCTCTACAAAAAAAAATGCAAACATTAGTCAGGCATAGTGATGTGCATCTGTCGTCCTGGCTACTCAGGAGCCTAAGGTGGGAAGATGGTTTGAGCTCAGGAGATCGAGGCTGCAGTGAGCTGTGATCAAACCACTGACTCCAGCCTGGGCGATGGAGCAAGACCTTATCTCAAAAAAAAAAAAACAAAACAAAACAAAAAAAAAACATAACCTCTGCCTTCCATGCAAACAAACACCCATCCTGGAGCCTGAGACTGAGACAGGCTGGGGAGTGGAGGCCTGGGCCCAGCCTTGTTTCGGTGCTGCCTGGGACAGTGTGGAGGGCTGCATGCGAGGCTGGATTTCCTCACCGTGTGGTTTGGGCCTATGGCTTCCTTCTCTGAGCTTCTGTTTGCTCATCTGCGAAATGGGCGTGAAAAGCTGTGCTTCACCGGGGTGTGGAAGGAGGAAAGGGGCAGGTGTGTGAGCCCATGTTCTCCACAGTACTCTCCACCCCTGGTCGGGTAGGGGTTGGGGATTTGTGGGTATTTGTTGGTTACCAGGGGGCTCCCCTCCCATCACAGGCTGCCACTGGCAACTGCAGGCCACGGGTCCCACCCTCCAGGCCTTTGCACGGGCAGCCTCCCCTGCTTGGATGCCCTCTGGCATTCCACGGTCAGCAGACTTGCTTACTTGCCACTAAAATGTAAGCTCCAGGAGGCAGGCACTGGGTGCAGCTCACTCATGACTGCATCCCCGGCGCTTAGGGCTGTGCCTGCCATGGCCCACCTAGTACTGCATTTAGTCCTTACAACCACCCTGGGAGGTTGGAAGTTTCTAAATGAGGGAACTGAGACCTGAAAACTCTCGGCACCTTGTCTAGCTCAGCCCCGTTGGAGGTGGCGGAGGGGGCCTTGGATCAGGTGCTTGGCAGCCCCCAGCCCAATCCACGGGCTGGATGTCAGAAGGGACTCTGACTCCTGCGCAGGGATGCAGCTTCTTCCCCTGCTCTGAGGCAGAGCCAGGGCCCCAGGGCTCTGCCCCAGCCCCTCCCTGGCCATGTCCCCGGCTGGCCCCAGGCAGGTCAGCTCGGGGAAGGGGCCTGCATCGATCTCTCACCACCTCCCTAAGCCAGAGCTGTCTGCTCACTCAGATATCATCAGCTTCCCATTAAGTAGATCAATAGCTTCCACTGGTTTCCAATTTGTGTTTCCAGAAATTCATCTCCCAGCCACCTTTTTAATTAACCCCCCTCCAACACACCCGAGGCACCAATAGATCACCCTCTCCCCTCCGCCTCAGTGGACCACTAGCTCTGCCAGCCTCGGGGGAGCGGCAGGTGTTTAAAGCCGTATGATCACCACCCTCTGTCACTGCAGAACTGGCCTTGCTGCCTGGACACCATTCACGCCTGTCCCCACTGCTCCCCACAGTCCCTGAGGAAGGGGGTGGGCTCTCCACCATGAAGAAAACCAAGAATCAGGATGCCAGGCACTGGGCTAAGGTCCCCAGCTGGCAAGAGCCAGAGCAGAGTGAGCCCCTGGGGCAGGCAATTTGCAGGAAGCGCTTCATATGCAGCAAGCAATGGGGGCCTGGTTGGCAGGGAGTTCACGGGGCTGGCAGCTGGGATTGTGGAGCAGGGAAAGGTTGGAGGCCTGACCCCCAGAGGGTTTGCCTCCTACCCCTGGAAACTACCCAGTATTCCATGCTGCCTACCACCCCACGAGGGCAGGGGCTGCATATACCTCCATCACTGCGCTCTCCCCGGCATGTAGCACATAGTAGGTCCCCAGTAAGTCACTAAATGAGTGGCAATACTAGCCAAAACTTAGGACACTACCTTTGTGTCAGGTGTTATTCTATTTAATCTCTACAGCACTCCCTGAGTGGGTGCTACTAGTATCTTCATTTTACAGATGAGAAAACTCAGGCACAGAGAGGTTCGGTGACTTGCCCAAGGTCACACAGCTAGTCACAGAGCTGAGATTCGAACCCAGGCCATCTGGCTCTAGGGCTGTTGTTACTAATTGTCATATACAATCACATAGCATGTTTGCTGAGTGAATAAATAAGTGACTTCTGCACTCCTTGCTTCCCGAAACAACCTGGTTGACCAATCTGTTGGGGTAAACCTGGAATATTTCATCTGGAGATGAAGGGAAAAGATGGGGTGAGTATCTCTGGGTGACCCTGGGGTGACAAGCCTCCCAGCGAGTACACTGCTGGGGCCAACATTAGGAACCCTCTGATTCTACTCCATCTCCCTTTTCACCAATCCCAGACATTGCTGGGCTCTCTGTAGTCTATAAAAAATGCATTCACAGCCATGCTCTTGTTTCTCTGTGGACTCTCATAGCTTTCCAGCCAGGTAAGTAGATTTCCACCGCTGACCCAGCACTCGGAACAGACACCACCCGGGTGCCATCCTCTCTCCCCTGTGCACGCTGGGGCCACATCTTAGCAGTTTCGTCTCCAAGTCTCCCTCCCCCTTCCTCTCCCCCTCCCGTGGCCCTGGCTCTGGACTCAGCTGCTCTCATGGGACCCCAGGCACAGGGCCCATCATGGCCCCTTCCTCTTCACCCCTCACCCTGGACACCAGCGGACGCTAACCCAACAAATGACTGGGTCCCGACTCCTGACCCATGGCAGGGTCTGTAGGAGCCAGGCCTGCAGGAGCTAGTCGGGGGATGAGACGAGTGGGGTGTGCTGGGGCAGGGGCAGGATGAAGGTCACAGCGCTCCTCTAACCAGGAGGGAACCAGCCCAGGGCTGCCAGATTTTCTCAGCTGCGGAGAGAAGACAAAGCCCGGTGTTTCACCTGAAATCTGATTTGTCATTGCCAGTAGGTGATCACATGACCACGTTTAAAAAATTATGTTACTTTCAAAACACATGCTGCAGGCCAGGGGCAGTCTGCCAGCTGCTAGTTTGTGACTTGGGCTGTGTGCAGTGTGAACTCTCTGACTCGGCATTCAAGGTCTTTCGTGTTCTGGCTCCTTCGAGCCCACGGGGAACCTCTCTACAGAACAACACTTCCATGTCTCCAGCACCCTCCACTCAGAACAGCACTGTTCCTCTAGGAAGTGGGCCCTGACCCCCTTCCCTCCAGGTGACCCTACCACTCCCTACTGCACACCTGCCTCATCTCCTGCCCTCACAGCCTGGGGCAGAGCCAGGCTTGGAGTCCAGGGTCCTGGCCACACATTCCAGCGTTCTCCCGCTGTCCTATGGGTTGGCCAGCAGACAGATGCCACTCAAGAAGAGCCACTGCTCCCAGCAGTCCCACCCCTGTCAGAAGGAGCAGAAACTCTCTGGCTCTGAGAAAGCCAAAAAACATCAGGGGCGTGATGAAGCCTGAAAAACAAGCAGAAGCTGGCAGTCGCATTTTAAAATATTACCCAGTTAACAAAATCAACAGCTTACTTACACACACACACACACACACACACACACACACACACACACACTCCTTCCCTCCACTGCCCCTCTGGCCCTCCTTTCTGTATCACAGGCATCTAAGAGTCCCCCTACATCCATTCTCCCTCCCCTAGCCTCAGCAGGGCCCATGGCTGACCAGTGAAAGACTTCATTTCCCAGCCTCCCTCCTGGCGAAGCGTAGCCATGAGACTGAATTCCGGCCATGGGGATGTGTGCAGCATCTGAGTCACACCCTCTGTCCCCTCTCCAAGTGGGGAGGTGGCAAATCAGCCTCCATCCCTGAGGGACGGCTGGCCTGCAGCATGTGGCTTAAAATTAAAATGATTTTTAAATGTGGTCGTGTTATCACCTACTAGCACTGGCACATCAAGATTTCAGGTGAAACGCTGGGCTTTGTCTTCTCTCCACAGCTCAGAAAATCTGGCAGCCCCGAGTTGGTTCCTTCCTGGTTGGAGGAGCGGTGTGATGGAGGGGGAGCCACCAATAGAGGGAGACTGGGTTCCTGAGTGACTCTGTGGAGCAGAGCCCCTGGCTCCCCAGGCTACCTGCCTTCCTCTGCACTCTGAACAGAGAGTGGAATCCACATCCAGCCACTGCCTGGAAGCCTTCCCTAATCTCAGCCTAGGAAAGCCCAACTCATGCAACTAGACTTCTCCATGAAGCTTCCCCGTTTCTCCTTCTCCCCTCAACCCCGTACCTCCCTGGGCTCCCACTGCCCACACTCCACTGTGACTCTCTACCTCCCCCAACCCTCAGCCACTGCCTGCTCCGCAGCCCCTTGGGACACGGAACCCGAGAGTCCCCTTCTTACTCAGGAATTCAGCATGAGACCTGGGGTAATCAGAGTATTAGCAGTTCTGAGCACTCGCTGTATGCAAGATGTGGTTCTAAGCTCTTCATCTCATGTAATCCTGAGACCAAGCCCATGAAATTGTACAGATGAGGGAAACTGAGGCCAAGTGACACGGCCTGAATCACAGAGGAGTAGCAGCCAGAGAAGACTCAAACTCAGGCCATCTGGTGCCGGAGCCCTTAACCCTTAGGCAGCACTGTCTCTCCGCAGAACAAGGCTAATCCACATTGAGTAGATGAATAATAAATAACGCATGAATCAATGAATGGGTACTGCCCTCCACTTGCGGCTCCATGGGTTAGCGCAGGACTGAACCCTGCATACACACTTAGAACATGTTTATAAAGGAAGCAACTGAACAAACATCCTGGGTGGACGATTGTTTTCGGAAGTTGTAATCTCTTTGGAGTTTGTGACCTTAAAATCCTTAACATACATTTTTCTCTCCAAAATCCATCATTTTAAGACTGTTTGAGAAGAGACGCCACATGCCAGCTCCACGGCCCATTAAAGTTAACCAACCGTGCAGATTTAGTGGGAATGATGAAAATAGTAAAAGACTTGGGTGGTTTTCCAGAACGGCTTAAATCATCGTGAAATATCAAGGAAAAGTAACAAAGAACTTCTGAAACACCCCAAAGCTGGCAGAACCCTGGCCATGTCTCATTGCTCTTGTCCTTTTTGATGTGGAAAAGGTACACAGTGGCTCTGGTGACCACCAGGAACAGAGACCTGGGGGCCTCCGCCCACTCCCGACAGGTGGCTATAGACTGTAGGATCTGCCCAAGAGGTCATCCGGAAACCAGAAGACCCATGCGCCGATGGTCAGGGCAGTGGCTACAGAAAAACAAAGCCCTTTCCTACTTATAAGCTTTGAGGTCTAGATCTGTAAATTATTCAGGCAAGTCAAGGCAGCAGCCATTGCCAACATGAACACACTCCCCGCGGTTGCTATAGTTAATTGAGTGCCTACTATACCACAGGCAGTGTTAGATGCTTCTCAGATGTTTAATCTTTCTAGTAACCTGTTCCAGCAAATACTGTCATCTCCAGATTACACATGGAGAAACTGAGGCTCAGAGAGGTTAAGTCACTTGCCCAAGGCCACAGAGCTGGTAAGCAGCAGATTTAGGATTTCAACCAAGGCTGGTTTCAACACACACATTCCAAGAAGAGGCTGTGCTTCGAACCCAAAATACAACCATTGATATAATTTCTACTGTCATGGTGGTCTACAATCTCTTCCCAGTGTGCCCCCTTTCCCCAGGCCCAAGACCCTGCTGGGGACCTTCGATTAACCCCCAGAATCCCACCCCTGAGCCACTGGGTCTCATGATCCAGTTCAGCCCCAGTGGACACAGACACAGCGATTCGGTCTTTGCCTCAGAATCAGGCCAGCCATATGACACCCAGTGGCCTGCTCCCTGCCCATGGCACATGCTGAGCTCACGCCTGCTGCATGCCAGGCTGGCCAGCCATGGCCTGAGTGAGCTCCTGACTCCAGTCCAGTGGGTACTGCAGGGCAGCCCCGCATGCTGCCACTCCTATCTTACAGCTGTTTTCACCTAGCAAACAGAAAATTACAAAAAAAGCATAAAGAAAACAAAGAGTCACTCATAACCCCACTGCCTGGAACCCACCGCTCTACCTTTCTGCCAGTTTTCCCAGGGCATTTCACCAGGGGATTGTTTTTCAGTAACTGATGCCCACACTATAGAGTTTTCTTTTAGCTTTGCCTTCTACTTTGTTCACTGAGCATTATTTCCCATTCTTCCACCTCATTTTTAAAAACCCTAATTTCTACCAACTCCCTTATACCCAAACATGTGGCCATAATAGAAATCGTAACGTGAAATCTTTATTTTTTGTTATTGCTAACATTATGTGATCATAAAGCAATGTGGTGAGGCATTTTCTTATTTTTATCTAGTGGATTTCCTCCAAGAATATTTCAAGAAGCAGAATTATGGGTGGAAACACGTGGCCATTTTTGGGGCCCTCAGTGCAGGTGGCTGCACTGCCCTCCAGACACCTGGTCGCATTTGTGCCTTCACTGGCTGCAATGACCATGCATGTTCTGAGATTTTTTTTTTTTTTTTTTTTTTTTAGCCACTTAGCACCCATGCCCCCTCTTTCCAAAATTCTCCTTTTGACAAAACTCCTCCCTACAGTGTGAGCCAGATTTGGTGGACAAGTCAGCCAAGGCCCTGTGTGGACAAACTCATCCCTCCGAGTTTGGAATACTGAGCTGAGGGGCTCCAGGGTAGAAAACTCAGCAGGGACCTCGTTGTTCCCATGTGTTTGCCATCTGGGTCTGCTTAGCATGGATCAAACTTAAAAACCCAACGGTGAATCAAAACGGGCAAGTCATAGACAGATAAGCATCATCCGAGAGGATGTGTATACATCTCACAAATAAAAGAGAAGCCTGTGGGTCACACAGCCCCTCTGCTGGAGATGGGGTTGGGGGCACCTGCAGGTCATGGCTCCAAGCCAGGAAACGTCTTGAAGGCAAATGCGGTCAACAGTGGACAGGACATGAATCGAGGGGAGCGTGGCCCCTACAAGTTCAGGCATCACATGGTCAGCGCGTCCTGGGGCCTGGCTGTGGATGCGGGTGACCAAACAGCTCCCAGAGGTAGCTCTAATGGCCTCCAACCACCAACATGGAAAGGGATGGCTGGAGCGTGGGCAGAAAGACACTCACTGGGGAACCTCAGGGTGGTGTAAGACATTACCCAGGGACCGGTATGCACAGAGCTTCGTGGTGAAGGCAAAGGCTGTGACATAAGGACAGCCCACCTGCGGGAGGGTGGGGCAGCTGCCAGCAGCCAAAGCCCCCTCCTCCCTCTGATTCTCTCACCACTCTTTTTTCTTCTTTGTCTTTTTCTTTCTTAAAAGAAGAGAGATGAAGGAAATAAGGTGAGATACAAATGATACCGATCTGGTGGTGAGGGTGTGGATAGACAGAGCTCTCAATCAGGCGACCTGAGCACACATCCAAGCTCTGCCACCCCCGGGGCCAAAACTGCTTGGAGAAACTGTACCTGCCTCCAGGGGTGATGAGATTTGCCCCCACCCAAAGCTCACCTTGAAATGTCATCCCCCTGTACTGGAGGTGGGGCCTGCTGGGTGGTGTTTGGGTCATGAGGGTGGATCCTTCATGCTTGGTGTTATCTTCCTGATAGAGAGTTCTGGTGAGAACTGGTCATTTAGAGGTGGGTGGCACTTCCTCCCCGTCTCCTGCTCTCCTGCTCTCTCTCCTCCGCTGCTGCCGTTTCTCTTCCTTCACCTCCCACCATGAATAAAAGCTTCCTGAGGCCTCCCTAGAAGCTAAGCAGATGCCACCATACTTCCTGTATAGTCTACAGAACGATGAGCTGATTAAACCTCTTTTTTTTTTTTAAATAAATTACCCAGTCTCAGGAATTTCTTTATAGCTGTCCAAGAATGGCCTACAAGGATTAATTTCTTTTTTTTTTTTTTTTGAGACGGAGTCTCACTGTTGGGTAGGCTTGAGTGCAGTGGCTCAGTCTTGGCTCAGTGCAACTTCCGCCTCCCAGGTTCCAGCGATTCTCCTGCCTCAGCCTCCCCACTAGCTGAGATTACAGGCATGCGCCATCACGCCTGCCTAGTTTTTATATTTTTAGTAGAGACAGCGTTTCTCCATGTTGGCTAGGCTGGTCTTGAACTTATGATCTCAGGTGATCTACCCACCTTGGCTTCCCAAAATGCTGGGATTATGTGAAGGCATGAGCCACCATGGCCAGCTGGATTAAATTCGTTTTTGTTTATGAAGCGCTTAAAATGGTGCCGGGCATATAGGAGGTGTTACAGCAGTATTAGGCTACTATTTTTATTTTCTATAGGTCTGAAATATTGTGTGGTTAAAAAAACCCAGTGGGTACAGTGGCTCACACCTACAATCCCAGCACTTTGGGAGGCCAAGGTAGGTGGATCACGAGGTCAGGAGATCGAGACCATCCTGGTCGACATGGTAAAACCCCCACCTAAACACAAAAATTAGCTGGGCGTGGTGGCATGCACCTGTAATCCCAGCTACTTGGGAGGCTGAGACAGGAGAATCGCTTGAACCCGAAGGCAGAGGTTGCAGTGAGCCGAGATCTCAACACTGCACTCCAGCCTGGAGACAGTGAGACTCTGTCTCAAAAAACAAAACAAAACAAAACAAAAAACCACCCATAAAGCTGGAGCTGAGTGATTCCAACAGGGGTGTCCCAATAAGACTGTTCACCAGATCCTGTTCTTGAGCCCCCCTCCCCCACTGGGCTGGCCTGGCTCTGTCTTCCACATCCCTGATTCTGCGCCCACCACCCCTTGACCACCTGAGCCCCGCCGACTGTGACTCTCTTGAACACAAAAGCCCTGCCTGCTACCTTGGGGACACAGGCGCTTTCTAGGCTGCTTCGCAGCTCCAACAGTGCCAGCTTCCCCAGCCTCAGCTGCCTGTGAGATTTATACCCTGCACTTCCTGTCACGGGTGTGGAGATTTACACTGGGTGGGTCGGGACACCAATTAAAGGGCCGATGTAAATGAACCCTGTCTTAAAGAGCTTACCCAGGAAACAGACAGCCAGCTCAGCAGTAAACAATCATGACGCCTGGGGGGAATTACCGGGCCAGCTGTCATACCCCGCCCCCCCAGGAGGAAACAGGGTGGCTGGAGGAGCATGAAGATGAGAGTCCAGGAAGCCGGTAAGAAACTAAGAGGAACAGCCAGGGCCCCTGCCACCCAGCGAAGTGTGCTAGAGAGTGCCCATGCCCACTGCCCCTGGCGCAGCTCCTGCCCTGCAGAGGCTGGAGAGCAAAACACTGCATTTCTCAGGCACCATGCAGCTGGGTCTGGGAGGAGAGTTCTGTCCTGACCTGGGTTTTCCGATTCTCATCCCACCTCCCCAGCATGCCAGGTCTCACCCCCAGCCTGGCTCCTATCTGCTTCTCATTAGAGAGAGCTGTAAAGCCTAAGTGAGGTGGGGCCATTGCTCTGCTACCTGGGCAGCCCCCTAGATGGTGACAGACCGCTGGTGGCTTTCTTATCCTTAGACTGACAGCCTCCTGATCCCACCTTCCTGATGGGGCCGAAGCTGCAGCTCCCTGGGCAGGCCAGTTCTGCAGTGCTGCTCGGGGAGTGTTCCCGGAGGCCCTCCCAGAGTCTGCACCTGCAAACTCCCCACTGTGGATAACTAAGCACCTGGCCCCTGGGCTAAACTCTTGCTATTTAAGAGCTAAGTGTTATGGACTGAATGTTCGTGTTCCTACAGAATTCATATATTGAAGCCCTAATCCCCAATATTTCGGGGTGGGGCCTTTGGGAGGTGATTAGGCTGAGATGAGGTCATGAGAGTAGAGTCATCAGTGTACCCATAAGAAGAAAAAGAAGCATCAAAGTTCCCTCTCTCTGCCATGTGAGGACACAGCGAGAAGGCAGCCGTCTGTGAACCTGGAGAAGGCACTTGCCAGGAACCCGATCTGCCACAAACCTGACTTTGATCTTGGACTTCCAGCCTTCAGAACTGAGAAATACATTCCTGTGGTTTAAGCGCCCCCGAGTCCGTGGTATATTATTATAGGACTCCCAGCAGACTAATACATGGGGCGATTTTGTTTTCTGCAGCATCCCCGACATTGCCCTGGGCAGCCCTCTCGTCTTCTCTCCTTGCCCCAACCCCTGCACCCTCGTTGCTGTTCCCTGCACTTGCCCGCTTTGCACATGCTGTTCCCTTGGTGGGCTGCCCTGCCTTCCTTCTCCCAGCTGGATTCCTATTCAGCCTCCAAGGCACCTGAACTGTCACCTCCCCTGGAGCCATTCCTGACATCTGTACCCCAAACACAAACACACAGAGGGAGTTAGCAGCTTCCTCCTGGCCCCTGCTCTAAGTTCCACATTCACCACAGCAGGTGCCTGGAAGCGCTCCCACCCTGGAGGTCCACAGTGGACAGGGCAGCAAGCATGGAGGTCGCTAGCCGGCCCAGCCAAACCAGCTGGGTGACCCTGGGCAATTCCCTGACCTCTCCCTCTCAAAAGAGAGGCAAGGCTGTTAACACCTGCCCATGGCCCAGAAGAGTCCCCGGCACATGTGCAGTGCTGCATTGGGGGTGGCGGTGGCGCTCACTCTCAGTGAGAGGGACTGACAACCAACCAACCAAGAGGCGTCTGGAAAAAGCTCTGCCCAGCCCTGAGAGCCGCGAAGGGGACAGTCTGTCTAGGGTGGCCAGGGAGGGCTTCCCCGGGAGGGTGCTGCGTGCTGGCCCCCCGGCGCTCTGAGCACCTGCCATGGTGGATGCGGCAGGAGCCTCTCACAGACAGTGGGCCAGATGGTCCCGCAGCAGAGTGTGGGCTGCAGGGTCAGGGAGCTGCCTGCTGGCCAGGAACCTCGGGTATAGGGACGAGCGGGCCCACCGGCCCCCATGCCCCTCCCCTGATCTGGCCACACAGGCCTGACCACAGGACCCAGGAGGAAGCTTGAATGACTCTGGGGTCTCCCATGAGCGGAAGCCACCACCGAAGCTGACACCACCACCAAGGCCAGGCCAGGGAGAGCCTGGTGAGACATGAGACAATGCTGTCACATGAATCAATTCTGAATGTGCCGAATGTCATCCTGCTGTGATTAAAAAGCAGCTGGAGTATCATAAACTGACTGTGAGCATCAGTCACAGGGTCGCAAGCAGCCGTGCCTGGAGCTGCTCTGGGACATGCTGCTCTTTCCAGGCTCCTGCTGCATGCCTGGTGTGGTGGGTGCAGGCTGCCACTCCTCCCCTTACAGTGAGGAGACAGAAGCCCAGAGAGGGCAAGTAACCAGTTGGGGTCATACAGCTTGGGGGAAGCGGAGAGAGGGATGTAAATCTTGGTTGGCTGTCCCTTTGCCTCGGTCCGGGGGAGGGGAAAGGGTACTAGTCAGGAAGGGCTGATGCTGAAGTCAGGGACCAGGAAGAAGCAGCATGGAAATACATAGGCCCTGAGGCCAATCTGCTAGCCCCTTACTGCTGTGTGACCTTGGCCTGCTCCTTGACCTCTCTGGGCCTCAGCTTGTGCATCTGTGAAAAGGGGATGGAGCTTGCCCACTTAGGGTGCTATGTGAAGACGAGGGAAGTCACAGCAGCGCAGCATCTAGAGGAAAGCTTGGCACACAGCTGTGAGCCTGCACCTGCCACCCCTCAGGACTGTTTCCTGGGGTGGGCACTGCCCTGGGCATAGGGAGGTGGGGTGGATAGGAGACAAGGCCTCTGCCTTCTGGGAGGGGAGGAGAAGCATGCAGCTGTGGGAATGTGAGGCGGTGGTGCTGGTGTGAGGGGCCCCAGCCCGCTATACTATCTAGAAGGGTCACCAGGGCAGCCCCCATCTCGGGCAGCGTGGCAGAGGCGACGCAAACAACAGCAGAGTGCTCGAGCTCTGGCCTGGCCATCCCATCTTGGTGGCTACAACACAGAAGTGTCACATGTGTGCCCGGCTGTTGGTGAAAGCGAAACAGTGGAAGCACCCTGACGGCCATCCATGGCGGACTGGCTAAAATATGCCATGGTGTCTTTGCGAAGTTGCATGTCACTGAATGACTCATGTCAAAACGTGCTGGGAGCACAGGGCCAGCTGCAGAGCTCTCCACATACAATGAGACTGTTCACGAGGAAAGAAAACGTACACAGGATACAGTAGGCTTAGCGTGTGCGCACAGTCGATGCAAATGCACAGAAGACTCTGGAAGGAAAGGCTCCAGACATGACAGCAGACACCTGTGCTGAGGGGCCAGGCTGGGAACATTGGCCAGAAGTGACGGCAGCCTCATCCTGGCTTGGATGAGTCTAAGGAGAACCTTCACGACACCTGCTCACGATACCTGCGGGCTGCGGGTGCGGATACAGAACTGGGGGTGTTTTTCTTGGGTGTGGCTCTCCAGGACAGTGTCCCTGTTCTCAGGGGATGCATGCCCAAGCATTACAGGTGGGTATGAGACTACAGGCACCCACGGCCTGCAGGTGGGCAAAAGGGGGGCACAGGTGTATGTTCCCACAGGGAGAGAAGGACTGGCCACAGATGTCAACAGGTGGGGGCCCCAGGCAAAATCTGTAGGCGGATTTACTGTGCTGTTATCTTAAATTTTCCCTGGGTCTGACATTTTTTTAAAATAAAATTTTACACCAGGCACAGTGGCTCACGCCTGTAATCCCAACACTTTGTGAGGCTGAGGTAGGTGGATCACCTGAGATCAGGAGCTCAACAGCAGCCTGGCCAACGTGGTGAAACTCTGTCTCTACTAAAAATACAAAAATTAGCTGGGCGTGGTGGTGGGTGCCTGTAGTCTCAGCCACTCAGGATACTGAGGCAGGAGAATGACTTAAACCCAGAAAGCAGAGGTTGCAGTGAGCTGAGATTGTACCACTACGCTCTAGCCTGGGCGACAGAGTGAGACACAATCTCAAACAAACAAACAAAAAATTAACAAATGTATGATCTTGGAGGGACGGTGGGTGCTGGGTGCCAAAAAGGAGAGCCAAACACTGTGAAGACTTGGAGAGGAGGTGGCATTTCAGCCAGTGCAGGGGCCCATGCAAGGAGCAGGAGAGGCTGAGCGGCCTGTGTGAGTGAGCGAGGCAGGACAAGTAGGAAGCCCTATGCTGGGAGGCACAGGGGTGCCCCAGAGGTGCCAGGCAGGGGTGCTGTGGGGGCCTGGAAGCTCAGGTGAGAGCCATGGAGTTTGGATTTCCTTCTAGCATCCATAGGGAGCCACAGATGGGTTTTGAGCTGGGGAGCGCCAGTGCTGAGAGGGCAACATAACGCGCAGAGTCTGGCCGTTCCCTGCATGTCCTGGCCTGACTGAGCGCAGCCCTCTCCCCCGCTGCCCTCCTCTGTCCCGCTAGCCAAGTCCTCTCCCCTCTCATTCCAGGGCTTCCTGCCTGGCCAGGTGCTCTGAGGATCTCAGTTTCAGGATGAGGGCCTGGCCACAAGTGGTACTGAGTTACTGTGTTCCTCAGGAGTCTGGGCCCCATGATGTCTCTTGGCAGGTGTCCCTGTCCCCATTCCCTCAGCCTGGCCCTCTTAGCAAAGTCCTGGTGCTGCTGGTCTGCAGGAGCCCCCTGACTTAGCCTTGCACTTTACCACGGTGGCCACAGATGAGCCTTCCCACCTCTCTGGACATATTTCCTCATTGATAAAGCAGGACAAGACTCTGCCTCACTGCAGAGTCACTCGAGAGGGGCACACTCTGGCTCTTGGGCTCAGGTTGTCGGAACATTCTGGCTCCTGTCACTTGCCCCTGGGTGCCTGAAGTGGGCACTCACCAGACCCTTTCTGGATGCCAAATGCACCCTAGCCCATTTCACAGGCGAGCTCGGCACTGTTACTGAGGACTGATAACTATTCCGTATCCACCCTTGAACAGAAAAACACTCTCTCCTGTGGGCTTGAGCCCCCGGTGGACCCCTCCCACTGCACAGCTGCCTGCCTGGACCTGCTCCCCAACTTCCCATACTCCAGCAACTGAAAGGTCAGCATCGGGAGCATCAGGGAGCCTCCAGAATGCTGTGAAGGTTGAACCAATTCCCTGCAATTATGCCCCTCAGTTTTTCCTTCGGCCAAATCAGTAGGAAAGAAGGGTCCTTTAGGATCCCTCGGGGAAGAAAGGAGGGTCCTGTAGGAGTTTAACCTTGTTGCCACCTCATGCCTGGAGAGTGAGCCAGGCAGAGGAGGCTGGACGTCCTCCCAGCTCCCCGAGGGCAGTCACTCTGGTGCTGACTGCCGTCTGTGTGCCCGCATGCCAGGCCAGGTGCTGGCTGCGGGAAGCTCAGGGCCTGGGCCGGGGTGGGGGGGGCAACGGGGCCATGCAGGTGGGAGCGGTATGTGGGGGCCAGATGGTGTTTTTGGCTTTGGGAGCCTGATGTTCTCTGTCACAGCTACTCTGACTCTGCCCATTTTCTCTAGAAAGCAGCCACAGACAGTATATAAATGGATGAGTATGGCTGTGTTTTAATAAAACCCTAACTACCAAAACAGACAGATTAGAATAGAGAGCCCAGAGAAATAAACCTTGAATATATAGTCAAATGATTTTCAACAAGCGTGCCAAGAACACACAATGGGGAAAGGACAGTCTCTTCACCAGGGGTGCTGGGATAACTGGACATCCACATGCGAAAGAATGAAGCTGGACCCTTCCATGACACCACACACAAAAGCTGACCCCTGGCCAGGCGCAGTGGCTCATGCCTGTAATCCTAGCACTTTGGCAGGCCAAGGCGGTTGGATCATTTGAGGCCTGGCCGACATGGTGAAATCCCATCTCTACTAAAAATACAAAGGTTAGCTGGGTAGTAGTGGCATGCGCCTGTAATCCCTACTCATGAGGCTGAGGCAGGAGTATCACTTGAGCCTGGGAGGCAGAGGTTGCGGTGAGCCAAGATCACACCACTGCACTCCAGTCTGGGCAACAGAGTGAGACCCTGTCTCAAAAAAAAAAAGCTGACTCCCAATGGGTCAAAGACCTAAGTGTAAGAGCTAAGACAATAAAACCCACAGAAGAAAACACAGCGGTAAATCCTTATAACATCGGCTTTGGCAATGATTTCTCAGATAAGACACCACAGGCACAGGCAACAAATGAAAAAATGAATAAACTGGGCTTCATCAGGATTAAAAACTTCCGTGATTTAAAGAACATGATCAAGAAGAGTAGAAAGACAGTTCCAAGAATGGGAGACAATATTTGCAAATCACATATCTGGTAAGAATCTAGGATCCAGAGGATATAGAGAAGTGTCACAACTCAGCAACTAAAAGATAAACAACTCGATTAAATCATGGGAGAAAGGCTTGAACACACCTTTCTACAAAGAAATGTAGAATATATACAAATGGCCCATAAGCACATGAGATGATCAACATCACCAATCATCAGAGAAAGCAAATCAAAACCACAAGGAGATACCACCTAATAGGTTGTTATATTAAAAAAGCACGTGCACACACACACACACACACGCGCGTGCGCGCGCACATAGGTGAGGATGTAGAGACACTGGGCACCCCGTGCACGGCTAGTGGGAGTGTAAACTGCTGCAGCCACTGTGGAACACAGCATGGTGGCTCTAGGTAGCGCTCTACCACTGTAGGATTGTGATCGTTAATCACAACATAGAGTTTCAAATAGCTAGAAGGAGGCCATTGAATGTTCCCAACACAAGGAAATGATGGATGAGATGGTGGCTGTGCCAGCCACCCTGGTCTGGCCACCAGGCATTATGTGTACCCAAACATCATGATGTAACTCATGGATATGTACAGTTATTACGTGTCAATTTTAAAACTTAAATGTAACTTAAAAATCAAACACAGAATTATCATCTGATTTAGCAATTCTACTTCTGGGTATAGACCCCAAAGAACTGAAAGCAGGGTCTGGAACAGGTATTTGCACACCCACGTTCATGACAGCATCATTCACAGTAGCCACATGATGAAAACAACCGAAGGGACCGTCAGTGGGTGAACGCATAGACAGACTTCGTCCCTGTATACAACAGAGTAGTATTTAGCCTTAAAAAGGAAGGGATTTCTGACCCAGGCTATTACACGATGGACCTTGAGGATATTGCGCTAAGTGAAATCAGCCAGTCACAAAGGAACAAATACTGACCCCATTTATAGGGGGTCCCAAGCACTGTCAAATTCAGAGACGTGAAGTAGAATGGCGCTTGTCGAAGGCGGGGGAGGACGGAATAGGACGTCATTGTTTCATGGAGACAGTTTCAGCTGCAAAAAAGGATCAAGTTCTGGAGATGGACGTTGGTACTGGCTGCATAACACTGCGAACGTACTTAATGCCACTGTACTTAAAAATGGTTAAAATGGCAAATTTTATGTTAGACATGTTTTGTGACAATTTAAAAAACAAAGCAATAAGAGAAAAGAATTTTAAAAAGCCTATGCCCTCGTGAACATGCTGTTAGGAAATTGTCTCTCCATCATTGAAGGGGCCTCAAGGAGCCGAGGGGCCCAAAGCTGAAGCTTCTTCAGCTGTAAACCTGCTTCTGCCAACCACAATTTAAAAACCGAATTTGTTTAAGCAAAGTTTGGTCATGAAGGAATGAGCAAGGGGAGCTGGCTGGAGGAAATGAATGCTGGATGCTGCTGAGCTGAGATGACCTGATACCATCTGCATGCTGCAGCCGTGCTTTGCAGTTTAATGGAGAGGTGTCAACAAGCCACTAAGGTAGGGTTAGGCAGATCCAGCAACGTCCTGGCTTCTTCCTGTGATCCCTGAGGCTGTTTAGCAAATACAACTCCAAACCTTTCACACACTCACACAAAGCAGACAGTGGCCCGGATGTGGCCTGGGGGCCGTGGTTTCCAGACCCCCAGTGTCATCTAAGGCAGCCCGGCTCCACGTGGGAGGCGCAGGAGGGGCAGCTATGGATGGAATGATTGTGATGGATAACACCGAAGCCAAGGACAGGTGGCAGGAGAGGGTGCATCCGGAAGCCCAGACAAAACGGAGCTTTTGTTACGTGGCACTGGCTCTATTTTCTCCAGGGCAGGATGGCATTTCTGATAGCCCTCTCGGTGAGAATGGAAGGCCGTCCATGCTGTGCCTCACTCAGCCCTGGGCAATCTCCACAGTTCTCTGTAGCTCCGCCTGGGAGGCGGCCAAGGCCTGAACGGGGGTCACAGGGATAGAGAGAGAGCTCTGCTCGCCTGGGCAGGCTTAGAAAGAGGTTTTTGGCCTCTAAGACATGTTCCTTAGAAGGCACTCCCCTGGCACAGGGACACCTGGAGAGCTGAATGCACATGGCCTGCTGCCAACAGCTCCCTCTCAGGGACAAGGCTGCAGAGAGCCAGCACACAGTCTGCAGCAGCAGTGACCTTCAGACCCCCAGGGACAGGACAAGGACTCTGTCCCTGTCATATCCTCACCCTCTACACTTCTCTGGCTCCTCAGCACCACTCAATAAGGTGGTGACTATGGTTGCCCCAGTTTACAAATGAGGAAACTGAGGCTTGGTGGAAGGGGGCACACTCAGCCCAGGACTTCAAAACCTGAGCTCCTCACCCCTGCTCTCTCCCGTAAGGGAGACACAGGCCAAGTGGGGAAAGGATGGAGAAAAGGCCCCGTTCCTGCTCTGCAGCCTGTAAGCTGTGTGCCCTCGGGCAGGAAAGTAACCTCTCTGGGCTCAGTGTACTCCTCCCCAAGGCCCGCACGTGGTACACACTCGATTAATGTTAATTCTTCCTCTTCCCCAAGGAGGAGCTGCTCGTGGTCTAGAGGGAAGAGATAAACACTTAATTAAGGAAACTTACAATGCAATTTAAGATGGGACTGAATGGAGCAACGAGCAAAGTGATCTGGTGCACCAAAGGAGGAGGGCCGGGCAAGAGCGGCTGGCCAGGCTGTGAGGCACGGCGCCCCTGCCTGCACCCCTGCCCTCAGAGGCACAGCCAGGCATCCTTCACCATGACCAAGAGGGGCGGGGACACAGGGCCAAACCAGTCACTTGTGCCAGGCTTCCTGGCAGAACTTAGTCATGAATTAAGTCCTAGCTCTCCTCTCAGAGAACTCAGCCTCCTGCATTAGGGATTAAATATGGCCTCAAGGAATCCCAGATTCAATGGTGTTTACACATTTAAACAGGAGGCAGTTTCACTTAAATGTCACCTCCTGCCTATTGCCCAGCAGCACCCCACAACCCCGCGACCAGGAGTCTTCAGCAGCCCCCATCCTGCAGGAGGCTGGCATAGTCAGCGTTGCCCTTGGTCCTGACCACCCCAGTAGCTGCCCTATCCTGTACCTGCCCACGTGCTCCACGAAGCTGCCTGCTTTTGTGAACAGGGTTTTGCTGCGGCACAGCCATGCCTGCACCTCTGCCTGAGTCATCGTCAGAGCTGAGTAGTTACGACAGGACCCCATGGCCCACAAAGCCTAAATCATTGCCATCTGGCCCCTTGCAGAAAAAGTTGGTTGGCCCTGTGTTACACCTGTCTCACCTCCTCCTCCCAGCTACCTGAAGATGCCAATGTCATGCTCATTTCCCAAGTGAGGAACCCAAGGCTGGGAGGGGCGAAGCTAGGCCCACCAGGGCAGGGCTGGGCACAGAACAGCAGCTCGGTGGTTATTTGCTGAAGTGAATGGATGAATGAATGAATGATGTGACCGAAGTGGCCTGTCAGGGAGAAGGTGCTCTCTGCCCCTGGAGGTTTGGCCCTGAGCAGTCATGCACCCATAATTGATGTTTCTGAGACAGCGTCTGGCAATGCCTCGGGCAGCAAGGACACAGCCAGGGCCAAGGCCAGTCTGGGGGGACAGAGTGGCAGCCTGGCCACCGACTGCCAGGTGCGAAGGAGGGCAGAGAGAATGGGGTCAGTCAGTTCCAGGCCCACAGCAAGGAGGCGCTGCATGGTCACTGGAGCAACAGGGTGGCCCCCAGGATAGGGCAGTGGGCCGGGATCTGACCCCTGAGGGGACAGACCAGGCCGCCTTGGAAGCTGGATGCACACCAGAGCACAGTCCTTCGGAACTGCCCCCTGGGCGCGGGGACAGTTATGGCAATGGGAGGCTGAATGGGGGGACCTCCATCCAGATTAAAGGCCAACTCTCTCAATGCTGGGCCTGAAGTAGTTCAGCTCGGCTAGGGGTAGGCAGGAGCTGTCAGCACCGGTCCTGGCTCAGCTGGCCTGTAGGGAGCTCACCTTCCAGTGAAGGAGGAGAAATAAGCCAAATCCATCAGATGCCATGCACCCTGCAGAGAGCAATGCCCACCCCAAGGGGGCCGGGGCCAAGTGTTAACCTGTAAACTGGAAGGACAGGGAAACCCTCCCTGAGATTAAAATACCCGTACAAAGACCTACAAAAGGTAAGGGAGCAACGTGGGTGTCAGGGGAAGAATATGCCAGGAGGGCAGAGGGCACAGCCCCTGCAAAGGCCCTGGGGCAGGGAGGGAGTCCAGGAAGAGTTGAGGCTAGAGAAGTGGCAGGACAGGTGGCCAGAGCCCTGAGCGCCCCATGAAGACTTGGTCTTTGAGTGAGGAGGCAGCCACGGGAGGGTGCTGAGCACAAGAGGGGCAAGGACGCACTTGGGTTTTATTAGGTCCTTCTGGCTGTTCAGGGAGGGAGAGGGAGGGAGGAAGAGAGGGAGCAGGGAGGGAGGGGAGAGGGGAGGGGAATGAGGAGCCTGCTAAGCTCCACCCCAGGAGACACATGGAGTGGGGTAGGGCAGTGTGTGGCTCACGTGCCACCAAGTCCTGCAGACCCTTGCCTGATGCCCTCAAAACTCAAAACTGGAGCTGGGCACAGTCCCCGGGAAGAGACACATCCCACCTGGTCTCTGTTATTGGCTTCACTTTGCTGCCAAGGATCCTGAACCTCAGGGAGTGATGAAGCTTGCCAGGGTCACACAGTGTGATTACTGGATGTGCCAGGATTCAAGTCCACATCCTCTCCATCACGCACCCAGGATTCCGGACCCCCGAGGGGGAGGCAGCATCCCCACCTCGCTGCCACTGCAGGAGCTTCTTCCACATCAATCTAATGGAGGAGGAGCCTTGTACACATTCCCAGGACACAGTCTGGTGACGCAGCCCTGCCCCCAGGAGTGTCTTCATGTGCCCTCCCTGCATGAGGTGTGCTGAGTGCCACAGGCCCAGGGGCAGGGCTGGAATGTAACTGCTGTCTCTATTTTAATAAAGACTGTTCAAAGCCCTGAAAATTAATTTCCCCGAGGAAGACAATTACATGTCAAATAATACACCCGCTGAGCAAATGATTAAGATAAAATCCAGCCAAGAAGGATTTGCGCCGGTTGGTTTTGAGCTACTCGGCTCACCACGGCAGGCCTTGGAAGGTTATTACCAGGCAGTAATGAACACAGGTGTCCAGTCGAGGGGAGGGAATTCATTTCTAATATTTGTGCCCCTTCACAATGTATTTCAAACCTATAAATGGTGTCTGTGGGAAAGCCTGTCTCTGACATCTTCTAATAAAAGGACATTAACGGCCCCACTGAAGGCCAGTGCTGGTGGAGTCAGCCCTTCCTGGTTCCCATGGGGATGGTGGCCTGTGGCTACAGGGGAGGCTGGCCTGAGCCAGTGGGCATACAACTGAGAGGCTCTTAGATGTGGATGTGAAGGGACTACCCTGGGCTCCAAGTCCAAAGTGGCCTTGTGACTTCTGCCATTTTGGAAAATCTGGCCAGCATGATTGGCTGTACCTGGCTGCTGGCACTGGCTGAACCCCAGTGCCAACAGCCAGGTACAAGGCCAAGCGTCCTCTGAAGACCCCTGAGTTTGCACCCCCTGACTGAGCCTTCTTGTGGAAATTGAGGCCCAGAGAGGTGAAGCAGGTTGCTTAGGAACACACTGCAAGGTGGGAAAGCAAAGATGGAAGCCTGGCTATGCTCCCGCCCAACCCAGAGCCCTGCGCTGACCTGCAGCCTCTCATCCCTGCTCAGTTGGGCCTGGCCAGACTGATTACAGACTCTAGGTTACAACAGGATTTAGCATAAGTGGATCAGGGGTCTGCAAACCATGGCCCTCGAGACAAATCTGCCCCTGGCTTGCTTTTGTAAATAAAGTTTTATTGGAATATGTCCACACCTGCTCATTTCTGCACTGAGTATGACAGCTTTGAGAACAGCAGCCAAAGGATGCTGCCAGCTCTACCTGACCTGCTGCTGTCATAACCGGCAGGCGTGGCGAGGGCCTGCACCCTGACCTAGCAACTGTTTCATTCCACAGAAAAGACTTGCATCAGGGTACACGGGCTCTTTTGCAAGTGGCTGTTGAGGGCAGACAGCTTGCAGGGGCTGGGAGAGCAGCAGTGACTGCAGAGCATCAGGGGCCAAGCCACCTTCACCTACACCCTGGCTGCTTCAGGAAGTGGTAATGGCTGGGAGGCCCGGCTTCCTAGGGCTCACCAGGGTCCCCACCAAGCTCACCAATATTGCTGTGCCTCCAAAGTAGAGAATTCGAGGACCCCAGAATGTTAACCATGGGAAGTCACTCTCTACTCCCCATCCTCAGTTTCTTCATCTCTAAGGGACGTCATATCTAGTGACTGCTGCGGCTCGCTCTGCAAGGCGGTCCATGGATCTCTGTAAGTGACTGTAGAGCTCGGAGCCCTTTCCTTGATAACAGAAGACGGAGGCCGAGAGTCGCTGTCCATCTGTGAAGTGGGGATGTTAGTGGCACTGCCCACTGCCACACACACTGGATTGCAATGTGCAGACTGAAGAGATATCCAGGCTATGGTTCTAGGCAAGGCTGGCACAGGTTAAGAGCTCAAGAAAGGGCCCTGGAGGGACTGTCATTGTACTTGGCCAAGGTGGCAGGGGCGGGAACCCCACCCATCAGACCCAAGACCGGAGACAAACTTGGCAAAACTCCCATGGGACCATCTGGATCCCCCAGACTGTCCTAGCTCAGTCATGGGCCACGCCCTCCTCCCGGTGGCTGCCTTCAGCCCCACACAGCACCTGCCAGCAGTCGTTCAGCATCATCGTGAGGGCAGGTCCCCAGTCCATAACCACCCACCCTCACCACCTCCATGCTGCCATCCTGGCCTGGCTACCATCATGTCTGACCAGAGCACCAGGGAGGCCTCCTAAGGGATCTCCTACCTCCTCCAGTCCACACAGCAGCCTGAGGGACCTTTCGACGCAGAATTCAGACGGCGCCACTCATGCCTGCAGCAGCGTGCCACTCCCCACTGCCCTTGGGTAACTCCACAGCATGGCTTCTGCTGCCCCCTCACCTTACCCACCGAATCCTTATGACTTCATGCGTCTTCCACATCCTTAAATATGCCAAGCACACCCCCGGCTAGGGGCCTTTGCTCCTGCTACTCCCCTTGCCTGGAACGTGCCTTCTCAGCTCTTTTTGTGGCTGTCCACGTACCTTCAGGGGTCCTTCTAATCATCACCTTCACAGAGAAAACTTCCCTGACCTCCTGCCCCCACCTCCACCAGATGAGGCCCTCCAGCTGCTCCCTGTCATTGCTCCCAGGTCACTTTCTCCGCTGCACTGCTTAAATCCCAGGCATCTAACAACTAGGCATTCACTCATTCACAGTCTGTCCCAGAGCAGATGATGGTGGCAGGGTGGGGCTTGGGCAGTGCTGAAGGTACAGGAACCAACCTGCCAGAGCTGGCAGTACAGTGTGACACTCAAGAACAAGGACTCTGGAGCTGCGCAGCCCAGGGCGAATCCCACACTCATCTCTTAGAAGCTGTGTCCTTGCCCCTGAACAGCCCGCTGGGCTTCAGTTCACTTCCTCGTCTGTACAATGAGATAAGAGCATCATCTGCCATACCAGAATTCCACTGGTGGGGGCTAAGAGCCCTATGCACACTGGCATTTGTTACAGAAGGAATGTAGACTCTAGACACCTGTGCCACCCCATGTCCTGGCCAGGAAAAACTATGGGACAAGGAGGACCTGAAGCCAGCTGAAGCCACATGCTGCCCAGTGTGCCACTCCCAGTGCAGTCCTGCTAAAAGGGGCCTGGCCACCTGGAGAGGGTAATGATAATTTTCTCACTGGGACTTCCACAGGAAAAAGATGCCTCCTGCACTGCATGAGTATTAAAGGTTTTTTTAAAAATGAGATTTGGGCCGGGCGTGGTGGCTGACACCTGTAATCCCAGCACTTTGGGAGGCCAAGGCGGGCAGATCACAAGGTCAGGAGTTTGAGAACAGCTGGGCCATTATGGTGAAACCCCGTCTCTACTAACAATATAAAAATTAGCTGCATGTAATGGCGCCCGCCTATAGTCCCAGCTACTCAGAAGGCCGAGGCAGGAGAATCGCTTGAACCTGGGGGGCGGAGGTTGCAGGGAGCTGAGATCGTGCCACTGCACTCCAGCCTGGGCAACAGAAAAAATAAAAGAGATCTGATATTCTCAATATTAAAGGGAAACTTTCATTTGTGTTCTCAAGTCAGTTTTGTTGATTTTTAACAGCTTTATTAAGGAAAAATTGAAATACAATATTCCAGACGTATTAAAATCATATAATTTAATAAGCTTTAGCATATATTTGCACATATGAAACACACTCATGATGGAGCATATCCATTGCCCTCAAACATTCTCTCAGGTCTCACTGTAATCCTCCCTCTTGCCTCTATAAGGATTAGTTTGCATTTTCCACAATTGTATATAAACGGGATCATACGGTATGCATTTGTAATCCGGCTTCTTTCACTCAGTTATGATTACTTTTGATCCATTAAAGTTGCTGCACATATCAAAGTTCATTTCTTTCTATTGCCAAGTATTATTCTACTGTACGGATGTCCCGCCCCTCATTTATCCTTTAGCCCATTGAGGGATACCTAGCTACTTTCACCTTCTGGCTATCTTGAATTATACTGCTAAGTATGTTTATGTGTAAGTTTTTCTGTACGGACATATGCTTTCATCTGTCTCAGGTAAACACCTGGGAGTGGAATGGCTCAATCATACAGAAAGCGTGTGTTTAACCTTTTAAGAAACTGCTAAACTGTTTTTCGCGATGTTCATACCATTTCACATTCCCACCAGCAGATTATGAAAGTTTCAGTTTCTCCACATTCTCAGAAGAACTTTATGGTCAGTCATCTTAATTTGAGCCATCCTAATCAGTGTGTAGTAGTATGTCATTTTGGTTTTAATTTGCATTTCTTTAATATGCAATGATGCTGAGTATCACCCCCTAACAGTATTTTGCAGGGCAGAAGTTTTCAATTTTGATGAAGTCTAATCTTTTGCTTTTTAGAGGTCATGCTCTTGGGGTTAAGTCTAAGACCTCTTTGCCAAGCCCCAGGTCCTAAACATTTTCTATTTTTTCCTAAATGTTTTATAGCTTTATGTCTTAAGTCCATGATCCATTTTGAGTTACATTTTATATAAGGTATGAGGTTCACTTTTTTGGCCTATGTCTATGAGGTCATAGGTCACTGTTTGAAGGGCTATTTTTCCTCCATTGAATTGCTTTTGCATCTCTGCTAAAAGTCACTTTGGCATCTATGTGTGAGTCTATTTCAGAGTTCTCTAGTCTATTCCATTGATCCATGTATCTGTCCCTCTGCTAATATCATACTGTTTTGATTACTGTAACTATATATTAAGTCTTATTATCAGGTAGAGAGCGAGTCCTCCTACTTTACTTTTCTTTTTAAAAAATTGTTTTAAGCTATTCTAGGTCCTTTGCTTCCCCAGATACATTTTATAATAAGCTTATGTATGTCTACAGATACAAAATCAAAGAAAAACTCCTTGCTTGCATTCTGATCGGACTGCACTAAACCTAAAGAACAGTTTTGGGGAGAAATGACATCTTCATCACAATTAGTTTTCCAATCCATGAACATGGTATGTCTCTCCATTTAGTTATGTCGTCTTTGCTTTCTTTCATTTGCATTTTCACACATACAAATCCCATATGTTTTCAGTATACAGATCCCGTACATGTTTTGTTCGATTTACACAGAAGGATCTAATCTAATTTTCTTTGAAACAATTGTAAATGGTCAGTGTTTTTAATTTTAATTTCCAAATTTTTGCTGTTACACAGAAATGCGTGTGTGTGTGTGTGTGTGTGTGTGTGTGTTGATCACAAATCCTGCTATTTTGCTGAACTCATTCATTTTCTTCTGGTAGTCATTATTCATAGATTCCTTGGGATTTTTCAATGTAGATCATCGTGTTATCTGAAAATAAGGACAGTTTCATTTCTTCCTTTCCAATCTGTATAACTTTTGTTGCCTTTTTTAACTTACTGCTCTGTCTAGAAGTTCCAATGATATGCTGAATCACAGTAGAGAGAGACATTCTTGCCTGGTTCCCAATCTTTGGGAGAAAATGTTCAGTCTGCCATCTTTAATACTAGTGATGGTATCAGTAAGTTTTTTTGTAGATGTCCTTTATAAAGTTGAGGAAGTTCCTCTTTATTACCATTTTTTTTTCCTGAGAGTTTTCTTAATCATGCATGGGCATTAAATTTTCCTGTGTCATAGACATAATCAATCATACGATGTCTCCTTTAGCCTGTTGAGACAGTGGGTTACATTAATTTCAAATACTGAACTAGCCTTGCATATCTGGAATAAATCCCACTTAGTTACAGTGTAAATTTTTTTATACATTGATGGATTAGATCTGCAAATTTTTGCTTAGAAATGTTACATCTATATTGATGAGGAATTCAAGTCTGTAGTTTTATTTTCTTGTTCCAGCTTTGTCCAATTTTAGTATCAGGATAAAGCAGACGTCATAGAATGAGCTGGAAAATATTCTCTCCTTTTCAATTTTCTGGAAGAGTTTGTGTAGAATTGGTATTGTTTATTCTTTAAGTATTTGATGGAGTTCACTAGTAAAACCACTGAAGCCTGGAGTTCTCATTGTAAAATTTTTAACTACAATTTCAATTTCTTTGACTGATAGAAAGCTATTTAGACTATGTATTTACTATTGAGTGAGCTTTGTTAGTTTGTGTTTTTTTAAGGAATTTAGTTAGTTGTTTTAAGGAATTTGTACATTTTCTCTAAGTTTTGGTCGTTGTTGTTTATTGGCATAAAGTTATTCATAATACTCCATTGTTAGACTTCAACTACCTGCAGAATCTATAGCAGTGTCACCGTTCTCATTCCTGGTATTGGTAATTTGTGTCTTTTCTCGTCTTCTGGAGCAGTCTGGCCAAAGGGTTATAACTTTTATTGGTCTTCTCAAAGAATCAGGTTTGGTTTCATGGATCGTCAGTATGGTTTTTCTGTTTTCCATTTCGTTAATTTCCACACTGATATTTTTCTTCATACTTTGGGTTTAATTTATTCTTAAAAACAAAACAAAACAATTTTTAAGGTGAAAGCTCGGTGTATTGATCTGAGATCCTTTTTCTTTTCTATTATCAGCATTTATTGCTCTGTTTTCTCCAATGCACTGCTTTAGAAACAGCTTATGAATTTTTTTATACTACATTTTTATTATCATTCAATTCAAAAGACTTTCTTTTGATTTCTTCTTGGACCAAAGGGTTATTTAGAAACGTATTATTTTCCAAATATTTGGATTTTTTCCCAGAAGTATTTTTCTTTTGATTTTTAATTTCACTGTGGTCAGTGCACATACTTTGTGTGAATTAAATCCTTTTAAATATATTGAGACTTATTTTATCATATAGAATTTGGCATACGTTCCAGAATTTGGTAAATGTTCCAGGTGCACTGGAGAACAATGTGTGTTGCTGTTGTTAGGTAGAGTGCTAATCAGGTCAAGTTGGCTGATGGTGTTTTGTTAAAGTCTCCTACATCCTATCGATACTTGACAGGCTACGTGTCCTATCAAGTACTAAAAGAGGGGCACTAGCTGGGTGCAGTGGCTCACACCTGTAATCCCAACACTTTGGGAGGCTGAGGCAGATGGATCACTTGAGCCCAGGAGTTTGAAACCAGCCTGGGAAACATGATGAAACCCTGTCTCTACAAAAACAAAACAAAACAAAACAAACAAACAAACAAACAAAATTAGCCAGGCATGGTGGCACACACCTGTAGTCCCAGCTACACTGGAGGCTGAGGTGGGAGGATTCCAGCCTGGATGACAGAGTGAGGCCGTGTGTCAAAAAAAAAAAAAGAGAAAGAGAAAGAAGGAAGAAAGGAGGGAGGGAAGGAAAGAGAGAAAGAAAAGAAAGGAAGGAAGGGAAAGAGGGAGGGAGGGAGGAAAAAGGAAAAGGAAGGAAGGACGGAGGGAGAGAAGGCAAAAGGAAGGAAGGGAAAGAAGGAGGGAGGAAAAAGGAAAAGGAAGGAAGGATGAGGGAGGGAGGGAAGGGGGAGGAAATCTCAAACCATAATTTTCGATTTGTCTTTCTCCTTGCTGTTCTATCCATTTTCCCTTTAAGTATTTTGAGCATGTTCTAACTTTAGGAATGCAATTTTTATTTTTATGAATTAACCTGTTGATTATGGAGCGACCTTATTTATACCTAGTAACATTCTGATTATTCTAAATATTTCTGAAACTTTTTTTGCCCTTTTTTCTGCTTGTTTTAGATTGTTTGAATATTTATAATGATCCCAAGGTAGTTTTAACCTCTAGAATTTTGATTTGGGTATAGAATATAGTTATGCTTTGTTTTGTTTTGTTTTGAGATAGAGTCCTGCTCTGTCACCCAGGCTGGAGTGCAGTGGCATGATCTCTGCTCACTGCAACATCTACCTCCAAGGTTCAAGTGATTCTCCTGCCTCAGCGTCCTGAGTAGCTGGGACTACAGGCACCAGTCACCATGCCCAGCTAATTTTTTTTTTTATTTTTAGTAGAGACAGGGTTTCACCGTGCTAGCCAGGCTGGTCTTGATTTCCTAACCTCGTGATCCACCCACCTTGGCTTCCCAAAGTGCTGGGATTACAGGCGTAATTATATAATTATAATTGCTCTATTAGTGGCTTTTTCTGCTAATTGTAGCATCAATGTCAGTTTTGAGTCAGTTTGGGTTGATCAATTTTTCTCTTTATGCAGGTAATATTTTCTTGCTTCTTCTCATTTCTGAAAACTGTTGACTGGATTCCAGACACTGTATGTTCTGCCTTGCTAGATATTTTTGTATTCCTCTACATCTTTTTGAGCTTTGCTGTGAGACGCAGTGAAGTGGCATGGAACCTGTCTGATCCTTAGGGGCTTGCTTTCAAGCTTGTTAGGTGGGACCCAAGCAGTGCTCAGCTTAGAGCTAATCATTTCCACTATTAGGGCAAGACTTTCAGAATACTTTAACTGACATCTTATGAATTGTGAGGTTTTCCATTCTGCCTGGTGAGAATAAGCTCTTTTCCCTCTGCTTGTGAAGGCCAGGCACTGAGTCATCTCTGAGTTCTTTTGGATAGTCAGTCCAAAAGATTCCCCAGCCTCTGGCAGTTTTCTCACACTCATGAGTTGGGCGGTACTTGGCTGAATACTCAGGGGCTGTGTGCAGAGTCCGGAGCTCTGTGCAGTGTGTCTTCTCCCAGGATTTGTTTCAAGGCAACTCCAGCTGCCTCGGTGTTTCCAGACTGTCAGCAGCAGCTCCTCAAATCAAAATTATCTGGGCCCTGCCTGGATTCTGCCTTCTGAGTTGTGACCTGGTCACTCCCCTAAAGCAGCTGCTGGGTGAATCATCCCGATCACCTTGTTCATTTCCTCCCTCTCAGGGACTCATTGTCTGACGTCCAGGGTCTTCAAACTTGTTCCATGCATCTTGTCCGTGCTTGGATGGTTCAGGTGCCCCATTCTGTTTGAAGCCTCATTTGGAAAACCAAATGGATTTCATTTCTCCAGGAAACTAGGAAACACAGGGGAACTTGATCCCATGTTACAAGTGGAGATGTCTTTGCACTTGTATCTCCCCCACCGATTATAATCCCCGAATGCACAATCACCTCTCTGCTGAGTACGGGAAGTAGGGAAGGGGTTGAAGCTTTGTTTAAAGATAAGAAAATGAGACACATTTCTTTTGTGATTGTTTCATATGAAAGTCTGACATCAATGACAGCATGGCCTAGATGAACCAGAAGCACAGAGGGAACGTCATACATCTAGCCAGTTGGCCCCAGAGGGGCAGGAGCAATGGAGAAAAGGTAGAGGGGCCAGTCCTGTCACTGCCCCTCACTCTGTTCGGGCTGTCTTGATGCCTGGATTTAGACTATGTCCTAGAAGACAGAAGTGGAAGCAGGAGGACCCTAACTCGTGTTGGTGTGGAATGTCTCCAGCAGTGATGAGCTCCCCATCCCTGGAAGGGTGCAAGCAGGCGCTGAATGATCTTTTAGCAGGGATATCATGGAAATGGCTGGACCAGATCACACTCTCTGTCCTTCTTAAATGGCACAGATTCCATCACCAGGCTCTGGGAATGAGAATCCAGCCTGGGTAATTCATAAACCCTTGCTGCTTGCTGGGGGTGAGTTTCCATGGAAATGTCTGCGAGGCAGACCAGAAACTGAGCAAAACTGCAGCATCTCCCTGCACTGGTCCTAAGGTCCGGGATGGCAGGCACCCTTGCCAGGCCTGGCTCTGCCCTGTCCTTGCTGAAGGGACGCTGCTGCACACAGCCGGTTATGTAATTGGCCGCCTTTGAAGAGCGGTTGCACCAAGTCACACCGGGGTTAGCAAACTAGTTCAAGGTAATTTATGACTCTGGGATGCTCGGGTTTCTAAATACAACAGACAACTATAAACTGCAAATGCTTTAAAGTCCCTCCCCAATGGGATGCTGCCTGGCCCAGCCTGACGGGCAGCACTGATGGCCCAGCTGGCAGGGAGGGTTGGGGCACGAAGCAGGCTTAGCCCGCTGGCTTAACCCCCATGGGCCGCAGCAAAGGCCCATCCCAGAGACTCAGTGAAGACCCTTTGGTGTCCTCCCTCCTGCCCTTGCGCTCTCGTGTTCATGAAAAGATGGTGAAGGTGTGACTCCTGTACCGTGGCTGGGTAGAGACCGCTCCACGTTGACAGTTACCGATTCCCACTGGCTGCTTTTTCAAGTGCTAGTAATATTTATATTGGGTAAGTCCGAACTCAGGCAGCAGAAACTCCAACAATTGGAAAGTACTGATAGTAAGGATGGTGGGCAGTTCCCTCCTCCTCATGGGTAGCAGTTCCTGACTGACTCTCCAGAGCAATCCAGCCCTTAAACCTGGAGCAGGAACACTCTGCACTCTCCTCTGCAGAAACCAGTCGCTTTCCCGTCCAGCACCCATGCCCAGAGCTGCCACTTTTGGCCCCACCTCTGACTCTGGAAGGCAACTATTGTGGCCGCCCTTGGCTTGGAGGGGAAACTCCTGTCCCAGCCATTTGACTCCATCAGACAGTAGGAGATGTGACTGTGGATTGGGACAAAGAAGACGGGGCCCGGGGGCCTGGCTGGAGAGAAAGGGGCATGAAAATTCTCAGGCCTTACATATGTCAGTGGGAAACTCCTCTCCGGGTGACCTCAGGCTTCTCTACAGGATCAAGAACACCACGAACTCACGTCCCAGGGAAGGTGGTGATGGCGGCCAATAGTGAGAAGGGTCACTCAGAGTCACTCTCTCACTGTTTCCCAAGGTGTGTGAAGGGCTGGAGGAGGAGACTCCCACCCTGCATGTCAGCCGGTTCTGTCAGTCCTAGAAATATCACGTGGGCACTTGGTGAACTCTCAGACGGCCTGAAGAGAGTACCCCAGCAAGAAGCACACCTTCCTGCCACCAGCCCCCAATAGTTCTGCCCAAGAATGGAGCTGGGCATGAGCGAAAGCCTCCACCTCCAGGAAGCACGCATTCCCGAGCAATGTCCAGAAGGCTTGGGTGATGAATAGAGCCCTGCCCTCAGGGTTAGAGCAGTCCTTCTGGGGGTTCACCCAATGTTTAGGCTACTGCCCAACACCCAGGTAGATGCCTCTAGGAACATGTTGCTCTGGGGCTGGGTGGACAGCCCAGGGTTTGTATGTGATGCTGCCACATCCAGCTGTGTGTGAGGACTCACACCAGTCATGGAATTCCTGGAGCCACGGCGACCCCAGAGGATCCTGTGAGGTTAGACCCAGAGCCAGTAATGGGATCGGGAGAAGTCTGGCACAAAGGCAGCCCTCCGTGCTGTAATCCCATGATCATGATTACGCCTGGGCTGTCATCAGTGCCAAGGTGCCTCTACCTACCCAATACCCACACCTCTCTGGCCTCCACCCCACGAGGTGCCTTCCACCAGCAGTGACACAGCCTAGTCCTCAAAGCCGGGACTTTCCCATGGTACACTGGAGGAGACAAGGCAGGGAATGAGAGGCTGAAACCCAGGTACCCATGATGATCATATAGCTGGAGGGCTTCCTGAAGGAGGTGATGCTGGAGGATGTTCTACATTTCACACCACCTCTGCAGCTTGGGGGAATGGGTATCCCAGAGAAAGACACTTCAATATGCAGTGACCTCTATCATCTGGGTGTCAAGATCACAGAGTGGCACCGAGTGACAAAGGAACAAATGGGCTGAACACCTTCCGCCTAGGCCTGGAGTGTCCAGGTCTGGTTTCCTCCAGGAAGCAAGAGTCACAGCCTCAGCTGATGGTCGTGGCCGTGGACCCTGCCTGGCTCTCCCTTTGCTGCCTGGATGTCCCATCTCCCTCAAGAACAAGGGTCACAGTTCTTCATCCCCAAACAGCCCTGTTTTTCCACCTCCCTGTCCCCATGCCCTTTGCACTGTGACTTGGAAGCTCTTCCCATCAAAAAGTGGGGACTGGTTCCCACACCTTGAATCTGTGCTGGCTCAATGACTTACTTTGGCCAACAGAATGTGGAGGAGATGATCCATGAGACCTCCGTGAGGACAGGGCAGCCAAGACCCGAGACCTCCATAGGACGGGGCAGCTACGGCCTGAGACCTCCACAGGACGGGGTGGCCACAGCCTGAGACCTCCATAGGGACAGGGTGCCATCTCCCCCACCGCTGGGCCTGCACACAGTGGAGCTGGCAGACATTTGCTGGGGGAAGGCACCTGGTCCTCACCACCGTGGGCCCATGATGACTGTCAATCTGAGGAGGCCAGGTTTTCTTACAGCAACCTCTAGCAATGTTTTAGGTGTGACTAGAAGGCTGTGTTTTCAAATATGAAAATGGGACAGTGGAAAGAAAAAGTATCAAGACCACACCTCCATTTGCTGAGGGCGTTCATCTCTCTCCAGGCACCACACAGCATTAGAGAGACGTGGAATGGGGGGTGTTGATGGCACGACCACTAGGGTCCTGTCCAGTTGCCCCTCATCAGGTCTGGAGCTGGGGGCCAGATGTGCAGGGGCTGCAGGACAAGGCACCCCACAGGCCATGTTCTCAGCCACCTTTGACCTCCAGGAGACGTGAACTCCTCCTCCTACCCTAAGAGTCTCCATTCACTGTTGGTGCCACACAGTGGGAGCCAGCAACGACTGTGAAGGGAGCATGGGGTGGTAAGGACAAGGGCCAGCCTTGGTTCCTCTGCGGCACAGAGCCAGCTGACCAGGAGCTGGGGAATCCTGGAGCAGCCGGCTATTGTTTCTGCCCAGTAACTGCCAGCAACACAGTTGACAATGACATGCTTTAGCCACTTTCAGAAGCTGATGTCTTGGCATCTGCAGTGCGAGCCCAGATCTATGGCCTTCGGCATAACTGCTTTCTAGCCTGATGCGGGTGATGCACGTTTGTCAACAATACTTTGACTTGGGTGGCCCCATAGGTGTGTTCCATGAAAGGCAAGAGTTTCCAGGAAGCAGGGTCTACCCAGGAGCCCTGCAGTCTGAAAACATCTCAGGGCCCCAGTCCAGCATCAGGGCCTTCTCAGGGCTGCTAGAGCTTACAAGAGAGAAAATTCTTTAACTGGGAGCTGGGACCTCTCTGCGGTAGGCAGGAGTCCTCGTAGCTGGCCCAGCCAAGCTTCAGAACCCGGGAGGGCGTCCTCTGGGGGTCAGAGAGACGGAGGCAGGCCCGGGCCTGCGGTGAATCCAGGGCTCAGGACCAAGCTCTCCTACACTCTGCAAGGGGAATCACCCCATCTGACCATTCCCCAGGAGGCAGAGCTCAAGCCTGGTCAGGGTCAGAAGCATCTGTGTTGTGTCATGGTAAGCAGCGTGGGGTCTGCCCAGTGCAGGCAGGGGTCTGCTGAGGGGAGCCCG